>NC_069503.1:388514047-389969047 GCF_027579735.1 Bombina bombina | reverse complement strand
GATTTTATGCATCCTTTGACCAACAAAAAATATACCATCAAACACAGAGTTACCAGTAAAACCAAATACATAGTGTATTTATTGCATGGCTCATGTGGGCTATACTATGTGGGGAAGACTGTAGACAATCTCCATACCTGTATGGCCAACCATAGAGCGGCTATTAGGTTGACAATCCATAAAAGGAGTCAGAACAACCTGTTGCTAGAAATTTTGCAATGGCTGGCCATACGGTTGTGAATCTTCGATATATGAATATTGACCATGTGCCTCGGTTAAATAGGGGAGGCGACAGAGTGAAATTGCTTTTACAGAAGGAGTTGAAGTGGATCTACACCCTTAATACCCTGACTCTTAGAGGTCTCAATGCCAACCTAGATTGGCATTGTTTTCTTTAGGATTCTTAAATATGGGCATACTCCTTTAGACATATTGATATTGGCATCAAGTGTAGTAACTAGTGGGGTTAGCTCTCTCAGATGTAATGTAAATATGAGCAATGTAAATATGCTAAATCAACTGATGGTCTTTATTGTAGCTCTTATAGCAGGACATTCTGACTTTACATGCATTGCAAGTATGACTAATAAGATGTACTATGTGCTACTTAAATCAATATGTATACGCTTGATATATTGCCGGTTACCATGGCAACTGCCCGACTTGCGCAGTGGTGCGGTTGAGACGCCGTGAAGCTTCTGGTTCGCTCGCTGGTGATGGTGAAGGGGTAAGTTATTTAAACTGTTCATTTTTTATATTGTATATGAGGTCTGAGGACGGAGATAACATCTTTCGAAACGTTACTGTATTGGGTGAATAAAATCAATTTAAGTCCCGGCGAGTGCTTCCTGTCTCATATATATATATATATATATACAGTATATATATATATATATATATATATATATATATATATATATATATATATATATATATATAGCTTTAGCGATATAGATGGCACAGGACGTCTGTGGATCACTCTGAATATGTAGGTACTTCTGATGGTAAAAGAAAACGGCTTGATATATGTGTACATGCCAAAAGATATGAGTGCAGTATACTAACTCCATAAGATCTGTATTGTCATCCGGTCTGGATGAAATCCCCTCAATATATGTGATGCAGTCAAACTGGGGAAAGAATGATATACTCCGTTGATGAAATAGTAAGGACTCCGTATATAAAAAAAAGTAATCACTTACTCCTTGGAATCCATGTATCGGCATAGCGACAGCAAACAGCAGTAAACACGAATAGTGTTGATAAAAGGATACAAAATATTTATTTGTAAGCTCAACGCGTTTCAAGGTAAAAACTTATTTTTCAAGAGCAATAAAAAACAAGTAAAAACAGGTAAACAGTTGTTGTGACAAACACCTCTGATTAAATACAGGTGACCAAGATTCCAATTTCCGGTTTTACCGGAGAGTGGACTCACAAAGTAAAAATGTTAACATTATTGTATTTTTATCCTTAACCAAATAAACTCTCTTGTTAATAAAAAAATAAAAAACTATGTCGATAATAAACATTTCTCATTCATTTGTATTCAAATTTCGATGTTAAATGGGTAAGGACAAAAGTAACCAATGACAGATAGTATAACGAATTTCAATATCCTATAGAACACTATTATGTAAAACCCGGTTTCAATCGAGTAGTGAAGAAAACAAAATTCTATTTCAGGTCCGAGTTTGTCATGTGATTCTTAGGACCAATGGAATAGATGCTGGCTTGATGTTAAAATTAATGATCATGTATTGCGGTAATAGCCAATAGCGGATTTTTTAGTATCAGTCCTCAATCAAGTTGTTGCCAATAATAAAGTTCCATTTCGGGTCCGTCTAGGGTTGTCATGTGAAAAACTTTGATCCAATAATGGAAGACTTGTATGTAAAGAATTGACCAATGAGGGACTCAGAAAATCGGAGGTTGATGAGTTACATGAAAGTGTCCGTAGTGAATGTCTATAAACAAGTGAACAGTATTTGCTGCTTTTAAAATATATATAACAACAACAAAAAACAATTAAAAATTGAAACATATATTAAACATTATTTGCAAACAATTCTTACAAAATTGTTAATTACCAAATTTGACAAATAATAATAATAAATTCAGTGATATCATGTGAGCAGTGAAAAAAAGAAATTATAAAAATGATTAAGTAAACTTTTTAAATCTATATTTTAAATTTTAGAATTTAAATTTTAAATAAAGGCTGCTATTCTAATATCTTTATTGAGGCCCCAATGGCCATATGTTCTCAGGGTATGTATCCACCATAGTTCTCTTTTGTCCAACTGAGTTTCTATTTTACCTCCCCTCCAATGTGTGGATACCTTTTCTATACCCAACCAGAGAAAATCATTTTTGTCAAACATTGAACATCCATTGCAATGTATGGGGACTCCATGGTCCTCATGTTTCTTGTCTATTTTGTTCATATGTTCCAGAATTATTGTTTTCACAAACCTAGTAGTTTGTCCTAAATATTGGATCTGGCATTTACATTGCAACAGATATATAACATTGGTAGTTTTGCAACTTATACATTTCTCAATCTCAAAGATTTTTCCGGTGATTGTCAATGTGAATTTCTTATGCACCCTTTTGGTGTAATTACAGCCTTTACAGTGGCCACAGGTATAAAAAATCTTTAGAGGAATTTTAGGATTCATACCTTTAATTAAAGAAGGGGCCAACATTTATTTAAAGTTGGTTCCTCTTCTAAATGATATTTGAGGTTTGTTGGGAATTATTTTGGCCAAGGTCTCATCACTTTTTAATATATGTCAATCTTTACTAATAATATTTTGATCTGGTTATGTCCAGAATTAAAGGTGGTAATAAACCTAGGGAAAGATTTATTTTTGAAAGATTCACGTTTATGATCTTTGAGTAAGGAATTTCTGCCTTTATTTTTAACCTCTTGTCTATCTAGTTCAAGAATGTTATCCTTATACCCTTTTTGTAATTTCAATATATTGGATTGTTCTTCATAGTCTTTTATTCTGTCGCAATTTCGCCTAATGCGTTAAAATTGTCCTTTCGGTATGGCTTTAAGCCAAGGAGGATGATGATGACTATCTTGTCTAATGTAAGTATTTACGTCACACTTTTTGAAAAAGGTTTTAGTTTGTATGGCTTCATCTAATACAACTATTGAAAGATCCAAAAAGGTAGCCTGATTCTTTTCTAACCAATAAAGCTTGTAGTGATACATTTGGAGAAATCAAAGCTAAAGCTAAAGAATTAGATGAGCAAATTGGAAATTCGAAACATAATGAATAATTCAGAGACAGTGAGGACTTCAGTAATGGCACTCAATATGTACAGATTACAGATTCTGTTATACATAAAAATGAAAATTCTAGTTATAAACAACCTGATTTATCTAGAGGGAGAATAATATACAAACGGAACACAAATCCTGGGGGAGAAATAGATCATTTTCAATTCATCAATCTAGATCAGAGAACCCCAACAAGATAATAAAAATAAAAATTATAATTATAGAAATCATGGACATAGATCTAATAATGGACATGATAATTATAACTATGGAAGGTCAGATCACTTTAGAAATAGACAAGATAACTACAATATAGGGACTTATCAAGATATGCCTATTTTTAGAGAACAAGATAGGAGGGGCAATAATGATACACATCATCACGACACCAATCACAGATCTTTCAATGAATCTTCATGCCCTTTTCAGCAAGACTCAAACAGGGAAATATACAAAACAGTAACACATTACACATCACAAACACAGAGGTGGACACATCCCAACAGATACTCCTCAGTACAACCAGACAGGACCAATCAGAGAAAAAGGGAAAGAACACCAAATCATTCAGGGGGGATGAGGACGTAGAAGCAAGAAACAGAAGGAGAAGACAAATGGAATAGAGATTCATAACATATCTTCACAGATAATAACTGAACAAGAAAAAGAATACTAACCAAAGGTTTAAAATTCATTTCTACTCAAGGTGTTAATACATTTCAGTTATTTTTAGATGCCCAAAGGTTCATTAGGAACATCACGTTTTTTTGCTAAAAAGGACACTCTCTGTTATAAACCTGACAATACATCCACAGGTCAAAACCCTAGATCTATTTTTAGAGAAACCTCTAAATTTTACCCTAGTCACTGCAAGGTAGAAGTGTTTGGCAAACTAATTTTAAAAGTACGAAAATATACAAACTAACCCCGCAATTTCAAAAAACAAGAATCTAATATTTTCAAATCTCTCAATAAAAGAGAAGATATAATCATAAAAGAAGCCGATAAAGGTGGTGGCATTGTCATCATGGACAGGGACTATTATTTAGAAGAAGCAAATAGGATTCTATCTGATGAGAACACATATCAAATATTGAAAGACAATCCAAAAAAGAAGTTTAGTCAGGAATTACAAGATATGTTACTACAAGCACTTGATAAAAAAAATTTCACCACAAGAATTTCAATTTCTCTATACAACAGATTCCAAAACAACTATTTTTTACTTTCTGCCAAAAGTACATAAGAATCCAGATAGACCACCGGGGCGTCCTATTAGCGGGATAGTCTCTCTTACCTCTAATTTATCGGCCTTCATCGATTTCTTCTTACAGTCATATGCTCAAAAATCCAAATCATAACTTAAAGATACCCCACATGTGTTGAATACATTGAATGAAATAAAATGGGAACCTCATTTCTGTTGGGTTACCATGGATGTTGCATCACTTTATTCAATAATTGATCACCATAAAGGTTTACAAGCATTGAGATGGAATTTGGAACAAGATATCAGTTTAGCAATTTCACTTCTTGAATTCATCATTCAATCAATAGATTTCATTCTTACACACAATTTTTTTTGGTTTAATGACAAAAAGTATCTACAAATTTGTGGGACTGCCATGGGCACCAGGTTCGCCCCAAGCTATGCCAACATCTATTTGGATTACTTTGAACACCACTTTGTTTGGCAGAGTGATCCATATGGGGCGAACCTGGTGACATGGTGGAGGTACATCGATAACATTTTTGCACATCTGGAAGGGAGATATTGATACATTACAACAATTTATTTCACACATGAATAACAATGACATGCATATTATATTGACCCCTGAAATAAATAGTACTCAGGCTACCTTTTTGGATCTTTCTATATTTGTGTTAGATGAAGTCATTTACATTAAAAGCTTTTTAAGAGTTTTTTTTACCTGTGGCCACTGTAAAGGCTGCAATTACACCAAAAGGGCTCATAAGACATTCACATCGACAATCACCAGAAAAATCTTTGAGATTGAGAAATGTATAGTTTGCAAAACTACCAATGTTATATATCTGTTCCGATGTAAATGCCAGATCCAATATTTAGGACAAACTACTAGTTTTGTGAAAACAAGAATTCTGGAACATATGAACAAAATAGACAAGAAACATGAGGACGATGGAGGCCCCATACATTGCAATGGATGTTCAATGTTTGACAAAAATGTTTTTCTCTGGTTGGGTATAGAAAAGGTATCCACACATTGGAGGGGGGTAAAATAGAAACTGAGTTGGACAAAAATGAACAATGGTGGATACACACCCTGAGAACATATGGCCATTGGGGCCTCAATAAAGATATCAGAATAGAAGCCTTTATTTAAAATGTAAAATCTAAAATTTAAAATATAGATTTAAAAAGTTTACTTAATAATTTTTAGAATTTCTTTTTTTCACTGTTTACATGATAATATCACTCAATTTATTATTATTATTTGTCACATTTGGTAATTAACAATTTTGTAAGAATTGTTCGCACATAATGTTTAATATATGTTTCAATTGTTAATTGTTTTTTGTTGTTGTTACATATATTTTAAAAGCAGCAAATACTGTTCACTTGTTTATAATTATGTATTATAGAAATTCACTACGGACTCTTTCACGTAACTCATCAACCTCCGTTTTTCGGAGTCCCTCATTGATCAATTCTCTACATACAAGTCTTCCATCATTGGATCAAAGTTTTTCACATGAAAACCATAGATCGACCTGAAATGGAACTTTATTATTGGCAACAACTTGATTGAGGACTGTTACTAACGAATCCGCTATTGGCTATAACCTCAAGACATGATCATTCATTTCAACATCAAGCCAGCATCTATTCCATTGGTCCTAAGAATCACATGACAAACTCGGACCTGAAATAAAATTTTGTTTTCTTCACTACTCGATTGAAACCCTGTTTTACATAATAGTCCTCTATAGGTATTGAAATTCATTATAATATCTGTGATTGGTTACTTTTGTCCTTATCCATTTAACATCGAAATTTGAATACAAATGAATGAGAAATGTTTACTATCGACATAGTTTTTGATTTTTTTTATTAACAAGATAGTTTATCTGGTTAAGGATAAAAATACGATAATGTTAACATGTTTACTTTGTGAGTCCAATCTCCGGTAAAACCGGAAATTGGAACCTTCGCCACCTGTATTTAATCAGAGATGTTTGTCACAGCACAGCAACTGTTTGCCTATTTTACTTGTTTTTTATTGCTCTTGAAAAAGACATTTTTACGTTGAAACACGTTGAGCTTACAAATAAATACTTTGTATCTTTTTATCAAATCTATTTCTGTTAACTGATTTTTGCTGTGATCCGCTACATGGATTCCAAGGAGTTATTGATTACTTTTTTTATGTACGGAGTCTTTACTATTTAATCAACAGAGTATATCATTCTTTCTGAAATTCCACAAACAAGGTTCCGGGCTTCACAGACCTTAACCTTCCTTGGATTAGAAATGATTAAGGGTGTCACGTATATTGTATTAAAAGGTATGTTTATTAGTAGAGACACTAAAAACAAAGTGAGCCTGAGCTCAAAACAGCAGACATGAGGGGTCACAGAACGGCAACTGCAGACATGTTTTGTGTGGCTCTACCACACTTGATCACTGCTGAAGTTTTGCCGCCTCTGTGTCCTCTATTTAAAGGAAAATTACAAGCTCTTTAAAATCAACAATTAACCCCTTAATATATTATAAGGAACGTGCAACTTTTTTATGCAGTGTAATGCAGATTATAATTTATAGCAATTGTTTAGCAAGTTGTTAACAAATTGTTACTTCCAGTATATTGTAACGAATAATGGAACATAGTTGTATGTAGCTCTATCTTCATTATTAATGTATAACACTAATACAATGAACGATTAAGAGAATGTAAAGTTATACAGATGTACACTTATATTTGAGCGAAATTTGCGTAGTCACCCTAAGTATTATAATGTATGTTGTATCAGAATACATTATACTATATATTTAAGTCCTTTACTGTTCTTATATGAATTATAGATTTATTATATCTTGTACCTAAATATATTTGTTATCACACTCTTATTTCTCACTTATTTAAATAAACAGATTTACATCGCTTTCTTTATTTATACCTAAGGGGGATCTGGTATTTAACAGGAAAATCCATTGGACCTCCTTATAGTCCAATCTTTGTACCCTATCCCTACCTTTTTTACGTGGTGGAACATGTTCAATCGCTTGGACGGACATAAGGGATGCTATGTAGCTATGTTACAGAATTTCTTTTATATAGAGGGAGGGGAGGGATCGACTGCTCTACAGAAAAAGGGAAAATGAGATGGGGATAAAGATCAATTGGAGGTGAAAGGTGGGGAGGGTGAGGGAATCCACTACACTACAGAAATTATTTTTTTAATGAATAAATACAAATAACAAGATATAAATGCATATAAACTGTTTAGGGCAGAAAGCTGGCAGTACCCAAGATGTCAGACTCTAGTTAGAGGGGTAGGTTTAGAGAGCTGTTTGGGAGGGATCAGGGAGGTGGGAGGGTAAAGTGGGATACTACACTGCAGAAAAAAATAATTAATTAAAAAAAAATGCCTTCAAAGTGTCTGCCAGTACCCAATAAAGTGTTGTAATACCTGGACTCTATTAAGAATTGGGAATTAGGTTCAAGTTCCACTCAGTCTCACAAAATAGCGGAATTAATAAAATAATCCCTGTTCTGCTCATAGACTGAGGGCCCAAAAGGGAATAGCAGCAATGTGTTGCAGAGATTGCAAACTGTCTCTTTAAATATTGGTGCTTTGAGCTGTAACCACTCCAAATAGCAAGGTATAACAAACACTCCCAGTGTAGCAAAGTTATCAACAGACAGGATAAAATGAATCAATCACACTCAATATTGCAGATTATTTGTATTCCAGTTAATATGGATATCAGAAACAATGGTGCAGTCTCTTTATAAACAGATGCAGCAAGTTCAGGATTAATTACAGGAATGTCTAGAGAATGCAGGCAATATATAAATCAAGTCTTGCAAGGCAAATGTGCAGAGTTTTAGAAAACAAGTTTAAAGTAATCTCACCCCAGGAGTTGCAGTTCGTTTGGCAGCTACAGTGTGATGAGAGACAGAGAGAGGTGCTGTGAAATCCGTTTCTGTGTAACAGCTTGCAGACTGAGTCAGGAAGTGCTGGAGAGCAGGAGGAGGTGCCAGTAAGGAAGGTAAAACTTACAATTCCAACAGGGTATCCAGAAATTTGCCTGTGAAAGGAGAGGTAAAGATTACCTTAACAGAAGCTCTTACTTCAGACTGCCAGGGCAGAGAGAGCTTAATGCTGCAGCAGTGGTTGTTTTCCAGGTTACAGCTGACAAAGGAGAGATGGTAAATTAAGTGGAGGCTTAGCTGAACTACTTAGACAGTAGTTAATGTGATCCAGGTAACAGAAGACAATACTAAGCAAAGAGAGGTTGGGGGAGGAGACTTTTATAGGGTTCAGATACAGGATTTAAAGGGATATACATGACAGAACCCCCCCTGCAAGGAGCCACTCTGGGGCTCAGGGTCTGGGACGATCGGGGTTCCTGCGGTGAAATAAAGAAACCATTCGAGGAGCAGAGAGGTTGGAAGAAGGCTCCCAGGAATCCTCCTCATGAGAATAACCCTTCCAATGAATAAGATACTGCAGAGTGTCACCATGATATCTGGAATCCAAAATGGAATGAATTTCATACTCAGGTTCAATGGTATAAGTAGGTGTGAAAGCTGAACCAGTAACTGGAGGCTTGTCAGAATTATAAGGTTTGAGAAGGGATACATGGAATGAAGGATGTATCGGTAGAGTTTCAGGCAAATCCAAAGTTACAGCATTAGGATTAATAATTTTAACAATGGAAAAAGGACCAATATAGAGGGCTCCGAGTTTTCTTGAAGGATACTTGAGTCTTAAATGTTTAGTGGAAAGCCAAACAAAATCACCCACCTGATAAGATGGAGAGACACGCCTTCGTAGATCATAATAAACCTTTTGGTGGGCTTGAGCGGTCTTGAGATTGTCTTGAATCACAGTAAAATGTTGAGCTAGTTCATTCAACATGTCATTAACCAATGGGGAAGTACTCTCTTCTCTGGGATATAGATGAAATCGGGGATGAAAACCATAATTAGCGTAGAATGGGGACATCTTAGTTGATGAATTTAATGTATTGTTGAAAGCGAATTCAGCCGTGGGTAAAAGAGAAAACCAATTATCTTGTAGTTGAGTGCAATAGCACCTTAAATACTGTTCGAGAGTCTGATTTGTTCTCTCGGTCTGGCCGTTTGTCTGGGGATGATAGGAAGTGCTGAGCCGAGGTTGAATTTTTAGAATGTGGCAAAGCTGGGTCCAGAACTTGGAGGTAAATTGCGAACCCCTATCTGAAGTGATGGTATCCGGAAGACCATGTAATCTGACAATATGTGTGAGAAAAAGTTGAGCAGTTTCTGAAGCAGTGGGTAGCGAATGTGATGGGAGAAAATGTGCCATCTTTGTAAATAAGTCCACTACAACCATTATACAACTATGGTTGTTTGACGGAGGTAATTCTACAATGAAATCCATTGCAATATCCTTCCATGGTTTATTTGGTATGGGTAGAGGCATGAGGAAACCATAAGGATGTGCTCTGTCATTTTTGACTTTGGCACAGGTATCACAGGACTTAATGAAGTTAGTAACATCAGAATTCATAGCAGGCCACCAGAAGTCTCGTCTAAGTAATTCAATTGTTTTATGTATACCAGGATGTCCAGATACAATTGAGTTATGTGTTGAATTGAGTATTTCAGTACGAAGTTGTAAAGGTACATATACCTTTCCTTGGTGATAATATAGGTCATCTTTACCTTTCTCAAGGATGCTAGTAGGCAGATCTTGATCTTGTTGTTGGGCTAGTCTTAACTGAGTTGAAGAATCGATACTTAAAGCAATGAACCTCTCTTGAGGTATTACGGTTGACTCGGGAACAGCAAAGGTGGGTCTTGGATCTTTCCTCGACAGAGAATCGGCCTTTCCGTTTTTACTTCCAGGACGGAATGTGATATTATAATCAAACCTGGAGAAGAACAAATTCCATCTAATCTGGCGTGCAGACAAGGTCTTATTAGTTTTTAGATACTCTAGGTTTTTGTGGTCCGTGTAAATTAGTATAGGATATTTGGTGCCCTCAAGTAGGTGTCTCCAAAATTCTAGTGAGCTCTTAATTGCCAAGAGCTCTTTCTCACCAATCGGATAGTTGACTTCAGAACTGGTCATAATTCTTGAGAAAAATCCAACTGGGTGAAGAGGATCTTTAGGAGACATACGTTGGGACAAAATAGCTCCCAAGGCATAATCTGACGCGTCCACTTCCAAGACATATTGTAATTGGGGATCAGGAAATTTAAGGATAGGTGCTGTAGTAAAAGCTTTCTTTAATTTATTAAATGCTGTATTAGCCTGTGATGTCCATAAAAATGGAGTATGGGAACCTGTGAGAGCAGTTAAGGGTTTAGCTATTAGAGAGAAATTTTTTATGAATTTTCTATAAAAGTTTGAAAATCCAATAAAACACTGTACATCTTTCTTAGTTTTGGGAATGGGCCATGATGCTATAGCCTCTACCTTTTTATTCTCCATCTGTATGCCCTGAGGAGATATATGGTATCCCAAGAAAGAGATAGTATCAGTATTAAAGATACATTTTTCTGGTTTGGCAAACAATGAGTTTTGTCTCAGTCGCTGTAACACAGTTCTAACATGTGATATGTGTTGGTCTAATGTTTTAGAGTAAATGAGTATGTCATCAAGGTACACAATCATATACACATCCAAAAGGTCACGAAACAAGTCATTGATGAAACTCTGAAATGTCGCTGGGGCATTACATAGCCCAAACGGCATGACCGTATACTCAAACAATCCATATCTTGTTCTAAACGCGGTCAGCCATTCATGTCCAGCTTTTACTCTTATTAAATTGTATGCCCCTCTTAGGTCAAGTTTTGTAAATATCGTAGCTGCCTGAAGTCGTTCTATTATTTCAGGTATGAGGGGTAGCGGGTATCTGTTTTTCTTGGTTCGTTTGTTCAGTTCCCTATAGTCAATTATAGGTCTTAAGGTGTCGTCTTTATTACGAACAAAAAACATACCTGCCCCAGCGGGTGACGTAGAGGGCCTAATAAAGCCCTTTCTTAGGTTATCATCAAGGTATTGTTTTAAATGTACTAGCTCTGGTTCTGACAGTGGATATATATGCCCATAAGGAATATCAGAACCTGGTAGGAGCTCTATTGGGCAGTCCACTACTTTATCAAATACATCTGAGTAGTCAGAATAACAGTCAGGAATAAGATGTTGTTCTGACGTGGTCTGAAGAATATGTGTGGATGTAAAACAAGTGTTAGTGCAATACTCAGAAACAAAGTTTACCTCTGAAGTATTCCACACAATATGTGGTTCGTGTGTTTGTAACCACCGTAAGCCTAGTACAATAGGAAAAAGAGGAGAGGCTATAACATCAAAGGTAACATGTTCCCTATGACCTGAAGTAGTGGTCATTAGAAGAGGTGTGGTATGGTGAGTGATTGGCCCAGATGAAATAAAAGAACCATCTATAACACGGATGGCAAGTGAATCACCTCTTTTTATTAATGGAATATCATACAACTCTGTGAAAGACTTATCTATTAAATTACCAAAAGTTCCAGAGTCAATAATTGCTTGGGTCTGTATTCTTTGGGTTTCCCACTGTAGAGTAACAGAGAGATTACAATGAGTATTAGAAAATGTGCTATTTGTACAGATAATGTTACTAGAATTTCTCTTACCCTTCTGTTTAAGAAGACTTGGGCATTCTTTGACAGAATGTGTCTTTGCTGCACAATATAAACATAAATTGTTTATCCTTCTTCTATTTTTCTCTTCAGCGGAAAGTGGTCCTTTAGTAAAGGCCACTTCCATTGGTTCATCCAAACGTAGAGTGGGGTTTGGATAAGCAGATGTGGAAGGCCTTTTCCAAGTATGTTCTGTGGGAGCTTTTTCATGTCTGCGCTCTCTTAGACGGCGATCAATAGTAACCACTTGGGTCATAAGGGCATCCAGAGTGGTTGGCATAGAACCCCGGGCTAGTTCATCCTTTATTAGATCTGATAACCCTTGGCGAAACTGGAAAAATAGAGCTGCCTCATTCCAGAGGGTGTCAGGTGCCCATCTTTTAAAATCTGAAATGTAATCTTCAGCAGGGCGTTTGTTCTGTTTTAGAGCTTTAAGGGCTATCTCAGCGGTGCTCTGTTTGTTCTTGTCTTCATAGAGAAAAGACATTTTATCAAAGAACAACTGAAGTGAATCCAACACTGGATCGTTGGTTTCGAAAAAATTAGTAGCCCAAGTTTTAGGTTCCCCTTTAAGATATGATATCACGGTAAGAACCTTGATACGATCAGTGGGATATGTTTTAGGTTTGAGTGAAAAATATAACAAACAGGAGTTTTTAAACTCCCTGAAAGAGTTCCTATCACCTGTGAACCTTTCAGGGGGACAAACCTGAGGTTCAGGCTGAGTCTCAGATACTGAAGGTCTTTTATCAATATGATCTCTGATTACAGTACGTAAATATTGATTCTCAGATTGGATCTCTCTTATCCCCTGTATTAAGAGATCCATATTCTGAGTGAGAGCATTCACCTTATTTGTAAGGTCTGCTATTTCCATTATAATTCCTTTTAAGGCTTAGTATTTTGTAATACCTAGACTCTATTAAGAATTGGGAATTAGGTTCAAGTTCCACTCAGTCTCACAAAATAGCGGAATTAATAAAATAATCCCTGTTCTGCTCATAGACTGAGGGCCCAAAAGGGAATAGCAGCAATGTGTTGCAGAGATTGCAAACTGTCTCTTTAAATATTGGTGCTTTGAGCTGTAACCACTCCAAATAGCAAGGTATAACAAACACTCCCAGTGTAGCAAAGTTATCAACAGACAGGATAAAATGAATCAATCACACTCAATATTGCAGAATATTTGTATTCCAGTTAATATGGATATCAGAAACAATGGTGCAGTCTCTTTATAAACAGATGCAGCAAGTTCAGGATTAATTACAGGAATGTCTAGAGAATGCAGGCAATATATAAATCAAGTCTTGCAAGGCAAATGTGCAGAGTTTTAGAAAACAAGTTTAAAGTAATCTCACCCCAGGAGTTGCAGTTCGTTTGGCAGCTACAGTGTGATGAGAGACAGAGAGAGGTGCTGTGAAATCCGTTTCTGTGTAACAGCTTGCAGACTGAGTCAGGAAGTGCTGGAGAGCAGGAGGAGGTGCCAGTAAGGAAGGTAAAACTTACAATTCCAACAGGGTATCCAGGAATTTGCCTGTGAAAGGAGAGGTAAAGATTACCTTAACAGAAGCTCTTACTTCAGACTGCCAGGGCAGAGAGAGCTTAATGCTGCAGCAGTGGTTGTTTTCCAGGTTACAGCTGACAAAGGAGAGATGGTAAATTAAGTGGAGGCTTAGCTGAACTACTTAGACAGTAGTTAATGTGATCCAGGTAACAGAAGACAATACTAAGCAAAGAGAGGTTGGGGGAGGAGACTTTTATAGGGTTCAGATACAGGATTTAAAGGGATATACATGACAAGTGTTGACCAGTGGGATGATGAGGGAGGGAAGATAGCTATTTGGGAGAGATCCAGTAAGGATCAGGGGGTGGGAGGTGTCAGCTGGGAGGGTAATCTCTACACTACAGCTAACCTTAACCTTACATGCTACTTGATTAACCACTTCACTGCCAGGCATTTCAGAAGTGTGGTGCATAGCTGTAATTGGCAGCCTTCTAGTTACCAAAATGCAATGGCAAAGTCATGTATGTCTGCTATTTCTGAACAAAGAGACCAAAGGGAACCCAGAGAAGCTTTTACAACCATTTACGTTATAACTGCGTTATGTAAGTAAGTGAAGTGAAAAAGTGAACAATTATTTTATTATGATCATATTTGGCGACAAAACAGTGGCATGAAATATACCAAAATGGGCCTAGATCAACTTCCTGGGTTCTCTACTGAGAAAAATATATAATCTTGATAGGTAAACCAAAAAAAAAGCTCTATTTCTGTTTATATGCAGTGATAGCAAAAATGCTAAAAATTCTCCGGTCTTTTGGGCAAGTATTACTCTGAAATTCCTGGTCCTTAATGTGTAAAGGGGTATAGGAGTACTGGGTAGTGATGCAATATTTCAGTCACAAACCTTCTACAGGTGTTGCAAGGATGTGTCCTTAGCATTCTCCTGTAGGCCATCATTTTACTCATCTCCAATATCCTCTATTGTTACCTTCACAGCACTGGATGGTCTTTCTACTGGAAATAGCTTTTCTTCATCTGGTAGGTTCAGTGGAAGTTGTGCCATTGTGATAAGTACAGTGCACTCACATAGCCCGCAAGCTAATTGTAGATACACTCTAAGATATAGCCAGGGGACAGAGGTATTTCACACAATATGGCCTTTTGACAATGTAATTTCATATTTATGTGCTGGCATAGTGGACTCTAAGGCAAGGGGCAAGATATCTTTATTACAGTGCCTTTTAAAGTGTTTTTTGAAGTCATTTTAATTGTGCCTTCTGCATTTATTTTACTGTTCCCCCCCCCATTTTTCTCCATACAAACAAGGCACCCTTAATATGAGTTTTTTTGCCGAATGTTTTCTTTTGGATGCATACATTTTAATATTGTAGTTCTTCCTTTGTATCCTAATCTTGCAAATTCTAAGAAGCATCATCTTATATGTGGTTACGGACCAAAATTATTATTTTCAGTCTATTAACAATTTCAATGGAACAGTTTGCAAGGCTGTAAATTACCCATCATTATATGCATTCATTCAATTTTATCATTTGCTGTTTTTGCCTCCTAGGAGGCATTTTTTTGTGGAAAAGTCCTTCAGGCCACAGTGTTTGATAACTAGGAACTGCTTTCATTCATTGTCAGGCCCATTTTCTTGTGGACTCTACAGCTTAGGTATTAGATCGAACATGTCATGGATGAGAATCCACAAGACACAACTGGGTTCAAATGGATTTTTTTAATGGCAAAATTAATTTTTTACCCTGATTTGCCTTTCCTACCTTTCTATTCACCGTTTACACTGCTCAGCTATACGATAAACTGAGCTCTACAGTAAGGTGGGAGGGGTTTAAAGCTCTTATTGTTGGGGTTCTTTGCTCCTTCTTGTGGGCTCTCACCACAACAAAATAAATTATTTTATCAGGTAAGCGTTAATTATGAATTATATATATATATATATATATAGTTGGTTGGTGTGTGCACTCTCACCATCTGTGTGCAACTGCCAGGGTGCTATATGTGTAATAGATAGTTTCAAAGATCAAATAAGCACTCGCTGGACTTCAGTCATCAGTGACAACACGCTTTATTCTGTGACGTTTCGGGACAACACACAGTCCCTTCCTCAGACAAACAACAAATGAAAATGGCAGCCTAATAAAGGCTAGTGAAACCCTCCCCCAAATGTTAAACCAATAAAACAGATGAACGTGTGAGGACAGAAGAAACCAGACTTCTGATAGGTTTGTGATGCTGTAAGAGCCAATCTTATAGGCTAAAAGTAAACGTGTAAGTAGTGAACAAATAGTGTGACAATGTGAAATAAACACAATACACAAACAAATGAACATGTAAATAAAATAAACTCCACATTCTGGGTCCATAGAATGTCACTGGGTAGTATAGACAACAAAATTATAAGGTACTAACACGGAACATAACAAAACATGAAGATAGCCGTATTGGCCAATCAGATCTGTGTATACATAATCCAAAAATCATTAACCAATCAAAAAGAGCAAACCTTACACCCGTATGTAGTCAAACCCCCTTTTTTTGTGTGGCTATAGCCTATGTCGATGTATAATCAGTGTCTAAAAATCAACAACCCCAACGCTAAAAAATATAACAACACAAATCATAATAATGTGTGATTAAGTAGTTCATCAGATCATAGCATTCCAGCGCGATCGAAACAAAACTATCCGAAATACCTAATCTAAACACGGCGTCAACAACCAATGGGAAGCCACAGTGGGTGCACACCCCCATCGGTCCCAATCAAATTGTATGAAGAGACCGTGCCTCGAGGCCCACGTAGGTAAGCTGTCAATGCCCGCCAGCCAATGAGATTCACCCTCAGCCAGCCCATAGATACGGCCAATCAGATAACATTGTGGAGCCACATACCACTAATCCGCCAATCAAGTTACGTTTAAGGCACATACTGTCGCACTAGAATCACCGCTGTCTGTAAAGGTGCACCAATACAAATGAATATATATACTACAACACTATGTCAATATATGCGAACACGAATGTGCGCCGATCAGACCACAATAACACCTAATGGCAGTTTTAAAACATTATCGCCACATAGAGAGTGTATAACTAACAGCAACGCTTAATGTTAATTTGTGCACCAAAATAACAGCCCTCAAAAGTGTGAATATGCCTAAAATCATATACCAATATTTGCGATAATCAGCCCCAAAAAATGCAACAAATACATAGTTGAAATGTGTCATTATATCTCATATATACAAAAGTGTTTTTAAAGACTTGTACAAAAGCACATAACGACATTATGAAGCCACACGTAGGATATCTGACAGGGGAGAAAATCATTGTCCCCAGAGCTAAAAAATATTTAAGCTATGGACACCCGACCACAACCAATCACCGGTACATATTAAGGCCGGATATATCATAAGTAGCTACCCTACTGGAAGGGAGAGAATGTTTCTCAAGTATAACAAATAGTGGAAACGAATCTGATCCGGACAAACGTCGCGATCTGTCCTAAAAGAAAACTTATATTAAAAATTACCCATGACAAGTGAATCTCAAAATAAACAACCAAAAAAGACAATGCACAACCTCTTGCTAGGTGAAACCCAAATAGCAGGTAATGAACCATACACCCAAACTGACAATGGGCCCAAGAATGTGAAGAATCTAAAAACAACAGTGTATAAATTGTCAAATAGTCTATGGGAACAAGGGAGACAATGAAACCATCCTATATAGAGTGAAGAAATGTGGAATAGCAGAAACAATATAGCAAAGTAATATCAAAAACAGCTGATGTATCCAGGATACATAAAAAAATATAAATAATATGAAAAAATATATGAAAAAATGAAAAAATGAAAAACTAATAATATGAAAAAAAATTAAATATATCCACATTGAAAATACAAAAAAGCAAAAATCAATAAAATAAAAGGAATTCAAAAACCATTAAACGAATCCCAAAGATTGAAAAAATTCAAAAATAAAATACAAAAATTGTACTAATAAAATTAGCAAAAAATTGTCTAAAAATTACCAAAATTGTGGCCGATTGCCAAACTATTATCAAAAATGTGAGTACCAAAAAACGAGTACTGAAACCAATGGCATCTCAAAGTAATTGGATCATGGTCTCTCATTATTTAATAATCAAGCTGGATATGTTCATCATACACTACGGATGGATTCTCTCATAAATTAGATTAAAGGTAACATTGCCAGCCAGTGTGGACATTCAGGCCTCGTGGCTGTGTGGTTCCAAGTTCATAGATCCATCTTGCCTCTTTCTTCAAAAGTATAGTAGCTCTATCGCCTCCTCTTCTTAACTTCGGAACATGGTCAATGATCCTAAATCTTATATCAGTGACGGAGTGTCCAGACTCCATAAAGTGGCGTGCCACCGGTTGGTCTGATTTTCCATTCTTTATGGCAGTTCTAATGCTGTATCTGTGATTGGCCATCCTCGTTCTGGCATCGTCTGTGGTCTTGCCGGTGTAGAACTTGCCGCATGGACAGTTCAGTAGATATATGATGTGCGTGGTAGTACATGTCAGGGCATATTTAATTTTGTATCTCTTCCTCCGTTCAGGATGCTGGAATTGGGTACCAGTAATCATTGCGTTGCAAGTTACACATCCGAGGCACCTGTAGCATCCTGTTTTCTTCCCAAGCCAAGTCTTCTGTGTACTGTCAGCTAGGTCCGTTCTCATTAATAAATCTCGTAAGCTGCGACCCCTTCTATACCCAATCCGTGGTACCTGCCATCTCTTGAAAGGCAGTGAGTGATCAGCCTCTACTAGTTTCCATTCATCTTTTACAGTTTTCACGATCAGATTTTTATCAGGTGTGTATGTAGTCACAAATGTCATCTGTTGCATCTGCAACTGTTCTGGTGTTACCCCGGATTCGTGAGTGTTGGCTAAAGTTAGCATCTCCGTAAGGACTTTGCGATTATAGCCTCTATCCTTAAAGCGTTGTGTCATTTCTTCCAGTTGGACAGTGCATTTATCTTCATCTGTATTGTTACGGATCACTCGTTGATACTGAGCTTTTGGGATGTTCCTAATCAAAGTCGGCTGATGACAGCTGTTAGCATGTAGAATGGAATTCCGATCCGTATCTTTTTTGTACAGCGTGGTGCCCAATCCCATGCCGGATTTGTAGACTCTCACATCGAGATAATCAACTTTATCCAAACTCATAGTGGAGCTGAATCTGATGGTGCTGTTCATTTCGTTCAGTGTGTTGATCCACAACTTGAGTGAATCCGTATCTTTTTTGTACAGCGTGGTGCCCAATCCCATGCCGGATTTGTAGACTCTCACATCGAGATAATCAACTTTATCCAAACTCATAGTGGAGCTGAATCTGATGGTGCTGTTCATTTCGTTCAGTGTGTTGATCCACAACTTGAGTGAATCCATGCTGTCCTGCCAAATCAGGAACAGATCGTCGATATAACGACTATAGTACTTGATCTCTTTTCTCTCAAACACTTTCATGGATTTCACCTCATATTCGGCCATAAACAGGTTGGCTAGCGATGGGGCCACATTTGACCCCATCGCCGTTCCTGAAGTTTGCAAATAATAGATCCTATCGAATAGGAAATAATTTTCAGAAAGACAAATGTCCAAAAGCTCAATGAGAACCTCCTCTGGAGGACCAATGTATGGAATACCTCTGAGGCAATTGGCCACTGCTGCAATGCCTGAGGACTGTGGGATGACCGTATATAAACTTGAGACGTCAAGTGTGGCTAGAATATCTGTTGATTTTATCTCAGTAAGCTGTAATATGTGGGCCATAAAATCTGAAGAATCTCGTATGTACGATTTTTGTTGTTTCACCCACGGTTGTAGGAAGGAGTCTACAAATTCTGCCAATGGCTGAAGTAGAGAGCCTCTTGCCGACACTATGGGCCTGCCCGGCGGGTTTTGTGTGTCTTTATGTATTTTGGGCAGTGTGTACAGTAAAAGAACCATAGTGGTTCTGTGTAATGAGACCTTCCTTCAACCAACGTTCCAAGGTGACATCAATCTTCTTTTTTAATCGCATTGTGGGGTCATACGGTAGAGGATGATATGTATTTGTGTCAGATAATTGGAACGTTGGTTGAAGGAAGGTCTCATTACACAGAACCACTATGGCTTCGGAACAGCCAATAGAATGCGAGCTCAATCTGATTGGCTGATTGGATCAGCCAATCGGATTGAACTTGATTCTGATTGGCTGATTCCATCAGCCAATCAGAATATTCCTACCTTAATTCCGATTGGCTGATAGAATCCTATCAGCCAATCGGAATTCGAGGGACGCCATCTTGGATGATGTCCCTTAAAGGAACCGTCATTCGGCTAGTAGGCGTCGGGAGAAGAGGATGTTCCGCGTCGGAGGTCTGCAAGATGGATCCGGAAGAAAGAAGATTGAAGATGCCGTTGATAGAAGACTTCATCCGGATCATGGACCTATTCAGCTCCCGCTTGGATGAAGACTTCATCCGGATCATGGACCTCTTCAGCTCCCCCTTGGATGAAGACTTCAGCCAGATCATGGACCTCTTCAGCCCCCCGCTTGGGCTTGGATCAGGACATCGGAGGAGCTCTTCTGGACAGATCGTTGAACCCGGTGAGGTGAAGACAAGGTAGGAAGATCTTCAGGGGCTTAGTGTTAGGTTTATTTAAGGGGCGTTTGGGTTAGATTAGGGGTATGTGGGTGGTGGGTTGTAATGTTGGGGGGCTTGGGTATTGTATGTTTTTTTTTTACAGGCAAAAGAGCTGAACTTCTTGGGGCATGTCCCGCAAAGGGCCCTGTTCAGGGCTGGTAAGGTAAAAGAGCTTTGAACTTTAGTTATTTAGAATAGGGTAGGGCATTTTTTTATTTTGGGGGCTTTGTTATTTTATTAGGGGGCTTAGAGTAGGTGCAATTAGTTTAAAATTGTTGTAATATTTTTCTTATGTTTGTAAATATTTTTTTATTTTTTGTAACTTAGTTCTTTTTTATTTTTTGTACTTTAGCTAGTTTATTTAATTGTTGTTATTTGTAGGAATTGTATTTAATTAATTTATTGATAGTGTAGTGTTAGGTTAATTGTAGGTAATTATAGGTAGTTTATTTAATTAATTTATTGATAGTGTAGTGTTAGATTTAATTGTAACTTAGTTTAGGATTTCTTTTACAGGTAATTTGGTAATTATTTTAACTATTTTAGCTATTAAATAGTTCTTAACTATTTAATAGCTATTGTACCTGGTTAAAATAAATACAAAGTTACCTGTAAAATAAATATTAATCCTAAAATAGCTATAATATAATTATAATTTATATTGTAGCTATATTAGGATTTATTTTACAGGTAAGTATTTATCTTTAACCCCTTAATGACCGCAGCACTTTTCCATTTTCTGTCCGTTTGGGACCATGGCTATTTTTACATTTTTGCGGTGTTTGTGTTTAGCTGTAATTTTCTTCTTACTCATTTACTGTACCCACACATATTATATACCATTTTTCTCGCCATTAAATGGACTTTCTAAAGATACCATTATTTTCATCATATCTTATAATTTACTATAAAAAAATTATAAAATATGAGGAAAAATTGAAAAAAAAAACACTTTTTCTAACTTTGACCCCCAAAATCTGTTACACATCTACAACCACCAAAAAACACCCATGCTAAATAGTTTCTAAATTTTGTCCTGAGTTTAGAAATACCCAATGTTTACATGTTCTTTGCTTTTTTTGTAAGTTATAGGGCCATAAATACAAATAGCACTTTGCTATTTCCAAACCATTTTTTTTTCAAAATTAGCGCTAGTTACATTAGAACACTGATATCTGTCAGGAATCCCTGAATAGCTATTGACATGTATATTTTTTTTTTTAGTAGACAACCCAAAGTATTGATCTAGGCCCATTTTGGTATATTTCATGCCACCATTTCACCGCCAAATGCGATCAAATAAAAAAAATTGTTCACTTTTTCACAAATTTTTTCACAAACTTTAGGTTTCTCACTGAAATTATTTACAAATAGTTTGTGCAATTATGGCATACATGGTTGTAAATTCTTCTCTGTGATCCCCTTTGTTCAGAAATAGCAGACTTATATGGCTTTGGTGTTACTTTTTGGTAATTAGAATGCCACTAAATGCCACTGCGCACCACACGTGTATTATGCCCAGCAGTGAAGGGGTTAATTAGGGAGCATGTAGGGAGCTTGTAGGGTTAATTTTAGCTTTAGTGTAGTGTAGTAGACAACCCCAAGTATTGATCTAGGCCCATTTTGGTATATTTCATGCCACCATTTCACCGCCAAATGCGATCAAATTAAAAAAAAACGTAAAATTTTTCACAATTTTAGGTTTCTCACTGAAATCATTTACAAACAGCTTGTGCAGTTATGGCACAAATTGTTGTAAATGCTTCTCTGGGATCCCCTTTGTTCAGAAACAGCAGACATATATGGCTTTGGCGTTGCTTTTTGGTATTTAGAAGGCCGCTAAATGCCGCTGCGCATCACACGTTTATTATGGCTAGCAGTGAAGGGGTTAATTAGGTAGCTTGTAGGGAGCTTGCAGGGTTAATATTAGATTTAGTGTAGAGCTCAGCCTCCCACCTGAAACATCAGACCCCCTGATCCCTCCCAAACAGCTCTCTTCCCTCCCCCACCCCACAATTGTCCCCGCCATCTTAAGTACTGGCAGAAAGTCTGCCAGTACTAAAATAAAAGCTATATATATTTTTTTTAATGATTTTTTTTAAGCATATTTACATATGCTGCTGTGTACTATCCCCCCTTAGCCCCCAACCTCACTGATCCCCCCCACAAACAGCTCTATCCCCTCCCACTCTAACTTAATGGGCGCCATCTTGGGTACTGGCAGCTGTCTGCCAGTACCCAGTTTAGAAGAAATTTTTTTTTTTTTTTTTTAAATTTGTTTAAAGTTTCTGTAGTGTAGCTTCCCCACACACAAAACCAACCCCCCCACCCCTCCACGATCACTTTTTGTGCTTTTGCACAAACAAGATTAGGCAGGTTTTATTAAAAGATTTTCCGTAGTGTAGCGGTTCCCACCCGCTCCCGCCCCGTGCACGCGCCCGCCCACCACCCTCCGTGCACGCGCACGCACCCGTGCGCGCCCCCGATGGTCCTGCCCCCGATCCCGCCCCCCTTGACGTCACGCGGCACACCGATGGCCGCCCACCCGCCTCCCAATTCGGCTCCCACCCACCAACGATACCGGCCATCGATGTCCGGTGCAGAGAGGGCCACAGAGTGGCTCTCTCTGCATCGGATGGCCATGTGAGGTTATTGCAGGATGCCTCCATATCGAGGCATCACTGCAATAACCGGAAAGCAGCTGGAAGCGAGCAGGATCGCTTCCAGCTGCTTTCCACACCGAGGACGTGCAGGGTACGTCCTCAGGCGTTAACTGCCTTTTTTTTGAGGACGTACCCTGCACGTCCTCGGTCATTAAGGGGTTAAATAGGAATAATTTATTTAATAAGAGTTAATTAATTTCGTTAGATGTAAATTATATTTAACTTAGGGGGGTGTTAGTGTTAGGATTAGACTTAGCTTTAGGGGTTAATACATTTATTAGAATAGCGGTGAGCTCCAGTCGGCAGATTAGGGGTTAATAATTGAAGTTAGGTGTCGGCGATGTTAGGGAGGGCAGATTAGGGGTTAATACTATTTATTATAGGGTTAGTGAGGCGGATTAGGGGTTAATAACTTTATTATAGTAGCGCTCAGGTCCGGTCGGCAGATTTGGGGTTAATAAGTGTAGGCAGGTGGAAGCGACGTTGTGGGGGGCAGATTAGGGGTT
Organism: Bombina bombina; assembly: GCF_027579735.1. Taxonomy (NCBI): domain Eukaryota; kingdom Metazoa; phylum Chordata; class Amphibia; order Anura; family Bombinatoridae; genus Bombina; species Bombina bombina. The sequence goes on along the minus strand of NC_069503.1, from coordinate 389,945,512 downwards.
AATAAATATAATATAGGGGTCGGCGGTGTTAGGGCAGCAGATTAGGGGTACATAGGGATAATGTAAGTAGCGGCGGTTTACGGAGCGGCAGATTAGGGGTTAATAATAATATGCAGGGGTCAGCGATAGCGGGGGCGGCAGATTAGGGGTTAATAAGTGTAAGGTTAGGGGTGTTTAGACTCGGGGTACATGTTAGAGTGTTAAGTGCAGACGTAGGAAGTGTTTCCGCATAGCAAACAATGGGGCTGCGTTAGAAGCTGAACGCGGCTTTTTTGCAGGTGTTAGGTTTTTTTTCAGCTCAAACAGCCCTATTGTTTCCTATGGGAGAATCGTGCACTAGCACGTTTTTGAGGCTGGCCGCTTGCGTAAGCAACTCTGGTATCGAGAGTTGAAGCTGCGTTAAAAATGCTCTACGCTCCTTTTTTGGAGCCTAACGCAGCCTTTATGTGGACTCTCGATACCAGAGTTATTTTTATGTCAATCTTTAAGTAAATGAAGAAAGACATCTTCACCTGTTCTGGTAATAACGCCCCCTGGAGCAGTTTTGTCTACTAAAGAACAAACCCAGCAAATGTCTTGAGTAATTTTGATGGTTTCATGGACATAAAGTATTTCCAGTGTAATCTATATCTATATTAAGGGATAGATTACGAGTGGAGCAGTAATGCTAGAAGTAAGTTTTTTGCGCACGCTGGGTACCATATGTATTACAAGTTGAATGCTAACCCAACAGACGCAAAAAGCTGAACATAGAATATTGCGAACACGTTCACATATTCCCCCATTGACTTCAATGGAGCGCAAATAGTGGGGAAAAAAACACCTAACAAGTCTCACAAACTTAATTGCTCTTTCTTAAGTGCTCTAACCTGACAGGAAATATAAATATTTCAAATTCTAATGTTCTGCACATAGCAGAACATGTTCTATTTATTCTTAAATACATATATAAATATATATGAGATGTTTTTGATAATATATATATATATATATATATATATATATATATATATCTGTACCTATATATACAGGGAGTGCAGAATTATTAGGCAAGTTGTATTTTTGAGGATTAATTTTATTATTGAACAACAACCATGTTCTCAATGAACCCAAAAAACTCATTAATATCAAAGCTGAATAGTTTTGGAAGTAGTTTTTAGTTTGTTTTTAGTTATAGCTATTTTAGGGGGATATCTGTGTGTGCAGGTGACTATTACTGTGCATAATTATTAGGCAACTTAACAAAAAACAAATATATACCCATTTCAATTATTTATTTTTACCAGTGAAACCAATATAACATCTCAACATTCACAAATATACATTTCTGACATTCAAAAACAAAACAAAAACAAATCAGTGACCAATATAGCCACCTTTCTTTGCAAGGACACTCAAAAGCCTGCCATCCATGGATTCTGTCAGTGTTTTGATCTGTTCACCATCAACATTGCGTGCAGCAGCAACCACAGCCTCCCAGACACTGTTCAGAGAGGTGTACTGTTTTCCCTCCTTGTAAATCTCACATTTGATGATGGACCACAGGTTCTCAATGGGGTTCAGATCAGGTGAACAAGGAGGCCATGTCATTAGATTTTCTTCTTTTATACCCTTTCTTGCCAGCCACGATGTGGAGTACTTGGACGCGTGTGATGGAGCATTGTCCTGCATGAAAATCATGTTTTTCTTGAAGGATGCAGACTTCTTCCTGTACCACTGCTTGAAGAAGGTGTCTTCCAGAAACTGGCAGTAGGACTGGGAGTTGAGCTTGACTCCATCCTCAACCCGAAAAGGCCCCACAAGCTCATCTTTGATGATACCAGCCCAAACCAGTACTCCACCTCCACCTTGCTGGCATCTGAGTCGGACTGGAGCTCTCTGCCCTTTACTAATCCAGCCACGGGCCCATCCATCTGGCCCATCAAGACTCACTCTCATTTCATCAGTCCATAAAACCTTAGAAAAATCAGTCTTGAGATATTTCTTGGCCCAGTCTTGACGTTTCAGCTTGTGTGTCTTGTTCAGTGGTGGTCGTCTTTCAGCCTTTCTTACCTTGGCCATGTCTCTGAGTATTGCACACCTTGTGCTTTTGGGCACTCTAGTGATGTTGCAGCTCTGAAATATGGCCAAACTGGTGGCAAGTGGCATTTTGGCAGCTGCACGCTTGACTTTTCTCAGTTCATGGGCAGTTATTTTGCGCCTTGGTTTTTCCACACGCTTCTTGCGACCCTGTTGACTATTTTGAATGAAACGCTTGATTGTTCGATGATCACACTTCAGAAGCTTTGCAATTTTAAGAGTGCTGCATCCCTCTGCAAGATATCTCACTATTTTTGACTTTTCTGAGCCTGTCAAGTCCTTCTTTTGACCCATTTTGCCAAAGGAAAGGAAGTTGCCTAATAATTATGCACACCTGATATAGGGTGTTGATGTCATTAGACCACACCCCTTCTCATTACAGAGATGCACATCACCTAATATGCTTAATTGGTAGTAGGCTTACAGCTTGGAGTAAGCTTGGAGTAAGACAACATGCATAAAGAGGATGATGTGGTCAAAATACTAATTTGCCTAATAATTCTGCACTCCCTGTATATATATATATATATATATATATATATATATATATATATATATATATATATATATATATATATATATATATATATATATATATGTACCTATATATATATATATATACATATTTATATATATATATATATATATATAAACACACACACATATATATATATATATATATATATATATATATATATATATATATATATATATATTTATATATATATATATATATATATACTGTACATACAGTATCCCACAAAAGTGAGTACACCCCTCACATTTTTGTAAATATTTTATTATATATTTTCATGTGACAACGCTGAAGAAATGACACTTTGCTACAATGTAAAATAGTGAGTGTACAGCCTTTATAACAGTGTAAATTTGCTGTCCCCTCAAAATAACTCAACACACAGCTATTAATGTCTAAACTGTTGGCAACAAAAGTGAGTTCACCTCTAAGTGAAAATGTCCAAATTGGACCGAATTAGCCATTTTCCCTCCACGGTGTCATGTGACTAGTTATTGTTACAAGGTCCCAGGTGTGAATGGGGAGCAGATGTGATAAATTTGATGTTATCACTTTCACACTCTCTCATACTGGTCACTGGAAGTTCAACATGGCACCTCATGGCAAAAGAATTCATGGCAAAAGAATAGTTGCTCAATGCTCTACATAGAGATGGTGTAAGCTATAAGAAGATTGCCAATACCCGGAAACTGAGCTGCAGCACGGTGGGCAAGACCATACAGCGCTTTCACAGGACAGGTTCCACTCAGAACAGGTCTCGCCATGGTCGACCAAAGAAGTTGAGTGCACGTGCTCAGCGTCATATCCAGAGGTTGTCTTTGGGAAATAGACGTATGAGTGCTGCCAGCATTGCTGCAGAGGTTGAAGGGGTGGGGGTCAGCCTGTCAGTGCTCAGACTATACGACGCACACTGCATCAAATTGTTCTGCAAGTCTTTTGTCCCAGAAGGAAGTCTCTTCTAAAGATGATGCACAAGAAAGACCGCAAACAGTTTGCTGAAGACAAGCAGACTAAGATAAACTTATTTGGTTCAGATGGTGTCAAGCGTGTGTGGCGGCAACCAGGTGAGGAGTACAAAGACAAGTGTGTCTTGCCTACAGTCAAGCATGGTGGTGGGAGTGTCATGGTCTGGGCCTGCATTAGTGCTGACGGCACTGGGGAGCTACAGTTCATTGAGGGAATGATCCCCTCCCTTTGGAGACTGGCCCCCAAGGCAGTATTCCAACATGATAACAACCCTAAACACACCTCCAAGACGACCACTGCCTTGCTAAAGAAGCTGAGGGTAAAGGTGATGGACTGGCCATGTCTCCAGACCTAAACCCTATTGAGCATCTGTGGGGCATTCTCAAATGGAAGGTGGGGGAGCGCAAGGTCTCTAACATCCACCAACTCTGTGATGTCGTTATGGAGGAGGGAAGAGGACTCCAGTGGAAACCTGTGAAGCTCTGGTTAATTCCATGTCCAAGAGGGTTAAGGCAGTGCAGGAAAATAATGGTGGCTACAAAAAATATTGACACTTTGGTCCCAATTTGGACATTTCCACTTAGGGGTGTGCTCACATTTTTGCCAATGGTTTAGACATTAATGGACATTTGAGGGGGCAACAAATGTACACTGTTATTCAGGCTGTACACTACTTTACATTGTAGCAAAGTGTCATTTCTTCAGTGTTGTCACATGAAAAGATATAATAAAATATTTACAAAAATGTGAAGGGTGTACTCACTCTTTTGTGGGATACTATATATATTTATGTGTATATATATATATATATATATATATATATATATATATATATATATATACAATTATATATAGGTATAGATATTTACATATATATATATAAATATCTATTTAAAATACGTAGAACATATGCCCCTCTGTGAAATATTTACAGTAAATGCACAGCTAAACACTTTATTAAATATGAATATTGCATGAATATAATATATGTATTTATGTGTTTATATGTGTATATTTGTCTCTAAATATATATATACACATATAAATACATAAATTCAAAGCCCTTTGCACTACAAAACTCTACCACTCCACATTACCCAGGTGCTTTTCTTTTAACAAAAGAAAGTTCAAAATAAGGGCAGAATGCAGTCAAAAGTTTTCATTTTCCATTTTCAATTAAAAACACAAATTTAAAATAAAAAAAAAAAATCTTCTTTGTTGCATCTAAAAGAAGGGATTTTAAATGAATGTTTTTTTTTTTTTTTTTAAACAGATGACCCTGTACTGAGAATAAAGAAAACAAAACTAAACAAAAACGTTCCTTCTCCCAGTTATATGAGGCCTTCAGAAAAACTTGGATTTCTATAATAATGAACAGCAGAATGACTATTTAGTTGAAAACTAATGTTCTCCTCCAGATGTATACACTTAAGTCATGCTTTTGTTGTTTAGATTGATGTGCTCTTATACTTCTCCAAAAGGTCACTGCCATTTTAGCCTGTTATCGCTCACACAAACTTGCACAAGGTAATGGCCTTTTGGGAGAAGTATCTCTGAATTTTGAGGAGGATCCTGAACGTCTTGATGGGAGTGATAATATTCCAGGGGGCAGCCAGATACAAGATCAATTAATTGATGATCTTTTCCAGGGAATGTGGTTATCTATCACACAGGATTAAGGTCTGTGTGAAAGAAATGTAGTTGCTTGGTTTACTTGGGATGTGAATAAAGATTAATTTTTCATACTGAAGTGCTGCTAATCCGTTGTTTATTTATCACACTACAAGTATTAATTGTATATCAGTGATAATCATAGTAATATCAAGTACATGCATGGCTTACATGTGTATAAAATCTTATCTAAATATGTCATGTTGTTGAGTAACTCCCTTAATTATAATTGTTCAAGAAACACAGGACAAAAGAAACACTTTCAGAAAAACAAAAATCATAAACGATTGTGTTGCATGTTTAAGTCTCACATTATTTGAACAAAAGAAGTCATGACCAAAAGTTAGTGCACAATAGTTTTAATAGAAATGGATATATAGGTATATATATATATATGTAGAGCAAGAAAAAATCACCAGCGCTCTAGAAGGAACACTGGTATAGGTAACCCAGCACCTATGGTGCAATAAGTGTAGTAAATTACCAGTATTGGTAGTGGTGTTGGTACTTGCCACAACTACAATAAAATGATAGTGTGTATGGGAGTGCAGCAAGAAGTGAAGATAATAAGTGTACCCCTGACACTGTAATGAATGGTAATGAAAGAGAAAAATCAAAGTACTTCTGCGCAGCTACAAACAATTAGTATACAAGTTGAATCCAATATAATAGAGGAATCAGTTATTGTCAGTTGAGATGAGTCTTTATGGACAAAATATATATATATGAAAGGTATATATTTTGAATTAATATGCAGTAAATCCCAGGCAAAAAGAAGTGTATAGTTGTCTTCTTACCGGAAGGTACCTCAATCATATGAGGTAATGTGTAGTCATATGATATAGGTGGTGGTCTGTGGTCCGCCGCTGTCTGTGTTTGTTCTTTACGTGCAGCCTTGTGTATGGTAGTCCTGGTTAAGGAGCTTCCTGAGTCTGGTGCTTCGATAGATCTTAGCGATATGGTAGAAGTCTTGTCCCGGGGTCTTTCCCAGTTGTCTCACTGTGGATCCAGCCGCAGGGTTGATAACAGTTACTAAGGTGTGACCGGTACTCCACTCACTGTTAGTAACCGTAGATCCCTGAGTTGCTGCCAGTCTAGGCTCCCTTAGTCCCGCCCCGTAGACGATGTCAGATGTTGCTAATCCCAGATCCTTGTCTCTGACCCCGTACAACACTCTACATATACATATATATATATATATATATATATATATATTATATATATATATATATATATATATATATATATATATATATATATTAGTAACAAGAAACTTGCACTCGCTGGTCTTATTTAAACACACTATTTTTACTGTGAAAAGTAGTAACATTTCGGGGATAAAATATCCCCTGCCTCAGACACAGTGTATAAACATATCAAACAATTTATAGTGAAACATAATAAACCCCACCCCCCAATTAGGACCAAAAAAAACGCCAAAAGGAAGTCAGTTTATTTTGTGACTAGGTGGTTGCAATGATGTTTTTTTGGTCCTAATTGGGGGTGGGGTTTATCATGTTTCACTATAAATTGTTTGATATGTTTATACACTGTGTCTGAGGTAGGGGATATTTTATCCCCGAAAAGTTACTACTTTTCATAATAAAAGAGTGTGTTTAAATAAGACCAGCAAGTGCAAGTTTCTTGTTACTATTATTAATTTTGTACTAGCACCCTGGCAGTTGTGCTTTTAAGTGAGAGTCCTCTCCTGTGATCTAATATAAATGTATGCATTTACAATAAAAATTAATTTTTATATATATATATATATATATATATATATATATATATATATATATATATATATATATACACAAAGAGAGAAGCACACTCACAGGAACAAACAACTGGCTCAATACTATTGTTAGCCTGTTCTATGGCAATTTACTACCTGGGTGCAGCAGGGACGTGCACTCATAGGAGGCAGGGGAGGCAGTGCCTACCCTGCCATATGTGGCCAAAGCTTAATTACATTTTAATTAAAACAAAAAAAGTCCCAAAAATTTTATTTTCCCCCCATGTAATGCTATGGAGAGGCAGGTACAGGAACGCTTCTCTCCATTGCAGTACATGGGTCAAAGGAAAAGCTGTGCTGCTGCGCCACCTGTCTTCTTTCAATATATTAGCAGCAACAATTGGGACTAATAGGAGGCACCCCTCTTGATGCCTCCTAGCAAGTGAAGATAGATTAATCAGAAGGAGGATGCAGTGAGCAGGGTCATGTGACACAACTGGAAGCTGAGGTAACCTAAGAACAGATGACACCAAGCAGAAGAGTAAAGTAGTATTCTACATCTCTTGTGATTCACAAATTGTGTTCAGATACAGCTCATTAACAGGGGGGGTGGGGGGACAGTAAGTGAGCATAACCCAATACTGACAGGAAGTCAAAGGGTCAATTCAAATTTAAATCCATAATTTAAAACCCAGAGTTTGAAGCTAAGTGTGCAGTGTCCACATTATTTAAATTAAAGTTTTTGACATTGAATATTGCTAAGCCTCCCTTTTTCATGGTTATTTGATTTAATTAGGTACAAACTCCATATATGTTATGTCTGTTCAGTCAGAGGATGCAGTATCTATTTTTATTTTTCTCTGTGTCTCCATTTATTTAAAGACTGCTGTTAACTTCTAATTCACTAATCAATTGAAAGCTGTTGCATTGTGTTTTTAATATGTGCTGCTTTTATACAAGTTTATATTAATAAAAGGAGATAATGAGTCATTTAAAAAATATATGTAATTATTGCAGTTAAATGTTTTTAGAAATAATGCCACTGTAAAGTAACTGGTTAAACACATGGTCAAAGGGAGACATTTAAAATTAAACTTTCATGATTGGGGTAGAGCATGCTATTTTAAAAGACTTTTCTAGTTATTTATATTTTGAGAATTAGCATCAACTGTTACTGGCCGCATGTCATCAAATCAAATTAGTTTTTGAAAGGAACATGAAAATCATAATTACATTTCCATCATTCAGAAATTGCACAAAAAAAAAACTTTCTATTTTACTTTTATTATTATGTACTTCATTCTTTTGGTATCCTTTAGTGTCCTTTGTTGAAGAGCATACCTAAGTGGGATGTGCACGTGCATTTCTTGAACACCATATTGCAGCAGCTGTGTTGGCAGTATTGTTAACTTTTCCTTTGTGTAAAACTTGTATGGTAAATTATTTCTATTTTTACAATACAGTAGTGAGTAGAGAAGAGATTGTGTATCATTCTATTTGCTTAGTAACTTGCACTGTGCCACAGAATTGTGTGAGTGTGTATGTGAGCAGAGTGTGTGTGGGTGTCAGTGAGCAGAGTATGTGTGCTTTATTCTCCGGGTAATCAATACATTTCCGATGAGCTGGTGCTGTAGTGCAGTGTTTCTCAACAATGGTCCTCACGTACCCCCAACAGGCCAGATTTTCATTAAAGCCGAATCAGTGCACAGGTGAAGTAATCAGCTGATCAGTAACTTAGTGGTTACTAACTTGCTCTCACACATCACCTGATTATGTCACCTGTGCACTGGTTCAGCTATCATTTAAACCTGCCCTGTTGGGGGTACTTGCGGCCCTCTGTACATGTGTTTCTCCAGCGTATCATATCTAGTGCCTCACCAGTCTCTGACCTCACTGCACGTCACTGGGGTGCAGCTTCTTTTAGCCCAGTAATGCTTTTCACAGAAAAGAACTTTCCTTTAGTATATCAGTCTGATCCCGCCTATTACGGTCAGTCCAGCGCTGAAATACCAGGCAATTCCTCTCTGAACAAGGAACACAGCAACCCCAGATGATAGTTTCAGCCTCCATTGGGCCTCATCAGTGAGGTGTAGCCATATTCCTCTTAGCACACTGAACAAGAAATCCACGTCTGGTTTCCCCTTTTTCCCATAGGGAGACTAAATACACACAGAGAGAAGCACACTCACAGGAACGAACAACTGGCTCAATAATATTGTTAGCCTGTTCTATGGTGATTTACCACCTGGGTGTAGCTTCTTTTAGAAAAGAAGAGGAGGTGGTGGTGTAGGAGCTACCTATAAGGTCTTAGCTAAAATCCTTATATTGTCTTTATAATCTCAAATTAAAGACTGATATGAATATATAGAAAACAAAAGGGCTGGGATAAGCGCTCCAATATAGAGCCGAACAGAAAATGGTAGTAAATAAAAATAGTATATAATATAAAAGGATTAGCAGGAGGAGCGTTTAGGATATGATTGCTAAAGAAATAATCACAGGAAGGCTAGGTATCAGGAGATTCAATGTGTTCAGGGATGACCACAGTTTGATTGCAATAATTAGGCTTGATTTATTGCAATCAAACTGTGGTCATCCCTGAACACATTGAACCTCCTTATACCTAGCCTTCCTGTGATTATTTCTTTAGCATTCGTATGCTGAACGCTCCTCCTGCTACTGATCATATCATCTCTTGTCCGGACTTCCAACCTCCAGCATTCATACCTTTAATCAGAACGAAACGGCATAAAGAACTAAAACTGAAGATTCACCATCAGTAACTCTAATATAAAAGACTTTCTTGCTACATAGACGGATACACAGATGGATGCAAAGTATCGTTTGGTAACTAATGGATCGCGTAACCAAGTCAGATGACCTGACGTCACTGCTTATGGAACATTCAGCAGTCAGACGCTCCTTCTTGGATAGTGAACATGGTTTGTTTTCTCTGCTCTTCTGTTTTCAAATCTATCAACATCCAAGTCTGTGCACAGCAGAACTACATGTAGTTCATGGACATATGCAGTATAAGTATTGTCTTATTTTTTTTCTGCCTCTTATTTAGAGCTATATTGAACATATACAACCTGTTTCTTGTTCTTATGTACGCTTGCATGCTCTCTGTTTAGAAGCGTCAGTATTCTGATTATGGAGGTTGATGTCAAACAGATAGTTAGTATTTAACTACCACAAATCAATCTTATTTGCCTATGTTATATTTTTAACTTTTAACACTTACTATTTTAGATATAGATTATTATTATATTATTTTTATCTATATTAGTCAAATGCCGGCATCGCATATTAGTAATTTATTTACTATATATCATTTTTAATTTATATTTTGTATTCTGTTAATATATATTAAATGTCTAACACCTACCTTGGGTATCCTTTAATCCTTTTATAGTATATACTATTTTTATTTACTACCATTTTCTAGTCGGCTCTAAATTGGAGCGCTTGTCCCAGCCCTTTTGCAGCTTCTTTTAGCCCAGTAATACTTTTCACAGAAAATAACTTTCCTGTAGTATATCAGTCTGATCCGGCCTATTACGGTCAGTCCAGCACCGAAATACCAGGCAATTCCTCTCTGAACAAGGAACACAGCAACCCCAGATGATCGTTTTGGCCTTCATTGGGCCTCGTGAGTGAGGTGTAGCCATATTCCTCTAAGCACACTGAGCAAGGAGTCCACATCTGGTTTCCCCTTTTTCCCATAGGGAGACTAAATGAACACAGAGAGAAGCACACTCACAGGAACGAACAACTGGCTCAATACTATTGTTAGCCTGTTCTATGGCGATGTACCACCTGGGTGCAGCTTCTTATATATATATATATATATATATATATATATATATATATATATATATATATATATATATATATATATATATATATATATATATATACAGGGAGTGCAGAATTATTAGGCAAGTTGTATTTTTGAGGATTAATTTTATTATTGAACAACAACCATGTTCTCAATGAACCCAAAAAACTCATTAATATCAAAGCTGAATAGTTTTGGAAGTAGTTTTTAGTTTGTTTTTAGTTATAGCTATTTTAGGGGGATATCTGTGTGTGCAGGTGACTATTACTGTGCATAATTATTAGGCAACTTAACAAAAAACAAATATATACCCATTTCAATTATTTATTTTTACCAGTGAAACCAATATAACATCTCAACATTCACAAATATACATTTCTGACATTCAAAAACAAAACAAAAACAAATCAGTGACCAATATAGCCACCTTTCTTTGCAAGGACACTCAAAAGCCTGCCATCCATGGATTCTTTCAGTGTTTTGATCTGTTCACCATCAACATTGCGTGCAGCAGCAACCACAGCCTCCCAGACACTGTTCAGAGAGGTGTACTGTTTTCCCTCCTTGTAAATCTCACATTTGATGATGGACCACAGGTTCTCAATGGGGTTCAGATCAGGTGAACAAGGAGGCCATGTCATTAGATTTTCTTCTTTTATACCCTTTCTTGCCAGCCACGCTGTGGAGTACTTGGACGTGTGTGATGGAGCATTGTCCTGCATGAAAATCATGTTTTTCTTGAAGGATGCAGACTTCTTCCTGTACCACTGCTTGAAGAAGGTGTCTTCCAGAAACTGGCAGTAGGACTGGGAGTTGAGCTTGACTCCATCCTCAACCCGAAAAAGGCCCCACAAGCTCATCTTTGATGATACCAGCCCAAACCAGTACTCCACCTCCACCTTGCTGGCGTCTGAGTCGGACTGGAGCTCTCTGCCCTTTACCAATCCAGCCACGGGCCCATCCATCTGGCCTATCAAGATTCATACCTTTAATCAGAACGAAACGGCATAAAGAACTAAAACTGAAGATTCACCATCAGTAACTCTAATATAAAAGACTTTCTTGCTACATAGACGGATACACAGATGGATGCAAAGTATCGTTTGGTAACTAATGGATCGCGTAACCAAGTCAGATGACCTGACGTCACTGCTTATGGAACATTCAGCAGTCAGACGCTCCTTCTTGGACAGTGAACATGGTTTGTTTTCTCTGCTCTTCTGTTTTCAAATCTATCAACATCCAAGTCTGTGCACAGCAGAACTACATGTAGTTCATGGACATATGCAGTATAAGTATTGTCTTATTTTTTTTCTGCCTCTTATTTAGAGCTATATTGAACATATACAACCTGTTTCTTGTTCTTATGTACGCTTGCATGCTCTCTGTTTAGAAGCGTCAGTATTCTGATTATGGAGGTTGATGTCAAACAGATAGTTAGTATTTAACTACCACAAATCAATCTTATTTGCCTATGTTATATTTTTAACTTTTAACACTTACTATTTTAGATATAGATTATTATTATATTATTTTTATCTATATTAGTCAAATGCCGGCATCGCATATTAGTAATTTATTTACTATATATCATTTTTAATTTATATTTTGTATTCTGTTAATATATATTAAATGTCTAACACCTACCTTGGGTATCCTTTAATCCTTTTATAGTATATACTATTTTTATTTACTACCATTTTCTAGTCGGCTCTAAATTGGAGCGCTTGTCCCAGCCCTTTTGCAGCTTCTTTTAGCCCAGTAATACTTTTCACAGAAAATAACTTTCCTGTAGTATATCAGTCTGATCCGGCCTATTACGGTCAGTCCAGCACCGAAATACCAGGCAATTCCTCTCTGAACAAGGAACACAGCAACCCCAGATGATCGTTTTGGCCTTCATTGGGCCTCGTGAGTGAGGTGTAGCCATATTCCTCTAAGCACACTGAGCAAGGAGTCCACATCTGGTTTCCCCTTTTTCCCATAGGGAGACTAAATGAACACAGAGAGAAGCACACTCACAGGAACGAACAACTGGCTCAATACTATTGTTAGCCTGTTCTATGGCGATTTACCACCTGGGTGCAGCTTCTTATATATATATATATATATATATATATATATATATATATATATATATATATATATATATATATATATATATATATATATATATATATATATACAGGGAGTGCAGAATTATTAGGCAAGTTGTATTTTTGAGGATTAATTTTATTATTGAACAACAACCATGTTCTCAATGAACCCAAAAAACTCATTAATATCAAAGCTGAATAGTTTTGGAAGTAGTTTTTAGTTTGTTTTTAGTTATAGCTATTTTAGGGGGATATCTGTGTGTGCAGGTGACTATTACTGTGCATAATTATTAGGCAACTTAACAAAAAACAAATATATACCCATTTCAATTATTTATTTTTACCAGTGAAACCAATATAACATCTCAACATTCACAAATATACATTTCTGACATTCAAAAACAAAACAAAAACAAATCAGTGACCAATATAGCCACCTTTCTTTGCAAGGACACTCAAAAGCCTGCCATCCATGGATTCTTTCAGTGTTTTGATCTGTTCACCATCAACATTGCGTGCAGCAGCAACCACAGCCTCCCAGACACTGTTCAGAGAGGTGTACTGTTTTCCCTCCTTGTAAATCTCACATTTGATGATGGACCACAGGTTCTCAATGGGGTTCAGATCAGGTGAACAAGGAGGCCATGTCATTAGATTTTCTTCTTTTATACCCTTTCTTGCCAGCCACGCTGTGGAGTACTTGGACGTGTGTGATGGAGCATTGTCCTGCATGAAAATCATGTTTTTCTTGAAGGATGCAGACTTCTTCCTGTACCACTGCTTGAAGAAGGTGTCTTCCAGAAACTGGCAGTAGGACTGGGAGTTGAGCTTGACTCCATCCTCAACCCGAAAAGGCCCCACAAGCTCATCTTTGATGATACCAGCCCAAACCAGTACTCCACCTCCACCTTGCTGGCGTCTGAGTCGGACTGGAGCTCTCTGCCCTTTACCAATCCAGCCACGGGCCCATCCATCTGGCCTATCAAGATTCATACCTTTAATCAGAACGAAACGGCATAAAGAACTAAAACTGAAGATTCACCATCAGTAACTCTAATATAAAAGACTTTCTTGCTACATAGACGGATACACAGATGGATGCAAAGTATCGTTTGGTAACTAATGGATCGCGTAACCAAGTCAGATGACCTGACGTCACTGCTTATGGAACATTCAGCAGTCAGACGCTCCTTCTTGGATAGTGAACATGGTTTGTTTTCTCTGCTCTTCTGTTTTCAAATCTATCAACATCCAAGTCTGTGCACAGCAGAACTACATGTAGTTCATGGACATATGCAGTATAAGTATTGTCTTATTTTTTTTCTGCCTCTTATTTAGAGCTATATTGAACATATACAACCTGTTTCTTGTTCTTATGTACGCTTGCATGCTCTCTGTTTAGAAGCGTCAGTATTCTGATTATGGAGGTTGATGTCAAACAGATAGTTAGTATTTAACTACCACAAATCAATCTTATTTGCCTATGTTATATTTTTAACTTTTAACACTTACTATTTTAGATATAGATTATTATTATATTATTTTTATCTATATTAGTCAAATGCCGGCATCGCATATTAGTAATTTATTTACTATATATCATTTTTAATTTATATTTTGTATTCTGTTAATATATATTAAATGTCTAACACCTACCTTGGGTATCCTTTAATCCTTTTATAGTATATACTATTTTTATTTACTACCATTTTCTAGTCGGCTCTAAATTGGAGCGCTTGTCCCAGCCCTTTTGCAGCTTCTTTTAGCCCAGTAATACTTTTCACAGAAAATAACTTTCCTGTAGTATATCAGTCTGATCCGGCCTATTACGGTCAGTCCAGCACCGAAATACCAGGCAATTCCTCTCTGAACAAGGAACACAGCAACCCCAGATGATCGTTTTGGCCTTCATTGGGCCTCGTGAGTGAGGTGTAGCCATATTCCTCTAAGCACACTGAGCAAGGAGTCCACATCTGGTTTCCCCTTTTTCCCATAGGGAGACTAAATGAACACAGAGAGAAGCACACTCACAGGAACGAACAACTGGCTCAATACTATTGTTAGCCTGTTCTATGGCGATTTACCACCTGGGTGCAGCTTCTTATATATATATATATATATATATATATATATATATATATATATATATATATATATATATATATATATATATATATATATATATATATATATATATATATACAGGGAGTGCAGAATTATTAGGCAAGTTGTATTTTTGAGGATTAATTTTATTATTGAACAACAACCATGTTCTCAATGAACCCAAAAAACTCATTAATATCAAAGCTGAATAGTTTTGGAAGTAGTTTTTAGTTTGTTTTTAGTTATAGCTATTTTAGGGGGATATCTGTGTGTGCAGGTGACTATTACTGTGCATAATTATTAGGCAACTTAACAAAAAACAAATATATACCCATTTCAATTATTTATTTTTACCAGTGAAACCAATATAACATCTCAACATTCACAAATATACATTTCTGACATTCAAAAACAAAACAAAAACAAATCAGTGACCAATATAGCCACCTTTCTTTGCAAGGACACTCAAAAGCCTGCCATCCATGGATTCTTTCAGTGTTTTGATCTGTTCACCATCAACATTGCGTGCAGCAGCAACCACAGCCTCCCAGACACTGTTCAGAGAGGTGTACTGTTTTCCCTCCTTGTAAATCTCACATTTGATGATGGACCACAGGTTCTCAATGGGGTTCAGATCAGGTGAACAAGGAGGCCATGTCATTAGATTTTCTTCTTTTATACCCTTTCTTGCCAGCCACGCTGTGGAGTACTTGGACGTGTGTGATGGAGCATTGTCCTGCATGAAAATCATGTTTTTCTTGAAGGATGCAGACTTCTTCCTGTACCACTGCTTGAAGAAGGTGTCTTCCAGAAACTGGCAGTAGGACTGGGAGTTGAGCTTGACTCCATCCTCAACCCGAAAAGGCCCCACAAGCTCATCTTTGATGATACCAGCCCAAACCAGTACTCCACCTCCACCTTGCTGGCGTCTGAGTCGGACTGGAGCTCTCTGCCCTTTACCAATCCAGCCACGGGCCCATCCATCTGGCCTATCAAGATTCACTCTCATTTCATCAGTCCATAAAACCTTAGAAAAATCAGTCTTGAGATATTTCTTGGCCCAGTCTTGAAGTTTCAGCTTGTGTGTCTTGTTCAGTGGTGGTCGTCTTTCAGCCTTTCTTACCTTGGCCATGTCTCTGAGTATTGCACACCTTGTGCTTTTGGGCACTCCAGTGATGTTGCAGCTCTGAAATATGGCCAAACTGGTGGCAAGTGGCATCTTGGCAGCTGCACGCTTGACTTTTCTCAGTTCATGGGCAGTTATTTTGCGCCTTGGTTTTTCCACACGTTTCTTGCGACCCTGTTGACTATTTTGAATGAAATGCTTGATTGTTCGATGATCACGCATCAGAAGCTTTGCAATTTTAAGAGTGCTGCATCCCTCTGCAAGATATCTCACTATTTTTGACTTTTCTGAGCCTGTCAAGTCCTTCTTTTGACCCATTTTGCCAAAGGAAAGGAAGTTGCCTAATAATTATGCACACCTGATATAGGGTGTTGATGTCATTAGACCACACCCCTTCTCATTACAGAGATGCACATCACCTAATATGCTTAATTGGTAGTAGGCTTTCGAGCCTATACAGCTTGGAGTAAGACAACATGCATAAAGAGGATGATGTGGTCAAAATACTAATTTGCCTAATAATTCTGCACTCCCTGTATATATATATATATATATATATATATATATATATATATATATATATATATATATATATATATATATGCACACAGTATAAATGTGTGAATACATACATATATTTAGACATGTCTATTTATGCATAAATATGTTAAAGCCCTTTGCAGTCCTTTTGTTCATACACCATATACCACAGATCTTTGTGCCCTAATAACTTTTTCGTAAAAAAATATATCGCCTAGATTTAGAGTTAGGCGGCAGCCATCAAAAAGGGCTCCTAACGCTGGTTTTTACTGCCCGCTGGTATTTAGAGTCAGTCAGGAAAGGGTCTAATGCTCAGTTTCCAGCCGCAACTTTTCCATACCGCAGATCCCTCTTTTCAATGGGATCTTCCTAACGCCGGTATTTAGAGTCTTGGCTGAAGTGAGCGTTAGAACTCTAACGACAAGACTCCAGCTGCAGAAAAAAGTCAGGAGTTAAGAGCTTTATGGGCTAACGCCGGTTCATAAAGCTCTTAACTACTGTGCTCTAAAGTACACTAACACCCATAAACTACCTATGTACCCCTAAACCGAGGTCCCCCCACATCGCCGCCACTCTAATACATTTTTTTAACACCTAATCTGCCGACCGCACACCGCCGCCACCTACATTATCCCTATGTACCCCTAATCTGCTGCCCCTAACATCGCCGACACTTACATAATATTTAGTAACCCCTAATCTGTCTCCCCAACGTCGCCGCTACCTACCTACACTTATTAACCCCTAATCTGCCGACCGGACCTCGCCGCCACTATAATAAATGTGTTAACCCCTAAACCGTCCTCCCTAACATCGCTGCCACCTAACTTCAAGAATTAACCCCTAATCTGCCGACCGGACCTCACCGCTACTCTAATAAATGTATTAACCCCTAAAGCTAAGTCTAACCCTAACACCCCCCTAAATTAAATATAATTTAAATCTAACGAAATAAATTATTTCTTAATAAATAAATTAATCCTATTTAAAGCTAAATACTTACCTGTAAAATAAACCCTAATATAGATACAATATAACTAATAATTACATTGTAGCTATTTTAGGATTTATATTTTTTTTACAGGCAACTTTGTATTTATTTTAACTAGGTACAATAGCTATTTAATAGTTATTAACTATTTAATAGCTACCTAGTTAAAATAATTACAAAATTACCTGTAAAATAAATCCTAACCTAAGTTACAATTAAACCTAACACTACACTATCAATAAATTAATTAAATAAACTACCTACAATTACCTACATTTAAATCAACTAAACTAAATTACAAAAAAAGCAAACACTAAATTAAAAAAACCCACAAACACTAAATTACAAAAAATAAAAAAAGATTACAAGAATTTTAAACTAATTACACCTACTCTAAGCCCCCTAAAAAAATAACAAAGCCCCCAAAATAAAAAATGCCCTACCCTATTCTAAAATAAAAAGTTAACAGCTCTATTACCTTACCAGCCCTTAAAAGGGCCTTTTGCGGGGCATGCCCCAAAGAAATCAGCTCTTTTGCCTGAAAAAAAATACAATACCCCCCCAACATTACAACCCACCATCCACATACCCCTAATCTAACCCACCCAAACCCCACTTAAAAAACCTAACACTAAGCCCCTGAAGATCTCCCTACCTTGTATTCACCCAGCTGGGTATCACCGATCCGTCCAGAAGAGGGTCCGAAGTCTTCATCCTATCCGGCAAGAAGAGGTCCAGAAGAGGCTCCGAAGTCTTCATCCTATCCGGCAAGAAGAGGTCCTCCAGAGGGTCCAAAGTCTTCATCCAGGCGGCATCTTCTATTTTCTTCCATCCGGAGCGGAGCGGGTCCATCTTGAAGCAGCCGACGTGGAGCCATCCTTCCTCACCGACGGACTAATGACGAATGAAGGTTCCTTTAAATGACCTCATCCAAGATGGCATCCCTCGAATTCCGATTGGCTGATAGGATTCTATCAGCCAATCGGAATTAAGGTAGGAAAAATCTGATTGGCTGATTGAATCAGCCAATCAGATTCAAGTTCAATCCGATTGGATGATTGGATCGCATCAGATTTTTCCTACCTTAATTCCGATTGGCTGATAGAATCCTATCAGCCAATCGGAATTCGAGGGACGCCATCTTGGATGACGTAATTTAAAGGAACCTTCATTCGTCGTTAGTCCGTCAGTGAGGAAGGATGGCTCCGCGTCGGCTGCTTCAAGATGGACCCGCTCCGCTCCGGATGGAAGAAGATAGAAGATGCCGTCTGGATGAAGACTTTGGACCCTCTGGAGGACCTCTTCTTGCCGGATAGGATGAAGACTTTGGACCCTCTTCTGGACCTCTTCATGCCGGATAGGATGAAGACTTCGGACCCTCTTCTGGACCTCTTCTTGCCAGATAGGATGAAGACTTCGGACCCTCTTCTGGATGGATCGGTGATACCCGGCTGGGTGAATACAAGGTAGGGAGAGCTTCAGGGGCTTAGTGTTAGGTTTTTTAAGGGGGGTTTGGGTGGGTTAGATTAGGGGTATGTGGGTGGTGGGTTGTAATGTTGGGGGGTATTGTATTGGTTTTTTTCAGGCAAAAGAGCTGATTTCTTTGGGGCATGCGCCGCAAAAGGCCCTTTTAAGGGCTGATAAGGTAATAGAGCTGTTAACTTTTTATTTTAGAATAGGGTAGGGTATCTTTTTATTTTGGGGGGCTTTGTTATTTTTTTAGGGGCTTAGAGTAGGTGTAATTAGTTTAAAATTCTTGTAATCTTTTTTTATTTTTTGTAATTTAGTGTTTGTTTTTTTGTAATTTTTTTTTTTTTTGTAATTTAGTTTAGTTGATTTAATTGTAGGTAATTGTAGGTAGTTTATTTAATTAATTTATTGATAGTGTAGTGTTAGGTTTAATTGTAACTTAGGTTAGGATTTATTTTACAGGTAATTTTGTAATTATTTTAACTAGGTAGCTATTAAATAGTTAATAACTATTTATTAGCTATTGTACCTAGTTAAAATAAATACAAAGTTGCCTGTAAAATAAATATAAATCCTAAAATAGCTACAATATAATTATTCGTTATATTGTAGCTATATTAGGGTTTATTTTAAAGGTAAGTATTTAGCTTTAAATAGGATTAATTTATTTAATAAGAATTAATATATTTTGTTAGATTAAAATTATATTTAATTTAGGGGGGTGTTAGGGTTAGACTTAGGTTTAGGGGTTAATACATTTATTATAGTAGCAGTGAGGTCCAGTCAGCAGATTGGGGGTTAATACTTGAAGTTAGGTGTCACCGATGTTAGTGAGGGCAGATTAGGGGTTAATAAAATTTATTATACGGTTTGTGAGGCGGAGTGAGGCGGTTTAGGGGTTAATACATTTATTATAGTGGCGGCGAGGTCTGGTCGGAAGATTAGGGGTTAATAAGTGTAGGTAAGGTAGCAGCGACGTTGGGGGGGCAGATTAGGGGTTAATAAATATTATGTAGGTGTGGGCGACGTTGGGGGCAGCAGATTAGGGGTTCATAGGGATAATGTAGGTTGCGGCGGTGTCCGGAGTGGCAGATTAGGGGTTAACAATAATATGCAGGGGTCAGCGATAGCGGGGGCAGCAGATTAGAGGTTAATAAGTGTAAGGTTAGGGGTGTTTAGACTCTGGGTACATGTTAGGGTGTTAGGTGCAGACTTAGAAAGTGTTTCCCCATAGGAAACAATGGGGCTGCGTTACGAGCTGAACGCTGCTTTTTTGCAGGTGTTAGGTTTTTTTCAGCTCAAACTGCCCCATTGTTTCCTATGGGGGAATCGCGCACAAGCACGTTTTTCAAGCTGGCCGCTACCGTAAGCAACGCTGGTATTGAGAGTTGAAGTGGCGGTAAATTATGCTCTACGCTCCCTTTTTGGAGCCTAACGCAGCCCTTCAGAGAACTCTAAATACCAGCGTTATTTAAAAGGTGGGGGGGAAAAAAAACACGCGTAGCTAACGCACCCCTTTAGCCGCAAAACTCTAAATCTAGCCGTATATATATATTTTTTATCAGATAGTGTTTATATGAGTGTAACTATACATTTAAGTGTTTTTATGTTGTGTCTAATGCAACTCCACGCCCACACCATTTACGTGATCTCTCAAGTCGTGCTAACCTAACGAGTGTAAATCATGATTGTGCTCAAGTAAACACGTTTACTTTCAACTCGTAACAAGCACGCTATTTCCGTTGCATGCAAAAAGCCAATTAAAAACGCAATATTGCTTGAGTACAACAGTTAGTGTGACACTAATATTCTAGCCCTAAATGTGGCATAGTTTGCTAATCATATAAAAATAGAAATTTTTTACTTTGATAGATTGCTCTCCTGGTGTCTTCTCCCTACCAAATCCCTGAAGACTCACAGTGGAGACAGAACAAGCAGATGGACGGCTTGTGGCTTGGGGCTACCCTGTAATATTACTAATATTGATGGAGCAAATTAAATGTTTTGTCATGAGATGGCTAATTTGTGGGATATTGGCACTGATTCACGGGTGGTTGACTGTTGAGACCCAATGCAGACGGATAGTGAAAGTTGTTTAAGGAACTGAAGTGCTGCAATTGTTACTAGCCATATGAGTTGGATGGTGTTCCACTAGACTGACTGGATTATTTGCTGTTAGTTCCTATTGAATTTTAACCCACTAATGGTTATTTTCATTATGATTTGGAGATCCTGTAACATAACTCACCTTGAGCAGTAGGGTTGTCTGTTTACTAAGTTAAAGATTCTGTATAGTAATTCCCCAAGTAATGGGGTGATGTTCAATGATAACCTGAGTTGTTTTTATAACAAAACATCAGCTGGAATTGTGAATATAACTTTAGTAAAAAAATGTCTACAATCAACAATTGGGGCTATGGCATAATCTGTAAGAACTCAGCTTTGGTCAGAAAGAGGTAATATATGGTATAATACTGTAAGAACTCAGCTGTGTAATCAGGAAGAGGTTAACTCCTTTTTCAGATATACTGGGATGAAGATAGTCACTTTGAAATGTAGAGAGATCACATTGCCAGGACACTTCCTATCTGAGAATAATGACCAGCAGGTTTAAGTAAAAAAGCTACAGAGACCCTCTGTGTGACCTTATGCCCTCTCCCAAGCATGCTTGGTAACCATATAACTGGACAGGATAAGGGGGTTGAGTATGAATGACATTATCATTGGGGGAAGGATGAAAACTTACAATAAAGACCCTACACACAAGTTCTTTCTCTGTCTATGGGATTCTGCTCTGATAACACCAAGTGAGTACTTTCTACTGAAAACCTCCATTACAGCACACGACACACACTCTCTTAGAATGGGTATATATTAGTGTGATATTGATGTTACAGCCGTACTGTATTTATATGACCCAGAAACGCATTGTGAGTATTAACAGGTTTTGTCTGGCCAGACTAGTGAGCTATGGCTTGCTGTTATTTTTGCTTTTATTCTATTTTAACTATGTTGAAATATGTTGTATACTATCACAAGTGGTGCTCTCATATATTTACAATTATCAGATGATATGCCCTTTTTGCTTTGCTGGGGTACAACCATCTGTGGAGGGCCTTGCTATGCATTTACTGTTTAGGTAATCAATCTTAGTTCCCCTTCCTGACAGTTTATATCAATGTAGAATCTCAGTTATTGTGTCACTTGCCTGTTCATCTGAGACTGATTAGTCAGATCATTACAACACTCTCTAATTCTGTTTCAATATTTAACAATTATTTTAAAGGTATATGAAACCCAACATTTTTCTTGTGTGAATACAAAGCATACAATTTTAAAAAAGTTTCCATTTGACTTCTATTATCAGATTTGCTGCTTCCCATGTATTCTTTGTGGAAGAGATACTAGAGATGTGCATTTGTTTTGTCACAAATGCACATTTGTTACGAAAATCAGATATTTGTTTTTGTTTTCACAAAATGAATATCCGAATGAATGCACCAAGGTAAATGAAAGAAAACTAAAAAATACTGGAAAGCACACTATCCTGATCCTCTTCTTACCAGAGTTGCCCTAACAGGAGGCTTAGGGGCCGATTTATCAAGGGCCGAATGGCCCCTGATGCCCCTGTTTCCGCGCGAGGCCTTCATGACAGAAGTGTTATGGCAATTTTTAGTCCTGGTTTTATAACTTGGAATATAATTCAGCTTTTACATCTTGCACTGATTTGTTTTCACAATATGTATGTTCAAGGGTACAAGAGTGGCATGTTTATGAGTTTATGAGTTTATGAGTTTGAGGACTTCTCATGGCATAGTATATGTTTAATGTTACTTATAATGAGTGTTTTAGATATGCCCCTTATATGTAAAAATAGTCATTCTAACTTTTCTTTAAGGGTGTTCTATACAGTTGATGCTTATTTGTTGGGTTTGTATTGCAGTTTTCTATCAGCTAGATTACGAGTTATGTGCGATATAGGGAAACTAACGAACTCAACAAAAGTTGCGTTACCTAATCCCCTATAAGCACAGCCATTACAAGTTTTTAAACAGCCGGCTTGTGTCTGCGATATGGCTGCGTTGAGCTCCATACCGCACACAATACAAGCACTGTTTTGATGTGCTCATGCACGCTTCCCCCATAGACATCAACAGGGAGAGCGGACAAAAAAAAGCCTAACACCTGCAATCGCGGAATGAAAAGCTCCATAATGCAGCCCCAATGACACCCTAACATAAACTCGAGTCTAAACACACTTAATCTGCGGCCTCCGACATCGCCAACGCCTACATAATGTTATAAACCCCTAATCTGCCGCCCCCGATATCGCTGCCACCTAAATAAAACTATTAACCCCTAATCTGCCACTCCCGATATCGCCACCACTATACTAAAGTTATTAACCCCTATTCCGCCGCACCCCAACATTGTCCACACTATATTAAAGTTATTAACCCCTATTTTGCCACTCCCCGACATCACCGCCAATAAATAAAGGTATTAACCCCTAAACATCTGGCCTCCCACATCACTACCGCTAAATAAACCTATTAACCCCTAAACCACCACCCCCCACATTGCAACAACCTAAATTAAACTATAATAACCCCTAAACCTAACCCTAACCCTAACAAGACAGCTGCGGAGGAGACCTGCACCCCAAAGTATTAAAGTGACAACGGACAAGAAAACTTTTGTACAGCAGAAAGACACAGAAACCCAGGCGGCCTGGATAAAGGTGTGTTAACTTGCCTATGTTCCCTTTTTTTGTGTATCTGCTTATTCTTTGCATTTAACGCTTCAAGGGGTATTCAAGTGATTTTCTTCCTGTACTTGGGTCATAAAATAAGGATGAACAAGAAAAGTATGGCTATGTCAGCAAGCTAAGGGTTGCAACCTATTCTGAAAGTCTAAAAATATCACAGGGGGAGGTCTTGACGCTGGAAATAAGGGTGAATTTAGCTAAATTTATTAAACACAAAAGGGCACTAGTTCCTCATTAAAGCTAAAATTGCACTGCCTCTCCATTTAAACCTGTTGTATATAAGAACCTATGTCTCTGGGTCAGCGCTATACCTGGACTATATTAAGGTGTCTACATATTGTTTATTAAGAGAATTGAGTGTGATCTGATGGACAAATAGATACAAGTACAAAGAATATCTCCTAAAATAAAATCAGGGAAGAGGAAATCCTCCAAAGGAGCAAATGTAACAGGGGAATCACTGTTGGAGAAAAAACAGAAGAGATAAATGAAGCAAGTAACATAGCTAATCAGGTTTAGATCCTGATTTTCCCCAAAATAGAGGAGATTAATTTAAAACTCTCTACAATTATGGAGGAGATTAAAAATCAGAATAGCAGGATGACTGGAATGGAGCAAAGATTATCGGACTGTGAGGATAATCAAATGGCTATGATGCCTAAATTTGATATAATCATGAAGCAAAATCACAGATTAACTGCTAAATTAGAGGAGTTGGAGGACAGAAGCAGGCAAAATAATCTGAGGATTATAGGCTTGCCGGAAGACAGAAATGCAGAGAATCTAATGCAATTTGCGGAGGAAACTTTACCTGCCCTTCTAAATCTGGATGGCTCAAATGGCAAATTTACAGTGGAAAGAGCCCATAGAACTGGGAGAATTCAGGATATAATGGTTCAGAGAGCTCATAGGCCAAGACCAGTTGTTGTGAAATATCTGAATTTCCAGGAGCTTCTAAGAGCATATAGGAGAACTTAACATTTGTCATATAGAGAAGGAAAAATTCTGGTCTGATATTTCAATATTTTTCATATGAAACTGCAACAAAAAGGAGATTATTCTCAAACATATGTTCCCAACTGGTGAAAGAAGGGAAATGTTCTTCTCTACTCTATCCAAGTTAAGGATTAAAGCTAGCAATTACTTTTTTGTTTTTGATACTCCAGAGCAAGCACATTTTTTTTGGTCAAAGAAAATAACGCCAATTAGGCATGGATGTAGCTTCCCTCTTTTTTTTTTTAGGACTTTTGTGGATATATGATTATTGTATATATTGGGCTATATAAATGTGACTGGTATTAGTAAAGTACACAAGTCCAGGTAGATAATAGTCACTGAGAGTTAAGGGTTTATTAGCCCTTAATAAAATTCCTTAGTTCAGATAGAATAAGGGTGAGTTGATTGTATAACAAATATATAGGGTTTTATAAATATATATGGTAAATCATAAAGTGTAAGGAAAATGACAAGCACAGTTGTGTGATCCACAAATTGTTAGTAAAACATTGCAGTTCAGATATAATAGTGGGGAACTGAATGTACAATGAATATACATGGTTTTATAAATGTAAAGGGTAGTGAAAAATCACAAAACTTAGGAGGAGTATAGTCACTGAGAGTTAGCTGTGTGATTCACAAAGCAATAGTAAAATTGGTGAACCCAATAGATAATTTATAGATTCAAGGGTGAGTTGAAGGTTTTTTTTATTTAACGGTTATTAGTAAATTATAAAATCCTCGGAAGAAGAGAGACACTTGGACCTAGGTGTGTGATTCATGAAATGATTGTAAAACATTTGAATATATATGCTGCTATAAATGCAAAAGATTTTGGTTAATCACAATAATTTGGGAAGAGGATAGTCACTGGGAGTTAGGTGTGACATGTATAAATTGATATTGAGAACATTCTTTGATTCACATATAATTGTGGTGAGAAGATTGCATATTGAATAGACATGGTTTTTATAAAAGTAAAGGGTATTTGTAAATTATTAAACTTTAGGATGTAGTAAGTTTAACCCCTTAATGACCGCAGCACTTTTCCATTTTCTGTCCGTTTGGGACCAAGGCTATTTTTACATTTTTGCGGTGTTTAGCTGTAATTTTCCTCTTACTCATTTACTGTACCCACACATATTATATACCGTTTTTCTCGCCATTAAATGGACTTTCAAAAGATACCATTATTTTCATCATATCTTATAATTTACTATAAAAAACATTATAAAATATGAAGAAAAAATGGAAAAAAACACACTTTTTCTAACTTTGACCCCCAAAATCTGTTACACATCTACAACCACCAAAAAACACCCATGCTAAATAGTTTCTAAATTTTGTCCTGAGTTTAGAAATACCCAATGTTTATATCTTCTTTGCTTTTTTTGCAAGTTATAGGGCCATAAATACAAGTAGCACTTTGCTATTTCCAAACCACTTTTTTTCAAAATTAGCGCTAGTTACATTGGGACACTAATATCTTTCAGGAATCCCTGAATATCCATTGACATGTATATATTTTTTTTTCAAAGACATCCCAAAGTATTGATCTAGGCCCATTTTGGTATATTTCATGCCACTATTTCACCGCCAAATGCGATCAAATAAAAAAAATTGATCACTTTTTCACAAATTTTTTCACAAACTTTAGGTTTCTCACTGAAATTATTTACAAACAACTTATGCAATTATAGAATAAATGGTTGTAAATGCTTCTCTGGGATCCCCTTTGTTCAGAAATAGCAGACATATATGGCTTTGGCTTTGCTTTTTGGTAATTAGAAGGCTGCTAAATGCCACTGCGCACAATACGTGTATTATGCCCAGCATTGAAGGGGTTAATTAGGGAGCATGTAGGGAGCTTCTAGGGTTAATTTTAGCTTTAGTGTAGTGTAGTAGACAACCCCAAGTATTGATCTAGGCCCATTTTGGTATATTCCATGCCACCATTTCACCGCCAAATGCGATCAAAGTAAAAAAAAACGTTAATTTTTTCACAATTTTAGGTTTCTCACTGAAATTATTTACAAACAGCTTGCGCAATTATGGCACAAATGGTTGTAAATGCTTCTCTGGGATGCCCTTTGTTCAGAAATAGCAGACATATATGACTTTGGCGTTGCTTTATGGTAATTAGAAAGTCGCTAAATGCTGCTGTGCATCACACGTGTATTATGGCTAGCAGTGAAGGGGTTAATTAGGTAGTTTGTAGGGAGCTTGCAGGGTTAATTTTAGCTTTAGTGTAGAGATCAGCCTCCCACCTGACACATCACACCCCCTGATCCCTCCCAAACAGCTCCCTTCTCTCCCCCACCCCACAATTGTCCCCGCCATCTTAAGTACTGGCAGAAAGTCTGCCAGTACTAAAATAAAAGTTTTTTTTTTTTTTTAAGAAAAAAAAAAAAGCATATTTACATATGCTGTGTTTAGGATCCCCCCTTAACCCCCAACCTCCCTGATCCCCCCCAAAACAGCTCTCTAAGCCTCCCTCTCAGCCTTATTGGGGGCCAATCAAATGTTTATTTTTTATTTTTTTTTATTTTTTTTCTGTAGTGTAGCTCAATCCCCCAACACCCCCCCCCCCAACACCCCCACGACCTAAATCACACCTAAGGGTTTTTTATAGATTTAAATTTTGTCCCACTTTTATTTTGTTTTGGGACACATTTTTTCCGTAGTGTAGCGGTTCCCACCCGCTCCCTCCCCGTGCACACGCCCGCCCCCGCCCCTCGTGCACGTGCGCGCGCCCGCGCACGCCCCCGGACTTACCCGCCCACGATCCCGCCCCCCTCCACATGACCAGGGCCATCGATGGCCGCCACCCACCTCCCACACCGGCTCCCACCCACCAACGATACCGGCCATCGATGTCCGGTGCAGAGAGGGCCACAGAGTGGCTCTCTCTGCATCGGATGGCCGTAAAAGGTTATTGCAGGATGCCTCCATATCGAGGCATCACTGCAATAACCGGAAAGCAGCTGGAAGCGAGCAGGATCGCTTCCAGCTGCTTTCCACACCGAGGACGTGCAGGGTACGTCCTCAGGCGTTAACTGCCTTTTTTCTAAGGACGTACCCTGCACGTCCTCGGTCGTTAAGGGGTTAATGTACATTTAATATACAAGGTTATATAAATGTAAAGGGTATTAGCAAATCACAAGAATGTTAGGAAGATGTTGGTTAAGGAGATTAAAGTATATGATTCACAAATGGATAGTTACAATGTTTTGTTTAGACATAATAGGGGTGAGCTGAATGCACAAAAGCAATGGGTACTAGTAAACTATAAATTCTTAGCAAACAAACAGTCACTGAGACTTAGATACGTGATCCACAAAATGATGGTATATTAGTTTGGTTTAGATGTATTGGGGGTTGGGGGTGAGTGATACAACAGGGGGAAACTGAATGTAACCCTCCCCCCCCCCTTTTTTTTTTTGAGGGAAGCTAAAATTCAAATTCTGGAAAGTTATAATTAATGAAATTTGAATATAAGCATCAGGGTATAAATATGCCCAACGGGGCATTTCTTATTTGTTGCTCTAAATTTAAGAGGGTGTGTTCTTTTTTTTTTAATCTTGTTTTGTTTTGTTCTGTTTCTTTTCATCCCTCCTCTTCGTCTCTCCTTGTTCCTTCCTCCCTTCCCCCTCTTTCAGTTGGTAATGGCTCTCTTGTTTTTTTTTTTTATTAGAGAGTTGGCTGCAGAGTTAGACTTGTATAACTTTAAAATAGATGGTTAAATTATTGTCATGGAATGTGCAAGAAACACATCTCTCTGAGATTGAACACTCAAAAATCAAAGCAAAATGGATAGGGGAGGTGATTAGTGCTTCATAATCTAAAGCAGCAAGGGGGTGGCACTCTTGATAAATAAGAATTTAAATTATGAAATAAAAAAGAAAATAATAGATAGGGAGGGAGGTTTATCTTTATATACATAATGATAGGTAAGGTAGATTATATAATTGGGAACATTTATTGGCCTAATAATATGGATTGGACATTCTGGAACAAACTATATAAGATTCTAGATAAAGTTCAGGATAAAAAGTTGATAATTATGGGAGACTTTAATGTGACTCCCAATTCTTTATTAGATAGAAAAAAGATCTTAAACAATCAGATATATAAATTTAAAAAATCAGAATTACAAATTAATAGATGTCTGGAGGCTTTTTAACCCTAATAGTCTAGAATTTACTTGCATGTCCAAATCCCACAATACCCTATCTAGATTAGATTTATTTCTTATATCAGACGTGTTAATAACGAGAGTTAGTAAAACAAATATACTGGATTTCATTTTATCGGACCATGCCCCAATCTCTTTAACCGTAAATGAACCATCTAGAGCTAATAATAACTCCTTTTATTTTCCTAATTATTTAACTAAGTCAGCTAAATTTGCAGAATTCTTGAAACAAAAATGGCTGGAATATAGTATTAACAACTTAGAACATAGAGAGAACAAGACAATCTACTGGGAAGCTACCAAAGTTACATTAAAAGTAGAGATAACATCGTATTTAATTAATCTAAAGAGGGAAGGGAATATTGAAAACACGAAATTGGCCAATAATATTTCAGCAGCATATTCCCGACTAAGGCCTCGCTTCCATTGAGTCGTAATTCAGTTTGCGTGCACTCGCAAACCGTTAAATATGCTGTCGAAAGCAATAGCGTTTAACGACTGTTTCCAATGGCGCGTTATACCTCAATATCGGCTGCCGGACTTCGGCTGCCGAAAAGATTTTCGCGTCCCATAGAAAGTAATAGAAGCCGTTAATCGATAAATTATACCAGGTTTCCATTGAAATCGCTAACCGTTAATACACTGTCGGAGGCTGTCGATACATTGAGACATATTACCCCCAGCTCAACTAGGTGTAAAGGAGGAAAAAAGAGCTTTTTGAGGCCTGTTTCTCATTGAAATTGAAAATCAAAAAAAAATTACATATAGAAATATAATTTTATCTAATAATAATCTTCTCCTACATGTATATATGTATGATAATTGTATATATATATTTGACCTATATAAATCATATAATTTTAATAATTACTTTTAACTGTTATGATAAAGGCTGATATATTTAAATGGAAAAATATAATAATTACATTCAGTGTCTTTGAATTTCCGATATGTAACTACATATATGTTGAAATTATAGTTCATATCAAAAATAAAAGTCATGAGTAAGTATATACTTTCAAACTGTTCATTAAATTAAGGATTAGATGAGATGAAGATAAGCCCTCCCCCCCATGTTATTCATTGCAATCACCAGTTTCACATATGTTAACAAGCAACACACAGCTATAAAAAAAGAGCACACCTAGCCTAACCTCAGAACAGATATTTCAAAATGCAGGGTGAGAGAGAAGCTGACAATGCTGAAGTTAGACAGCGTAGGCCTGACATCCCCAGAGTGAGGCTGGATATAGAAACCCTGAATGAGCAGCAGGTGTTTGAAAGTTTCAGGCTCAACAGGGAGAAAATATATCAGTTATATGCCCTGTTGCAAGATAGGCTGGAAAGCCAGGGCTATTCAAGCAGGGCTGTCCCTGGAATGACCAAACTACTAGGGGCACTTCATTTTTTGGCTTCTGGATCCTTTCAGGTGACAGGGGGCATTGTAACTGGGGTGCATAAGTCCACTCTTTCTAAGCATCTTTCAAAAGTTATTGATGGACTTTATGATAATTGCAGAAAATTTATTTTTTTCCCCACATCACCCAGAGGTTGGCGTGATGTTAAGAGGGACTTTTTTCTTTTAGGTGGCATACCCAATGTCCTTGGGGCCATTGACTGCACTCATATTGCCCTAAGACCCCCTGTGCGCAGGGAGATAATATTTAGAAATAGGAAACACTTCCACTCCTTAAATGTGCAGATTATATGTGATGCAAACATGCGCATATTAAATGTTGTGGCAGGGTTCCCAGGAAGTAGCCATGATGCCTACATCCTCAGGAATTCTGGTGTGTGGAGATTGTTTGAGACAAATCAAATGCCTGAAGGACATCTCCTCGGTAAGTGTTTATGTATATATTATGATGCCTTCATGTGTTCAATATTTTGACATTTTATTGTTTCATTGCTTTATAATCCTTTATGTATGTGTCTAAGGGGGTGAAATTGA
This sequence comes from Bombina bombina, assembly GCF_027579735.1. NCBI lineage: Eukaryota > Metazoa > Chordata > Amphibia > Anura > Bombinatoridae > Bombina > Bombina bombina. Next base: position 389,914,449 of record NC_069503.1, on the reverse strand, counting down.
TTAAATAAATAAATTGTTAATCATTTAAAAGATATATATTAACTATGTCATAGTAAGACATATGCATAACATTATTTTATGTCATACATTGCTTTATGGAAAGATGTGTGTTTATCTATCTATCTATATCTATATATATATATACTGTATATCTATGCATTCATATTTTAGCAGATTCTGCATATCCTCTTAAAAAAGGATTTGGACACCATTGAAAGAGAACCAGGTTGTTGGGCCTGCTGAATTAAGGTAAAATATATATTTATTTTCTGCTCATGTGTGTCAGAAATATTGATTGTGCCTTGCAAAATGCTCACTATAATCTGTAGAAAAGTAGGACCAGTACACACTTCATAGGAATGTCCCTTTAAATCACTCTTGGGTGAATGTAGGTGCAAACCTGGAGGACCTCCTTTTCCAAAGTCCCAGTAAATGTAATGAAATAGAACACACAGGTAGCACTCTATGTGGAGCAACAGCACCTTTATTGAGCAACGTTTCGGGGCTCCTGCCCCTTTATTAAGCTATATATCTGTGTTTGTGCACATACATTTGTTGCTTGATTATCTTGTGTGTGTGTGTATATATCACTATCACAGACATAACAATGTTGTACTGAGTGCCTTTAAAGGGACAGTCAAAATACAAATCATCTATTATCAGTGAAGCATTTATAAATCTCTCTGCTTCAATATAAATATATTTATATATATATAAAATGGATTAAAGATTTATAAGATCAAACCAGGAATGTAGTTAGCTCATTAGTATTTGATTTGTCTTCACATTATATATTATAATCATATTTCTTGTTCTTTTAATACAGATATAATGAAGCACATATCCGAACACGTGCTATAATAGAACGACTGTTTGGTGTTCTAAAAATGCGCTTTCGCTGCCTGGACAGATCAGGGGGGGATCTCCAATTCAGTCCGGAAAAAGCTATTAAAATCATAGTGGCATGTTGCTGTCTACACAACATGGCACAGGAGCATGGGATGTTGAACGACTTACTTCCAACACCACAGCCCCCAGGTGAAATCTTTGAGCCTGATGTAATTAATCATCCCCAACCCCTCAATGCCCATTTGGAGAGATCTGCAACTATTCAAGAATTCTTTTCAGGTATTTTTATAGTATTGTAATGAGACCTTTTAGTTATTTATGATTATGTTTTTTAATAATACACATTTGTTTCTTTTAATGTTTTACAGATTGAAGATTCTCAGAAATGGAATACCACTCCCCTCCCTCTCTCCTCATCCCTATATTTACCACATTTTCCCTAAATAAATGTATACTTTACTCAAATATAGTCATGGTGAATGTTTCTTTATTTCCAGCTATGTACTAATCAATGCATTCATCTTATGATTTATGTATAACATAATTATCTAAAATATCATTTTAATTATATTCCAAATATGACTTTGTTCTCTTGGTATAATTATTTAAAGAGCAGCTATGCACTCCTGGTTAATAAAATTGAGTACATGGGTGAACCAATGACAGACAGGATATATACTGTATGTTGGCAACAATAAACAGCTCCAACATAGGTTCTATGCTGCTCCTGATCTTACCTAAATAAAACTATAATCAAAGGATACTAAGAATATTAAGAAATATAAAGAATATAAATATATTAGATTTGCTTTTAAATATATATGTTTTAGCAAAATAATGGAATTTATGTCACTTTAAAAAAAAAAAGGAAGAGTGTGTTCACAATAAAACATTAATGAACCAGATAAATCATTCAAATCCAATCAACTTACATATGTACTCATAATCAATTTAATCCTTTTATGTTTCTTATTTCAATCATGTATTTAAGTTTAGGAGCCATTCCATTTAATGCTCATCACCTGTGGTGCACTTGCTGATTGTTGCCTACATTTAGACAACAATCATCAAGCGCTCCCCATGTGCAGATTCAAAATGGGTAGATTCCTAAGATAACATTCCTGTTTTATTAAATTACAGATGATAATTAAGTTAAATAGATTATAGGATTACATATTTAAGTATATAAATACTGCATGCTCTAATTCCTGAGTTTTATTTTTAATAGGCTATCCCTTTAAGAAATATATCAGATGCTCATTTCAAAGAGACAAATCCAGATATAATATAATCCTTAAAATAAAGATACATTATCAATACATACAATCCCCTGAGATTGCACACTTGAATGGCATGGTTACCTCATAGAAAATAATATAGAAAAATAAGTCAAAGGAAAAAATCTTTTTATCATGAAGATGAGTTTTATTATTACAGATTTACCCTCATTCAAATGTAATTTTCAATGTGAAAATCATATTTATTCAATACAAAACGATGACACATTAAAGTTATAATGCGTCATAGTACTAATATTTATAAAATATATGTAATGTCATGTCTGCTAAAGCAGATAATACATTTGCAATATTTAGACTATTAACCAAAATACATAAGTGCTTAATATGACATACTTCAAGAGATATGAAGTATTGTCTTTAACATGGAGTTATTGAAACAATTTAAAAGTGCATTGTGCATTGGTCCCAGGGAGAGTCTGTGTCTGTTCATATGATGTCAATTAAAATGTATTAATCACCTCTATATCATGGCAATCACATATATGTTGTGTATACACCAGTGCTTAAATATCATAAAGATACATTTATCTAATTATTCTAAATATTGAATAATAATCTTGACAAAAAGGAGTGCATTAGTCATGATAGGTATTAGTCATGATAGGTATATATTTCAGATATTACATTCCACATAGGACTATAATGAATGCAAGGTATTTGGCCATATCAACAGGAAGGAATATTTACTTTTCAACTCTTCTATAACTGTATAAGCCTTATTAGCTTCATCTGAAGGAGCAAACAACATATGCTTGTGGAATATAAATCATAACATTTACACATGTCACGTTGACCAATGTTAGATAGCATATACTGTATAAATTTCAGACACGTATCCCCAAGTATTCTTAAACGGCATAATATCCTCAATAAAAGGACACATACATTTATCAACAATTTACACCTGCATATTAATTGACATCATGTGAAATAAAAATGAATAAAGCTGTTAATGTTTTTGAAAATAAACAGCTATTAAAACAATTTTGAAATATATTTTCTAATTTTGATTAGAAAAATATATGCATATTTATGAGATGGAAATCACACTTAAGAAAGTGCTTCATAAAAAAATTAGATATTATATATCTTGAAAGAATTTAAAAAGAAAAATACTTCTTAATGCTTGCGGCGGGATTTGGCCTTTGGAGGAGAGGTACTTGGGATGGAAGTGTGGCGTCTTGGGCGACGCACACCAGCTGGCTGGGAGGCTAAAAGATGTGATTCAGGGTCCTGCAGGGAGATAACGGAGGATGCGAGTGAGGAGGGAGTTTGCGGCCTATCTGCAACCCTCTCCACTGCCTCTGCCAGGCGGACGAGTGCAGCATTATGTATGTCCATCTGGCTCTGTAGCCTCCTGAAATCCTGCTGCTGCTGGAGCCTAGTAAGTCTAAGCTCCCTGTGAATGAGCCTCAGTAGAGCATCCTGCTGGGACTGCGCGGGGATATTGGATTCCATGGGGGGCACTTGTGGCTGTATAGGTGTCTCCGGCACATATTCCTGGCTCTGTGTGAGGTTGTCGTCACTCAGTCTTGGGGACTGTGTGGGTGGCTCAATATCCAATTGAGGACAGACATTGGTGGGGGGTGGTGGTGATTGTTGTGGTGGTGGTAGTGGTGGCGGCATTTGTTGTGCCATGGGAGGGTGCTGAATGTGTTGTTGAGGTGGCATATAGTACATATGCTGCGGTGGAGGATGCATCTGCTGATGCTGTGGTGATGGAGGATGCATCTGCTGATGGTGTGGTGATGGAGGATGCATCTGCTGATGCTGTGGTGATGAAGGAGGCATCTGCTGATGCTGTGGTGATGGAGGATGCATCTGCTGATGCTGTGGTGATGAAGGAGGCATCTGCTGATGCTGTGGTGGTGGAGGATGCATCTGCTGATGCTGTGGTGATGAAGGAGGCATCTGCCGATGCTGTGGTGGTGGAGGATGCATCTGCTGATGCTGTGGTGATGAAGGAGGCATCTGCCGATGCTGTGGTGGTGGAGGATGCATCTGATAATGCTGCGTTGGAGGATGCATCTGATAATGCTGCGTTGGAGGATGCATCTGATAATGCTGCGTTGGAGGATGCATCTGATAATGCTGCGTTGGAGGATGCATCTGATAATGCTGCGTTGGAGGATGCATCTGATAATGCTGCGTTGGAGGATGCATCTGATAATGCTGTGGTGGTGGAGGCTGCATCTGATGATATGTCCTCCCAGATGAATATGGGGATGGGCCAGGAACATTTTCAACCTCATAGGCCAGTGGCTGTTGCTCATCTCCTTCAAGTATGCTGAGGTAGGAGTATCCAGCTTCAATAACATCCCCCTCCTCCTCCTCACTGAATTCCGGAACATCACTGGCCTCCGGTCTTGTTGAGGACTCATACTCATGTTCCAATTCTGAAAAATAAATTGTAATTAAAAATTAATCTGATGAAACATCTAACATTTTAAAATCAATTTTATAGATATAGTTTTATATATATATATATAATTTCTGTATGAACTTAAACATATTTAACCAGAGGTGTATATTTAAAGATTGTGCCTCTAAGCGACTCTTTGTATTACACATAGTCCATATATATGATATAGATAGAAAGAATTTAAATCTATACCCTTGCTTGTTTGAGCAGATAGCCACTCCAGAAATCAGGATGAATATATCCACTACAACTATGTTAAGATGCCATTAAAGGGGCAATGAAGTACAAATTAAACTTTCATGATTCAGACAGAGCATGCAAATTTAGTCAACATTTAATATTTTACTCCTATTATCATATTTTCTTCCTTCTCTTGGTATCTTTATTTGAGAAGCAAGAATGTAAAGCTTAAGAGCCAGACAATATTTGTTTCAGAACCTGGGTTGCTGTTGCTTATTGGGTGGCTAAATGTAGCCACCAATCACGAGCGCTAGCCAGGGTTCTGAACAAAAAATGCAAAGTCTCCATAGCTTACATTCCTACTTTTTCAGAAAAAGATACCAAGAGAACAAAGAAATATTTATAATAGTAGTACATTAGAGAGTTGCTTAAAATTGCTGCTCTATCTGAATCATGAAATAAAAAAATTGGGTTTACTATCACTTTAAGTTACTGTGCAAATTAGACTTTGAACCATGTAAAACATTACTTGTACTAATCCTACCTAGGTATGTTTTCCACTGATGCTTGAACACAATTGATTACTAAACATATATAATATATGAACATTCTATATTCTGTATTACACATGTGTATGATTACATTTATATTTTAAAAAACAAAGCCGATATATATTTCTGATGTTAACATATATTTGTTAGAAATAAAACATTTATTACATATGATATTTAATATTCACCTTCATGGACCTCTTCAGCTGGCACTGATGTGTCCATTGTCCCCTTACATCCGTAAACAGATTCATCTGAGATGACATTGGCCATCATCTCCTCCCATGACCTTAGGTGTATCCTCTTGCTAGGACCACCACCTGTCCCACGTGCATATTTGGCCTGCTGTGCCAGCTTAGCTTTGGTTTCCCTCCTGCAGTCATGATAGCGGTGTTTAATGCTGGCAATAGAACGATTACGTCCTAAGCAGCTGACTGCCACTCGAATCTCCTCCCACAGCTTATTCCGGACAGCCGGCCTCAGGTTAGGGTTCTCCAGCTGAGCTGCCCTCTCCAAGTATGCCTCAACAAGAGCCTCCTTCTCCTCCTCAGAGTACCTCTCCTCTCTAAGCCTGCCCTTCACACCTGAAGGGCCAGCAGACACAGACTCTCCCTCCTGTGACTGGGGACCAGCCCTCTCTACCTCCTCTGTCCCTGCAGGCTGTGACAGGCTACCACCAGCCCCACCCCCAGTTGCCACAGTCTGCCCCACTTTCCCTTTTCTTTTTGTGCCTAGCTGAGGCTGACTCCTCCTCACTCCTCCCACCTCCATTCCTCTTCCACCCTCTCTCCTTCCCTCCTCTGCCAGGGTTTGAGGAAGGACAAATCCTCCACCCAAACCTCGGCCCCTATTCCTGCCCATACTACTCCCTACTTCCCCCCTCCCCCTCCCTCTATCCACCCTCACCACTGCCCTCCCCCTAGCCACCCCCTTCCCAACTCCACTAGGCCTATCCATCCCTTTCTCCTTCCTCCCTAACTCTAACCTAACACTAAAGTCCCTAGCTTACCTAACTACACTAAGTCACCTAACTAAACCCTATATTAAATAGCCCCAAAACTAACTACCTAACCTATCTAGACCCTAACTATCTCTATTCTATATCCCTCAAAATAAAAATAAAATGTGGGGGTGAGAATAAACAAAGGGATGTAAATGAAAAAGGAAAAACTAAGGAGGATTAGAACAAAATTATAGACAAATAATAAGGGATGCAAATGAAGAAAGGGGTGAGCTATATAGTCAAATGAAACAAAAAATATGGGATGTAAAAAATAAATAGGATGTGAAAAATGTATATATATTAAAAAAAAAGTTATATAGTGAGGAAGGGAAAGGTAGTCAAAGGGGGGATGGGAAGTGGAATAAGGGGATTAATGAAAGGAGTAATAAAGGAAGATGGGGATATGGGGGTTAATGAAAAAAAATATGTGAATGTGTTTGTATCAAATAAAAGTGTGTATGTGTGTGTGTGTGTGTATTTGTGTGTATAAACTAATGTGTGTTAATTAACTAATGTATGGATGTGTGTGTGTGTTCCTAATATTATATGAGGCCTACAATAAGAATATATGAAAATCAAATATCAAACTCTCCACTAACTCTCAAACAACTCTCAAAAACCCAAAACTCCTACCAACGCAACTAGCTCCCGTGTCTTTCTCTCTAGAGGCGATCACAGGTAAAGAGCGCAGGCGCAAACCGTTATTCTTATAGACAGAGGTCGGGTTACCATGGCAATGCACTTGTTATGGCGCGCTTTTCGACAAATCCGACATCGGTTGGCAACGCAAACTTACGTACGGCCGAAAAGAGCGACTGCGCGCAACACGCTAATCTTTTCAATGGAAACCTGGTACTAAAATGGAGCCGTAAATTACCTTTAGCTGTCGTCCGCTTCGGTAGCTTACGGCTCCATTTTTAACGACTCAATGGAAGCGAGCTCTAGGATTGCATCCATCCAGGGAGAATAGGCATAATTATCTGAAAATCAAGAAAAAAAGATTTTTTACTGACTTTGGAGGATAATGCATTATTTAAGAAACAAACACAATTTGCAAGATATGGGAATAAGGTGGGGAAATATCTAGTGAGTCTCTTCAATAAATCCAAAAAGAAAAAACCTATAGGGGTAATTCAGGAAGGACTAAAAATGACTAATAAGCCAGAAGAGATAACCTCACTTTTTCAGGAATATTATGAAAATTTATATATTTCTCAGAAACCAGGGATGGAGGGTATTTAGAGATTTCTGAATGATTCAAAACTACCAAAGATAGGGGCAGAAGATATGGAGGCTGAATGCATCTATTTCCGATGAGGAAATTATAAACACTATGAAACATATGAGGAAGGGGAAAGCCTCGGGGCCAGATGGGCTACCTCTCAAATTCTATTGGCTATTAAAAGAAGAGATTATGTAGGATCTTAAGGGGCTTTATGAACTATATTATCGGCAAAATAGGAAAATGACAGCTCAATTTAAATCAGCAAATATAATATTATTACCAAAAGAAGATAAAGATCCCACTCAGGTAGCCTCATATAGACCCTCCCTTTTGAATCTCATTTTTTTGAATCTCATTTTTATGAAGATCATAGCAGACAGATTAAAAGGAATCCTCCCAAAACTTTTACACCCAGACCAAGCAGGTTTTGTTATGGGAAGAAATCCTGAGTTGAATATTAGGAACATTTTGCATGTGATTTGTCAATATAGGACATGTAATGAGCGCATTGATGTCTCGGCTCTGCCAGAGGCCTTCCTGCTATCTTTGGATGCAGAGAAGGCCTTCGACAGAGTTGAGTGGAATTACATGTTTGAAACCTTGCAAAGGTTTGGCTTGAAAAGGGAATTTCTTGAATTTGGTGTCCAATATATATTCGGACGCTAATGCATCTATTTTAGTAAATAAATGTATGTCACCAACCTTTTGTCTAACCAGAGGGACTAGACTGGGATGTCCTATGTCACCACTTTTATTTGATTTGGTATTAGAACCCCTGGCTAGTAGACTCAGAGAGGTTTTAGTGGGTGCTAAGTTAGGTAAAGAAAACTTTCATCTAGCTCTCTTTGCAGATGATTTTTTGATGTGTGTTTCTTCACCAGAAAGGCAAATTCCCAAGATAATTAGTATTTTGGAGGAGTATGGGAAGATCTCGAGATATAAGATAAATCTTATGGTTAAAAAAATCAAATACGGAATTGGTATATCCATTTATGGAGACAGAGAGTTTGAAGTATCTGGGTATATATCTTTCAGCAAACCCAACTGAGTGGTATAACTTAAATATATCAGCAACCCTACAAAAGAGCACTGCCAGTTTACATAAGTGGGGTAATTTGCATCTCTCTCTGTCCGGCAGAGTGGCGACCTTTAAAATGTTTATTCTTCCTAGAATATTATATCCCCTTAGGATGTTACCCTTGACAATAAAAAACAATATCTTGTTACATTTTTTTAAATTGTTAAGATTTTTTCTCTGGAGAGAGAAAAAGGCAAAGATCAGATTAGATAAACTTTACTTACCATGTGTAAAGGGGGGTTTGGCCATACCTAACATTAAATTATATAATCAAGCAATACTTCTGAGATGTTCTCTAGATTGGCTGGCGCAAACAAACAACTTTACAAACTGTAACATGGATGAATCAATGTGTACCCCGTTCTCTCTGGCTTTTATTTTACATGCATCAAAGAAAGAATTAGGCTTAGAAATCTATAACCACCCATAATTAAAATATATACTTCTGGCTTGGAGGGTAATGATGAAGGTGAAAGGAGGAAGTTATACTATTTCAAAATATTTACCTTTATTGGGAAATCCAAGATTTATTGCCGGGATTCAAGACAGGGTCTTCCATAATTGGGAAAGTAAAAACATTACCTTACTTAAACATTTGATAGACCCCCTAACTATTAAACCATATAACTTCAGTGATTTCCAAAGGATCTATAAGATCCCTAAGAAAGAATGGTTACAATTCAGACAGGCAAAGCATTATTTACTCCAGATGATTAAGATTTTACCTCATTTAGATCACAGTCTTTTACTATTGGACTGTCTCAAAATTAAAAAAGGTCTAACATCTCGCATATATGGTATCATACAAAGTATGACAGAGGAAGATATAATTAATGAATATAATAATAGATGGGTTAAAATGTCGCCTCTTTTTAGTTTGGATGCCAAAATCGAGAAGAGTTTCGGGGTCATCCAGGGCTTAACAGGATCAGCCAATTTCAGAGAGTCTCAATTTAGACTCATCCAATTTAAATATATTACACGGAGAAGAGCACAAAAATGGAGTTTACAAACTCAGAATGAATGTAAAAAGTGTAGAGAATTAGACCCTAACATTCCACATTTATTAGCAACATGCCCAAAAATTCGACAACTTTGGGGTAAAGTTGAATTTCTTTTCTCAGCAATTTTAAAAGAATTACTATTGGTAGATAATATATTATTTCTAAATAAAGCATTGGAATGGGGGCCGAAGTATAAATTCATTCAATGGGGAATTGTGTTAGTTAGATCTTTAAGAATTGGATAATTAAGGAAACCCACTCGATAAAAGCAATAAGAGAAAGTTTAACTAGACAGGCCCTGTCTGAGGCACTTGATACAAAAATTTATAAAGCTAATGGGATTAAAAAATATAAGAAGATCTGGGGAAACTTTATCGAATATACAGGAAAGGACTTTCAGTTAAAAAGAAATCAAATTATACCAATATGGGATTTTGACAGCCAGGAGGGATGATAGTAGAGGGGATATAGTGATCTGGGAGGGGTAAGGGGGGACGAATGAGGAGGTTTGTGTTTGTTGTTTTTTTCTCCTTCTTTTCCTCTGAGTAGGCTGCACTCAAATCCAAGAGTAGAGTTGAAGTTAAGTAGTCTGTTTAGGGGGCGGAGTTAGCCTTTGCACAGACAGGACGTGTTTCCATGAAGCTCCTCTTTAATGGACACCTTTTTACTATTTGTTCCCTAAATATGTAACTCCATAATGATATGACCCTGCATACTTGGGGACTATATATATTTTGCAATTTGAAGAAATCGATAAACTGCTACTCTGAGGCCAGGATTAGCTTCAAACCTTTCTACTAACATCGGGCAGCTCGAGTACGGCTCTTAAGATGGCGGAGGTATCCACGTGGGAAACGACTGTGCGACAGGGTCTTGAACTCTGCTTCCAGAGAATTGAGCAGCATTTGATGGCTGAGATAATTTCTGTATTCGCAACGGCTATTTGCGACGAAAACAACCTAGTACAACACAGTGCAGATAAATTGGAGGGTGAGAGGCAGCTGACCTGGTCTGCGGGAACTACCTCACAGACACTAGACTCTTCTGCCTGCATTGGAGCCGATGATAACTGCCGGAGCTATCCCTTCCTGAGCCCTACACTTGGCTCTCAGGAGACACACAGTGAGTTGTCTCTGAACTGTCCGGTTAAGGTGACCTATACCCAGGTGCCCGAGAAGGAATTTGGAGAGAACTGCACAAGTCCGGAGGTGCTTCTGATTGAACTTACCACAGCCGGATTTTCAGATGGCGCTGCGAGATGTCCTTCGGCTACTCAGGCTGACACAATGCCGGTAAAGGTTGTGGATCTTGTGCATTTAGGAGAGCGGCTGCAAATGGCTGATGGTAAAAGGAAGCTCACACGCATAGCACACAGCTCTGCAAGAATGAAGACTTTACAGCCACTGCCCTATCTACTTTACATTGGGCTCCAACGGGGATGCTTAGGAGTCAGATAGAGTTGAAGAAAATATGACATCCTACGCCATCCATTCTATCTGGGACCTATATCTCACAATAACTTGGACATTTAGATGGTTGCAAAACTGGCATTGGTATGTTGAATCCCGGGGCCGAACACAGGACTATTTATTAGAGACTACTGCTATAATCTAGTTTGTAAATACTTGGTTGTGTTGCATGACACACAAAGTTTTCATTTTCACAATTCTATTGGGAGGGGTTGTGAGGTCCCTAAATCAGGGACACAACTCAGTTGTACTGCACATACTTCTGGCGCATAGTAATTTACACGTTTTATAATTAAGTTTTCATAACCATGTGTATGCATATTATAGCAATTGCTGGGTTTGTAATCCTATAACATGAACACTACAATAGTTTGAGCTATTAGTCTTGCTAGATACTACCGGTATAGCCATGCTCAATCTCACAAACTAGATTAGGTCATAAATGTACTGGAAAGATCAATTATAGCCTTTGACACAGCTATGCATGTTAAAATACCATTTAGATGTGGAATAGTCTATATATACATTTATTCTGTTATGGTGAGGTTATATTTTGAGCATTGCACTGTTGGTATGCGCTCTCATGATGGTTACCCTTAGTTTGCCTGATTCTCTTTCCACCATGTCCTTAGGTTTATGAAGCTTAATATAAGCCTAATAATGCTCATTCACTCATAACTTTATACACATATATGTTTTTTACTTCTGTCTTTTTATTGCCATTTATCTATACCACTTTGTGTCCTTAACATATATGTCCTGTTAAAAGTGCTATTTTATATATTGTGAAGTCCAGGTTATGCAGGACTAAACACCTCTTACCCGTCCTATTGGATCTCTACTACATAATAGTCAGCTCCTTTAATATACACTCTAGGCATTTATTAGCTAGTGTTAACTATAAACTATTGGTTTATGTAAGTGAATACCAGAATTGGAGCTACTGTATAATAATAGTGGAGCTAGGTTTGAGACATGGTAAATGGCTTATACCTTTTCTGCTGAGCTGCCTGCGGCCGAGGTAGCCTAGCGAACATGCTATACAGACACTGATATAGCCTCATATAGAAGTATTTTAGATACAAAATTATAATAGATTATTTATGTCTCCGTCTTTTTTATTTATGCTCCCTTACCAACCTGATCATATATATACAACTACATTCTGATCTTTTGAATACAATGCCTATAACTAACAACCTTATTGAAACAGAAAAGATAAGGGAGGTATCTCCCCTCATCCTTTCCCACTCTGTCTGTCAGGGTGGGTCATACCCAACATCCCTCTTCCGACTGTGTCCGGTGAGGACAATTATCCCTAGGGGGAGATACCACCTGCACTCCTTAGTCTTGGAGCTTTATTATAGGGTAATATATTAATACATAGCTCTCAAGTATTGTGGGAATACTGTGCCTACTTTTGTGTCAACACAGTCCTAAAATCTTATTGTCAGATCCGCCCCCCACAACATCCCCCCCACTCCCTCTTCCTCTCCTCCCAGTCATTACCAATGTTTCTACTGAGCATTTATACTTGATCATTATCCTCCCTCCCCCCCCCTTTCCACATGTAAACCATTGGGCTCCAGTTGGGAGCATAAGAAAATAAACCTATAGCATTCCCATCCTTAGATAAGGGAAATAAACCCTATATAAATATCTGTTTATTGTTCTTTATATTATGGAAAATAGCGGTACACATACGCTGGTAATTATAATTGGAATGTTATGTGTGCCCTCCCCACCCCCTCTTTTCTCTACACCAGTGAGCTTACTATGTAAGCGAAGGAAAATATGTCCTATAGCACACTTACTACTGTTTTTCATGTATGTCTATGCTTACTAATGATCTGGGTGTGAATATAATATTAATGTGACATACTATATATCTATTTCAAATGTCCTCATTATTTCTTCAATTTTGATATTACTATCCCCAACTACTTGCACTATTTATATTTATGGCTCAAGAGTAGTCACTGTTTGAAATGGGGAATAGCCAAATGCAAAAAATAAAAAGGAGGTTACAAACTAAATATATAGGTTAATAATTATATATTGCTGTACCTATGTTTCAGAGTCATATTGTATCTCTATGTTGTAAAGTTCAAGATGTATACTGTAGAACAGTTTCCATTATTATATTGTCTCAATGCAAAATATTGTATTATGACTATATTGCAACCTTGCTTTTGTTGATATTTTATATAACCTCAATAAAAATACATTTAAAAAAAAAAAGATTAGTCTGTTTATACTTTTCTTAGCGATGTAAGAGAATCATGTACAGTATGATAAGCAATGTTAATTTGTTTATTCTTTTTCTATTTTTGATCATGTATTTTATACTTTTTAAATAAATTTAAAAAAACTAACACCCTAACATAAACCGAGTCTAAACACCCTTAATCTTCTGCCCCGACATCGCCGATACCTACATAATGTTATAAACCCCTAATCTGCCACCCCCGATAACGCTGCCACCTAAATAAAACTATTAACCCCTAATCTGCCGCTATACTAAAGTTATTAACTCCTATTCCTCCGCACACCAACATTGCCCACACTATATAAAAGTTATTAACCCTTATTCTGATCCCCGGCATCGCCGCCACTAAATAAAGGTATTAACCCCTAAACATCTGGTCTCCCACATCACTACCACTAAATAAACCTATTAATACCTAAACCACCATCACCCCACATTGCAACAACCTAGATTAAACTATATTAACACCTAAACCTAAACCTAACCCTAATGTAACTCTAACCCTAACTGTAACCCTAACTCTAAACCTAACACCCACTATCTTTAACATAATTAAAATAGAACTAAACTAAAGTTAAAATTATTAACTAAATAATTTGTATTTAAAACTAAATACATACTTACCTGTGAAATAACACCAAAGCTAGCTACAATATAACTAATAGTTATATTGTAGCTAGCTAAGGTTTTATTTTTATTTCACAGGTAAGTTTGTATTTATTTTAACTAGGTAGACTAGTTAGTAAATAGTTATTAACTATTTACTAACTACCTAGCTAAAATAAATACAAACTTACATGTGAAATAAAACCTAAGCTACCTTACACTAAAACCTAACATTACAAAAAATAAAAAACACTAAAATTACAAAAAATAAAAAAACAGAATTATCCAAAACAATAAAAATGATTCCTATTCTGATACCCTTTAAAAAAAAAAAAAAAAAAACACCCCAAAATAAATAAAACCTAATCTATAATAAACTACCAAGGGCCCTTAAAATGGCCTTTTTTGGGCCCTTAAAAGGGCCTTTTGTAGGGCATTGCCCTAAAGTTAACAGCTCTTTTGCTACAAAACAAAACAAACACACCCCAACAGTATACAAACCCCCACCCCCCAAACCAACAAAATAAAAATAAAGTAAAACCTAATCTACCCATTGCCCTGAAAAGGGCATTTGTATGGGGATTGCCATTAAAAGGGCATTTAGCTCTTTTGCTGCCCAAGCCCTAATCTAAAAATAAAAACCCACCCCAAAAAGAAAAAAATACATTACACAAAATAACAAATTCTCAAAAATAATAAAAAATATATACTTCTGGCTTGGAGGGTAACGATGAAGGTGAAAGGAGGAAGTTATACTATTTCAAAATATTTACCTTTATTGGGAAATCCAAGATTTATTGCTGGGATTCAAGACAGGGTCTTCCATAATTGGGAAAGTAAAAACATTACCTTACTTAAACATTTGATAGAACCCCTAACTATTAAACCATATAACTTCAGTGATTCCCAAAGAATCTATAAGATCCCTTAGATCACAGTCATTTACTATTGGACTGTCTCAAAATTAAAAAAGGTCTAACATCTCACATATATGGTATCATACAAAGTATGACAGATGGAATGCAAAGTTATTTGTACCTGCTGCAAAGAAAAACAATCCGCAAAAAGTCATGCAGGTAAAAACCGACTTTATTGAAAGTCACAACTTGAAGGGGTACATACTCCTTTTTAAAAAGAAGCATTTGATTAACTTAGTTCAGACCCTGACGAAGTGCCTACGGGCAGGAAACGCGTCAGACGTTTTCATCTATTCCTAGCTCTCTCCCAAGCTTGTATGTACCCCTTCAAGTTGTGACTTTCAATAAAGTCGGTTTTTACCTGCATGACTTTTTGCGGATTGTTTTTCTTTGCAGCAGGTACAAATAACTTTGCATTCCATTGGATTTCTTTTTTCAGGAGACAGGGGAGTGTGTCCTCACCTGCTTGCAAGAAGTCTCGCTTGTCAGCACGCAGAGTGGAATCAGCAGAATAAGGTAATAATACTTTGCAATCAGTGTTATATATTCACGGCACTTCATACTATTAATATTCTGCTCACCTTACCGTTAAGACTGACAAGGGACACATATGATACATACGAATTGCATTAACATTGACTAACAATCTGAGAAGTGACGATAGAAACAGATTTGTTAATATTATTACCTTTATAACGCAAATCAAGTGCAAATCGTAATTCAGTGTGTAGATAGCATATTTTGCTGAACAAAGTATGACAGAGGAAGATATAATTAATGAATATAATAATAGATGGGTTAAAATGTCACCTCTTTTTAGTTTGGATGCCAAAATCGAGAAGAGTTTCGGGGTCATCCAGGGCTTAACAGGATCAGTCAATTTCAGAGAGTCTCAATTTAGACTCATCCAATTTAAATATATTACACGGAGAAGAGCACAAAAATGGAGATTGCAAACTGAGAATGAATGTAAGAAGTGTAGAGAATTAGACTCTAACATTCCACATTTATTAGCAACATGCCCAAAAATTCAAAAACTTTGGGGTAAAGTTGAATTTCTTTTCTCAGCAATTTTAAAAGAAAAAGTTAGACTATTGGTAGATAATATATTATTTATAAATAAAGCATTGGAATGGGGGCCTAAGTATAAATTCATTAAATGGGGAATTGTGTTAGTTAGATCTTTGATCTTTAAGAATTGGATAATTAAGGAAACTCCCTCGATAAAAGCAATAAGAGAAAGTTTAACTAGACAGGCCCTGTCTGAGGCACTTGATACAAAAATGTATAAAGCTAATGGGATTAAAAAATATAATAAGATCTGGGGAAACTTTATCGAATATACAGGAAAGGACTTTCAGTTAAAAAGAAATCAAATTATACCAATATGGGATTTTGACAGCCAGGAGGGATGATAGTAGAGGGGATATAGTGATCTGGGAGGGGTAAGGGGGGACGAATGAGGAGCTTTGTGTTTGTTGTTTTTTTCTCCTTCTTTTCCACTGAGTAGGCTGTACTTGAATCCAAGAGTAGAGTTGAAGTTAATTAGTCTTTTTATACTTTTCTTAGCAATGTAAGAATCATGTGCAGTATGATAAGCAATGTTAATTTGTTTATTCTTTTTCAATTTTTGATCATGTATTTTATACTTTTTAAATAAAAATAAAAAAACTAGACCCTAACATAAACCCGAGTCTAAACACCCCTAATCTGCTGCCCCTGACATCGTGATACCTACATAATGTTATAAATCCCTAATCTGCCACCCCAGATATCGCTGCCACCTAAATAAAACTATTAACCCCTAAACTGCTGCTATACTTAAGTTATTAACCCCTATTCCTCCGCACACCAACATTGCCCACACTATATAAAAGTTATTAACCCCTATTCTGCCGCTCCCCGACATCTCCGCCACTAAATAAAGGTATTACCCCTAAACATCTGGCCTCCCACATCACTACCACTAAATAAACCCATTAACCCCTAAACCACCAGCCCCCCACATTTCAACAACCTAAATTCAACTATATTAACACCTAACCCTAACCCTAACGTTACCCTAACCCTAACTCTAAACCTAACACCCACTATCTTTAACATAATTAAAATAGAGCTAAACTAAAGTTACACACCAACATTGCCCACACTATATAAAAGTTATTAACCCTTATTCTGCTCCCCGGCATCGCCGCCACTAAATAAAGGTATTAACCCCTAAACATCTGGTCTCCCACATCACTACCACTAAATAAACCTATTAATACCTAAACCACCAGCACCCCACATTGCAACAACCTAGATTAAACTATATTAACACCTAAACCTAAACCTAACCCTAATGTAACTCTAACCCTAACTGTAACCCTAACTCTAAACCTAACACCCACTATCTTTAACATAATTAAAATAGAACTAAACTAAAGTTAAAATTATTAACTAAATAATTTGTATTTAAAACTAAATACATACTTACCTGTGAAATAAAACCAAAGCTAGCTACAATATAACTAATAGTTATATTGTAGCTAGCTAAGGTTTTATTTTTATTTCACAGGTTAGTTTGTATTTATTTTAACTAGGTAGACTAGTTAGTAAATAGTTATTAACTATTTACTAACTACCTAGCTAAAATAAATACAAACTTACATGTGAAATAAAACCTAAGCTACCTTACACTAAAACCTAACATTACAAAAAATAAAAAACACTAAAATTACAAAAAATAAAAAAACAGAATTATCCAAAACAATAAAAATGATTCCTATTCTGATACCCTTTAAAAAAAAAAAAAACACTCCAAAATAAATAAAACCTAATCTATAATAAACTACCAAGGGCCCTTAAAATGGCCTTTTTTGGGCCCTTAAAATGGCCTTTTGTAGGGCATTGCCCTAAAGTTAACAGCTCTTTTGCTACAAAACAAAACAAACACACCCCAACAGTATACAAACCCCCACCCCCCAAACCAACAAAATAAAAATAAAGTAAAACCTAATCTACCCATTGCCCTGAAAAGGGCATTTGTATGGGGATTGCCATTAAAAGGGCATTTAGCTATTTTGCTGCCCAAGCCCTAATCTAAAAATAAAAACCCACCCCAAAAAGAAAAAAATACATTACACAAAATAACAAATTCTCAAAAATAATAAAAAATATATACTTCTGGCTTGGAGGGTAACGATGAAGGTGAAAGGAGGAAGTTATACTATTTCAAAATATTTACCTTTATTGGGAAATCCAAGATTTATTGCTGGGATTCAAGACAGGGTCTTCCATAATTGGGAAAGTAAAAACATTACCTTACTTAAACATTTGATAGAACCCCTAACTATTAAACCATATAACTTCAGTGATTCCCAAAGAATCTATAAGATCCCTTAGATCACAGTCATTTACTATTGGACTGTCTCAAAATTAAAAAAGGTCTAACATCTCACATATATGGTATCATACAAAGTATGACAGATGGAATGCAAAGTTATTTGTACCTGCTGCAAAGAAAAACAATCCGCAAAAAGTCATGCAGGTAAAAACCGACTTTATTGAAAGTCACAACTTGAAGGGGTACATACTCCTTTTTAAAAAGAAGCATTTGATTAACTTAGTTCAGACCCTGACGAAGTGCCTACGGGCAGGAAACGCGTCAGACGTTTTCATCTATTCCTAGCTCTCTCCCAAGCTTGTATGTACCCCTTCAAGTTGTGACTTTCAGTAAAGTCGGTTTTTACCTGCATGACTTTTTGCGGATTGTTTTTCTTTGCAGCAGGTACAAATAACTTTGCATTCCTTTGGATTTCTTTTTTCAGGAGACAGGGGAGTGTGTCCTCACCTGCTTGCAAGAAGTCTCGCCTGTCAGCACGCAGAGTGGAATCAGCAGAATAAGGTAATAATACTTTGCAATCAGTGTTATATATTCACGGCACTTCATACTATTAATATTCTGCTTACCTTACCGTTAAGACTGACAAGGGACACATATGATACATACGAATTGCATTAACATTGACTAACAATCTGAGAAGTGACGATAGAAACAGATTTGTTAATATTATTACCTTTATAACGCAAATCAAGTGCAAATCGTAATTCAGTGTGCAGATAGCATATTTTGCTGAACAAAGTATGACAGAGGAAGATATAATTAATGAATATAATAATAGATGGGTTAAAATGTCGCCTCTTTTTAGTTTGGATGCCAAAATCGAGAAGAGTTTCGGGGTCATCCAGGGCTTAACAGGATCAGTCAATTTCAGAGAGTCTCAATTTAGACTCATCCAATTTAAATATATTACATGGAGAAGAGCACAAAAATGGAGATTGCAAACTGAGAATGAATGTAAGAAGTGTAGAGAATTAGACTCTAACATTCCACATTTATTAGCAACATGCCCAAAAATTCAAAAACTTTGGGGTAAAGTTGAATTTCTTTTCTCAGCAATTTTAAAAGAAAAAGTTAGACTATTGGTAGATAATATATTATTAATAAATAAAGCATTGGAATGGGGGCCTAAGTATAAATTCATTAAATGGGGAATTGTGTTAGTTAGATCTTTGATCTTTAAGAATTGGATAATTAAGGAAACTCCCTCGATAAAAGCAATAAGAGAAAGTTTAACTAGACAGGCCCTGTCTGAGGCACTTGATACAAAAATGTATAAAGCTAATGGGATTAAAAAATATAATAAGATCTGAGGAAACTCTATCGAATATACAGGAAAGGACTTTCAGTTAAAAAGAAATCAAATTATACCAATATGGGATTTTGACAGCCAGGAGGGATGAAAGTAGAGGGGATATAGTGATCTGGGAGGGGTAAGGGGGGACGAATGAGGAGCTTTGTGCTTGTTGTTTTTTTCTCCTTCTTTTCCACTGAGTAGGCTGTACTTGAATCCAAGAGTAGAGTTGAAGTTAATAAGTCTTTTTATACTTTTCTTAGCGATGTAAGAGAATCATGTGCAGTATGATAAGCAATGTTAATTTGTTTATTCTTTTTCTATTTTTGATCATGTATTTTATACTTTTTAAATAAAAATAAAAAAAACTAACACCCTAACATAAACCCGAGTCTAAACACCCCTAATCTGCTGCCCCCGACATCGCGATACCTACATAATGTTATAAATCCCTAATCTGCCACCCCAGATATCGCTGCCACCTAAATAAAACTATTAACCCCTAAACTGCTGCTATACTAAAGTTATTAACCCCTATTCCTCCGCACACCAACATTCCCCACACTATATAAAAGTTATTAACCCCTATTCTGCCGCTCCCCGACATCTCTGCCACTAAATAAAGGTATTACCCCTAAACATCTGGCCTCCCACATCACTACCACTAAATAAACCCATTAACCCCTAAACCACCAGCCCCCCACATTGCAACAACCTAAATTCAACTATATTAACACCTAACCCTAACCCTAACGTTACCCTAACCCTAACCCTAACTCTAAACCTAACACCCACTATCTTTAACATAATTAAAATAGAGCTAAACTAAAGTTACACACCAACATTGCCCACACTATATAAAAGTTATTAACCCTTATTCTGCTCCCCGGCATCGCCGCCACTAAATAAAGGTATTAACCCCTAAACATCTGGTCTCCCACATCACTACCGCTAAATAAACCTATTAATACCTAAATCACCAGCACCCCACATTGCAACAACCTAGATTAAACTATATTAACACGTTAAACCTAAACCTAACCCTAATATAACTCTAACCCTAACTGTAACCCTAACTCTAAACCTAACAGCCACTATCTTTAACATAATTAAAATAGAACTAAACTAAAGTTAAAATTATTAACTAAATAATTTGTATTTAAAACTAAATACATACTTACCTGTGAAATAAAACCAAAGCTAGCTACAATATAACTAATAGTTATATTGTAGCTAGCTAAGGTTTTATTTTTATTTCACAGGTTAGTTTGTATTTATTTTAACTAGGTAAACTAGTTAGTAAATAGTTATTAACTATTTACTAACTACCTAGCTAAAATAAATACAAACTAACCTGTGAAATAAAACCTAAGCTACCTTATACTAAAACCTAACATTACAAAAAATAAAAAACACTAAAATGACAAAAAATAAAAAAACTACCATTATAAAAAATAACAAAAGAAATTATCCAAAACAATAAAAATGATTCCTATTCTAATACCCTTTAAAAAAAACACCCCAAAATAAGAAAACCTAATCTATAATAAACTACAAAGGGCCCTTAAAAGGGCCTTTTTGTGGCCCTTAAAAGGGCCTTTTGTAGGGCATTGCCCTAAAGTTAACAGCTCTTTTGCTACAAAACAAAACAAACACCCCCTAGAAGTATACAAACCCCCACCCCCCAAACCCACAAAATAAAAATAAAGTAAAACCTAATCTACCCATTGCCATGAAAAGGGCATTTGTATGGGGATTGCCCTTAAAAGGGCATTTAGCTCTTTTGCTGCTCAAGCCCTAATCTAGAAATAAAAATCCACCCCAAAAAGAAAAAAATACATTACACAAAATAACAAATTCTCAAAAATAATAAAAATATTCATATTCTAATACCCATTTAAAAAACAAAAAAAACAAAATAAAAACATAATCCAGAATAAACTACCAATAGCCCTTAAAAGGGCCTTTTGTAGGATATTGCTCTAAGTTAAACAGCTCTTTTACCTGAATAAAATTGCAAAGACCCACTAACATTACAACCCCCCCAAACCCACAAAATAAAAAAAAACTATCTAAAAAATTTAATCTACCCATTGCCCTGAAAAGGGCATTCATATGGGCATTGCCCTTAAAAGGGCATTTAGCTCTTTTGCTGCCCAAACCCTAATCTAAAAGAAAACCCTTAAAAAAACATAACACTAACCCCCGACAATCCACTTACAGTTTTTGAAGTCCCGCTTGAACGATCTTCATCCAGGCGGCGAGAAGTCTTTATCCAGGCTGCCTCTTCTATCTTCATCCAGGCAGCGAAGTCCTTATCCAGGCGACGAGAAGTCTTCATCCAGACAGCCTCTTATATCTTCATCCAGGCGGCATCTTCTATCTTCAACCCGGCGGCGCGGAGCAGGTGCATACTGAAGACATCCGGCACATAGCATCCTCTTCATACGTCGTAGCCGTACACTGAATCTTCAATACAAGGTACGTGATTCAAGACGGCGTCCCTTGCATTCCTATTGGCTGAAAAATTTGAATCAGCCAATAGGTATTAGAGCTGCTAAAATCCTATTGGCTGTTCAAATCAGCCAATAGGAATTAAGCAGCTCTCATTCTATTGGATGATGAATCATCCAATAGAATGAGAGCTGCTTATTTATTTATATTATTTATTTTGGGTGGCCTTTTTTATTTTGATAGGGCTATTAGATTAGGTGTAATTCTTTTTTATTTTGGATAATTTCATTTGTTATTTTTCATAATTTAGTGTTTGTTATTTTTTTGTAATTTAGTCTTTTTTATTTTTTGTAATTAGATACTTTCTAAGTTTTAGAGTAGTGTTAGGATTTTTTTTAATGTGTAGTTTAGTTTTACTTAATTGGTAGTTAGTTTAATTTTAGTTTAATAATTATATTAGTTTAATTGTTATTTAAAACTTATTTCTTTTAATTTGACAGGTAAGTTAATTGAAGTTAGGGAAATTGTAATTGTATTCCAAAGTTAGGGGGGGCGTTAGGTTTAGGGGTTACTAGTTTAATTTAGTTTATTGCAATATTTGCGGTTTAGGGTTTAATAGGTTTATTATAGTGGCGGCGGTGTAGGGCATAATAATTTAAGTATAGGTTAATAATATTAGGGCGGCTGTTTATTGGTTAATAACTTTATTATAGTGGTGACGATGTCAGGGAGCTGCGGAATAGGGGTTAATAAAAAAGTTTTTAGTGGCGGCAATGTTGTGAGCAGCAGATTAGTGGTTAATAAGTTTAATATAGTATTTGCAATGCGGGAGGGACTCGGTTTAGGGGTTAATAAATAATAGGTAGTTTACTGGTGTTTAGTTTACTTTGTAGCAGTTTAGTTATGAGTTTTAACAGATTTGTAGCGTAAAACTCATAACTACTGCTTTTAGATTGTGGAACAGATCTTGTCGGTATAGGCTGGAACGTCATTTTTACGTGTGCTAAAAGGACTTGACTTGTAATGGCTGCAGTGCTGTTTTAATGCCGAAATGGCATTTTTTTCAGCATTAAAACACGAACACAAAACTCGTAATATTGGTGTATGTCTTTAGATAGAAATTCCTTTTTTGCACAATAGACTGTACTATTCTTTAACCTATTTTCTTGTTGTTTCCTTCTGAGCTTAAAATATACTACATGTAAAAAGCTATTTGGGGCATAGTTCATGTCAGGATTACACCTGTTGAAAAAAATCCTAACTTTTAAAATATGCATTTGCATTAAAAACAGTCCTATTCAATTGTGGGTAATTGTGAATATGAGGTTATTTTATATGGTTATGATAGCATAATAACTTTGAATTTATATATGTGCAACATTAAACTGGAACAGACAGGTTGTATCATATATTAACCTTTCAAACCCAAACAGCAACTATAATATACTGTACATACAGAAAGAGAAGCGCTCTACTAGGAATGAGCAAAGGCTCAGAGGCTTGTTTTATGGCAAGTTACCATCTAGGAGAAAACTCTTTTAGCCCAATTGTGCTTTTCACAGAGGAGAACTTTCCTGAAGTATATAAGTCTGATCCTGCCTAGCAATATCAATCCAACCCCACAATACCAGGAAAACCTCCTTTGAAAAAGGAACACAGCAACCCCAAGATCATCATTTTGACCTTCTATGTTTACCATTAATTTATTGCACATCCATTTTATTGTAGTCATGTGGCTAAACTAATTTAGTTAAAATAAATAATATATCATTTTTTATATTTTAATTAAAACAAATCATAGCATTGTACTTCACGTAAATATATACACGGTAAGAAAAATCAGATGCCATTTTTGTATACTCATGAATAAATGGATGACTAATTATAACATTTTTGCATAGTATGTGTATTATAATAAATAAATATTTCCCCCTTTTGATTTGTGTCACTCTAAACTGCTTGAGTATTTACATATCTGCTGCCTTCAGCTAGACCCAGTTGCAACACAATTCTTTATGTATGAAAAAATGGGTTCTGTTGACATTCAGAATCCATACCACTTTCCTTTGATATTGTAACCAGAGTCCACCTACTGTGCTATGTCGTTGAAGATCCATAGTGCAAGAGGCACTATCAGTGCAGTCTGGTGTGTGCTTACTTTCTTCTAAAAGTAAAAAAAAAATGCTTCAGAACTGGGGAAGTACTGTGGGAGTTTGTAAGCAGCAATTAAGGTTGATGATCAAATGTTCATTGCAATCTGCCATAAATCAAAAGGGGTAATATGTAATAATTTATGGTGTAATGGCCATCTCTCTCATGCCTTAAACCACTATATAAATATCTAGTAAGACCTCACCTTGAGTATGGAGTGCAGATCTCTAGACCAATCTCAATAAAATGCATTGCAGACTTAGACAAAGTTCAGCGAAAGACTACAAAACAAATAAGTGGAATGGAGAATTTAAGCTATGAGGAGAGGTTAGCCAAACTAGGTCTGTTTTCTTTATATAAATATATTCAAGGCCAATATACGGAGATGGCAGAAGCTCTGTTTATTCCAAGAAAATTGTTTGTGACAAAAGGTCACAATTTAAGGCTGTAGGAAAGTAAATTTAATCTCCAGCAACGTAAACTTTAATTGTAAAGTGGCAATCAAATTGTTGAACTCATGACCTAAGGAGGTAGTAAATGCCAATACCTTAGATACTTTTAAAAATAATTTAGATACATTTATGGCTAGAAACAGAATTCAGGCATATGATTACTTGTGTTAAATGGGTCACCATTTTTAATGGGATTAATTTAAAGGGACAGTCTAGTATAAATTAAACTTTCATTATTCAGATAGGACTTTTAATTTTAATCAACTTTCCAATTTACTTTTATCATCAAATTTGCTTTTTTCTCTTGGTATTCTTAGTTTAAACTAAACCTAGGTAGGCTCATATGCTAATTTCTAAGCCTTTGAGGGCTGCCTCTTATCACATGCTTTTTAAATCTCTTTTCAACACAAAGAGACAGAAAGTACACGTCCATATAGATAACACTGTGTTCAGGCACAGAAAGTTATTTAAGATTTAGCACAATACAATGCTAAATTTTAGACAATAGATAATAAACAGTCACAGTCATGTGATCAGGGGGCTGGAAGAAGGTTTCTAGATACAAGGTAATCACAGAGGTAAAAAGTGTATTAATATAACTGTGTTGGTTATGAAAAACTGGGGAATGGGTAATAAAGGGATTATCTATCTTTTAAAACAATAACAATTCTATGGTAGACTGTCCCTTTAAGATCAACTAGAGCTTTTATTGTAAGTATATTAAGATTTGAATAAGATGAACTTGATGGACTTCTGTCTTTTTTCAACCTCATTTACTATGTTACTATGTATGTTACTTACTTAAATTTAGTGCTTGTTGCTCATAATTAAAAAAAAAAAAAAACTATATACTGTATATATTGAAATAAAAAATTGGTCAAATTATTAGGAAAATAAAGTTTGGTTTAATCCAATTAGTAATGGTTTGAAGTTTATAAACACTTAGGGCTAGATTACAAGTGGAGTGCTAAATTATTGCACTCCTATAAACGGCAAATTTGCCTATTTGCGGGAGCCCAATAATTAACCAGCCATTACAAGTGACTGGTTATTGCTACTGCAACCTCAGGGTAGCAATTAGCGCTCCAAAAATTAACCAGAGATTAGATCTATGTTTAATTTTCTAAAAGTGCCACAAATTCCCTCAAAAGAGAGGACATTGTACATTTTTTTTAAAAAAAAAATTTAGTAGCAGAGACTAAGGGCCCAATGATTTCTTGATGCAGTTCCAAATGACTCAGTACCGCCTCTCAACGTCTTCTCCAAAAGAAAGCTGAAACCTTACCCTTACATCCACCATATGATTGTGGAATTGAGCTACTACCTGTTGTACTCATTCCTAAAGGAAAAAAGTTTTCTTCTCTCACACAAAATGTTAGAGGAATACATTCAAGACCACCTAAAATAAGGATTCATCATGTCGTCATATTCACCTGCAGGTTCTTTTTTGATGTAAAGAAAGATGGGGGGATCCATCCCTGCATATACTAAAGAGAATTTACTTGCATCACATTCAAGGATTGCTTTCCTATGCCACTTAATTTGGAGCTTTTTATTTAAATGATTTTTATTGAGGTAATAGTTACAAATTGCGTAACCAAAACATATTCCAGCCGCTGTGAAAAACAGATGGGATATAAACAAAACAAAAAATATACAGAATACACAAATATCTCTGATCAAAGGATTCAGTCTTAACAAGGACCTCTAATACAACAAAATACAATCCGTGTCATCTGATACATTAGATCATTTTTACCTCATTTTTTTCCGCAAGCTAATTCTTATTTTGCAAGGGTTCTAATAAACACAATACTGAGCAGAGGCCCCGAAATGCGAGTTACAGAGGTCGGTCGGGAACCAGTGCATTTATAACAACATTTCAGTGTTTTACAATTAAGTGGATAACATATATATCTCCTAGTAAGAAAAGGGAAGGCGAAGTAGGGTAAGAGAGTAGCATAACCAATAGGTATATATGCTTGTTGTCAGATTCCCTTAGAGGAAGCAAATCAGTGGTTCTACATTTCTAAATTCAAAGTCTGTTCCCCGGGCCCCGCTATGCTAATGTAGATTAATATGGAACTTAGGGGCGAGTGGGTAAGTTACATAAACCTACTGGAGTCATATTACTCTTCTAGTCTGGGAAGTAATTTCGAGTCATCATCGGGAAGGGTACTGGGGGAGAGTTACCAATATTTAATATTTAATAGGGGTCGGGGCCTATACATCTGGTGGGAGGGCATATTAGGCAGGTAGCGGTGAGGGAGGTATAAAGGGGTTGATAATGTCTGGAGCAGGCCTCATGCCAGCGGAGGCCCTTATGAAATTATGGGGGAGGGGGGATATCAAACCAGCATTCCCAGCTGGAGGTCAATCAGAGAAGAGGTAAGGGGGGATGGGACAACTATTCAACTGTCCAATGAGGTTAGTAAAGGGAAGATAAGAGCATAGCCCTTCCTGTGTCCAACAGACAAGCAGGTAAGTTATGCACCTTGAGGGTGGCTTACTGTGGTTTCTATTAATCTGTCCCAGGGCTCCCAGATCAGGGAAAATGCACTCATCTGTTTCCTAGTCAAGTACACTCCCTCTTCCATAGATCTAAGATATTTAGCAAGATCAAACACTCCACCTCTGGGCCTGAGTTTTTTTTCTCCAATTTCTGGCTATCATAAGCTTGGTGGAGAGCAGAATGTAAATGAGGAGGCACTGACTATGGGGTGGGATTGTTGGGATATCAAGGTGTAATAGACCCATGGAGGGAAGAGTGATATCAGGGAGGCCCAAGCTTGAGCAAAGGTGCCTCACTCTGGCCCAGTAAGCCTCCAAGAGAGGGCACTCCCACTAGATGTGTGTAGGGCCGCCCCTTTCTCTGCATCCCCTCCAGCACAATCCAGAACCTGTGGGATAGTACTTTTGTAGTTTGGTAGGTACTAAATGCCACCTTGTCAAGAGTTTGTAAAACAGTTCATACATCATTACACAGTGTATGGCAGTCCTGGTAATTACTATGGCACGTGACCATTGTTGAGGCGTGTACTCCCTACCTGACTCCCGCTCCCTTGCTAGAATATGGGAAGTCTTAAAGGCGAAGTCGTCCTTTGGGAGGTATTGGTAGTGTGAAGAGGTTTATGGAGTTGGAGGATAGTCTCCCATCTAGTTTCCCATACCGTCAGCTCTCTGGGAGTCTCTGACAAGAATCCCCAAGCCTGCATCAGAGATCTCAGTCTGGTCAGGTCAAAGTGAATTTTGGGGGGCAGCTCTCTCCACACTATCAGGTCTGCATGTCCTAGTAGTCTGTCAATATCATAGAAGTCGCTAACTGTTTGCAACTGTAATGTCCTCCAGACCCCAAGACGGAAGTTAGGGAGACTCAATAAGAGACTCACAACAGGGTGGATTGGGGACGGGTGTGGCACAATTTTGCTGCAGTTACGCAGGCATGTCCAAGCTTTCTGGCAGTCCCTCACTATCAGGTTAGAAAGAGTCAGCTGCTGGAGGCCATGGGTAGCTGTCCACAGCAAGTCTTCTAAGTTAACATGGGCCAGAAGTGAGGCCTGTTCCAACTTGTGCCATCTAGTCGGGGAAGGGTAGAGCTCCATGCGGACGCATGGGAAACCATTGCTGCCTCATGATAGAGATGGATATTAGGGAGGCCAACCCCACCCCACTGGATTATGGAGTATATGGGGGGCCACTCTCGGCTTCTTCCCATTCCATACATATTTGGCGATAAGCTGTTGAAAGCAAAGCAAGATGTGTTGGGGGACTAAAAGAGGTAGCCAATGAAAGAGATAAGTAATTTTCAGGAGTATCATAATTTTGATGACAGCCACTCTTCCGAGCCACTTCCTCATACCTCTTAGATCTAAGGAGGGAGTCTACTCTTTTTGCAAGTGGGTGTAGTTATCTGTCAATATAGTATTTCTGTCGTGGGAGAGATAAGTCCCGAGATGGTGGATCCCTTTAACTGACCACTTAAAAGGGTAGGTACTCTGGAGCTTTCTCAAGTCCCCTGGCAAGATCCCTATGGAATAAGCTTCTGTCTTGGAGATATTTATTTTATAGTAAGATAGAGTACTAAAAGCGTCCAGGACGGTGAAAAGGGGGGGCAAAGAGGTCAACGAATTTGACAGAAAAACTGTAAGATCGTCGGCAACGAGGGCCAGTTTTTGCTCAGAATCATGGATTATAAGGCCCTGGATCTCCCTATTTTATCTAATAGCAGCAGCCATAAGTTCTATTAATAATGCACAAAGAATGGGGGAGAGCGGGCATCCCTGTCTTGTCCCATTAGAGATAGAGACAGATGGAGAGGTGAAGCCTACTCCCCTCACCTTGGCTGTAGGGTTGGAATAAAGCTTGCCCATGGCCCTGCACAGTGAGGTTGGGACTCCAAAGGTCCTTAGAGTCAAAAACATATAATCCCATCTCACCCTTTCAAACGCCTTCTCTGCGTCTATCGACAGGGCGAGGAGGGGAAGGTCCATATCCGCCAACTCTGTGAACCGATGTGAACAGTCTGCACATGTTGTCAGTACTCTATCTGCCCAGGACAAACCCCACCTAATCCAGATGAACTATCGATGGGACATGAACTGCAAGCCTATTGGCTATAACTTTCTCATATACCTTGATGTCAACATTAATGAGCGATATTGTTCTGTAACTCTCGCATCAAGATGGGTCTTTGCCCTCTTTGGGAATAGTAAGGATGCTGGCCTCAAGAAATTCCTCAGAGAGGTAGCCCAAGTTCCTTGTCTCACTGTAGAATCTTGTGAGGATTGGTATTAGTTCTGGGGCAATACAGGGAGTTCAAGGTCTGCCACCACCTCAAGGGAGAGTTGTGGTAAATTAAGGGAATCCAGGAATATCTGAATTTCTATGGTGTCCGCACGAGGGATATTAGGATCATCCCCCAGATTGTACAGGGAATGATAATAATCCACAAAGGCCTTATGTATATCTCTAGGAGAATAGGCCGAAGTGTACGCAGTCTTAATGACTAAGATGCACCTCTGTTGGGTTTGATATCAAAGCTTGTTCGCAAGGAGCCTATCAGCTTTGTTGCCTTTATAGTAATAAAGCTGTTTTAGTTTTAATAAGTTAGTCTGAACTATCATACTTTCTCTCTTATTGATCTCCTCATGTATGTGCCCTATCTTCTGAGATAGCAAAGCTGTTGGACGAGCTCTATTACACTTTTCAATTTCCCTAAGCTCTGCGTAGAGTTTGGCCAATAGGAATTTGTTTTTGTCTTGGGTCTGGACTATTCTAGATATAAAATAGCCTCTCATATAGGTTTTGAAGGAGGCCCATAAAGTCACTGTACTGGTGTTGCCCGTGTCATTGAGTTGAAAAAAGTCTCTAATGGTTCATCCAATCTTTGGAGTTTCAGTGTCTGACATAAATTTTTCCGGAAGTCTCCACATCGGGCAACTCTCCTGGCAGGTTGTAAACGAGCAGTCCACTACCACTAGGTCGTGGTCCGACCACATACATGATCTAATGTCAGATTTAAGAAAGGAATGAAGGGACCAACTGTCACAGAAAATGGAATCAATTCTCGAGTAGGAATTATGAGGGCTCGAGAAGTGGGTATAGTCCCTTTCGCTCGGAGATAGACATCTCCACAAGTCATAGAGGTTATACTGGAAAATCAGCTTACGAAAAGCTTCTGAGAGAGAGGTAACACTACGGTCATGGGGGCAATTGTCAGCAGTCTTTTTATCGAGAGAGGGGTCCAATGCCAGGTTAAAATCTCTATCAATAATTAAATGCCCCCTCTTCACCTTTTCAATGTGCTCAAAAGTGGAGCATAGGAATGGGGTCTGTTTGGCGTTGGGAGCGTAGATTGAGACCGGGGTACACAAAACCTCGTTCAGTTTACATGCCATAATCAGAAATCTGCCATCGGGGTCACTTTCCCGGTATTCTAGGTCACACTTGACTGTTCTATGTACGAGGACTGCCACACCTCTCTTCTTTTCTGTGCATGAAGCTGTTTCACATATTGGAAAATATGATGAATTACTGAGAAACCCAGTGCCCTCCTGCCAGTGGGTCTCCTGCAAAAAGCAATATTAATTTTGTGCTGAAGGAGATAGCAGAGCAATAAGCTTCTCTTTGTGGGGGGATTGAGGCCCCGGGCATTGAGCATTGCAAAGTTAAGGGGAAGCATCTTATATTCTTATATGTGTACTTGTCGAACGCTTACTTCAAGTAATTAATTAATGAGGACTAGTATTCGAGTTGGAGGGTAACTATAGGCGCCTAAGACAGGTGTAAGGACGGGTCTGTTCTACACCGCGGGGAAGTTAAAGGGGGTCAAGGTTAGAAATCCCACCAATGATAACAGGTCTAGAATAGCTAGGAGACCAGGAGAGGGGAGTAATCACTTGCTTCTTTTTTTGGGGTAAAGGAGAACAGGAATATTTTTAGGAAAGGGAAAAGTGCTATCTCGTCTCTTTCACTGTGAGTGACCTCAAGTTCACTATAAACCTGTCACAACTCAAAATGGGAGGGGGAGCGAACATTAAACGCCACATCCCCGCAAGGCCCTGAGGTCAGGAAGGTAAAGGGAGAAGACTTAGGTAGCCCCCCAGTCTGGAATATAAGAATCTGCTACTACGCCAGGGAAGGGGATATAAATGAATGTATCAGGTTCAATTAGTGTGGAATATTTTGAGGCTACAGATAAGGAGCCATGTAGCTACATGGCTTGAGCAGCTAAGTTAACAACATATGTTAGGTTAGGAACATCAATACAGATAGAAAGATACAAAGACAAATAATACTTTACGGCATTGATGCATAGTCTACAGGTTCTAATCTAGAATGGAAGGAGTTTTTCAAAGTTCCATTCAGTTCATTCACATCATACAAGTAGCAGGATACTCCAGGACCTATGGGCCAAGAAGAGAATGGGGGTAGGAGGGGGGGCTCCAGATAGAGGGGGAAGGAGAGGTGGATGAAGGAAGGAATGAGAGGCAGAGAGGAGAGAGAGTCTTGACGTGCCGGGCTAGCACACTAAAGATAAGCCACTATCTTCTTTCTGTGAAGGGGCTGGGATCTTTGGCAGTAGGGTGGCTCTGGCTGTGTGGCATCTCGGAGTCGTGAGGAGTCTTGGTGGAAGGGGCTGCCACTCCACTGCTGATACTCTTAGGTTCTGCAAGGGGGCTGTAGAAGTAGGAGCCAGTGACTCGTCAGGGAGAAGGTCCCATCTCAGCAGGAGTTCTCTAGCCTGCTGAATAGATGATGCAACAAACTGCTGGCCATCTTTGGTGATGAATAGTCGGACTGGAAACCCCCAGTGGTATTTAATGCCTTTGTCTCTAAGTATCTTAGTACAAAACTGTAAGTTCCTCTGCAGCTAAAGAGTGTGAGGGGAAAGATCAGGGAAGATTTGTAGGTCGGCAAACTTGTCTGTAAGTGCTCCCTCTTTTGCTGCAGCTCATAATAGCTTTTTCCGGAAGGTAAAGTAATGGAGGCGTATAATCACATCTTGTGGTCTATCTCCCTCCATATTCCTTGGCCACAACGCTCTGTGCGCCCTGCCCATCAAGGCCTCAGAGTCACTAGTGGGGCCCAACACAGCTACAAAGAATTCCAAGAGATAATCCTTCAGGTCTTGAGGGGTCACTGTTTCTGGTATTCCCCTTATCCTCATATTATTTCTTCTGGATCTATCCTCTAGGTCAGCTAGTTTGGACTCCAGGTCAGAGATCTGGTTTGCTAAGTTTTGAGAATAGCTGAGGAGGCTTGCATGATCAATCGCCAGATCTTCCTGCTTGCGCTCAAGGGTGTCAGCTCTGTCGCTAATAACAATATCCTTTTTAAGTTCTGCATGGCTTTTGTCGAATTTTTTGGAAAGAGAGTCATGGTGGTTTGCCAAGAGTACTTTTATGGAGTCCATAGTAAGGGGTTCACTCTGTTGTAAATGTTCAGGGTGATTCTTAGCTGCTGGGAGGTTTTGGGAGTGGTGAGTAGTTAAAGCCTCCTGGTTTTCATCCTCTGAGGAGGTGTGGGTGGACATGGTATGATGGCGGAAGTGTTCAACTACTGTGCGTTTCAGTGCAGAGCCTCCCTTTTTTTTCTTTTAAATGAGACATATCTGTGGTTAAGAGTATAATAAAGATCCAATAACTTATCTAGTGGTTGTCTTTACAGTTTGACTGTGTGGGCTCAGGCATAGGATACTACTCCATGTTAAAGAGCTCCTGGTCCTCCTGATGTTGTATGCCAGTATGAGGTCTCAGAGGGAGAGAGTGTTCAGACAAGTGTCCTCTGTGCTTGTGGAGTACAATAAGAGGCCTCAGCTAAAGGTACTCCTTCACCGCCCAGGTCAGCAGGGTATGGCTTGAGGGTATAAAAGCTGGATAGTTATTATAATCACCCCTCTTTCTTATAAGTAGGCGAGAGTGCTTCCAGGCTCCCTAATTTCCCAGATGGCAGGCAGTGGGTCCAAGAGGGTCAGGGAAGCCACTCGGAGCTCTACACACTGCTAAAAGGCTTAGGTGTCTGCAGAAGGGTTGTAAGGCCTATTGGGGAATTGGTGGCTTGACATGCCAATATGAACCGGGCTAGTTTAGTGACAGGTTTGTGATGCCCCCAGTCTCCTAAGGCACAAGGTAGTTGTGAAGTTTGAAGTTAGTCTGCAAGGCAATGTAAGGGGTTTTCACTGCCAAACAGTGCCTACATCCGGGAATGACTCTAGGGGTACAGGAGGCAGTTAATGAATGAGTGTGTACACCATATCTAGGCTTGGCTACATGAGCCTAGCACCGGAGCGGAGCCCCGACCCT
Organism: Bombina bombina; assembly: GCF_027579735.1. Lineage (NCBI taxonomy): Eukaryota > Metazoa > Chordata > Amphibia > Anura > Bombinatoridae > Bombina > Bombina bombina. The sequence continues at coordinate 389,881,038 of NC_069503.1, read as the reverse complement.
CCGGTGTAAAAGTTCTGGTCCTAGGCACCAACCCAGGTTGTGGAGGGCTTGTTTCAGTGTCTCTTCCCTCAGGCCTCAGTAGCTTGCTGCCCCCTCTATGTACTGTAGTGGAGCTGTCTAGGTGAGTGTCCCCTCTTTACTTCAGCAAGAGAGCTGCAGCTGTGCCCCCTTCACTGAGTAAGTGTAGTACGCAGGACGTGTGGCGGTAGTCTCTCACCTGTGGAGCCTTGAGCTATGGAGCTCCAAAATAGGGCCTACAGTTTAAGTCAGGAGATCCCCAGTAGAAGCCTTGAGGTGGTAGTGGGATCAAGTCCACTGAAGGAAGGCGGCCTCAGGAGCTGCAGCTGCCACTTCTATTCCGTTCGCACCAAAGGAGAGAGGTCAATTTGCCGCGGGGTTACCAGTTGTAATCTGGGATCAAGGGGACTACTGTGCACTGGCGGTTCACTGTCCACCTCCCTCCAAGGTATCTCTTAGTAGTTGGCCCTCTGCTAGGCAAGGTTTGAGGCAGGTAGTGAGCGGCCCCGACTAGATGCGTTCCAGTGTTTACCGTAGGCACTGATCCCAGACTCTGGATCTCCTGCCACTCTAGGGTATTACTGCTTTTATTTGAGACCTGGTGGTCTGGAGTGGATCCCCGACCCTCCGGAGCTCTGCTGGCTGTAGTTCAGAGGAGATGGCGTGCTGTAGTCCTGATATCTGCACAGGCGTCCCCAAAGTCCCTTAGCCACACGAAAGTTTCTGAAAAGTTCTGCCTGGGACTTGAGATACTATCAGGTAGGGTTAATATCTCAGATGAGGTCAAATTTAGCTCAAGGTAGAGGTGAAATGACTGTTTTTAATCTATAAGGGTCTGGAGCTCCGTATAAGCACCTCCGCTTTGCACGATGGTTAACTCTGCACCCCTAATTTAGAGCTTTTTTATACACTTCAGGGTGCAAATTATTTCCTAAAACTTGATCTCGAAGGGGCCTATAATCTCATTTGAATCAAGAAGAGAGATGGGTGGACAACTATGTTCAATACCCGCTATGGCAATTATGAGTATCTAGTCATGCTCTTTGGCTTGTGCAAAACCTTAGCAGTATTTCAGAAAAATTTTACTGTAGAAGACATTAAAAAAGAGCCATAACATCCAATACACCAAGCAATAAGTTTGGCTGGAGAATGTTGTTTCATGTTTATTGAGGCAAGGTAGGCCCAAGATGATAGGAATGCTAGGAGAAGAAATTAAATTAAATGTTAAATATGTATGCAGAATACTTATATTGTAAAAAGTAAAGGGGAAATTTTATTCTCAATTAGGGCGTAGTCTAGTGATTGTTCGCTGATAGTAGTAGGAGTTATTCTTATTTTATTTAGATATTGCTGAGTTAGCAGCAAGGGTAGTATCCAGAAATATACCAGCAGCACCATAATCCACTAGAGTGAGCAAATCATAAACTTTTTTAGCAAGCAATTTATGAGTAGGGATTAAAAGTTTTGATTTACAGTAGGCAAGTTCAGAAATATGGCTTAATCTTTTACTGGCTGAGTAGGGCTGTTGTGAAGCAGGTGAGACAATGTCTGTCTTTCAGGTTCAGATGACCCCTACTTCCATTGGTTCTTTAGTAGGTTTGGGACTTACTGAAGGAGGAGTAGAAAATCCAGGAGCCAGGAGCTAACTTGATACCTGGTTTCCAGTCTTAGCTGCAATGGTTCTAAAATCAATAGCATACTGTGCTACTAATTGAGTACCTTGTTGGAGATCAAAAAGTAAGGTCTCTTCAGTAGCAGATTTTCCAGGTTTCAAATACTGTTTGCAACATAGTCATAAAAAGCTTTGCATATTAAAGGAGGAATCATCCTTCTCCACTAGTGGAGGGACCCAAGCCAGGGCCTGGCATCGTAACAGGAAAATTATAAAGGTTACTTGGGCAGATATGGTAGAGAAAGTCACAGGGTTATTCGTAAAGGGAAGTCTACATTGGTTAAAAAAATCCCAGCATTCTTCTGTATTGCCAACAAACTTGTATGAGACTGATAGTCAGGGTCCTGGATAGAGAGAAATCTCAGACAGAACTTGGGGATGAGTCAGAGAAGTAGTACTGGAAGTTTAGAACACTTGCATGATCACTTTAAACAATTCAGTAAGCTGTTCAAGAGTCTAATAAGAAAAAAACAATTATAATGCAACTAGGAACAAAAGAACCAAAACACCTGGCTAGGAGAAAACACCAAAGCACACTATTTAAACTATTTATAGTGGGGGGAAGACGGGGACATGCTAATCCAAATAATTGCAGATGAAAGTAAAAAGTAAACAAGGTTGCTAGGGATGCTGAGCCACGCTTAAAGTTAAGCCAATGTACGCTAAGCCATTGTGAGCTAAACAAATACAAAGCACCCTGACAGATTTTGTGTGAAATGGAAGCTTCTGCCAGGGAATGTTGCATTGCTGGCAGTGAAAGTAGATGCACAGTGTCCCTTAAATGTGTCCTTAAAGTTTATTCTAGCTGTATAGATACCATCCAATGAGTGGGGTCATGCTGTTGAAATTTACAGCACATCCTCCATTTCTTGTTTATTAACTATCACCTAGATTACGAGTTTTGCGTTATGGTTTTAACGCTGTTAAAATGGCCATTTTAGTGTAAAAACTGTAACGCAGCCATTACGAGTCTTGCCGATATAGCTATACTGCAAGCATTTTAGCCTGTAACGCAACGTCAATCCCACACTCTAAAAAATTACGTTTTTGCATGGAATTTCCATAGCGCCGGTTTTACAGGTTGTGCGGTGAGGCTAAAATGCTTGTGTTACAGCCTATACCAACACGATCGGTTCTGCTATCTGAAAACAGTAGTTATTATTATCATTTATTTGAATAGCGCCGCGAAATTCTGTAGCGCTGGGTACAATGATAGGGGTATACAATGACAAAGATTTGTGATAAAATACAAAACATAACAAAACTAAACAAATCTAGCACAGGAGGAAGAGGGCCCTGCTCCGGAGAGCTCACAGTCTACAGGTTTAGGGTGCAGAGACATAAGGTTGGGGTAGCTTGTTACATTGGTTGTATTTGCAGCAGTGAGTCAGGCAGTTCATGTACATGTATTAGTTTGGTTTGGATGCGGGATGGAGGAGAGATGGTAAGCCTCTCTGAATAGGTGGGTTTTCAAGGATTGTCTGAAGCTATACAAGGTTGGAGACAGTCTAATGGAGCGGGGTAGAGAGTTCCAGAGGACAGGAGCAGCACGTGCGAAGTCTTGGAGGCGGGAGTGGGATGTAGAGATAACAGGAGTGTAGAGACGCAGCAGACCTGGTGTGAGGTGTTGAGAATAGAGTCTCCAACCATCAGAGAAATGTCAGGTGTCGGATGTCTCGAAGAGGGGGGATAAGAAGCAGCTCAGTTTTGGACAGATTGAGATGGAGGTAGTGTGAAGACATCCAAGAGAAAATTGCAGAGAGGCAGTCAGAAATCTGGTTGAGTAAAGAGGGAGAGATATTAGGAGAGAAAAGATAGATTTGGGTATCATCAGCATATAGGTGGTACTGCAATCCAAAGGAGGCTATAAGTTTTCCAAGGCAGGATGTATAAAGAGAGGAAAGCAAGGGACCCAAGACAGAGCCTTGCGGTACTCCAACTGAGAGGCATAGGATCACAAGATATGTTGTTAAAGGAAACTGAAAACGAGCGGTTTGAAAGATATGATGCAAACCAGGAGAGGGCTGTGTCTCGGATGCCAAATGAATGTAGTATTTTTAGGAGGAGAGGATGGTCAACTGTGTCAAAAGCTGCGGACAGGTCAAGAAGAATTAGTAAGGAGTAATGGCCTTTTGCTTTAGCTGATAACAGGTAATATGTTACTTTAGCAAGAGCGGTTTCTGTTGAGTGTTTAGGGCGGAAATCAGATTGTAGTGGATCAAGTAAGGAGTTAGTTATGAGAAATTGAGTTAGCCGATTATAGACTAGTCGTTCCAATAATTTTGAAGCAAAGGGAAGTAAGGAGACCGGTCGATAGTTAGAAGGTGTGGAGGGGTCAAGCGAGGGCTTTTTTAGGATTGGTATGATTGACGCATGCTTGAATGTGTCAGGAAATGTGCCAGCAGTGAGAGATTGGTTAAAGAGATGAGTTAGGGTAGGGGTTAGTGAAGCAGAGAGAGAGGAAATAAGTCGTGAAGGAATAGGGTCAAGTGGGCATGTTGTAAGATGAGCCAAGGATAGGAGTGCAGAGACTTCTTCCTCTGTTACAGGAGGGAAGTAGCATAGATTTTTGTTAATAGAAGGGGTGGGTAGGATCGCTGGGTTTGCGGGGTGCGAGGGGAAGATCTCTTTTCTATTGGTGTCAATTTTATTTTTGAAGGGATCAGCAATAATTTGAGCAGTGAGGTTGGTAGTGGGCAGGGGGGCAGTTGGACGTAGAAGGGAGTTAAAGGTTGAGAACCGTTTTCTGGGGTTGGATGCGTGAGATGACACAAGGTAGGAGAAATAGACTTGTTTGGCCAGGCTGAGCGCAGAGTTGTAGGACTTAAGGGTGAATTTATAATGTTGGAAATCAGCAAAGGTGCGGGATTTCCTCCACTGCCGTTCAGCGGCCCGTGAGCATCGCTGAAGATATCTGGTCTGTTTAGTCTGCCACAGTTGCCATCGAGTGATTGATATATACGTCGAAGAGTGGAGGGTGCAGTTTTGTCAAGTGTTGATTTTAGTGCCGAATTATACTGTAGAGTCACGAGGTTTGGACTAGAGAGGGATGAAATGTCAGAGAGCAGAGGACTCAGTTGAGTGGAAAAGTCTGTTATGAGTTTTGCGCAATAAAAATGTTACACAAAACTCATAACTAAAATGTTACAAAGTACACTAACACCAATAAACTACCCAAACCCTTAAAACGCCCTCCCGCATCGCAAACACTATATTAAAGTTAGTAACCCCTAATCTGCCACACCCAACATCGCTACCACTAATAAAAGTTATTAACCCCTATTCCGCTGCTCCCCGACATTGCCACCACTATAATTAAGTTATTAACCACTATTCCGCCGCTCCCCGACATCGCCAACACTATAATAAAGCTATTAACCCCTATTCTGCCGCTCCCCGACATCGCCGCTACCAAATACAGTTATTAACCCCTTAACCTCTGGCCTCCCACATCACCTCCACTAAATAAACCTATTAACCCCTAAACCACCAGCCCCCCACATCGCAAAAAACTAAATTAAACTATTAGCCCCTAAACCTAGCAACCCCCTAACTTTAAATTAAAATTACAATATCCCTATCTTAAAATAAATAAAAACTTACCTGTGAAATTTAAAAAAACTAAGTTTAAACTACAAATTAACCTAACAACTATTATACTAAATTAAAATAAATAAAAAAAAATTAAATCTAAAATTACAAAAAATGACAAACACTAAATTACAAAAAATAACAAACACAATTTTTCAAAATAAAAACAATTACACCTAATCTATTAGCCCTATAAAAATAAAAAAGCCCCCCAAAATAAAAAAAAAACCTAGCCTATAATAAACTCCCAATAGCCCATAAAAGGCCTTTTGTAGGACATTGCCCTAAAGAAATCAGCTTGGTTTGAATAGCCAATAGAATTTCAGTAGCTCTCATCCTATTGGCTGATTTGAACAGACAATAGGATTTCAGTAGCTCTCATCCTATTGGCTGATTTGAATTTCAAAAATCAAATCAGCCAATAGGAATGCAAAGGAAGCCATTTTGAAAAGGCTCCCTTGCATTGAAGATTCAGTGTACTGCGGTGACCGTAGGAAGAGAGCGATCCGCGTCAAATGTCTTGAAGGATGGACCCTGCTCCATGCCGTCAGGATGATGATAGAAGATGCCGCCGGGATGAAGATAGAAGATGCCGTCTGGATGAATATAGAAGATGCCGCCTAGATGGATGAAGACCTCGCTGCCTGGATGAAGACTTCTCACCACCTGGATGTTCAGACTTTAGAAACTGTAAGTGGATCGTCATGGGTTAGTGTTAGGTTTTTTTAAACTTTTTTTGGGTGTTTTTTTTATGTTAGGGTTTTGGCTATTTTAAAAGCGCTAAATGCCCTTTTAAGGGCAATGCAAAAGAGCTAAATGCCCTTTTAAGGGCAATGCCCATACAAATGCCCTTTTCAGAGCAATGGGTAGCTTAAGTTTTTGTTAGAGTTAGGTTTTTTATTTTGGAGGGTTGGTTGGGTGTTGGGTTTTACTGTTGGGGGGTCTTTGTATTTTTTTTACAGGTAAAAGAGTTGATTTATTTAGGGCAATGCCCTACAAAAGGCCCTTTTAAAGGCTATTGGTAGTTTGTTGTAGGCTAGGGTTTTTTTTTATTTGGGGGGGGGGGCTTTTTTAACATCATATTCTTTTATTGAGATTTTGAGCAATAACAATACAAAGAGCATGTTCATTTATAGTAACATTAGGATACAATTAGTAACATCTTAAATAGACCATACTAACTAATAAGCAAAAATAAAAAGCGGTCTGCATATTAGAAGTACAATAAAATGCAAAAATAACTGCAGACGTAATGAACATATGTAAATGACACCTCCATTTTCTATCATATATTCTCCTTATATGTACCTCAAATAAACTAATACATCAAAGGAAGGATATTTAGAATAATAAAGAGCAATGATACAGGTGTGTTGAAGTGTATATTAGGATGGGTCCACCTTTGGACCCTAGCATTTAATTATAGTATGAAAAGATAATTTAATATTCAGCGGGTAAGCACCGCTTAAAACATAGTGGTATTAGTAAAATAGAACAAGCATATGATAAAAAGCTAATGTAAACAATTTTCTACCTTTATATGTATATTCCTGTCTATCAACCTGCTATATGTAGAGAGGGGTTAAGTCAGTAGGGCGAAACTAGTAATAGATGGGTCCTAAAGTTGGAGAGCATGTTATATTCTTACTCAGCGATGATAAAAGGGGAAATAAAAAAAAAAAAATATGTAAGGTCTAGAGGAGGTTATCCCTAATATGAACTCTCTGAGCCTGACAAAGGTATGGAATATCAATTACCAAGCTCCATTAGCATGACACTAACCTTTAAGGAGTATTGCTTTATGTTGAATATTACATGTCAGGATGCTCAATGCGAGTGTATATAATATCCTTTATGGTACAGGAATTAACTTTACTCATTATACTCACTAACGGCTAGATTTAGAGTTTGGCGTTAGCCGTCAAAACCAGCGTTAGAGGCTCCTAACTCTGGTTTTGGGCTATTGCTGGTATTTAGAGTCAGTCAGGAAAGGGTCTAATGCTCACTTTGCAGCCGCGACTTTTCCATACCGCAGATCCCCTTACGTCAATTGCGTATCCTATCTTTTCAATGGGATCTTTCTAACGCCGGTATTTAGAGTCGTGGCTGAAGTGAGCGTTAGAAATCTAGCGACAAAACTCCAGCCGCAAAAAAAAGTCAGTAGTTAAGAGCTTTCTGGGCTAACGCCGGTTTATAGAGCTCTTAACTACTGTGCTCTAAAGTACACTAACACCCATAAACTACCTATGTACCCCTAAACCGAGGACCCCCCACATCGCCGCCACTCTATTAAAAATTTTTAACCCCTAATCTGCCGACCGCACACGGCCGCAACCTACGTTATCCCTATGTACCCCTAATCTGCTGCCCCTAATACCGCCGACACCTACATAATATTTATTAACCCCTAATCTGCCGTCCCCGCTATCGCTGACACCTGCATATTTTTTTAACCCCTAATCTGCCGCTCCGTACACCGCCGCAACCTACATTATACCTATGTACCCCTAATCTGCTGCCCCTAACACCGCCGACCCCTATATTATATTTATTAACCCCTAATCTGCCCCCCACAACGTCTCCGCCAGCTACCTACAATAATTAACCTCTAATCTGCCGACTGCACCTCACCGCTACTATAATAAAGTTATTAACCCCTAATCCGCCTCACTCCCGCCTCAATAACCCTATAAGAAATAGTATTAACCCCTAATCTGCCCTCCCTAACATCGCCGACACCTAACTTCAATTATTAACCCCTAATCTGCCGACCGGATCTCACCGCTACTCTAATAAATGGATTAACCCCTAAAGCTAAGTCTAACCCTAACACTAACACCCCCCTAAGTTAAATATAATTTAAATCTAACGAAATAAATTAACTCTTATTAAATAAATTATTCCTATTTAAAGCTAAATACTTACCTGTAAAATAAACCCTAATATAGCTACAATATAACAAATAATTATATTGTAGCTATTTTAGGATTAATATTTATTTTACAGGAAACTTTGTATTTATTTTAACCAGGTACAATAGCTATTAAATAGTTAAGAACTATTTAATAGCTAAAATAGTTAAAATAATTACAAAATTACCTGTAAAATAAATCCTAACCTAAGTTACAATTAAACCTAACACTACACTATCAATAAATTAATTAAATACCATACCTACAAATAACTACAATTAAATAAACTAACTAAAGTACAAAAAATAAAAAAGAACTAAGTTACAAAAAATAAAAAAATATTTACAAACATTAGAAAAATATTACAACAATTTTAAACTAATTACACCTACTCTAAGCCCCCTAATAAAATAACAAAGACCCCCAAAATAAAAAAATGCCCTACCCTATTCTAAATTAAAAAAGTTCAAAGCTCTTTTACCTTACCAGCCCTGAAAAGGGCCATTTGCGGGGCATGCCCTAAATAATTCAGCTCTTTTGCCTGTAAAAAAAACATACAATACCGCCCCCCCAACATTACAACCCACCACCCACATACCCTTAATCTAACCCAAACCACCCTTAAATAAACCTAACACTAAGCCCCTGAAGATCTTCCTACCTTATCTTCACCATGCCAGGTTCACCAATCCGTCCTCCGAAGTCTTGATCCAAGCCTCCGAAGTCTTCATCCAAGCCCAAGCGGGGGCTGGCGATCCATAATCCGGCTGAAGTCTTCTATCAAGCGGCGGCTGAAGAGGTCCAGAAGAGGCTCCAAAGTCTTCATCCTATCCGGGAAGAAGAGGAGATCCAGACCGGCAACCATCTTGATCCAAGCGGCATCTTCTATCTTCATCCGATGATGAACGGCTCCATCTTGAAGACCTCCAGCGCGGATCCATCCTCTTCGTTCGACGTCCAACTGAAGAATGAAGGTTCCTTTAAGGGACGTCATCCAAGATGGCGTCCCTCGAATTCCGATTGGCTGATAGGATTCTATCAGCCAATCGGAATTAAGGTAGGAAAATTCTGATTGGCTGATGGAATCAGCCAATCAGATTCAAGTTCAATCCGATTGGCTGATTGGATCAGCCAATCAGATTGAGCTCACATTCTATTGGCTGATCGGAACAGCCAATAGAATGTGAGCTCAATCTGATTGGCTTATCCAATCAGCCAATCGGATTGAACTTGAATCTGATTGGCTGATTCCATCAGCCAATCAGAATTTTCCTACCTTAATTCCAATTGGCTGATAGAATCCTATCAGCCAATCGGAATTTGAGGGACGCCATCTTGGATGACGTCCCTTAAAGGAACCTTCATTCTTCAGTTGGACGTCGGAAGAAGAGGATGGATCCGCGACGGAGGTCTTCAAGATGGAGCCGTTCGCCATCGGATGAAGATAGAAGATGCCGCTTGGATCAAGATGGTTGCCGGTCCGGATCTCCTCTTCTTCCCGGATAGGATGAAGACTTTGGAGCCTCTTCTGGACCTCTTCAGCCGCCGCTTGATAGAAGACTTCAGCCGGATTATGGATCGCCAGCCCCCGCTTGGGCTTGGATGAAGACTTCGGAGGCATGGATCAAGACTTCGGAGGACAGATCGGTGAACCTGGCATGGTGAAGATAAGGTAGGAAGATCTTCAGGGGCTTAGAGTTAGGTTTATTTAAGGGGGGTTTGGGTTAGATTAGGGGTATGTGGGTAGTGGGTTGTAATGTTGGGGGGTGTATTGTATGTTTTTTTTTACAGGCAAAAGAGCTGAATTATTTGGGGCATGCCCCGCAAATGGCCCTTTTCAGGGCTGGTAAGGTAAAAGAGCTTTGAACTTTTTTTAATTTAGAATAGGGTAGGGCATTTTTTTATTTTGGGGGTCTTTGTTATTTTATTAGGGGGCTTAGAGTAGGTGTAATTAGTTTAAAATTGTTGTAATATTTTTCTAATGTTTGTAAAAAAAAATTATTTTTTGTAACTTAGTTCTTTTTTATTTTTTGTACTTTAGTTAGTTTATTTAATTGTAGTTATTTGTAGGTATTGTATTTAATTAATTTATTGATAGTGTAGTGTTAGGTTTAATTGTAACTTAGGTTAGTATTTATTTTACAGGTAATTTTGTAATTATTTTAACTATTTTAGCTATTAAATAGTTCTTAACTATTTAATAGCTGTTGTACCTGGTTAAAATAAATACAAAGTTGCCTGTAAAATAAATATAAATCCTAAAATAGCTACAATATAATTATTCGTTATATTGTAGCTATATTAGGGTTTATTTTACAGGTAAGTATTTAGCTTTAAATAGAAATAATTTATTTAATAAGAGTTAATTTATTTAGTTAGATTTAAATTATATTTAACTTAGGGGGGTGTTAGTGTTAGGGTTAGACTTAGCTTTAGGGGTTAATCCATTTATTAGAATAGCGGCGAAATCCGGTCGGCAGATTAGGGGTTAATAATTGAAGTTAGGTGTCGGCGATGTTAGGGAGGGCAGATTAGGGGTTAATACTATTTCTTATAGGGTTATTGAGGCGGGAGAGAGGCGGATTAGGGGTTAATAAATTTATTATAGTAGCGGTGAGGTGCGGTCAGCAGATTAGGGGTTTATTATTGCAGGTAGCTGGTGACGACGTTGTGGGGGGCAGATTAGGGGTTAATAAATATAATATAAGGGTCGGCGGTGTTAGGGGCAGCAGATTAGGGGTACATAGGGATAACGTAGGTTGCGGCGGTGTACGGAGCGGCAGATTAGGTGTTAATAATAAAATGCAGGGGTCAGCGATAGCGGCGGCGGCAGATTAGGGGTAAATAAGTGTAAGGCTAGGGGTGTTTAGACTCGGGGTACATGTTAGAGTGTTAGGTGCAGACTTAAGAAGTGTTTCCCCATAGGAAACAATGGGGCTGCGTTAGGAGCTGAACGCTGCTTTTTTGCATTGTTTTTTTTCAGCTCAAACTGCCCCATTGTTTCCTATGGGGGAATCGTGCACGAGCACGTTTTTGAAGCTGGCCGCGTCTGTAAGCACCGCTGGTATCGAGAGTTGCAGTGGCGTTAAATATGCTCTACGCTCCCTTTTTTGGAACCTAACGCAGCCCTTCTGTGAACTCTAAATACCAGCGTTATTTAAAAGGTGCGGGGAAAAAAAAGCATGCGTAGCTAACGCACCCCTTTGGCCTCAGAACTCTAAATCTAGCCGTAAGAAATATATCTTTACAATAAAAAATAGTGTACAACTTGTGATGGAATAGTATCATAGTTAACGAAGCATGCAAATAGAAACCTAAATAGAAACCTAAGTGATCATGAAAGGTTGGATTATGATGTTAATTACAGTTTTTGGGGTAGTCCAGATGTGCATTGGACGAGCAGGCTCTGTGAACTAGGCAAATATCTTAAGAATATATGGCAAAGCGTCAAAAAGGTTGATAATTGCCTCACCATTTGCCCATTTTTAAGTATTTTACCTATGCCAACTTTGGGTAATTGGAACTGGAGGAACTTCCAGATCTGCTTTGTGCATCTGTTGATTGAAAGGACTGTGATGAGACAGTGTACTGCGGCGACCGTAGGAAGAGGACGCTCCGTGTCGGATGTCTTGAAGGATGGACCCTGCTCCATGCCGTCAGGATGATGATAGAAGATGCCGCCTAGATGGATGAAGACCTCGCTGCCTGGATGAAGACTTCTCGCCACCTGGATGTTCGGACTTCAGAAACTGTAAGTGGATCGTCTTGGGTTAGTGTTAGATTTTTTTAAACTTTTTTTGGGTGGTTATTTTTATGTTAGGGTTTCGGCTATTTTAAAAGCGCTAAATGCCATTTTAAGGGCAATGCAAAAGAGCTAAATGCCCTTTTAAGGGCAATGCCCATACAAATGCCCTTTTCAGAGCAATGGGTAGCTTAAGTTTTTGTTAGAGTTAGGTTTTTTATTTTGGGGGGTTGGTTGGGTGTTGGGTTTTACTGTTGGGGGGTCTTTGTATTTTTTTTACATGTAAAAGAGCTGATTTCTTTAGGGCAATGCCCTACAAAAGGCCCTTTTAAAGGCTATTGGTAGTTTGTTGTAGGCTAGAGTTTTTTATTTTGGGGGGGCTTTTTTAACATCAAATTCTTTTATTGAGAATTTGAGCAATAACAATACAAAGAGCATGTTCATTTACAGTAACATTAGGATACAATTATTAACATCTTAAATAGACCATACTAACTAATAAGCAAAAATAAAAAGCGGTCTGCATATTAGAAGTACAATAAAATGCAAAAATAACTGCAGACGTAATGAACATATGTAAATGACACCTCCATTTTCTATCATATATTCTTCTTATATGTACCTCAAATAAACTAATACATCAAAGGAAGGAGATTTAGAATAATAAAGAGCAATGATACAGGTGTGTTGAAATGTATATTAGGATGGGTCCACCTTTGGACCCTAGCATTTAATTATAGAATGAAAAGATAATTTAATATTCAGCGGGTAAGCACCGCTTAAAACCTAGTGGTATTAGTAAAATAGAACAAGCATATGATAAAAAGCTAATGTAAACAATTTTCTACCTTTATGTGTATATTCCTGTCTATCAACCTGCTATATGTAGAGAGGGGTTAAGTCAGTAGGGCAGAACTAGTAATAGATGGGTCCTAAAGTTGGAGAGCATGTTATATTCTTACTCAGCGATGATAAAAGGGGAAATAAAATATGTAAGGTCTAGAGGAGGTTGTCCCTAATATGAACTCTCTGAGCCTGACAAAGGTATGGAATATCAATAACCAAGCTCCATTAGCATGACACTAACCTTTAAGGAGTATTGCTTTATGTTGAATATTACATGTCAGGATGCTCAATGCGGGTGTATATAATATCCTTTATGGCACAGGAATTAACTTTACTCATTATACTCACTGAGAAATATATCTTGACAATTAAAAATAGTGTACAACTTGTGATGGAATAGTATCATAGTTAACGAAGCATGCAAATAGAAACCTAAATAGAAACCTAAGTGATCATGAAAGGTTGGATTATGATGTTAATTACAGTTTTTGGGGTAGTCCAGATGTGCATTGGACGAGCAGGCTCTGTGAACTAGGCAAATATCTTAAGAATATATGGCAAAGCATCAAAAAGGTCAATAATTGCCTCATCATTTGCCCATTTCTAAGTATTTTACCTATGCCAACTTTGGGTAATTGGAACTGGAGGAACTTCCAGATCTGCTTTGTGCATCTGGTGAATGAGAGGACTGTGATGAGACATGGGGTAACGTCTACACCGACTCTGATAGCTTGCGCATATCCTGTGTGTGATGTAGCGAAATGTGGTTCCAATACATCTGGTCACTGCTGTATCTCTGGTGCCAGGCCTTTGATATTCAATGCTAGAGTCACATTTTTGCACCCTGTGTATGTAATTACCTCCTCCTGCCGATGTGAGCTATATGCTCTGCGCACCAAAGAATCGGCCACTTACTTCTCAGCTGGGGCAGGAATAAAGGGTAGGTGTTTCTCTACTTCACTAGAGTCTAGTAATCCAGCAGGGGCTTACACAATAATGTTAGGACTCAAGATCGGTAGAGGGATAATGCTGCAGGCATGGAGCCTTCTTGCCTCTGCTGCAGAAGGTTCGTAGTAGGATTCTTCAGCATGTGGCATTCTCAGCGCCATTATGAGACTATCGTACCCAGTATGAATCTTTCTTTCAAGTTCCTCAAGCAAGGCATGTATTTTTAGGCAATGTTCCTCCATAACTTATAGGGTTGGTAGAAAGCTATATAGCAGGCAGATAAATTGTACAGAGTAAGTAAAACTGCATAACCCGGCAGACCCAGGTTAAGATGGTGGTTTGTGCCTAGAAGTGAGGTAAGTATAGCTTTGTGAGCAGATCCAAGCTATGTGATTGAAAACACTCCATCTGATACGTCAATCTTTCGATAGGTCAGGTCAAGTTACAGCGACCCTAGGGTGGATGGAGAAATCCAGTCTGCATTGAATTTCGGTAAGCCATATGCTTCTCAAAATTTTTTACTGTGTCAGTAGGAATAGTGATGCGAGTTAAATAATGTCTCCCCAACTTCTTCAATAATATATGGTTTAATCTAGAAGATTTAGCTCTCTTTATAGGGAAAAAACTAATGTTATATGGTTGAATGTCGGGAGCTCTTTAGAGATGCGTCTTACAGCTATGGGGGTTGACTCAGCCCCCCAGCTTTTTTATTTTTTTAGGGCTATTAGATTAGGTGTAATTGTTTTTATTTTGGATAATTTCATTTGTTATTTTTCTTAATTTAGTGTCTGTTATTTTTTGTAATTTAGTCTTAATTATTTTTTGTCATTTAGTATGTTTTATTTTTTGTATTTTAAATTATTATTTTTTTAGTAGTGTTAGTTTTTTTTTAATGTGTAATTTAGTTTAATTGGTAGTTATTTTAATTTAGTATAATAGTTGTTAATTTATAGTTTAAACTTAGGTTTTTTTTAATTTCACAGGTAAGTTTTTATTTATTTTAAGATAGGGATATTGTAATTTTAATTTAAAGTTAGGCAGTTTAGGGGCTAATAGGTTTATTTAGTGGTGGTGATGTGGGAAGCCAGAGGTTTAGGGGTCAATAACTTTATTTAGTGGCGGCGATGTTGGAGAGCGGCAGAATAGGGGTTAATAGCTTTATTATAGTGTTGGCGATGTTGGGGTGCAGGGGAATAGGGGTTAATAACTTTATTATAGTTGCGGCGATGTCGGGGAGCGGCGGAATAGGGGTTAATAATTTTTATTAGTGGCAGCGATGTCGGGAGTGGCAGATTAGAGGTTAATAACTTTATTTAGGTGTCGGCAATGTCGGGGGCAGCAGATTAGGGGTTTTTAGACTTGGGGTTTATGTCAGGGTGTTAGGTTTAAATGTAACTTTTTTTCCCCTATGTACATCAATGGGGTTGCGTTACAGCGATCGCCATTCCGTGCTTCAGGTGTTTTTTTTCTAACACCTTCTCCCCATTGATGTCTATGGGGAAAGCGTGCACGAGCACGTCAAAACAGCCCTTGGATTTTGTGTGGTATGGAGCTCATCGCCACCATATTGCATGCACACGGCGGCTTTTTAAAAACTTGTAATGGCAGCGCTATGGAGGGTGAAATAACGCAACTTTCATTGCGTTCCTTTTGCATCCACTATAGCGCAAAACTTGTAATCTAGGTGTATGATTGTTATACAATAAAACTGTAAGCAATTAATGATTGTTAATTTGCATTCATAGAAATAATTTTTCCTATAATTTAATATTGTAAAACTCAGCACATGTCGATACTGTTATACAAATATAATTTAAAATATATATGTTAATTGTGAAAATGATTGCACAAAATGTACTAATTAATTTATTTTCAAATTAGAACATTAAAAAAATGTGAAAAAATGTTTTTTTGATTGCCTTTGTTTAGATTAAAGAGTAAAACGATTTCTCCCTTTCTCGTCACATAATATAAATGTCCTTCATAGCTTGTCAACAATCAATTCAGTTTGATTTTTGAAACGTGAGAGATGGTTGCCTTTTCCAATTTCGTTTCTTTTGTGTTTAGTGTCTATAGGAAAACACGCTCAATTAACATGAGAAGGTTTCAAAACAAAACCTTGATCCAATAGAACAGAAATATTACACACTTAAAACATTATGAATATTTAATTTAATTTGAAACACAATAAAATATTGCAGAGTTACGTATATATACTACAAAAAATAATATATATATACATCATTAATGTTATAGCTTTGGTGAACTATTTTATTAATTAATATGTGAAATGATACATTATCTAATTGCTTTGTATACTTAATTTAAAATATTATATTCTCACAGACCCTCATAACAGCAAAATATAAAATATAGGCTACCACAGCTAAACTAAAATGACAGCTAATTGATTCATGACTGCCTAATGTGTTTGAAAATGCATTTTAAAGCAGGATATCGCAATCAACCATCAATGTCAATTCATGATATGTGGAATTAAAGGTACATAAAACCCACATTTTTTTCTTTCATGATTCAGATAGAGCACACAATTTTAAACAAATTTCAAATATCCTTCTATAAACTAATTTTCTTCATTCTCTTGGTATCCATCATTGAAGAAGTAGCAATGCACTACTGGGAGCTAGATGAACACATAGTGAGACAATAACATGAGGCATATATGTCCAGCCATCAACATACAGCTTCTGAGTCTACCTAGTGTAACGGGGTTTGGCCTAGGCCCACAATTACCCCTGTGGGTCTTTACCCCAGCTACCTCCATGTGCTCTGCAGGCTGATCCTGAGTCTCCGCTACCTGGGAGTTGGGGTACATGACTGTGGCAGTGCCTCCACCTGACTGGGCATCCAGGGCAAGAATGGGTTTCCCAGACAGGAACATAATAAATAACTACAACACACACAGTAATAACAGTAAAACAGTATGAACATGTATTAAAGGATTATGGCAAATAAAAAATAAGGCAAGAAATACAGTGACTAACTAACACACCAACTCTCTCTAACCAGGCCCAGCACCCTCCCAAACCACCTGCGAACCCACCCTCAGACTTCACCCTAATGGCTGATGGGTACCAGTTGGTGCACAGAAATGTTGGGGCCCTTTAAGGTAATCCACATGCATTTAAACAGTTACAGCTCATAGGAAACTGCAATCCACAGGAAGAGCTGTTTATAAGTTTATGTGATGGACAGAATGCCATGTTAGTATGACAAGGAGAGAGGATACTTCTTACCACTAAACAGGCTGAAAGAAAACTCCAAGGTCTGCCAGTCATTTACTTTGTCTGCATTCTTCTCCACAGCTCTCTCACAGGGTCAGACTGCAGCTGGCAGCATACACTAAATCAGCAGAGGAATGCTGTTACTTTACAAGATGAAGTCTGCAGCTCTCTCACAGCCAGGCCTCACACACACACCTTCACTGCTCTGACATGTCTGCTTCCTCCTGTGTCTTACACTCTTCTTTCAGTTTCACTTGATCACATGACCAACCAGTCTAATAGTTGCCTAGGCAACATCTCCTGCAGATTGTATACAGGTGCAAAAGTTCACAGGAAAATGTTCAACAGGAAGGGCTACATTCTCCCCCTCGTAAAATCCTTGCCTTCCACTGGCAAGGTTCCACCAAGAGGTAATTGAAAAAACAAAACATATAAATAATAATAAATGCACTAACAGTCCTATAAACAAATGTTAACTATCTTACAGTTTATTCTAGTACAGAGGGGTTCCAACATTCATAATGTCCGCAACCGCATACAGAAAATCAACCATTTTAGACTGTACCTGGGGCATATGTACATAACTGGGTTCTCCGACTTGATCGTAAGTAAGAACCCTGGGAGGCTGTCGTATTCTAGTACCCAGTCTCTGTTCTCTCTGAGGAAGTCCAGAATGTGCCTGGGAATCTTCAGCTCTGGCCACTTGGGTGGGGAGATCACCAGATGCTTGAGACCCTGGCTCTCCCATGATACAAGAGTCTCTTTTTGGGGTCCCAGGCACAAAGTTGGGGCTGTTGGGATTCAATGTAGAGGAGGCTAAGGGAGGAGAGGAAGGAAAGCGCTGTGTTTCCTCAGCAGGAGGAGACCACCATTGATCCTCAGCACTAAGAGCTTCTGGAGTCTCTACTGCCTCATTTTCAGGACTCTTCGTTGTGCTTTTCTCCCATTCACTACTACTCCCTTCCTCTTCATCGATATAGGCTATTGGTAGTAGATGGTTCCTATGCCAAGCTTTGATCCGGCCTTCTGGGCCTTTTATATTATACACTGGCAGCCCCTTTAGCTTAGACACAACTTCAAATACTGTATCCTTCCATCTGTCTGCTAATTTGTGTTTTCCAGGTACCCCTAGATTCCGGAGGAGAACCTTATCTCCCGCTTGGACTTCCCGATGCTTCACTTTGGTATCGTATCTTCTTTTGTTGCGTTCCTCCATTTTTGCCGCAGCTTGAGTGGCCAACTCGTAGGCACTGTGAAGGTTTTGTCTGAGGGTCCTCACATACTGGAAGTGAGAGTCTGACTTTGTCCCATCTGGGGACACCCCCAACCGGACATCTATCGGTAGTCTGGCTTCCCTTCCAAACATTAGGAAATAGGGTGAGAATCCTGTAGACTCATGCCTTGTGCAATTATATGCGTGGACCATGGCTTCTACATGCTTACTCCAGGACCGCTTCTCCACTTGTTTCAGAGTCCCGAGCATGTCTAGGAGTGTCCTATTAAAACGCTCAGGCTGGGCATCACCCTCAGGGTGGTAGGGTGTTGTTCTGGACTTGTGAACCTGCAACATATCCAACAGTTCTTTGATCAGCTTACTCTCAAAGTCTCTACCTTGATCAGAATGTATTCGATTGGGCAGACCGTAGTGCATAAAATATTTCTGCCAGAGGACCTTGGCTACGGTCACAGCCTTCTGGTCTTTAGTGGGAAAAGCCTGAGCGTATCTGGTGAAATGGTCTGTTACTACCAGAACATTCCCAATTCCGGTAGTATCATTCTCAATACATAGATAGTCCATGCACACAAGATCCAGGGGTCCTGTACTTCTCAGGTGGCCCATAGGGGCAGCTCTCACAGGCAGAGTCTTTCTCTGAATACATCTTCTGCAGGTCTTCACATAATGTTCAACATGTTCTCTCATGCGAGGCCAATAGAACCGGTCTTGTACCAGGCCATAGGTCTTGTCTACCCCAAGATGCCCATGTTGATCATGGAGGGCTCTTAGGACCATTCCCCGATATCTATGAGGTAACACTAGCTGCTTTCGACCAGGGTGGTCATGGTATTTTATAATTCTATAAAGGATTCCATCTTCTAGATGTAGTTTACTCCATTCTCTCCGGTACAAATCTCTTTGTCCAATGGGAAGGGAGCTCAGTAATTTAGGGTTCTTGGCTCTCATTGCCTTGAGGACTGTCCCTATATACCAGTCCTGTGACTGGGCTTTCTTCTTGTCTTCATTGGTTATGTGAGACCACTGTTGGAGCATTGCAGGAGCACAGAATACCTCTGGTACGGCTTCTGGGGAGTGACATATGGAGTCTATTCCTCTGAGTTCAGAGAACTCATCCTGCCTCTCAGCCACTACATATGTTTGGCACAGGGCTCCTACCCCAGGCACAGGGATTTCTTCCCATTCCTCCTTTTCTTCATGAGGAGGAAGTCCAGGTCTGCGGGACAGAGCATCCGCACTGACATTCTTAGGGCCTGGCTTGTATTTAAGGCTGAAACTATAGTTCGACAATGCTGCCAGCCACCTATGCCCTGTGGCATCCAGCTTTGCTGTTGTTTGAATATAAGTAAGCGGATTGTTATCCGTCCTTACCTCGAATGTTGCTCCATATAAATAGTCATGTAACTTGTCCACAATTGCCCACTTGAGCGCCAAGAATTCTAGCTTATGGACCGGATAGTTTTTCTCTGCACCAGTTAGACTTCTACTTATGTAGGCCACTGGTCTTAACCCTTCCGGGTAGCTCTGATGCAATACGGCCCCTAGGCCTTCCATACTGGCATCAACATGGAGCACATATGGTTTCTCAGGATCTGAATATGCCAATACAGGAGCTTCTGTGAGTCTTTTCTTCAAGATTAAGAAGGCTTCTTCGCATCCTGAGGTCCATTTCTTTCCGAAGGAGTCTTTAGGACTTGGCGCCTTAACACCCTCTATAGCAGAGGTAGTCTTTAACAGGTTGTGTAGCTCTCGAGCAATCTTTGAATAGTCTTTCACAAACCTCCGGTAGTAACCGCAGAATCCAAGAAATGAGAGCAGCTCACTGATGTTATCTGGCCTGGGCCAGTTCATCACCGCTTCAATTTTGGTCGGGTCAGTTGTCACACCTTGTGCGGAAACAATGTGACCTACATATGTAACAGAGTTCTGGGCAAACCGACATTTGTCTATTGATAATTTCAGACCCTCTGCTTGGAGTCGATCCAACACCTTCAGCAATCGCTGTTCGTGCTCTTCTGGTGTCCTTCCAAACACTATGAGGTCATCAAGATAGACTAGGCACTCTTTGGGATTCATATCCCCCACAGTCTTCTCCATCAGCCTTTGAAAGGTGGCGGGAGCTCCAGTGACCCCTTGGGGCATCCTGGTAAACTCGTAGAATCCCAAGGGACAGATGAAAGCTGTCTTTTCCTGATCCTCCTTCTTCATGGGTACCTGATAATACCCAGACCTCAAGTCCAGAACGCTGAACCACTGGCTTCCAGAAAGGGCATCTAGCAGATCTTCTATCCGTGGCAGAGTATATTGATCTGGCACAGTCCTTTTGTTTAAAGTCCGATAGTCTATGCAGAGCCGGACTGTGCCATTCTTTTTCCTAACTACCACTATGGGTGAGGCATATGGACTTCTGGACTCTCTAATAATGCCAGATTCTTCCATCTGTTTGAGTATATCCCGGACATCTTCCACATCTCGAGGGGGTATTCTCCTTGATCTTTCTCTGAAAGGAGCTGGGTCAGAAAGTCTGATAGCATGTGTGGCACTCTTTGCACATCCCACATCCATTTCTTTCCTGGAGAAGACTTTCTCTCGAGTAGCTAATTTGGATCGGAGGCTATCTCTCCACTTTTGTGGTAGAGGAGAATCTTCCAGTTCAAAAACTATAGGTCCTTCATGATCACCTCCCTGTTCTGCCTTTACAGACATTACTGAAGAGACTTGGTCCAACAAGTGAATCACACCAATCTTCTGGTGACGATCAATTCTGATCTCTGTGGGTGTTAAGTTTCTTATCATTATCGGAAAATCTTTACACCAGTGATTCCGCCAGTCTTTCACCTCAGGTATGAGAGTCCACCCCTTTTTTGCATCCTCCTCAGGCAAGGACTCAATGAGGTATTGCCTGGTTCCTCCTGATATTTCATGGTGCATAGATGCTATGGCTCGTAGAGTCTTAGTCTCTCCAGGCCTTACAAATAAAGGTTCTTTCCCCGAGTAGTGGCATGATCCTGGTCTAGCTTGTAGGGCTAGTCGATGGCACTCTTTCCCTAGAACAGGGCTGACTTCCATCAGTCTGGTTAGAGATACATCTCCCACTTCAGTTAGGTAGGCCCTGAACATGTCCTGCACCATTCTTGCGTTGGTACCCAAAATTATTGGGGCGCACATTGTTTTCTTCATGGAGCATACAAGAGCTTCCAATTCCATAGGGCAGATCATTCCTGTGTTTAACTGTGGGATGGTTATTGTCACTCTTATACATCCCTCTACAGGCTGGGCCTGAGATCCCACTCCCCACAACTGCAACTCTCCTGCTGGCTCCAGGGGAATATGTTTTAGATGATGGTCATAGAAGTCTCTATTAATGATGGTGACCTGGGATCCAGTATCTAACAAGGCCGAGGCATGAATATCTTCTATTTGTAACTGTATCAGAGATTTGGGCCCGATCTTGGCCCCCACAGATAACATGGGTGTGGTTTTTTTTCCTCTTTTCCTGAAAGGACTGGTAACTTGAGCCTCCTCCAGCTCAATAGCTAGCACTTCCACTCCTGTATCTGATGAATTAGTGGGACACTCCCGCTTGAAATGTCCTGATTTTCCACACTTAAAACAGTTCCCTTGGGGGGACTGTTCCTCTGGGAATAACCTTCCTGTGGTCTCCCTGCGGTGCTGCCTCCTGGTAGGAGAATAATCTGTTCTTCTTGGCAATGACTTAGACAATAATTCTAATTCAGCTACCTTTTTTTTAAGGACGAACAGTTCCATATCCTCTTTCTCTGCAGCTTTAGAAGAATTTCCTTTTTGTGGAGGAGATGGGGACATTTGGTTCTCCAGTACTTTTGCTTTTCGGATCAGTGTGGAATAGGACAAGACTTGATCATCCAACTTAACTCTTAACATGATCATGACTGGATCATTGCTAAGGCCTCCCTTCTGAATTTGTTTGGATAGTCGAGCATCCAACTCAGATGCAGTGACTGCTCCATTATGAAACAGTTTTCCCAGTGACAATTGTAATCGATTGATATAGTCTGAAGCTTTCTCATGTTCCTTCTGTTTAGTGGCTAGGAACTTAATTAATAGATCATCAGAGTCCTCTGATTTTCCATACGCATCCTGCAAAACTTTCAGGTAATCTTGTGCAGTAGCTTGTTCATTCACTCCCCTAAACAGCCTTATCATATTCGTAGCTGGGAAACGAAGACTCTCCATTATCCGTTGTTTTTTTATGTTATCCGTACAAGACCATTCTTCCAATAATTGTACAGCATTATCCTTCCAGGCCTTAAAGGGTTCCTCCCCGGCAGGAACAGGCTGATTCCCAGAAAACACTTTCAGCTTACGGTAACTGTGGGTATGGGTAGCTGTTACTATGGCTTCTGAAAGTTTTTGCAGTATTTCAGATATGTTACTCTCTCCTGAACTTGTGGCTCTCAATAGGGAATCGCCTGGTTTTGGGGATGTTGGAGATGAGGGAACCACTAGATCTTGGGTCTTAGGGGCAGTTGTCCCTTGCACACTGGAAAAGTAGACATTTCGTTTGGGGATGGCCCCAGTCTCTACAGGGGTAACCGGTAATCTCCTGGCGGGTTTCTCTGACAAAGGGGACAGAATCTGGGAATAACTTGATACATTAAAGTCTCTTTGGCCTATACTGGAGGGTTGCTGCAGTGTAACCCCTTCCTCCTTATCAGGGAGAGCATACACTAAGCGACATCCTTCAGGAGCTGCTTCAAGAAGGTATAGACATGTAGGCCTATGACGGCCTCTCAAATCTGCATGGGAATATACTAACATGTAAGTTTGACCGTATGAATCATGCAGGATATCTCTGATGGTAGCCATCTCTATTCCCAGTACAATCTCTACGCACTTGGTGATATGTTTTATTTCACTATAGGGAGGTACCTGGCATATCATCACTGCATGATGCAATGGTACCTTCTGTTGCTGGGCCCAATCTGTTACAAATGGGAGTGTGGGCCGGGGAATTAACGTATCCTTACTGGGTGTACCCCAATTTATCTCAGCAGTGCCTCCAAATGTAACGGGGTTTGGCCTAGGCCCACAATTACCCCTGTGGGTCTTTACCCCAGCTACCTCCATGTGCTCTGCAGGCTGATCCTGAGTCTCCGCTACCTGGGAGTTGGGGTACATGACTGTGGCAGTGCCTCCACCTGACTGGGCATCCAGGGCAAGAATGGGTTTCCCAGACAGGAACATAATAAATAACTACAACACACACAGTAATAACAGTAAAACAGTATGAACATGTATTAAAGGATTATGGCAAATAAAAAATAAGGCAAGAAATACAGTGACTAACTAACACACCAACTCTCTCTAACCAGGCCCAGCACCCTCCCAAACCACCTGCGAACCCACCCTCAGACTTCACCCTAATGGCTGATGGGTACCAGTTGGTGCACAGAAATGTTGGGGCCCTTTAAGGTAATCCACATGCATTTAAACAGTTACAGCTCATAGGAAACTGCAATCCACAGGAAGAGCTGTTTATAAGTTTATGTGATGGACAGAATGCCATGTTAGTATGACAAGGAGAGAGGATACTTCTTACCACTAAACAGGCTGAAAGAAAACTCCAAGGTCTGCCAGTCATTTACTTTGTCTGCATTCTTCTCCACAGCTCTCTCACAGGGTCAGACTGCAGCTGGCAGCATACACTAAATCAGCAGAGGAATGCTGTTACTTTACAAGATGAAGTCTGCAGCTCTCTCACAGCCAGGCCTCACACACACACCTTCACTGCTCTGACATGTCTGCTTCCTCCTGTGTCTTACACTCTTCTTTCAGTTTCACTTGATCACATGACCAACCAGTCTAATAGTTGCCTAGGCAACATCTCCTGCAGATTGTATACAGGTGCAAAAGTTCACAGGAAAATGTTCAACAGGAAGGGCTACACTAGGTATCCTTTCCAGCGAAGGATACAAAGAGAACAAAAAAATTACGGCTAGATTTAGAGTTCTGCGGCCAAAGGTATGCGTTAGCTACGCATGCTTTTCCCCCCCCGCACATTTTAAACAACGCTGGTATTTAGAGTTGTCTGAAGGGCTGCGTTAGGCTCCAAAAAGGAAGCGTACAGCGTAATTTACGGCCACTGCAACTCTAAATACCAGTGGTGCTTACGGACGCGGCCAGCTTCAAAAACGTGCTCGTGCACAATTCCCCCATAGGAAACAATGGGGCAGTTTGAGCTAAAAAAAACCCTAACACCTGCAAAAAAGCAGCGTTCAGCTCCTAACGCAGCCCCATTGTTTCCTATGGGGAAACACTTCCTAAGTCTGCACCTAACACCCTAACATGTACCCCGAGTCTAAACACCCCTAACCTTACACTTATTAACCCCTAATCTGCCGCCCCTGCTATCGCTGACCCCTGCATATTATTTTTAACCCCTAATCTGCCGCTCCGTACACTGCCACAACCTACGTTATCCCTATGTACCCCTAATCTGCTGCCCCTAACACCGCCGACCCCTATATTATATTTATTAACCCCTAATCTGCCCCCCCCCCAACGTCGCCGCAACCTACCTACGATTATTAACCCCTAATCTGCCGACCGGACCTCATCGCTACTCTAATAAATGTATTAACCCTTAAAGCTAAGTCTAACCCTAACACTAACACCCCCCTAAGTTAAATATAATTTTATTCTAACGAAATAAAATAATTCTTATTAAATAAATTATTCCTATTTAAAGCTAAATACTTACCTGCAAAATAAACCCTAATATAGCTACAATATAAATAATAATTATATTGTAGCTATTTTAGGATTTATATTTATTTTACAGGCAACTTTGTATTTATTTTAACCAGGTACAATAGCTATTAAATAGTTAATAACTATTTAATAGTTACCTAGTTAAAATAATTACAAAATTACCTGTAAAATAAATCCTAACCTAAGTTACAATTAAACCTAACACTACACTATCAATAATTTTATTAAATAAACTATCTACAATTATCTACAATTAAATCAACTAAACTAAATTATAAAAACAAACAAACACTAAATTACAAAAAATAAAAAAAGATTACAAGAATTTTAAACTAATTACACCTACTCTAAGCCCCCTAAAAAGATTAACAAAGCCCCCCAAAATAAAAAAAAATGCCCTACCCTATTCTAAAATAAAAATTGTAAAGCTCTTTTACCTTACCAGCCCTTAAAAGGGACTTTTGCTGGGCATTCCCCAAAGAAAACAGCTCTTTTGCATTTAAATAAACATACAATACCCCCCCAACAATACAACCCACCACCCACATACCCCTAATCTAAGCAAAACACCCCTTAAAAAACCTAACACTAAGCCCCTGAAGATCTTTCTACCTTATCTTCACCACGCTGGGTATCGCCGATCCGTCCAGAAGAGGCTCCGAAGTCTTCCTCCTATCCGGCAAGAAGAGGTCCAGAAGAGGGTCCAAAGTCTTCCTCCTATCCGGCAAGAAGAGGTCCTCCAGAGGGTCCAAAGTCTTCATCTAGGCGGCATCTTCTATCTTCTTCCATCCGCAGTGGAATGAAAAATTGAAAGGTAGTCAGTTGAGCTACCATGCAGGAGGGAGGTATGATGTGTTCAATAGGGGAGGAATCACTTAAGTGAGGGAACTGACAGGAAAAGGCATCTGCCTTCTTGTTCTTGGTCCCAGGAAGATAAGAAACCCCAAAGTTAAAACGGGAAAAGAGCAAGGCCCACCTGGCCTGTCGAGGATCAAGTCTATGAGAAGTTTCTAGGTAAGTCAGATTCTTGTGATCGGTGAGAATCTGAATGGGATTTGCGGTGCCCTCTAACCAGTGATGCCATTCAGTCAAAGCCATCTTAATGGCTAAGAGTTCACTATTACCCACATAGTAATTCCTCTCTGCAGGAGTAAAGTGTTTAGAGAAAAAGGCTACAGGGTGTGACTTGGAAGGATCCCTTTGGGTTAAAATTGCTCCAACCCCTATCTCGGAGGCATCAACCTCTAAAGTTAACTGTTGGTCAGGATCAGGATGGCGGAGCACAGGAGCATAACAGAAAGCCTTTTTCAGACAAGAAAAGGCCTTCATGGCTTCAGGAGGCCAATGTTTACAGTCTTTGTTCCATTTTGTCAATTCAGTTAGAGGTACGACTGTTTGAGAAAAGTTCTTTATAAACTTGCGGTAATAATTGGAGAACCTCTGTAATTCATTTAATGAAGTTGGTTGAGGCCATTCTAGAAATGCTGTGAGTGGATCTATGGCAAAACCCTTCTTCGAGATGACATAACCAAGAAATTGGATCTGAACTTGATCAAACTCACATTTTTCTAACTTGGCTACCAAATAGTTTTCTCTGAGACATTGAAGTACCTCTCTCATGTGTTTATGATGCTCCTCCAAAGTGGAAGAGAAAACAAGGATGTCATCCAGATAGACGATGACAGTGCCGTTGAGGAGGGCACGGAAGACATTGTTGAGAAATGCCTGAAAGACTGCAGGGGTTTTACACAGCCCAAAGTGCAATACAAGGTATTCGTAATGCCCAGATCTTGTGTTGAAGGCGGTCTTCCATTCGTGGCCTGGAAAGATATGAATCAGATTATATGCCCCACATAAGTCCAGCTTGCAGAAGCGAGCATCCTGGAGCGAGTCATATAGTTCGGTGATCAAAGGAATGGGATAGTGATTCTTGATAGTTATGTTGTTCAAGGCCCTGTAGTCGATGCAGGGTCTGAGCCCACCATCCTTCTTACTGACGAAAAAAAAGCCTGCCCCAGCAGGAAGGTTTGGAGGAGTCTGTATACTGGCTATGGGGATGCGGAGCAGAGGAGTGACTTTAGCAAGGCAGGAGTGGAAACAGGAGGCACCCCAGGAAGCCAGCTGTCCTTCAGCCCAGTCGAACTGTGGATTGTGTATCCAAAGCCAAGGAAGACCAAGGAAGACAGGCTGTGCTGGGGAATGAATGACCTCGAACTGTAGCTATTCAGTATGAAGGACTCTCACAGTCAGGGTCAGGGGTGCTGACTCAAAATGGATCAACCCTGAACCAAGGGGGGTGCCATCCAGAGTAGTTATTTTAAAACAATGTCTTTACTGCAGAAGAGGCAAGCCAGCTTGAATCATAAAGCGGTGATCCAGAAAGTTTACAGCTGCCCCTGAATCAATGAAGGCTTGAGTGTGGACTGTATTCTGAAGGAAGGTAAGGGTTACAGGTACCAGAATCCGAGTGGAATGAGGGGCTTTAGTAGTGATCATGCTTAGAGGTACCCCAGTGTTATCCACTAAGCATTGGCATTTCCCGGATGAATGTCACAGTCTTTAAGTTAGTCGGGGTTTGAGCCACAATAAAAGCATAGTCTCAATCTTCTTCTTCTCTGTCTTTCACACTCTGAGGGTTTGAAAGAGGAAAGATCCATGGGTTCCTCTACTGGTGTGGCTGGAGAAGTTGAAGGAGTAGAGGATACTGCCAAAACCGGATGAATATGAGGACGGGAGGGAAGGACCCTCCTAGTTCTGTCTCTTCAGCTTGTCTCTCCTGGAAGCGAGAGTCCAGACTGACAGGAAGCGTTATAAAGTCATCCAAAGAAGGAACATCATGATAAGTGAGTTTATCTTTGATGCGTTCATGCAGACCCCTCCTAAAGACTGCCTTGAGAGCACTGCCATCCCAAGTAGTTTCAAGTGCCAAGGTGCGAAACTCGATGGCGAATTGTGCCACAGTTCTATTGCCCTGGCAGAGGTCCAGGAGAGAAAATTCTGCAGCAGAGTTATGACTAGAAGTCCCAAACACAGAAGATAATGCAGAAAAGAAATCATCAGCATCATGTAGGAGTGGAGCGTTCTGTTCCAAAAGGGGAGAGACCCAGGCTAGTGCCTTGTCCTTCATTAAGGAAATGATAAAGGTGAACAAAAAAAGACAGCGCCTCATAGTGCAGATAAACTTCAGAGTGAGATGTCACACAGGGAAGAAATAGAAATATACTCACAGGAGTATTGGCACTCTTGTACAAAGAAGTGCGAATGTGCAGGCTGACATTCAACAGCAGTCAGTACTCTGTGTAACGGATCCTCCAAAGTGTTAAAGGTGCGGCCGTGGGCTCTCCTCCACAATCACCAGGGATCGTCAATGTCTGTGCCAGATATATGTACAGTCTCCCCTCTTGGGTCTGGAACTGGTAGCACAATACGCAATAAACAGAACGTCTTGTGTGTTTGGAGGCCCCAAGGAAACAAGTAGGGACAATAAAATAAAAGCCGTAGTAAAAATAAAACCTTATTTTTTTTAAAAACAATTAGGCCTAGATTTGGAGTTCGGCGGTAAAAGGGCTGTTAACGCTCCGCGGGTTTTTTTCTGGCCGCACCATAAATTTAACTCTGGTATCGAGAGTTCAAACAAATGCTGCGTTAGGCTCCAAAAAAGGAGCGTAGAGCATATTTACCGCAAATGCAACTCTCGATACCAGAGTTGCTTACGGACGCGGCCGGCATCAAAAACGTGCTCGTGCACGATTCTCCCATAGGAAACAATGGGGCTGTTTGAGCTGAAAAAAAACCTAACACCTGCAAAAAAGCAGCGTTCAGCTCTTAACGCAGCCCCATTGTTTCCTATGGGGAAACACTTCCTACGTCTGCACCTAACACTCTAACATGTACCTCGAGTCTAAACACCCCTAACCTTACACTTATTAACCCCTAATCTGCCGCCCCCGCTATCGCTGACCCCTGCATTACACTTTTAACCCCTAATCTGCCGCTCCGTAAACCGCCGCCACCTACGTTATCCCTATGTACCCCTAATCTGCTGCCCTAACATCGCCGACCCCTATGTTATATTTATTAACCCCTAATCTGCCCCCCACAACGTCGCCGACACCTGCCTACACTTATTAACCCCTAATCTGCCGAGCGGACCTGAGCGCTACTATAATAAAGTTATTAACCCCTAATCCGCCTCACTAACCCTATCATAAATAGTATTAACCCCTAATCTGCCCTCCCTAACATCGCCGACACCTACCTTCAATTATTAACCCCTAATCTGCCGACCGGAGCTCACCGCTATTCTAATAAATGTATTAACCCCTAAAGCTAAGTCTAACCCTAACACTAACACCCCCCTAAGTTAAATATAATTTTTATCTAACGAAATAAATTAACTCTTATTAAATAAATGATTCCTATTTAAAGCTAAATACTTACCTGTAAAATAAATCCTAATATAGCTACAATATAAATTATAATTATATTATAGCTATTTTAGGATTAATATTTATTTTACAGGCAACTTTGTAATTATTTTAACCAGGTACAATAGCTATTAAATAGTTAAGAACTATTTAATAGTTACCTAGTTAAAATAATAACAAATTTACCTGTAAAATAAATCCTAACCTAAGATATAATTAAACCTAACACTACCCTATCAATAAAATAATTAAATAAACTACCTACAATTACCTACAATTAACCTAACACTACACTATCAATAAATTAATTAAACACAATTGCTACAAATAAATAAAATTAAATAAACTATCTAAAGTACAAAAAATAAAAAAGAACTAAGTTACAGAAAATAATAAAATATTTACAAACATAAGAAAAATATTACAACAATTTTAAACTAATTACACCTACTCTAAGCCCCCTAATAAAATAACAAAGCCCCCCAAAATAAAAAATTCCCTACCCTATTCTAAAATACAAATATTACAAGCTCTTTTACCTTACCAGCCCTGAACAGGGCCCTTTGCGGGGCATGCCCCAAGAATTTCAGCTCTTTTGCCTGTAAAAAAAAACATACAATACCCCCCCCCCCCAACATTACAACCCACCACCCACATACCCCTAATCTAACCCAAACCCCCCTTAAATAAACCTAACACTACCCCCCTGATGATCTTCCTACCTTGTCTTCACCATGCCAGGTTCACCGATCCGTCCTGGCTCCAAGATCTTCATCCAACCCAAGCGGGGGCTAGACATCCACTGAAGAAGTCCAGAAGAGGGTCCAAAGTCTTCCTCCTATCCGGCAAGAAGAGGACATCCGGACCGGCAAACATCTTCTCCAAGCGGCATCTTCTATCTTCTTCCATCCGATGACGACCGGCTCCATCTTGAAGACCTCCAGCGCGGATCCATCCTCTTCTTCCGACGACTAGACGACGAATGACGGTTCCTTTAAGGGACGTCATCCAAGATGGCGTCCCTCGAATTCCGATTGGCTGATAGGATTCTATCAGCCAATCGGAATTAAGGTAGGAATTTTCTGATTGGCTGATGGAATCAGCCAATCAGAATATAGTTCAATCCGATTGGCTGATCCAATCAGCCAATCAGATTGAGCTCGCATTCTATTGGCTGATCGGAACAGCCAATAGAATGCGAGCTCAATCTGATTGGCTGATTGGATCAGCCAATCGGATTGAACTATATTCTGATTGGCTGATTCCATCAGCCAATCAGAAAATTCCTACCTTAATTCCGATTGGCTGATAGAATCCTATCAGCCAATCGGAATTCGAGGGACGCCATCTTGGATGACGTCCCTTAAAGGAACCGTCATTCGTCGTCTAGTCGTCGGAAGAAGAGGATGGATCCGCGCTGGAGGTCTTCAAGATGGAGCCGGTCGTCATCGGATGGAAGAAGATAGAAGATGCCGCTTGGAGAAGATGTTTGCCGGTCCGGATGTCCTCTTCTTGCCGGATAGGAGGAAGACTTTGGACCCTCTTCTGGACTTCTTCAGTGGATGTCTAGCCCCCGCTTGGGTTGGATGAAGATCTTGGAGCCAGGACGGATCGGTGAACCTGGCATGGTGAAGACAAGGTAGGAAGATCATCAGGGGGGTAGTGTTAGGTTTATTTAAGGGGGGTTTGGGTTAGATTAGGGGTATGTGGGTGGTGGGTTGTAATGTTGGGGGGGGGGTATTGTATGTTTTTTTTTTACAGGCAAAAGAGCTGAAATTCTTGGGGCATGCCCCGCAAAGGGCCCTGTTCAGGGCTGGTAAGGTAAAAGAGCTTGTAATATTTGTATTTTAGAATAGGGTAGGGAATTTTTTATTTTGGGGGGCTTTGTTATTTTATTAGGGGGCTTAGAGTAGGTGTAATTAGTTTAAAATTGTTGTAATATTTTTCTTATCTTTGTAAATATTTTATTATTTTCTGTAACTTAGTTCTTTTTTATTTTTTGTACTTTAGATAGTTTATTTAATTTTATTTATTTGTAGCAATTGTGTTTAATTAATTTATTGATAGTGTAGTGTTAGGTTAATTGTAGGTAATTGTAGGTAGTTTATTTAATTATTTTATTGATAGGGTAGTGTTAGGTTTAATTATATCTTAGGTTAGGATTTATTTTACAGGTAAATTTGTTATTATTTTAACTAGGTAACTATTAAATAGTTCTTAACTATTTAATAGCTATTGTACCTGGTTAAAATAATTACAAAGTTGCCTGTAAAATAAATATTAATCCTAAAATAGCTATAATATAATTATAATTTATATTGTAGCTATATTAGGATGTATTTTACAGGTAAGTATTTAGCTTTAAATAGGAATTATTTATTTAATAAGAGTTAATTTATTTCGTTAGATAAAAATTATATTTAACTTAGGGGGGTGTTAGTGTTAGGGTTAGACTTAGCTTTAGGGGTTAATACATTTATTAGAATAGCGGTGAGCTCCGGTCGGCAGATTAGGGGTTAATAATTGAAGGTAGGTGTCGGCGATGTTAGGGAGGGCAGATTAGGGGTTAATACTATTTATGATAGGGTTAGTGAGGCGGATTAGGGGTTAATAACTTTATTATAGTAGCGCTCAGGTCCGCTCGGCAGATTAGGGGTTAATAAGTGTAGGTAGGTGTCGGCGACGTTGAGGGGGGCAGATTAGGGGTTAATAAATATAACATAGGGGTCGGCGATGTTAGGGGTAGCAGATTAGGGGTACATAGGGATAACGTAGGTGGCGGCGATTTGCGGTCGGAAGATTAGGGGTTAATTATTTTAAGTAGCTTGCGGCGACGTTGTGGGGGGCAAGTTAGGGGTTAATAGATATAATACAGGGGTCGGCGGTGTTAGGGGCAGCAGATTAGGGGTACATAAGTATAACGTAGGTGGCGGTCGGCAGATTAGGGGTTAAAATTTTTAATCGAGTGTCGGCGATGTGGGGGGACCTCGGTTTAGGGGTACATAGGTAGTTTATGGGTGTTAGTGTACTTTAGGGTACAGTAGTTAAGAGCTTTATAAACCGGCGTTAGCCAGAAAGCTCTTAACTCCTGCTATTTTCAGGCGGCTGGAATCTTGTCGTTAGAGCTCTAACGCTCACTGCAGAAACGACTCTAAATACCGGCGTTAGGAAGATCCCATTGAAAAGATAGGCTACGCAAATGGCGTAGGGGGATCTGCGGTATGGAAAAGTCGCGGCTGTAAAGTGAGCGTTAGACCCTTTAATCACTGACTCCAAATACCAGCGGGCGGCCAAAACCAGCGTTAGGAGCCTCTAACGCTGGTTTTGACGGCTACCGCCGAACTCTAAATCTAGGCCTTAGTGTTTTATTGGAATGAGCTTAAGACGCGTTATCAATTTCTTGACTTGAGGAAACGGCCAGGAGCTTGTGGCCGAGAAACGTGTCTTAAGCTCATTCCAATAAAACACTAACGGCTAGATTTGGAGTTTTGTCGGTAAGGACCCGCGTAGCTAACGCCGGCTTTTTTCTGGCCGCACCATAAAAATAACTCTGGTATTGAGAGTCCACATAAAGGGTGCGCTAGGCTCCAAAAAAGGAGCGTAGAGCATTTTTAAAGCAACTTCAACTCTCGATACCAGAGTTGCTTACGGACGCGGCCAGCCTAAAAAACGTGCTCGTGCACGATTCCCCCATAGGAAACAATGGGGCTGTTTGAGCTGAAAAAAAACCTAACACCTGCAAAAAAGCCGCGTTCAGCTCCTAACGCAGCCCCATTGTTTGCTATGCGTAAACACTTCCTACGTCTGCACCTAACACCCTAACATGTACCCCGAGTCTAAACACCCCTAACCTTACACTTATTAACCCCTATTCTGCCGCCCCCGCTATCGCTGACCCCTGCATATTTTTTTAACCCCTAATCTGCCGCTCCGTAAACTGCTGCTACTTACATTATCCCTATGTACCCCTAATCTGCTACCCCTAACACCGCCGACCCCTATATTATATTTATTAACCCCTAATCTGCTCCCCACAACGTCGCCCCCACCTGCCTACACTTATTAACCCCTAATCTGCCGACCGGACCTGAGCGCTACTATAATAAAGTTATTAACCCCTAATCCGCCTCACTAACCCTATAATAAATAGTATTAACCCCTAATCTGCCCTCCCTAACATCGCCGACACCTAACTTCAATTATTAACGCCTAATCTGCCGACCGGAGCTCACCGCTATTCTAATAAATGTATTAACCACTAAAGCTAAGTCTAACCCTAACACTAACACCCCCCTAAGTTAAATATAATTTAAATCTAACGAAATTAATTAACTCTTATTAAATAAATTATTCCTATTTAAAGCTAAATACTTACCTGTAAAATAAATCCTAATATAGCTACAATATAAATTATAATTTCATTGTAGCTATTTTAGGATTAATATTTATTTTACAGGTAACTTTGTATTTATTTTAACCAGGTAGAATAGCTATTAAATAGTTAAGAACTATTTAATAGTTACCTAGTTAAAATAATTACAACATTACCTGTAAAATAAATCCTAACCTAAGTTACAATTAAACCTAACACTATACTATCATTAAATTAATTAAATAAAATACCTACAATTACCTACAATTAAACCTAACACTACACTATCAATAAATTAATTAAATACAATATCTACAAATAACTACAATGAAATAAACTAACTAAAGTACAAAAAATAAAAAAGAACTAAGTTACAAAAAATAAAAAAATATCTACAAACATAAGAAAAATATTACAACCATTTTAAACTAATTACACCTACTCTAAGCCCCCTAATAAAATAACAAAGACCCCCAAAATAAAAAATGCCCTACCCTATTCTAAATTAATAAAGTTCAAAGCTCTTTTACCTTACCAGCCCTGAACAGGGCCCTTTGCGGGGCATGCCCCAAGAAGTTCAGCTCTTTTGCCTGTAAAAAAAAACATACAATACCCCCCCCAACATTACAACCCACCACCCACATACCCCTAATCTAACCCAAACCCCCCTTAAATAAACCTAACACTAAGCCCCTGAAGATCATCCTACCTTGTCTTCACCTCACCAGGTATCACCGATCCGTCCTGGCTCCAAAATCTTCATCCAACCCAAGCGGGGGCTGGCGATCCATCATCCGGTGGCTGAAGAGGTCCAGAAGAGGCTCCAAAGTCTTCATCCTATCCGGGAAGAAGAGGCAATCCGGACCGGCAACCATCTTGATCCAAGCGGCATCTTCTATCTTCATCCGATGACGACCGGCTCCATCCTGAAGACCTCCACCGTGGACCCATCTTCTTCCGGCGACGTCCAACTGAAGAATGACGGTTCCTTTAAGGGACGTCATCCAAGATGGCGTCCCTCGAATTCCGATTGGCTGATAGGATTCTATCAGCCAATCGGAATTAAGGTAGGAATATTCTGATTGGCTGATGGAATCAGCCAATCAGAATCAAGTTCAATCCGATTGGCTGATCCAATCAGCCAATCAGATTGAGCTCGCATTCTATTGGCTGATCGGATTAGGGGTTAATAAATATAATATAGGGGTCGGCGGTGTTAGGGGCAGCAGATTAGGGGTACATAGCTATAATGTAGGTGGCGGCGCTTTGCGGTCGGCAGATTAGGGGTTAATTATTGTAGGTAGCTGGCGGCGACGTTGTGGGGGGCAGATTAGGGGTTAATAAATATAATACAGGGGTCGGCGGTGTTAGGGGCAGTAGATTAGGGGTACATAAGTATAACGTAGGTGGCGGTCGGCAGATTAGGGGTTAAAAAAATGTAATCGAGTGGCGGCGATGTGGGGGGACCTCTGTTTAGGGGTACATAGGTAGTTTATGGGTGTTAGTGTACTTTAGAGTACAGTAGTTAAGAGGTTTATGAACCGGCGTTAGCCCAGAAAGCTCTTAACTACTGACTTTTTTCTGCGGCTGGAGTTTTGTCGTTAGAATTCTAACGCTCACTTCAGACACGACTCTAAATACCGGAGTTAGAAAAATCCCATTGAAAAGATAGGATACGCAATTGACGTAAGTGGATCTGCGGTATGGAAAAGTCGCGGCTGAAAAGTGAGCGTTAGACCCTTTTTTGAGTGACTCCAAATACCGGAGTTAGCCTAAAACCAGCGTTAGGAGCCTCTAACGCTGGTTTTCACGGCTACCTCCAAACTCCAAATCTAGGCCTAATTGTTTTTAAAAAAGTAAGGTTTTATTTTTACTACGGCTTTTATTTTATTGCCCCTAATTGTTTCCCTGGGGCCTCCAAACACACAAGACGTTCTGTTTATTGCGGATTGTGCTACCAGTTCCAGACCCAAGAGGGGAGACTGTACATATATCTGGCACAGACATTGATGATCCCTGGTGATTGTGGAGGAGAGCCCACAGCCGCACCTTTAACACTTTGGAGGATCCGTTACACAGCGTACTGACTGCTGTTGAATGTCAGCCTGCACATTCGCACTTCTTTGTACAAGAGTGTCAATACTCCTGTGAGTATATTTCTATTTCTTCCGTGTGTGACATCGCACTCTGAAGTTTATCTGCTGTCTTTTTTTGTTCACTTCATAGATACACTGAAAGATCGCTCAGTTCCAAGACCAGCAGCCCAAAACATCAATATTTTCATTATTATATCAACATCTTCAGCATCTCATCAGAGACTGTAACAGAATTGACATTGTCTAAGGTTTTAACTATTATTGTTTTTTGGACTTTCACAATTTGATATATTTGCAATTTCTTTTCCTAATTGCACACATTTTGGTTTGTATTGTATTGTTAGCAATTTATATCTATATTATTCCAGTAATATTTTTGGCGCACACTATCACTATATACCTTTTTATATAGTGTCTAAATGATAAAGGTGACCCTTGACTGGTGAGACTGAAATGTGTGAGGATCATTGCGGAAGTGCAGCTTGCATTGGTTAAGAAAACCCCTGCAATCAGTAGTACCTTCATATTTGTAAGGCAATGGTATCCGGGGTATACTTCCAGAAGTAGAGGAAAAAGCCGCAGAACTAGGAGTAGAGACTGTCAGTACAACAACAGGAGTGGTATTCCTCGCGGTAACTAGTAAGGAGAGTTGAGCGGTAATAGCCTCTAGCTTGGAATCCATATTATGTAACTGTGTGGTATGGGTTCCCAATATCTGTCCCTGAAGATAAACTGTTTGTGCCACCTAATCTGGCTCCATGGCCCAAGTATAATGTAATGCTCGTGAGATACTCCTCTATCAGACGAAATTCCAGTAATCTTGTTATCCCGGCATCGAGCTGGAAAGATAGGGAATAGCCCAGAGCAGAGAAAGTTAGCAACATGAGGAAAGCAGCACTCACCACAGGCAGGGTAGTCTTCAGCGGCAATGGTAGAGCAGTCCAAGGTAAACCACTAGAATGGTCAGGCAGGCAGGGTTTGGCAACAGTAAAGCAGCCCAAGGGCAAACCACTAGAATGATTAGGCAGGCAGGGTTTGGCAATGGTAAAGCAGTTCAAGAGGAAACCACTAGAATGGTCAGGCAGGCAGGGTTTGGCAACAGAGAAGCAATCCAGAACAATAGGGGTTAATAGGCAGAGTAGTCAAGCAATTTAGGGGTTAAACAGGTAGAGTAGTCAGACAAGCAGAGTTCGACAGCAGTATATCAATCCAGCAATTCAGGGTTATAACAGGCAGAGTAGTCAGACAGGAAGGGTTCAAACACAATAAGGAAATACAGCAGTAACGATCTATCACACCCAGGAGAACACAAAGTAACAGCTATACTTGGGCAGTGATAGATCATTTTGAATAGACTTACATAGGCGCAGGATACACGTCACAGACATCCGGACCAGCATCAATGAGAGAGGAGCTTGTGGTGATGACGTCAGTGCCACACACATCCGGACCCGACACAGCCACTGGCAACGAGCAGGGAAGGAGACGCCACACCCCTAGCAATGGCTAGAACAGCACGGCATGACACCTAGGGGGTATGTGTGTGGAAGTTACAAAGATATGAATCCATGAACCATTAAGTAAGGCCAATCAGAGTTTATCACAAAAACATGACTTGAGTCAGTATGGTCTCACAGACATACCATGGTGTATCTCATGTTTACTTCCCCATATAAAAGTCCATTACATGTAGTAATTTTTGTCAGTTCTCTAATGCCTGCAGTCAGGATGTCTACTCCCAGGTTCACCAGAGAGAAAAGTGGTGCACTGGTGTACGCGGTCGAGGAGTTTTATCCTCAGCTTTATGGAAATTGGAGGAGGTCGAAGACTGGGTCAGTCAAAAAGGCCATCTGGGCATCTGTTGCCCTCTCTGTTATTGGGGTGGCAGATGTCCAGAGGACAGCCCTGCAAATGTTGCGGAGATTCCGGGATATCAGGTTGTGGCTGCGGAATAAAGTCTGCCTCATGAGGGATTGAACTCGTGCCCATCGGAGTGGGGAGGATCCGAGCCCACCCTCATGGAAACTTGTCCTCAAACCTCATGAGGAGACTTTATGCACACATCTCAATCTCTGTTTCCCCTGCAGATTTGCATCCCCAAGTCCTTGGCCCCCTTCCTATTCCTCAGCTGCTGGCCATGAAACTCCCAACCCAGAGGCCAGTGCAGCTCCAATCGGTGACCTGGGAAAAAGCCGGACAGAGGCTGAACCAGATAAAGATCAGACTTCATATGATATTTTAATATTTGAATATATATTTAAGCAATATGTATATAGTCGTATATTATACATATATAGATTTCTCAACAGACGTTACCTAGGATGGTATACATCTGAATTTAGAATCGTCAGACATCAAATATGAATAATGCTATTTTTTGCGCAATCACGAATATGCGTAACAGAGTTAAAATGGAAGTGCGCATCCGTGAACTCGTTATCCTCCGCCATTTTATCCATTGAATATCGATTCATATATAACTTTGAAATATTAATTTGTATCATTAAATATTTACAATGAATATATTCGAATCTCGTGATACACACAATTGTAAATATATTTTAAATATTTCGAAAATATAATCGTCACACTACTAGAGCAAAATAAATTCCTAATCACGGATGCGCAATTACTCTTTTAATTCTTAAACAATGCTCATGGAAAATATACAGGGAGTGCAGAATTATTAGGCAAGTTGTATTTTTGAGGATTAATTTTATTATTGAACAACAACCATGTTCTCAATGAACCCAAAAAACTCATTAATATCAAAGCTGAATAGTTTTGGAAGTAGTTTTTAGTTTGTTTTTAGTTATACAGTAGCTATTTTAGGGGGATATCTGTGTGTGCAGGTGACTATTACTGTGCATAATTATTAGGCAACTTAACAAAAAACAAATATATACCCATTTCAATTATTTATTTTTACCAGTGAAACCAATATAACATCTCAACATTCACAAATATACATTTCTGACATTCAAAAACAAAACAAAAACAAATCAGTGACCAATATAGCCACCTTTCTTTGCAAGGACACTCAAAAGCCTGCCATCCATGGATTCTGTCTGTGTTTTGATCTGTTCACCATCAACATTGCGTGCAGCAGCAACCACAGCCTTCCAGACACTGTTCAGAGAGGTGAACTGTTTTCCCTCCTTGTAAATCTCACATTTGATGATGGACCACAGGTTCTCAATGGGGTTCAGATCAGGTGAACAAGGAGGCCATGTCATTAGATTTTCTTCTTTTATACCCTTTCTTGCCAGCCACGCTGTGGAGTACTTGGACGCGTGTGATGGAGCATTGTCCTGCATGAAAATCATGTTTTTCTTGAAGGATGCAGACTTCTTCCTATACCACTGCTTGAAGAAGGTGTCTTCCAGAAACTGGCAGTAGGACTGGGATTTGAGCTTGACTCCATCCTCAACCCGAAAAGGCCCCACAACCTCATCTTTGATGATACCAGCCCAAACCAGTACTCCACCTCCACCTTGCTGGCGTCTGAGTCGGACTGGAGCTCTCTGCCCTTTACCAATCCAGCCACGGGCCCATCCATCTGGCCCATCAAGACTCACTCTCATTTCATCAGTCCATAAAACCTTAGAAAAATCAGTCTTGAGATATTTCTTGGCCCAGTCTTGACGTTTCAGCTTGTGTGTCTTGTTCAGTGGTGGTCATCTTTCAGCCTTTCTTACCTTGGCCATGTCTCTGAGTATTGCACACCTTGTGCTTTTGGGCACTCCAGTGATGTTGCAGCTCTGAAATATGGCCAAACTGGTGGCAAGTGGCATCTTGGCAGCTGCACGCTTGACTTTTCTCAGTTCATGGGCAGTTATTTTGCGCCTTGGTTTTTCCACACGCTTCTTGCGACCCTGTTGACTATTTTGAATGAAACGCTTGATGATCACGCTTCAGAAGCTTTGCAATTTTAAGAGTGCTGCATCCCTCTGCAAGATATCTCACTATTTTTGACTTTTCTGAGCCTGTCAAGTCCTTCTTTTGACCCATTTTGCCAAAGGAAAGGAAGTTGCCTAATAATTATGCACACCTGATATAGGGTGTTGATGTCATTAGACCACACCCCTTCTCATTACAGAGATGCACATCACCTAATATGCTTAATTGGTAGTAGGCTTTCGAGCCTATACAGCTTGGAGTAAGACAACATGCATAAAGAGGATGATGTGGTCAAAATACTCATTTGCCTAATAATTCTGCACTCCCTGTAATTGTGCAGATAACGTGAACATGGGTTTGCTGCTACAGTGGCATTTTAGACATTTTTTTCTAGAAGGACATTACTCACTCATGGGTGTGTCAAAAAAGTATGTTTCTATGCACTGATAATAGAAAGATAAGTTCAAAAATGTATTTATGAAACAGTGTGTTTAAAAAATAACTTTTATTGGAAATAACATTAAAAGACAGCAATTAGTTAATGCACTTTTGCTGCCCACAATTAGTAAAAACACCTCTCCTATTAGCTTGTATTAATACTTGTATATGTTTAGGAATTAGGGTGTCCTGAAAAACAAGTAATAACCCAGTTCAGTTAATAATTGTGTTGTACTCTCTTAGTATATTTAGCCTTATTTTCCGGCTTGTATGGAAGGTGCAACTCTGAAGTTATATACTGAAATTTGCAGAGATAATACTCTGCAACTTATAAATTACTTCTGAATTTTAAATCATTGTACAGCTTAATTCTAGCATTAGTTTCTAATATGGTTGAAAGAATTTCTTAGCATTTGTGTTTGATATATATTGATGTTACCAATGTATTAACTGTCTTTAGGAGAGGTAATGATTGATCATTGGTATTCAGTAGGTTATTACAAAAATGAAATACAACCTTTGGTTATTTAAAGATTTTCTATATCCTTATAGTATAGTGTTGTGTCAATATTAACCAGAGATTTGTTCTCTAAATTTCCGGATATATAAAACTCTGAGGAAGCGTTAGTGATACGCCGCATCAGGGTTTTTTTTGTTTTAATTCAGCCTCTCCTGTTGTTGAATACTAGATCATGTATTGTTAAAGATAAAATAATGGCATCCTGAAATCCTTACTACAGCTTAATGTAAGTCAGTTGTTAATGCTCCGGTGGTTGATTATTATTACAAGTAATCTTTCTAACTAACATAAGCAATAGTTCAATATTGGGGAAGGCAGCCTAATACGATTAGCACTAGTATATATAATACGATGTTCAGTTAAGAAAACCTAGTAACTATATGCCACATATGCTCTTAGATTAAGCATTCTTTAAAGCATAAGGATCGCTAGTACTCCAAGGACACAGCACTATAAACATTATTGGGACACGGTACTCAGCAGCAGCGTTGCCAAATAGACCACGCTGCTATAAGACACAGCTAATTATTTTTCATTACGGTGTTTTTTCCTCTTGCATAACTATTATCCGGTTCTAAGTAATAACAACTGATAGCAATATAATTATAGTAATACTTACTATCAGACTACCTCAAGAACAAGGGGCAAATCAGGTTACAAAATATCTGAGCAAAGTAATCAACTTACGTTATAAGAATAACAAACAAATTATTTATTTATTCTTATCTGCAACTACGGTATTTATCTGCTTGTAATCTTTATTAACATACTTTAGCTATCTTTATATGCTGAAGCATTACCATGGTGGCAATATAGAACTTATAGAACTATACTATATAATACTTTATAATATATAGTATACAACCTCAGTATAAGGCTGACAATTTTTACTCAGCAATTTAAAGGCATATTACCTTATGAATTGGTAAAAATTTATATCTAAGGTGCACATTAATAGAAATACAGTCAAATCAGTACAATCTTAGTAGATATGCTAAAGAAAAGTTTTATATATCCGGAAATTTAGAGAACAAATCTCTGGTTAATATTGACACAACACTATACTATAAGGATATAGAAAATCTTTAAACAACCAAAGGTTGTATTTCATTTTTGTAATAACCTACTGAATACCAATGATCAATCGTTACCTCTCCTACAGGCAGTTAATACATTGGTAACATCGATATATATCAAACACAAATGCTAAGAAATTCTTTCAACCATATTAAAAGCTAATGATAGAATTAAGCTATACAATGATTTAAAATTCAGAAGTAATTTATAAGTTGCAGAGTATTATCTCTGCAAATTTCAGTATATAACTTCAGAGTTGCACCTTCCATACAAGCCGGAAAATAAGGCTAAATATACTAAGAGAGTACAACGCAATTATTAACTGAACTGGGTTATTACTTGTTTTTCAGGACACCCGAATTCCTAAACATATACAAGTATTAATACAAGCTAATAGGAGAAGTGTTTTTACTAATTGTGGGCAGCAAAAGTGCATTAACTAATTGCTGTCTTTTAATGTTATTTCCAATAAAAGTTATTTTTTAAACACACTGTTTCATAAATACATTTTTGAACTTATCTTTCTATTATCAGTGCATAGAAACATACTTTTTTGACACACCCATGAGTGAGTAATGTGCTTCTGGAAAAAATTGTATTTTTATGCTTACGCACTGCTCTTTAAGTGAACTATAATACATATATATTGTATTAACTTACATTTATCATGACAAGGCACTTAAGGAGTGATTACAGATTTGTAAGAAATATAAAGTTCCGCATTTTTTGTTATACAAATTGCTTTAGACATGTTGGTCAAATGTATACGTTAATTAGTATATATGTGAAGAATACAGTATCCTTACAGAATTTGAATTAAAAAAAAAAGATTTAAAATAAATAATTAAAAATAAGCATGTAGATTACGAGTTGTGCTTTCGTGTTTTAACGCTGAAAAAAATGTAATTTCAGCGTTAAAACAGCAACGCAGCCATTACAAGTCTTGTTGGTACAGCTGTACCGCAAGCCTTTTAGCCTGTAAAGCAGCATCAGTCCTGCACTCGTAAAAATTACATTTTTTCATGGGAATTCCATAGCGCAGCTATTACAAGTTTTGTGGTGAGGCTAAAAAGCTTGCGTTACAGCCTATAAGGACAAGATCCGTACCGCCATCTGAGAGTAGTAGTTATGAGTTTTACGCAACAAAACTGTTGCATAAAACTCATAACTAAAATGTTACAAAGTACACTAGCACCCATAAACCTATTAACCCCTAAACCGAGGCCCTCAAGTAACACGCAAATAATATATTAAAGTTATTAACCCCTCCCGACATCACCACCGCTAATACAATTTATTAACCCCTATTCCGCCGCTCCCTGACATCGTCTCCACTATAATAAAGTTATTAAACCCTAAACCGCCGCCCTCCCGCATTGCGAACACTATTTAAATATTATTAACCCCTAATCTGCAATCCGCCCACATCGCAAACACTATACTAAAGTTATTAACCCCTATTCCGCCGCTCCCCAACACCACCGCCACTATAAAAAACCTATTAACCCCTAAACTGCAAGCCCCCCACAATGAAAAATACTAAAATAAACTATTAACCCCCTAAACCAAAACTCCCTATATCGTAATAAACTAATTTAAACTAGTAACCCCTAAACCTAATGCTCCCCTAATTTTATATTAAAATTACAATTTCCCTATCTTAAATTAAATTAAAACTTACCTGTCAAATTAAAAAAACTAACGGCTAGATTACGAGTCTTGCATTAGGCTTAAAAAGCAGCGTTGGCCAGTCCGAACGCTGCTTTTTAATGCCCGCTGGTATTACGAGTTTTGCAGGTACAGGTGTACCGCTCACTTTTTTGGCCAGACTTGGAAATACCGCAAATCCACTTACGTATATTGCGTATCCTATTTTTTCAATGGGACTTGCATAGCGCTGGTATTACGAGTCTGACAAAAAGTTAGCGGTACACCCTCTCCTGTCAAGACTGGTACCGCATTTTAAAGTCAGTAGTTAAGAGTTTTATGTTACAATGCCGTAGCGTAAAACTCTTAACTAAAGTGCTAAAAAGTACACTAACACCCATAAACTACCTATTAACCTCTAAACCGAGCAAAACACTAAAATAAAATTTTTAACCCCTAATCTGCCGAACCGGACATCGCCGCCACAATAAATATATTAACCCCTAAACCGCCGCATTCCCGCCTCACAAACATTAGTTAAATATTATTAACCCCTAATCTGCCATCCCTAACATCGCCGACACCTACCTACATTTATTAACCCCTAATCTGCCACCCCCAACCCCTAAATCTAAGTCTAACCCTAACACCCCCTAACTTAAATATAATTTAAATAAATCTAAATAAAATTACTATAATTAACTAAATTATTCCTATTTACACTGATTACTGTGGGGCAATGCCCCGCAAAAGGCCCTTTTAAGAGCTATTTGTAATTTAGTGTAGGGTAGGGCTTTTTTATTTTGGGGGGGCTTTTTTATTTCGTTAGGGGGATTAGATTAGGTGTAATTAGTTTAAAAATCTTGTAATTTGTTTATTATTTTCTGTAATCTAGTGTTTGTTTGTTTTTTTGTACTTTAGATAATTGTATTTAATTGTATTTAATTTAGCTAATTTATTTAATTATAGTATAGTGTTAGGTGTAATTGTAACTTAGGTTAGGTTTTATTTTACAGGTCAATTTGTATTTATTTTAGCTAGGTAGTTATTAGATTAGTTAATAACTATTTAATAACTATTCTACCTAGTTAAAATAAATACAAACTTGCCTGTAAAATAAAAATAACCCCTAAGCTAGCTACAATGTAACTATTAGTTATATTGTAGCTATCTTAGGGTTTATTTTACAGGTAAGTATTTAGTTTTAAATAGGAATAATTTAGTTAATTATAGTAATTTTATTTAGATTTCTTTTAA
Source organism: Bombina bombina (assembly GCF_027579735.1). Lineage (NCBI taxonomy): Eukaryota > Metazoa > Chordata > Amphibia > Anura > Bombinatoridae > Bombina > Bombina bombina. The sequence goes on along the minus strand of NC_069503.1, from coordinate 389,836,343 downwards.
TTATATTTAAGTTAGGGATTGTTAGGTTTAGGGTTAGACTTAGGTTTAGGGGTTAATAACTTTTAATATAGTGGCGGTGACATTGGGGGCGGCAGATTAGGGGTTAATAATATTTAACTAATGTTTGTGAGGCGGGAGTGCGGCAGTTTAGAGGTTAATATGTTTATTATAGTGGCGGCGACTTTGGGGGTAGCAGAATAGGTGTTAATAAATGTAGGTAGGTGGCGGCGACATTGGGGGCGGCAGATTATGGCTTAATAAATATAATGTAGGTGGCGGCGATGTTGGGGGCATCAGATTAGGGGTTCATAAGTATAATGTAGGTGGCGGCGGTGTCCGGAGCGGCAGATTAGGGGTTAATAATATAATGTAGGTTGCGGCGATGTCGGGGCCGGCAGATTAGGGGTTAATAAATGTAAGATTAGGGGTGTTAAGACTCAGGGTTCATGTTAGGGTGTTAGGTGTAGACATAAAATGTATTTCCCCATAGGAATCAATGGGGCTGCGTTAAGGAGCTTTACGCTGCTTTTTGGCAGGTGTTCGACTTTTTTTCAGCCGGCTCTCCCCGTTGATTCCTATGGGTAAATTGTGCACAAGCACGTTACACCAGCTCACCGCTAACGTAAGCAGTGCTGGTATTGGAGTGCGGTAAGGGGCAAAATTTTGCTCAATGCTCACTTCTTGTCTGGGTTGTAAAAACCCGTAATACCAGCGCTGTCTGTAAGTGAGCCGTGAGCATAAACTGCTCGTTAGCACCGCACAGCCTCTAACGCCAAACTCGTAATCTAGCCATAAGTTTAAACTAACAATTAAACTAATATAACTATTAAAATAAAATTAAACAAACTACAAATTAAAGAAAACTAAAATACACATTAAAAAATCCTAACACTACTATAAAAATAACAAAGTATCTAATTACAAAAAATAAAAAACTAAATTACAAAAAATATCAAACACTAAATTACGAAAAATAACAAAGTTATCAAAAATAAAAAAAGAATTACACCTAATAGCCCTATAAAAATAAAAAAGCCCACCCAAAATAAGAAACTAGCCTACAATAGACTATCAATAGCCCTTAAAAGGGCCTTTTGTAGGGCATTGACCTAAGTTAAACAGCTCTTTTACCTTTAAAAAAAAATACAAAGACCCCCAACAGTAAAACCCACCACCCAATTAACCCGCAAAAATAAAAAAAACTAACTCTAACAAAAACCTAAGCTACCCATTGCCCTCAAAAGGGCATTCAGCTCTTTTGCTTTGCCCTGAAAAGGCATTAAGCTCTTTTAAGAAAAGCCCAAGCTCTAAACTAAAAAAAAGGCATTTGTATGGGCATTGCCCTCAAAAGGGCATTCAGCTCTTTTGCTTTGCCCTGAAAAAGGCATTAAACTCTTTTAAGAAAAACCCAAACCCTAAACTAAAAAAAAAACACCCAAAAAAGTTTTAAAAATCCTAACACTAAGCCCCGACAATCCACCTACAGTTTCTAAAGTCCAGACATCCAGGCAGTGAGAAGTCTTCATCCAGGTGGCAAGGTCTTCATCCATCCAGGCGGCGTCTTCTATGTTCATCCCAGCGGCAACTTATATCTTCATGTCGGCGGCGCGGAGCGGGTCCATCCTTAAGACATCCTTCATGGAGCATCCTCTTCATATGGTCGCCGCCGTAAACTGAATCTTCAATGGAAGGGAGCCTTTTCAAAATAGCGTCCCTTGCATTCCTATTGGCTGATTTGATATTGTAATAGGATGAGAGCTACTGAAAATCTATTGGATGATTTGAACAGCCAATAGAATTTCAGAAGCTCTCATGACCTTTATTTTTTTTAAGAAAAAGAGCTGATTTATTTAGGGCAATGCCCTACAAAAGGCCCTTTAATGGGCTATTGGTAGTTTATAATAGAATAGTTTTTTTTATTTTGGGGTGTGTTTTTTTTAAATGGTTATTAGAATAGGAATAATTGTTATTATTTTGTATAATTCGTTTGTTATTTTCCGTAATGTTTTTTTTTTTCATTTTGGGGTGAGTTTTTCTTTTTAGAATAGCCATTTTTTATTTTTAATGGGCAGAAATAGAGCTGGGTGCCCTTTAAAGGAAATGAACATACAAATGCCCTTTTCAGGGCAATGGGTAGATTAGGTTTTACTTTATTTTTATTTTATGGGTTTGGGGGGGTAGGAGTTTGTATACTGTTAGGGGCTGTTTGTTTTTCTTTTGTAGGAAAAGAGCTGTTATCTTTACGGCAATGCCCTACAAAAGGCCCTTTTTTATTTTTTTAAAGGGTATTAGAATAGGAATAATTTTTATTGTTTTGGATAATTGAATTTGTTATTTGTTATAATGGTAGGTGTCTTTATTCTTTGTAATTTTAGTGTTTATTATTTTTTGTAATGGTAGGTTTTTTATTTTTGTAATGTTAGGTTTTAGTCAGCTTAGGTTTTATTTCACAGGTAAATTTGTATTTATGTTAACTAGGTAGTTAGGAAATAGTTAATAACTAGTCTACCTAGTTAAAATAAATACGAACTTACCTGTGAAATAAAAATAAAACCTAAGCTAGCTATAATATAACTATTAGTTATATTGTAGCTAGCTTAGCCTTTATTTCACAGGTAATTTGTATTTAGTTATAAATAGATATTATTTAGTTAATAATTGTAACTATAATTTAGCTGTATTTTAATTATGTTAAAGTTAGGGTGTGTTAGGTTTAGGGTTAGGTTTACGGTTAGATTTAGGGGTTAATATAGATTAATTTAGGTTGTTGCAATGTGGGGGGCTGGTGGTTTAGGGGTTAATAGGTTTATTTAGTGGTAGTGATGTGGGAGGCAAGAGGTTTAGGGGTTAATAACTTTATTTAGTGGCGGGATGTCGGGGAGCAGCGGAATAGGGTTTAATAGATTTATTATAGTGTGGGCGATGTTGGGGTGCAGGGGAATAGGAGCTAATAACTTGATTATATTGGCAGCGATATCATGAGCGGCAGATTAGGGGTTAATAGATTTATTTTGGTGGCAGCGATATCGTGAGCGGCAGATTACGGGTTAATAAATTCATGTAGGTGGCGGCAATGTCGGGGGCAGCAGATTACGGGTGTTTAGACGTGGGGTTTACGTTAGGGTGCTAGGTTTAAATATACATTTTTTTCCCCTCAGACCTCAATGGGGCTGCGTTATGGAGCACGTCAAAACAGCGCTTGCATTTTGTGTGGTATGGAGCTCAACGCCACCATCTTGCACTCACAAGCCAGCTGTTTCAAAACTTGTAATGGCAGCGCAATGGAGTGTGAAATAACGGAACTTTTGTTGCATTCATTTTGCACCCTGTTGCGCCTATAACTTGTAATCTACCTGAAGGTTTTTAATTAAAAAATAGTATTATTTGATTTAATGACAATTTAACACATGGGGTCATTGGTTCAACCTTCTAGTTCAATAATGCCTTGATAAATGGAAGAGATAAACCGAGATAAAGAGATAAACAGAGATTTAAAACATTTAAAACAAGATTTGTAATTAAGTTATCACTTAATGGCAAATACAAACTAGTAAATCAGCTCTGTTAATTTATAAATACATTTAAAAAAAAAACAATGAACTCATGTAAATAATTAAGAATATGTTTTACTTTGTCAAATTTGAAAACAATGTATGATTGTTCGTGTCAAAGTTATGATTTTTAATAATGATATCCAATCCTGATTGAATATTTTACAGATATGGATGTTGGTGCTGGACCCTCAACCTCGGGTTTGTCCCAGTCTGGTATGTCTCATTATACTTCACTTTTGGATTACAAATTTGGACATAACATTGCCTATTACATTCCCATTGATCTATCTTAACATGCATCCTCTAATTACATTTCAAGTTTATTTAAAAAGTCATGATTCAGAGATCAAATTCCATTGTAAGCAACATCAGAATTTATTAGTATTCTAAGATATCCCTCAGAATCTTGCTATCTTTAGTTGAATGTAATCTTAGGGTCTGGCCCATTTTGGATTCCACACCTGGGTAGTGCTTGACAGTTGGTGGCTACATTTAGACAACGATGACACAGTTTTACACAGGTGCTGAATATAAGTATCTCATATGCTTAGATATTTTATTATTATAATTAAAATAGAAGGATAATTAAATAATCATGATGATAGGAGAAAATTCTATATTCGATTAAAATAGCATGCTCTATCCGATTCATTACATTAACATATGGAATAGACTATTCCTTTAGAGGGACAGTCTCAAATATTGATATTGTATTTATCTAAAGATACAAAATATCTTTCTTACCCATTACAAATTGTGTTACATCATTTTTATTTATATCAATAATAGTTGAAAATAATTTGACAAGCCCGGAGGGATCCAGCACCAATACAGACCTGACTTCGCAGGATGATGGTAAGTCCATTTACTCATTCATACATCATTAAAGGTATATTATCAAAATATTATATAATCATGATTATGATGGAGCATTCAATTTGAATAAGCCTTATAATGTACTCCTTTAATTAGATCTATTTTTTTATTAGTTTAACAGCAAAAACTCAAACCTTCATCTCAAACCTTCATGGTCTACACCTTTGGGCTTCAGAACATGGATAGCACATGGTGATATTTTGTATAAATCAAGCAATGATAAGCATTACATGATCTGTGTACTATGCTTTTGTTCAGGATTTTCAAAATACAGACAATCACATTTAAATATTAATCATCTATAATTATATATTTTATTTAAATTGCATGCTACATCTAAATTATGAAATTCAATACTTTTGTTCAGTAGCTCTTTATTGCAACATTGATGTGTGTCCTCGAGCACCAGTAACACATGTTTTAAAATGTGATTTTAACATGTACACAACATATGTGTGACGGAGGAGAATGTGGTTCCCTTGGAGTATGATGGTACGTCAAATATATATAACAACATGTATATAACATGTATTGTTTCAAAATCATAGTTTTGAATACAAATAAAGTCTACAGCTTGGTCCTGTTCAAAAATATTATCCCATTAAGTTTCAAATACACTACTGCCTCCCTTTCTATGGCCTAGATTTAGAGTTCGGCGGTAAAAGGGCTGTTAACGCTCCGCGGGTTTTTTTCTGGCCGCACCATAAATTTAACTCTGGTATCGAGAGTTCAAACAAATGCTGCGTTAGGCTCCAAAAAAGGAGCGTAGAGCATTTTTACCGCAAATGCAACTCTCGATACCAGAGTTGCTTACGGACGCGGCCGGCATCAAAAACGTGCTCGTGCACGATTCTCCCATAGGAAACAATGGGGCTGTTTGAGCTGAAAAAAAACCTAACACCTGCAAAAAAGCAGCGTTCAGCTCCTAACGCAGCCCCATTGTTTCCTATGGGGAAACACCTCCTAAGTCTGCACCTAACACCCTAACATGTACCCCGAGTCTAAACACCCCTAACCTTACACTTATTAACCCCTAATCTGCCGCCCCCGCTATCGCTGACCCCTGCATTACACTTTTAACCCCTAATCTGCCGCTCCGTAAACCGCCGCCACCTACGTTATCCCTATGTACCCCTAATCTGCTGCCCTAACATCGCCGACCCCTATGTTATATTTATTAACCCCTAATCTGCCCCCCACAACGTCGCCGACACCTACCTACACTTATTAACCCCTAATCTGCCGAGCGGACCTGAGCGCTACTATAATAAAGTTATTAACCCCTAATCCGCCTCACTAACCCTATCATAAATAGTATTAACCCCTAATCTGCCCTCCCTAACATCGCCGACACCTACCTTCAATTATTAACCCCTAATCTGCCGACCGGAGCTCACCGCTATTCTAATAAATGTATTAACCCCTAAAGCTAAGTCTAACCCTAACACTAACACCCCCCTAAGTTAAATATAATTTTTATCTAACGAAATAAATTAACTCTTATTAAATAAATAATTCCTATTTAAAGCTAAATACTTACCTGTAAAATAAATCCTAATATAGCTACAATATAAATTATAATTATATTATACCTATTTTAGGATTAATATTTATTTTACAGGCAACTTTGTAATTATTTTAACCAGGTACAATAGCTATTAAATAGTTAAGAACTATTTAATAGTTACCTAGTTAAAATAATTACAAATTTACCTGTAAAATAAATCCTAACCTAAGATATAATTAAACCTAACACTACCCTATCAATAAAATAATTAAATAAACTACCTACAATTACCTACAATTAACCTAACACTACACTATCAATAAATTAATTAAACACAATTGCTACAAATAAATAAAATTAAATAAACTATCTAAAGTACAAAAAATAAAAAAGAACTAAGTTACAGAAAATAATAAAATATTTACAAACATAAGAAAAATATTACAACAATTTTAAACTAATTACACCTACTCTAAGCCCCCTAATAAAATAACAAAGCCCCCCAAAATAAAAAATTCCCTACCCTATTCTAAAATACAAATATTACAAGCTCTTTTACCTTACCAGCCCTGAACAGGGCCCTTTGCGGGGCATGCCCCAAGAATTTCAGCTCTTTTGCCTGTAAAAAAAAACATACAATACCCCCCCCCAACATTACAACCCACCACCCACATACCCCTAATCTAACCCAAACCCCCCTTAAATAAACCTAACACTACCCCCCTGATGATCTTCCTACCTTGTCTTCACCATGCCAGGTTCACCGATCCGTCCTGGCTCCAAGATCTTCATCCAACCCAAGCGGGGGCTAGACATCCACTGAAGAAGTCCAGAAGAGGGTCCAAAGTCTTCCTCCTATCCGGCAAGAAGAGGACATCCGGACCGGCAAACATCTTCTCCAAGCGGCATCTTCTATCTTCTTCCATCCGATGACGACCGGCTCCATCTTGAAGACCTCCAGCGCGGATCCATCCTCTTCTTCCGACGACTAGACGACGAATGACGGTTCCTTTAAGGGACGTCATCCAAGATGGCGTCCCTCGAATTCCGATTGGCTGATAGGATTCTATCAGCCAATCGGAATTAAGGTAGGAATTTTCTGATTGGCTGATGGAATCAGCCAATCAGAATATAGTTCAATCCGATTGGCTGATCCAATCAGCCAATCAGATTGAGCTCGCATTCTATTGGCTGTTCCGATCAGCCAATAGAATGCGAGCTCAATCTGATTGGCTGATTGGATCAGCCAATCGGATTGAACTATATTCTGATTGGCTGATTCCATCAGCCAATCAGAAAATTCCTACCTTAATTCCGATTGGCTGATAGAATCCTATCAGCCAATCGGAATTCGAGGGACGCCATCTTGGATGACGTCCCTTAAAGGAACCGTCATTCGTCGTCTAGTCGTCGGAAGAAGAGGATGGATCCGCGCTGGAGGTCTTCAAGATGGAGCCGGTCGTCATCGGATGGAAGAAGATAGAAGATGCCGCTTGGAGAAGATGTTTGCCGGTCCGGATGTCCTCTTCTTGCCGGATAGGAGGAAGACTTTGGACCCTCTTCTGGACTTCTTCAGTGGATGTCTAGCCCCCGCTTGGGTTGGATGAAGATCTTGGAGCCAGGACGGATCGGTGAACCTGGCATGGTGAAGACAAGGTAGGAAGATCATCAGGGGGGTAGTGTTAGGTTTATTTAAGGGGGGTTTGGGTTAGATTAGGGGTATGTGGGTGGTGGGTTGTAATGTTGGGGGGGGGGGTATTGTATGTTTTTTTTTACAGGCAAAAGAGCTGAAATTCTTGGGGCATGCCCCGCAAAGGGCCCTGTTCAGGGCTGGTAAGGTAAAAGAGCTTGTAATATTTGTATTTTAGAATAGGGTAGGGAATTTTTTATTTTGGGGGGCTTTGTTATTTTATTAGGGGGCTTAGAGTAGGTGTAATTAGTTTAAAATTGTTGTAATATTTTTCTTATGTTTGTAAATATTTTATTATTTTCTGTAACTTAGTTCTTTTTTATTTTTTGTACTTTAGATAGTTTATTTAATTTTATTTATTTGTAGCAATTGTGTTTAATTAATTTATTGATAGTGTAGTGTTAGGTTAATTGTAGGTAATTGTAGGTAGTTTATTTAATTATTTTATTGATAGGGTAGTGTTAGGTTTAATTATATCTTAGGTTAGGATTTATTTTGCAGGTAAATTTGTAATTATTTTAACTAGGTAACTATTAAATAGTTCTTAACTATTTAATAGCTATTGTACCTGGTTAAAATAATTACAAAGTTGCCTGTAAAATAAATATTAATCCTAAAATAGCTATAATATAATTATAATTTATATTGTAGCTATATTAGGATTTATTTTACAGGTAAGTATTTAGCTTTAAATAGGAATTATTTATTTAATAAGAGTTAATTTATTTCATTAGATAAAAATTATATTTAACTTAGGGGGGTGTTAGTGTTAGGGTTAGACTTAGCTTTAGGGGTTAATACATTTATTAGAATAGCGGTGAGCTCCGGTCGGCAGATTAGGGGTTAATAATTGAAGGTAGGTGTCGGCGATGTTAGGGAGGGCAGATTAGGGGTTAATACTATTTATGATAGGGTTAGTGAGGCGGATTAGGGGTTAATAACTTTATTATAGTAGCGCTCAGGTCCGCTCGGCAGATTAGGGGTTAATAAGTGTAGGTAGGTGTCGGCGACGTTGTGGGGGGCAGATTAGGGGTTAATAAATATAACATAGGGGTCGGCGATGTTAGGGGTAGCAGATTAGGGGTACATAGGGATAACGTAGGTGGCGGCGATTTGCGGTCGGAAGATTAGGGGTTAATTATTTTAAGTAGCTTGCGGCGACGTTGTGGGGGGCAAGTTAGGGGTTAATAGATATAATACAGGGGTCGGCGGTGTTAGGGGCAGCAGATTAGGGGTACATAAGTATAACGTAGGTGGCGGTCGGCAGATTAGGGGTTAATAATTGAAGGTAGGTGTCGGCGATGTTAGGGAGGGCAGATTAGGGGTTAATACTATTTATGATAGGGTTAGTGAGGCGGATTAGGGGTTAATAACTTTATTATAGTAGCGCTCAGGTCCGCTCGGCAGATTAGGGGTTAATAAGTGTAGGTAGGTGTCGGCGACGTTGTGGGGGGCAGATTAGGGGTTAATAAATATAACATAGGGGTCGGCGATGTTAGGGGTAGCAGATTAGGGGTACATAGGGATAACGTAGGTGGCGGCGATTTGCGGTCGGAAGATTAGGGGTTAATTATTTTAAGTAGCTTGCGGCGACGTTGTGGGGGGCAAGTTAGGGGTTAATAGATATAATACAGGGGTCGGCGGTGTTAGGGGCAGCAGATTAGGGGTACATAAGTATAACGTAGGTGGCGGTCGGCAGATTAGGGGTTAAAAATTTTAATCGAGTGGCGGCGATGTGGGGGGACCTCGGTTTAGGGGTACATAGGTAGTTTATGGGTGTTAGTGTACTTTAGGGTACAGTAGTTAAGAGCTTTATAAACCGGCGTTAGCCAGAAAGCTCTTAACTCCTGCTATTTTCAGGCGGCTGGAATCTTGTCGTTAGAGCTCTAACGCTCACTGCAGAAACGACTCTAAATACCAGCGTTAGAAAGATCCCATTGAAAAGATAGGCTACGCAAATGGCGTAGGGGGATCTGCGGTATGGAAAAGTCGCGGCTGAAAAGTGAGCGTTAGACCCTTTAATCACTGACTCCAAATACCAGCGGGCGCCCAAAACCAGCGTTAGGAGCCTCTAACGCTGGTTTTGACGGCTACCGCCGAACTCTAAATCTAGGCCTATATCATGTAGCATGAACATAGAAATTTAGAATTTATTGGCTTATTTATGTATAAATTATCATGAATGACATCATGATGTCACATGCATATTACATCTAATCACACAATAATCATCTTATAATTGTACAGACAGTCATTGCTATTCATCTGAGTGCCTAGATGCAGACCATCTTGTTATGTCATCACTGTTCTGAGCTTATTAGCCATTTCTAAGTATACATAAAACAAAATCATGTGGAAAATCCATGATTTAATTTCATGATGTATGATCTGTAAAGGGATTTTAACATGATTTATGTATAGACTGTCCATTTCACTCCGACAAACATTAATATTCCTCTAACCTAAAAAGTTCAAGTCTGGATGTGTCTATTTATAGTGGAATGACCTACATTTAATCCTAATGTAAAATATATATTCATAAAACATACTCTGAAAAAGTAATGTCAGATACCATTCTATTCTTAATAGTTAATATGAAAGCTAGTATCTATGGCATATATTTATGGGATATAAATTGCTTGAACCATCAAATAATTATGTGTAAGATTACCAAGGCAATCATCTTAATCTATTTTGTTATCAGTGATTACCTTGTTTCAAAGTCTATGTGGAGTGGCCATTTATATTTGCTCATATTACACACTCCCATAGTATCCAATTGGTGGACTCTCCAAATTCAATCCATGGGCATGTGTCTAAAAGAACTCTATGTTGTTCACATTTAATAATGCACTCGAGATGTGATCCAATGACAAGTACATCACATAAGAGATGGACCTCTATGTCTTTTTAATATCAAATGCATACATGTGTACTGATATATATTATCAAAAAGAAAATTGTCATATTGTAAAATCATAAAGATTAGCACATAATGTGAACTTTGAAACATATGCTTTTAAATGTATTGATCAAACGTTCCATAAAAAATAGCAGTGAGCAAACAGGTATAAATAAATTAGTACCTTTAAACATAGTTATTATTGTGACCTTGTCTAAATATTTTAAAAACAAAATAATTACAGATTTAAAATTATGCTGAATAATAATTTTATAGGAAAATACTATATTTTCACAGAATATATGTAATTAAACAATTGTATTATATATTTCAGATGGACCTTCCACTTCTGGGCATCACCCTGCCACACCTTCCTCACCTCCCCCCCCCCTGTCCTCCCTCGCCACTCTTCCCATCATTCTCATTCTGCCCCTGCCCCCCCCCACTCCCCTTGCAGCTCTCCTCGTCTTTCCCATCCTGCTCCTGCCCCACCTGCAAAGGCACTAATTGCCCAGGCCCTACTCTCCCCACCTGAGCAGGCCACACCCCCCACCTAAAGAGGCCCCACATACTCCACCTGAGCAGGACCCACCTTCCCAACTGAGCAGACCCCATCTGAGCAGGCCCCACATTCCCCACCTGCACAGGACCCACATGCCCCACCTTGACACATCCATCCTCCCCACCAACCCTTTTTCCCTGATCCCCACCTTCCTTTGCCTGGGTTTCCTGTTCTCCTTCCCAGCCACAGATGTAAGTATCATTAGAAATCAACATTATAAAATACATTCTTAAAGGGACATTACACTGATCTAATTATACCTAAATAGAATTGAATAGAAACATTTATTTCTCAAACTTTTCTTTATTTTATGAATGTAAACATTTCATATTTATATTCTTTTCAATGTTCATCCTCCTTTGTTATTATCTAAATAATATTGCCTAGATGTTGGATATCAATTATGTAAATATGCATATTTACTTTTCATTTAAAGGGATATGAAAGTCAAAATTAAACTTGCATGGTTAACATAAAGCATGTAATTGTAAGACACTTTTAAATTCACTTATATGTTCAAATGAACTTTGTTCTCTTAGTATCCTTTTTTTAAAAAAAAATGAATATGCACATATCATACACTAGTGGGAGCTGCTGCTAATTGGTGCCTGCACGCATTTGTCTCTTGTGATTGGATAACTAGATGTGTTCAGCTAGCTGCCAGTAGTGCAATGCCCCTGTCTTGTTGTCCCTTCAGTAATGTATAACAAGAAAATTAAGCAAATTTGATAATAGAAGTAATTTTCATATTTGTTTAAAATTGTATGTTCTATCTGAATTATAAAAGAAAATATTGTGGTTTACTATCCCTTTAATCACAGCCCCTTTCCCTGTGTGTCATAAACCAAATAAATAATGATTTGTTGATAGGGTTTGTATTTTGTTTCAAAATATCTTAATGGTTTATCAATGAAGAACATATTTCATGTGTAATTATTCTTCGATATAGCATATTTTATTCTAATCCTTGTCAGATGGCTCCAAAGGGGCTATGGTGACCTTTGTTTTCCCTTGTCAACTCCCTCCAAGGACTGTGATGCACTATGTCACCTTGTCAGATGGCTCCAAAGGGGCTATGTGGCCTTTGTTTTGCCTTGTCAACTCCCACCAAGGACTATGATGCACTATGTCTCCTTGTCAAGTGACTCCAAAGGGACTATGGTGGCCTTTGTTTTCCCTTGTCAACTCCCTCCAAGGACTATGATGCACTATGTCACCTTGTCAGATGGCTCTAAAGGGCTATGGTGGCCTTTGTTTTCACTTGTCAACTCCCTCCAAGGACTGTGATGCACTATGTCACCTTGTCAAATGACTCCAAAGGGGCTATGGTGGCTTTTGTTTTCCCTTGTCAACTCCCTCCAAGGACTGTGATGCATTATGTCACCTTGTCAGATGGCTCCAAAGGGGCTATGCTATCATTCTGACTTCTTGGTCCTATTATGTTATTTAATCATGCTTTATGAACTTCATAAATCATATTTATTATAATAAAAACAATCATTTAATTAAAATGTTATATTTCTTCTTTATTTGTGTCATTTCTAATAAAATTGATTTTATGTTGATAATCCTTAAGTGATACTGACAACAGTTATTAATTTATGGATATGCATTTATAAAGTACTTTTGAATATCTATTATTTGTTAAATCAACATACACATATAATATATTTCAAACAGACTATAACTGAATGTTGACAGCACATATATTCCAATTCTCATGAAATATTATTGTAGTAGTAGAACATAAGATATCACTGTGTGTAATGCACACATTTTAGATTATTAATCTCTTTCTATGATGTTTTATTATATTTAATTATCAAACGATATATTGTTATAGGTAACCTATAATGTATAAACAATACACATTTTCGTGATGTATATAGTAGCATTATTTCTATGTTAAACCTTGATGCTTCCTAAATATTTCCTAATCTTCATATTCTAATTAAATATATATTTCTTACCAACAATGGATTATATTTCACATATCACATTATTATGTTATCTAGTGTTATTATGTGAAGATGTGCATTACATAGAAAAAACACGCTTGCTAGTTAACAATATAGCACATGCTAATTTTTTAAATATAAATAAAATTGTTATTGACATGCAAAGGTGTAAATTCCGTCATTTGCTTGGATCACGTTGTTCCGCGATATTGGATGTGCCATGTTGCTTAAGACGTCACATGCAAAGGTGTAAATTCCGTCATTTGATTGGATCACGTTGTTCCGCCATATTGTATGCTCCATGTTTGTGAATGAGAACACAAGTTATAAAAGTTTATAGATTGTGTACATTTTTTACATTGGTGAAACATAGATGATAAAAAATCTAAAATATTTCGACTGATGGCTGTCTCGTGGAAGAAATGGATGAAGTTAATGTGTTGTTGATCCAAAATTTATTTTGAGGCAAGTGCTGATCCATGAATGTTCAGCGATGAATATACTCCATCTTTTTAATGTTTGTCAACAATATTTTCTCATTAACAAATAATTGATGTGTTTAATTGTATACATTGTAATTTCCTAAACATGCACATTTGTATTTAAAGTCATTTTTCTATATGCATTCACCTATATCATATGATATATAAATTATATTTTAATTGTGTAACAGATAATAAATCATGGATACTTTTTAGAGATGTTATGTCCTGATATTTATTCTTAATTTAAATGTTCAATATCGTGTCATGCATCGATTCAACATTGTTGTTATCCAAATAATCCAGCACTTTGAGCAAGCATTTCAAATGTAACTCTTAAAGGGACATGAAACCCTAAATGTATCTTTCATTAGTTGTGTAGAACATACAATTTTAAACAAGTTTCCAATTTACTTCCATTATCAAATGTGCTTGATTCTTTTGGTATAATGTGTTGAAGGAGCATCAATACACTACTAGTTTCTAAGTAAACACGTGGATGAGGCAATGGCAATCGGTATATATATGCAGCCACCAATCAGCAGATAGAAGCTAGGCTCTTTGCTGCTCCTGAGCTTTCCTTGATAAACCTTTCAGCAAAGGATAAGAAGATAATGAAGCAAATTAAATAATATAAGTAAACTTGAATGTTGTTTAGAATGTTTTGCCCTGTCAAAATCATGAAAGATAATTTTCTGCTTTCATGCACCTTTTAAATGAAATAGATTTCCAAAATAAGTAAAACACTTTAAGCTAGCTTTAAAAAAATACACTTTATTTTACGTATTCAATGTGGTCAACACATCAAGAGAAATATGGCATATAGGCTTATTAAAAAATATCAATATTTGCTTTATTTAACAAGCACATTTAAATATACCAATAAGCCCTAAGGATTAGTATATGTTAGCATATGTTTTTATTTAAGCTATGTTGTTTGCATCAACACAGTGATATACCATCATGTATAATTGTAATGGTCGTTGGTTTGTATTAGGAGAAAACGTTTGGACATCACATCACGAATAAAACAATCAATCTAATAAAAAATGACAGCATGTGATGTTTTCTCAACACACTTGTAAAAGACACCCTACAAACAATCTGCCTCCATGGACCCGTTCCCATAGAAGCCTATTAAATACAGAGTGTGCTCCACAGGTCTACAAAGACAACATTATCACATACTTATCCTTTACACATTAACTTTAAATTAAAAACACTAATATATAAACATAATGACTTCTTCCTCCTTCCCATGAGAGTGAGGCTCTGGGGTGGTCAAATGCCTCCTCAGACATGTCCTCATTTGAGATGGTTGGGGAAGAAGGGGAGGAGGAGGAGTACTGTGAGTGATTGGGGATTGACCAGGCAGAAAAAGAGATGGAGGAGGCATAGGAGGTGATGGTCCAGGCTCTTGTGGTCATCCCATTTCTGGATATGGTCTGCTTGCCACTTCCCGGAGGACCTGAAAGATATTATTTAGAACATTTACCATATTTGTTTGTCCTTCTATCAGGGTGTTCACTGCATTAGTCATCCAGGAGTCCTGCATTTCCTGCAGGAAGACCCTCATCAGCTCCACCTCGGAAATTTCAGGGGATGTTCTCCTCAGGGGGAACTGCTGCACGGGGGGCTGCTGCTGCATGGAGGGCTGCTAAAGGGATATCTTCTGCAGGGTTATCTTCTGAAGGGTTATCTTCTGTAGGGGTATCTTCTGCAGGGGTATCTTCCAGTTCTCTCTGAGGTGCTGTGTCCTCTTCTGCACCACTCCCATGCCTGGGTAAAGGAGGAGCATGTTCCTGCTGTGTTTCCTCCTCACCGGCCTCAGACTCTGTATATTTTAAAATAAAAGTAATAAGAGATTTTATGACAGTTACAAATAAAGATGTAAATGTTATATTTGAAAGTGTATTAATGAGGCTGCCTTTGTAATTCAATTTTAACCAAAAGCAATCAATACGATTTACGTATTTGCAAACCCGTCTTTCAGATATCTAGATGGTCAATATGAATGTATCTTTGTGTGCATCTTAAATATGTTTAAATGCACACAATCTGTAGACTAGATACAAATGTAATAGCTTTTCTTCAAATCTAACGTTGTCAAGGTAATTCTGAATGTGTTTTCGGAATAATGTTTAAAAAAGCGTAATTGCGTGTCATGTTCCGGTGTATATGTGCTCAGGACACAGACCCTTAGGGCAGTGGTAGGGAATTGGAGACACCGACCCCTGACCCGGGGAAGAGTATCCTGGACATGGATAGATGATATTCTGTGATTCATAGTTGCAAGAAATTATTGTAGAATTCATGGAGAGTAAAACATATGTATACAATATATTCTGGCTTCAATGGAAACATAAATTGATATTGTGACTTATAGTTAATAGGAGTAGTTGCAGGATTCATGAGTGAAAAAATATAGCAATGTAAGATGTTCAGGCTTCAGAGTAAACTGGAACAAGATTGTGACTCATAGATGGAAAGAGTTGCTGCAGGTTTACAGTACATAATATTATTTAGAGCTGTATGTCAGAGTAATAAGCAGAGCAGCACAGGTGATAGTCGAATTGCAAGTTTAAGGCATTAAATACTGTTTGTGCATATATTGGAGAATCACAGGAAAGCTGTTTAACTGAACCCATAGGGGCCTATTTATCAAGCCGTCAACCGCAAATACGCTGTAATTCCGCAGCGTAATTGTGGAGAGCTTGATTCGCCTTATTTATCAAAGGCTACAGACCGGCAAAAGTAGAATTTTGTGACGTATCATACGATCCGCCGGTCTCAGTCCAACACAGATCGATGCTTACGTCACTACAGATGTTCCGAATGCAAATTTGGCACTATCTGACTACTTTTGATAGTTATCAAAAATCTACCAGATACGCTCGCCACTATTTCGGCCCAGCATACCTGGTTTTCAATCCGCCACCCTGTAGGCAGCGAATGCCATAGGAATCAATGGGAGTCTGAAAGCAGCGAAAGCTTATGTTCGCTGCTGCCTGATGTCCCATTGATTCCTATGGTATAATAAAAGTAACGTTTACACCTAACACCCTAACATAAGCCCCGAGTCTATACACCCCTAATCTGCCACCCCTACACCGCCGCCACCTACATTATACTTATTAAACCCTAATCTGCCGCCCCGCCACCGCCGCCACCTAAATAAAAGTTATTAACCCCTAATCTGCTGCCCCGACACCGCCGACACCTAAATAAAAGTTATTAATCCCTAATCTGACGCTCCCGCCACCGCTGCCACCTACATAAAGTTATTAACCCCTATCACGCCGCTCCCGGAGCCCACCGCAACTAAATAAAGTTATTAACCCCTAACCCCCTGGCCTCCCATATCACTACCACTTACTAAACCTATTAACCCCTAAACCGCCAGCCCCCTACATCTCCATAAACTAAATTAAACTATTAACCCCAAAACCTAACAACCCGCTAACCTTACATTAAATATTAACTCATCCCTATCTTATAATAAATTTAAACTTAACTTTAGATTTAAATTAAACTATATTAAACTAATAATTAATCTACCCTAACAGTTATACTAAAATTATATTAAACTATATTAAACAAATTAATTTAATCCACCCTAACTGTTATACTAATCGGAATTAAGGTAGGAAAAATCCTATTGGCTGATGCAATCAGCCAATAGGATTGAGCTCGCATTCTATTGGCTGATTGGAACAGCCAATAGAATGCAAGCTCAATCCTATTGGCTGATTGGATCAGCCAATAGGATTAAAGTTCAATCCTATTGGCTGATTGCATCAGCCAATAGGATTTTTTCTACCTTAATTCCGATTGACTGATAGAATTCTATCAGCCAATCAGATTTGAAGGGACGACATCTTGGATGACGTCATTTAAAGGAACATTCATTCAGTCTTAGCCGTCGTCAGAAGAGGATGCTCCGCGTCAGATGTCTTGAAGTTGGACCCGCTCCGCGCCGGATGGATGAAGATAGAAGATGCCATCTTGATGAAGACTTCTTCCCATTTGGAGGACCACTTCACCCGGCTTGGATGAAGACTTTTCCCGGCTTCGTTGAGGATTTTGGCCCAGTTGGATGAAGACTTCTCCTGGTAAGGTGATCTTCAAGGGGTTAGTGTTAGTTTTTTTTAAGGGGGTATTGGGTGGGTTTTAGAATAGAGTTGGTTGTGTGGGTGGTGGGTTTTAATGTTGGGGGGATTTGTACTTTTTGTTTACAGGTATAAGAGCCCTTTTAAGGGCTATTTGTAATTTAGTGTAGGGTAGGGCTTTTTTATTTTGGGGGGAGCTTTTTTATTTTGGGGATTAGATTAGGCCTAATTAGTTTAAAAATCTTGTAATTTGTTTATTATTTTCTGTAATTTAGTGGGGGTTTTTTGTACTTTAGATAATTTAATTTAATCGTATTTAATTGTATTTAATTTAGGTAAATAATTTATTTGTAGTGTAATGTTAGGTGTAATTGTAACTTAGATTAGGTTTTATTTTACAGGTACTTTTTTATTTATTTTAGCTAGGTGGTTATTAAATAGTTAATAACTATTTAATAACTATTGTACCAAGTTAAAATAAATACAAACTTGCCTGTAAAATAAAAATAAACCCTAAGATAGCTACAATGTAACTATTAGTTATATTTTAGCTAGCTTAGGGTTTATTTTATAGGTAAGTATTTAGTTTTAAATAGGAATAATTTAGTTAATGATAGTAATTTTATTTAGATTTCTTTTAATTATATTTAAGTTAGGGGGTGTTAGGTTTAGGGTTAGACTTATGTTTAGGGGTTAATAACTTTAATAAAGTGGAGGCGACGTTGTGGGCGGCAGATTAGGGGTTAATAAATGTAGGTAGGTGGAGTCAATGTTAGGGCCAGCAGATTAGGGGTTAATAATATTTAATTAATGTTTGCGAGGCGGGAGTGCGGCAGTTTAGGGGTTAATATGTTTATTATAGTGGTGGCGACGTTGGTGGCAGCAGATTAGGGGTTAATAAATATAGGTAGGTGGTGGCGACATTGGGGGCGGAAGATTAGGGGTTAATAAATATAATGTAGGTGTCGGCGATGTTGGGGGCAGCAGATTAGGGGTTCATAAGTATAATGTAGGTGGTGGTGGTGTCCGGAGCGTCAGATTAGGGGTTAATAATATAATGTAGGTTGCGGTGATGTTGGGGGCCGCAGATTAGGGGTTAATAAGTGTAAGATTTGTGGGGCATTGCCACAAAGTAATCAGCTCTTTTACCTTTAAAAAAAAATACAAATCCCCCCAACAGTAAAACCCACCACCCACACAACCAACCCCCCAAATAAAAAGCTAATCTAAAAAACCTAAGCTCCCCATTGCCCTGAAAAGGGCATTTGGATGGGCATTGCCCTTAAAAGAACATTTAGCTCTATTGCAGCCCAAGACCTAATCTAAAACTAAAACCCACCCAATAAACCATTAAAAAATCCTAACATTAACCCACAAAGATTTACTTACAGTTTTGAAGATCCGACATCCATCCTCCAAGAAGCCGGGAGAAGTCCTCAATGAAGCGGCCGAAGTCTTCATCCAAGCCCGCAGAAGTCTTCACCCAGACAGCATCTTCATCCACCCCACGCGGAGCGGCTCCATCTTAAAGACATCCGACATGGAGCATCCTCTTCTTTCCGATGACTACAGACGAAAGAAGGCTCCTTTAAGTGATGTCATCAGCCAATCGGAATTAAGGTTGAAAAAATCCTATTGGCTGTTGAAATCAGCCAATAGGATTGAGCTTTCATCCTATTGGCTGATCCAATCAACCAATAGGATGAAAGCTCAATCCTATTGTCTGATTTCAACAGTCAATAGGATTTTATCAACCTTAATTCGGATTGGCTGATAGAATTCTATCAGCCAATCGGAATCTAAGGGACACCATCTTGGATGATGTCATTTAAAGGAACCTTCATTCGTCGGTAGTCGTCGGAAAGAAGAGGATGCTCCACGTCGGATGTCTTGTAGATGGAGTCGCTCCACGCCGGATGGATAAAGATAGAAGATGCCGTCTGGGTGAAGACTTCTGCGGGCTTGGATGAAAACTTTGGCTGCTTAGTGTTAGGATTTTTTAAGGGTTTATTGGGTGGGTTTTAGTTTTAGATTAGGTCTTTGGCTGCAATAGAGCTAAATGCCCTTTTAAGGGCAATGCCCATCCAAATGCCGTTTTCAGGGCAATGGGGAGCTTAGGTTTTTTTAGATTAGCTTTTTATTTGGGGGGTTGGTTGTGTGGGTGGTGGGTTTTACTGTTGGGGCGTTTTTGTATTTTTTTTTTACAGGTAAAAGAGCTGATTACTTTGGGGCAATGCCCCGCAAAAGGCCCTTTAAGAGCTATTTGTAGTTTATTGTATGCTAGGGTTTTTTTATTTGGGGGGTGCTTTTTTATTTTCATTGGGCCCTTAGATTAGGTGTAATTAGTTTAAAGCTTTGATCATTTCTTTTTTATTTTTTGTATCTTAGTGTTTATTTTTTTGTGTAACTTAGTGTTTGTTATTTTTTATAACTTAGTTAGATTTTTGTAACTTTGTAACTTTGTAATTTTTTAGTGTTGATTTAAATTATTTGAGTAGGGTTAGGTGTTTAAATATATAATATATTTATTTTAATTTAATTTGTAGTTTTATGTAATTTTAGTATAAAAGTTTGGTTAGATTAATGTTTCTTTTAATATAGTTTAATGTAATTTTAGTTTAAAAGTTAGGTTGGATTAATCATTAATTTAATATAGTTTAATGTAATTTTATTATAATAGTTGGAATAGGTTAATTAATAGTTTAATATAGTTTAATTTAATTCTAAAGGTAAGTTTAAATTTATTATAAGATAGGGATGAGTTAATATTTAATGTAAAGTTAGCGGGTTGTTAGGTTTAGGGGTTAATAGGTTCATTTAGTTTATGGCGATGTGGGGGGCTGTCGGTTTAGGGGTTAATACATTTATTTAGCTGGCTCCGGGAGCGGCAGGATAGGGGTTAATAACTTTATGTAGGTGGCAGCGGTGTAGGGGGCAGCAGATTAGGGGTTAATAAATATAATGTAGGTGGCGGTGGGCTCCGGGAGTGGAGGAATAGGGGTTAAACAGTTTAGCATAGTGTGGGTGTTTAGTAACAGTATACAAATAAAGCTGTGAAAAAGCCGAAGAGCAGTGAGATCGATGACTGTTAGTTAACAACAGTCCGCTGCTCATCGCCCCGTACTTGGTGCACGGCTTTTTGTCAGCTTTTTTGTTAAATATGGAGAACGTATTCAGGTCCGCGGCAGCGAAGTTAGGCGATGTCAGGCGAGCGTATTGGTGCTGGGGAATGCAGCACAGTTGATGGCTTGATAAGTAGGCCCCATAGATGCAGAGTTCTGAATATATTAATATTTGCAGGAGGATATTCAGCTATGACAACTTGCACCAGTGAATAGTTATAAAGTTCTGAGTATGATGCTGTTGTAGCAATTAAAGAGTGATTATAACCAAATGCCTACTTGAAATTTAGAATAAGTTCAGAGTTTGTTCAGTAGCATTGTCCAGGAAACAAAATGAGAATTATATGGATACTTGTGATTAGGTGATTTTAGGCTTAGCTAAAAGGAAAGGCTGTAGTTTGCATATGCTGGTAAAAACCATGCTGAAACAGTCACAGACCTCTGTTGTTCTGGAACAAAACTTCAAAGCTAATGCAATGCACATTAGGCCTGAGAAGATTTAAAAAGAGGCTGAGGGAATCAGGTGTATGAATGATTGTCAGTAGCAGGGAAGGCAGTCTTAAAGGTACAGCGATATCTGGCAGGCATATGTTACAGAACCCCCTCCTTAAAGGCGACCTCCGGGCGCCCAACGCAATCCAAATGGAGAGAGAATAACAATTACATGGGGAGCCAGTAGTAGCTGCATGGAGGTAGTGAGTCCAATCCAAAATAAAAAAAAGAGGGTTGGAGATCTCTTGAAAAAGAAAAATGACCATGCGAAGGCCATGGATTTCCAGTATCAAAAGTTCTTGAAAAATGATGAGAGCAAAACTTGAATTAATTTTTCTTGTAGTCATCATGAGAATGCTTGAACGTAACATACAATCATCTTCCAAACACAAAATTATCCTCAGGGTTGATAGGTGAATGTACTTCATGACAGCCAATAATAAGGCACCCAGTCCTAGACATATGAATATGCTTTCCTCCACAATTCTGGATTGTAAACCAGATTATCCACTTTTGGATCAGAGATTTGAGTACCCTCAGAATTAACCTCTTGGCTGAGGATTAGATATACTCCAAAAGAAAAATCTATAGCCACTTCTAACCCAATAGCAGGGCTTTCTTCAAAGTAAGAGATAGGAGTGTAGAGTGCAAGATTTAACCAGTTTTTTGCCAACTTCTGGTTCAATATCAAATGTGTCCTTACTGGATTCAGAATCAATAGTGTCCTCACTAAGATCAGGTATTAGAATACCTATTATGGGGTCAGGTTCAGGAATGTCCGCACTAAGATCAGGTAAAGAAATGCCCACACCAGGGCAAGGTTCAGGAATACCCACATCAGAGCAAGGTTCAGGAATATCCTCAATAGGATCAGGTAAAGGAATGCCCATGCCAGGGCAAGGTTCAGGAATACCCACATCAGGGCAAGGTTCAGGAATATCCTCAGTAGGATCAGGTACATAAATGCCCACTCCATGGCAAGGTTCAGGAATATCCTCAGTAGGATCAGGTACAGAAATGCCCACTCCAGGGCATGGTTCAGGAATGTCCACACCAGGGCAAGGTTTAAGGACAGAAAAACCTAGGACATGTGTGCCAACGTCAAGACTTTGTTCATGGAAAAGAGGCTTGAAGACTGGTATGCCCTCATTAGGGTTAGAAACATGAATGTCCAACTGTGGGACAGTTGCTGGGATACTTATACTGGTATCAGGTTCAACTATAGAAAAAGAAAAAGAACCCACTTTAGAGCCAGGAACCATACTCTCGTCTGAGCAAGAGGGCAAGGCTTTCTTCAGGGTTTACAAGCGAAGAATTTAGGGACCCACTTTAGAGCCAAGAACCGTACTCGCTTCTGAGCAGAGGGCATGGCTATCTTCAGGATCAAGTATTACTACATCCATTTCTGGGTTAAACAAAGGATTATCCATACCAGGGTCAAAAACAGGAGAGTCCACCTTGATGCCAGGTTTAGTAGTATCATCATGGGAAACAGGGACAGGAATGGCCCCTAGGTAATCTTGTTGAAAATTTTTAGTATATGTTTCAGGGTCAAGAATGTCCACTTTGGGACTAGGTTCAATAACATTAGTTTAAAGCAAAGATAGTGAGGGAGAATATTCTGGGTCTGTGAATCAGAATTTAAGGGTTTTAATTATTATTGCTCTCTATTAGGTTACCCTTAAATTCCAGAGCTAAGGCAGTTATATACACATTTATGTACAGGAGATGCAAAAAGTTTTGCAAAACAAAAGAAAAAGACTGCCTGTCTCTGAGACAGTTTATAACAAAAAAAAACATTTAATTTCAGTATATGAAACAAGCAAAAGAATCTGTGGATATATTAAAATTGTCTCAGACAAACACACTTGCACTAAGTAACTTTATTGGAGACAAGAAAAATAATTAGTCCGGCTGGACTAGTACTCACACACACACACACACACACTGTTTAAAACTAGCTTGAACTCAGAAAGATGATGTCATTATTTGTTGGAAATCCACATAATTTACAAATTTTTAATATTGCAACCATACATGGCAATATTATATATCCCTTTAATAAGGTATAGCCAATGGTAGCAATGAGATTATGCTTCAGAGGGTTAACGTTGTGATGTTTGTATCTTGTTTGAGCTTTAGCATATAACAAATACCCAACTTGAGCAAGTAAAAAATAGTTACATTATTGTGTATGTTGCTTTATCTGAATAGTGTTACAAACAAATCGCACATACAAAATGTTGCTCAATCTTGGCTCAATAATTGTTGAAGTGGATATTTTGAATGTTTGTTTAAATGTTGCCACACTTAAATATACATAGGAGTCTCCTTAAGGGAACACACATTGTGAATATTTTCACTAATTGTTAATGCAGTTAGTGTTATTGAGTAAATAAAATCTGTGTGCAACGTATCTTGGAGTTTGTAAGGGGTTAAATTACCAGATAATTTGCCACCTGCACATGTATCAAATAACTTCCAGGATAGCGTATCTGTATTACTATAAATCTATAACACTAAGAAATATAAATCACTACATGAACCAACAGTATCAAGCACCAATAGATTAAAACAAAGTGCTAACCCCCAAGACAAAAGCCTCTACTATATCGGAGGCTACCATTAATATTAATCTTGTTGAATAGTGAGACAACAGAAAGCTAAGCTATAAAAAGTCTCTTCTATAGCGGAGACTTTGTTAACGTTATACTGACTGAATCCAATTAGATTAATAAGTATGTCACAATATAATATTATTGAGTAAGCAACTAAAAGCAGAGAGGTTCTATGACCGCGTGAGAGTGCCCCTGACGCACGTTTCATATATTGTTTCTTCGGAAGGGTACGCACCGGCCGAACAGATCGGGTAATACCTTTATGTAGAACCCGCCCATATACTGTGATTGGATCATCGTGATCTCGTTCTAAATTTATAATTGGTTAACACTCGTATAATGGAAATTCAACTGCACCAATTGGTAGCAGTATATACTGGCATCATTATTTACTAGGTAAAATAGAGGAGGTGTCACATCAAAAAGAGATGCATAGATACAGGGAGTGCAGAATTATTAGGCAAGTTGTATTTTTGAGGATTAATTTTATTATTGAACAACAACCATGTTGTCAATGAACCCAAAAAAAACATTAATATCAAAGCTGAATATTTTTGGAAGTAGTTTTTAGTTTGTTTTTAGTTTTAGCTATTTTAGGGGGATATCTGTGTGTGCAGGTGACTATTACTGTGCATAATTATTAGGCAACTTAACAAAAAACAAATATATACCCATTTCAATTATTTATTTTTACCAGTGAAACCAATATAACATCTCAACATTCACAAATATACATTTCTGACATTCAAAAACAAAACAAAAACAAATCAGTGACCAATATAGCCACCTTTCTTTGCAAGGACACTCAAAAGCCTGCCATTCTGTCAGTGTTTTGATCTGTTAACCATCAACATTGCGTGCAGCAGCAACCACAGCCTCCCAGACACTGTTCAGAGAGGTGTACTGTTTTCCCTCCTTGTAAATCTCACATTTGATGATGGACCACAGGTTCTCAATGGGGTTCAGATCAGGTGAACAAGGAGGCCATGTCATTAGATTTTCTTCTTTTATACCCTTTCTTGCCAGCCATGCTGTGGAGTACTTGGACGCGTGTGATGGAGCATTGTCCTGCATGAAAATCATGTTTTTCTTGAAGGATGCAGACTTCTTCCTGTACCACTGCTTGAAGAAGGTGTCTTCCAGAAACTGGCAGTAGGACTGGGAGTTGAGCTTGACTCCATCCTCAACCCGAAAAGGCCCCACAAGCTCATCTTTGATGATACCAGCCCAAACCAGTACTCCACCTCCACCTTGCTGGCGTCTGAGTTGGACTGGAGCTCTCTGCCCTTTACCAATCCAGCCACGGACCCATCCATCTGGCCCATCAAGACTCACTCTCATTTCATCAGTCCATAAAACCTTAGAAAAATCAGTCTTGAGATATTTCTTGGCCCAGTCTTGACGTTTCAGCTTGTGTGTCTTGTTCAGTGGTGGTCGTCTTTCAGCCTTTCTTACCTTGGCCATGTCTCTGAGTATTGCACACCTTGTGCTTTTGGGCACTCCAGTGATGTTGCAGCTCTGAAATATGGCCAAACTGGTGGCAAGTGGCATCTTGGCAGCTGCACGCTTGACTTTTCTCAGTTCATGGGCAGTTATTTTGCGCCTTGGTTTTTCCACACGTTTCTTGCGACCCTGTTGACTATTTTGAATGAAACGCTTGATTGTTCGATGATCACGCTTCAGAAGCTTTGCAATTTTAAGAGTGCTGCATCCCTCTGCAAGATATTTCACTATTTTTGACTTTTCTGAGCCTGTCAAGTCCTTCTTTTGACCCATTTTGCCAAAGGAAAGGAAGTTGCCTAATTACAGAGATGCACATCACCTAATATGCTTAATTGGTAGTAGGCTTTCGAGCCTATACAGCTTGGAGTAAGACAACATGCATAAAGAGGATGATGTGGTCAAAATACTCTTTTGCCTAATAATTCTGCACTCCCTGTATAAGCAGAATCGTAGTGGTCTCATCCTGAATAGTTGATTTGTCAACACTCTTAGGGTGGAACTTTATCAGATCTAATCAATAATATTGCTTGCTAGCATCATTGGTTACTAGGTAAAATACAGGCAATATTAAAGGATTACTTTCTGTTATATTTTTTAAGCCAAACAACTAACATATTAAAGTTAATAAACATTAATTAAAACCTACTGACCTATATTTTCTCCAAAACGAAGTTTCATAACGTTATAAAAGTTATATCTTTTATTTGCTGATGATGTCACGTTATCTTGCCCACTATTTTCGGCACTGCGTGTTCAAAATACTTAAACCAATGAAATTGTGTTTATTTGCATCTCATTATCTACCTATACGTTCCCAATACGTATGCATTTAAATGCGGCTCTAATGAGCATGCGCAATATGACCTATTGAAGACGAAGTTGCACAAACTTTTTTAAAGCGCCATTTTGAAACCTAGGTATTGTAAACGGATTGGTACAGAGCAAAGGATACCCATGGAGTGGGTTTGGAATACAATTAAATTTGCAGACAAGATTTCTGATATACGGTAGAGATATGTTAATGAAATGCTATTGATAAAAAGCGTATTTGAGGTAGTTAGTTAGGGCATAGAAAATATTTACTTACAGTGGCCCTTTAAGTCAGTGACTGCAATGTAAGTGAGTACAAAAGAAATACTTTACTTTTAAAAGAAAACATGTTGTAATGATCTTATAATGTACTTCCATTTAAAGTGGTTTTGAAACACATTTACCAAAATAGTTACTTAATACAGACAATATGGTTATATACTGACGCTATAATGTAAACTTAATACATGTCTACTAAATAACTTTGAGAGTGGCAGATGACAATGTATGTTAAAGCATCGTGAATGTGAAATGAGTGCATTAACCATTAAGTGTAATGAATTAAAAAAAGGGTTAATGAATGTGTTAGTTAAATTTGATTGAAGCACACAACAAAGACAAAATATAAGTGACAAATCATCCTAAAAATTGCTAATATTCACGGGATAGTTGTGACAAATAATGAGGTCTTTTAAACCATCATACATTAATATATTATATATAAAAAATAATAAAATGTAATATAAATATTGGAGAATGCCAATATGAAAAAGTGAAAGTGTGAATAGTGCTGATTATGCAACAAAATGAAATAATGTGATAAAATAATGTGTAAACAATGAAATATTGGTGGAAGGCATAATAACTATGCTAGGTGATGCTGAGAATTTGTGCAAGAAAATGTTGTGTTATTAATATACACACATCATTGTAAGTGCCATTCAAGGTGGATGATGTATATAATCACAAGTATACATTGTAGTTATTGTATTCATTAAGTCCAAAAGGATATACTGTGTTGAGCAAATATATCCAACAGCATTCTGCTTTGAGTAATGAATAGTGATGTCGCGAATAGTTCGCCGGCGAATAGTTCACGGCGAACATAGCATGTTCGCGTTCGCCTCGGCGGGCGAACATATGCGATGTTCGATCTGCCACCTATTCGTCATCATTGAGTAAACTTTGACCCTGTACCTCACAGTCAGAATACACATTACATCCAATCAGCAGCAGACCCTCCCTCCCACACCCTCCCACCTCCTGGACAGCATCCATTTTAGATTCATTTGGAGGCTGCATTCTTAGTAAGAGGAGGGACAGTGTAGCTGCTGTTGATTTAATAGGGAAATCGATAGCTAGGCTAGTGTATTCAGTGTCCACTACAGTCCTGAAGGACTCATCTGATCTCTGCTGTAAGGACAGCACCTCAAAAACCCTTTTTAGGGCTAGAACATTAGTCTGCTTTTTTTTTTTCCCTGTGTAATCTAATTGCAGTTGCCTGCCTGCCTGCCAGCATGTGTGTCAGGCTCACAGCGTATACTGTGCCCACTTGCCCAGTGCCACCATTCATATCTGGTGTAACAGTAGTGTACATTAAAAAAAAACAACACTTTTTTGACTGTGAAATAATAGCAGACAGCTGCCAGTACCCAAGATGGCCGCCAATAAGGCAGATGGGGAGGGTTAGATAGCTGTTTTGGGGGGGATCAGGAAGGTTGGGGGCTAAGGGGGGATGCTACACCACAGCATATGTAAATATGCTAAAAAAATAAATTAAAAAAAATGTAAAAACCTTTCATTTTAGTACTGGCAGACTTTCTGCCAGTACTTAAGATGGCGGGGACAATTGTGGGGTGGGGGAGGGAAGGGAGCTGTTTGGGAGGGATCAGGGGGTCTGATGTGTCAGGTGGGAGGCTGATCTCTACACTAAAGTTAAAATTAACCCTGCAAGCTCCCTACAAACTACCTAATTAACCCCTTCACTGCTAGCCATAATACACGTGTGATGCGCAGCAGCATTTAGCGGCCTTCTAATTACAAGAAAGCAACGCCAACATCATATATGTCTGCTATTTCTGAACAAAGGTGATCCCAGAGAAGCATTTACAACCATTTGTGCCATAATTGCACAGGCTGTTTGTAAATAATTTCAGTGAGAAACCTAAAATTGCGAAAAAATGTAAGTTTTTTCTTCAAATTTGATCGCATTTGGTGGTGAAATGGTGGCATGAAATATACCAAAATGGGCCTAGATCAATACTTTGGGTTGTCTACTACACTACACTTAAGCTAAAATTAACTCTACAAGCTGCCTACATGCTCCCTAATTAACCCCTTCACTGCTGGGCATAAAACACGTGTGGTGCGCAGTGGCATTTAGCAGCCTTCTAATTACCAAAAAGCAACGCCAAAGCCATATAAGTCTGCTATTTCTGAACAAAGGGGATCCCAGAGAAGCATTTACAACCATTTATGCCATAATTGCATAAGTTGTTTGTAAATAATTTCTGTGAGAAACCTAAAGTTTGTGAAAAAGTGAAAAAATTTTTTTTATTTGATCGCATTTGGCGGTGAAATGGTGGCATTAAAAATACCAAAATGGGCCTAGATCAATACTTTGGGTTGTCTACTACACTACACTTAAGCTAAAATTAACTCTTCAAGCTGCCTACATGCTCCCTAATTAACCCCTTCACTGCTGGGCATAAAACACGTGTGGTGCGCAGTGTCATTTAGCAGCCTTCTAATTACCAAAAAGCAACGCCAAAGCCATATAAGTCTGCTATTTCTGAACAAAGGGGATCCCAGAGAAGCATTTACAACCATTTATGCCATAATTGCATACGTTCTTTGTAAATAATTTCTGTGAGAAACCTAAAGTTTGTGAAAAAGTGAACAATTTTTTTTTATTTGATTGCATTTGGCGGTGAAATGGTGGCATGAAATATACCAAAATAGGCCTAGATCAATACTTTGGGTTGTCTACTACACTACACTTAAGCTAAAATTAACTCTACAAGCTCCCTACATGCTCCCTAATTAACCCCTTCACTGCTGGGCATAAAACACGTGTGGTGCGCAGTGGCATTTAGCAGCCTTCTAATTACCAAAAAGCGACGCCAAAGCCATATAAGTCTGCTATAATGGCATGTCTGGCACACAGTGTTGGGGCAAGGGTCCATCTGACCACTGATACCTGGTCTGCAAAGCATGGTCAGGGCAGGTATATCACCTACACTGCGCACTGTGAAGCGGGCGTAACCCTTACACTACCTGATCGATACAACATCATACCTGATGTTTTAAAGCACGTTATTCCAAACAATTTAGGAATGTTAGGTGATTTATGCCCTTTATGGATTAAAACCAGACTCTGCATCAACTATGTAATTTTCCATGGGAGTTTTGCCATGGAACCCCCTCCGGCATGCCACAGTCCAGGTGTTAGTGCCCTTGAAACAACTTTTCCATCACTATTGTGGCCAGAAAGAGTCCCTGTGGGTTTTAAAATTCACCTGCCTATTGAAGTCTATGGGGGTTTGCCCGGTTTGCCCGTTCGCAAACTTTTGCGGAAGTTCGCGTTCTACATTCGCGAACCCAATTTTTTAGGTTCGCGACATCACTAGTAATGAATTTTCTAGGCTGCCTCCTCTAATACCCAGAGAAATGTTCTGTATTACAGAGAATTTAAGTCGGTTATATTGACTTCGATGTTTGAGTAAAAAATGTTTAGCAACACTAGTAATCTTTTTCCCGTTTTGTAGATCTTTTTCTGCATTTTTTATATTATTTTTGTGTTCCAAGATTCTTACTCGTACCTCTCTAGTGGTCATGCCTACATAGGCTTTCTCACATTCACAGTGAATGACATAGATTACTCCTGAGAACCTGCATGTAAAATGTTGTTTTAATTTATTAATCATCCCATATTTGTCTTTGATTTCATTTGTTTTTCTGACAAAGGGGCAGATCGAGCAGGTCCCACAAGGGTACATTCCAGGATCTGTATCACTTTTCTCAGGAGTATGTACATAATGGCTTTGTACTAATTGATCTTTGAGATTTCTTGGTCTCTTATAACCAATTTTAACTCTGTCTCCTATTATGTCTTTGAGATCCGGATCATTTTCAAGAATGTGCCAGTATTAATTTAATATCCTGACCACATGATGCATTTGAGGGTTATAAGTTGTTATCAATCTTGGAATATTTGGGGAAGCGTCTTTTACTTTAGGGTGAATAAGTGTTTGTCTCTCAGTTTTTAGTGCCTTAAATTTTGCTTTCTTTATAGACCTATTGCTGTAGCCTCTTTTTAATAGTCTGGTTGTCAAAAGTTTACTTTCATTTTCAAAAATTGAGACATTTGAGCAATTTCTCCTAAGACGTAAGAACTCTCCATATGGTATCGCTTTTAAGGTGCTCGCTGGATGTGCACTCGTCTTATGCAGTAATGTGTTAGTAGATGTTTCTTTTCTAAAAACTTTTTCTTTGATGGTTCCATCAATATTTTTGGTAATTGTCAGATCTAGGAAATTAATTTCTTGCAATTCGGCTTGGTATGTCAGTTTAATATTTAGATTGTCTTTATTGAGTTCAGATAAAAATGTATCTAAGTGCTCACGTGTGCTCTCCCAGATAAATAGCACATCATCAATGTACCTCAACCACAGTGGTACATGATCTGTAAATTCTTCCATACCATCCGAAAAGACAATTTTTTGTTCCCAGAAACCCAAAAATAAGTTTGCATATGTTGGGGCACAAGAAGTGCCCATTGCAGTGCCTTGTGTTTGTAGGAAGAAACCATCTCTAAATGTAAAACTATTGTGAGTGAGTACATATTTTAGGAGTAATATAATGAATTCATTATGTTCTTTATTGTCAAACTCATTGGTGGATAGAAAATACCTTATTGCCTGTATGCCATCATCATGTCTGACGCTGGTGTATAAAGATTCCACATCTGCAGTAATAAGCCATGTATCTTGGCTGAGATGTAAATTTTGTAGGATCTGTAAAACTTCCATCGTGTCACGAACATAAGATGGCATAGTAGTCAGATATTCTCTTAATCTCTGATTGACATATTTACTTGCTGCTTCAGTTAAGTTGTTATTGCCAGATACTATTGATCTTCCCGGTGGTTTGGTCAGACTTTTATGTACTTTTGGTAAAAAGTATATAGTGGCCAAGGTAGGATTCTTTCGTATCAGAAAGTTTATTTAAGTTTTAGAAATAATTCCATTGTTCCACGTCCTTATGATGAGTTTGTTATATTGATCCATATACTCCGATTGAGGATTGAATAAGAGTTTTTTATAACAGTCTTTGTTTGTTAATTGTCTCATAGCTTCTTCTACAAATTCTCCTTTAGACCACAAGACTATATTTCCACCCTTATCAGAGGGCTTGATGACTACGTCTGTCCATGTTTTTATGTAATTTAAAGGGCCTCTAAACCCAAAATCTTTCTTTCGTGATTCAGATAGAGAATACAAATTTAAACAACATTACAATTTACTTCTATTATTTATTTTGCTTCATTTTTTAGATATCCTTAGTTGAAGAAAAAGCAATGCACATGGGTGAGCCAATCACACGAGGCTTCTATGTGCAGCAACCAATCAGCAGCTACTGAGCATATCTAGATATGCTTTTCAGCAAAGAATATCAAGAGAATAAAACAAATTAGATAATAGAAGTAAATTAGAAAGATGTTTAAAATTGCATTCTCTTTCTAAATCATGAACGAAAAAATGTGTGTTTCATGTCCCTTAAGGCACTTTTCTCAGAATGGGTGAGATTATTGTTAACATTGTAAATTGGTAATTGTTAAAAAAATTTTACATACGATTTGAGATAAAACATTCACTTGTGGTGAAATAGATACAGGGGGGATAAAAGTGGATTTCGGTTTTAAATCTTTCTTCCATGAAGTGTTTTGGATATCTTTATAAGACTCACTTAATAGGTCTTCCAAATCCTTTAGGGAGTCGAACTCCTCATTTGATAGGGAGGGATCATTTTTATTTGAGTACATCTTTTTTAGCAAAAGTTTTCGTGAAAATAGCTGTATATCTTTAGTTAACTCAAACTTGTTAAGCGTATTAGTAGGACAAACAGTTAATCCTTTCGAGAGAACCTTTTCATGGTTCGTAGTAAGGACATGATCACTGAGATTAATCATTCTCATGAGTTGGTCCTGATTTTGGTGAAAGGGCTCATCTCTCTCATTCTCTCTGATTGTCGCTGAGGGCCTGTATTCTTCCTTTTGTTTCCACTTGTTGGTTTGTTTACTGGTATATTTGACGCCTGTTGTTGTCTGGGGCTTAATGCTAAAAAAGACACTCCATTACTTGCTTGAGTTGTTGTGGGTGTAGAATTTAATTGGGTTCCAGGTACTGATAGGTCTCTTATCATTGGCTCAGTATCATCTTTATTACTTTCATTATCTGAAATATCAGTTTCTGTGTCTGTGCCACTATTGTTCTCTCTTATGAGATTTCTATTGTAACTGGATCTATTAGAGGCGTGCTATCTCCACTTATAAACTCTCTGAAGTTTAAAATCATCTATGTCCCTTTGTAATTTTAGTTTTTTAGTCTGAATTAATTCACTCTCCAATTTATCAAGTTCGTTTTGATATGTCTGATATGTTTCAACAAAATCAAATTTCTCCTCAAATTTTTTAAGGAGCTTTTTTTAAGATTGATTTTTTAAGATTGATAACAATTTATAACCCTCAAATGCATCATGTGGTCAGGATATTAAATGAAAACTGGCACATTCTTGAAAATGATCCGGATCTCAAAGACATAATAGGAGACAGAGTTAAAATTGGTTATAAGAGACCAAGAAATCTCAAAGATCAATTAGTACAAAGCCATTATGTACATACTCCTAAGAAAAGTGATACAGATCCTGGAATGTACCCTTGTGAGACCTGCTCGATCTGCCCCTTTGTCAGAAAAACAAATGAAATCAAAGACAAATATGGGATGATTCATAAATTAAAACAACATTTTACATGCAGGTTCTCAGGAGTAATCTATGTCATTCACTGTGAATGTGAGAAAGCCTATGTAGGCATGACCACTAGAGAGGTACGAGTAAGAATCTTGGAACACAAAAATAATATAAAAAATGCAGAAAAAGATCTACAAAACGGGAAAAAGATTACTAGTGTTGCTAAACATTTTTTACTCAAATATCGAAGTCAATATAATCGACTTAAATTCTCTGTAATACAGAACATTTCTCTGGGTATTAGAGGAGGCAGTCTAGAAAATTCATTACTCAAAGCAGAATGCCGTTGGATACATTTGCTCAACACAGTATATCCTTTTGGACTTAATGAATACAATAACTACAATGTATACTTGTGATTATATACATCATCCACCTTGAATGGCACTTACAATGATGTGTGTACATTTATAACACAACATTTTCTTGCACAAATTCTCAGCATCACCTAGCATAGTTATTATGCCTTTCACCAATATTTCATTGTTTACACATTATTTTATCACATTATTTCATTTTGTTGCATAATCAGCACTATTCACACTTTCACTTTTTCATATTGGCATTCTCCAATATTTATATTACATTTTATTATATTTTATATATAATATATTAATGTATGATGGTTTAAAAGACATCATTATTTGTCACAACTATCCTGTGAATAATAGCAATTTTTAGGATGATTTGTCACTTATATTTTGTCTTTGTTGTGTGCTTCAATCAAATTTAACTAACACCTTCATTAACCCTCTTTTTAATTCATTACACTTAATGGTTAATGCACTCATTTCACATTCACGATGCTTTAACATACATTGTCATCTGCCACTCTCAAAGTTATTTAGTAGACATGTATTAAGTTTACATTATAGCGTCAGTATATAACCATATTGTCTGTATTAAGTAACCATTTTGGTAAATGTGTTTCAAAACCACTTTTAATGGAAGTACATTATAATATCATTACAACATGTTTTCTTTTAAAAGTAAAGTATTTCTTTTGTACTCGCTTACATTGCAGTCACTGACTTAATATTGCCTGTATTTACCTAGTAACCAATGATGCTAGCAAGCAATATTATTGATTGGCTCTGATAAAGTTCCACCCTAAGAGTGTTGACAAATCAACTATTCAGGATGAGACCACTACAATTCTGCTTATATCTATGCATCTCTTTTTGATGTGACACCTCCTCTATTTTACCTAGTAAATAATGATGCCAGTATATACTGCTACCAATTGGTGCAGTTGAATTTCCATTATACGAGTGTTAACCAATTATAAATTTAGAACGAGATCACGATGATCCAATAACAGTATATGGGCGGGTTCTACATAAAGGTATTACCCGCTCTGTTCGGCCGGCGCGTATCCCTCCGAAGAAACGTTATGTGAAACGCGCGTCAGGGGCACTCTCACGCGGTCATAGAACCTCTCTGCTTTTAGTTGCTTACTCAGTAATATTATAATGTGACATACTTATTAATCTAATTGGATTCAGTCAGTATAACGTTAACAAAGTCTCCGCTATAGAAGAGACTTTTTTTAGCTTAGCTTTCTCTTGTCTCACTATTTAGCAAGATTAATATTAATGGTAGCCTCCGATTTACTCTAGTTTTCAAGATATTCTAGAGAGTGACTAATTATAAGGGTTGAAAAAGACAGTTTACATTTTCCAGTATGTATAATTATTTCTAACAGGAGAGTGTACTTCATTTCTACTAGTAAACGTTGGAATATAACTTTTTGTCAATTTTTCAGTGTGTCAAATCTAATTGTAGAAAAATGTTCTAACATACTGTTCTTTAACATGAAATAGACCGTCTGATAATTAGCCTGTTAATATTGATTAATTGCACTGTGACCCCAGCTGTTTATCCTTAGTTATCACTTGAATAGTTCTTAAGGCATAACACCGGCTACACTTTGAGGTCTATGATTAAGGCTAAACTTTCCAGCCGAAACGCGTAAAACCGACTGGTAGCCTAAGGTCACAGCGCAATTACTAGCTCTTTTTATGTTTATTTTTTTCCATTTTACCACCCTCATTTAAAGTGTTTTTGTTTTTCACTGTGTTGGAATTTATTGAATTAGAGATTTTCAATAAACTCACCCCTTGTTTGAGGCCCGAGTTCGCTGGATTTCTTTGTTTGGAGGTGTTAGCCTCCGATATAGTAGAGGCTTTTGTCTAGTGGGTTAGCACTTTGTTTTCATCTATTGGTGCTTGATACTGTTGGTTCATGCAGTGATTTATATTTCTTAGTGTTATAGGTTTATAGTAATACAGATACGCTATCCTGGAAGCTATCTGATACATGTGCAGGTGGCAAATTATCTGGTAATTTAACCCCTTACAAACTCCAAGATACGTTGCACACAGATTTTATTTACTCAATAACACTAACTGCATTAACAATTAGTGAAAATATTCACAATGTGTGTTCCCTTTAAGGAGACTCCTATGTATATCTAAGTGTGGCAACATTTAAACAAACATACAATATCCACTTCAACAATTATTGAGCCAAGATTGAGCAACATTTTGTATGTGCGATTTGTTTGTAACACTATTCAGATAAAGCAACATACACAATAATGTAACTATTTTTTACTTGCTCATATTGGGTATTTGTTATATGCTAAAGTTCAAATAAGATACAAACATCACAACGTTAACCCTCTGAAGCATAATCTCATTGCTACCATTGGCTATACCTTATTAAAGGGATATATAATATTGCCATGTATGGTTGCAATATTAAAAATTTGTAAATTATGTGCATGTCCAACAAATAATGACATCATCTTTCTGAGTTCAAGCTAGTTTTAAACAGTGTGTGTGTGTGCGTGAGTACTAGTCCAGCCGGACTAATTATTTTTCTTGTCTCCAATAAAGTTACTTAGTGCAAGTGTGTTTTTCTGAGACAATTTTAATATATCCACACATTCTTTTGCTTGTTTCATATACTGAATTTAAATGGGTTTTTTGTTATAAACTGTCTCAGAGACAGGCAGTCTTTTTCTTTTGTTTTGCAAAACTTTTTGCATCTCCTGTACATCAATAACATTAGCACATGATTCAGGGTCAATAACGTCCACTTGGGAACTAGGTTTAATAATATCCTCACAGGGTTCAGTATCAGGAATTCCTGTACGGGAACAGATGTAGTAGAAAATGTAGGTTGATGCGATGTATCTCCCAAGGCCAACATTTTCTTAGCTGCAGTAACAGAAGAACTTTGAGAAGGTAGAGTGTACTGAAATATGCCACTCTCAGGTAGATGCGGAGGAATTGTGACATAAGATTCTGACTCAGAAGTTTTCTGGGGTTCAGCAGGCATACTTATTTGAGTTTGAATTCCAGGGCTAAATTCTTCTAAGACTACCTCTGGAAAACTGAAAGGTTATATGTGGAACAAAATGATCTTTTGCTTCTAGCACAGGGTTTACATACATTGAGGCAGCATGAGAGGGATATAAGGAATCAGCAGTTGAAAGCGGTGTTTGTAATTGTAGAGTTTAAGAAGAGAAACCATTAAGTGCTTCAAAAACAGACTGATGTTGACTAGAGACAACATCCAGCTTGGTGTGGAGAGTATCATGAGGCAAGAGAGGATCTGGTACAACAGAAACTGAAACAGGAGATTCAGGCTGAGTTTCCTCTTTACACTTCTGAGTGTCTGTAGGCAGAAAGATTTTCTTTTTCTTTTATTTAGAGAGCTTAGATAACTGAGATTTCTTCCCAATATGAGGCTTCTTAGGATAGTGCCACTGTGGCCTGGAGTACCTTGTATCAGTTTGAGAGCAGAAATCCTCTTCATCACTGGATGCATAATTCTGAAGTAAAAAAATCAGCATAGTTCTTGAGGGGACCATTACTATGAACAGCAGTCTGTAAACCAGATGTCTCTTCTTCCAGCTCTGAATCTGTCCAATCTACAGAATCCCTGGGAATATCAGAAATGGGAAGATCAGTATTTCCATGAGAGGTTTCATGATGACAGCTATATTGTAATTATAGCATCCCAGGATGTTATTATAGCCAATAGGTTGAGGTTTTGTCTGATTTTATGGCTAATTAAAGTTGCGCTCATACCAGTCTAATGCCAGTTCAACTGGATCTGTGAGTCATCCTCCTTATTGACATATTCAGAGTCAGTAGTCTTGTCTCTTTAAAGATCTGATTTTTTTCTGCTGAATCTATAAATACATTCTCTTCAGTTACATAGTCAGACTCAGAATCAGTTTTACCAAAATGGAAATCATGAACATGAGGAGTAGATACAATTCTAGAAAAGTGGTTCTGTCTCTTTAAATCTTAAAGATCTGATTTTTTTCTGCTGAATCTATGGATACACTCTCTTCATTTTCATAGGAGTAACGGATACTCTAGAATGGGAGTGCTGTGTCTTTAAATTTTTAAAAGTATGAAAATCTTCTGTTTTTCCTTTAGGGATAGCTGGGGTCTGAGATAGGTTGTAATTTTTTATTTTTTCTTCCCAGGTCAGAGCATCCACTAACACTGCAGAGTCTTTTTTGGGTATCAGCTTTCTGTCATGTTCCGGTGTATATACGCTCAGGACACAGACCTTCGGGGCAGTGGTAGGGAATTGGAGACACCGACTCCTGACCCGGGGAAGAGCATTCTGGACATGGATATATAACCAAATGCATACTTGAAATGTAGAATAAATTCAGAGTTTGTTAAGTAGCAGTGTCCAGGAAACAACATGGGAATTATATGGATACTTGTGATTAGATGATTTTAGGCTTAGCTAAAAGGAAAGGCTGTAGTTTGAATATGCTGGTAAAATCCATACTGGAACAGTCACAGACCTCTTCAAAGCTAATGCAATGCCCATTAGGCCTGAGAAGATTTAAAAAGAGGCTGAGAGAATCAGGTGCATGAATGATTGTCAGTAGCAGAGAAGGCAGTCTTAAAGGGGCAGTGATATCAGGCAAACATATGTTACATTGCTTTAGTCATATCCATAATTTATTTTGCGTGAGAATGAGTTATGTGGTGGATGGAAAGAGATTAGTAAATGTGCTTACCAGCAGATGAGAAGTGCAGGTTTCCGGTATTGATTCCTCTTTCGATCCCGACAAGGGCAACCTCGGAGAGGTTGGGACGCAGCAGTTCCTCCCAGCGGCTGTATACGAATTTCTGCTCCGGCCCGCCACCAGTCCCGGTAGTCGTTTGCCTCTCCCATGACATTTTTTTCTTGAGTTCACTTTTGCAGTCCCGATAGAGGTGCTGTATAGGTTTTACGTCCCTCCTGAACTCCCCCACTGCATTGACAGCATCCCTGATCTCCTCCCACAACTTTCTCTTCAGTGAAGGGGCGGCCTTCTTGCCTGCAGCCTCCTAGCCCTCTTCATATAGGCTATTATAAGGGTCTCCTTCTCCTCCGTGGTATACCTCTCCTTCCTCTGCCTGGGCTTCCCATGTGATGTGAGTCTCTGTTCTCCGGACTGTAATGCACCCTTGCTGTGCTCCTGCCTTGTCCCACTGGGCCCAGCCAATTGTTCATCTTCAACATTGTGGCTGTGCCCACCCACCCTGACCTTTCCCCCTTCATCTCCCCCTTGCTCTCTAGTTCCTCTCCCCCTTCCCCTCCCCCTTCCTCTTCCTCTTTCCTGCCTCATCTCCTCCCTAATCTTCTTAATCTCCTGCCTCATCTCGTCCCTAATCTGCTGCCTAATCTCCTCCCTCATCTCCTCACTAATCTTCTGCCTTGGCTTTTCCCTAGTCCTCCTTCCTGCCATACTCTTTCAGAAGTGCACAAATGAAAGGGGGTCAAAATAATGTGCATGCTCAGATTGATTATCTAAATCCACATGTTTTTAGGGAATGTGTATAATTCGATGATGTCATAGTGATCGTTTGCATAACATTATCATAATTTAGTATTGTAAAATCCAAATTAGGATTTTTAATTGTATCGTATTTGTTAACTGTTCTAAATGTTTATATTTAATAATCTTTCCTAATCGCCAATACGAATGTTTGATTTGTGTATCAGTGTGTAATTATTTTTTCTTGTTCCGTGATGCAGATCCAAACTTATTTTTTTGAATCCGCGTTTAGTGTAAATGTAGTATTTGTTGTAAATGATTGTGAATGTTGAATGCGAATATGCTATGTTGTGTGAGCGATTGTTGTTTTTTACATTTTACCTGATTATTCTTTGTGTCCATTAAGTTATTTGTGTAATGTGATGGAGCACTGAATAGTTATCGCGATATTGAGTGTTAGATGAAAAATCTGTTTATTTTTCAGTTTGCATTGATCTCTATGGGGGAATCCATTACGCAGCCGTGATTACTCAAGTGAAATAAACGCGGTATTCACGTGAACGCAGTGCGAAACAAGATTATTTTCAGACTTGAAATACCTACATTACGAAGTGTACGCAATAAACATTACACATGCGCTATTTGCGCACAGCCATTACACAAAACTCATCTCATTACACAAAACTAATCTAGGTGACTATTAGCAGTGAGACTATGATTGTACCCTCTCCTTACTTTTCTATGAGGAACATACAAATACAGGACTTTAAAAATATATTTACGACAGACTACTCCCAATTGACTCTGAGTGTTCTTTTCTCTAAAATTTAACTTGTGATGTTAAAAGAGAATGAGATCAAACTGGATAAGTGGACTAGAGAAATATATTACTTTGAAAATGATCCCAAGAGGACTTCAAATTAACAAATTCTCTACTTTTGAAGTAGATGATCCTACTTTTAAAAATGAGTGGAATCAAATTCTAGACGAGTGTTCCTTTCGTTTAATACATATGATCATCTCTTATAAAGAGAGGCTTCTTGTTGACATCAGACAAAAAATAACTTGTTTACAAAACCAAGTTAAAGGGACACTCAAGTCAATATTAAACTTCATGATTCAGATAGAGCAGGGAATTTTAAACAACTTTCCAAATTACTTTTATTAACAAAATGTGCACAGTCTTTTTATATTTACACTTTTTGAGTTACCAGCTCCTACTGAGCATGTGCAAGAATTCACAGCATATACGTATATGCATTTGTGATTGGCTGATGGCTGTCACATGATACAGGGGGAGTGGATATAGACACAACTTTTCAATTTATTTTTTAAAAAATCTACTACTCATTTTAAGTTCAGACTACGTGCTATTGCATTGTCTTCTTATCATGCATTTGTTAATTATGCAAATCTACTGAATTGACTGGTCCTCTAATGTTCAGCAACATAAAACAGAATATTAACAACAGATCAGGCCATAGAGGGCGTAGAAATAGATTAAAATCTGGTAACAGACATGTGACATTTTCTGATACAGAAGCTGAATCAGCAGAAGACACAGGTGAAGAGATAGATATGGTTATAGAACCCACTCCTACTACCCCAGCATGTACCACACACCCTCATAACAGAGGGCAGAACACACGTGGACAATACACCAGTGGCCAAACAGCCCCTAAACCAGTGCAGGCTGATATAGTAGATAATAGCCATATAACAGACACAAAGAAGAAAATAGGATACAACAGATACACAATGCCACAATATCCACCATAACAACAATATTATGAACTAGACAAAAGCAAATTAGATCAGGCTTTTTTAGCTCCAGGCATAATAAAAACAAATCCCCCTATATACAGGTGAATTATCAGATGATGAATTTGGGACAGTGACCACAGTCCAATCGCTTTTAGTTGTGATCAATGAGAGGCAGAGAGAAATATGCAACACACTAGTGATTAATCTATCATCTAAAGAACTGACACCACTACAAGAGAAATTCTTAAACAATGGTTTAAATTTTGTGCCCAGTGCTAGCTTCAACCTTTTTGAGACATTATTGGATGTCAATAAATGTATAAGCAATCTTACTTTAAAGAAACATTTTTTTGATAATACAATAGAGGTTGAGCTGGCACTGGACCAACATTTATCAATGGTATAGAATGACAGCTCCCTTATACAGGAACCAATTTGGGATTTTACCTATATGTGCACTAAAAAAGGGCTTAGACAATTGAAAACTGAGAAAATCCCTGACCTGTCAAACCAATTAGATATACATGTGGGTTTCAAAAATAAATCCCGGTTTTACCCTATAAAATCTAGAGGTAAAATACTAGAATCTTTCCACTCTAGGGTAATACAAGCATTGGTACAGCTCTATGATTACAACAGAACCAATCCTAAAAGATTTAACCTGACTAGACAAGAGTGGATGGCACTTAAGGATTTAGAGTCAAGGACTGAGATTATCATCAAGATATCAGATAAGGGGGGAGCATAGCTGTCTGGGACACTAATGATTACAATTCAGAAGCATACAGACAACTAAATGCCATTACCAGCTTTGAACCTCTAAAATATAACCTGGTAAGATATTACCAAAATAAATTAAAACATCTACTTGATGAAGGGCTATGTGAGGGATTTTTAGATATCAGGCATAGGGTCACTATTAGAATCTCTCTGTGAGTGGATAGTTTCCATCCTCCAACCTCTAGTGCTAGAACTTTCAAGCTACTTAAGGGATTTAAAACATCTGATTCAAGTGTTAAACAATACCCCTTGGACTAAGAGCTCTAGATGGCTGACAGTAGATGTAGTTTCTCTATATAGTACCATACCACATGACAAGGGACTACAAGCTATCAGGTTTTTTCTAGCAAGTATATTGCCAACCAGTGTCCAATTTAGAACTAGTTTTCCCATATAATGTCAGTATATACAGTATAAATAATGTCAGGCATGACACTTAGATACGTCTAAATAGATCTGCTGAACCATTTCAAGCAAACATAAATGACAAATATATGGTAGAACTCAATGTATGAAAATGTGGAAATGTTACTGCTTACTCTAACTATTATTTCTCATTGTTACTGTGATAGGATTAGTAATATATGAGCATACTGATTATATTGTTGATCTATGTTGAAATATAGGTCAGCTAAAATCATTTAGTGCTACATTGTATGTATTGTATCCAATAGCAACATGTGAATGCCATATAAACTTCCAGGTGCAATTAATTTGTTTTTAATTAGACCAGGGTATTTAAGCTGAGAGCAAGAAGAGGAGAATGAGGTCTATGATTACGGCTCACAGAGCTGAAACGCGTTAGACTAGTATGTAGTGCTACCTTTTCTTTTTATCAGTATGCTACTGTTTTTAATGAGATGGAAATAAAGTTGTTTTGATTTTACTGCTTCATTTTGGGACATCATTGTTCTTCTAGTTGTTTGAATGCCTGCTGCTTCACCAGAGTCCTCCGTTGTAGTTTCTCACATCACCTTGCAACCTTGCAATATCAGTAATAAGAAGGAGGATGCATCTCAAGACGAGCGGTTGTGATGTCATCCCTAGGGGCTGAAGACTGGGAGTGTGAAAGCAATTTGGTGCAATAGCGATTGTTTTCCTTTAAATGCCATGAAGAACTGACTGACTGCTTTAAGGCTCCATTACCTGCGCAGAGGAAAGTGTACAGATCACTGGTTGAGTCCCCCACTTCGAGTGGGGTGGTACCACTTTATCCTCACTATCCTTTCCCCTGAATTTTGGGGTGTTCCACTTTATTGGGAATGTAGAAGCCTCACGTTTTTGCACTCATCTGCATTTATTTGTCGGCTCGTCGCTGTTGTGTCCCCCTCTCCCTTCCTTCAATATTTCTGATCCCTTTGTTTAGGGTTATTATCTGTTTTTTGAATATTTAAACAACATGATATGTGTTGAAGAACTATATTTTTATCCATGCTTTATCTTAGAAGATTTAATTTGTATACTACTGTGAATTAACAGAAGATCAGAACACTTTCTTTTAAAATAATTAATGCAGAAACTAGTAATCCCAAAGTAATTTCAAAGGGTTT
This sequence comes from Bombina bombina, assembly GCF_027579735.1. NCBI lineage: Eukaryota > Metazoa > Chordata > Amphibia > Anura > Bombinatoridae > Bombina > Bombina bombina. The sequence goes on along the minus strand of NC_069503.1, from coordinate 389,793,232 downwards.
CTAGATGACAGGCATAGTAAGCACTTATTGTATAGCATCTCCCTATAAAACTAGTAGCAGTCTCACACAAGCTACTATTGGTAGCACAGGGTTGTTGCTATGCTGTGACGTGTTTCACACAACTACGTCCCAAGTTATATAAGAAGGAATTGGATAATTTCTTATAAAATTAATTGAATACAATGCTCAGAAAGTATGTGACACACACATATGTATTTATAACCTCTATCTATCTATCTATCTATCTATCTATCTATCTATCTATCTATCTACACAATGTATATCTATGAATAAATAAATACACACATATATATCTATCTATCTTTTTATCTATCATCTATTTTATTTAAATCATACCTGCCTATAAAATAAATATTATATCATACTAGACAGTCTTGACAGCATATCCTTTAAGAGGATTTCTTTTCTTTTCTGCCCTCCACCCAATGGTGCAGGTGAAGGACTATTTATACCTATTTCTATTGATATTAAAGTATTTCTCATAAGCACAAAACTAGTGTTATGATAATGATAGAATTTGTTTTCATTAAAATGTTCAGTAAATTAAAACATCTTTGTGTCTAACCTTGAGTGAACATACAGTGAAAACATTTCCCCAAAGCATTTTTATTCTAAACTGTTAAACTGTTAACATTTAACAAGGTTGCTTTATTATTTTTTCTAGTTGTTAAAGGGACACTAAACCCAAAAATTTTCTTTCATGATTCAAGTAGAGAATACAATTTTAAACAGAATTCCAATTTACTTGTATTATCTAATTTGCTTCATTCAATAGATATCCGTTGTTGAAGAAATAGCAATGCACATGTGTGAGCCAATCACACAAGGCATCTATGTGCAGCAACCAATCAGCAGCTACTGAGCCTATCTAGGTATGCGTTTCAGCAAAGTATATCAAGGGAATTAAGCAAATTAGATAATAGAAGTAAATTAGAAAGTTGTTTAAAATTGTATGCTCTTTCTAAATCATGAAAGAAAAAAATTGGGTTTCGTGTCCCTTTAAGGTCTAATCTTATTAGCTTTCATTTGAACTAAATATATTTTATTAATAAAAAGCCTAACTGTGGGGGGCGGAGCCAGCATTCCACCTGAGCAGACGTATAGTACTGGAGCTCCAGCTAATAATATATATTATAATTGAATTCTAATGCTTTACCTACATCAAAGGTGATGTACATACTTTAAATGAGCCCTGCAATAGCTGAGGAACTAACTGGCAATTTGTGAGAGGATTTAAAGCATCGTAGAGGAGCGACAGATTGAGGCCTAGCCAAGCTCGGGGCCTTCCTGGAAGAAACGTATCCTATATCTTACATAGTAAGACGGCAGTAAGAGAGGCCGGAGCTGGCTTTGCGCAGCAGTGCCTGCTGGAGTGTGGGGCCTCTGGGAACATGGAGGGACTGTTTGCGACACTGCAAAACTGGCTTGAGGATTTTGATGGCAGGATGTGCCGAAGATTTGACCGCCTCCTATCTACCATGGCGGATACCCATGCAGAAGTTGCTACTAAAGACCCAGAGGTAACACCACATGCAGCTTTGTGCGCACAGTACAGAGATTCTCAGGAGGATAACGTTCAGCCCCCGGCTATCTCGGCGCACATCGCAGAATTGGTAGCTTGTGGATTCCCTGTGGCCCGGTGCAGGTTGGATCTCTTGGCCCAGGTGCCCCAAGGGGAGTGCGGGAGCTCCTACTATTGTGCCGCTATACTTCAGGAAAGTGCACATAGGAGTCACTCCGACCTTTGCATGAATAACTGTCTGGGGCTATATCTGGTGGACGTATCATGCTGGAGAACTTTGGATCTCTCTGTAGATCCGGTGGGTCAACTTTGTGTAAAGACCGGTGTGGGCTGAGTGTTCCTACTGAAGCTGTTGTTTTTGCAGCAACCGCCATGTTCAGCAGGTTGCCTTTGCCCTGTACTTATAATCCTCCATGACGACCGTTAGGTCTGAATTTACAGACTCAACCTCATGAACATTTTGTTTTATGGCCCCAGCAATATTAATATCTGTCAGTTAGATGGAGATGTGCTATCCTCTATCCTCTTTGATTATTTGGCTACCTTGGGATTTAAATATGTAATTGTTATGTTTCTTGTACTCGCAAAATTACCATTGTCTGCTCCTTGATTTTCCCTAATCTTATTTCTATTTATAGATTGTGAACAGTCTATTCCCCTCACATCATTGCAACCCCCTCCTGATAATATGTGTTGTTGGGAAAGAGAGTGATTACTTTCAGATATTACTTGGGCAGCATGGTCTCTTCAAAGAATAGGACTTCATTACTTGTCTTGAATCCGCCCCCCTCCCTCCCCCTCTCTCTCCCTCTCCCCCTCCCCTCTCCCCCCTCCCTCTCCTTTCCCCCTCCTTCCCCCTCTCCTTCCTTCCCCCTTTCTCCCCCCCTTTCCCCTCTCTCCCCCTCTCCCCCCTTCCTTCCCTCTCCCTCCCCTCTCCACCTTTCCCCCTTTCCCCCCTTCTCCTCCCCCTCTCCCCCTTTCCCCTCCCGCCCTTCCCCTTTCCTCCTCTCCTCCCCCCATCCCCCTCCCCTCCCTCCCCTCCCCCCCCTTTTCCGCCCTCCCCCCTCTTCCCTTTTCCCTCTCCCCTTTTCCCCCTCACCCCTGTTTCCCCCCCTCTCCCAATTGTGTAGTAAAGGGATAAATAATTTATCCTCTATGCTCCTATCTGGCAGAGTTATGCAGTCTCTGCCCTGTTCGTAGAGCCTATGTTAGAGAATGTACCCATATGAGTGTAAAAATGGCTCTCCGAATACTACTAATGTAACGATTTATTATGATTGTCATTCTATGTTTAATATCTACAGACTGTATATCATTATTAGTTTATTATATCTGTAACCTCACTTATCTATCTAATGTATCTCTTAGAATTATTGGTATGTTGTTTAAGGCTCAGAGACTCTGGGACGCCCAATATATCTGTTCCCCACTTATTTCGTAGGGCGAATTAGCTGACATAATACAGCCAGGCATGCTAAGATTACTAGTTTTTAACTAAAATTATTTAGTAACATTTTTGCTAGCTGCCCACCACGGTGGTATAAGTACCTAATCACTTCCAGGTGATTACAGAGTTTGTAGCCCAGTCAGCTTCCTACTTTTTACAAAATTATAATCCTTTTTGAGCCTGCAACTTCTAGTTTGTTTCTTTTTTTAATATCAATGTTCTTATTCTATTCGTATTCTTGTGAGCAACTACACTTCTTTATATCTTAGTATTTAAGCTTATATGAGATACAGTCCCTGCAGTTCGTTTCTCTGACACAGTGTTAGATATTGGAATATTTAATGTTATTATGCTTGATTCTATCATCTCCTTCAATATTATTCTCAGTCTCTCTGACCTTTCTAGGGTCCTAGTTGTCATAAGAAGGAGTCTATTAGCGTAGGCCTAGATTGGGCCTGTGCTTTCTAAAAGCCCTCTGAGTAGTACCCTTAATTCATAGAGGTCCACAAGTGGCTTCAGCTAGCTTTGAGGGAAAAGAGGGCGATTTTGAGTTTGTTCTCCAACTTTTATCCATTTGATGTATATTTCAACTTGAGAATACTATGTGAATTTTGATAAGAGGCTTATTTCTAAATATGTTCTTTAACATTTGTATATGTCCACAATACTTGTCTTATTATATGCTGTGTAACATGTCCTTGTTGGGGCAAACTGTTTTTGTGTATTTGTAAGTGTAAATTCCCTCAATAAAAAAAAATATTAAAAAAAAAAAAAAAAAAAAGCCTAACTGTATAGTATAACAAATCATGAATAATACATTTGCCAGTATCATAGACCATAGACTTTAGCCCTGTGGATTTTAAAACATGAACATTGAATCAAAATTATGATAAGCATCTATTGATTTTCATCTTTTTTTTCTAGCAGGATTTGCCAAAACATGTTTAAGGGTAAATAATTAAAATGTATTTCTACATGTCAATGTATCATGCTTCTATTTTTCCAAATTCAAAAGATTTTCTTAAATTATTGATCATAAAATGATATGTCATAAATGGTATCACACATCTTTACAAATACTATTATATTATTAAAGATGTTCAAATATTGACAGCACCAAAGACAAGGAACCATTTAAATTATAATTGTTTATTCTTTTAAAAAAAAAAAATGTCATAAAAATTGTATATAATAATTCAAATACATGGATCAAATAAAAAACAGAGAGTCAAAACACTTGGCTATTAACAATCACTATTGAAAAGCACTAATTGGAAAGACAATAACACTGCTTGCCTGGCCTCACAATGCGTTTCTTGGCTCCTCCCACCTTCCTCAGGAGTGTCTGGGTCTCTCCACAAATGGTGCTTATATTTTGTATCAGAACCAATCACATCATTTGCTAAATAAGTTGCTTTTTTTTCAAATAAACCCACACATTGGTTTTATGAAATAGCCTTACACTCATTGACTAATGGTCACGCTGTTTTATATATCAAAATTACACATTATAGCAGTTGTTTCACAACTATATATACAATCAATTGCAAAAAACATACTCATATATATTTAAAAAGCAAGTCCATAGATATCATAAATAAAGATAAATTTGATTTTCTTTTTGTCAGAGACCCAATATTTTATCATCTACCTAAAATCCAATAATCCACCAGGTAGACCCATAATATCGGCAAAGGCTGCCTGACATTTACTCTTTCTCTATATATTTATCTGTTTCTTCAACCATTGGTGGTAAAGACTACCTTAAAGATAGCATGAATTTGTTAAAAACTCTAAATAAAATAAAATATGATCATTTATAACTGCAGATATTGGATTCTTATATACAGTTATTAATAATGAAGAAGGAATAGAAAGGAATAAAAATATGTTATCTTTAGATTTTCCTTCTGACCCACATAAAGATTTTTTACTACAATGTAATAGGTTCATTCTCAAAATTAACTACTTCATGTTTATCAAAACCTTCTACTTAAAAACCCAGGCAACAGCTATGGGGACACATTTTGCCCCCAGCTATGTGAACCTGGTTTTGGCCAATGGGAAGGTGGCATAATGTGAATTCCACTTGTAATTTAATGTTATACAGACGCTATATTGATGATGTGTTCATCATATGAAAAAACAATAGAGATGAAGCTAACATGTTCTTTGAGCGTCTGAATAACAATAATCTAGGTCTAACATTTGATTAGAAAATTGATCAAAAGAGATGTGAGTTTTTAGACCTAGAAAAAGAAATAGTGAATGGTAAAATCACAAGGACATTCTTCATGAAGGTTGATTATAATACATTTTTGGATAGAAGAAGTTGCCATGATAAAAAGTGGCTTGATAATATCCCTAAGGGTCAGTTTGTCACAATGAAGAAAACTGTGCTGAGGACAAAGAGTTTTATTTCCAAGCTGACATTCTTAAAAGAGATTTATAGAAAGGGGTTAAATCAAAATAAATTGGACGAGAAGCTTCAAGAACTAAACAGGATAGATAGAACTGGCATTCTAGAGAATAATAAGAATAGGACATCAAAATCTAAGAAATACTAAATAAAGAATATGAATACTATATAACGCAGGACCAATATGAATAAATATACAGACTATTAACACTGTACAGTCAGGATAGATTAGAAATTGATCATGTTTTGAATCATCATTGGCACCTATTATTAAAAGATCCTTATCTAAATAAGGTTTTACCAAAAAAAAATAAAACAATTTGTAAAAAGAGCAGAAATTTAAAAACAATACTTGTATCATCGGATTTAACCCATAAAGTTAAGAACTGGGAAAAATAAAACAAGAAGATAGTTTGAAGTCTGAACAAAATAAAATTTAGTGGCTGAAACCACAACTAATAGGATGGCATATTTGTAGCAAATGTTAATATTGTTCTTTTTGTCTAAAGAAATCTTTAACATTTATGATTTAAAGTGAGAGTTTCCAGAATATAAAAAAATGGCTTTCACATGCATTCTGTATCTCTCCATTTTGATAAGGTATACTCCAGGAATGTAAAGAACTAATGATATTTGAGATTGAAAGAGTTAAACCCGATAAAAGAAAAGGGAACAGACAGAAGAAACTCAAGCAACATGATACATTTTGGATTCTTTGACCTGATACCCTTTTTCCTAATGGACTATATGAGGGTTTTAACTTAGTATCTGTTTTCTGAATGATAACCTTATGTATTATATATGTGCTAAATGATTTGTGTGACTTTATAATATTGTATTCACTTTTTTTTTTTTCAAACAAGCTTTATTTGATGACAAGAGTTATACAACATTGAGCATAACAATGTGATGGAACTAGAACAACATAAACATAAATTAACACATATTGTTTGAGTCCTAACCTTATCGTAAGGTTATATCTTCACATAGTGATCATTTGAGGTTAGGGTAAAGTAAAAGAGTCTCTGAATAGTATCACAGCGAACACTACTCTTGTCATTAATTGCATTACATTGGTCCACCGATATTGAGCTTGTCCCCTCAATCATTAATGTTAGCTGCATTAAGAGTCCAGTGATGCAAACAAGTTATAAGCTAACAATTTATACATCAGGCATAAATATAACTATATCACTGAAGATACCCAGCATAAATTTTACACAGAGCTGGATATATTGGAATACCTGATGACTGCACTCAGATGAGTGCAGAAGTGAAAAGACGACAGTAAGAGAAAAGAAGAAGAGGGCAATGGGGGGGGGGGAGAGAAGGGAAGTGTAAAGGAAGGGGAGGAGAAAAAAAAGAGGGGGAAACCCCCCTAAGTAAAAGTGTTTTAATCTCTCTTTCTCCCTCGGGGGGGGGGGGGAGGAGAGGGGAGATGAAGAGGGGGGGGAGTCTACTGGGTCGATCAGGGGATGTGAGACAGCGAGGGTTGCTTCTGGGGGCTGGAGAATTACAGACCCCTACCCTCCCATGTTAGTGCCATCATTTAATGTGTGGCTAATTTACCGGTTTTTAGGTAATGGTAGCGTTCCAATCTTAGCAAGTCCCCCACTCTAGCTTTCCACTCCTGGACACTGGGAACTTGCGGGCTCTTCCAATGGGCTGGGATGAGCGCTTTTGCTCCATTTAGCATCAGAATGAGCAGAAGATATTTATCTTCCCCCGTTATCTTGGGTAGCTCATGGTAAATTAGGTATGTTGGTTTTGGGGGGATTATGATATTCAGAATTTTGCTCATTACTCCCAGCACCTCCTCCCAGAAAGGTCGTATACGCGGGCATGTCCACCAAATATGATGGAGAGATCCCTCCTCTCCACAGCCCCTCCAGCACCCCCCACCTGAGTGAGGATAGATTTTGTGTAGTCTTTGAGGGGTTAAGTACCACCTGCTTAAGTATTTATAGTGCATTTCTTGCACTTTCGCAGAAATCAAGGCCTTTTTGGCTCTCATAAAGATCTTTGTCCACTCTTTAGGTGATATCTCTGCCCCGAGTTCGGTCTGCCAAGCGATGGTGTACAATGGGAGAGCAGATCCCCCTCTTGTCAGTAAAATTTTGTAGAGTCTCGAGATGACATGTGTCGGTGTTTGTTGTAGAGTACACAACACTTCAAATAGTGTCCTGTCTCTGGTCAGTGCCCCCCGTTCCTTGTGAGTATCAAGGTAGTGAGACATCTGTGCGACTCTAAACCACAACGTGAATATGGTCCGGTCCCACTCCTCCAGCTCAGCCTGTGGTTTAAGTTTGCCCTGTTGTAGGATATTGGAAATGGTTATGTCTGCCAGGCTATAAGAGCCCCCCTGAGTATGTGTTTTAATGTCCATGCCCAGGTCTGGATTTTCTCTTATCGGGGTATTTGGTGATGCAGGGGTGGACACGTACGTGCCCTCTGCCATTAATTTGTCCCACGATTTAAAAGTTTCAGCTATCATAGGATATAATTTAGCAGATTCCGGTCGATTCCCCGCCGAGACCCAAGCCAAGGCCCCTACGTTTCCGCGTTTGAGGATCTCATTATCCATATGCATCCACCTCTTGTTATTAGAGTTCCTGCTCCATTCCACAATCCTGTGGAGAGAGATAGCTCTTTGGTACTTTCCCAAGAGGGGGACCCCCAGACCCCCACTGTTTCTAGGTAAATATATTGTTTGTTTTTTGATACGTGGTCTAATCCCGTTCCAGATATATGCCTCCATAGCTGATTGGATTTGTTGGATGTAGTGGGAAGCTGCCGCCGCAGGGATCGTTTGCATAATGTATAGCACCCTTGGTAAGATATTCATCTTCACCACCCCTATGCGGCCCATCCAGGAGATGTTTTTTTTTTCCAGTTGGATAGATCCTTGCAAATTTCATCGCTGATATTTTTATAATTCAGGTATACTATTTCTGATATGTTGGATGTGAGTGTGATTCCTAAATATTCAATTTTATGTGTGGCAATATTTATCGGGCAATTAGACTTGAGGGCGGCAAAGGCCTCTGCTGGTTCGGATATATTTAAAATCTTGGATTTTTGGGGATTGAGGAGAAAGTTTGAGACCTTCACGTATGCCCCAAACTCCGCTAATGCTGCTCCTAAGGAGCTAGCTGAGTCCGAAATTGTAAGGAGGACATCGTCGGCATATATGGATAATTTGTGGTCAGTGTTGCCCACGATAAACCCCCTCACCGCCGAGTTAGCTCTGATTTTACTTGCCAGTACTTCAATGGTGAGGGTGAACAAAAGCGGCGAGAGGGGGCACCCCTGTCTCGTTCCGTTCTTGATCAGAAACGTATCCGAAAGGATACTGTTTACTCTCACCCTTGCATTTGGGGTTGAGTAAAGAGACATCGCTTTGTTTATGAAACTAGTTCCGAAGCCGAATTTTTGTAGTGTTAGCCGAATGAATGACCAGTTGACCCGGTCAAATGCTTTCTCTGCGTCTGTGATGACCATCATGGGCGTGAGTTATTAACTGTAGGACTTTAAGGGTGTTATCCCTGGCCTCACGTGCGGGTATGAACCCGACTTGTTCAGTGGAGATTAGGTCTGGGAGGTATCTGTTTAGGCGGGTGGCCAAGACCTTTGCAAGTATCTTTACATCTGAGTTAAGTAAAGATATAGGTCTGAAATTCTCTGGTCTATCCGGGGATTTCCCTGGCTTGGGGAGGACCGTAATGTAGGCCTCTAGCATAGAACCCGGGAGGACCGGGTCATCCGCTAGTGAATTGAACATATTGGTTAGTTCCGGGACAAGGATGTCCACATAATGTTTATAGTATTTCAGGCCAAAGCCATCTAGTCCCGGAGCCTTACCCGAGGGGAGGTCTTTAATGGCTTTTTGGACTTCCAAGGAATCTGTGTCTTCATTTGTGAGTTTGGGAAGATCGATTCCCTCAAGATATTGGAGGATATCTTCTTTTTCCCGGTCCGGGGAGGGGGTATCCCCTCCTGGCCGGTCTGAGTTATGTAAGTTGTATAGGGAGTTGTAATAGACCCTAAATACCTCTGCTATGGATTCTCCGTCCGCTCTATCCCTTTCTTCCTTATCCTTCACATGGCACACATATGCTTTCAGTTTTTTTCTCGCAAGTGCCCTAGCAAGGAACTTTCCGGGCTTGTCCCCCTGCTCAAAAAACAGTTGTCTCAATATGAGAGCCTGTTTCTGATATTCTTCCTGCAGGAACTGCAGTAGATTTTTCCTGGCTAGAGTCAATCGAGCCAGTTCAACCTCGTCATGCGGGTTCGCCTTGTGAAGTTGTTCTGAGTTTTCAACTTGAAACAATAGAGCAGTATAACACTCTCTTCGCAGTCTTTTGAGCCTTGCTCTCCGCTTAATCAGTAGGCCTCTTATAGTGCACTTATGTACCTCCCAGATGGTGGTATCTTTCATCTGGTCATCGGAGTTGATGCGGAAGAATTCAACCAGGGATTTCCGGATATCAGAATTGAATACCGGGTCATCCAGTAACGTGTCATCCAGTCTCCACATGAAGGGAGTGAGTGGGACACTAGGCCATTGTATAGAACACCCAACTGGAGCGTGATCGGACCAAGTGATAGCAGAAATGTGACTGCTTTTAGTGATTATTAAGCCCATTGAGTCAGTGAACAAATAATCGATTCTAGAATATTTTCTATGTGGGTGCAAGTAGAAAGTATAATTTTTATCTAGAGGGTGGTGCATGCGCCATATATTGTGAACTGCGATCTCTGCTAATGAAGCTGCCATTCGCTTCAGGGTTTTCTGAGGGGCGCTGGAAATGCCATTGGAGGTGTCAAGAGAGGGATCAAGAGAGGCATTGAGGTCCCCCCCCAGGAAGAGAACACCGATCTGGATCTCAAGAATTTTGCGGGTGACCCTTTGTAGAAAGAGGTGCTGGGACATATTGGGGCTGTATACATTTGCAAGTGTTATTGGTCTCCCAAACAAGGAGCCAGTGCGTATCAGATATCTGCCTTTGGGGTCCCTGTGGGCTTGTGACAATTGGAAGGGCATTCTCTCGCTAAACAGAATTCCGACCCCGTTTTTTTCTCAGGGCCGGACGCAAAATATGCAGTTGGATAATGGCGATTGAACCATTTCGGTTCACGTGTAGCTGAGAAGTGGGTCTCTTGTAGAAATATTACATCTCCTCCCATTCTTTGCATGTCTTTTAATACAATGGAGTGTTTATTAGGGCTATTAAGTACCTTCGTGTTTATAGAGATAAGCTCAACTGGATGGGACCTGTGTCTCAACCGGTGATTCGCCATTTTGGTCTGGGGGCTATAAGAGAGTCAGGGGGGGCTTACACGGGGAATGAGTGGAGGGGAGAAGGAAAAGAGAAGAAAAAAAAATATATATTTATAATTGGGGGAAGGGGGAGTTCAAGCAAGAGAGGGAGGAGCCCTGTGAGTGCTCAGGAGGAGGTCAGGTAGGTAGAAAAGGGGAGAGTTAAGTATAGGAAAGGAAAAGGAAAAATGGGTAATAAAGTGTCCTCTCAAGAGAGGATCAGATTTAGTAGTAAAGAGTGTTATACACAATTGAATCAAACCACGTGAACTAGAGTAACAGCAATTAACAATAAGGTTCTGTTTGAACAATAAACAATATCAACTACTTAATCAGACAGGGGTAGTTGTCCCTGTGTGTATTGCATTTTACATAAATCAATAATGTTATCTTTGTAACTCAGAATAATCTATGCTAACTAAGTGTAGTACTTGGGCAATTCCCCATAAATTTTAAGACCGGGACAGAGGGCCCGTGAGGTCAGTGTGCTCCGGCTCTCTGATGTAAGTTAGTCTCACCTTATTCCGTAGATCTAGATTCCCTGTCTGGATGTGTCCAACAGTTTGTGTAGTGGAGTATAGGCATTATTTCATCTGTAACCCCCAGACAGTGAAGAGCACATAGTAACAGTAATTTACACCATTGTCTGGTAGATCATGGAGCAAATTCAGGGGGTTAATATAAGCAGACTGTAGTGTTGACTGACTCTAAAAGGGCATCTAAAACTAGTGCCACAGATGGGTAGCCCCTTTTCTATCAAAGCTCCTAATGGGTTAAGCTCACCATGTATTGTTGGCTGAGTTTTCCTTTCTGAGTGTGCCTGACTGTTTGCCTATTGGGGTGTAAACAAAACATCTCCTGTATCATCAAGGCATTAAAAAGCATTCCTGAACAGTAATTTACCTCACTCTCAGCTAGGACACATACCCTTTTCAGGGGGGTTGATACATGCAAAGTCAGCAATAAGGGATGAGACATATTATCTTTTATGTGGGTACAACAACAACATATATATATTTATACTAAACTATAATATTCATAAGAACATACGACCTGAGAGTTCATCTGAAATGTCCGTTGCTCTGTCCCGGTAACAAAGGACGTGTGACCCATAAGGGGTTGCTGCTGTGGTCCCTGATAGCTAGGGTGTCAAGAATACAACAACCCTCCCCAGATACACTAGAGAGAGTCAATTTTAGGTTTACTGATTTTGTCCCTGACTCCCGCCACGGACATCCTGTGGGGCAGCATCTTCGTCCTGAAGAGGACCAATATCAAGGCCAAGTGCTTGGGCAAATCCTGAGAGTTCCTCCGGGGATCTGAGGATGTGGGTAGTGTTATCTTTGGTAGCTATAAGACATGTGGGGAACCCCCACCGGTAAGGGATCCTCCTCTCCCTCAGTGCCATAGTGATATGCCGCAGGTCTCTTCTCTTTTGAAATGTTGTGGGGCACAGGTCTGAATACACTTGGATCTCTGTTCCCCTGAAAGTGATGGGATGTTTTGCTCTGGCCAGTTTTAGGACCTCTTCTTTGTCCCTAAAGGAGAGAAATTTCAATATAACATCTCTTGGTGGGGCTCTATTCGGTGGTTTTGGGCGTAGGGCCCTGTGGGCTCTCTCTATTTGCAAGTCTTTTGCAGAGTCGTTATTTTTGAGGTATCTGACGAATTCCTGAATAAACTGTAGTAGAGCAGGTGGATCTACAGCCTCGGGGATGCCCCTCAGCCGCAGGTTGTTCCACCTGCTCCGGTTTTCAAGATCCTCCACACAGTCCATTAGAGCTTGCACAGCGCCCTCCTGAGCCTGTAAGAGACTGGATTGTTGTTGCATGTCTGAACTTAGGGTTTCCTGTTTTTCCTCTACCTGAGTGACACGTCTGTCCACAGCCATAATATTTTTTTTTAGCTCCCCGAACATGTTCTTAAAGTCCTTCATAGCATTCTTTATATCCTCTTTAGAGGAGAGATGGGTGATATCGCTCTTTGTGAGATAGTTATGCATTTGTGCACCAGGCTCTTGGTCCTGCATATGAACGGAGATGGATGGCTCCACCACAGCATGTACTAATTTACTGTGGGGTAAGACTGAGTCTGCTGATATCAGATAGTTTTCCATAATTGATGAATGTGCACCTTTTTGTGGTTTGGGGTTCCTCTTGCTGGCCATAATTAAAGGATATAAAATTCCCCAGGGCACACCTATATTTATTGGGTATTTATAGATCTGTATGCCGTTTGTGTCACTTTTTCCACCTTAACATTTATATATCTGCAGTAGTTCTTAATGGTATGCTGACTGCGTATTGTGGCCTATTTCTGTGAGTCGACACGCTGTATATAGCCCCCTTCTAGATATTGCGGTAGGTTGAAGAATGATCTGGGGCGTTATAGAATCTTTAAAGTGCGCTAAGGCTTTCCTAGTGTGTTCTCGTGGGCAAATGAGCCTAACAGGTCTTTTATTCAGCATGTGGGTTAGCCCCTCTTTTAAACTTGCTGCCCCTTTTATATTCGGGACTTACCAGCCTCCATGCTCAGTGATTTCTTCTCCTGGTGCCTTCCGGTATGTGTCTGCCGGCTCCCAGGGACTCGAGAGCTCCGGATGGCAGCCTGCGTTCCGGGAGTGGTTTCCACGCTGGGCCTCTGTTTGTAAGGCTCTTACCGCCTGTGTCTCCGGCGGGCCACATGGGTGCGGCCTTCACTCCGGCGATGTGGTCTGGGGCAAGTTAGAAGGTGCCCTCTTCTAATGCCTCTGAGGATTGTCCTCACCTCAACTTTGTCCGGTGTGGGAGGAGCTCCTAGCACTCCGTATGCAGTTCTCGGGCCAAGTCCCGGTCCTCAGGGCTCTCTTTGCCTCCGTTTGCGGGTAGGCCACGTGGGTGCGGTCCGGGCGATCGGGGGTAAGTGCGGAAGCATCCGGCTCTTGGGCTTTTGGAAAGTTTGGTCACCTCAGCCCCCTCCGATGTAGGAGATTATGGGTCCGGAGCCTGCTCCAATTTTATCAGGTAGATGCCTTTCTTGTGACCGGGAGATTCACGGTCCTCAGGCGGTGTTCTGGTATGCTCCTCTCAAACTTCCCCAATTAGTGCACCGCAGGGTTCCAGCAACTATGGTAGGGATTGCCAAGTATATTAAAAGATAAAAATGTTAATTAATCATGCTGAGTTTATGCAATTTACACAAGGGACTACAGAGCTCTAGGGAATAGCAGCCATCTCAGTTCATGGCTAGGCTCCGCCCCCTTGCATTCACTTTTTTTAATTTGTATGTTAAAATAAAAACAACAAAGTTTTCTTTTGTTTATTAACTGGCAGTTTCAATTTCCTTCACAGTGCATATGTATGGGCAAAATTTACAATTGCCACAGGGTACGTGCCTTTGAGGTTATCCTTTCTCCTACTTAAATTTTTTTGCAAAATGGCTCTTTACAATTTTTTCTCTAATACTTGGTGCTCTCCTCCAACTTATTGATACTTTGTCTCCCACATTCTTAGCCATATCTTCATCTATGTGTATCATATGTAGGTGTTTGTTCAGGGTGTCTGTAACCCCTTTGTGGGTCTCATTGTAAGTACCAATAAATCTCACTTTGTTATCATTTTTGTTCCTTAATTTTGGTATCAGTAGTTCTGTTCTTGAGGTATGAAATGCTTTGTGATAAGCTTTTTTTTCAGTACGGAGTTAGGGTAACCCCTCTCTTTCAGTCTCATTTTAAGATCTTTAGCTTGTATTTTGAAAGTTTCTATTTCTGAGCAATTGCGACGTAGGCATAAGAATTCCCCAAAGGGGATTGCATTTTTTCATAGATATGTGATGTGCACTCTCCAATCTCAAGATTGAGTTAGTAGCGGTTTCTTTTCTGTGTAGATCAGTTTTTATTTTGCCAAACATATCCCTAGATATGCTTAGATCCAGAAAGGTTACCTTATCGTAATTTATTTCATAAGTTCATTTTAGATTTAGTTCATTTAAATTCAGTTCGCTTATGAAGGTTTTAAAAAGATGTTCATCCCTTTTCCGCAAAATAAAGATATCATCTATTTACCTCAGCCACAACAAAATACGATCCATATATTTTCCACCTTTTCTCTAAATACTGTTTCCTGTTCCCACCACCCTAGATAGATATTGGTGTATGTGGGGGCACATGCCATCCCCATGGCGGTACCTCATACTTGGAGAAAGAATTTGTCATTGAAGACAAAATAGTTGTGGCTGAGGACAAATCGGAGTAGGAGCACTACAAGGTTTTTTTTGGATATACATTCTGATGCTTCCATTTTCAGGAAATACTCTACTGCAAAACAGCCCCACTTGTGGTCAATGGATGTGTACAGTGACTAGAAATGTGTAGGAGGGTAATGTTAGTACAGTGTCTCTCAATCTAAAGTCTATCACCTAGATTATGAGTTTTGCGTTAGAGGCTGTGCGGTGCTAATGAGCAGTTTATGCTCACCGCTCACTTACAGACAGCACTGGTATTACGGGTTTTTACAAAGCCGGCGTTAACAGACAAAATGTGAGTGTTGAGCAAAATTTTGATCCACATCTCACTCCTGCTTACGTTAGCGGTGAGCTGGTTGTGCGTGCTCTTGCACGATTTCCCCATAAGAATCAACGGGGAGAGCCGGCTGAAAAAAAGTCTAACACCTGCAAAAAAGCAGCGTAAAGCTCAGTAATGCAGCCCCATTGATTCCTATGGCTAGGTAGTTTATTAAATAGTTAATATCTATTTAGTAACTATTCTACCTAGTTAAAATAAATACAAACTTGCCTGTAAAATAAAAATAAACCCTAAGCTAGCTACAATGTAACTATTAGTTATATTGTAGCTATTTTAGGGTTTATTTTACAGGTAAGTATTTAGTTTTAAATTGGAATAATTTAGTTAATGATAGTAATTTTTATTTAGATTTATTTTAATTATATTTAAGTTAGGGGGGTTAGGGTTAGACTTAGATTTAGGGGTTAATAACTTTAGTATAGTGGTGACGACGTTGGGGGCAGCAGATTAGGGGTTAATAAATGTAGGTAGGTGTCGGTGATGTTAGGGACAGCAGATTAGGGGTTAATAATATTTAACTAATGTTTGCGAGGCGGCAGTGCGGCTGTTTAGGGGTTAATATATTTATTATAGTGACGGCAATGTCCGGTTTGGCAGATTAGGGGTTAAAAATGTTCTTTTACTGTTTGCGATGCAGGAGGGCCTCGGTTTAGGGGTTAATAGGTAGTTTATGGGTGTTAGTGTACTTTTTAGCACTTAGTTAATAGTTTTATGCTATGGCTTTGTAGTGTAAAACTTTTAACTACTGACTTTAAAATACGGTACCAGTCTTGACAGGAGAGGGTCTACTGGTCACTTTTTGGCAGACTCGTAATACCGGCGCTATGCAAGTCCCATTGAAAAAAGAGGATACACAATTAACGTAAGTGGATTTGCGGTATTGCCAAGTCTGGCCAAAAATGTGAGCGGTACATCTGTACCTGCAAGACTCGTAATACCAGCGGGTGTTAAAAAGCAGCGTTAGGATCGGCCAACGCTGCTTTTTAAGCCTAACGCAAAACTCGGAATCTAGGTGTATGTATCTTGATGCTTGTTTGCATAGACTTCCTATGCCAGAGACAATTGGTCTGCCTGGAGGTGTCATTTTGTTTTTATGCATTTTTGGGAGTAGGTATAATGTAGCCGTCTTGGGTCTGTTTACAGTCAAATATTTGTATTGTTTTGTTTTTATGAATCTTTGAGTGTAGGTATAATGCAGCAGTCTTGAGTTTGTTTACAATCAAATATTTGTATTGCTTGTTTGTAATAATTTCATCTGTTTTTGCAGCTTCTATTATACTTCTATTTTGTGATAGAAAATCTGTGGTAGGGGCACCAAAAATTGGTTTATAACATTTGTGATCTCCTAGTTGTCTCATTGCCTCTATCACATACAAGCCAGTTGGCCAGATCACAATATTTCCACCCTTATCCGAGGGTTTCACCACTACGTCTTGCCAACTTTGTATATTTTTGAGTGCCCATATTTCATATTTATTCAAGTTAGATTTATCCTTAATGTCTAATTTCAGAATATCTCTACTCACTACTTTCAAGTAAGTTTCCACCTGAGGGAGTTGAGAAAATTGTGGCATACATGTTGATTTTGTTTTTAGTTTCTTTTGCCAGTCGGTATGTATGGTAAGGGTCTCTTCATTTTCTTCCAGAAAAGACACAAGATTCATAATTGCCTGTTCATCTAAGTCAATATCATCGTGTTTAGAGTACATCTTGCTTAAAACTAATTTTCTGTTAAACAAGTTTAAATCTTTAATGATGTCAAAATCATTCAATTTATTGGTGGGAGAGAAAGATACACCTCTACTTAGGACACTTATATGATGAGTAGTTAGGGTTTTGTGTGATAGGTTTATAACCATCGTGGTCTCTTCCCCCAATCCTCCCTGTTCACTTCATTGTTTTTGTACCCCCACTTTGTCCTGTTTCTTAGATTTCACTCTTGCCTGCCCGCCCCTTCTTTTTCTTTTGTTTTGGGCTTCTTTGGTTCCTTGTTTTTTGACAGTATAGTCTGCCCTTCACTTGTGCTGGATACTAAAAGAGTTCTATTTGTAGGGCCCTACCCATTATTCTCTATAGCAGAGGATTCACATTCTGAAGATGTGACCTCGTCCTTACTGACACTGGAGTTCTGGGATTTTTCTCATCCCATGTAAATACACGTCCTTTGTCAAAGTCTTTAAAATCTCTGCTTTGTTTTTTGCATTTTGTCTTAATTATCTCATTTTCTTTAGTGGCAGGAAATCCATACTTATATATATTAAGATTTATCATATAATACTTGTAAAATTATGCATGTTTCTTGTTTATCGATACTCTGCTTCCCCCCACCCCTTATAGTATTCCTTTTCTTTAGTGTCTAGCTCTTCTCTTTAGAATTTTATAGGCAGATTTAAAGGTCTCTAAGGGTTCAAATTTATTAAGTTTAAGGTTTAAGTCAGAGATTTCTTTACTCAATTCTTCAACTATTTCTGTTTCGTAATCAGACAGAATAGCCACTAGTACTTCTGAACACAATATAAGTGCCTCTTCCCACCTTTCTCTATAACTTTCTATGTGAAAGGAAAATGTTGGAAAGAGTTTAACTCTTAGACCCCTTGAAATGAAATGTTTTGCTAGGTATCGGTCATATGTACTTTTATTCCACACAGATCTTGTGTGTTTTCTCAAGAGTTCTCCTAGTAATTTAAGACCTGTTTCCAAGTCATTAATTTTTGTTTTGGTGTTACCTTCTGATGTAAAGTTAGAAAATATCTTGCCTATATTGTCTTGGCCTTATTTTTCTCTGGTGAGAAACTCATCCATCAAACTGATGGATGCCATATCAAACCAAAGAGAGACTACTGAATAGTCATAAAATATAATGATAAACAATCCCTAAGATTACCTAGGGTAGGGAGGGTTGGATAAATCTGAACACAGGACAGGTACCCCCCTAAGGTATGCCTACATATACTTATGGAGGCATTGCCTAATGCCAAAGTATGAGTTTAAGAAAAGAGAGAGAGGTATATAAGCATTATTGGCATACTTGATCCTGAGTCTAGATTATAAACAAATTACTGTGGATAAGGGCTGAGTGTAATTAAAATGTAACTTTTATTAATATATCATGGATAAAAAATAATTATGATAGATGGAGTGAATCATCTACCCATAGTGAATATTAAAAACATATGTTAAAAAACACACATAAGTATCTCGTATTGAGATTAACTTCTCAAATAACCAGCTGAAAAGCTCTATGGAATATCTATAAGTAAGGAGCTGGCTATTTTATCAGACAAGGGATAAGACCCGTATCTGTAAGTATGAGTACCGGGTAACAAACGGTTTAGTAACAGAATTATGGATGTGGTATGACTATGTTATCAGCTATTAGTAATCAATCAGGCGTGAGGACCGTTAACCCAGAACCCTATACGCCAAATAAGGACAACAATTTAAATTAACTGGTTATAGAGAAGCAGTATGAACGCCTGACGCACATTTCATCTACTGCTTTGTCAAAGGCGCCAATTACTTCGTATCATGTCCGCTTGCACATTGATAAATATGCCCCTATGTGTTTATAAGAATAGGTGCTCTCATTTATTGTGTTAAACTATTATATTATTAGTTGAATCTAAAAAAAAAAAGCTTTATGGGATGTTTTTCCATAAATATAAATGTAGTTGCCCATTGCAGTTTATTTACCTAATTGTTTTTTAATATAATTTCAGGATACATTGGGTGAAAACATTTTAGCAACATAGACAACAGTTGTATTTTACTATTTCAGACAAACTGAATTGACAATAAAACCCACTTACCAACTCATATTTTATTTAATGCTACCACTATTACTGTATAATTTAGTTTGTCAAGCATGTAAACTATGATGCTAAAATGTTCCAGTCAAATGTCTATACAGTTTTTAAGTAATTTCTAGCTGCCAGTAGATTTTTTGTGTGTTTGTGTGTGTGTCTGTATTTCAGTGTTATTATGGATGCAACTCACTATAGGAGTTAGACTCTATTTATAGTTATATCCCAGTGGCAAGCATATTTCTTATATTTTTGTTGCCATGTCATATTTGCTCTGTTTTTTCTGTTATTTAGGCTTCAACAAATTGGTGAAAAATATCATGGCCTTTGCTGTTGCCATGATTTGTCAGAAACCAACTAATTATTTAATTCACTGGTATTTCCATTTGGAACAATTAAGGGCTTCTTATAGAATCTAAAATTCAGAATACATTATATGAATTTGCCTTCAACTATAAGTAACTTCTATACATTACCGTTAAGTGCTAGATTATGTGTGTTGTGCTAACTGTTGCATGCAAGGTATAAGGGGTAAATCCCAACTCTTTGCACATGTCGGAAGTAGCGTGTGTACTACGAGTTGAAAGTAAGCCTGTTTGCTTGAACGCAATTTAATTTAAAGCACGTCAGGTTAGTGTGACTTCAGAGCTGTGGTTAACTATTACACAAGACAAAAAAGCTGCCAATATTAGTGGAGGGCACTGTATCTATAGTAATAAATATGCAGGTTTAGGTATATACAGATATACATGGAAATATGTATTTACAATAAAAAGGACATTATCCTGTAAGTGAAGAACATTGGCATTTTAAATATGAAGAATAAATAGTGCTCCACTCACAATCTAGCCCTT
Source organism: Bombina bombina (assembly GCF_027579735.1). Classification (NCBI taxonomy): domain Eukaryota; kingdom Metazoa; phylum Chordata; class Amphibia; order Anura; family Bombinatoridae; genus Bombina; species Bombina bombina. The sequence continues at coordinate 389,773,285 of NC_069503.1, read as the reverse complement.
AATTGGGAAGATACCAATGTTTCTGATGATTAGTAAAATATGGGAGCAGATCACTGGCTTTAGATCATAATTAAAACCTTGAAGTAGCAAATAAGTACATCTCATACAGAAAAAAATAACTTAAAGATCTGTGTGACAAGCTTGCCTGGATCCTGCCTCATTTAAATAGCAGAAATGTGACATGGTGGGAAACTACAAAATAACAAAATGGGATGTTGTGATTTGCTATATAGACCAGAACAAGTTGTAGATGGGATTAAATTGAGTTTCAGTTTTTTATCTGTGGCGTTTGGGCAAAGAAAAACTCCCTGAGATACGGAATCACAAAGTCTTTGGTGTGGGGGCAATAACTAATGTGAGTTTGATGGTTCAGATCAAGGAACACCTGGGTTTTTGTTCTTCCCTGAGTACTAGAGAGCAACAATGTGTTGCCTTTTTTTTTTTTAACGTTTGTATTATATTTTTTTCTATTAAAGATTATTGTTTGGTGGAATTTGCAACAATGTTACAAGCTGAATATTTAGACTCGAGCTTGTGGCATAGTGTAGTGACAATAAATAACTGCAATACCAAGAAATGGACAAAAAAGAGATCAGTTGGCACATAAAAAAAACTTGAAGTATTGCTATGGAGAACCAAAATGAATGTTTTTTTTGCATTTGAAGAAAATGTTAAAATATCTTAATGATGCAAAACCTAAAAAGGGTATCTTTGTTAGTCCAGATTATGAATGTGATGTTTGATTAAAGCATTGAAAAGAAACATGAATCTTGGCTTCTTTCAAAGCCATTGTTAAAGGTTTCTTGGCAACAAAAATTAAGCAGAACTCTCAATCTAACTACAAACATGTCTTGACTTCTCACCTTTTTTTCATTAAAAAAATTGTTAAGACACTATGACCTAGTCCTAGATTACAAGTGTAGTGCTATTTTATGAAACATATCTAGTGGTAATTGTGCTTAAAATACATTGATTCAACAATTATATCAAGAGCATCTGAGAGCTTATATTTGTAGCTGAGAGTTAAGTTATTATCAGGTTTATTATTATCAGGTATTTGTAGAGCGCCAACAGATTTCACAGCGCTATGAACATAGGTGGTATACAAATTAACATTTACAGGGGTCAAGTGGGTACAGGGCCCTGCTGAGAGATGCACTGTTGTAGTCGGCTCTTATGAATGTGAACTACAAATAGCTGGGCTAATAGGTTTACATGCTATGGGGTTTAAGGGGATAGTAGTGGATATAGGAAAGTTAGTGTAGGTTGTATGCATCCCTGAATAGTAGAGTTTTCAGGGGGCACTTGAATCTTTCAAAACTAAGGGAGAGTCTTGTGGAGCGAGGCAGAGAGTTCCATAAGATGGGAGCCAGAAAAATCTTTTAAACAGGAATGTGAGGAGGTAACAAGAGACGAAAGGAGGAGATCATGAGCGGAGCGAAGGGGACGGTAGGGAGAGTATCTGGAGACAAGGTTTGAGATGTAGGGGAGAGAAGTGCAGTTGAGGACTTTGTATGTCAGGGTGAGAATTTTGTGTTTAATCCTGGAGGCAAGAGGAAGCCAGTGAAGGGATTGGTAGAGAGGTGCAGCAGATGAAGAGCTACGTGTAAGAAAGATGAGCCTGGCAGAGGCATTCATTATGGATTGTAAGGGAGCTATGCGGCAGCTAGGGAGACCAGAGAGGATGGAGTTGCAGTAGTCAATGCGGGAAAGGATGAGAGAGTGAATTAAAATCGTACTTGTGTCTTGTGTAAGGGAATGTCTAATTTTAAAGATGTTTTTAAGGTAGAAGTGGCAGGCTTTAGCCAAATACTGAATGTGAGGAGTGATAGATAGTCAAGTGTAACCCCAAGACATCGGGCATGTTGGGTTGGGGTAATGATGGAGTTATCAACAGTTATAGAGAAATGGGGGGTGGAGATTTTGGAAGAAAGGGGGGAAATAAGGAGCTCAGTTTTGGAGAGATTTAGCTAAAGTTTAGGTAGTGAGAGAACATCCAAGATGAGATATGAGAAAGACAGTTAGTGACACGGGTTAGCAAGGAAGGAGATAGTTCTGGTGCAGAGAGGTATATTTGGGTGTTGTCAGCATACAAATGATAATGAAACCTGTGGGACTTTATTAAGGAACCTAATGAGGACTGAAGAGGTGTAGAATGAAAAGAGGAGGGGACCGAGGACAGAGCCTTGTGGTACTCCAACAGAAAGAGGTAATGAGGCAGAGGATGCCCCAGAGAAGGCTACACTAAAGGTACGGTTAGATAGATAGGAAAAGAAACACGAGAGAGCTGTGTCGCAGATGCCTAAGGAATAGAGGGTTTGGAGCAAAAGTGGGTGGTCAACAGTATCAAAGGCTGCAGACAGATCAAGGGGGATAAGTAGAGAGAAGTGGCCTTTGGATTTTGCTGTAAGTAGGTAGTTGATAACCTTAACAATTGCTGTCTCTGTGGAGTGTAGGGGACAAAATCCAGATTGCAGTGGGTCAAGGTGGGAGTTTAATATAAGGAAATGGGATAGACATGCATATACTAGCTTTTCAAGAAGCTTTGAGGCAAGAGAGACTAGGGAAATTGGGGGCGGTAGTTGAATGGGGAGGTTGGATCGAGAGAAGGGTTTTTGAGGATAGCTGTGACCAGTGCATATTTAAGAGATGAGCGAAATATACCAGTGCTGAGGGAGAGGTTGAAGATGTGTGTGAGTATAGGGGTAAGGGTAGAACAGAGGGAGGGTAGTAGCTGTGAGGGGATGGGGTCAAGGGGACAGGTAATGAGGTGAGAGGATAGCATAAGGGCAGAAACTTCTTCCTCTGTAACAGGGGCAAAAGAGCTAATTTTTTGGCTATGTGGGTTTTGGATGATTGTGAGCTTTTGGGGGGGACAAGTAGTATGTTGTGAGCCAATTTCATTTCTGATGGAGTCGATTTTGTTGTTGAAGTAGCTGGCAAAATCTTGAGCTGAGAGAGAAGTTGTAGTGGGAGGTGGGGATGGGCAGAGAAGAGTATTTGAATGTTGAGAACAGACGTTTTGGGTTTGAAGAAAGTGTAGAGATAAGAGTAGAGAAGTAATGTTGTTTATATAGATTAAGGGAATAATATTAAGAGTTTGAAGAATAAATTATAGTGAAGAAACTCAGCTGAACTCTGAGATTTCCTCCAGTGTCGCTCAGCAGTACGGGAACATCTGCGTAGGTACCGTGTCAGAGGAGTATGCCAGGGCTGAGGATGAGTGTTTGATTTCCGAGCTATGGTATGTGGGGCCAGATTGTCAAGGACTGATGTAACAGTGGAGTTGTAGTGGCAGATAAATTCATCAGGGCAGGAAAAGGAGGGGATGGATGAAAGGAAGGGTTCGAGAGGTCTTGCGAGATGTTGCTGATCTATTGACTTGATTCTTTTGTGAATTTTGGTGTGAGGGGTAGAAGGAGGGAGAGTTGTAGGGAGGGAAGTGATGTTACAAATGAGGAAGTGATGTTGAGAAAGAGGAAAAGGGGAGTTTGTAAAGTTTGAGATAGTGCATCAATAGCTGAAAATCAGATCAATGGAGTGACCATCTTTGTGAGTGGGAGAGTCAGTCCATTGTGACAGGCCGAAAGAGGAAGTGATTTGCAGAAGCTGTTTTGCAGAGGAGGCAGTGGGATGATCAACAGGGAGGTTGAAGTCACCAAGAATGAGGGCAGGGGTATCTGAGGAAAGGAAATAAGGTAGCCAGGTGGCAAAGTGATCTAGAGTTGATGAGCTAGGGAGGCGCAAACATTATTCAAGTTTAAATTATCAAACAAGCATGTAAACAGAATTTTACATGTTTAAAATTCCTGAGACATATTCAAATAAAAAATCCAAATGACTCAATGACATTTCAGAATGTCTACTCTTTACATTTCAGGTGTTTGCATTGATACCTGTATACAGTGTGATATGAAAATAATCGATAACAGGGTTTACCTACAGTATCACATTCAGCACAATGAGAATTTACAACTTTGCATGATTGGAACGGTTTGATGGCTTCAATGTTGGAAATCACATCATTTTTTAAAAACACAATTTATAGTTAGAGAATAGTTTAAAGCTCACTATTGAAAATGGGAATCGTTGCAACCACTTTCTTTTGTGAGATTTTATAAACCCCCACTGTTCAGGCATTTTCATTGAAAAAAAAAAAAACACAAAAGAAATACATGAATTTTACAACCTCAAAGTATTTAATTAATCATCACCATATCACAAAAACAATATACTTTTTTTCCCAAAATTATATCTATTACATACCTATGTTTTCTTTTTGATATTTTTCAAAATATGTACAATGGATCTTGAAAGTAAACACCTCTTAAAGGGACATAATACCCAAATGTTGAAATGCTTGAATGTGATGCAGCATAGCTGTAAAAAGCTGACTATATCACCTGAACATCTCTATGTAAAAAAGAAAAATATTTTACCTCAAAATTTCCAAAGTATTCAAACCATATTGTAAAGGACTTTAAGCAGCCAGTAAGTATGCCTGTCCCAGGAATTGCAAGGGAGCGTGCCTCATGCACAGTCATGTTATTTCCCTATTCAGTTTAAGGAAGTTTACTATGGAATCTCATGAGATCATAGTAAAACCGTTTATGATCTCAGCACTGCTGAAGCTGATTGGCTGCTGTTCATTTCTTACTTTTAAAAAAAAAAAAAAAAAAACCTGCAGCTGGGCAGTAACTGAAAGATAACGTTTTACAGAACACTTACTCTGGGTATCTGAGGAATTTTTAAGGTAAAGTGAAGGCATAGGTTGTTCAATATGTAGTCAGAGAGCACTTCCTTTTTTTTTTTTTTTTTTTTAAATTTATCTTTATTGACCAATTCGGTATATACTTCATATAACAGGGCAAACACAGAGAATCAGATTACAAGAAAAACACAAAAAAAAAACAATCCAGCGGATGTGACATTCTTATATAAACAATACTATGTAACAGATAGAGACAATTTCACCACATCCCTATACAGTCAGCGCTTAATACATATCTTATTGCCATTTGAGATCCGTACAAGGTCTCTGTAGGTGCAGACTTTTAAAGTATCTCTGTGAAATTCCAATAGCTATATTTCATACCAAATTAGGGGTTTTATGATAGATATAATGAGCAGAAAAAAAGAAAAAAGAAAAAAGGGAAAAAAAGAGAGAGAAGAGAAAAAAAAAAAAAAAAAAAAAAAAAGTAAGAATAGGTTTCCCCTCTCACCCCTCCCTCACCTCCCTTTAGGTTCTTAACTCGACCTCCACTCACTGTAGATCTGGGCCAGGCTATTCATTTCCGCTTCCTTCCCTTTTATAGACTAGATATATATCAATACCATTCATTTGGGAAAACATTTGAAAGAATTAGCGTCTCAAAAAATTCCGATCTGCGCAAATTACGCACAAGTAAAAACTGACTAGCAAGTGGATAGGACAATATAACTCTTAACCATTTCATAAAAAAAGTTTTGACCCTTTTCTCTTCGGAGGGAGCTATATTCAGCTGTTCAAAAATTATCTGGGCGTGTATCGTATTTATAAAACAGCCCATTGTAGGAGCTTTTCTATTCTTCCAACCTTTTAATATGAGGTTACGACCAAGCATAATTGCCGTGTTAAAAAGGTTAGTGTTAACTCTGTTATGGTCCATGTTGTAGAGAAAAAGGATATGGTTAGCTTGGAATTTTAACCTAACATCTAAAGCTTTATTAAGCCAAAATTCCACTTTTCTCCAGAACTGGAGTATTTTGGGACAGTTCCAGAAACAATGAATAATGTCTGCACAAGAATTATTACATTTTGGGCATTTTTCTGCAGAATTCGCGTACCACTTAGATAGTTTCCCTGGTGTCAGGTAAGAATTGTTGAGTAATTTTATATGTGATTCTTTCCAAGTTAACGGGATATTCGCGCCTTGCACCCATTTATAACTTGCGCTTAATGATTCTGCTGAAAGATCCGTAAAGAAAACATTCTACTTCTGGACTAGATTATCCCTAAACAATTGGGCTTGTTTATCCAGCATAATTTTATATAAAAGAGCTATGCTATGTTTGCCTGACTTATAGCTTGCTATATATTTTTCAACTTCCCCCCACCCATTCGCATCTGTATTTAATCTATTAATTCCTGCTATATAATGTCTGATCTGAAGATAAGCAAAGAAATTCTTATTAGATAGAGAGAATTCTATAGCAATATCCTCAAACGTTCTTATCTGAGACATATTATTTAAACATTGATTTACATAAAGCAGACCTTTGTGCTTCCAAGTCTTATAGACTTCATGGGATAGTCCAGGCATAAATTGTGGGTTGCCTTGTATCGGGAGAAATGGGGAAATCTCAAAATTAACTTTGATCGTTATATTTAGCTTTTGCCATGCTTCAATAATATTAGATAGTGTCTTTATGTGTTTAATATGGTCTGGTAATTGTTTCGTCGGGCAATGCAATAAGGCTTTAAGAGAGAAAGGTGCGCACAGATTTTCCTCTATAGATAACAGTGAGAAATAGCTAGTCTCTGATAGCCAATCAATTGCAACACGGGCTAATAAAGCCAGGTTATACTTTTTGATATCAGGGAAAGATAAGCCTCCTCCTTCCAGTCTTGGTGTGAGTTTGGCTATGGATAACATATGTCTTTTATTGTTCCAAATAAATTTAGCACATTCTGAGTTAAACCTTTTAATGTCGTGAGACAAAATAAAGAGCGGCATGTTTTGCATAATATACATCAATTTGGGAACTAGAATAGACTTAATAATCATTATTTTGGCAGATAGAGAGATAGGGAAGGCGCTCCATTGTACAAGTTTCTCAGAGGTTTTATTAAAAAAAGGAGCATAGTTAAGTCTGTACCATTGTTTAGGGTCAGCATGGAAATATATTCCTAAATATTTAATACTAAGGGATTCTTGAAAGGGATGTTCTTGAAAACTGTTTTTATTTTTATTAACCCATAGAATTTCAGACTTGTTAGCGTTTATTTTATAGCCCGAGATAGAGCCAAACAAGTCAATAATTTTTAAAACATGTGGTATACTTTTCTTTGTGTTTTTAACGTATAGGAGCAGATCATCCGCATATAAAGATAGAACAGATTTTTGTTCCCCGAGCCTAATTCCTTGAAGCTCTTGACGTAGCATTATAGCCAGTGGTTCTATAGCCACGTTAAATAATAACGGAGAGAGTGGGCAGCCTTGCCTCGTCCCCCTACATAGTGTAAGATATGCAGTATAGCTACCATTAATTAGTATATTCGACCTCGGGTGATCATATATAGTCTTGACAAATTTGGGGAATTGACCTGTAAAACCAAATTGCGCTAACGTGGTGAACAGATGGTCCCATATTATAGCATCAAATGCCTTTTCGGCGTCTATTGTTATTATCGCGATATCTTGATTAATTATTCTTTTTTCCGCTAGTTTATTCCAAAAATATTCTAGTATTAATGCTACTTTCCGTGTGTTTTTGGTTGGGGATCTTTGATGCATAAAACCCACCTGATCAGGATGTATAATAGGATCTAGGCATTTTTTCAGTCTATTAGCCATGATGTGAGTTAATAGCTTATAGTCTAGATTGAGCAGTGAGATAGGTCTATATGACTTAGGGTCTAGTGGCGATTTGCCCTTTTTCAGTATCAGTGAGATTATAGACTCAGAGAAATATTTTGACATGTTTTGCCCCTCAATAAAATAACCATTGAATAGTTGTACCAAGACATCTATTATCTCCATTTTAAGAATTTTGTACATCTCTGCCGGAATTTGGTCTGGGCCCGGGGCTTTATTAAGTTTAGCTTTTTTAATTGCTTCCGCTACTTCTTCTTGGGTTATTGGGCTATTTAAAGCTGTGTCCATTTCTTGTGCTAATTTTGGAAGGCAGATTTTATGCCAAAAGTTGACTTTATTATTAGCATTTATTTCTTTCGCAGCATATAGATTTTGATAGAATTGAAAGAATACATTTTGAATCTTAGATTGATCTGTTACTCTTTCTGTCCCATCATAGATAGCCTCTATTACGTTAGATTTTTTCTTTGCTTTATCTAATCTAGCTAGAAACTTAGCAGACTTCCCATATTGGCCTTTATATTTAGCAGTTAACTTTAGTTCTTCCCAAGCGACTTTCTGTTTAATAAAGATATCCCTTTCTGTTCTGGCCCCATTGTATTTATCTCTTAATATCCTAGAGGGATTATTTATAAATTTACGATATGCGTTTTGGACCTGATTAGAAAGCTGACTTTCCCTCCGCTGCAACTTTTTTTTTTTCAGAATCATAAACGCTTTAATCTCGCCTCGCAGATAGGCCTTTGCAGTTTCCCAGAATATTTCAGTTTTTTCTCTGTATGATCTATTTAAAGAAACAAATTCTTTCCATTTGTGTATTAACCAATTATTGAATTCAAGATTGTTCACTAAATAATTTGGGAAGAAAAAATTATTTCTGTTGTTTCTCTGTGGCGGGTGTAAATGTATGTCTAGGAAAATAATTGCGTGATCAGATATCAGAATATCAAATATCTTAGTTTGAGTCTCTAGTTTAATCATGGAGCTGGAAATCAGAAAAAAGTCTATACGTGATAAGGAGCCGTAGGTCCTCGAGTTGCAGGTAAAGGACCTCGTATCAGGAAATTGTAGGCGCCAGATATCATGTAATTTCAAATTTTTACATATGTGTTTAAATATTTTGGCCTTCTGACCCGAGAAAGTGGAGTTCCTAGAACTAAGTCTGTCTAGGGCTTCTGATGGTATTAGGTTAAAGTCACCCGCTAGAACAATATTCTGATCCATAAAATTAGTTAGCATAAAGACTAAACTATTCCAGAAGGTGGGGTCTGCTCTATTAGGTCCGTAAACATTACAGATCACCATTTTGAAATCCTCGACCTGCAGCTCAAGGAGGGCCCATCTCTCCTCAGGGTCTAATGATACTCTTATAATATTATACGTAAGTTTTTGTCTGACTATAGTTTTCCTCTTGATTGGGGAGGTAATGCCACCCACGTTCCAAGATAACAATCTAATATTGCCCTTCATCTAATCAATATATTGTAGCATGATTAAAATAAGTTTAAGGGGCGAGCTAAAGCAGACGGGTAGGGGGGAGAGGGGAGACGGGAAGAGGGAGAGAAGGGAAAAAAAAAAAAAAAAAAAAAAAAAAAGAGGATACAGAAAGAAAATTGCAAACAGAGATTATTTGCAGAAAAAACCTTATCAGGCGAAGCGAAGCCTGGTACACTTTAGGCCGCAGGGGCAGCCTGTAAATTGATTTAGGGAAAAACATTCTTAGCTCTAAATCTTTATACAGCATTTCCATTATCAGCAAGAACAGTAGTGCCCTAACTAAAAAAAAAAAAACACGGATACTCTCTATTTTATAGTTATCCCAGTCCTCATGTAAGTGTTAGCTTGTGATCTTTAAAGTAGCCTTTAGCTTCTTCTATATTGTCTAGTCTAACTATGCCCTCCTTTTCTTCTATGATAATTCTTGCAGGGTACACTAATTTGGCTAAAAAAAACCCTCTTTGATTAGCTTGGTACAGAAAGGGGCCATTTCTTTCCTCCTGAAAGCAGTATCAACAGAGTAGTCTTGGAATATTAAAATTCTGTTATTTTCAATGTGAAAGTTATCTGTTTTCCTATATAAACGCAGCATATTTATTTTATCTTGGAAATTTAAGAACTTTATCAGGATTGGTCTATGTATGTTTTTACCATTTGCTCTGCTTCTGGGAGGACCCAATCTGTGAGCCCGTTCTATCGGTATTGGTAATTGGGAATATTCTACCCCTAAGGCTTGGGGCAGTGTTGTCGCGGCAAAATGTAATAGGTCTTTAGGGTGCTCTGACTCGGAAACGCCTATGATTTTTAAATTATTCCGCCTTGAGCGGTCCTCAAGGTCATCTAGCCTGGCAGTCAGGCTTATATTTTTCTTTTCTAATTCTGAAATTTTTAGGGACTGATTATTAGTTATATCTTCCACTTCTGAGATACTGTCTTCTGCTTCTGAAAGTCTGTTAGCAAATACTTTTAATTCTGACGACAAACTAGAGATTTGACATTTGATATGTTCAAATTGTGGAAGGAAAATATCACTAAGTTGGGTGATCAAGGGCTGTAAGTCTGTCTTTGGGCTTAAGCCTTCACTACTATTTTCAGTCATAATATCAGATATACGTGGTCTTCTGTCCTTACTTTTTGGGGGCATGGTCTGAGGTGGTGTGCTGTGCGGGAGGAGAAATCTTTCCATAGATTTCTCGTGTTAGTGAGGGCAAGGCAGGAGTAGGTCATACAAAAAATAGATAAAGAAAAAAAGTGATAGAGGGCAGTGAGAACAAATAGAAAAAAAACAAAAAACAAAAAAAACAAAACGACAGCTCTTAGCTTTTTTTTTATTTTTTTTAAAGAGATTAAGTGTTTGTGACGTATGTCCCCAGGTGGGGAAGTATCTAAAACATATTTTAGTGTATATTAAAAGTAAAAAAAAAGTGAACAATAATCTATGTGAGTTAGGTGACCAGGCCCTGAAATGAGTGTGTTAAAAAAGTAGTCACACGAACAGAAGGTCTGGGATTCTCTTATTTAAGAAATGCCTTCAAGTTCACACTTAGATAGAATTATGGTTAGATTTTTGCCAAAAAATAGAGACAGCTCTTTTACCACCTTGTTACATATCCTTGTTGTCTAATCTGATCAGACCCTATGACACAAAATTACATTGAATCAACATACATTCCCCTTCTTAGCTGGCAATATTCTGCAACAAATATAACAATGGCATTGCAATATTCTTAACCTTATATATTCATATCTCACACTGTTGCAAATTTCAAAAAGGAACACTAATGACAGGAAAATTTGAGACCTGAGTTGCCACACTAAGTAGCAGCTACTAATATTCCTAGCCAGCAATATAAGTTTCGTTTGCTTGCTTATAGAGCACTTCCTTGATTGGCTAGCATCCAGAGAGAGTGGAGAGACACACATACTTATTATAATATTCCTCCACAAACCTCTGCAAGTAAACATTCTCCAGTGGCACAGACAGAGCAATCTGAACCAGGAGTCCCTAGTTTAATCCCAGGCAGGGCTCAATAATGGAGTCACCAATGGGGTCCCCACATTGCAGTTTGCATTTTAGTACAAACACAGCTTATGGAATCCTAATACTGATTTATGGATTCAAGCTGTAAAATTAATGCACCCTTGTAATCACTTGTAATCCAGGACTATATGTATATATAATTTTGAAATAAAAGTGATTTTGAAATTAAAATTGTATAAGCAGTACCTAGATCAGAATAAAGTATGTTGTTTAGTACTAAACATTTACTTTTATACGCTTAACTTTAAAAAAATAGTCAACTTAAAATTAACTTATGCTATCACTACATTGATGACCTGTTTATTTGGAGAGGAGACAGAAAATTGATTTTTTAAATTGGTTGAATTCAGGTTCTAAGCACTACGAACTTTCTTTCACAAGTTTTTTTGCGGAAACCAAATTAAAGGGACAGTCTCATCAAAATTAAACTTTCATGATTCAGATAGGGCATGACATTTTTAACAACCTTCCAATTTACTTTTATCATCAATTGTACTTTGTTCTCTTGGTATTCTTTGTTGGAAGTTAAACCTAGGTAGGCTCATATGCAAGTTTCTAAGCCCTTGAATGTTGCCTCTTATCTCAGTGCATTTTGACAGTTTTTCACAGCTAGAAAGTGCTAGTTCATGTGTATCGTATAAATTATTATTATCGGTTATTTGTAGAGTGCCAACAGGTTCGGTAGTCCTAAATACATGGATCCAATATGCAAGGTGACAGTTATGAGAGACAAAGGGATAGAGGGCCCTGCCAAGAGTTTCACTGTTGTAAATTTATCTCTCATGAAAGTGATATACAAAGCAGCTAGGCTTGAAGGCTTACATGCTAAGGAGGTTCAAGGGGATAACTAAAGGAGTAGAAGAACTAAGATAAGAAAATGCTAGTGTATATTATATGCATCCCTAAACCGTAGAGTCTTTAAGGAGTGCTTGAAAGTTTGACAGCTAGGGGAGTCGTGTAGAGCGAGGCAGAGAGTTCCACAAAATAGGAGCCAGTCTACGAAAAGGGATGGGAATGTGATTAGGTAACAAGAGAGGAGGAGAGAATGAGGTAATGAGCATAGTGAAGGGAACAGGAGGACAAGTATCTGAAGACTAGGTTGGAGATAAAGGGTGGAGCAGTGTTTTGAGGGCTTTATAAGTTAGAGTCAGTATTTTATGTTTTATTGTGGAGCTTAGAGAAGCCAGTGAAGGGATTGGCAGAGAGGTGCGGCAGATTAGGAGCGACGTATAAGGAAGATTAGCCTGGCAGAGGCATTTATTATGGATTGTAAGGGAGATAGATGGCAGCTAGGGAGGCCAGAGAGGAAGGTGTTGCAATAGTCAAGGCGGGAAATGATTAGAGAGTGGATTAAAGTCTTAGATGTGTTTTGTGTGAGCAAGTGGCAAATTTTGGAGATGTATTTAAGTTGAGTCATCAAGAATTGGCCAAAGACTGGATGTGAAGCCTGAAAGAGAGATCTGAGTCAAGTGTGACCCCAAGACATCGGGCATGCCTTGTTGTTGTAATGATCAACAGTTAGAGAAAGTTGGGGGGTAGGGATTTTGGAAAAAGGGGGGAAAATAAGGAGCTCAGCTTTTGAGAGATTTAACTAAAGGTAGTGAGAGGACATCTAGGATGAAATATTAGAAAGACACTTAGTGACACAAGTTAGTAAGGAAGGGGATAGGTCTGGTGCAGGGATGTAGATTTGGGTATCATTAGCATACAAATGGTATTAAAACCCATGGGACTATATTAAGGAACCTAAGAATGATGTATACATTGAGAAAATAAGGGGACCAAGGGCAGAGCCTTGTGGTACCCCAACAGAAAGTGGTAAAGGGTCAGAAGATGGGCCAGAAAAGGTAACGCTAAAGGTCAGTTAGACAGGTAAGAGGAGAGCCACGAGAGAGCTGTGTCACAGATGCAGAAAGATTGGAAGGTTTGGAGCAAGAGAGTGTGACCTTTAGATCTTGCTGTAATTAGGTAATTCATAACCTTAATGAATGCAGTTTATGTGGAGTGTTGTGGGTGAAATCCAGATTGCAATGGATCAAGGAGGGAGTTTAATGTGAGGAAATGTGATAAACATTTATATGTGAGCCTTTCCAGAAGTTTTGAAGCGAGGGGGAGTAGGGAAATAAGGCAGTAGTTGGATGAGGATGATGGATCTATAGAAGATTTTTTGAGGATAGGTGTAATTAGTGCATGTTTACGGGATGAGGGAAATATACCAGAGCTGAGGGAGAGATTAAAAATATGTGTGAGGATTGGAGTAAGAGTAGGAGAGAGTGATGGCAGTAATTGTGAAGTTATGGGATCAAAGGGACAGGTAGTGAGGTGAGAGGACAATATAAGGGCAGAAACTTCTTACTCAGTAGCGGGAGCAAAAAAAGAAAAGCTGACTGTTGCTTTGAGGGTTATAGATAACATTTTGCTCACTCTCGTGGAGTTATTTATGAGTCAGCACTAATTGGCTAAAATGTCTGTCAAAATAACTGAAATAAGAGGGCAGTCTGCAGGGGCTTAGATACAAGGTAATCACAGAGGTAAAAAGTATATTAATATAACCATGTTGTTTATGTAAGACTGGGGGGTGGGTAAAAGAGGGATTATATAACTTTTTCAAACAGTACAAATTCTGGACTGTCCCTTTAAGTTACTTAGATGTTACATTAATTGGTAATTATTTAACTGGTAAGATTGAAATTAAAATTTATTATATATGTCTACCAAAATTACATGCTAAAAGTTTACATCCATAACATACTACGTATGGAATTGTGAAAGGTCAGTTTATATGAATTAGTAGGAATTGTTCCCATCCTGATGATATTGTTAAAGAAAGCCAAAGGTTATCTCAGGTTTTATATAGACGCTAATACAATGCCAAGATCATTAGATGGGCCCTTAATAAGGTTAATAATATTGTCAGATCAGAAATGTTACAGGACATAAAGAACATTAGGTGAAACTTATTTTCTTTACACAATTTTCCAATCCGTATTACTAGATTTGTGATATTATTTGGAAAAGCCTTGGTAGGGGATGAGCAGCTCAGAGAAATATTTGCACAAGGTTGTAAATCTGTGTCAAAGAGAAATGTGACAGTAGGCAACGTATTGTCTCATAATATGCTATTAAAATTTAGGCAGAAGAAAAAAAAGTAAATGGTTGTATTTTAAAGGTAATTTTAAATGCAATGAGGTAGACTGTGTTGCCTGCAAACACATTTGGATTTCAAATAGATTTAGATCATGTTCTACTGGGAAACAATATCCAATACATTTTTACATGAACTGCCGATCAACATTTATTGTTTATGCAATTACGTGCACAAACTGTAATCTGAAATATGTAGAACTCACCACTAAGGAAGTCAGATCCAGGATTAGCGAACATATGAGGGCCTCTATTTAACAAAGGTCTTGCGGACCTGATCCGACAGTGTGGATCAGGTCCGCAAGACCTCGCTGAATGCGGAGAGCAATACACTCTCCATATTCAGCATTGCACCAGCAGCTGGTGCAACGCTGCCCCCTGCAGACTTGCGGCCAATCGGCCGCCAGCAGGGGGTGTCAATCAGCCCGATCGTACTCGATCGGTTGAATTCCGGTGATATCTGTCCGCCTGCTCAGAGCAGGCAGACAGGGTTATGGAGCAGAGGTCTTTGTGACCGCTGCTTCATAACTGCTGTTTCTGGCGAGCCTGCAGGCTCGCCAGAAACACGGGGCATCAAGCTCCGTTCGGAGCTTGATAGATAGGCCCCTATATGTCAAATATTACATCAGACAATGCTTGTTCTAATCTTTCCAAACATTTTATAGAGGAGCATGCTAAATATCTGTCCTTCTTCTCGTGGCAATCAATTGAAAAAAGATATCATACCTAAGTAGTGAACTTACTGTAGAAAGCCTTTTGGAGGAGAAACCAAATTATCGCAATTGTAGTGGGTGAAGCATTCTGGATATTTAGATACAAAATAAAGTATCCTCGTGGTTTTAAATTTAAAATGTTACAGATTTTTGAAAACCTTATGTTTAGTATTAAACTTATTGTGGTACATAAAAGTTTGTAATGATTTCTGTAATCAATAGCAGTGCAGTGAGTCAAGATCTAATGAGTTAAATGGGAATGAAAGGGGCTAGTGTGTTTGTGCACTATAAATTGAACCTCATCTGTATAATATTACTAAGTCTGTGAACAGGGATATCTAAAACGAGTAAGACTTATTGACCCTGTGCCTTCCTACCCATGATTCTTTGGGATATAGTTTTATGTATTTTGTTTTAACCATGTAGTAAACAATACATCTTTGTATTTTTACTAGGATCTTTTGCTTCTTTTTTGTCAGTTCTAAAACTCAAGTTTGAAGTAGTAAATCACCTGTTTTGTTTATGCTATATAATTATTATTTTTTTAAATTATCATCATTAGTGATAAAATATCAGTAATAAATTACACTTAAGATTAAATTTCAACACAATTTGGCCATGTATGGTTAAGAAGCTTTAAATATATGTGGATAGGAATATGTTATATAAGTGTTGCTGTTCCTTGCTCTAAAACCTGAACAAAAATGTGATTTACACAAATGTAGCCTGCTGCTATAATAAATGTCATATCTTGTGTCATTAGTCTTACTCTAGGGACTGAAATTTTGAATTTTCAAATTTAATATTTGTTTGCTTGATGGTATACAAAAATCCGTAAATAAATTAGCAACAAACCTAATTTTGTAATAAATAATTTGACAGGTGTCATTGCAATATGCACCCACTTATACCCTTATTTCCTGAGATTATGAGCAATAAAGAATCTCAAAATTTGAAACATTCTTATATTACATCCATTTTTTTAGCAATGTGACACATTGCTGTTAAGGGCTGCAATAGCTGATCTCATTAAAGACTGAAAGTTTGGATTTTTTGTAAACCTAAATAAATTTCAATTATTTTCATTGTGCTTACTTTTTATGGCTACTGGCCAAAAACAAAACATGTCAAGGAATCCATGTATTCCTTATGTCTATAAACATGAGGTAATAAGTCTTAAGTGAGTGCAGTAGTTGTTGTCGCTGCTTTAAACATAACTATGAAAATACCAATAAAAAACACCAAATAAAAATAATGTAATTATTTTTAATCCAGATTTTTAATGCACTCACAACTTTAAATTATCCATTTTGCAGAAATAATTGTATTATAGAGTGTTAGGAATAGTTATTATATTTTTTTTTCAAAAGAGTAGGCCTCCCATGGGCAATGGCAATCAATGTAGAAAGAATATAGAAAATAAAATATATTGTCACAATGACAATTTAAAGATCTATAATATAAAAGATCCTAAAAATAATACAATGGAAAAACATTCAGTTTACTAAGTTTTATAATGTAGCACTAAATATATGTTTAATTTTAGCTAACATGCTACAACGGTTAAGTGTTTTAATAGTTTAAGTGAGCTGATATCATGTAGCTGAAATTAGTAAAAAGGTGTTACAAAAAAAAAAAAACAGGGCTGGATTTGTTTAAAGGCCTAGGTTAAGTTGGAGTATATTACATGCCTGAGTTAACTAGCAGCCCATATTAGGGTGATGTACTACAGCTGCAATTAGACACACAGCAAGTTTGGGCAGGTAAGGAAATTAGTAGAACTGTCAGGATCTCTGATACATGTGTATGCTCACCTTACTCCTGAGACCAAGCATTTTTTACCTGATACCTGTGTATACTCTCCTTGCTTGAGATCAAGCATACTTACCTTGCACCTGTGTATGTTCACCTTGCTCTAGTGACTAAGCATACTTACCTTGCACCTGTGTATGTTCACCTTGCTCTAGCGACTAAGCATACTTACCTTGCACCTGCATATGTTCACCTTGCTCTAGCGACTAAGCATACTTACCTTGCACCTGTGTATGTTCACCTTGCTCTAGCGACTAAGCATACTTACCTTGCACCTGTGTATGTTCACCTTGCTCTAGCGACTAAGCATACTTACCTTGCACCTGTGTATGTTCACCTTGCTCTAGCGACTAAGCATACTTACCTTGCACCTGTGTATGTTCACCTTGCTCTAGCGACTAAGCATACTTACCTTGCACCTGTGTATGTTTACCTTGCTCTAGCGACTAAGCATACTTACCTTGCACCTGCGTATGTTCACCTTGCTCTAGCGACTAAGCATACTTACCTTGCACCTGCGTATTTTCACCTTGCTCTAGCAACTAAGCATACTTACCTTTCACCTACGTATGTTCAACTAGTTCCTGAAAGCCAAGCAGAATAACCTGATGCCGGTGTATGCTCACCTTGGTACCGAAGCTGTACCTTGTATCCTGTGACAATCTCACCAACAGTACCCACTGGATACCCTGTGCCTGCCTAGAAACCTGTGTCTACCATACCAGTGACATCCTTCATTAAACCAGCTGTGCCTGCTGTACCTATCTTGTCTCCCATGACAGTCTCATCAGCAGTACTCACTGGGTACCCTGTGCCTGCTGAAAAACATGTGTCTACCATACGAGCGACAACCTTTGTTAAACCAGCTGTGCCTTCTGTACCTATCTGATATTGAGTGACAGTCTCACCAACAGTACCAGCTGAGAAACCTGTGTCTACCATACCAGTGAGTGACAGCCTTTGTTTAATGAGCTGTGCCTGCTGTATCTTTCAGGTATTCTGTGTCAATCTCACCTTTTACTGCTTAATTCAAACACTAGTGTCTAGTAGATTGTTCTTTTACTTATCAACCAGTAAAGCTTTCAAAAAGACTTTAATTTTTTCTGTGTATCTGTTCCTGCAATCTGAGTTTTACACACCATAGCCCCTTACAGTATGTGTTTGTTTGCATGCATTTGTTTGTATGTATGTGAGTGTTTGAGTGTATGTGTGTGCATTTTTGTGTGCATTTATGTGTATGTGTGTGTGCATGTGTGTGTATGTGTTAGTGTGTGTGTGTGTGTTTGTATCTGTGTGCATGTGTGTATATGTATGTGTGTATATGTGTGTGTGCATGCATCTATGTATATGTGTATGCGTGTATGTGTGTGCATGTGAGAGTGTACATGTGTGTGCATGCTTGTGTTTGTATGTGTGTGTGTATATGTGTGTGCATATGTGTGTGTATGTATGTGTGTCTGTGCATGTATGTGTGTGCATATGTATGTGTGTGTATGTGTGTGCAGGAAATTTTATGTATGGTAAGTTTTTAAACAAAAGTTAAGAGAAGAAATAGTAATGGTAACAGATCCACAAATGTAAATGATTATATACAGCATTCTAATATCAAAATAGCAGCAACAATGCACATTATTCTTAGATTAGATAAGCAAGTAAATCAAGCAACAGGTTTAACAAAATCAGTAAACAACCAGTAACAAAACTAAATGCAATATAATTTCCCAATAGAAACAATAATGTAATTAAGTGTAAATTAAACAAATAAATATCCACAGGTTGTTCCAGGTCATCTGAATATAATCACCGGAAAAACACAAATATAAAAAGGGTGTTTTAGCAGTCCAATATCCCACAGTATAACGCTTCAAACTGATATAGAATATATATTTACAAAGCAAATTGAGCAAAGTATACATGCACGGGTATGTGTAATCTGTGTATGTGTGTAAATATGTGTATTTGTGTATGTATGTAGGTATGTGTGTGTCTGTATGTATATGCATGTTTTTGTGTGTGTATGTGTGAATATGTTAAAGAACCCTGGAGGGGAACTTAAAGAGGCGCGCTAAAAGTAAGTATATTCTCCAATAAGATGTTGACATAAAGTTTCTTGATATGTTAGTGACAGAATGTCAGAATGCCCCAAATGTAGACTTTATAACAGTTTGGTATATATCCAAAAAGTGGTAAGGCAGCTCCTCTTGGACCCGGTGCGAGGGGCGATCTATGCAAAAGATAAGACAAAAAGAGGGCGCCTCATGGTGTAATAGGTTTCAAATGTACAGGTAAATGTTGATGGTAAATGTGCTTTCCAGATTAATATGTACCGTACTGTGACCAGTGCTAAAGAGCAGGCTAGCACTTAACAGTGGCTAGTACACTGGTTACGGTGTCTCCCTGGCGTGGAGCACAGAAACTTTCAACACCCACTTGTGGAATCAGAGAAGAGATAAAAACAAGTAGACAACCTCCGATATTAAAAGATAAGAAAAACGCTTTATTCTTCACAGCAACGCGTTTCTCAACCAAAACCCACTGGTCGTTTCTTCAGGCAATATAAAATGAATACAAAGCGTTACAATTGATAACATTATATACCCTTGTAACAATATCAAATTGTGAAACCGGAAGTTGTCATATAAAAGAACCAATGAAAATGCAAATGTAGGCAGTGTCATGAGAAAAGAAACTGCTTTGGCCAAAGCCAAAACAGGTGTTTGAATATCAAGTGCTGATTAATCAGAATGATCAGTGTTTAAAAAGAAAAAAAGGGGGATTTGTTTTTTGTTCTTATTGTATATGTCCAAAAAAAGCATACTAGTAGTACCATATGTTAAAAATAATAATGTATACTTGTGTTCCACCATTTATATTTGAAGTCATCTCTTATCAAATAAAGATAAAACCTCATTTAGAAAGAATACTTTTTTAGCATTTGCATACAAACAGAGGTACATTGCTATCGCAAAGATGATCCAAATATTAACTCAATATAATTAGGCAATTTGTACACCATAGATCTATTTACAACCAAAAGTGTAAAATTGTTTGGTGATACAAATACAGTCTAGGTAATCTATATTGGCGATTTCGACGAGTGTTGAAAAATGATGTGTAAAAATATCTGTAGTGCAATAAGATAGAAAAGATATATCCAAAATAATAAAAAATAATAAAGTCTGTAATAAAATCGTATAAATTGATATTAGTTGACCATAAAAGTTGGTCTGTAATAGTAACCTCAAAGAGCCTCATAAAATCCTAAGAAAAACTGTGTGAACGAAAAATAATGAATACTTAAAATCTGGTGGGAGCTAGCTTTTTAGTGAATATGTGTGCATGTGTGTTAATGTACAACCCCAATTCTGAAAAAGTAGGGACAGTATGGAAAATGCAAAAAAACAAACAAAAAGAGTAATTTGAAAATTCAATTCACCCTGTACTATTTTGAAAAAACATTATTAACATCAGTGATGATTTACTTTGTAAATTTAATGTATTTGTGAAAATATACACCCTTTTTTAAATCTGATGACTGAAACACGTTCCAAAAAAGTTGGGACAGGGACAATTTAGGAATAAAAGCGATGTGACAAGTTGAAATAAGAGGGTGATGTGAAACAGGTGAGACAATCGTGTAATCATAGTATATAAGGAGCCTCCAAAAAAGGCCTATTAGTTCAAGAGATGCGTCAGCGAATAATCCAAAGCTTCGAGAACAGCATTCCCCAAAGACAAATCGGTAGGATTTTGAGCATTTCACCTTCTACAGTGCACAATATAATAAGAAAATACAAGGAATTTGGTCAAATCTTTGTGCGTAAAGGGCAAGGCCAAAAACCACTTCTAAATAGGCCTGATCCCTCAAACGTCACTGTCTTAAAAACCGTCATGAGTCTGTAATGGATATCCTGACATGGGCTTGCATCCACTCCACAGATGCAAGTTAAAGCTTTACTATGCAAAGCAGAAGCCATACATCAACACTGTCCAGAAGCGCCTCCGACTTTTCTGGACTCGGTCTCATCTGAGATGAACAGTAGCACAGTGGAATCGTGTTTTGTGATCCGACGAGTCAACAGTTCAAACAGTTTTTCTCCAGGCCAAAGAGGAAAAGGACCATCCAAGCTATTATCAGCGCCAGGTCCAAACGCCAGCATCTGTCATGGTATGGAGGTGTGTCAGTGCCCACGGCATGGGTAGCTTGCACATCTGTGAGGGCCCAATTAATGCAGACAAATGTGTATACATTTTGGAGCAACATATGCTGCCATCCAGGTGTCATCTTTTCCAGGGATGTCCCTGCATTTTTATTTTCATCATATCATATAATTTACTATAAAAAAAACATAAAATATGAGGAAAAAATGGAAAAAACACACTTTTTCTAACTTTGACCCCCAAAATCTGTTACACATCTACAACCACCACAAAAACACCCATGCTAAATAGTTTCTAAATTTTGTCCTGAGTTTAGAAATACCCAAAACATGTTGCTTTTTTGTAAGTTATAGGGCCATAAATACAAGTAGCACTTTGTTATTTCCAAACCACTTTTTTTCAAAATTAGCGCTAGTTACATTGGAACACTGATATCTGTCAGGAATCCCTGAATATCCCTTGACATGTATATATATATATATATATATATATATATATATATATTTTTTTTTTTTTTTAAGACATCCCAAAGTATTGATCTAGGCCCTTTTGGTATATTTCATGCAACCATTTCACCGACAAATGTGATCAAATACAAAAAATCATTCACTTTTTCACAATTTTTTTCACAAACTTTCAGTTTCTCACTGAAATTATTTACAAACAGCTTGTGCAATTATGGCATAAATGGTTGTAAATGCTTCTCTAGGATCCACTTTGTTCATAAATAGCAGACATATATGGCTTTAGCATTGCTTTTTGGTAATTTGAAGGCCGCTAAATGCCACTGCGCACCACACATGTGTTATGCCCAGCAGTGAAGGGGTTAATTAGGGAGCTTGAAGGGAGCTTTTTGGAGTAATTTTAGCTTTAGTGTAGTGTAGTAAATAACCCAAAGTATTGATCTAGACCCATTTTGGTATATTTCATGCCACCATTTCACCGCCAAATGCGATCAAACAAAATAAAAGTTACATTTTTCACAATTTTAGGTTTCTCACTGAAATAATTTACAAACAATTATGACACAAATGGTTGTAAATGCTTCTATTGGATCCCCTTTGTTCAGAAATAGCAGACATATATTATGGCTTTGGCATTGCTTTTTTGTAATTAGAAGGCCGCTAAATTCCTCTGCGCACCACACAAGTATTATGCCAAGCAGTGCAGGGGTAAATTAGAGAGCTTGTAGGGTTAATTTTAGCTTTAGTGTAGTGTAGAAGACAACCCAAAGTATTGATCTATGCTCATTTTGGTATATTTCATGCGACCATTTCACTGCCAAATGCGATCAAATAAATAAAATGTTCCCTTTTTTGCAAATTTTTTCACTTAAATTATTTACAAGCAGCTGGTGCAATTATGGCAAAAATGGTTGTAAATGTTTCTCTGGGATCCCCTTTGTTCAGAAATAGCAGACATATATGACTTTGGCATTGCTTTTTGGTAATTAGAAAGCCGATAAATGCCTCTGCGCATCACACGTGTATTATCGCTAGCAGTGAAGGGTTAATTAGGTAGCTTGTAGGAAGCTTGCAGGGTTAATTTTATCTTTAGTGTAGAGATTAGCCTCCCACCTGAAACATCAGGCCCCCTATCCCTCCCAAACAGCTCTCTTCCCTCCCCCACCCCACAATTGTCCCTACCATCTTAAGTCCTGGCAGAAAGTCTGCCAGTACTAAAATAAAAGGTATATTTGGGCTTTTTTGTGTGTTTTTTTAGCATATTTACATATGCTGCTGTGTAGGATCCCCCCTTAGCCCCCAACCTCACTGATCCCCCACCAAACAGCTCTCTAACTATCCCCCTCTACCTTAATGGGCGCCATCTTGGGTACTGGCAGCTGTCTGCCAGGACCCAGTTTAGAAAAAAATTATGCTTTTTTATTTTTTTTTGCCTTTTTCTGTAGTGTAGCTTCCCCCCCACAAAGACCATCCCCCCACCCCTCCCAGATCCCTTAAATTGTTTTTAAATAGTAAATCCCCACTTTTCTCCCACTTATTAACATTACATTTTTCTGTAGTGTAGCGGTTCCCAACCGCTCCCGCCCCGTGCGCGCTCCCGCCCGCTGCCCTCCGTGCACGCACACCCATGCATGGCCCGGTCGGTCCCGCCCCCGATCCCGCCCTCCTCCACATCACACAACCCATCGATGGCCACCCACCCTCCTCCCACGTCGGCTCCCACCCACCAACGATAACGGCCATCGATGTCCGGTGCACAGAGGGCCACAGAGTGGCTCTCTCTGCATCGGATGGCCATGCAGGGTTATTGCAGGATGCCTCGATATCGAGGCATCACTGCAATAACTGGAAAGTGGCTGGAAGTGAGCAGGAGAGCTTCAAGCTGCTTTCAAGACCTCAGGCGTTAACTGTCTTTTTTTTAGAGGACGTACCCTGCACGTCTTCGGCCATTAAAGGGTTAAAAGAAAAGCTGATGTTACACAGTGGTAAACAG
The DNA here is from genome assembly GCF_027579735.1 of Bombina bombina. Taxonomy (NCBI): domain Eukaryota; kingdom Metazoa; phylum Chordata; class Amphibia; order Anura; family Bombinatoridae; genus Bombina; species Bombina bombina. The sequence continues at coordinate 389,749,883 of NC_069503.1, read as the reverse complement.
TCGACTGCCCTAACTTTTTGGAACGTATGCAGTCATGTGTTTGGGTCTGTGTATGGCCGGTATCGTTGGTGGGTGGGAGGCAGTGTGGGAGGTGGGTGGCGGCAAACGATGGGCCTTGTGATGTGGAGGGGGGCAGGATCGTGCCTTCAAATTACCAAAAAGCAATGCTAAAGCCATATATGTCTGCTATTTATGAACAAAGTGGATCCTAGAGAAGCATTTACAACCATTTATGCCATAATTGCACAAGCTGTTTGTAAATAATTTCAGTGAGAAACTGAAAGTTTGTGAAAAAAATTGTGAAAAAGTGAATGATTTTTTTGTATTTGATCACATTTGTCGGTGAAATGGTTGCATGAAATATACCAAAATGGTATAAATGGGCCTAGATCAATACTTGGTGTTGTCTACTACACTACACTAAAGTTAAAATTAACGCTAGAAGCTCCCTACATGATCCCTAATTAACCCCTTCACTGCTGGGCATAATACATGTGTGGTGCGCAGTGGCATTTAGCGGCCTTCTAATTACCGAAAAGCAAAGCCAAAGCTATATATGTCTGCTATTTATGAACAAAGGGGATCCCAGAGAAGCATTTACAACCATTTATGCCATAATTGCATAAGTTGTTTGTAAATAATTTAAGTGAGAAACCTAAAGTTTGTGAAAAAGTGAACGATTTTTTTTTATTTGATCGCGTTTGGCGGTGAAATGGTGGCATGAAATATACCAAAATGGGCCTAGATCAATACTTTGTCTTCTAAAAAAAAATATATACATGTCAAGGGATATTCAGGGATTCATGAAAGATTTCAGTGTCCCAATGTAACTAGCGCTAATTTTGAAAAAAGTGGTTTGGAAATAGCAAAGTGCTACTTGTATTTATTGCCCTATAACTTGCAAAGAAAAGCAAAGAACATGCAGACATTGGGTATTTCTAAACTCAGGACAAAATTTAGAAACTATTTAGCATGGGTGTTTTTGTGGTGGTTGTAGATGTGTAACAGATTTTGGGGGTCAAAGTTAGAAAAAGTGTGTTTTTTTCCATTTTTCCTCATATTTTGTATTTTTTTTAGAGTAAATTAAAAGATATGATGAAAATAAGGGTATCTTTAGAAAGTCCATTTAATGGCGAATAAAGTGGTATATAATATGCGTGGGTACAGTAAATGAGTAAGAGGAAACTTACAGCTAAACACAAACACAGCAAAAATGTAAAAATAGCCCTGGTCCCAAACGGTCAGAAAATTGAAAAGTGCTGTGGTCATTAAGGGGTTAAGTAACTGTGAGTTCACAGTCAGTAACAGAAGGGTGTTAAAATGTTTAAAGGATTTCTTAAATCAAACTAGAACATTACACGTCAGTTTTTAAGCATGGTTAATTCACAAAACTGCTTTTCTTTAAAATGTCTGGTCCTATTTCCCAGTCCAGCCCTGTATGTGTGTGTGTGTGTGTGTGTGTGTGTGTGTGTGAATATGTGTGCATGTATGAATGTGTATGTGTATGCATGTGTGTGTATAGGTGTATGCATGTGTGTATGTATGTGTGTGTGTGTATATTATATATATATATATATATATATATATATATATATATATATATATATATATATATATATATACACACATGTGTGTTTGTGTATAAATGTATATGTATGAAAACATTAGAATTTGGGGGTGGGGCACATTTTGGAATTTTGCTCTTGAAATCTGTCTATCTGTATATCTGTCTGCCTTTCTGTCTCTCTGTCTATTTACATCTATAACAAGTGTATAAAAAGTACAATATGGGGCGTGTCTAGGCGGCGTCCATGACAGGACGTATTATCAGGAGCTCTAGGAGAGGAGTTATATATTCCGCCGATTATATACAACTAACTGCAGCATTTACAGAAATAAACATCATATGTGACTGCAGCATAACCTGCTGAATTGAACCATACCAAATTTGCTGTGACAATGACCCTGGAGCGCTGATCTGGACCGCTGAGGCCTCTGGCGGCGGCCTCCTTGTGAGACCTCAGCACCCCCCGGTTACCCGGGTAAGGCATTCCCTATTGAATTGCAACTTTCTCACAGCTATAATCCCCTGAATTGTTATAACGGAGATATGGCACTCCAGCCACGAGATTTTGAGTCCGCTATCTGTGCCCTCTTTGAAGAACATTATCAGAGATTAAGGACCCTAATTGCTGAGGGGTCTGTCGCTAGACAGCAGCCGGCTGTGGCCCTCGATGAACTAAGACCTTCTGCGCCACAAGTACAAGTGCAGCTGCTGGACAAAGGACCTGATACACAAGCTGTGAAGGAAATTGAGGACCCCCTTGTGCTTCCCCCAGTTCCCCTAGATAAGGTGTACCCGCTCAACAGTGGGGTGGTAAGCCTAGCAGATGATCTATCAGAAGAGGATGAACCCTACCCTATGTTACGTGAGGACCAGGTTGTGCCGCTGCTACTCGCTAAGTTCTTTCTGTGGGAGCGGAGGTCTGCACTATACTTTCGGTCTGGTTTTGATGCGGAGCGCCGAAGTTCATTGATCCGGAACTTGCCAGATGGTGGAGATAACAGGCAGCAACTATTGGAATCTTCACAGTTGCGGTGCCGCACTAGTCCACACAGGGTAGTTCCGGACACAAGCTTTGTGGAACATTTTCCATCTCACTCTCTGCGATGGAGAACCAGTGGAGACATATGGCAGGTAACAGATTATCAATGGGTGCTTATGTTGGTGTTCCTTAAAGCCGGAGTAGGCTAAACAACTTTCCCTCCCTCAGTGGCTGTCTGGTAAAAAAAAGATTTGATGGCAGTTGCTCATAAGCAAGTTATCTTATTGCTGGACTACAATTATATGTGGGACGCAACTGTTAATAGATTTTATTCTCACTACCTGAATGCTATGTTGCAGCGGTTCCTTTGGACCTCTTTTCTGTCACACAGAGTTACCGGCAGCGCAACATTTTCTCTGCATATGGGTCTGAGGCCCGGACATCAAACTAACCCCCCAGGATTAAAATATCTCTGATAACCTCTTTGTATATTACTTATACTTTTGTTTTCCCAGTATGTTCCTTCTAAATGGTGATTTGCTTAGATACAGGGTATGCCTGTATAACTGTTGTCGTAGTTACATTATGAGTCATTCCTGGGCCCAAAGTTATTGCACATTTCTTGCTATGGGGGGTATGATGAATCGTTAAGAGGTCTTGACTTCACATTTACTATGTTCAAACGAGTGGTTTTACAGAGCATAGGGAGGAAAGTAAAAAGAAAGAAAAATAAGGGGTCATAATGAAAAGTTTCTGTTTGTTTTCTGTTGTATTGCTCAACTTTATAGGATTAGAGGGTAACAGTGATGATATAGTCTAACATAGATACCATAGTTAGTTCTCTTCATAAACATAATATGGATGAGACACCTTTATTGCCTCTCGCCAATTCACAACAGTGGGCCTATCTATCCATTGCCTTGCAGTCTCATTTAGACCATTTCCCTATATATCCCAACACATATCCACTATCTGGGAATACAATTATATGGGACACGCATTTGCCCTAAGTAAACGCATACAAAGTATAAGTCTCGCTCTGTCTGCGGCCGAGATAGGGTGACACTTCATTATTTTAACACTACGTATCCCATGCATATATTTTTGAGTGGCTGCTCCTACCAGATGGGGATATTTAACACGTTTCTGATCACAGAAACTACTGGGAAGGAACCATAGAGCATCTAGCAATATACCGGCATAGGTCGTTGGTTAAAACATATCATACCCCCTATCCAATAGTTTATTGGGGCCCTGCTTGAATTATGAGACATAATAAGTATGCATAATTAATAAATGCCATGAATCCTATACATAGTTGGTTGGAGTTTAGTGTTTATCAGCGATATCATACTAATCCAAAACTATATTTCATCTATTATTGTGGAAACTTGTTATATAATCTATTATTGTTATGTACATCTATGGTTTATGCTCTTTCAAGCCCAAGAGTGGCTATAGATTAATTTACCTCCATTGAACATTGTTATCTCACTAAGGTCCAAGAGTGGCCTATTATTCCCAGAGGAGGATCATTTAAATTTAAAAACGAGGTTACAGTTACCTTTGCCTACTTAATTTTTGAATTTCTATGTATATGAGACTGTACATTACTTTATCAATGTGAATTTTACTCTCTCTGTAATTCTTAAGTTCTGGCAATTTTACATGTTTTGTATATGTTATTTACCTCAATAAAAAATATTAAAAAAAAAAAAAGTACAATATATTTGTGTTGCATAAAGCTGCAGTATCACAGTTTCGTCAGACTTCTAAAAAACATTTTAGCAGCTCACTTTAAATAACCAGGATCGGCTTCTACATCTACATAAAAAAACATTATTTAACATGGGAACGCCCAATGGAACTTAAAGGAAATGAAACTCAAAAATGTTCTTACATGATTTAGGAAGAACATGCAATTTTTAACAACTTTCCAAATTACTTCTATTATCTAATTTGCTTCATTCTTTTGATATCCTTTGTTGATAAGCATATCTAAATAGACTCAGTAGCTGCTGATTGGTGGCTGCACATAGATGCCTTGTGTGATTGGCTCATGCTTGTGCATTGCTATTTCCTCAACAAAGGATATCTGTAGAATGGAGCAAATTTGATAATAGAAGTTAATTGGAATGTTGTTTTAAATTGTATTCTCTATCTGATTCATGAAAGAAAAAAATTGGGTTTCATGTCCCTTTAACGTATAGATCTCAAAAGTAAATACAAAATCCCTTTTTTATTGAACTGAATAAGCAATCACAAAAGCTTTATAAATGCAACAGTTTATTGAAAGTACAATGGGTGGACCATGCAGGTTATATGCATCAAAACAAATTGCAAACTTTGTTAAAACCTTTAGATTTTTTAATATATATATATATATATATATATATATATACACATACATATATACACACACACACATATATATTTTACACATTTAGGTCAAGATTACAATAGGAGCGCTACTCCTGGCATTACAAGCCCATGGCAAAGCAAAATCACTAGAGAATGTTTAGCAAGGTTGACCTGTCTTTAGCGTGCACTATGCTTTCAATGGATTACGTGGCTGCACTAAACATCAATCATATATTACTAGTTGTGAGTTATGTGTTGCTCTCTCTGTCTCTCTCATGTAAAATATGTTTATTATTGAAATAAATGTCTAAAAAGTTGTATATAACAAAGTGTTAAAAATAACATTTTCTTCAAAATGAAGTATTTCTTAACACACCTTTGCTTAAGCGCTATAAATTTTGAGCTCCACTTGTAATCTAGGTCTTAGTCTTGTATCTCCCAAGAAAAATAAGCATTTGCATCTGCATATTTTTTGGTAGCAGAAATGTAAAAACACATAATAATGACCCAAAAATCATAGCAACTCAAGATCATATTAAGTAATGGTCAGTAATGATTAAAAACTAAATTCTCCCCAATATATTTGTATATAACTATTCCAGTACTGGAATACTGTTATATTTAGTACAGTTAACATTAGAAAAAAAAAAAAAAATCTATGAATTGCATAAATTAATCTAGACCCTTCTGTGCTGTCAGCTGGCATCTAGACAGCCCTTTCACAATACATAATATTACTCAACAGAACATTTACATTTTTACAGTTCATTATTACTTCATATGTCAGAATAATGAGAATCTTATGAATAATCTCTAGGTTTTCTCATTTTATATTTGATTGGTTGTCTTAACAAAATGAAAAGTAAAATCAAGGCACAATAGCGATAAATCATAATAGCAAAATAACAATGAGTAGATACATCATTTACTAACATGAGGAATATGACTGCTAACAACTTTTTGTAAATCTGCAATATAAGTTATTTATGTTGCTAACAAATATACGTTATAAAAATATCATGTATCCCTAGAAGAAACAGAAATAAAAACATACGGCTAGATTACGAGTTTTGCATTATGAGTAAAAAAGCAGCGGTAAGGCTCATAACGCTGCTTTTTCACTACCGCTGCTATTACGCGTCTTGTAGGTACAGCTGTCCCGTGCACTTTTATGGTCGTACCGCAAATTAACTTACGCAATTTCCGTAAAGTTATTTTTCAATGGGACTTCCATTGTGCCGGTATTACAAGCTTTTTTTTTTAGGCCAAAAAGTGAGCGGTACAACCTATCCCGCAAGATTCGTAACACATTCTAAAGTCAGTAGTTATGAGTTGTACACTACAAAGCTGTAGCATACAACTCATAACTAAAGTGCTAAAAAGTACACTAACACCCATAAACTAACTATTAACTAAATATTATTAACCCCCTGCTGCCCCTAACATTGCTGCCACCTACCTACATTTATTAACCCCAATCTACCTCCCCCAACGTCGCCGCCACTATATTAAATTTATTAACCCCTAAACCTAAGTCTAACCCTAACACCCCCTAACTTAAATATAATTAAAATTAATCTAACTAAAAATTCCTATCATTAACTAAATAATTCCTATTTAAAACTAAATACTTACCTGTAAAATAAACCCTAAGCTAGCTACAATATAACTAATAGTTACATTGTATCTAGCTTAGGGTTTATTTTTATTTTACAGGCAAGTTTGTATTGATTTTAACTTGGTAGAATAGTTACGAAATAGTTATTAACTATTTACTAACTACCTAGCTAAAATAAATACAAATTTACCTGTAAAATAAAACCTAACCTGAGTTACACTAACACCTAACCTTACACTACAATTAAATAAATTACCAAAATTAAATATAATTACCTATGCAATCAGCCAATAGGATTTTTTCAACCTTAATTCTATCAGCAAATTGGAATCTAAGGGACGCCATCTTGGATGATGTCACTTAAAGAAACATTCATTTGGGAAGAAGACTTCGTTGGAAGAGGATGCTCCAAGCAGGATGTCTTGAAGATGGAGCCGCTCCGCGCCGGATGGATGAAGATAGAAGATGCTGTCTGGATGAAGACTACTGCCCGTCTGGAGGACCACTTCTTCCGGCTTGGATGAAGACTTCTCCTGGCTTCGTTGAGGACTTTTTCCGCTTCGTTGAGGACTTCTCCCGGATTTGTTGAGGATGGATGTCAGCTCTTCAAAACTGTAAGTGGATCTTCAGGGGTTAGTGTTAGGTTTTTTAAGGGTTTATTGGGTGGGTTTTATTTTTAGGTTAGGGTTTGGGCCGCAATAGAGCTAAATGCTCTTTTAATGAGGAGTTTAGGTTTTTTAATTTAGGGTTTTATTTGGGGGGTTGGTTGTGTGGGTGGTGGGTTTTACTGTTGGAGGGGTTGTTTGTAAAAAAAATTTCAGGTAAAAGAGCCGATTTCTTTGGGGCAATGCCCCGCAAAAGGCCCTTTTAAGGGCTATTGGTAGATTTAGTTTAGGCTAGGGTTTTTTTATTTTGGGGGGCTTTTTTATTTTGATAGGGCTATTAGATTATGTGTAATTAGTTTAAATATCTTGTAATTTGTTTTTTATTTTGTGTAATTTAGTGGTTTTTTCTTGTAATTTAGGTAATTGTATTTAATTTATGTAATTTATTTAATTGTAGTGTAAGGTTAGGTATTAGTGTAACACAGGTTAGGTTTTATTTTACAGGTAAATTTGCATTTATTTTAGCTAGGTAGTTAGTAAATAGTTAATAACTATTTAGTAACTATTCTACCTAGTTAAAATAAATACAAACTTGCCTGTAAAATAAAAATAAACCCTAAGCTAGCTACAATGTAACTATTAGTTATATTCGCCTAGATTTAGAGTTTGGCATTAGCCACTAAAACCAGCATTAGGGGCTCCTAACGCTGGTTTTTACTGCCCGCTGGTATTTAGAGTCAGTCAGGAAAGGGTCTAACGCTCACTTTGCAGCCGCGATTTTTCCATACCGCAGATCCCCCTACGCCATTTGCGTATCCTATCTTTTCAATGGGATCTTTCTAACGCCGGTATTTAGAGTCTTGGCTGAAGTGAGCGTTTGAAATCTAATGACAAAACTCCAGCCGCAGAAAAAAGCCAGGAGTTAAGAGCTTTCTGGGCTAACGCCGGTTCATAAAACTCTTAACTACTGTGCTCTAAAGTACACTAGCACCCATAAACTACCTATGTACCCCTAAACCAAGGCCCCCCCCACATCGCCGCCACTCTTAAATTTTTTTAACCCCTAATCTGCCGACCGCACACCGCCGCAACCTACATTGTCCCTATGTACCCCTAATCTGCTTCCCCTAACACCGCCGACCCCTATATTATCATTATTAACCTCTAATCTGCTGCCCCCAACGTCGCCTCCACCTACCTACAATTATTAACCCCTAATCTGCCGACCGGACCTCACCGCTACTCTAATAAATGTATTAACCCCTAATCCGCCTCACTCCCGCCTCAATAACCCTATAATAAATAGTATTAACCCCTAATCTGCCCTCCCTAACATCACCGACACCTAACTTCAAGTATTAGCCCCTAATCTGCCGACCAGACCTCACCGCTACTATAATAAATGTATTAACCCCTAAAGCTAAGTCTAACCCTAACCCTAACACCCCCCTAAATTAAATATAATTTTATTCTAACGAAATAAATTAACTCTTATTAAATAAATTATTCCTATCTAAAGCTAAATACTTACCTGTAAAATAAATCCTAATATAGCTACAATATAAATTATAATTATATTGTAGCTATTTTAGAATTAATATTTATTTTACAGGCAACTTTGTATTTATTTTAACCAGGTACAATACTATTTAATAGCTACCTAGTTAAAATAATTACAAAATTACCTGTACAATAAATCCTAACCTAAGTTACAATTAAACCTAACACTACACTATCAATAAATTAATTAAATACAATACCTACAAATAAATACAATTAAATAAACTAACTAAAGTACAAAAAATAAAAAAGAACTAAGTTACAAAAAATAAAAAAAGTATTTACAAACATTAGAAAAATATTACAACAATTTTAAACTAATTACACCTACTCTAAGCCCCCTAATAAAATAACAAAGCCCCCCAAAATAAAAAAATGCCCTACCCTATTCTAAAATTAAAATAGAAAAGCTCTTTTGCGGGGCATGCCCCAAAGAATTCAGCTCTTTTGTCTGAAAAAAAAAACATACAATACCCCCCAACATTACAACCCACCACCCACATACCCCTAATCTAACCCAAACCCCCCTTAAATAAACCTAACACTAAGCCCCTGAAGATCTTCCTACCTTATCTTCACCACACCGGGTATCATACGGGGGGCTGAAGACGTCCATCCTCCAGCTGAAGTCTTGATCCAAGCGGCGGCTGAAGAAGTCCATCTTCGGGCAGAAGTCTTCATCCTATCCGGGCAGAAGAGGAGATCTGGACCGGCAAACATCTTCATCCAAGCGGCATCTTCTATGTTCTTCCATCCGACGATGAGCTGCTCCATCTTCAAGACCTCCGGTGCGGATCCATCCTCTTCTTCCAACGACTAGACGACGAATGAAGGTTCTTTTAAGGGACGTCATCCAAGATGGCGTCCCTCGAATTCCGATTGGCTGATAGGATTCTATCAGCCAATCTGAATTAAGGTAGGAAAATTCTTATTGGCTGATGGAATCAGCCAATCAGATTCAAGTTCAATCCAATTGGCTGATTGGATCAGCCAATCAGATTGAGCTCACATTCTATTGGCTGATCGGAACAGCCAATAGAATGCAAGCTCAATCTGATTGGCTGATTGGATCAGCCAATCGGATTGAACTTGAATCTGATTGGCTGATTCCATCAGCCAATCAGAATTTTCCTACCTTAATTCCGATTGGCTGATAGAATCCTATCAGCCAATCGGAATTCGAGGGACGCCATCTTGGATGACGTCCCTTAAAGGAACCTTCATTCATTGTCTAGTCGTCGGAAGAAGAGGATGGATCCGCGCCGGAGGTCTTGAAGATGGAGCCGCTCGTCATTGGATGGAAGAACATAGAAGATGCCGCTTGGATGAAGATGTTTTCCGGTCCTGATCTCCTCTTCTGCCCGGATAGGATGAAGACTTCTGCCCGAAGATGGACTTCTTCAGCCGCCGCTTGGATCAAGACTTCAGCCGGAGGATGGACGTCTTCAGCCCCCCGCTTGGGCTTGGATCAAGACATCGGAGACTGGACCGATCGGTGATACCCGGTGTGGTGAAGATAAGGTAGGAAGATCTTCAGGGGCTTAGTGTTAGGTTTATTTAAGGGGGGTTTGGGTTAGATTAGGGGTATGTGGGTGGTGGGTTGTAATGTTGGGGGGAGTATTGTATGTTTTTTTTCCAGGCAAAAGAGCTGAATTCTTTGGGGCATGCCCTGCAAAAGGCCCTTTTAAGGGCTGGTAAGGTAAAAAAGCTTTTCTATTTTAATTTTAGAATAGGGTAGGGCATTTTTTTATTTTGGGGGGCTTTGTTATTTTATTAGGGGGCTTAGAGTAGGTGTAATTAGTTTAAAATTGTTGTAATATTTTTCTAATGTTTGTAAATATTTTTTTATTTTTTGTAACTTAGTTCTTTTTTATTTTTTGTACTTTAGTTAGTTTATTTCATTGTATTTATTTGTAGGTACTGATTTAATTAATTTATTGATAGTGTAGTGTTAGGTTTAATTGTAACTTAGGTTAGGATTTATTTTACAGGTAATTTTGTAATTATTTTAACTAGGTAGCCATTAAATAGTTATTAACTATTTAATAGCTATTGTACCTGGTTAAAATAAATACAAAGTTGCCTGTAAAATAAATATTAATCCTAAAAATATTAGGATTTATTTTACAGGTAAGTATTTAGCTTTAAATAGGAATAATTTATTTAATAAGAGTTAATTTATTTTGTTAGATTTAAATTATATTTAATTTAGGGGGGTGTTAGTGTTAGGGTTAGACTTAGCTTTAGGGGTTAATAAATTTATTAGAGTAGCGGTGAGGTCCGGTCAGCAGATTAGGGGTTAATACTTGAAGTTAGGTGTCGGTGATGTTAGGGAGGGCAGATTAGGGGTTAATACTATTTATTAAAGGGTTATTGAGGCGGGAGTGAGGCGGATTAGGGGTTAATAACTTTATTATAGTAGCGGCGAGGTCCGGTCAGCAGATTAGGGGTTAATAAGTGTAGTTAGGTGTCGGCGACGTTGAGGGGGCAGATTAGGGGTTAATAAATATAATATAGGGGTCGGCGGTGTTAGGGGCAGCAGATTAGGGGTACATAGGGATAACGTAGGTGGCGGCGGTGTACGGAGCGGCAGATTAGAGGTTAATAATAATATGCAGGGGTCAGCGATAGCGGGGGCGGCAGATTAGGGGTTAATAAGTATAAGGTTAGGGGTGTTTAGACTCGGGGTACATGTTAGGGTGTTAGGTGCAGACATAGGAAGTGTTTTCCCATAGGAAACAATGGGGCTGCATTAGGAGCTGAACGCTACTTTTTTGCAGGTGTTAGTTTTTTTTTCAGCTCAAACTGCCCCATTGTTTCCTATGGGGGAATCGTGCACGAGCACGTTTTTGAAGCTGGCCGCATCCGTAAGCACCGCTGGTATTTAGAGTTGCAGTGGTGGTAAATATGCCTGTACGCTCCCTTTTTGGAGCCTAACGCAACCCTTCTGTGAACTCTAAATACCAGCAGTATTTAAAAGGTGCGGGGAAAAAAAAAGCCAGCGTTAGCTATGCGGGTCGTTACCGACAAAACTCTAAATCTAGCCGATTGTAACTAGCTTAGGGTTTATTTTATAGGTAAGTATTTAGTTTTAAAGAGGAATTATTTAGTTAGATTTATTTAAATTATATTTAAGTTAGGGGTGGTTAGGGTTAGACTTAGGTTTAGGGGTTAATAAATTTAATATAGTGGCGGCAACGTTGGGGACGGCAGATCAGGGGTTAATAATATTTAACAAGCGTTTGTGAGGCTGGAGTGAGGCAGTTTAGGGGTTAATATGTTTATTATAGTGGCAGCGACGTTGGGTGCGGCAGATTAGGGGTTAATAAGTGTAGGTAGGTTGCAGCAACATTGGGGACGTCAGATTAGGGGTTAAAAAATATAATGTAGGTGTCGGCGATGTTGGGGATGGCAGATTAGGGGTTAATAAATATAATGTAGGTGTTGGCGATGTCGAGGGCAGCAGATTAGGGGTTAATAAGTGTAAGATTATGTTTAGACTCGGGGTTCATGTTAGGCTGTTAGATGTAAACATAAATTTTCTTTCCCCATAGAAATCAATGTGGCTGCGTTACGGAGCTTTACACTGCTTTTTTGCAGGTGTTAGGCTTTTTTTCAGCCGGCTCTCCCCATTGATGTCTATGAGGAAATCATGCACGAGCACGTACAACCAGCTCACCGATGACTTAAGCAGCGCTGGTATTGGAGTGCGGTATGGAGCTCAATTTTGCTCTACGCTCACTTCTTGCCTTTTAATGCCGGGTTTAGGAAAACCTGTAATACCAGCGCTGTAGGTAAGTGAGCGGTGACAATAACGTGCAAGTTAGCACCGCACCCCTCATAACGCAAAACTCGTAATCTAGCCGTTACTTTGTGTAAGCAATCGCAAAACATTGTGACACTCTATTCTTGTGTACAGTTAAAACTCTGATATTTCTCCCTGGACTCTTCACAAAAGAACTTGCTATGCAGAGCAGCTTCAAGACACATTTTGGGAAGTACTGTATATGAGGATAAATCTGTGTAAGCTACAGGAAGCCTCTATTAGACTTATTTTGAGGAACACATTTTGGCTCTGCATTGAGAGGGATCTGCTAGACTTTAAAGATCTCTTAAGGATCTCTTAAATAGTGGAAAACTTGGAGTTTATTTTATAAAAATACTTGCTTTATTTTAAAATAAATGTGATTTGGTTTGGACATACAAAAGAGTAGGGTTGATTATGGCCTAAACCAACAAGGTCTGTAACTTGACATCACACACATTGGCTTTCCCCACTTTCCACCACCGTCCATCATTTGTTACTGCCAGTCGCACCTTACATTTATCCTGGTGCACCTTTATCCTTTTAAGGCCATGCTCAGGTAAGGGGTCAATGGGAGTGACATTGATTTAAGGCTCATAACTTGCTGCATGGCTTGTTAGCTCACATGCCATAGTAGGTAGTGATAAGTGCCTCCTATCAATACCCTATACCATGCAATCATGCTGATCTGCAGCCTCATATTTCTATAACCCTAGCTGCTACCTCCAGTATCCTGGCAACAGACACCATTTACCTCTGCAGCATCCCATTGCACCTCTCTATCTTGACAATCACCCTATTCCCTCTCACTCCCAGGTGCAGGCCTCATCTGCAGGGCCCTGGAGTACTTCACCACAATACGGGTGAGTAAGTTGCCTGCCATAACTGTAGAGTGCTAATTGTTTTCCATCTGATACCCAAACACATCATTGTTTTTATTACTTGATGTGCCTGTGCTTTTCCCCTTAAAACTTTCTTAAAAACTCTAAACCAGGGTTGTTAATACAATGGTACTTTTCTTTTGAAACAGCTGAACACTGCTGGTCTGGTCTATTACTACAGACAGTTGTCTGACAAATGTCTTGTTTAGTAGTTAATTGGTTTGCTATGTAAGTAAAAACCCTAGTCTTTTAGAACCAGTTTGCAAGCATGGCATAGACTGAGCATAGAACATTAGTAAGCCTGCACAGGGGAGTGTGAACTGGTACGATTTTTGTAACTCTTATTTTATTGCTGAGCTATAAATTATTAACGGCTAGATTATGAGTGAATCAGTAGTTACCACTTCTGCTCACACGCAAACTTCACTCAACTTCGCTCTATGGGGCCTATTTATCAAGCCGCAAATATGCTGGAATTCCGCAGCGTAATTGTGGCGAGCCTGATTCCCCTTATTTATCAAACCCTACAGACCGGCAAAAGTAAAAATTTTTGACGTAACATATGATCCGCCGGTCAAAGTCCGACACAGATCGATACTTACGTCATTACAGATGTTCCGAATGCAAATTCGGCACTATCTAAATACTTTTGCAAGTTAACAAATTTCTACCAGGTACACTCGGCACTATTCCAACCCAGCGTACCTGGCTTACAATCCACCGCCCTGGAGGTGGCGGATGCCATAGAAATCAATGGGAGTCTGAAAGCAGCGAAAGCTTATGTTCGCTGCTGCCCGATATCCCATTTATTCCTATGGGAGAATAAAGTTACGTTTACACCTAACACCCTAACATGTACCCCGAGTCTAAACACCCCTAATCTGCCGCCCCCTACACCGCCGCCACCTACATTATGTTATTAACCCCTAATCTGTCCCCACCTACACCGCCGCCACCTACATAACACTTATTAACCCCTAATCTGCTGCCCCCTACACCGCCACCACCTACATTATGTTATTAACCCCTAATCTGCCCCCCTACACTGCCGCCACCTACATAACACTTATTAACCCCTAATCTGCCATCCCCAATGTCGCCGCCACTATATTAAATTTATTAACCCCCTAAACCTAAGTCTAACCCTAACACCCCCTAACTTAAATCTAATTTAAATAAATATAAATAAAATTACTATCATTAACTACATTATTCTTATTTAAAACTAAATACTTACCTATAAAATAAACCCTAAGATAGCTACAATATAACTAATATTGTATTTATTTTAACTAGGTAGAATAGTTATTAAACAGTTATTAACTATTTAATAGCTACCTAGCTAAAATAAATACAAAAGTACCTGTAAAATAAAACCTAACCTAAGTTACAATAACACCTAACACTACACTATAATTAAATAAATTATCTAAATTAAATACAATTAACTAAATTAAATACAATAACCTAAATTAAATTAAATTATCTAAAGTACAAAAAAAAAACAAACACTAAATTACAGAAAATAATAAACAAATTACAGAAATTTAAACTAACTACACCTAATAGCCCTATCAAAATAAATAAATCCCCCCCAAAATAAAAAAAAAACCCTAGCCTAAACTAAACTATCAATAGCCCTTTAAAGGGCCTTTTGCGGGGCATTGCCCCAAAGAAATCAGCTCTTTTACCTGTAAAAAAAATACAAACAACCCTTCCAACAATAAAACCCACCACCCACACAACCAACCCCCCCAAAAAAATACTAACTAAAAAAACCTAAGCTCCCCATTGCCCTGAAACGGGCATTTGGATGGGCATTGCCCTTAAAAGGGCAGTTAGCTCTTTTGCAGCCCAAAATCCCTAACCTAAAAATAAAACCCAACCAATACACCCTTAAAAAAAACTAACATTAACCCCCTGAAGATCGACTTACCGGGAGACGTCTTCATCCAAGCTGGGCAGAAGTGGTCCTTCAGAATGGCAGAAGTCTTCATCCAAGCCGGGCAGAAGTGGTCCTCCAGACGGGAAGAAGTCTTCATCCAGACGGCATCTTCTATCTTCATCCAGACGGCATCTTCTATCTTCATCCATCCGGCGCGGAGCGGCTCCATCTTCAAAACATCCGACGCAGAGCATCCTCTTCGGCCGACGACTACCCGATGAATGAAGGTTCCTTTAAGTGATGTCATCCAAGATCGAGTCCCTTAGATTCCGATTGGCTGATATAATTCTGTCATCCAATCGGAATTAAGGTAGAAAATATCCTATTGGCTGATGCAATCAGCCAATAGGATTGAACTTCAATCCTATTGACTGATTGGAACAGCCAATAGGATTGAGCTTGCATTCTATTGGCTGTTCCAATCAGCTAATAGGATTGAAGTTCAATTTTATTGGCTGATGGAATCAGCCAATAGGATTTTTTCTACCTTAATTCCGATTGGCTGATAGAATTCTATCAGCCAATCGGAATCTAAGGGACGCCATCTTAGATGACGTCACTTAAAGGAACCTTCACTTGTCGGGTAGTCATCGGCCGAAGAGGATGCTCCGCGTCGGATGTGTTGAAGATGGAGCCGCTCCGCGCCGGATGGATGAAGATAGAAGATGCCGTCTGGATGAAGACTTCTGCCCGTCTGGAGGTCCACTTCTGCCCGGCTTGGATGAAGATGTCTCCCAGTAAGTCGATCTTCAGGGGGTTAGTGTTAGGTTTTTTAAGGGTGTATTGGGTGGGTTTTATTTTTAGGTTAGGGCTTCAAAAGAGCTAACTGCCCTTTTAAGGGCAATGCCCATCCAAATGCCCTTTTCAGGGCAATGGGGAGCTTAGGTTATTTTAGTTAGTATTTTTTTTGGGGGGGTTGGTTGTGTGGGTGGTGGGTTTTACTGTTGGGGGGTTGTTTGAATTTTTTTTACAGGTAAAAGAGCTGATTACTTTGGGGCAATGCCCCGCAAAAGGCCCTTTTAAGGGCTATTGGTAGTTTAGTTTAGGCTAGGGTTTTTTTTATTTTGGGGGGGCTTTTTTTTATTTTGATAGAGCCCTTAGATTAGGGGTAATTAGTTTAAATTTCTGTAATTTGTTTATTATTTTCTGTAATTTAGTGTGTTTTTTTGTACTTTAGATAATTTAATTTAATTTAGGTTATTGTATTTAATTTAGTTAATTGTATTTAATTTAGATAATTTATTTAATTATAGTGTAGTGTTAGGTGTAATTGTAACTTAGGTTAGGTTTTATTTTACAGGTACTTTTGTCTTTATTTTAACTAGGTAGTTATTAAATAGTTAATAACTATTTAGTAACTATTCTACCTAGTTAAAATAAATACAAACTTGCCTGTAAAATAAAAATAAACCCTAAGCTAGCTACAATGTAACTATTAGTTATATTGTAGCTATCTTAGGGTTTATTTTATAGGTAAGTATTTAGTTTTAAATAGGAATAATGTATTTATTGATAGTAATTTTATTTATATTTATTTAAATTAGATTTAAGTTAGGGGGTGTTAGGGTTAGACTTAGGTTTAGGGGTTAATAAATTTAATATAGTGGCGGCGACGTTGGGGATGGCAGATTAGGGGTTAATAAGTGTTATGTAGGTTGCGGTGGTGTAGGGGGGCAGATTAGGGGTTAATAACATAATGTAGGTGGCGGTGGTGTAGGGGACGGAAGATTAGGGGTTAATAAGTATAATGTAGGTGGCGGCGGTGTAGGGGGGCAGATTAGGGGTTAATAACATAATATAGGTGGCGGCAGTGTAGGGGGCGGCAGATTAGGGGTTAATAAGTATAATGCAGGTAGTGGCGGTGTAGGGGGTGGCAGATTAGGGGTTAATAAGTATAATGTAGGTTACCGTGGACTCCGGGAGCAGTGGTTTAGGGGTTAATAACTTTATTTAGTTGTGGCGGGGTCCGGGAGCGGTAGTATAGGGGTAAAACAGTTTAGTATAGTGTGGATGTTTAGTGACAGGGTACCAATAAAGCTAGCAAAAAGCCGAAGAGCAGCAAGATCGATGACTGTTAGTTAACAACAGTCTGCTGCTCATCGCCCCGAACTTGGTGCACGGCTTTTTGACAGCTTTTT
The DNA here is from genome assembly GCF_027579735.1 of Bombina bombina. NCBI lineage: Eukaryota > Metazoa > Chordata > Amphibia > Anura > Bombinatoridae > Bombina > Bombina bombina. The sequence continues at coordinate 389,732,424 of NC_069503.1, read as the reverse complement.
TGGTAACTTTGGATAACGTATTCAGGTCCGTGGCAGCGATGTTAGGTGATCTTAGGCGAGCGTATTGGTGCTGGCGAATGCAAGTAAGTTGAGGGGTTGATAAATAGGGGCCCATGTGTGTGTTGGGTAGCGCGCATATTACAAGTTGAAAGTCAAGTTAGGATATTGTGACTGCATTAACGTACTCTCCAGTCTTCAATGGAGCGTGAAACGTTGAAAAAACAAAAAACTAATACCCTTATTTGCATGCTAACCCTAATCGCTATAAGCCCCCTACTCTTATAACCCCTAAGCTGACACATAGCTCACCACAAAGTACCTCACAGTCACTACACTAATAACTCCTAAACTACCACAATCCAAATTTGCAAAGTACCCGCTACACTATTAACCCCTAAACTGCCACACCCCATCGCAAATTACCTACTAACATTTAAACCCCTAAACAGCTAACCCCCTATCCTAATACCCCCTAATTTACCCCCAAAAAAACTATCCTTACCTGAAAAAAAACAAACAACACAGACAAAAAACATTACAGAAAAAAAATCTACCATTACAGAAAAAATAAATACCAAGAATAAAACCCTCCAGTTATGCCTATTCTAAAACTAAAGTCCCACTTAAAAACAAAACACCCCAAAATAAAAAATATATATATTAACACTAAACTAAACTTCAGTAATAGGCCTTAGAAAGGATTTTTGTAGGGCATTGCCCTAAAGTGATTTAGCTCTTTTTCAGTCAAATAAATACTAATCCATTCTACAAGTAATATTCCACAGTCCAACAAGGGTTATCTAAAAAAACTACTCTAAAACTGTCCTGAAAGGGCATTTGTTTGGGCATTGCCCTTAGAATGCCATTTAGCTCTTTTGATGCCGAAAAAGAAACAAAAACAAAAAAGAAAACAAAGATAAACTCAAACAAAATAATCCTATCGCTAAACCCCAAAGATTGTACTCACCAAAGATGAATCCAGCTTCTACGTTATGATGGTGGTCCATCTATCTTCATTCTGGCGGCAGTCTTTTATGTTCATATATCTTATTATCGTCAGATCTTCTGTCCCTGATGTCCTCTTCATGGGGTCACCAGCCGAACACTGAATTATGAATGTGAGGTACCCCCCTTATATAGGAATACCTTGCATTTCTATTGGCTGATTTTAATTTTCAATTTCAAATCAGCCAATGGAAAAAGCTTTCATTCTATTGGCTGATTTGAATTTGAAAATGAAAATCAGTCAATAGGAATGCAAGGGTACCCCTATATAAGGGGGGTATCTCATATTAAAAATTCAGTGTGCGGTGGGGGCCCCCATGAAGAGAAGACCATAAGAGCTGGATTCAACTTTGATGACTACAAACTTTGGGGTTTAGTGATTTTTTTGAGTGTTTTTTTAAGAATAGGTTTTTTGGGGGGGCAGCAAAAGAGCTATAGTTTAGTTTAGTTTTATTTTAGTTAGAGTTTTTTTTTAAGAAGGGTTTTAGTTTTAGAATAGACATAACTGTTTTTTTATTTTTGGTAATTTCTTTGTTTTTTTTCATGTAATGGTTGTTTTTTTCTGTAATGTTAGTTTTTTTCTTTGTAAGGTTAGGTTTCTTTTTTGGTGTTAGGTTAGGGCGGTTAGCTGGTTAAAAGGTTAAGATGTTAGTGGGTATTTTGCAATGTTTTTTTTTGGTGATTTAGGGGTTAATAGTTTAGTGGGGAAGTTTGTGATGGGGTTGTGACGGTTTAGGGTTTATTAGTGTAGTGGGGTATTTTGCAATGGGGGTTGTGGCAGTTTAGGGGTTAATAGTGTAGAGGGAGTAGTGGCAGTATATGGGTTAATTCTGTAGAGGAGTAGTTTGTGATGTGGGGGTGTAGGGATTTAGGGGTTAATAGAGTAGTTTAGTTAAACTGTGTCCTCCAGTCAAACTCTACACAACTGTTCAGGTTGCATAAAAAGTTTGAGCAATCACATTTACTTGTAACATGAGCGGACATTGCCACTCAATGATGCCCATAAAAAATATGGAGAACGTAAATTACCTTGCATTCGCATAAACAAATTTAAATGACGTTCCAATTGTAATATGGATTCAAGTGTAAAAATCACCACAATATCGTGATTGTGTGTATGCTCCTTGCGCTAATTATAGTGATCCACTCATAATCTAGCCATAAGTGTTTATAGATGCTTCAGCAGACAATAAAGTATAGTTTTTAAAGTAGCGTGAATAAATATTTATTTAGTACAAAATATATTGCATAATCACTTAACCCACAGGAACTACTAAATGTATTTGTTATTAATTGAAGTTTACTTTAAAATAATACTAGAAGATCCAAATGAGAAACCATTACAAATATGGAGAAATTATTTATATATTTGGTGTTTGTTAGACGTGGGGTAGTAAACCTAGGGCACAAATGCCCAAGGGGGCACATAGGTGAATAATATATGCATTCATCACCCCAATAGCCACCCGCCCCTCCTCTTCCTTGCTCCCTCCTTACCTTCTCTCTTTTCTCACTTCCCCTCCCTCCTCTCTTTCCTTTTACTCATTCCTCTCCTTGCCTTCTCTGTCATTAATATTCTTTACTTTTCAAATGTAAAATTAACCTTAATATCATTTATTTAAAGGCCTTCAAGCCTTAGCGCACTCTCAGCTTAGTAAACCTTTCGCTTAATGCTCCAGCTATAGCCGACATGAGTTTTCCAGAGCATCGCTATAGATTTATTTATTACATGAGGGATTTAGCACATCTGCACTTTGCAACATCCAGATGTTAGTGTACCCTAAGCTTTTGCTATAGCGCTAATATATTACTTTGAACTTGTAATATAAGGGGCTGTGTACTGTAAAACTGGATTCCTTTTAATGTGTTTCCAAGGACTTGTTATACCAGCTGCAGAGCAAAAAAATATATGGGAAATTGTTCCTTTAGGTTTACTTTTGAATGATAACTAGCTGGTTTTGCTCTTTTAAACAACAACCCAGTAAAATAGGTTAAGCTTGCCTGGAGATCTACACGTACCTACATAGCCTCCTTATCTTATCTCTATACTGAAAATAAACATTTCAGTACTTATCGCTACTACATCCCACTGGGAGTGTAATTGATTCTCATGGTTATGTTTACACAGCTTTTCCAAAGCAGATACTTAGGTACTAAAAGGTTTAGTTCAGTATAGGTGGGATACAACAGGCAAAATCAGCTATTTCAAATGACAAAATAAAGCTACAGAAACTCTGCAGCAGATAAAATACATCATGGGAACTCATTAAAGGGGAGAAAATCTTACAGTACACTGTTCCTTTAACTTTAGCGATTTTAGCGTGCTATTTGCCCCATTTATTAAGCTGTGCTCTAGTATTTTGGCACTCAATGTTTAATCTAGGCAGTAATTGTTAAATTGTTATTATCTCTGAGCCAGTTTAATTATTATAGGTTACTCTGATTGCATATCAGCTTATTTACAGAAAGGTGAATATTTTCTACAAATACTACTATATATTAATTTCAGATTTTTTTATCATTTATACTAGAAAATGTCTTTTGTTTTTCTTTTTTGCATCTTAAAGAAAGTATCGTGAAATGTACAGCATTTTTTTTCTCCTTTTTACTGGATGTTACCTTCCTATAAGCCCTCTTTATTGTATTGCTTATAGAGGTTTATTTCTGTCTCCCAGAAGACACAAGTACTATTTTTAACCTATGAAATAGGTTAAAATAAGGTGAAAATAAATAATCAATTCTTTCTGTGGGTATACAAACTCCCAGATGTACACTTAAATTTAGATGAAATGAAGACAGCTACTTAGAAACCTTAAACAAAATGAAGAGTTCAGTAGTGTAAGCCTTAAATAATTTATCATGAATAAGGCATGCCAGAACAAACTTCATCTTAAAATAAAAGATCTTTGGCTACTGAGCAAAGCCATAATCCTTTAATGATTACTATATTTCAAAGGTAATTCATGAGAAAGATTATGTGGTTAACATGGTTTTTCGCTAACCATTGGATTTCCCTACTGATTAAATTCAATTCCCATTCTCTTGTAAGAAAGAAAAACAAAAACCCAATTGTCAGAGCATTTAGGTACAATTATTAGAGATACACAAATGTAGTTGTTTACAGTAGTATTAAATGCTATTTGCTTCATTTTATTTCTTTATTTTTAGAAATCTAAGGACTAGCTTGTCTCAAGATCGTCAATAATGTACTAATATATTATTTCAGCAGGAGCATTGATTTTGTAGCTTGTTAAAAGATTTCTAAAAGTTTCAATAAGGAGTATGATTTCTATGGTTTTTGAAAGGTACATAAAGGGGCAATGAGAAAATTCATCTCCAGAGCAGCAATGCACATGACTACCGCAAAAGGCCCAGATTTAGCTCGCATTCTATTGGCTGTTCTGATCAGCCAATAGAATGCAAGCTCAATCTGATTGGCTGATTGGATCAGCCAATCGGATTGAACTTCAATCTGATTGGCTGATTCAATCAGCCAATCAGATTTTTCCTACCTTAATTCCGATTGGCTGATAGAATCCTATCAGCCAATCGGAATTGAAGGGACGCCATCTTGGATGACGTCCCTTAAAGGAATATCCATTTGTCGTTAGTCGTCCGGAAGAAGAGGATGGCTCTGCGTTGGCTCGTCTGAAGATGGCTCCGCTCCGCTCCGGATGGATGAAGATTGAAGACGCCGCCTCTATGAAGACTTCTATCGGATGGAAGACTTCTTCAGCCCCGCCTGGATGATGACTTCTGCCACTCCGGATCTCCTCTTCGGTTCCATCGATGGTCGGCTGACTGAAGACGATTTAAGGTAGGATGATCTTCAGGGGGGTAGTGTTAGGTTTATTTAAGGGGGGTTTGGGTTAGATTAGGGTTATGTGGGTGGTGGGTTTTAATGTTGGGGGGGGTTGTATTTTTCTTTTACAAGCAAAAGAGCAGAATTCTTTGGGGCATGCCCTGCAAAAGGCCCTTTTAAGGGCTGGTAAGGTAAAAGAGCTTTGAACTTTTTTAATTTAGAATAGGGTAGGGCATTTTTTTTATTTTGGGGGGCTTTGTTATTTTATTAGGGGGCTTAGATTAGGTGTAAGTAGCTTAAAATTGTTGTAATATTTTTTAAATGTTTGTAACTAATTTTTTTTATTTTTTGTAACTTAGCTTTTTTATTTTTTGTACTTTAGTTAGTTTATTTAATTGTATTTAATTGTAGTTATTTGTAGGTAATTTATTTAATTAATTTAATGATAATGTAGTGTTAGGTTTAATTGTAACTTAGGTTAGGATTTATTTTACAGGTAATTTTGTATTTCTTTTAGCTAGGTACTTATTAAATAGTTAATAACTATTTAATAACTATTCTAACTAGCTAAAATAAATACAAAGTTACCTGTAAAATAAAAATAAATCCTAAAATAGCTACAATATAATTATTATTTATATTGTAGGTATATTAGGGTTTATTTTAAAGGTAAGTATTTAGTTTTAAATAGGATTAATTTAGTAATAAGAGAAATATTATTTAGATTTATTTAATTAATATTTAAGTTAGGGGGGTGTTAGGGTTAGTGTTAGACTTAGGTTTAGGGGTTAATAATTTTATTACAGTGGCGGCGGTGTAGGATAGGGGTTAATAAACTTATTATAGGTGGCGACGGTTTAGGGGGGGCAGGATAGGGGTTAATAAACTTATTATAGGTGGCGACGGTGTAGGGGGGTAGATTAGGAGTTAATAAGTTTAATATAGGTTGCGGCGGGGTCCGGGAGCGGCGGTTTAGGGGTTAAACTATTTATTTAGTTGCGGCGAGGTCCGAGATCGGCAGGATAGGGGTTAATAACTTTATTATAGGTGGCGACGGTATAGGGGGGGCAGGATAGGGGTTAATAGGTATAATGTAGGTGGTGGGGGGGTCTGGGAGCAGCGGTTTAGGGGTTAATACATATATTATAGTTGCGGCGGGGACCGGAAGCGGTGATTTAGGGGTTAACATATTTAGTATAGCTTGCGGTGGGCTCCGGGTGCAGTGGTTTAGGGGGTGATGAAGAAGGTCGTATATGCCTAAGACCTTCGAAAAGCGTTAGGACTCTTGTATAGCACGCTGCTGGTGCGGGACTCTTGTACTGTATGCTGCTTGTGATATTTATACTACTTCTTTGATGCCGACTGCCTTACTTACTTATTCTGCTTTTGATACCGCATTGGTTGAAATATATTGCGGTCACACTCAAAACTGTTTTTATCAATAATATATGCTAATAAAATACCTCATAATCTACTGAGGTTGTAATCTGTGAGTAAGATTTCTTGAAATATTTTGTGTAATATCCTCTAACAAACGGGGTTGCACTATTATTGTTTTTTATCTTCTTCTCATTCATATATATGAGCGAAATATCTGGAAGGGACACAGTGACAAGCCTTGGGACACCTGGAAGCCAAAGGAAAGTTTCTACTTCTACTTACCCTGCGCGACACTTACCTCATATGGATTGAGGTTAAGGAGAGTAAGTAGAATCCCCTGAGGGGAACGTGTTACTCCTGGTACTGGGAAATTCGGGAATCTCTATCTTGGCTCTTTACACAGAATCACTTATGGACTCTAACTCTATTTATAATTGTGTGTTTTAACCCTGTGCTTAGCATTGCACTAATCACAATTGGTGGTCAAGTAAATAACACTACTATTATGTTCACTGTGATTTTTAAGATCATATTTGTCTTTTAATATGCTCTGCTAAGGAAACCGTCATATTTTATACATTGTAAACATTGTATGCTCACCAACAATTGTTTAACACTTAACGGTTTTATAGTTTTCTATTTAAATAAGCAGTGTGAAGACATTTGTTTCTATTGCGATACTTGTTTCTATTACTACATTTTATCAACTGTACACTATTGGTAACTATATATTTACTAATGCCTATTATTATTATATTATTAGTTAGATACACAGAGCGCCCTTCACATTCTACTACTTCTTGTATAACCATATCTTTCAGTTCTTATTGAGGTTGGGGGATTTTGGGGACCCAACAACCCCAATAGGTAGTTTGTGGCAGCACTGTGTTTAGTATAGTCTCATTAGCCTCTTCTGCCGAGGCGAGCACCTTTTTTGCGCCTTTTTCACCACTCTTTTTTAATATGTATATATACACACACACAGTATATTATATATATCTATCTATATATATATATATATATATATATATATATATATATATATATATATATATATATATATATATATATATATATATATATAACAAAATGTACCCCTCCCTTTTGTTTCACATATTAAAATGGTAGGCCAGTGAGCAACATCTGCATTGTTCCTTTGGTATATTTTGAACCCTTTCTTTTTCTCCACTTAGTGGAGCATTCCCACATGCTTCTAAAATATCTTTAAAAAAATACACAAATATAAATGCACTTACACCCTAATCTATTGATGATGCATATACAAATAAATTTGATTTAACCCTTCAGCTACCAAGAAAAGGCTAATTGTGGTGTTTAAGATACAATCGGCTAGATTTGGAGTTTTGTCGGTAACGACCCGAAAAACTAACGCCGGCTTTTTTCTGGCCGCACCATAAAAATAACTCTGGTATTGAGAGTCCACAGAATGGCTGCGTTAGGCTCCAAAAAAGGAGCGTAGAGCATTTTTAACGCAGCTTCAACTCTCGATACCAGAGTTGCTTACGCAAGCGGCCAGCCTCAAAAACGTGCTCGTGCACGATTCCCCCATAGGAAACAATGGAGCTGAAAAAAAACCAAACACCTGCAAAAAAGCCGCGTTCAGCTCCTAACGCAGCCCCATTGTTTGCTATGCGGTAACCCTTCCTACGTCTGCACTTAACACTCTAACATGTACCCCGAGTCTAAACACCCCTAACCTTACACTTATTAACCCCTAATCTGCCGCCCCAGCTATCGCTGACCCCTGCATATTATTAACCCCTAATCTGCCGCTCCGTAAACCGCCGCTACTTACATTATCCCTATGTACCCCTAATCTGCTTCCCTAACATCGCCGACCCCTATATTATATTTATTAACCCCTAATCTGCCCCCCACAACGTCGCCTCCACCTGCCTACACTTATTAACCCCTAATCTGCCGAGCGGACCTGAGCGCTACTATAATAAAGTTATTAACCCCTAATCCGCCTCACTAACCCTATAATAAATAGTATTAACCCCTAATCTGCCCTCCCTAACATCACCGACACCTAACTTCAATTATTAACCCCTAATCTGCCGACCGGAGCTCACCGCTATTCTAATAAATGGATTAACCCCTAAAGCTAAGTCTAACCCTAACACTAACTCCCCCCTAAATTAAATATAATTTTAATCTAACAAAATTAATTAACTCTTATTAAATAAATTATTCCTATTTAAAGCTAAATACTTACCTGTAAAATAAACCCTAATATAGCTACAATATAAATTATAATTACATTGTAGCTATTTTAGGATTAATATTTATTTTACAGTCAACTTTGTAATTATTTTAACCAGGTACAATAGCTATTAAATAGTTAAGAACTATTTAATAGTTACCTAGTTAAAATAATTACAAAATTACCTGTAAAATAAATCCTAACCTAAGTTACAATTAAACCTAACACTATACTATCATTAAATTAATTAAATAAACTACCTACAATTACCTACAATTAAACCTAACACTACACTATCAATACATTAATTAAATACAATATCTACAAATAACTACAATGAAAAAAGAACTAAGTTACAAAAAATAAAAAAATATCTACAAACATAAGAAAAATATTACAACAATTTTAAACTAATTACACCTACTCTAAGCCCCCTAATAAAACAACAAAGCCCCCAAAAATAAAAAATGCCCTACCCTATTCTAAATTACTAAAGTTAAAAGCTCTTTTACCTTACCAGCCCTGAACAGGGCCCTTTGCGGGGCATGCCCCAAGAAGTTCAGCTCTTTTGCCTGTAAAAAAAAATACATACAATACCCCCCCCCAACATTACAACCCACCACCCACATACCCCTAAACTAACCCAAACCCCCCTTAAATAAACCTAACACTAAGCCCCTGAAGATCATCCTACCTTGTCTTCACCTCACCAGGGATCACCGATCCGTCCTGGCTCCAAAATCTTCATCCAACCCAAGCGGGGGTTGGCGATCCATCATCCGGTGGCTGAAGAGGTCCAGAAGAGGCTCCAAAGTCTTCATCCTATCCGGGAAGAAGAGACGATCCGGACCGGCAACCATCTTGATCCAAGCGGCATCTTCTATCTTCATCCGATGACGGCCGGCTCCATCCTGAAGACCTCCACCACGGACCCATCTTCTTCCAGCGACGTCCAACTGAAGAATGACGGTTCCTTTAAGGGACGTCATCCAAGATGGCGTCCCTTGAATTCCGATTGGCTGATAGGATTCTATCAGCCAATGGGAATTAAGGTTCCGATCAGCCAATGGGAATTAAGGTTCCGATCAGCCAATAGAATGCAAGCTCAATTGAACTTGATTCAGATTGGCTGATTCCATCAGCCAATCAGAATATTCCTACCTTAATTCCCATTGGCTGATAGAATCCTATCAGCCAATCAGAATTTGAGGGACGCCATCTTGGATGATGTCCCTTTAAGGAACCGTCATTCTTCAGTTGGACGTCGCCGGAAGAAGATGGGTCCGTGGTGGAGGTCTTCAGGATGGAGCCGGTCGTCATCGGATGAAGATAGAAGATGCCGCTTGGATCAAGATGGTTGCCGGTCCGGATCGCCTCTTCTTCCCTGATAGGATGAAGACTTTGGAGCCTCTTCTGGACCTCTTCAGCCACTGGATGATGGATCGCCAACCCCCGCTTGGGTTGGATGAAGATTTTGGAGCCAGGACGGATCGGTGATACCTGGTGAGGTGAAGACAAGGTAGGATGATCTTCAGGGGCTAAGTGTTAGGTTTATTTAAGGGGGGTTTGGGTTAGATTAGTCTCCTTTTTGACTCCTGATGTCCTCACGCTACTATGTACATTTAGACACGAAGGGGTAAGACTGTATCCACTTGGTCCGTGCATCTTTTAGGACACGCACTATACTCTGGATTACAATTATATATTACCTATACATGCAAAGTGATGAACATTTGCCTATTTTTTTATACTGGTGCACCAGTCCCCTGCACGGCCAATTTGACATTTTTATGCATCTTCTATATCCCTGTATGTATGTGATTGTATGTTTGGATGTATGCACTTATTTAGTGTAACTTTATTAAATCTATTTGTATTTCAAGAATTCGCCCTAGTTTCTTATTTATTTCATACAGTTGTGCTTTCTTTTGCCTAGACTTTTAGTTACCTGTATTTTAGGTTTCTACTCTCTTTTTTACCTTGTTAGATACTATTTATTATAGGGTTAGTGAGGCGGATTAGGGGTTAATAACTTTATTATAGTAGCGCTCAGGTCCGCTCGGCAGATTAGGGGTTAATAAGTGTAGGCAGGTGGAGGCGATGTTGTGGGGGGCAGATTAGGGGTTAATAAATATAATATAGGGGTCGGCGGTGTTAGGGGCAGCAGATTAGGGGTACATAAGGATAACGTAGGTGGCGGCGCTTTGCGGTCAGCAGATTAGGGGTTAATAAGTGTAGGCAGATGGAGGCGACGTTGAAGGGGGCAGATTAGGGGTTAATAAATATAATACAGGGGTCGGCGGTGTTAGGGGGAGCAGATTAGGGGTACATAAGGATAACGTAGGTGGCGGTCGGCAGATTAGGGGTTAAAAAAATTTATTCGAGTGTCGGCGATGTGGGGGGACCTCTGTTTAGGGGTACATAGGTAGTTTATGGGTGTTAGTGTACTTTAGAGTACAGTAGTTAAGAGCTTTAGAAACCGGCGTTAGCCCAGAAAGCTCTTAACTACTGACTTTTTTTCCTGCGGCTGGAGTTTTGTCGTTAGATGTCTAACGCTCACTTCAGAAACGACTCTAAATACCGGAGTTAGAAAAATCCCATTGAAAAGATAGGATACGCAATTGACGTAAGGGGATCTGCGGTATGGAAAAGTCGCAGCTGAAAAGTGAGCGTTAGACCCTATTTTGAGTGACTCCAAATACCGGCAGTAGCCTAAAACCAGCGTTAGGAGCCTCTAACGCTGGTTTTCACGGCTAACGCCAAACTCCAAATCTAGATCAATGTTCCTTTTTCTGACTGCAGTTTGAGCATTACTAGCTCCTAATTGGTTAAATTAGTTTTGTTTGCTGGTTACTGAGAGGTTAAATAACCATTTGTTCTGTGTTATTGGTAGCTGAGGGGTTAAACTTTAGCACCTTTGCTGGCAGTAACAGAGAAATTTGTATTTAAAATATTTTTAAGCAGATTTTGTAAACAGGACTCTGTCACTTACTTGTGTGAGCTCCACAAAACAAGCCTCACTGACAAAGCCCCCAGCCTCCCTCACTTTATCAGTTTCTTCTAAGATGTTTATTACTTCTCTGTGCGTTTGTGCTGTCACATGTTTGCTAATAGCACGTCACTCAGAGGAGAGACAAGGGGTAGGGTAAACCGATGAAGCAGGAGAGATTTCTAAGGCAGACCGGCCCGTTATGGAGACAGTGCAGTATTGAGTGTTTGGCTGCATTCTAAAGACTCTGCAGAGGAATTTCCAACTCTGAAGCCCTTCCTCCACACCAGTCAGAGGCAGCAAAAAAAATAAAAATAAAAAATGTATAATATTAGCCTCTTGCCTTCTTGCTAGCATCTAGCATGGGTTATAACACCTGACATGTTTTTAGATTTTTTTAAAATCTATTTCAAAATTATAACTTTCTACTGCAGTTCCCCTGCTGTGCACACTTGTAAAATAAATCAGGCTTTATTAGCTCAATAGTTCACTCAGAAAGTAAATCAGTGATTTATTTTCTGAGTGAACTATTGAGCTAATAAAGCCTGATTTGCCTGTCTGTCTGCTTTAGGAAAAATACCTCTTTATGGAGCCCACAAGTCGCAACATATAGAGAACTGCAAGCTGGCTGCAGAAAGAGGAGTCCCGTTGCTGCCAATTTGCTTTTTCCTTGCTGTGATCATGGATGGTGGAGTTAGTATAGTACAGGTACTTAACCCACAAACTCAGTCATCCTGCATGGTCCCAGACCGGTAAATCTGAGCGTCATTAACGCAGCTAAAAAAAAAAAGGAAACTTTAAAAAAAAGTGCTCCCCCTGCTGCCCGTCCATAGAAACTTGCACACTGAAAATTGTGCGATTAGCAAAGGTATAGGCTATGTTATGGGCGGCGCAGCAGGCACTTAGAAAAAACGTGCAAAGGGCTATGGCAGGCTATACCTCTCTACCACACATGTGGTAAAAAAAGGTATTTTTTAATTTTTTTATTAAACTGGACAGTCTAGACTGGAACATTTTTTGGCTGAATAAATATATTTTTTCCAATAGGGGGGCTATTGGAGAAATTATATTTATTCAGTCAAAAAATGTTTTTTCTTTCTTTTTGTTCTGAGGGGTTCATGTGCACCTGTGCTCATAAGGAGGAGCCTCCACTGGTTGGTATCCTTGACACGAGAGTTGGTTTTATTAACAGAGAAGTAAACAATTATGAGATGTTGCTCCATTGATTATAATGGAGAATCACTAGCAATTCACACAAGTGAGTTGCACAATTTTAGATGTTTTTATTAGTTTCATGTATAAGTTTTAATAAATACAGGTATACCTCTTGAAAATACATGGCCTATTTTCACATAGTATTATAGTAGCTTTTTACATAGCTTTTTAGCTTTGGCTATCAATTTTAGCCATGCTGGGTTCACATTTTAATTAACATAATTTAATCACTTAAGATTTCAAACATGTGTTTTAGAAGTTTTAGAAATGTTGTTTCAACATTAAAAATAAAATGAAATCAAAGCGTTAATTTCATATGCCATGAATAACCAATCAATATTGACAATTTACCATTGGCTGCTTTAATTTTGCTTTTGTGTAGCGCTGCAAAAAGCTTGTGAAAATGCCAGTTATATATGTTTTCAATTTCTGACCATTTTGAATTTAGGAAATTCTTTAATGATGCTTTGCAAAACTCTGAGCAGCTGCAGTATTTAAAATGCTGATGCACTGAGAATATCTAGCTATGATTCACATGCACTTGCAGAGAAAAATGTTAGCACTAAAACAGTGATAAATTTTACAAGAAGCATTTTGGCCAATACATTTATATTACAAATATGTTTCTATTCAAAGATGTAATTAATCCATGTGCATTTTGATATTGACTGGAAATGTCCCTTTAAAGATCTGCATATGCTTCTCGACTTATAAAACAAAATTAGTAGATGAGAGCGCACTGCATTACATAGCACCAAGATAGAGTGTTTACTGTTATATTTCTTTTAAGTAAAATCAACAGGAAATATTAGACAAGAACACAATTTAGTAAGAATATTTTGCTTATTTCACTCCTTTCAGCATCTGTCCATGTCTATTTTTGTTTCTATTAATTTTACTTTAGGTCATATGCTAATTTGAAATATTTCAAGGTGGGCTCCTAGCTTGTACATTATCTAAATAATAAAACTTACTAGGGAAGATTTCATCACCCAAAAGAGACAGTAAAATCATTTTTATTAATGCATCAGAAATTATTCACAGCATTACAAAAGATATGCATGCAAAATAAGAACTAGATTACAAGTGGCTGGTTATCGCTACAGCGAGCTTGCGGTAGCAATTAGCGATTATAAAATTTTCCCGAGATAACTATCTTTCCCCAAGATTACAAGTTATGCCCTTAACAGGGTGCATAAATGACGCAAAAAATTTAGCGGTATCACACTCTCCATAGTGCTGCCATTACAAGTTATTGAAAAAAATATATATTTGTTGTGTGGTATGGTGCGTTAAGCTCCATATCGCACAAAACCCAAGGCCTGAATTGACATGCGCATGCACGTTTTCCTCTATAGACATCAATAGAGAGAAAGTGCTAGAAAAAACTAACACCTGCGATCGTGGAATGGCGATTGCTATAACACAATCCCCATTGATGTCTATGGGAAAAAGAAAGTTACGTTAAAGCCAAACACCCAAACATTAACCACTAGTTTAAATACCCCTAATCTGCCACCCCCCAAAATCGCAGACACTAAATAAAGTTATTAACCCATAGAGAGCTGCTTTAATCCTATTGGCTGTTCAAATCAGCCAATAGGATTTAAACAGCTCTCATCCTATTGGCTGATTTGAAATTTGTAGCCAATAGGAATGCAGTGGTACCCCAATTCAATCCTCAGTGTGCGGCGACAATCGTACAAAGACGATCCTCCATGCTGGAGGGCTCTGCGGTCGCCGGTCCTGTTCTGCGGTCACCTCCGCTTCTCGCTGCCCTTGCCCTGGATGAAGATAGAAGAGGTCCCCGCACTGGATGAAGATGTCACCACCTGGAAGAAGACCTTCACCGCCTAGAAAAAGACCTTCTCTGCTGAACTTCAGGAATGGTGATTACCTATTTGGAATTTAGACTTTTATATTTTTGAGTGTTTTTTTTTTTTTTAGATTAGAGCTTTTTTATTTGAATGGGCAGTTAAAGAGCTGAATGCCCTTTTGGGGCAATGGGTATCTTAGGTTTTTTTTAGACTTAGGTTTTTTTTTATTTTGGCGGGTTGGTTGGGTGGGATTTTTTACTGATAGGGGGGACTTTGTCATTTTTTAATGTAAAATAGCTGTTTAACTTAGGGCAATGCCCTATAAAAGGCCCTTTTAAGGGCTATTTGTAGTTTATTTTTAGGTTAGGGGTGTTTTTATTTTGGGGTGTCTTTTTTGTTCTTTATAGGGCTATTAGATTAGGTTTAATTTTTCAGTTATTTTTTTTGTAATCTTACGGCTAGATTGCGAGTTTTGTCGCTTACTTTAAACAACGCTGGTATTACAAGTTTTCTGAATGGCTGCGTTAACCTCAGAAAAGTGAGCATTGAGCATAATTTTGCTCCACTTCTACCTGTAATACCAGCGTTGCTTACGGTAGCGGTAAACTGGCAAAACGTGCTCGTGCACAATTTCCCCATAGGAAACAATGGGGCTGAGCTGGCTGAAAAAAAAACTAAAACCTGCAAAAAAGCAGTGTTCAGCTCCTAACGCAGCCCCATTGTTTCCTATGGGGAAACACTTTCTAAGTCTACACCTAACACCCTAAAATGAACCCTGAGTCTAAACACCTCTAACCTTACACTTATTTCTTATTAACCTCTAATCTGCTGCCCCAACATCGTCGCCACCTGCATTATACTATTAACCCAGAATCTGCCGCTCCGGACACCGCCGCCACCTACATTATACCTAAGAACCCCTAATCTGTTGCCCCTAACATCGCCGACACCTATATTATAGTTATTAACCCCTAATCTACTGCCCTCACTGCCACCTACCTACACTTATTAACCCCTAATCTGCAGCCCCTAACATCGCTGACAACTACATTATATTTATTAACCCCTAACCTCCCCCCCCCACGTCGCCGCCACCTACCTACACTTATTAAACCCTAATCTGCCGACTGGACATCGCTGCCACTATAATAAATGTATTAATCCCAAAATCTCCGCAATCCCGGGTTAGGGTTAGACTTAGGTTTAGGGGTTAATAACTTTATTATAGTAGCGGCGACGTTGGGGGCTCAGATTAGGGGTTAATAATTGTAGGTAGGTGGCGGCGATGCTAGGGAGTGCAGATTAGGGGTTAATACAATTTATTATAGTGTTTGCGAGGCGGGATTGCGTTGGTTTAGGGGTTAATACATTTATTATAGTGGCGGCAATGTCCGGTCGGCAGATTAGGGGTTAATAAGTGTAGGTAGGTGGCGGCGACGTTGGGGGGGGGGCAGATTAGGGGTTAATAAATATAATGTAGGTGTCGGCGATGTTAGGGACAGCAGATTAGGGGTTCATAGGGATAATGTAGGTGGCTATGTCCGGTCGTCAGATTAGGGGTAAATAAGTTTAGGTAGGTCGCGGCAGCGTTGGGGGGGCAGATTAGGGGTTAATAAATATAATGTAGGTGTCGGCAATGTTAGGGACAGCAGATTAGGGGTTCATAGGGATAATGTAGGTGGCGATGATGTCCGGTCGGCAGATTAGGGGTTAATAAGTGTAGGTAGGTGGCGGCAACGTTGGGGGGGCAGATTAGGGGTTAATAAATATAATGTAGGTGTCGGCAATGTTAGGGACAGCAGATTATGGGTTCATAGGGATAATGTAGGTGGCGGCGATGTGCGGTCGGCAGATTAGGGGTTAAATAATTTTATTATACTGGTGGCGATGTGGGGGGGCTCGGTTTAGGGGTTCATAGGTAGTTTATGGGTGTTAGTGTACTTTGTAGCACTGTAGTTAAGAGCTTTATGTTCCGGCGTAAGCCCATAAAACTCTTAACTACTGACTTTTTTATGCGGTAGGAGTCTTGGAGGTAGAGGCTGTACCGCTCACTTCTTCCAAGACTTGTAATACCAGCGTTAGGAAAATCCCATTAAAAAGATAGGATACGCAATTGACGTAAAAGGATTTGCGGTAGCCAAAAGTCGCGGAAGAAAAGTGAGCGGTACACCTGTACCTGCCATACTCTTAATACCAGGGGGCGTTAAAAAGCAGCGTTAGGACCCCTTAACGCTGCTTTTTAAAGCTAACGCAGAACTCGTAATCTAGGCGTTAGTGTTTTATTATTTTTCGGAATTTTAGCGTATCTTATATTTTTTTGGTAATGTAAGATTTTTTTATATTTTTTCGTAGTGTTAGTTTTTTTAAATTTGTAATTTAGATTTTTTTATTTTTCATTTATTTTATTAAAATAGTTATGTTAGGTTTATTTATAGTTTTTATTTATTTTAAGATAGTTATATTGTAAATTTAATTTAAAGTTAGGGGGTTTTAGGTTTAGAGGTTAATAGGTTTATTTAGTGTTGGCGATGTGGGGGGGGTCGGTGGTTTAGGGGTTAATATGTTAAGTTTAGTATTAGCAATGTGGAGGGCTGGCGGATTAGTGGTTAATATGTTTAGTATAAGCGATGTGGGGGGCCAACGGTTTAGGGGTTAATATGTTTAGTTTACTGTTAGCGATGTGGGGGGGCGGAGGATTAAGGTTTAATAGGTTTATTATAGTATTAGCGATGTGGGGGGTGGTCGTTTAGGGGTTAATATGTTGAGTTTAGTATAAGCGATGTAGGAGGTCGGTGGTTTAGGGGTTAATAGGTTTATTTTGTGTTGGCAATGAGGGTGGGCGGCGGATTAGAGGGTTAATAGTTGTAACATGTTTTTGCGATGTGCGGTGATGGCGTTTTAGGGGTTAATAGGCAGTTTATGGGTGTTAGTGTACTTTGTAACATTTTAGTTATCATTTTTGTGAAACATTTTTGTTTTGCAAAATCCATAAAAACTGGTCTCAGATAGCGGAATGGATCGCGTCGGTATAGACTATAACGCAAGCATTTTAGCTGGACTGCACAACCTGTAATACAGGCGCTATGAAAATTCCGCACTCAAAAGCTATTTTTTTAAATGCGGAATGGAGAGTTGCGTAAAGGCTAAAACGGCTTACAATATAGCTGTCCCGCAGTGACTTGTAATACGGGAGACCTGCATATTCCACGTGCAAAGGTCAATTTCTCAGCGGTGTAGCCGTAGCGCACCATACCGCAAAACTTGTAATTTAGGTCATAATTTTTTAATAAAATATATAACATTTAAGTGCCCATAATGCCTCAAGTTTTATATATTTTATTAAAAAATAAAGATAGTAGCATCTTTATTTTTTAATAAATAACTGCAGAAAGCAGTTATATGGAGCTAAAGTTGGCAGGTGGGGGAAGTTTTTACATTCGGTCTATGGGAACTGTGTGTTCCCAGTAAATTTATATGTACTGTATATGCTTATACATATATTTATGTGTTAATATGTGTATATTCACATATTAACTCATCATAAATATATATGTATATATATATATCTATATTTGCTGCCATTGCAGGGCTACCTACCCCTTTTCATTCCCTGTGTTCGCATTGCTGTCAACTTGTAATACCAAAATTAGGAACAAAATTCCAACTAGTCCTAAACCTAGGCCAGCAATTCATTTATAAATTAAAACATTTCCATTTTTTGCAAACAATATGAACTAGGCCTCAAAAAGACTGTTTTTCTTATTTTACACCTAGTTGAGCATGCACTTATGTTTGACACTTTATCAACAGCTTCCAACAATATTTTACTTGTTTCCACAGTGAATGGAAACTTTGTCTATTATTTTTTTTTCAGAAACTGATGATAAGCATAAAGGCTTCATTTTGCGACCTTGTGTAAAACCATTTACTGCTCAGTGGAAATAAGTCCTATGTTTCATACAATGTTTAACATTTCTTAAAAAAACTTTCGGCTAGATTACGAGTTTTGCGATAAGATCTGCTCGGTACTGCAAGTTATTGTCACCGCTCACTTACCTACAGTGCTAGTATTACAGGTTTACAAAAACCCGGCGTTAGCACGCAAGAAGTGAGCCTAGAGCAAAATTGAGCTCCATACCGCACTAGTACTCGTGCACGATTTCCCCATAGACATCAATGGGGAGAGCCGGCTGAAAAAAAGCCTAACACCTGCAATAAAGGAGCGTAAAGCTTCGTAACGCAGCCCCATTGATTCCTATGGAGAAAGAAAAGTTAGGTTTACACCTAACACCCTAACATAAACCCAGAGTCTAAACACCCCTAATTTCCCACCCCCAATGTTGCTGCAACCTACCTACACTTATTAACCCCTAATCTGCCGCCCCCAACGTCGCTGCCACTATACTAAATTTATTTATTTTAACTAGGTAGAATAGTTACTAAATAGTTATTAACTATTTACTAACTACCTAGCTAAAATAAATACAAATTTACCTGTAAAATAAAACCTAACCTGAGTTACACTAACACCTAACCTTACACTACAATTAAATACATTACATTTATTAAATACAATTAACTAAATTACAAAAAAACCCCACTAAATTACACAAAATAAAAAAAGAAATTATCAGATTTTTTAACTAATTACACCTAATCTAATAGCCCTATCAAAATAAAAAAAGCCCCCCAAAATAAAAAAAAAACCCTAGCTTAAACTAAACTACCAATAGCCCTTAAAAGGGCCTTTTGCGGGGCATTGCCCCAAAGAAATCAGCTCTTTTACCTGTAAAAAAAAATACACACAATCCCCCAACAGTAAAACCCACCACCCACACAACCAACCCCCAAATAAAATCCTAACTAAAAAGCCTAAGCTCCCCATTGCCCTGAAAAGGGCATTTGGATGGGCATTGCCCTTAAAAGGTCATTTAGCTCTTTTTCCGCCCAAACCCTAATCTAAAAATAAAACCCACCCAATAAACTTTTAAAGAAGCCTAACAGTAACCCCCAAAGATCCACGTACAGTTTTTGAAGACCCGACATCCATCCTCAACAAAGCTGGCAGAAGTCCTCAACGAAGCAGCAGAAGTCTTCATCCAACCGGGCAGAAGTCTTCATCTAGACGGCATCTTCTATGTTCATCCATCCGGCGCAGAGTGGGTTCAAGACGTCCGCCGTGGAGCAACCTCTTCAATCAACTTCTTGAACAATGAATTCTCCTTTAAATGACGTCATCCAAGATGGCGTCCCTTGAATTCCGATTGGCTGATAGAATTCTATCAGCCAATCAGAATCAAAGGTGAAAAAATCCTATTGGCTGATCCAATCAGCTAATAGGATTGAGCTCGCATTCTATTGGCTGATTGGAACAGATAGAATTCTATCAGCCAATCGGAATTCAAGGAACGACATCTTGGATGACGTCATTTAAAGGAGAATTTATTGTTCAAGAAGGCGTTGATTGAAGAGGATGCTCCGCGCCGGATGTTTTGAAGATGGACCGGCTCCGTGCCGGATGGATGAAGATAGAAGATGCCATCTGGATGAAGACTTCTGCCCGGTTGGATGAAGACTTCTGCTGCTTCGTTGAGGACTTCTGCCGGCTTCGTTGAGGATGGATGTCGGTTCTTCAAAAACTGTAAGTGGATCTTCGGGGGTTAGTGTTAGGATTTTTTAAGGGTTTATTGGGTGGATTTTATTTTTAGATTCGGGTTTGGGCGGAAAAAGAGCTAAATGCCCAATGCCCATCCAAATGCCCTTTTCAGGGCAATGGTGAGTGTAGGTTTTTTTAGTTAGGATTTTATTTGGGGGGTTGGTTGTGTGGGTGGTGGGTTTTACTGTTGGGGGTTGTTTGTATTTCTTTTTAAAGGTAAAATAGTTGATTTCTTTGGGGCAATGCCCCACAAAAGGCCCTTTTAAGGGCTATTGGTAGTTTAGTTTAGGCTAGGGTTTTTTTTATTTTGGGGGGCTTTTTTTATTTTGATAGGGCTATTAGATTAGGTGTAATTAGTTTAAATATCTGATAATTTCTATTTTATTTTGTGTAATTTAGTGTTTTTTTGTAATTTTGTTAATTGTATTTAATTTATGTAATTGTAGTGTAAGGTTAGGTGTTAGTGTAAGACAGGTTAGGTTTTATTTTACAGGTAAATTTGTATTTATTTTAGCTAGGTAGCTAGTAAATAGTTAATAACTATTTAGTAACTATTCTACCTAGTTAAAATAAATACAAACTTAGCTGTAAAATAAAAATAAAACCTAAGATAGCTACATTGTAACTATTAGTTATATTGTAGCTAGCTTAGGGTTTATTTTATAGGTAAGTATTTAGTTTTAAATAGGAATTATTTAGTTATTAATAGTAGGTTTTATTTAGATTTATTTTAATTTCATTAAAGTTAGTGGGTGTTAGGGTTAGACTTAGGGTTAGGCTTAGGGGTTAATAAATTTAGTATAGTGGCGGCGATGTTGGGGGCGGCAGATTAGGGGTTAATAAATGTAGCTAGGTGGTGGTGATGTTAGGGGTGGCAGATTAGGGGTTAATAATATTCAACTAGTGTTTGTGATGCGGGAGTGCGGCGGTTTAGGGGTTAATATGTTTATTATAGTTGTGGTGATGTCAGGAGCGGCAGATTAATGGTTAATACATTTATTTTAGTATTTGCGATGTGGGAGGGCCTCAGTTTAGGGGTTAATAGGTAGTTTATGGGTGTTAGTGTACTTTTTAGCACTTTAGTTATGAGTTTTATGTTACAGCTTTGTAGGGTAAAACTCATAACTACTGACTTTCAGTTTACGTATGGATCTTGAAGTTTTAGGGTGTACCGCTCACTTTTTGGCCTCCCAGGCAGACTCGTAATACCAGCGCAAAGATAGTCCCATTGAAAAAGGAATTTTAAGTTGCGTTGCATTACGGCCAAAAAAGTGTGCAGTGCACCTAAACCTGCAAGACTCGTAATACCAGCGGTAGTGAAAAAGAGCCTTAACGCTGCTTTTTCACCCTGCCCGCAAAACTCGTTATCTAGTTGATTGCCTAGCTACATAAGTAAACAACTCTATTGTGTATTGTAATTGTGGAATGAATGTTTCTTTTAAATTTTGTTCTATCATTTGTATCTATAGAACAAATGCAACAAATTCAAAATTAACATTTAAATTTGTTTTCTCATGGATTTTGCTGTCTACGGTCTCCATATATTAAGCAGCAGAGGCTTCATACGACCGTTGCTTCTTAAGCTGTCCACCACCTCTGGGAAAACTCAATAGTTCAGGATAACAACCCTGCTCTTGTGTAACTGGGCACACAAGAGCAGGGGGCGGTGCTACACAAGGTTTTCCTTGATGACAGCTATCTGTGAAGATTGAAAACTGATAAATAGTGCCTTCAAGAAAACATTTGAATATTAATTTCAACATTTCAGATATGTTCATTATAAGTTAAATTTTGCATATGGCACTCAGATTATATATTTAGTGCAGTGAAATTGCCATTAGATAAATAGTTATCCCTATTCTTTATTCTTTTACAGCCAGTACATGCTCATTTATGGAATTTTAAATTCCCTATTTAATTTCTATCTGCATTTTTCTATTACTGTATCATAAGCTTTCCAGTATGCTGAATGCTTTCCCCTATGCTGTATTTTATTAACTTTTCTTAACTCTTCTGATTCTTCACTCATTGATAGAGGAATTGGGCATGCTGACATATCCATTAAATGTAAATCTTTAACATGTGCTGATCAATATTAAATCCTGTCTTCTTTTCATTTCAAACAGGATGGCACTGGTGGATTAAATTGCTTGTCTTGTGTATTAATGGGCAGCAGTGATATTATAAATTCTTCCAAAGACTCTGTACCTTTGAATTGGATAAATTGGACTAATCTTTGTGTGCTAAGAAGATCCCCTGAGGAGTTTTCTTACTGTTGATTTGTTTAACGTAATCTATATTTCTTGAGGCATACAAGATAGTGCTTTGTTTTCTGACCTTTGAGTTTGATTTGTGTGCTGAGAAACTCCTGTGTAAGCAATTTATCCAGCCTATGAGCTGAAATTATCTTCTTGATGAGCTTTGATTTGAGATCTATTTTTAAATGGGTAAATGTTTTTTGAAAGCTATATTGTATTTGCATTTTGACTGTTTTAATCTGACAATATTTTATGCTGCAAAAAAAACAAACAAAAAAAACCTCAAAACCTGTAATTATTTGTTTTATTTTAATATACACCATCAATTGTAGTTGATTAATCGATTAAATAAGAAAGTGTGACATGACATGAAGATTTTATCAGAATCCATATTTTCTTCTCCTTACATCAGGGGCGCGACCCGATATACGGCGCAGGTTTTGGCGCAAGCGTGGAAACCTGCGCCGTCCGTAATTTCACCTTGCACATCAGGGTATTACATATAAGGCGCTGGCATTTCCTAAGTACCGTAAGTCTGAAAAACTAGCGATGTCCAGAAATAAGCGTAAATACAAATTTCTGGAGTCGCCAGTGACTTACGGCACTTTAGAAACTGCCGGCACCTAAGAAAACTAACTAAAATTTTAAATGTCCCGTAACTGTCTAACACGCCTCCCAAAAATAAGCCCCACACGTATACCCCTATATCCGTAATACCCTCTCTCACTCCTAATAATAAATGTATTAACCCCTAAACCGCCATAGCCCACACCATAATACACCTATTCTAGTATTAACCCCTAAACCACCATAGCCCACACCGCAATACACCTATTTTATTATTAACCCCTAAACCGCCATAGCCCACACCGCAATACAACTATTCTCTTATTAACCCCTAAACCGCCATAGCCCACATAGCCTATAAAATCTATTAACCCCTAATCTGCCGCCGCCAACACTATAATAAAGTTATTAACCCCTAAGCCTATATTAAACTTATTAACCCCTAATCTGCCCCCCCTATACCGCTGCCATCTATATTAAACTAATTAACCCCTAAACCTAAGTCTAACCCTAACCCCCCCAACTTAATTATTATTTAAATAAATCAAAATAATATTACTATTATTAACTAAATTATTCCTATTTAAAACTAAATACTTACCTGTAAAATAAACCCTATCGCCAAGATTTAGAGTTCTGCGTTAGCCGTCCAAACCAGCATTAGGGGGTCATAACGCTGCTTTTGGCTGCCCGCTGGTATTTAGAGTCAGTCAGGAAAGGGTCTAATGCTCACTTTCCAGCCGCGACTTTTCCATACCGCAGATCCCCTTACGTCAATTGTGTATCCTATCTTTTCAATGGGATCTTTCTAACGCTGGTATTTAGAGTCTTGGCTGAAGTGAGCGTTAGAACTCTAACGAAAAAAAATCCAGGAGTTAAGAGCTTTCTGGGCTAACGCCGGTTCATAAAGCTCTTAACTACTGTGCTCTAAAGTACACTAACACCCATAAACTACCTATGTACCCCTAAACCGAGGTCCCCCCACATCGCCGCCACTATAATTCAATTTTTTAACCCCTAATCTGCCGACTGCACACCGTCGCAACCTACATTATCCCTATGTACCCCTAATCTGCTGCCCCTAACATCGCCAACCCCTATATTATATTTATTACCCCCTAATCTGCCCCCCCCAATGTCGCCGCTACCTACCTACACTTATCAACCCCTAATCTGCCGACCGGACCTCGCCGCCACTATAATAAATGTATTAACCCCTAAACCACCGCACTCCCGCCTCAAAAACCCTATAATAAATAGTATTAACCCCTAATCTGCCCTCCCTAACATCGTCGACACCTAACTTCAAGTATTAACCCCTAATCTGCCGACTGGACCTCGCCGCTACTATAATAAATGTATTAACCCCTAAAGCTAAGTCTAACCCTAACACTAACACCCCCCTAAGTTAAATATATTTTTTATCTTATGAAATAAAATAAATTTTATTAAATAAATTAATCCTATTTAAAGCTAAATACTTACCTGTAAAATAAACCCTAATATAGCTACAATATAAATAATAATTACATTGTAAACTACCTACAATTATCTACAATTAAATCAACTAAACTAAATTAAAAAACAAACAAACACTAAATTACAAAAACAAACAAACACTAAATTTAAAAAAAAAAGATTACAAGAATTTTAAACTAATTACACCCACTCTGTTCCGATCAGCCAATAGAATGCAAGCTCAATCTGATTGGATCAGCCAATCGGATGGAACTTGAATCTGATTGGCTGATTGAATCAGCCAATCAGATTTTTCCTACCTTAATTCTGATTGGATGACATCATTTAAAGGAACCTTCATTCGTCGTCTAGTCGTCGTGAGAAGAGGATGTTCCGCGCCGGAGGTCTTGAATATGGAGCCGCTCCTCGTCGGATGGATGAAGATAGAAGATGCCGCTTGGATGAAGATGTTTGCTGGTCCGGATCTCCTCTTCTTGCCGGATAGGAGGAAGACTTCGGAGCCTCTTCTGGACCTCTTCTTGCCGGATAAGGTGAAGACTTCGGAGCCTCTTCTGGACGGATCGGTGATACCCGGCGTGGTGAAGATAAGGTAGGGAGATCTTCAGGGGCATAGTGTTAGGTTTTTTAAGGGGGGTTTGGGTTAGATTAGGGGTATGTGGGTGGTGGGTTGTAATGTTGGGGGGTATTGTATGTTTTTTTTTACAGGCAAAAGAGCAGAATTCTTTGGGGCATGCCCCACAAAAGGCCGTTTTAAGGGCTGGTAAGGTAAAAGAGCTGTAAACTTTTTATTTTAGAATAGGGTAGGGCATTTTTTTTATTTTGGGGGGCTTTTTTATTTTTTTAGGGGGCTTAGAGTAGGAGAAATTATTTTAAAATTCTTGTAATCTTTTTTTTTTTTAGTGTTTTGTTTTTTTTTTTGCAATTTTTTTTTTTGTAATTTAGTTTAGTTGATTTAATTGTAGATTATTGTAGGTAGTTTATTTAATTAATTTATTGATAGTGTAGTGCTAAGTTTAATTGTAACTTAGGTTAGGATTTATTTTACAGGTAATTTTGTAATTATTTTAGCTAGATAGCTATTAAATAGTTATTAACTATTTAATAGCTATTGTACCTAGTTAAAATAAATACAAAGTTGCCTGTAAAATAAATATAAATCCTTAAATAGCTACAATATAATTATTAGTTATATTGTAGCTATTTTAGGGTTTATTTTACAGGTAAGTATTTAGCTCTTAATAGGATTAATTTATTTAATAAGAGTTAATTTATTTCATTAGATAAAAATTATATTTAACTTAGGGGGGTGTTAGGGTTAGACTTAGCTTTAGGGGTTAATACATTTATTATAGTAGCGGCGAGGTCCGGTCGGCAGATTAGGGGTTAATAAGTGTAGGTAAGGTAGCGGCGACGTTGGGGGGGGCAGATTAGGGGGTAATAAATATAATATAGGGGTCGGCGATGTTAGGGGCAGCAGATTAGGGGTACATAGGGATAATGTAGGTTGCGGCGGTGTACAAAGTGGCAGATTAGGGGTTAATAATAAAATGCAGGGGTCAGCGATAGTGGGGGCGGCAGATTAGAGGTTAATAAGTGTAAGGTTAGGGGTGTTTAGACTCGGGGTTCATGTTAGGGTGTTAGGTGCAGACTTAGGAAGTGTTTCCCCATAGGAAACAATGGGGCTGAACGCTGCTTTTTTGCAGGTGTTAGGGTTTTTTTTTCAGCTCAAACTGCCCCATTGTTTCCTATGTGGGAATTGTGCACGAGCACGTTTTTTAAACTGGCCGCGTCCGTAAGCAACACTGGTATTTAGAGTTGAAGTGGCGGTAAATTTGCCTGTACGCTCCCTTTTTGGAGCCTAACGCAGCCCTTCAGAGAACTCTAAATACCAGCGGTGTTTAAAAGGTCCGGGGGAAAAAAACACGCGTTGCTAACGCACCCCTTCTAACACAAAACTCTAAATCTAGGCGTAAGATAGCTACAATATAATTAATAATTACATTGTAGCTATTTTATGATTTATTTTTATTTTACAGGCAACTTTGTATTTATTTTAACTAGGTACAATAGCTGTTAAATAATTAATAACTATTTAATAGCTACCTAGTTAAAATAATTACAAAATTACCTTTAAAATAAATCCTAACCTAAGTTACAAATACACCTAACATTACACTATCAATAAATTAATTAAATAAATTAACTACAATTATCTAAAATTAAATACAATTAAATAAACTAAACTATTGTACAAAAAACCCACTAAATTACAAAAATAAAAATAAATTACAAGAAGTTTAAACTAATTACACCTAATCTAAGCCCCCTAATAAAATAAAAAAGCCCCCCAAAATAATAAAATGCCCTACCCTATACTAAATTACAAAATAGCATTTAAAAATGCCTTTTGCGGGGCATTGCACCAAAGTAATCAGCTCTTTTACCTGTAAAAAAAAAACAATCCCCCCCCAACATTACAACCCACCACCCACACACCCCCTACTCTAAAACCCACCCGATCCCCCCTTAAAAAAACCTAACACTACCCCATTGAAGATCACCCTACTCTGAGCCATCTTTACCCAACCGGGTTGAAGTCTTCATCCGATGGGGCAGATAGGACATCCAGACCGGCAGACGTCTTCATCCAAGCGGCGTCTTCTATCTTCATCCATCCAACGAGGAATGGCTCCATCTTGAAGACCTCCGGCATGAAGCATACTTCTAGGCTGACGACTAACGACGAATGAATATTCCTTTAAATGGCGTAATCAAAGATGGAGTCCCTCGAATTCCGATTGGCTGTTAGGATTCTATCAGCCAATCGGAATTAAGGTAGGAAAAATCTGATTGGTCGATTTAATCAGCCAATAGGATTGAAGTTAAATCCGATTGGCTGATTCGATCAGCCAATAGAATGCGACGGCTGCATTTTATGGCGAGGTGAAAATGGAGTAAGATTTCTCCATTTTCGCCTTGCGCTGCAAATTGGATACCAAATTGCACGGATTTTATATGTTAGTGTATGGGGAAAAAAAACTACGTCCGACGGGTGAAATATACGAGTGTAACTTGTATGCTATGCCATATATAGAATACCAAAAACGCGCAAAAACCGGCGTCGCCGGCTTTTGCGGGCGACGCTGCATATCGTTTTTTAAGAGAAAATTACTAGTAGGATTATTCTTATATAAAATAAGGCACACATATTGGAACAAAATCTGATATTCTGAAACAGCATACACATATTGTATTATATCAATATTTACTTTGTTAGTTTCAACAGTGATCTTCAAGTATTCAATTTATAAATAAAAACATTAGTGCATAGGTGGGTATTAGTGTGTGATTGAGAGAAAGATTAATAAATGTGAGGGGAAGTGAGAGGGAGATAGACAGAATTTGGGACTAGATTTTTTGGGTTTCTGTCTATTTTTCAATCATTTTCAAGGCTGACAAATTGTCAAGGACCCTGAAACATTGCTTAATATGAGCTAATAAAGTCTTTCACCTCTTTGCATTGGTGTGCCGCTTGTATATTATACTCCATAATGCCAAAAATGAGGGTATTTTTCTCTAGTGGAACATGCATTTTATTTACTGCAGAGCCATTCAAGTTCCTCTCAGTTTTACATTCAGTTTTGGGGACCTTCTGGGGTTAAACATGGAAGTCTTCTTGGACTTTATATAAATTAAACATTATAAGGACTTTTCTTAGTCTTGTATCTTAGTTTGTGCATAACATTAAGGCTAGATTATGAATGGAGCATAATATTGCGCTTACGTGAGCACGATATTTGAACTCCACTCTGAAATACAAGTGTACTTAAATGTGCGCTGGTATTACAAGTACGACACAATGCGAACGCAACCTCACATTTGCATTGTCCGGAAGCCTTGTTTTCATGCCAATAGACACAGAAAACCACCTAGTGCAGTGCAGGGGGCAAATCGTACAGCGTTTGGCAGCAATAAAAATATATGTATATGCTTATTTACATATATATTTATGTGTTTATAGGTATATCTACAAATATAAACACATAAATATATATTTATATAAGCATATACATATATATTTATAGTGAAAACATAGTCCCCCATTGACCTCATGTAAAGGAACTTTAGGTGTAATTTTTTTTTCCAAACACATCCCCTCACTTTAACCCCTTATAAACAAAACAAAATATGCTCCTGTTTATTTTTTTATTTTAAAGAACTGTCCTCTTTATTTTGGGGGCAATTGGGGCAACTTTTTATGTTTAACCAGAGGTCTGATCTCTTGTTAATTGGGCTTAGCACAAAGTGAAACCATGAGCTTGCGGGAGAATTAAACAGCCACTTGTAATAGCTGGTTATTTAAAATAGCGCTTCACTCCTAATCTGGCCCTAAATTAGGATTTTTAGGCACCATTCACATCTTTGAACTACTTTATGAAATAATGGTCCTCATTTTATGTCTGAATAACTGAATTTTTAATGCTCCATTGCCAAGAAAGATTTTATTTCTGGCACACATATAGCTCAAAAGCATTTTTGGAAGGCTATTTTCAGGTGAACCCCTCCTTCCTGAAAGCAATTCAGTTCCCAAAAATGTTTCTGATAAGCTTATCAGCTGGAATGTGAACAGCTATATCTTCACGTCAGCCTGCAAATATTTTAAAAAGCAAATGTATGCTGAACATAAGAAATAATCTAATAAAAAAAATCTAATAAAATAATTTTGTATTCCAAATATACAATAAATATACATTAACTATAATAATTTTAACAATAAATGTAAATTTGTCTGTCTAAATAATGTTATGCATTCTGTAAAAAAAATATGTGTTTATCAAGCATTGAACACCATTTCAAAACTATTTTTAAATTATTTTTCAGTTTATTAAATGTACACTAAATGAATTGTATCAAGAAGGAGTAATTTAACATCTGATACATCAAGTATTAAATAATTTCAATTTGAATATTAATTTTGACTTTCTGTTTAGTAGTTCCTTATTAATTATTATTAGGCATTCAAAGCACACTATTTAATGGGACATTGAATCAATTTTTTTTCTTTCATGATTCAGATAGAGCATGCAATTTTAAG
Organism: Bombina bombina; assembly: GCF_027579735.1. Lineage (NCBI taxonomy): Eukaryota > Metazoa > Chordata > Amphibia > Anura > Bombinatoridae > Bombina > Bombina bombina. The sequence continues at coordinate 389,702,934 of NC_069503.1, read as the reverse complement.
CAACTTTCTAATTTACTCCTAATATCAAATTTTCTTCATTCTCTTGGTATCTTTATTTGAAATGCAAGTTTAGAGTTTTGAAAATGTAAGATTATATGCTGGCCCATTTTTGGTGACTAACCTGGGTTATTCTTGCTGATTGGTGGATACATTAATCCACCAATAAAAAAGTGCTGTCTAGAGTACTGAACCAAAAAAGAAGCTTAGATGCCTTCTTTTTAAAATAAAGATAGCAAGTGAACAAAGAAAAATTGATAATAGGAGTAAATTAGAAAGGTGCTTAAAATTGCATGCTCTATCTGAATAACAAAAGAAAAAATTTGGGTTCAGTGTCCCTTTAACCCCTTAATGACCAAGGACGTACGCCACACATCCTCAAAAAAAATACAGTTAATGACCGAGGACGTGTGGCGTACGTCCTTGGTCTGAAAAGCAGCTGGAAGTGATCCTGCTCGCTTCCAGCTGCTTTCTGGTTATTGCAGTGATGCCTCGATATCGAGGCATCCTGCAATAACCCCCCTTGGCCATCCGATGCAGAGAGAGCCACTCTGTGGCCCTCTCTGCACCGGACATCGGTGGCCAGTATCGTTGGTGGGTGGGAGCAAGTCTGGGAGGCGGGTGGGCGGCCATTGATGTGCCAAGTGTAGGGGAGGGGGGCGGGATCGGGGGTGGAACAGAGGGGAGTGCGAGTGTGCAAGGGGGGCGGCGGGCGGGCGCGTGCACGGGGCGGAAGCGGGAGGGAACCGCTACACTGCAGAAAAATAAAGCTGTTAAAAGTTAAAAAAAAAAAGTTTAAAAAGTTATAAATAAACAGCTAAGGGATCTGGAAGGGGTGGGGGGGTTGGTCTTGGGGGGGGGGGGAAGCTACACTACAGAAAAGGGCATTTTTTTTAAAAAAAAAAGGCACATTTTTTACTAAACTGGGTATTGGCAGACAGCTGCCAGTACCCAAGATGGCGCCCATTAAGGCAGAGGGGGAGGGTTAGAGATCTGTTTGATGGGGGATCAGTGAGGTTGGGGGCTAAGGGGGGATCCTACACAGCAGCATATGTAAATATGCCACACAAAAAAAGCCCAAATATAGCTTTTATTTTAGTACTGGCAGAGTTTCTGCCAGTACTTAAGATGGCGGGGACAATTGTGGGGTGGGGGAGGGAAGAGAGCTGTTTGGGAGGGATCAGGGGGTCTCATGTTTCAGGTGGGAGGCTGAGCTCTACACTAAAGCTAAAATTAACCCTGCAAGCTACATAATTAACACCTTCACTGCTAGCCATAATACACGTGTGAAATGCAGCGGCATTTGGCGGCCTTCTAATTACCAAAAAGCAACGCCAAAGCCATATATGTCTGCTATTTCTGAACAAAGGGGATCCCAGAGAAGCATTGACAACCATTTGTGCCATAATTGCACAAGCTGTTTGTAAATGATTTCAGTGAGAAACCTAAAATTGTGAAAAATTTAACATTTTTTTTTATTTGATCGCATTTGGCGGTGAAATGGTGGCATGAAATATACCAAAATTGGCCTAGATCAATACTTGGGGTTGTCTACTACACTACACTAAAGCTAAAAGAATCCCTAAAAGCTCCCTACATGCTCCATAATTAACCCCTTCACTGCTGGGCATAATACACGTATTGTGCGCAGTGGCATTTAGCAGCCTTCTAATTACTAAAAAGCAACGCCAAAGCCATATATGTCTGCTATTTCTGAACAAAGGGGATCCCAGAGAAGAATTTACAACCATTTAAGCCATAATTGCACAAGTTGTTTGTAAATAATTTCTGTGAGAAACCAAAAGTTTGTGAAAAAATTAGTAAAAAAGTGAACGATTTTTTGTATTTAATCGCATTTGGCGGTGAAATGGTGGCATGAAATATACCAAAATGGAGAAATAAAAAACAGAGGGGCGCCTCATGTGTGGTATAGTCTGATTGAAGACATAAGAAAAAGCAACAGAATAGCCAAATGAGTACTCACATACTCCACGAGCACTCTCATGTGCTGGTAGGGGCAGGCTGTAGATTTAGATGGGTGTGACAGCTCACGCGTTCAAGGATACTTCCAATACTGTAGTTATACTCCCAAAGCAAACCAATGTGCTGGTAGATACAGGCTGCAGATTCAGGCAGGTGTGGCAGCTCACCCAAACAAACGATCTTTTGGTATTGATGCAGTGAAAACAAAGGCAGGTTTAATGCTTCTCAGTAGCTGTGCACTTAGTAGTGATTGCAGGCAGACAGTAGGAAATGAGATCCACTCCAAAAGTAAAAATTTGCAAATATTTATTAAAAACAAAAATTTAAAAACAACACCAGGGTTGTTATACAAAGTGGATTACAGGGTCACCCAGTTGGCCCCAATGATTGCAACGCGTTTCTCGGTTGGCAAACCGTTTCATCAGGCATATCATAACCATTCCTACCTCTGCCTTTTATACCCTACAAACAAACAATTGTGTCCATTCTAAGGGATGTGTTCCTAATTGATTCTCACCTGTGTGAGCTATCAGATGTCTCTGAGGCTAATTGGTTGTTCACTAGAAAAAATATACTTTGCAACTAAAAAATTGACTTTGCAAAATAAAAAATTGAAATATTCACCCTTTTGTGTATACCAAGTTGTGCAATCATGTGTTACATGTAGAAGAAAAGAAAGAAAGAAAAATTGTGTAGTAAAATAATAAATATATTCCAGTTATGTTACCAATCAATAATATGGCAGTCCCTTTTCTGCTAATGCACACAGCAAAATCGCAAAGGGCAGCTGCATAAAAGGCTGCTGTCTATGTGTGTTTTTTTGGCATTTTTATTTCAATAACAAACTGAATATAAACTTCTTAGTATGTTATAATATTTTTAATAGGTTGGACAGCAAATGCGCAATCTTGTCCTATTGTGGGATATAGAACGTGAGCAGTTTAGTCAGAAGTCTTTAACCCCTTAACGACACATGTCGTACAGGGTACGTCGCACACAACCTGGTCTTTAAAGACCAGCGACATACCCTGTACGACATCAGGGTTTAAAGCGGCTGGAAGCGATCCTGATCGCTTCCAGCCGCTTTCAAGGTATTGCTGTGATGCCTCAACATTGAGGCATCACTGCAATACCTTTTTTCCCAAACCGATGCAGAGAGAGCCACTCTGTGGCCCTCTCTGCACCGGTAGCGATGGGCCCGATCATTGGTGGGTGGGAGCAGCTTCAGGGAGGCGGGTGGGCGGCCCATCGCTACCCGGCATCCGGTTTCTGAATGTGCAATGTGCACGCCGGGTGCCGGGAGCGTGCGGGGGCCTGCAGGGAGCGCGCGTGCGCGCGCATATGTGCGCGCGATCGCGTAACAGCCACTGCCACCAATGAATTTATGAATGGGAGAGAGGGAGAGGGAGGGGGGGAAATAATTTTCAAAAGGATCTGGGAGGGGGAGAGGGAGGAGGGTATTAGGGGGGCAGCTACACTACAGAAAACATTTAATTACATGAAAAAAAATAAAAATAAACATTTTTTGGAGGCAAATTGGGTACTGGCAGACAGCTGCCAGTACCCAAGATGGCAGCAAATAGGATGTGGGCAAGTGTTATAGAGCTGTTTGGGGGGGATCAGAGAGGTTAGGGGCTAAGGGGGGGTCCATCACAGCTAAACATATATTTTTTTTTTTTAAAAAATTCTTAAAAAAAAAAAAAGCCTTTTATTTTAGTACTGGCAGAGTTTCTGCCAGTACTTAAGATGGCGGGGACAATTGTGGGGTGGGGGAGGGAAGAGAGATGTTTGGGAGGGATCAGGGGGTGGGATCTTTCAGGTGGGAGGCTGATCTCTACACTAAAGCTAAAATTAACCCTGCAAGCTCCCTACAAGCTATCTAATTAACCCCTGCACTGCTGGGCATAATACACGTGTGATGCGCAGCAGCATTTAGCAGCCTTCTAATTACCAAAAAGCAACACAAAAGCCATATATGTCTGCTATTTCTGAACAAAGGGGATCCCAGAGAAGCATTTACAACCATTTATGCCATAATTGCACAAGTTGTTTGTAAATAATTTCAGTGAGAAACCTAAAATTGTAAAAAAATTTAACATTTTTTTTTATTTGATCGCATTTGGCGGTGACATGGTGGCATGAAATATACCAAGATGGGCCTAGATCAATACTTGGGGTTGTCTACTACACTACACTAAAGCTAAAATTAACCCTAGAAGCTCCCTACATGCTCCCTAATTAACCCCTTCACTGCTGGGCATAATACATGTGTGGTGCGCAGAGGCATTTAGCGGCCTTCTAATTACCAAAAAGCAATGCCAAAGCCATATATGTCTGCTATTTATGAACAAAGGGGATCCCAGAGAAGCGTTTACAACCATTTATGCCATAATTGCACAAGTTGTTTGCAAATAATTTCAGTGAGAAACCTAAAGTTTGTGAAAAAAAAATATGAAAAAGTGAATTTTTTCTTTATTTGATCTCATTTGGCGGTGAAATGGTGGCATGAAATATACCAAAATGGGCCTAGATCATTACTTTGGGATGTCTTCTAAAAAAATATATATACATGTCAAGGGATATTCAGGGATTCCTGAAAAATATCAGTGTCCCAATGTAACTAGCGCTAATTTTGAAAAAAAGTGGTTTGGAAATAGCAAAGTGCTACTTGTACTTATTGCCCTATAACTTGCGAAAAACGCAAAGAACATGTAAATATTGGGTATTTCTAAACTCAGGACAAAATTTAGAAACTATTTAGCATGGGTGTTTTTTGGTGGTTGTAGATGTGTAACAGATTTTGGGGGTCAAAGTTAGAAAAAGTGTGTTTTTTTTCCATTTTTTCCTCATATTTTATAAATTTTTGTATAGTAAATTATAAGATATGATGAAAATAATGGTATCTTTAGAAAGTCCATTTAATGGCGAGAAAAACGGTATATAATATGTGTGGGTACAGTAAATGAGTAAGAGGAAAATTACAGCTAAACACAAACACCGCAGAAATGTAAAAATAGCCCTGGTCCTTAAGGGAAAGAAATTGAAAAATGGCTGTGTCCTTAAGGGGTTAAATAGTCACTTGTGCAGCAGTGTGAAAAAAACAAACAAACAAAAAAAAAACAGTGGAAGTGGAACTGTGATAATACTGTAGGTAGTGTCTTCTGTAGAGTCAGTGCCCTAAAAAGGTGACATTAATATTAATATATGACCATTGATATGGGCCTAAAATAAAAAAGATAAAAAGAAAAAAGAAATAAGAGCAAATCCTACGTGTGTGTGTGTGTGTCTATGTGCTTAACAAAGCCAATTTTGCTCAGAACTGCAAAAAAAACACTGTTCTACACTACACTACATTCTTTTGAAGATTATAGAATGTAGTGTAATGTAAGTTATGATTACAAAGGCCCAAATGGAGGGTCACTAATATATTAAGACTAATTGATGGATAGAGAATAGTGCTATTTAGATCTATGGGTGGATAATGTGAAGACCCATACTCTTAGGGATAAGATAAGACACACGTAGGATTTGTTCTTATTTCTTTTTTCTTTTTATCTTTTTTCTTTTAGGCCCATATCAATGGTCATATATTAATATTAATGTCACCTTTTTAGGGCACTGACTCTACAGAAGACACTACCTACAGTATTATCACAGTTCCACTTCCACTGTTTTTTTGTTTTTGTTTTTTTTTCACACTGCTGCACAAGTGACTATTTAAAGACTTCTGACTAAACTGCTCACGTTCTATATCCTACAATAGGACAAGATCGCGCATTTCCTGTCCAACCTATTAAAAATATTATAACATACTAAGAAGTTTATATTCAGTTTGTTATTGAAATAAAAGTGATGTGGTCATTAAGGGGTTAAACACTATGTTATATTAGGGTGGTAACTAGCCATAGAACACACTATTTTAATAATTGTTCTTTTCCAGGTTGAGCGCTTCTCTTTTTTTGTATATGCAAATTATGACCATGAAGAAAGTCTCCCTAACGGTTATGCGGGAAACCAGATGTTGACCCATTGCTCAGTGTGCCTAGGTATATGGCTGCACCCCATTGATGAGGCCCACACTAGGCCTAAATCTATGTCTGGGGTTTTGACATTCCTCTCATTCAGAGAGGGATTGCCTGGTATTTGGGACTGATTTGCACTGTTTAGTCAGGATCAGACTGATATACTACAGGAAAGTTCTTCTCTGTGAAAGGCACATGTTGAGCAAAAAAGAGGCTGCTCCTAGGGTAGTAACTAGCCACAGAACAAGCTATTATATTATTGTACATTCCCAGGTTGAGCGCTTCTCTCTTGATGATCTTGTTGATGCAAAATAGTAGAGATATGTGTTTGTTTTTTGGACGAAATACAAATGCATCCTAATTTATGCCAATTCAGCAAGTGAACTAATACATGAACAGCAAAATAAATTATTGGACAAAGAGCAACAAAGAGCGAGCGGATGCTTAACCATATAAACTCATTAATTTGTCTGTGCCATTTAGCACTAAAAATGGTTGAGAAATGAGTGGAAGGAGCAATCTTATTTTGCTAATCAGCTCATTTATTTGTAATGATATAAATGGGCTCTTGTTATGCATGTGCCCATCATACCCTGTCTTATCCTGCTATAGAATGAATAATGACTGATGTTCAGGACAGCCAATTAGGCAAAAATGTTGAATTTTAGTAATGCAGGCTTGTCCAATCAATCCTTAACCTAACATAAGCAGGTTGGAGACTAGGGGAAGTTCAGTCATTTTCAATCACTTTGACGAGAGCAATTGGAACATTCTGTGCCCCTGTGAACTATTCATTGACTCACATTTAATAAGTGAGTTGTAGGTTCTGTTAGTATTGAAAGACAGGTTCTTTTAATTGTTTAAAATATACAATGTAACATTTTTGTTCAGATTAGTTGTATATTTTTTGCTATGCCAGTTGAAAATAATACGTGAGCTAATCTCTACAAAATACTGTGTTCTGGTTTTAATATTAAGAACAACGGTATTTATCACAATTTATCTTTTAATAATTATTGCTATGTAAAAAGCTACTGGGGAGCTTTTTTTATGAAATCACAATCAGCGATTTGCATGGTTTATTGGTAGCACCTTTTTTCATTATTGTTTCTGTGAAAAATGACTCTGTACTTAACATGCACTGAGTACCCAAAATGTTTTTGAATGTAATTGGTTTTGTGCATGGGCAAAACACACTGACATTTAATGGTACCATATTGGATTAATTAACCAAACATATACATGCTTCTTGCATGGCCAATCAAAGTTTAATGCACTTTGTTTACTTTGGAAAGAGATTTGTGGCTCGCAGTCAAAGGAAAAAAAAAATTATTGAAATAATATTTTGGTGTATTTTGCCAGATAGTCTATTCTTTTAAGTTATTTGATAGAGAAGTTCAGGAGCAGTGAAAGGGTGAGGAAGCCATTTTGGGCGCATAGTTAAAAACGTATAAATGTTGCCATGTAACACCCATCCTCCACTCCCTGCAGTCTGCAGTAACTATCAATAAAAATGTATCAATAAATAAAAAAGTGCATACTATTCAAGATAGTCCTGCTATCCTACAAAGTTCTGCAGGATCAAGGACCAAGCTATTTAAAAGAATTGCTTGTTCCCTATGTCCCAACTCTCACTCTTCGATCAGCATAGACCAGGAAGCTAAATGTGCCAATAATTCACCAAAAATGTGGGTTGTGAGTTCTTAGCCATACCGCCCAATCTCTATGGAGCATGCTCTAAAGAACTACTTGTTTACAAAAGCCTTCAGGAATAAAAACTGTAACATCTAACCCTTTTATGTAAATGTACCTTGTGATAATCACTTTGAGTCCAACATGGAGAAAAGCGCTATATAAGTTGGTATTATTATTATTGTTATTATTCTTAATTAGCATTACAAAATTATTACTTTTACAGAAACAGAAATTAGCAAAATTGATAACCTAACAAACACCCATGACCATTATCACCATAATAACCCTGTTCAAATCTCTTAGAGATACATACACACATATTTCTATGCTTTTTTTCGCATTGTAAGTTAAATTGCACAATTATTAGCAACACTACACACTATTAAAAGGGATCAATGAACATACAGACTTTCAATCTGTGATATAATCACAAAACCCAGAAAATCTCTATTTGTTGTTTGATTTAATTTTTCAATTACCAACAGTGAGATCATCGATGAAGAAAACTACCGGCCTCATTTCAGAAAAATTGTTATCTGAGGAAAAGCATAATATTGTATTCTATCCATATATAGCTTAATACCAAATTAAATAATGTATCTACATTGTGTTTCTGACAATAACATTCTAATAAATAAACATTACCTACATCTGTATACTTGAAGACTTTATCAATCTTATATGCCTGACCTACTTATATGCTTATAAACAAATTGTTCATTTTACTTGCATTGCCTCTAAGTTTTGCTTCTGGCAAATGAGATTCTTATAGTTTTAAAGTTCGGGTTTTTGATGCTTAGAATTATTTGCTTTGTAAGAAATACACAAGGTCTAGCAGGAATTGCATTTACATAGATTACAATTTAGGTACATATTTAAGCTTCTGCAAGAGCATTTTCGGCGATCAAATCTATTTTATAATCATGCCTGCAGATGATAGTTAAGTAGCAGCGGTCATCAGACTGCTGCTTCCTAACCTGCACACCAGTTTTTAGCTGGTGGAATAAAAGCACCCAGAAAGTCTGACCAAGGTGATTAACAGCCTCTGCTGGTGCATGATTGGCCGCGCACTAGCAAGTGGTGGCATTGCACTAAAAGCTGCTGGTGCAATGATAAATGCGGGCAGCATATTGCTGGCCAAGATACCAGGTGAACAGGTTTGCTAAAGCGAGCCTTTTCCTCCCAGTGCTTCTTAAATGTTGGTCCATATATATCTATTTATCTATCTGTATATATTCGTATAGATATATACGTATATGAAGAACATAGGAATGTAAAATATTCTTAACACACCTTTATCATTAGCAGTTTGTTAAGTGCAGTGTCAGGTTAGCAAGTGAGTGATAACTAACAAGAATTTTTTCAGCACACCCCATAGAAGTCTATGGGAAAAAGGAGTTGCAATATCTGAAGTCCTAAAGTTAGCTCACCTGTGTGTTTCACAATAGCCCTATATCTCTTTGTTCTTTAAGATTAATGTAGTGGTTGCTTATATGCAAGGAATCAAAGTCTGTACTCCATTCCCAACAATAGTGATTCCCTTGCAAAGTGCTTTGCATGACTTTCCCTAAAATGTTTACAAAGAAAACAATATAAAGGTAAGTTTAGTACGTATATAGCATGTATTATTGCTTATTCTATTGAAGTTTAAGCTCCCCTTTTAATGTTTTTCTTCTTAGCTATTCAAGACTTCAAACAAAAAAATAGTGTAGGGCCCAGCATGGGCCAGGAGCGAGCTAAGGGTTAAGGCTGTAGGTTAGTGGGATAGGAGAAGAGGGTTGAATTTGTGTCTGCAACAATGTTGGAGTAGTATGGAGGGCCCCTCCTTACCTTAAAAGCTGGGAACAAGCAAGCTACTTCCTCTTCTTCATCCAGTCCCAAAGGTGTGAATTTTCTTCTGTGATCATGCAGCATTCAAGACGTTCTGTGTTACCTCCAAGGCGTTATCAGGGTGGACAGAATCCATCTACTTCTGCTAGGAAAAAGAAGCAGATAAGTATATGTTCTCAGATTGAGGATGATGTTGATTTTATACCCCCAGCTCGAATGCAGCATGATATTTAGGCCTTAGCACATAGTCCACAAAGCCCTCAGAGTGTCTTTGATGCAGAGATCACTAATTCATCACAGCCTGCTCAAATAAATCTTGCATCAGCTTCACAAATTCATCATTTGCCAGATATTAATTTAACCCCTCTGTTTGCGTCAATCCTGCCATCCACGGCAATGGTTATTTCATCATTTTAGCAACCATAGTGGCTGCAATGGCTGCCTCAGTAGGACAAACTTCACCCTCGGGTGTTATTAATCCTACTGTCACACCACCCGTTTGAATAATGGCACCTAATGTTAATATTGTATCCCTGGATCAAATAAATTTCCCTTTAGTTCCTGGCAATGTGTCTTTTTCTACTGCCACACTCCCATTGCCTCAAAACCCAATACCCATTAATATACGGCCTTCCGTTACTGATCTGGAACCTGTTCAGACCAATATACAAACCATCCGGGCCATGCGGCCTACTAATCGGATACCGGATGCCTCAGGCCCAGCTTCTACTCCTCTTCGTGCAGTGTGGCCTACTTCTGGTGGCGCATTTCCGTTGATGACGTCACCGGAAGTTGCCGCGCAAGGTGCGGTTACTTCCGTTTTTCAAAATATTCAATATGGCGGCAGCACGGTCCCTCAGGAGCTAGCTGGTGAGCACCATGAGGTTACATTGAGGCAGGGAGCACAGAGGGGGGTCCCGGGTGGCAATCAGCACAGCAGTAAAGTGGAACAGCGCAGCATCAGGCCTCATAAGAATCAATACTGGTAAAGGTCAGTTAGCAAAGCGCAGCCCAGTTAGGGTAACGGCTGCAGGTAGGAACGGTTCTCAGATAAGGACAAGAATTACTAAAGCCCAGAAAAGACCTTTTCAGTTTGTTCAAGGACCTAGGTCAGGGGCTAATAATATTAAGGCTGGCTCATTAAATAATATGGTAGTGGTTCACAATATGCACAATACTGTTAGTCAGGATTGCTGCTAACATCACTGGTCCACAACATAATACTTTATTGAGTAACAGTTGTCTGATTGATTCTTCTCACTTGAATGCATGTAGTTCCATTGTGCAGAACTGTGCGAATGATGGGGGGGCCTGAGAGCAAGGGTAGTATGAATGTAACTGCTGTGAATGAGAGTCCCATAAATGTTACTGCCTTGCATGCTTTCTCTATTCCTGTTTCCTCCTCATCCCTGTGTACCATCTCTGATACTCCCGGTCCCAATGTACAATGTGCTCGCAAGTTGTTGGAACTCTTGCAGGGGGTGTTACCGCCAGAGCATTGAGTCACGGCCATGAACATTCCTACAGGCACTTCAACATTGCCAGTGACAATGCAGCAGGTGATACCGGGGACTTCCAGGGATCATCAGGAGCCAAATCGCTCCACGTCTACATGGCCAGAAACACCGTCAGCAGTAGCAACAATATCATTGCAGAACCCTGCAACTGCAGTACACGGTGAGTCTTGCACATTCACACAAGGACATAACGATTCCTCAGACACATACCCAACTGACACCGATTTTGATAGTGACACATCTCTAGGTCTGCAGGGAAAAGGTCAAAAGAGGATGTTTAGGATGATTTAAAAAATCCTGAGGGGAAGTCATTCGGACTCTAGTAAGCAGGTCAGTGTAGTTACATCTAGGCCCAGTCAAACAGAAGGGGTAGACCCCCTCCTAGTAGAGAGCGCGCCCCCTTTTGGTGCAATTTCAGAAAGAAAAGCAGCTTTGTATGGGGATGCTAGCCCAGCAAAAATGTAGTCCCTTCATGCTCATTTGCGCCCAAAAATAGTGAAGCTTATACACCATAGGAAAATACTTTAATGTAATGCCATGAGAAATGTAAACCTCCAGATACTTTTGACAAGTGGCTACAATGCTTTAGGGTCTTCTCTTTCTGCTACCTCGAGAAATACCCCAAAATTCGGCCATTTTAAAATACACAAATACCATTCATTGGATCTAAAAACACCATAGTGATGGGATTTGGAGGGAGTAGGATTTCTGACTTCCCACGCCCCTTCCAAGAATACTAGGTTACAAACATTTTGTGGCAATAGAAATTGGAAAAGGGGCGGGGCATACTGGTTATTTCAGGAACATAAATGTGAGAGAGGCAACTCCTGTAATTTCAGACACGTCTGTAAATTCTGCTCTGGCCCCCACCCAGGGAATGACTGCCTTAAGCGAAAAGATACACCGGCAACTGGGAGAGCCCCTAATCCCAATATGGCAGCAAAATGCGCAGTCGCCAGTGATGGTTCACGTGCTTGAGCCATGGTTGCATAATTACTGAGGTCAAGCAGCGGCAAAATTAAAGTGGGAGGGTTTTTACTTATGGGTTTATTATTCCGGTTGGTCACCCAATTAAAGGCACCAAAATCCATAGAAATTTGCTTTCCACCTACCAGCACCCTCTGGTAGTTAAAGAAAAATTAAATAAAGAGTTGGCTGTGGGTCGTATGATAGGACCATTCCCCTATCCTCCCCTCCCAAATTTAGTGGTACCCCCCTAGGGGTGGTGCCCAAAAAAGAACCAGGACCATTTTGCCTTATTGAGCTCCTCTCAGTTAATGATGTCATAGACCCTCAGCTAAGCTCAGTGCACTATCAATCTTTTGATAGTGCCCTAGATTTGATTAGACGGGCAGGGAGGGGTGTGTTAATGGCAAAATTAGACATTGAGGCTGCTTTTCAGATATTGCCCCTTCATCCATCAGTTTTTCACCTTATGGGTTGCAAGTTCTAGGGTGAATTCTATGTGGATCGCTGTCTGCCCATTGGTTGTGCGCTGTCTTGTGCCCTATTTGAGTCCTTCAGCACATTCCTTCATTGGGCTGCGGAGTGCAAGGCGGGCAGAGATTCCAGAGCTCACTACCTGGATAATTTACTTCTGGTAGGTAGAGCGGGTGAATGTTTGAGGCTTATGAACAAGATGTGGACCCTTATGTCCCAATTTGGGGTCCCTCTAGCTGATGATAAGACCCAAGGCTCCACTACTTGCCTAACCTTTCTAGGTATTGAGATAGACACTGTAGATATGGTTTGTAGACTTCCAGTTGATAAGATCCAAACTATGTTGGAGGCTGTCCAGGTGGCTGCTAGCAGTAAGATTATTTCACTGAAGCAACGCCAATCTCTCCTAGGTCTACTAAATTTTGCTTGTAGTATCATCCCTATGGGCAGAGTTTTTAATTGGAGATTAGTGAGAAAACTTAGCGGCAGATCTAGGCCCACACAAAAAATTATGCTCACAAGGGACTTGGTAGCAGATTTATTAGTCTGGGATCATTCCTGGTAAAATTTAATGATGTGCGGGTTTGGCGCTCTGGACCGGTATCTAGACAGCTTTTAAACCTTTTTACTAACGCAGCAGGAGCACATGGCTATGGGGCTTATTTTCAAAGTGAATGGAGTGTGGGGAAGTTGCCGAGCCAGTGGTTAACTCTGGGCTTGACTCGCAACTTAACTCTCTTGAACTTTTTCCCATATTCATGCCAGTTGAACTTTGGGAGAAGAAATTCTCAGATAAAACTATTGTGTTCGGGACAGACAACATCAGTGTGGTCTATGCAATTAATAACTTGCCTGCCACCTCTTCGGTGGTAGTGACTTTGTTGCATAATCTGGTGTTGTGCTGTCTAGAACTCAATATACGATTCATAGAAAAACATGTCCCTGGGGTGAATAACGTAGTGGCTGACGCATTACCTAGATTTGAGTGGGAGAACTTTAGAAGATTAGTTCCAAATGCAACTACAGTGGCTTTACTTTGTCCTGATTTCCTTTGGCAGCTTGTCGGTCCTGTATAGCTTTACTACCCCTGGTGCATGCCTCCTTAACCACAGTCCACCTGGCACTCATACGTGAGACTCTGGAGTGAATGTTTTGCAATTCCAGGGATGTTGAGTCTGCTCAGGGATCTCAGGCGACCTTATGTGACTGGTTGGTGAGTTTACTCGCCTCTGGGGCATGTCAGGGTGCCATTCAGTCTCGTTTGGCAGCGTTGTCTTTATTTTATAGATCATTAGCTCTGCCAGATCCTGCAAGTTCATTTTTATTTGCAAGTAGTAAAAGAATGGGGTAGATCACAGCCACAGAAAAAAGACTCACAGAAGCCTATTAACAGGGACCAGCTTGAGCAGTTGGTCTCTGCATTGGAATTCATTTACACTTCCAAATTTGAATTTTTATGATTCAAAACTGCTTTTTTGCTAGCCTTCTCAGCGACTCTAAGAGTGGGTGAGTTAGTGGCCCCTTGAAAAGGGAATATCAGGCAGAGGGTACAGTTAGAACATCACCATAAAGAAACTGTGAGAGCAAACAGCAGGGTAAATTAAAACCATGTCTTTAATAGTCCAAAAGTTAAAAGCTGATGGTACAAACAGCAAAGAAAGTTGCACACAAGCACCTGGGGTAGGCAAGCTTACGTGCTTCGGCTGTTAGGCCGTAATCATAGCATGAGGTAGCCTATACCAGGTGATGCTTATATACACACATAATTAATAAACATCACAGGTTAAAGGTTAAAACAACTCCCCTTGGTGTATTAACACTTAGTGTGCCAGAAACCGATCTTAGAACAAGTAATACAAAATATTAGTTACATACTTGAGAAATGAAATGGTCAATAATCAATGAATGAAAACTTTGTAATGTAGATATTATAGGACACTTTACAAAGTAAAACAGCATGGTTATAGTGGCCCTATAATGGAATAAAATAAAATATGGTAAAGGTACAGCTAAATGTATATAGGTCCCTAATTAGTATGCACAAGATAGATAGTAAGCAGGACACATATACTAATATCAGGGCTGCAATATTACCAATGGTACCATAAATTCAAAAGCATATGAATATATATAGATGTATATGTATGACACTATACCAGATGTATGTTCAGCATAGTACCCCTATGCAGTGTAAGGACAAGTACAAAGGCATTTGGCATGTATAGAACTATGCAAAAATAATAATTGAAGTTAAATATATATATATAGATGTGTTCTCTAGTGATGCCATATATAAGTCATAGAACCTAGCCCAGGATAAAGCAAAGGTATAGTTAACCTAAACATGTCTATAAATCCTTGTAAGGATAGAAATGCCCTTTCTAGGCTATAGCAACCAGGGAGGTAACTAGAGTGAATACCTATAGTATCTGATAAGTGTACTGCATAGTGTATGGAATATCTCATGCTGTGAGGAATATGTGTATAACTGGGGAACATAGAAATAAGCGAAGAAGCGGAAATATTTGCTGTGGAAATATGCTCAATTAGCTTAGAAATAGTGTAGTTTCTACACGCTAGAAATGGAAAATTATTCCCAATAATTAATAAGGTCGAATTCAGAGTTCAGTCCATACGGAATTTTGGTCTCAAGCTTAAAAATCCACAGCATCTCCCGCTTCCCCAAGATAGTATCCCTATCTCCTCCCCTTTTGGGATAAGGGGCCATGTCAATGGGTTGCCAGGAGAAGCAGGACAATTCTTTATTGTTAACCACTGAAAAGTGGTGTACCAGTGGGGTAGATGCTTTGCCCACTCTAATGGTAGAGAGATGTTCTCTCACTCGAGATCTAACATCCCTCGTCGTAAGTCCAGTGTATCATTTGCCACAGGCTCTGCACGTTATACAATATATAACATATGTAGAGGTGCAGTTGAGGCAGAAGTTAATATCATATACTTTACCAGTTTTAGAAGATCTAAAGGTATCAGATACTATCAGGTACTCGCATGCCCCACATCTGGAACTGCCGCACCTGTATGACCCTTTATGGGTAAGCCATGAACTGGTTTGTAGTAGTGGCTTCTTAAGGACCGTGGGTGACAAAATGTTACCCAGTGTCCGATTCCTACGATAGGAACATCTGACCCCCTCTTGTACACAATCTATCAGTCTGTCATCCGCAACAAGCATCTTGAAATGATTTTTAACTATATTGCATACTTCTTCATATTGGGAACTAAAATCAGTGACAAAGGTGACACCCTTGTATGTTTTCCCATTCTTTTGTTTGTCTTTGATTAAATCAGATCTATGTAATTTAGAAACATCATTGAAGGCTCTCTTAACTGTGTTACGTGGGTAGCCCCTTTGTAACAAGCGTTTATTAACTTCCTTCATCTGATACTCACAATCTTTTGTGTCAGAACAATTCCGTTTGACCTGAATCAGTTGTCCCTTAGCTATCGCATAGGGTACGTGTTTAGGGTGGCAACTCCTTGCATGTAGCAATGAGTTGCCAGAAATGGGTTTTCTATAGAGACTGGTAGCGATTTTTCCATCAGAGCTACCTTTGAGTGTTATATCAAGAAAATTTATCTTGATCCTATCTGTCTCACATGTGAACTTTAAGCCAATATCATTCGTATTGATGTATTTAATAAACAATTCCAAGTTTAGTTCACTACCACTCTGGCACACTAAGTGTTAATACACCATGGGGAGTTGTGTTAACCTTTAACCTGTGATGTTTATTAATTATGTGTATATAAGCATCACCTGGTATAGGCTACCTCATGCTATGATTATGGCCTAACAGCCGAAACGCGTAAGCTTGCCTACCCCAGGTGCTTGTGTGCAACTTTCTTTGCTGTTTGTACCATCAGCTTTTAACTTTTGGACTATTAAAGACATGGTTTTAATTTACCCTGCCGTTCGCTCTCACAGTTTCTTTATGGTGAATTTATTATTGCCTGCTTGAGCGAAACGGCGCCCTGCCTAAGAAGTCTTCTACCTGTTTAAAGCTCCCAGTTGGTTACGGGATTTACCTCACTCTTCTGACTATCGTTGATGAGCCGACGGAACCTCCTGAACTCTTTCATTGGTCGACACGGTGGTGATACTTGGGCGACAAGCCCCCCGGCAACAAGCATTGGATCCGGCTGAATTATGCATAGGACGTCAGCGTGTATGCAACACGCCCCCTCGCCTGGTCGATTGGTAGTCCAGCATCTCTCTGCTCTCTACCTGTCCCACAACCGCAGCCTGGCTCTGCGGGAAAGCATATCAGGATCCATTGGACAACTACAGACCTAATCTTTGCTATAAGGCATAACCGTAAGTTACACGGACTTGATTTCTGGTGGTGAGACACCAATCAATCTTTTGGGTTAAGTGTACAAGCATTAGAGAGTGAATTGATTTGAGGTAATTCCCCTCCCACCGGTGGACAGTCTAAATATTTAGACATTGATCTTTAGAGCAGAGGATTTATTTCTGTCATTGATCTCTCTCCCCACATTGCATCTTGTTGGTTTATTACAGTTAGAACATGTCAGGGACTCCCCAGACTCATTGCTCTTATTTACTCCCCATTCCAAAACTGACCAATTAGGTAAGGGTGTTTGACTTTCTATCCCCCCAGTTGCAGATAGCCCTTGCTGTCCAGTGGAGTTAGTCAACGAGTTTACAATTATTAGGCCACCGACACATGGGCAATTTTTGATCCATGAAGATGGGAGCTCCTTTTCAAAATTTCAGTTTAGTTGGGTATTGAATAGAGAAGCTAATAATATAATATTTGGATCGTGGTACACTCCTACGTCCATTGGGCTGCTGTTAGTTGCGCTTTACATTCCATGGGGCAACATTTGGGATTCCCATCTTGGTAGGCATCTGTTAGGTGGTTAGGGCATAGGGAAATGTGCTGAACCCAGTTAGTTGACATCATTTGTGAGGCCCTCTTAAGATGGGGGAAACCTCATATTATGGTTATTCACCTGGGGAATAATGATGTAGGCACTGTACCATTCCTACAAATGATACAAAAAAAAATGCAAACGGACATTAATTGGATCAGAACCCGCATACCGGGAGTAACCTTAGGTTGGTCCAATGTTATAACATGATTACATTGGAGACATATGTCATCTCATAATGCAGCCTATAGGGTACAAAAGAAAAATAATTCTTTATTGGCCAGGACTGTCACAGAATCTGGTGTCTTTGTGTTACGGCACAAAGCCATCACGGCCAACAGAGCTGATTAATATCGTAGGGATAAGGTTCACCTAACTGATATAGGCCTGGATTTCTTTATTAGGAGTATATAGAGGTCTATTTCACCCCTCTTGTAAGTCAGGCTGTGGTTGGTGGTGGCAAGGGTGTCATTAAAATGCTACCTTGTGGTGGGAGGTTGCAGCCCTGTTGTGCAGGAGAAGGTACATAGGGGGAGTAATGACAAAACAATAGGGGAGGGATGGTAGGTGCACATGAGGTAACGTGAGGTAACCCCTTACCCTCCCCCATGTGGGGGGGTGGTCACGTGATCTCAGAAACCCCTCAGTGAAATCTCCTGGAGCAGAGTAAAACTCTGTTGCCGATTCAGTTTTGGGCCGCTGATCTCCTGTAGTGCTGGTTTAGTTGATTCTCTTTGCCGCCATCATAGTGTTCTGTTGGTTTAAAGATTAATAAGTTATAAGTTAAATAAAATTCTTGACCTGTGACAGTCAAAATTTTCCCAAACAAGAAGTTGTCTGTGTGTTATTTATTTGTATAAGTTATGGTTATATATATATATATGCACACATAATATATATATATATATATATATATATATATATATACATTCAAAGTTAAGGTTAAACAGTTACTTTTAAAGTGTTTAAATCACTCTTGGGATAGAGAACGGTCCGATAAGCTATTAATCCCTTATGGAGAAAGAGCGTAATCAAATCAGTATTTGTCTACAGTTTGTTACAATTTTCAAAACTAAATAAACATTATTATATTTGGAGTAATATTGACCCTTGCCAATTCAGAGATAATATGATGTATGTTATCTGAGGACTTCAATTATGGTAATTTTATGTTTAGAAAAATATAGAATTTTTTGCCTCATTCTATATACAAAGCAACGCCAACTATATTATATTGCCATTTGCATGGATGGCCAACTATGGAAACTGAAGAAAATACTTTATGTAATTTTTGCCAAGAAATTGTATCTATTGGTATATTTGAATTTAAAATAAATAAGAGTTCAATAAGTCAGCAAAATATTTTTTCCACAAGTACATTACTATTTTTTTTTCTTTTGCATTTTTTAAATGCTTGCGTAATTGAATACAGTTGTTTAACCAGTCTAAAAAAAGGACATCTGTCCTTTAACCACAGAGATTCAATTTAATAATTTGTGCTGAATAACCATGAAATTATCAACCACACAAAATCATATAAAAATGCTATACAAGTAAAATTATACTTAATGTATATAAAACATTCCTCTTTACCGATGCTATATATGCAAATTTATTACAAAGGGAGTGTGTTAAAAAAAAGCGGCTAAAACCACCAGTGGTTAGTATATAAATGACTAAATTCTAGAATATGGACACCCCAAGTACTGCAGGAAATGGTCATTTTTCCTGTATGCACAGATTTTCCTGCTTCCTCTTGAAGTCAGAACACAAGCCCTGCCGTGGATTGCTGCCCGGAAAACTTCCTGCCTGAAGCAAACCACATAACCTATCTCGGAGGATGCTTCAGTCACATGATCACAGAGGAACGAGCGAGGGTGACCGAAACTTGGTCATCAACAACCGATACAGTTACACTTTCTATATCGTGTGCGGTTGGATCACGGAGGGGAAAGTGGGTTAAGAAGCAATACAAACGGCAGGCTGTGTTAGCTGCTAAGTATCAGATAATTCTTTATGAAGCAATTTCTTTGAGCTTCCTGCTTTATGAACTTTAAACATTTGTAAGAGCACTCACTGCTTCCTAAATAAGGTGTTTTATAATGTTTTAAGGACACTATCACTATTCATTTATGGGCATATTTCTTATGCATATTTTTATATGAAGCTATTCTATTTTTTTACTGGACTTTCACTCATAGAACATTTTTATTGGAATTTTTTTATTTCTATACTAACCATTGGTGTTTATATATATATATAATTTTTGTTTTATATGTAAATACATTTATAGGGGCCGAATTATCAAGCTCCAAATGGAGCCTGAAGGCTCGCCAGAAATGGAAGTTATGAAGCAGCTGTCTAAAGACCGCTGCTCCATAACTTGTCCATCTGCTCTGAGGCGGCGGACTGAAATCAACCTGATCGAATATGATCGGGTTAATTGACACCCCCTGCTAGCGGCCGATTGGCCCTGAATCTGCAGGGGGCGGTATTGCACAAGCGGTTCTGGAGAACTGCTTGTGCAATGATAAATGCCAACAGCGTATGCTGTTGGCATTTATCGATGTGCAGTGGACATGATACGCTATATCGATAAATATGCCCTATAAAGTGTACTTTGTGAGTTTGGAGCTGCTTTTCTTTAGCGCACTCTCAGCTAGATTACAAGTTTGTGCGTTCATCTTTTAATGCTGAAAATATGGTATTTTCAGTGTTAAAACAGCACCGCAGCCATTACAAGTCTTGTTGGTCGGTATAAGTTTACCGCAAGCCTTTTAGCCTGTAACACAACGTCTGTACCGCACTAGTAAAAATGACATTTTTTCATCGGATTCCCATAGCGCTGTCATTACAAGTTTTGCAGGTGAGGCTAAAAAAGCTGCGTTACAGCCTAAAACAACAAAAGCAGTAGTTTTTACGCTACAAATATGTAACATAAAACTCATAACTAAACTGCTACAAAGTTCACTAAACATCCATAAACTATCTAATAACTAAATCTAATAACCCCTAAACCGAGGCCCTCCCACATCGCAAATACTATATTAAATGTATTAACCCCTATTCTGCCTCTTCCGATATCGTTGCCACTTTAAAAAAATATTAACTCCTATTCCGCCTCTCCCTGACATCGTCACCACTATAATAAACTTGTACAAGAAAAAGAACAATTACACAGCGCTTACTTCCAAATGGGAAAAATTCTGTAAATATGGTTGATACTTGTATACTGTTTATATTGGCTGTATGTAAACTGTTTCAAATGGCACTTGAAAGTACAATCTACAATTATTGATATATAAAGAAAACAATAAATTAATTAAAATACAAACTTTATAATAAACACTTTCACAATTTCCTATGGTGTCAGACTTACATACAACACTCAAAAGCATACAATTATACACAAAATGTCTCACAGTTGAAACCACAATGGTCTGTGTACCCTTAAATCAGTCAGAGTATAAATATAAAAGTTTACAGGACCTGGTGCTGCTGTTTACCGGTAGTGTTCTGCGTGCTGCCCAGAATGTGATAGAATCCAAAGATCTGTTAAAAAACAAAGCGCAACCAGATTCAAGTGCAGGGGTATAACATATGACACATCACGCTATTAAATTGCACTTACAATGTTGACAAATTTATTGGGCACTGCAACATATCCAAATTTACAAGATCGGGAGGTAAAAAAATCGGCTCTTTCCTTCTTCCAAGTGAGTCTCTGAATACCGTACTCACTACGTGTGTGATGGTGTCCTTCGTGGGCTTCCGTACTTGCGGTGTAGATTGCAATAGCCATGCTTGAACAAAGCATACACAATGTCCCACAAGAGACTACGGATCCTCAAACAGCTCAAAATTGGCCTCAACGCGTTTCAACCGCCAGCGTGCGGTCTTTCTCAAGAGGTGATATGTCTTAGATCACCATAGTTCATCTTATATGATGGCTGCTTTTATGTAAAATTACTTCTGTAACATTAGAAAGGAGCTTTCAGTGATAAAACGATCTGAGTTTATAGTTCACATTGTAACATTCTATCAATATGTGGTTCCCATCATAATGTAGATTAATATAATATTATATATTGAAACCCATGAGACTTTATTAAGGAACCTAATGATGACGTGTAGATTGAAAAGAGAAGGGGACCGAGGACAGAGCCTTGAGCTACCCCAACAGAAAGTGGTAACGGGGCAGAGGATGCTCCGGAGAAGGCTACACTAAATGTACAGTTAGTTAGATAGGAAGAGAAACACGAAAGAGCTGTGTCGCAGATTCAGAAGGATTGGAGGGTTTAGAGCAGAAGAGGGTGGTTAACAGTGTCAAAGGCTGCAGACAAGTCAAGGAGGATAAGCAGAGAGAAGTGGCCTTTGGATTTTGCTGTAAGTAAGTCATTGCTAACCTTAACAATTGCTGTCTCTGTAGAGTGATGGGGACAAAATCCAGATTGCAGTGGGTCAAGAAGAGAGTTTAGTGTAAGGAAATGGGATAGACGTGCGAATACTAGCTTTTCTAGGAGCTTTGAGGAAAGAGGGAGTAGGGAAATAGGGCGGTAGTTGGATGGGGAGGTTGGATCGAGGGAAGGTTTTTTTGAGGATAGGTGTGACCAGTGCATGTTTTAGAGATGAGGGAAATATACCGGTGCTGAGGGAGAGGTTGAAAATGTTTGTGAGTATGGGGGTGAGGGTAGAAAAGAGGGAGGGGAGTAGCTGTGAGGGGATGGGGTCGAGAGGACAGGTAGTGAGGTAGGAGGACAGTATAAGGGCAGAAACTTCATCCTCGTTAACAGGGGCAAAAGTGCAGCATTTTTTGATATTTGGGTTTTGGATGATTGTGAGCTTTTGAGGGGGTGGTAGATTGGTAGTATGTTGAGAGCTGATTTCACTTCTGATGGAGTCAATTTTGTTTTTGAAGTGGCTGGCAAAATCTTGAGCTGAGAGAGGTTGTATTAGGAGGTGGGGGTGGGCGGAGAACAGTATTGAACGTGGAGAACAGACGTTTTGGGTTAGAGGAAAGAGTAGAGATGAGATTAGAGAAGTATTGTTGCTTATGGAGATTAAGGGCAGAGTAGTAGGAGTTCAGGATGAACTTGTAGTGAAGAAAGTCAGCTGAACTCCGAGATTTCCTCCAGTGTCGCTCAGCAGTATGGGAACATCTGCGTAGGTACTGTGTCAGAGGAGTATGCCAGGGCTGAGGATGAGATTGTGTTTTCAGAGCTATGGTTGGAGGGGCCAGATTGTCAATGATCGATGTAAGGGTG
This sequence comes from Bombina bombina, assembly GCF_027579735.1. NCBI lineage: Eukaryota > Metazoa > Chordata > Amphibia > Anura > Bombinatoridae > Bombina > Bombina bombina. The sequence continues at coordinate 389,680,269 of NC_069503.1, read as the reverse complement.
GAGTTATTGTGGCAGATAGATTGGTCAGGGCAGGAAAAGGAGGTGATGGATGAGAGGAGGTGATGGATGAGAGGAGAGGTTTGAGAGAGCTAGCGAGCTGTTGCAGATCTAGTGACTTAGCGGTTTCTGAGGAAAGGAAATAAGGAATCCAGATAGCAAAGTGATCTAAGAATTGAGTTGTGGAGCCAGGGGGGCGGTATATGACTGCAACACGTATAGAGAGGGGAGAGAATAACCGAATCCTATGTGCTTCAAATGAAGAAAATGTGAGTGAGGAGAAGGGCTGTATTTGTTGAAAGGTGCAACAAGAGGAAAGTAAAATACCAACACCACCTCCTTGTCTATTGCCAGACCTAGGAGTGTGGCTGAAATGGTGACCCCCATGTGACAGTGCAGCAGTGGATGCTGTGTCTGAAGCAGAGAGCCAGGTTTCTGTAAGAGCCAGAAGGTTAAGAGAGTGGGAGATAAAGAGATCATGGATAGAAGTGAGCTTGTTGCAAACAGAACGAGAGTTCCAGAGTGCACAAGTGAAGGGGGAGTCATTTCCCTATAGCACTCAAAACTCGTAATCTAGCTGTCTGTTTGTAATATAACCATGAAGTTATCTATTATCTAACTATTCTGAAAATATTCAGCTAAAAGACATGACAGAAAGCTTTTATATATTTATTTAATTGTTTATTACTAAATAGGGCATTTGGCAGGTTCACATTATATTCTTGCAATTCCAAGTCCTTGAATATTAAATAAAAAAAAATTTCAGTCTGGCAGAGTATAATGTAGTCAAAAGAATTATGTGTTTGTGTGGGTTTTGTTTTCACTCTTTCTCACAATCCAACCGATAACACCCTTTTCATACTGGGAAAAGTTCAGATTGGATACAAGTAGATAGTAAGAAAATTACCCATGCAATGCAGGGACAGTAATGGCTTAGGCCATCAAAATTCTTTTGACCACAATTTATTGAATATTTATCGACACACAAAGCTACTTGATAAATAATTAACACCCAAAAAATAAGGATAACACACATACGATAAAAATAATGATACTGAACAATATGCGCATCTGTGGACACAAAAAACACTATGGCACTGCTTATACAAACAAATGCAAATGCCATTTTTTATTATTATTAAACATCACAAATAACAAAGATGCTGAATATATCAGCAATATCAATTTAAAGCTGAGCGCCTCAGGCATCCCACAGCAGAACTCTATTTTATCACTGAGGTGATTTTAGCCAATAGTGTGCTAGTTATCCATCATAATGCCAGCTGGTCTGCATGGTTATTGGCTAAGAGGTGGAAACATCACCTCACTGAAAAATAGTGTTCTGCTGCAGGCGACCTGAGGCGCTCAGTACGGGAAACGCTGCAGACAAATAAAGGAACTTTCCGCATGAAGTATTTTATACTTCAAGACTGAAAATCCCCTTTATTTGTTTTACCGGTAAATCCTAGCATTTCACAAATCACTTTAATGTAAAAATAAGAAATAAACAGACCATTTCTCTCTTGGCTGAACTCCCTGCTTAGAGTGTGGTTTTGTCACTGTTTTGCCTATTACTTTTAATTTTTAATTTGTACTAATAAATTTATACCTTTTATCAATACTGATGCTGGATCGTTTTGGGTCATCTGTTTGTTTTCTAAGGAATAAACATATTTTAAAGATATCGACAATTGCAAAACTGATGCAGTTAACAATGCCTATGTATACAGTAAAAATACAAATAAAAACATTTACCCTATTAAACTAATATAAGGCATAAATTAATAATAGGGGCCTTGTGCATTTGGAGTTTGAATGTGGAAAGTTTACAATGCAGAGAAAAAATAATGCCAGGAGAGGAGAGAATGCTGGACCAGTACAATGAGGATGAATGGCCTGGTCAGTTGGTGAGAGTGGCTGATTAGGAAATAGTGCATGAGGCTATGAGAGAGTGCATGGGAGGCCTGACCAGTTGGTCAGAGCTGCTGGCCAGGCGGGAGAACATGGGAGACCTGGCCAGTTGGTGAGAGCTACTGGTCAGCCTAGAGAATGGGAGCTCATGGACACCAAAGAGTAAGATAAATGTCCCCTATAATAACACGTCAGAGGGTTTTACTTCTGGACTTGGGAGATGTGGTTAGGACTCGGAGAGGTATTGCTCTACACATGCAAGCCTCCTTGATCTATATTACCTCATCAACAAGCCTTGAAGCCACTGTCTTAAGCTAATAGGGTAGTACTCGGGTTGACACAAATGTTAAATGAGGAAACAATGTACAGATATTGTAAAATGGTAAAAAAACAACAATCTGTTACAAATGGACTGAGAACTAATACTCTCCTAGTGGTTAGACCGCTGCCTTTTTTCAGTCTCTCCCCAGGGACTGTAGTTAAGGTAGATTTTCAGTGGTAGATGGCACAGATCTTTAGTGTTTAACTCAGGCTGGATGTATAACAATCCTTCTGATGACAAAGAGAGAAGGGCTTGGTGTGTATGTAAAAGCCAATTAATAAGAGTGCAATATACTCACTTCGTAAGTTGCATGATATCCGCTTGTCTGGAGTATTTCACGCAAAGGTCCAGTAGCAGTGATCCACAGATGTCTTGTAACAATAATGGTTTAACAAACTGAGAGCAAGAAAAAAACTCCCGTGAAAAATATGTAGAATCTGTTATAAATTGAATAAGTAGTAACTTACTCCATCAAAATTGGATGTCCGGCGACGTCACAGCAAAGGAACAAAATAATATTCCAATATAGATAAAAAAAAATATTTATTAGCTCAATGCATTTCAACGTATGCAAACATATTTTTCAAGAGCAAATATAAAACAGGTAAAAGCAGTTGAAAGATTTTACCTGTTTTATCTACCACTGAAAATCTACAAATGTTAAGTGGAATGTCTGCTTTTTCTAAAGGTACTGCCACATTTCCTGACACATGTTTATTTTCTTTCCCCCAACCCCCGAGGTCTGGCATACAGTAAACAAGGGGTTATACCTACTGAGAGGATTGCATAATGTCCTGGGTACCATAGACTGCATCTATGTGGTGTCCAGGCCACTCCAAAATCAAGAGACTGTATACAGAAACCTCAAGCAATTTCACTCTATCAGTGTTAAAGTTTTGTCCAACCATTCTATGTATATACAGAGTGTCAATGCATTAGTTCCTGGGAGCACTCACAACTCATATATCCTTTGTGACTTGGTCCGCTTTGACAGGTTTAAGAATGCGGAATTCCCTGGTGGATAGTTGTTGGGTTAAATCAGCTCATAACTGAGACCTCACATTTCTTTTCAACTACAAATCATCACATTTCTCTGTACACTAAAACCTGTGCTAAACCCAACCCCTCACTACTTGTATGCATGCCCTCAACTTATTTCGTTCATCATAAACTCACCTGTTACCTTCAGCCACCACCTGCATTCTAAATTCTATCGGCTAGATTACGAGTTTTTGTCGGTAAGGCTTGCGGGGCTAACGAGCAGTTTTCCCTCACCGCTCACCTACAGACAGCACTGGTATTACAGGTTTTTACAAACCCGGCGTTAGCCGCAGAAAAGTGAGCAAAGAGCAAAATTTAGCTCCACATCTCACCTCAATACCAGTGCTGCTTACGGTAGCAGTGAGCTGGCTAAACGCTAACACCTGCAAAAAAGCTCCTAACGCAGCCCATTGATTCCTATGGGGAAATAAAATTTATGTCTACACCTAACACCCTAACATGAACCCCGAGTCTAAACACCCCAAATCTTATACTTATTAACCCCTAATCTGCCATCCCCAACATCGCCGACACCTGCTTTATATTATTAACCCCTAATCTGCTGCTCTGGACACCGCCGCCAACTACATAATACTTATGAACCCCTAATCTGCTGCCCCCAACATTGCCGAACCCTACATTTTATTTATTAACCCCTACTCTTCTGCCCCCAATGTCGCCACCATCTAACTACACTTATTAACCCCTAATCTGCAGCCGCCAACGTCGCCGCCACTATAATAAATATATTAACCCCTAAACCTAAGTCTAAACCTAACACCCCCCTAACTTAAATATAATTTAAAATAATCTAAATAAAATAGTTATCATTAAAGGGACACTGAACCCAAATATTTTATTTTGTGAGTCAGATAGAGCATGCCATTTTAAACAACTTTCTAATTTACTCCTATTATCACATTGTATTCATTCTCTTAGTATCTTTATTTGAAATGCAAGAATGTAAGTTGAGATGCCGGCCCATTTTTGGTGAACACATTGTGTTGTTCTTGCTGATTGGTGGATAAATTCACCCACCAATAAACAAGTGCTGTCCATGGTCCTGAACCATAAAAATAGCTTAGATGTCTTCTTTTTCAAATAAAGAAAGCAAGAGAACTAAGAAAAATTGATAATAGGAGTAAATTAGAAAGTTGCTTAAATGTGCATGCTCTATCTGAATCATGAAAGAAAACATTTGGGTTCAGTGTCCCTTTAACTAAATTATTCCTATTTAAAACTAAATACTTACCTATAAAATAAACCCTAAGCTAGCTACAATATAACTAATAGTTACATTGTAGCTAGCTTAGGGTTTATTTTTATTTTACAGGCAACTTTGTATTTATTTTAACTAGGTACAATAGTTATTAAATAGTTATTAACTATTTAATAACTACCTAGCTAAAATAAATACAAATGTACCTGTAAAATAAAAATAAACCTAAGTTACAATTACACCTAACACTACACTATAATTAAATTAATTCCCTAAACTAACTACAATTAAATACAATTATCTAAATTACGAAAAAAAACAAACACTAAATTACAGAAAATAATACAATTATTTAATTTTTTTTAACTAATTGCACCTAATCTAATCCCCCTAATAAAATAAAAAAGCCCCCAAAATAATAAAAATCCCTACCCTATACTAAATTACAAATAGTCCTTAAAAGGGCTTTTTGCGGGCATTGCCCCAAAGTAATCAGCTCTTTCACCTGTAAAAAAAAATACAATGCCCCCCAACATTAAAACCCACCACCCAAACACTCAACCCTACTCTAAAACCCACCCAATCCCCCCTCAAAAAAACCTAACACTAACCCCTTGAAGATCACCCTACCTTGAGACATCTTCACCCAACTGGGCAGAATTGGTCCTCCAGACGGCCAGAAGTCTTCATCCTATCCGGGCAGAAGAGGTCTTCCAGATGGGCAGAAGCCTTCATCCAGACGGCATCTTCTATCTTCATCCATCCGGAGCGGAGCGGGTCCATCTTCAAGACATCCGACGCAGAGCATCCTCTTCTTTCCGACGACTAACACTAAATGATGGTACTTTTAAGTGATGTCATCCAAGATGGCATCCCTTCAATTCCAATTGGCTGATAGAAATCAGCCAATCGGAATTAAGGTAGATCCTATTGGCTAATTGCATCAGCCAATAGGATATTTTCTACCTTAATTCTACCTTATTTTGGGGGCTATTTTATTAGGGGGATTAGATTAGGTGTAATTAGTTTAATTTTTTTTAATTATTTTATTATTTTCTGTAATTTAGTGTTTGTTTTTTTCGTAATTTAGATAATTGTATTTAATTGTATTTAATTGTAGTTAATTAAGGGAATTAATTTAATTATAGTGTAGTGTTAGGTGTAATTGTAACTTAGGTTTATTTTTATTTTACAGGTAAATTTGTATTTATTTTAGCCTATTGGCTGATCCAATCAGCCAATAGGATTGAACTTCAATCCTATTGGCTAATTGCATCAGCCAATAGGATTTTTTCTACCTTAATTCCGATTGGCTGATAGAATTCTATCAGCCAATCAGAATTGAAGGGACGCCATCTTACATGACGTCACTTAAAGGTACCGTCATTTAGCTTTAGTCGTCGGAAGGAAGAGGATGCTCCACGTCGGATGTCTTGAAGATGGACCCGCTCCGCTCCGGATGGATGAAGATAGAAGATGCTGTCTGGATGAAGACTTCTGGCCATCTGGAGGACCACTTCTGCCCGGATAGGATGAAGACTTCTGGCCGTCTGGAGGACCACTTCTGCCTAGTTAGGTGAAGACTTCTCAAGGTAGGGTGATCTTCAAGGGGTTAGTGTTAGGTTTTATTAAGGGGTTATTGGGTGGGTTTTAGAGTAGGGTTGGGTGTGTGGGTAGTGGGTTTTAATGTTGAGGGGTATTGTATTTTTTTTTTACAGGTAAAAGAGCTGATTAGTTTGGGGCAATGCCCCGCAAAAAAAAAAGCCCTTTTAAGGGCTATTTGTAATTTAGTATAGGGTAGGGATTTTTATTATTTTGGGGGACTTTTTTTATTTTATTAGGGGGATTAGATTAGGTGTAATTATTTAAAAAAAATTGTAATTATTTTATTATTTTCTGTAATTTAGTGTTTTTTTTTCTCTGTAATTTAGATAATTGTATTTAATTGTATTTAATTGTAGCTAGTTTAGGGAATTGAATTAATTATAGTGTATTGTTAGGTATAATTGTAAGTTAGGTTTATTTTTATTTTACAGGTACATTTGTATTTATTTTAGCTAGGTAGCTATTAAATAGTTAATAACTATTTAATAACTATTGTACCTAGTTAAAATAAATACAAAGTTGCCTGTAAAATAAAAATAAACTCTAAGCTAGATACAATGTAACTATTAGTTATATTGTAGCTAGCTTAGGGTTTATTTTATAGGTAAGTATTTAGTTTTAAATAGGAATAATTTAGTTAATTAAAGTTATTTTATTTAGATTATTTTAAATTATATTTAAGTTAGGGGGGTGTTAGGTTTAGGGTTAGACTTAGGTTTAGGGGTTAATACATTTAAAATAGTTGCAGCGACATTTGGGGCGGCAGATTAGGGGTTAATAAATGTAGGTAGGTGTCGGCGATTTTATGGACGGCAGATTAGGGGTTAATAAAAATTTAACTAATGTTTGCAAGGCGGGAGTGCGGCGGTTTAGGGGTTAATATATTTATTAAAGTGGCGGAGATGTCCGGTCGGCAGATTATGGTTTAAAATTTTTATTTAAGTGTTTGCGATGTGAGGGGGGGCTCGGTTTAGGGGTTAATAGGTAGTTTATGGGTCTTAGTGTACTTTTTAGAACTTTAGTTAAAAGTTTTATGTTACAGCATTAGCCCTTAAAACTCCTAACTACTGACTTTTAAATGCGGTACCAGTCTTGACAGGAGAGGGTCTACCGCTCACTTTTTCCAAGACTTGTAATACTGGCGTTAGGAAAATCCCATTGAAAAGATAGGATACGCAATTGACGTAAGTGGATTTGCGGTATGTTCGAGTCACGGAAAAAAGTGAGCGGTACGCCTGTACCTGCAAGACTCGTAATACCAGCGTTAGGAAAAAAAGCAGTGTCGGGACTTCTCAACGCTGCTTTTTAAGGCTAAAGCAAAACTTGTAATCTAGCCATATGTATTTTAAACTAAACGGAAACTGAAATGAGCAGGCAACAGATATTTTAGGAAACAAATTTCCCTAAATGTCTGAAATGAAAATTTCATCCAAAACAAAGTTTTCTTCCCTGCACATCTCTAACAGCTTAATGGGTCTCAGTGTTTAACAGCCCCAATTGTATAACATATGTGAACGAGATAGTAGTAAGTATTTTGATATTTAATCTTAAAAATTGTACATATGCATATGATAGCACATTTCAAATATAAATCATTCTTTTATGTGCCCCCTCCTGGATATCGCATTTTACATTTTTTTATTTTTATTATTTGTATAATGTCAGTTGCACAATATAACACTACAGACTTCTGAAGTTAAAGCAACCTACATATCTTTCACTATTTGATTTAAATTATAACAAGTGCAAAATATAGAGTAATTAATAACTATCGTCTAGATTACGAGTTTTGCGTTATGAGGGGTGTGGTGCTAACTTGCACGTTATTGTCACCGCTCACTTACCTACAGCGCTGGTATTACAAGTTTTCAAAAAACCCGGCATTATCAGGCAAGAAGTGAGCATAGAGCAAAATTGAGCTCCATACCGCACTCCAATACCAGCGCTGCTTAAGTCAGCGGTGAGCTGGTTTTACGTGCTCATGCACAATTTCCCCATAGACATCAATGGGGAGAGCCGGCTGAAAAAAAGCCTAACACCTGCAATAAAGGAGTATAAAGCTCTGTAACGCAGGCCCATTGATTTCTATGGGGAAACAAAATTTATGTTTACACCTAACACCCTAACATGAACCCAGAGTCTAAACAACCCTACTCTTACACTTATTAACCCCTAATCTGCCGCCCCTACATCGCCGACACCTACATTATACTTATTAACCCCTAATCTGCCGGCCCCGACATCGCCGCCACCTACATTATTCTTATTAACCCCTAATCTGCTGCCACCAACATCGCCGCCACCTACATTATACTTATTATCCCCTAATCTACCACACCCAATGTCGCCGCAACCTACCTACACTTATTAACCCCTAGCCACTCAGGACATCGCCGCCACTACTTAAATATTATTAACCCCTAATCTGCTGCCCCTAACATCGCCGCCACCTACCTACATTTATTAACCCATAATCTGCCACCCCCAACGTCGCCGACTATACTAAAGTTATAAACCCCTAAACCTAAGTCTAACCCTAACCATAACAACCCCTAACTTAAATATAATTAAAATAAATCTAAATAAAACCTACTATTAATAACTAAATAATTCATGTTTAAAACTAAATACTTACCTGTAAATTAAACCCTAAGCTAGCTTCAATATAACTAATTGTTACATTGTATCTAGCTTAGGGTTAAAATTTATTTCACAGCTAAGTTTTTATTTATTTTAACTAGGTTGAATAGTTACTAAATAGTTATTAACTATTTACTAACTACCTAGTTAAAATAAATACAAATTTACCTGTAAAATAAAACCTAACCTGAGTTACACTAACACCTAACATTACACTACAATTAAATAAATTAAATTAATTAAATACAATTACCTAAATTACAAAAAAAACTAAATTACACAAAATAAAAAAAGAAATTATCAGATATTTAAACTAATTACACCATCAAAATAAAAAAGCCCCCCCAAAATAAAAAACCCTAGCCTACAATAAACTACCAATAGCCCTTAAAAGGGCCTTTTGTGGGGCATTGCCCGTCTGGAGGACCACTTCTGCCAGCTTGGATGAAGACTTCTCCCGGCTTTGTTAAGGACTTCTTGCGCTTCGCTGAAGACTTCTCCCGCTTCATTGAGGATGGATGTCGGCTCTTCAAAACTGTAAGTGGATCTTCAGGGGCTAGGGTTAGGATTTTTTAAGGGTTTATTGGGTGGGTTTTAGTTTTAGATTAGGGTTTGGGCAATTGAAAAAGAACTAAATCCCCTTTTTATGGCAATGCCCCTCCAAATGCCCTTTTCAGGGCAATGGGGAGCTTAGTTTTTTTTAGTTAGGTTTTTATTTGGGGGTTTGGTTGTGTGGGTGGTGGGGTTTACTGTTGGGGGGGTGTTTGTATTTTTTGTACAGGTAAAAGAGCTGATTTCTTTGGGGCAATGCCCCGCAAAGGCCCTTTTAAGGGCTATTGTTAGTTTATTGTTGGCTAGGGTTTTTTTTTATTTTGGAGGGGCTTTTTTATTTTGATAGGGCTATTAGATTAAGTGTAATTAGTTTAAATTTCTAATTTCTTTTTTTATTTTGTGTAGTTTAGTGTGTGTTTTTTGTAACTTAGGTAATTGTATTTAATTTAGGTAATGTATTTAATTGTAGTATAAGGTTAGGTGTCAGTGTAACTCAGGTTAGGTTTTATTTTACAGGTAAATTTGTATTTATTTTAGCTAGGTAGTTAGTTAATAGTTAATAACTATTTAGTAACTATTCTACCTAGTTAAAATAAATACAAACTTGCCTGTAAAATAAAAATAAACCCTAAGCTAGATACAATGTAACTATTAGTTATATTGTAGCTAGCTTAGAGTTTATTTTACAGGTAAGTATTTAATTTTAAATAGGAATTATTTAGTTATTAATAGTAGGTTTTATTTAGATTTCTTTTAATTATATTTAAGTTAGGAGGTGTTAGGATTAGGGTTAGACTTAGGTTTAGGGGTTTATAACTTTAGTATAATTTTTTTAGTATAGTGGCGGTGACATTGGGGGAGGCAGATTTGGGGTTAATAACTGTAGTGTAGGTTGCGTCAATGTTAGGGGTGGCAGATTAGGGGTTAATAATATTTAACTAGTGCTTGTGATGTGGGAGTGCAGCGGTTTAGGGGTTAATATGTTGATTATAGTGGTGGCGATGTCCGGAGCGGCAGATTAGGGGTTAATAATTTTATTATAGTGTTTGCCATGCGGGAGGGCCTCAGTTTAGGGATTAATAGGTAGGTTATGGGTGTTAGTGTACTTTTTAACACTTTAGTTATGAGTTTTATGCTACTGACTTTTTAATGCATTACGAATCTTGCGGGATAGGCTGTACCGCTCACTTTTTGGCCTCCCAGAGAAAGCTTGTAATATCGGCGCTATGAAAAAAGACTTTACGCAAATAGCGTAAGTTAAATTGCGTTAAGGCCAAAAAAGTTTCCGGTACAGCTGTACCTACAAGACTCGTAATCGCAGCGGTAGTGAAAAAGCTGAGTTATAACCCATAACGCTGCTTTTTTACTCATAACGCAAAACTCGTAATCTAGCCGTATGATGGCTGTGGTAAGGTTTGTATGATGCATACAAAAGACCTGATTGGATTTAATAAATAAGACAAGTGTTGGTTAAATGTTTGGTTATGTATACAAATTGCATCAGAGAAAAACTAAAAATCTATTTCAAAGGCATTTATAATTGGATTTTTTTTGTTTTGTTATTTTATAGAAAACAATGACACTTTTTTTTAAAGGTTGCTGTAAACATTTCTTTTACATCATAAATATATCTTAATTGGCCATTATCTTGAAATATTTTACCTGCTTCCATTTGCTGGAGCATGTAAAATGGTCAATGTTTATCCATCAAATCTATATTTAACCTATGTCAATGTGTTATATACATAGGTAAGTCAGTGTCTGTAAACCACAGAAAACTATTGGTGATTGTAGTCTGGGTGATTGCATCAGCCAATAGGATTTCTTTTACCTTAATTCCGATTGGCAGATAGAATTCTATCAGCCAATCGGAATTGAAGGGACGCCATCTTGGATGACGTCATTTAAAGGAACCTTCTTTCTGTGTTTAGCCGTCAGAAGAAGAGGATACTCCGCGTCGGATGTCTTGAAGATGGACCCGCTCCGCGCCGGATGGATGAAGATAGAAGATGCCATCTGGATGAAGACTTCTGCCTGTCTGGAGGACCACTTCGTCCGGCTTGGATGAAGACTTCTTCCGGCTTCGCTGAGGACTTCGGCCCGGTTTAGTGAAGACGTCTCCCGGTAAGGTGATCTTCATGGGGTTAGTGTTAGGTTTTTTTAAGGGGGGATTGGTGGGTTTTAGAGTAGGGTTGGTTGTGTGGGTGGTGGATTTTAATGTTGGGGGGGATTTAAAAAAAAATTCAGGTAAAAGAGCTGATTACTTTGGGGCAATGCCCCGCAAAAGTCCCTTTTAAGGGCTATTTGTAATTTAGTGTAGGGTAGGGCTTTTTTTATTTTGGGGAGGCTTTTTTTATTTTGTTAGGGGGAAAAGATTAGGTGTAATTAGTTTAAAAATCTTGTAATTTCTTTATTATTTTCTGTAATTTAGTGTTTGTTTTTTGTACTTTAGATAATTTTGTTTAATTGTAATTAATTGTATTTAATTTAGGTAGTTAATTTAATTGTAGTGTAGTGTTAGGTGTAATTGTAACTTAGGTTAGGCTTTATTTTACAGGTAAATTTGTCTTTATTTAACTAGGTAGTTATTAAATAGTTAATAACTATTTAATAACTATTGTACCTAGTTAAAATAAATACAAAGTTGCCTGTAAAATAAAAATAAACCCTAAGTTAGCTACAATGTAACTATTGGTTATATTGTAGCTAGCTTAGGGTTTATTTTATAGGTAAGTATTTTGCTTTAAATAGGAATTATTTATTTAATTATAGTAATTTTATTTAGATTTATTTAAATTACATTTAAGTTACGTGGGGTTAGGGTTAGACTTAGGTTTCGGGGTTAATAACTTTATTATAGTGGCGGCGACGTTGGGGGTGGCAGATTAGGGGTTAATAAATGTAGGTAGGTGGCGGCGATGTTAGGGCCGGCAGATTAGGGGTTAATAATATTTAAATAGTGTTTGCAATGCGGGAGTGTGGCGATTTAGGGGTTAATATATTTATTATAGTTCCGGCGATGTCCGGTTCAGCAGATTAGAGGTTAAAAAATTTATTTTAGTGTTTGCGATGTGGGAGGGCCTCGGTTTAGGGGTTAATAGGTAGTTTATGGGTGTTAGTGTACTTTTTAGCACTTTAGTTAAGAGTTTTATGCTAGTAGTGTAAAACTCTTAACTACTGACTTTTAAATGCGGTACCAGTCTTGACAGGAGAGGGTGTACCGCTCACTTTTTGTCAGACTCGTAATACCGGTGCTATGCAAGTCCCATTGAAAATATAGGATACGCAATTGACGTAAGTGGATTTGCGGTATTTCCGAGTCTGGCGTATTTCCAAGTCGGGCTTTAAAAAGCAGCGTTGGGACCAGCCAACGCTGCTATTTAAGCCTAACGCAAGACTCGTTATCTAGTCGAGAGGCTCCAAAATGGCCTAGTACCATCACAACAGGTTATATTAATAGTGTAACAAAAGGCTACTCACAAACGTGATGCACCCAATGGTGCTAATGGGGCAGGATGGAACTTTGCAGTAGTCCAGCTCACTGTAACAGGGCAAGCAGCTGCACAGATATAAAACACTTACAGGACACTCTCCAACAGTACCTAGGGGAGATAAAAGGGAATCACCATAGCCCAGTACAGTTTGGAATAAGAGAGTGTGATGTTAAAGGGCACACTTACAGCAATCAGAGCATCTCCAGGTGCAAAACAGCAGGTAGGCTGGGACTTCTCAGTTGCCCAGCTGACTGATCTCTGGTAGCAAACAGGTTTCACTCCAAAGTCCACCAAATATGGAATGATCAGGTCCAAACAGCAGCAAGTGTATATGTAAAAAACAATTCTTTATTTAAAAACAACGTGTTTCTCAGCCCCAGTAAGGCTTTTTCCTCAGGCTATTGTACAAAACATTAAAAATACACTTGATATTTAAAAGGTAGCAAAGACTCTGATTGGTGACACATTAATTTGTAGCATCTGTATGTGGTAGCTACATCAAGTAGGGCCACCATGGTAACAACAGGTAAACAAAGCATCTAAAAGTAACTCATGTGTACACATGTAAATGCATATAAACAACCTTATCCATACTCTATAATCATAGACAAGAAATATAAAGACCCTTTGTACAAATGCATTTGTGATACATATGTCCTAAAATTTGATCAGTATACATATAAAAATAAAGGCAAACCCAAATCATCAAGCTGAATACATTTTTAACATAAACTGGATATATCAGATCTGAATCTTTGGCACAAATGATCCTGAAAAAATAATAAATAAACCAGGCAATGATATTCTTATGGGTAACCATTATAATCATCTATTTCAGATTAATCTATACCACAGACAGATATATAAACATACCAAAAGATAAAACCAGTGTTTTGTATTACTCTGTATATCGCCGCCATCTGACTGTAGTCTACTTGCCCACCCAGTGGTGTGTGTCAGCAATTGGCCAATCATGGGCCAGAATGGACTAGTGTCAAATGACAGCGAGACCACCGTATAGACAGAGTAAACTCAACCTCCAGATGACACCTCCCCCACACAAGCCCATTCTAGGCAAGTTTAGTAACAGCCATAAAACCTAATACACGCTATAGTGTGTGTGTGACCAATGATGTAATTATTCTAAAACCATTGCTCCAAAAAATTTAAGTGCAATGTGTAAAACGTATACAATCATAGTGTACGGTCTCAGTGTAAGAACCCATATACAATGACGTAGTGTAGACGTAATGTACAGTATATAATTGTGTGTGTGGGAAGTACAAATTAAATTACAGTATGCTAATGCATACTTTAAATATAAAAATATGTGAAAAGAAAATAACCAAGTAAGATAGTGTACTAATGTGTATGACCTAATGTGTTATAAAAATGAGCTATAATCAGATAAGGAATGCTGATATGAAACTCCTATATATTCTAATTGTGCTTGCGCAAGACTGGCGCTCACAAATACAAGACTGAGTTATTTAATGTAAGCTAGTGAGGTATTTCTAGTGTTGTGGTGTACATAATAATATTAATAAGATAAATAATCTAATAAAAGATCTAAAGGGTTTTGTCAAAAGATGCCAATGCAAAAAACCGATATATTCTGCCTATATATTCTAATAGTGCTAGCATGAAACTAGTGCACACTCATCCAAGACTGTGATATTATATCTAAGCTAGTTTAGTGTAGCTAGTGTAATAGTGTCCATAGTAATATAATGAAGTGTATTCTAGTGAAAGATCTAAAGAGTCATGAGAATATCAAACCTAATGGTCATGTATATCAGAAGTTAATATATCTTTATCACAAATATGCAATATAATATGATCCATGGTTAGTGGAAACTTATACTTGAAAAATAATGATGTAGCTGATGTCTGTAATCATAAGGTTAAAAATAAAAAAATATATGTAAATACACTATGAAAAATGGAATCAAAAGAACTAGGGGTATTTGTGTATAGATGGGATGATGCAATTGATATGACTAGTGCATCAAGTAGCTACATTGAAATATCATATGATTCACCACTAAAAACTAAACAGTAGTTATAAGTGTGTTACACATAAAATATTTGTGCACAATTGTATAATGTTTTATGCAATTTTCATGTTTCATATTCAAAGATGTTAGTTTAATTGTATTTGTTTTATATGGTGCTTGTAATAATTTTCTATGAAAATGCAACTCTCTGTTGTGAGATCATAAGACTCCTATCCTATAATATAAAAGGCCAAGTGTGTTTGTCCGAAGCTGTCATGCGCAGAAGAGACAGCACAAGGACAAACACACCTGTGCTTAGAGTCTACCTGATCTGCTGCAGCACGGTGACGGTGGGCGCAAGTGGGCATGACGGGGCGTGACCGCCATGAATGGGCATGGCAAGGCATGGTGGGGCGGGGCCGGGCACGCGTGCACGTGGGAGAGGGGAAGGAGATAGAAAGAGAGGGGGAGAGAGCAAAAGAGATGGGAAATAGCAAAAGAGAGAGGAAAGAGCAAAATAGAGGGAAGAGAGAGGGGGAGAGAGAGCAAAAGAGAGGGGGAGAGAGAAAATAAGAGGAGGAAAGAGAGAGAGAGAAAGAGAGGGGAAGAGAGAGAGCAAAAGAAGAGAGGGGGAGAGAGAGGGGTGAGAGCAATAGAAAGGGGAGAGAGAGCAAAAGAGGGGGGCAGAGGGGAGAGAGAGATAGGTGGGAGAGAGAGCAAAAGAGAGGGGAAAGAGCAAAAGGGAGGGGAAAGAGCAAAAGAGAAGGAAGAGAAAGAGAGGGAGAGCAAAAGAGAGGGGAAGAGAGAGAGCAAAAGAAGAGTAGGGGAGAGAGAGGGGGGAGAGCAATAGAGAGGGGGAGAGAGAGCAAAAGAGGGGGAGAGAGGGGAGAGAGAAAGGGGGGCGAGAGAGCAAAAGAGAGGGATGGAGAGAGAGCAAAAGAGTGGGGAGAGAGACAGAGCAAAAGAGAGAGGGGAGAGAGTGCAAAAGAGAGGGGGAGAGAGAGAGAGCGCAAAAAGAGAGGGGAGAGAGAGAGTGCAAAAAAGAGAAGGGGAGAGAGAGAGACCGCAAAAGAGAGGGGGAGAGAGCACAAAACAGAGGAGTGAGAGAGAGAGCACAAAAGAGAGGGGAGAGAGTGCAAAAGAGAGGGGAGAGAGTGCAAAAGAGAGAGAGGAGAGAGAGAGCGCAAAAGAGAGGGGGAGAGAGAGCGCAAAAGAGATTGGGAGAAAGCACAGAAGACAGGGGGAGAGAGATAGTGCAAAAGAGAGTGGGTAGAGAGAGCAAAGGAGAGGTGGAGCGAAAGAGCACAAAAGAGAGGTGGAGTGAGAGAGTTCAAAGGAGAGGGGGAGAGAGCACAAGAGAGAGGGGAGAGAGAGAGTGCGCAAAAGAGAGGGGGAAGAGAGAGAGCAAAAGAGAGGGGTAGAGAGAGAGTGCAAAAGAGAGGGGAGAGAGAGAGTGCAAAAGAGAGGGGGAGAAAGAGAGCGCAAAAGAGAGGGGGAGAGAGAGCAAAAGAAAAGGGGAGAGAGAAGCAAAAGAGAGGGGAAAGAGCAAAAGTGAGGGGAAAGAGAGTAAAAGAGAGTTGGAGAGAGAGCAAAAAAAAGGGGAGAGAGAGAGCAAAAGAGAGGGGGGAGAGAGAGCGCAAAAGAGAGGGGGAGAGAGAGCAAGAGAGGTGGAGCAAGAGAGCGCAAAAGAGAGGGGGAGAGAAAGCAAAAGAGAGGGGGAGAGAGAGAGAGCAAAAGAGAGGGGGAGGGAGAGAGAGCAAGGGGTCGGACCGATGTACTGCAAAATATGGCCCGTGTGAACGGGCTTTAGGACTAGTTTTGTAATAATTTACTATGGCCTAGATTTAGAGTTGGGCGGTAGCCGTGAAAACCAGCGTTGGAGGCTCCTAACGCTGGTTTTAGGCTACCGCCGGTATTTGGAGTCAGTCAGGAAAGGGTCTAACGCTCACTTTGCAGCCGTGACTTTTCCATACCGCAGATCCCCTTACGTCAATTGCGTATCCTATCTTTTCAATGGGATCTTTCTAACTCCGGTATTTAGAGTCGTGGCTGAAGTGAGCGTTAGAAATCTAACGACAAAACTCCAGCCGCAGAAAAAAGTCAGTAGTTAAGAGCTTTCTGGGCTAACGCCGGTTTATAAAGCTCTTAACTACTGTGCTCTAAAGTACACTAACACCCATAAACTACCTATGTACCCCTAAACCGAGGCCCCCCACATTGCCGCCACTCTATAAAAAATTTTTAACCCCTAATCTTCCGTTCCGTACACTTCCGCCAACTACGTTATCCCTATGTACCCCTAATCTGCTGCCCCTAACACCGCCGACCCCTATATTATATTTATTAACCCCTAATCTGCCCCCCACAACGTCGCCTCCACCTACCTACAATTATTAACCCCTAATCTGCCGTCCGCACGCCGCTGCCAGCTACATTATAGCTATGTACCCCTAATCTGCTGCCCCTAACACCGCCGACCCCTATATTATATTTATTAACCCCTAATCTGCCCCCCACAATGTCGCCTCCACCTGCCTACACTTATTAACCCCTAATCTGCTGAGCGGACCGCACCGCTATTATAATAAAGTTATTAACCCCTAATCCGCCTCACTCCCGCCTCAATAACCCTATAATAAATAGTATTAACCCCTAATCTGCCCTCCCTAACATCGCCGACACCTAACTTCAAACATTAACCCCTGATCTGCCGACTGGAGCTCACCGCTATTCTAATAAATGTATTAACCCCTAAAAGCTAAGTCTAACCCTAACACTAACACCCCCCTAAGTTAAATATTATTTAAATCTAACGAAATAAATTAACTCTTATTAAATAAATTATTCCTATTTAAAGTTAAATACTTACCTGTAAAATAAATCCTAATATAGCTACAATATAAATTATAATTATATTATAGCTATTTTAGGATTTATATTTATTTTACCCAGGTACAATAGCTATTAAATAGTTAAGAACTATTTAATAGCTAAAATAGTTAAAATAATTTCAAAATTACCTGTAAAATAAATCCTAACCTAAGTTACAATTAAACCTAACACTACACTATCAATAAATTAATTAAATACAATACCTACAATTACCTACAATTAAAACTAACACTACACGGGGGGCGGAGCCAACTGCAGAGCTGACTGGATGTGTGGATCAGGAGCGCCCACTATTAACCAGCATATTTTCCTTTAAAATCCCCTTTATAATTAGATAAACCCCTTCAAATTTATCCCATTTGCCCCCTCAGTCATACAGCCACATTAACTTTTTTGTTTTCTTTTCTTTTTCTTATTTAAATAACTTTTTTTCTCTCCGTTATCCTTGTCCTGCTCATTAACCCTATATATCATCAATACTGCTCCTGGGAAGCAACTAAGCAGTATCACGGAGTGCCAGTCCGGCATCCTACCTACTTCCCTCTGTCTCCCCAGCCTCTCCGGAGTCTCCGGTCGCTGACCGGGGACTAGAAGGACCACAGCACATCACCTGGGATTCTCGGAGTCTCGCTGCCCTTCTAAGAGAAAGCCCGCGAACGGCGGCCATCTTGGTTGTACAGCCGTTCCTTCCACAGCACTGCAGCGTGATCCTGGTGTCCCTCTGCAACACGGAGAATTACTCTCACCTCGGCACTTCTGCTTTGGGGCTGTCCGCAATCCTCTGCTTACCTCTCTGTCCTTGGACTTTCCTGTGGGACCTACTGGCGATTCTGAACTCTGGGTAAGAGAGACTTATAGCACATTTAAGGACCGAGACTTTGCACCAGTTACATAATAAAATTGAATGGAGGCATATACCCTGCAAGCCCCTCAGAATCTTGCCATAAAATCCCACTAACCTACCTATTATAAAGCTTCATTACAGCCTCAGATTGCCACCTACCTTCATAGGGGCCAATACAGCAGACTTTATATCGGCCAGAAGCAGCTCTCAGAACACACTGCCTCACTCAGGAGGACTGCTGGACCAAGTTCTTTTTATTTTGTGTGTTTTTATCTTTTTCTGCCCCACATAGTTTGTGCAACCTGCACTCGCTGAGACTACCTTCATACTTACCCAGACCACGCAGGGAAACATACCCATATAACCCATAACCCATAATTGCAGCCTAAAAGCAGGCATAACATTCTACCCTATTCACACCTTGTGAGATCCTAATTAGAGGCCCCAAAGGCTATATTACCTCTACTATACAGAGACCCTATGCCTACAAACTGACCCTGTATACTGCTCCACAGTAAGCTCCTGATTAATACCCCAGTAACAGGGTCAGATTGCTTCTTTTCTTCTGGTGTGACAAAGACCCCTCTCCTCCCTTTCCTGCAGGTAATTAGCTGCGGGTCATATCCACTCTCCTTTTGCCGGTCTCGCCCAGAGGTGGTAACACCCCAGGAGAGGGGCTCTCATCCATTTAATTATCTCCTGAGACATTCCTTGTTGGTGCACCTGACCGCCTAAAAATCTAATATCTATACTCCATTTCAATCAAAAACCTAGAGTAATAATGGAGGGCTAAGGCTCTATGCCTTAGAGGTGTCAACTTCTCACCCCCCCCCCAGCTGAATGCCATAACAGGGACACTCATTTCTAAAATACAGATACCTGTTTCCTCACATCATGGCGCACTCAGTTAAAAGGAAACCGAAACACCAAGAAAATCCTAAGAGGACTCTTACTGACCACTTCCATAGCAAACAACTATCAGACCCGGAACTGTCAGAGGAAGATTCTAGAGACTCAACAGTCCTAACTTCAGAACATGCTAGATCTGACGTCTCCCGTAAGGACAAAACAGCTCTATCACAGTCTACATTCCTAGAAACCATTAAAATACTAACTGATAAAATGGACACTCACTACTCATCTCTCAGACAGGACTTACGCCAGTGAGTGAACTGAAGCGAGACCTAACAGGACACTGGTCCCTCTCTCCTCAGGCCATGGCCTGCTTGTTCTTTTTTCTTCTAGACGCTCTTCTGTTTTAGAAGCCTTTGACCCTGATACACTGGAGATACGCAAGGAGAAGAGGAGTGCACCAACAGGTACATATCTTACTCTCTCTTCACTCCTCTCTCCCCCAGCAAGACATTCTTCCTGTCGGTCTCCTCACAGGTAAACTGAGAGCTCACAAACGGGTACTTGCCTTACTCTATTTTAGCTCTTGGTCCTACATTTATAAGTTTATCGTTTTGTTTCTCTTCCTTGTTTACAGAGTTTAAAGTTGTACATGTTGTTATTATCGTATGCCTTACTTTTTTCTTATACTGAACCTCAGAATTACAGTGTACCTTTGATATCAGAGAAGACGACCTTCAAGATGGACACTTATTTGCTTACTGACCAGTAGGTGTACGGGGTTGATAAACCCCAGAGATTTGGTCTCATTCCCAGGTCTCTCCATGGCTACCCCTGTAACGATCTGTTATGTATAAAAAATGCCTGTGTATATTGTTAGATGTCTTTTGCTACCATTCATATACCCTCTCCATATTGCCTGATCCTATAACTGACCATCTGTTATCTTCTCTCTTTATATATATACCCTTCTCTCTCTCATCCCTACTCCCTTTTAGGTACACCTGTAGACTCATGCCTCCTTATCCCTGTCCAACTAACCTATCTATTGCCACTGGGGGGGTGTTGTATATGACACCTCTCTCTCTTATCGCATCCTATACTTCATCTTCATCTTCCTTGGCTCCCATTCCTTACCCACTTGATACAGAAATATCTATCTATTCTCCCTCTACCCTACAGTCCATCCCCACGCCCACCTTGTTGTGGGTGATTCTTTTTTTGGCTCCACCCCCTCCTATTCCTATTCCCTTCCATCATCCATGTCAAGCCTCTCACATCCTTTAACACAATTTACTTTGCAATTATCCTTGTCATACTAATTTTATCCCCTGATCCTTTACCGTCTTGTTTTTATCCAAAGAGGCTCTGGTCTGCTGTTTCCCCCCTTTCCCACAATCTAATAACACTCAATCCTTCAGACAAGTAGCCGGAATTTTGACCCCGCTTCTCCTTGGTAAAGGCAACAGACTCAGACCAAGTTCTCACTCTACCCCTCTTCCCCTACTCCTACACCCTCCCCTTCTTCCCCTCCCCCTTCCCCTTTTTTTTTTCTTCTCCCTCCATTTCCATGGACGGGCTCCATCTCCTCACCCTTAATGTACAGGGACTTAACTCCCCAACCAAGCGCAGCCTCCTATTTTCCTTCCTCCATAAAAATCACATAGATATAGCCTTCATTCAAGAGACACATTGGACTCACACACTGGAAATTACTCGTACATCCAGATGTTTCCCTACATTATTAGAAGCACCGTTCTCCTCGAAGTCCAGAGGTGTAGCCATATATATAGGTAAAAATTTTACTTTTGACCCGATCTACATTGAATCTGACCCTCAGGCCAGATTTATTATCGCTGTTTGTAAAATGAACTCCCAATTAGTCACCATGCTCAATGTTTATGCCCCAAATACTAGACAATTTAATTTTTTTAGATCACTCCTTAAGACAATAGAAGCAATCAAGCAAGGTGACCTCATTTTAGGAGGTGACTGCAATCTAATTTGGGATGTTAAGTTAGACAGAATTGGACCCCCACTCACCAGTAGCGACAGAGCTATACACTCTCTCTCTTCCGCCTTTCAACTTCTAATGACACAATACAATCTCTATGATGTTTGGCGGGCCCTACACCCACAAGACAGGGAATATACGTTCTACTCTTCTCCACACAAGTCACATACACGTATTGATTATTTTTTTACTGAGGCAACCTTCTTAGAAAACATTCACTCCATACTTATCACTTCAGTCTCTTGGTCTGACCATGACTCCATACACCTCCGCCTGGGTACACTCCCTAGCCCCTCCCCCCGTATTTGGCGCATGCAGGACTGGACTATCACAGACCCAATCATCAAAACGGCTTTACAGGCACACATAACTGACTTCCTTTCCCTCAATGACAATAATCAGACCTCTTCTCAGAATTTGTGGGCCACCTTAAAGGCTGTGATGAGAGGGCACCTCATGCAGTATGAATCTGAAGCCCGTTTAAAGCACAGAGCCACTTTACCTGCCTTAACTATCCAACTCCGAAAATTAAAGGTAGAGCTCTCCCACTCCTATTCTCAGGCCATTAATGATGAAATCTCTAAAGTCTCGAAACAGATTCAAACCCTAGAACTCAAAAGGGTCCACAATATGATGGAAAAATGTAAGAAAATCTATTACCATCAGGGTAATAAAGCCTCCATTCTCCTAGCCACTAAGCTTAGACATCGTACGGCCCAAGCAAGAATACGGTCCATTCAAACCCCATCTGGAGTTAACGTGTCAGCCTCGCTCTATAACATTGAAACCAATTTAGATACTCCAGCTGCCACTCTGGAACAAATCTCTACTTCCCTTAACTCTCTCTCACTTCCTTCACTCTCTGAAGAGGCTATCTCCTCTCTCTCTTCCCCACTAAAAATCGAGGAAGTTAAGAAAACTATTCAAAATTTAAAACTAGGTAAGGCCCCAGGCCCAGATGGCTTCACAGCCAGGTTTTATAAAACCTTTCTCCCCCTCCTATCCCCCGTACTACACAGATTGTTCCAAGAGATATTTTCTGGAGCTCCGTTTAAAGCAGAATTCCTAGAAGCAGTCATAACTACAATTTTAAAGCCCGGTAAACCACCCGATCTCTGTAGTAGTTACCGTCCCATTTCATTGATCAATTTAGACACCAAGATTTATGCCAAACTTTTAGCTAGTAGAGCTGCTAAAATTATCCCCCCCTCATAGCCAATGACCAAGTGGGGTTCATTCCAAATAGAGAGGGTTCTGATGCAACCAGAAGAATTCTTGATGTCCTGCATACTGCATCACAGGGCACCTCCCCCTTCCTGGCCCTGTCATTAGATGCCGAAAAGGTGTTTGACAGGGTCAGGTGGGATTACCTATGGGAGACCATGAGAGTTTTCTGCTTTCCCTCTGCTTTCATTTCTGCGGTTAAGACCCTCTACAACAACCCTTCGGCCATTGTACGGGGGGTTGGGTTCCAATCTCCCAAATTCACGATCTCAAACGGCACTAGACAGGGATGCCCCTTATACCCTCTCCTGTTCGCTTTATCCATAGAACCCTTAGCCCAATCCATTCGACAAGATCCTAAAATCAGAGGCCTCCCCATCGATACCACTATTCACAAAATTTCCTTATATGCCGATGACATCACCCTGTTTTTGACATCTCCTGATAAATCCCTCCCTGCAGTATTTAATACCCTACAACTGTTTGGAGACTTGAGCTTTTACAAGCTCAATGTCACCAAAACAGAGGTACTACCCATAAATGCCCCCCCCCCCCCCCTGATACTCTCACTGTATTACAAAACACATTCAGCTTCCAATGGAAAACTACTTCCCTTAAGATCCTTGGAGTTCATTTGAGTCCAGACCCCATGGTGGCCATAGCTTTAAACTACTCAGACAGGCTTGTGGAATTTAGAAGGCTCCTTGAGACTTGGGAGTTCAGAGAGATCTCATGAACAGGTCGCATCGCAGCGATTAAAATGTCCTTCCTCCCCAAGATTACATACCTAATCCAATCCATTCCATATAATATCCCTAGAACGCTCCTTAATAGACTTCAAAGTCTAATAACTGCATATGTATGGAGGGATCGAAGACCCAGAACTTCTGGACGCACTTTGGAAAAACCGATTCCACAGGGCGGCCTAGCTTTACCGAACATAATTTCCTACTATAATGCAGCCAGATTGTCGCATATCCTCCTCTGGAATAACCCTGAAAGACACCTCAGTTGGTTTACCCTTGAATCCTCATTGCTACCTTCTGGTCTATGCCTATCTGACCTACTTTGGATCCCTCTTCACCACAGACATGACATTGACACCCTACACCCCATCTTTAAGCACGCATTACGATTCTGGGACCAGATCAGACACAATCCTGCTATCTCCCCATATCCATCCCCTTTGCTGACAATTTCTGCTGCGCTTTTTTGTCTCCCGGACTCTCACTATGACTTGTGGCCTAATCCACATACACTTCTAGTTATGGACTTTTATGAGAACGGTGTGAGGCTTTCTCATCTCGCACTCTGCTCCAAACTTCAACTCCCCCCTAGGCTTGCCTTTGAGGGGTTCCACCTGAGCACGCGGTTGCGTGCCTGGGGTTACCCAAAATCTTCATTAAGACCTATGACAAAATGGGAGAAGGCCTGGCGGGGAATTCATGACTTAAAACACCTACTGTCTTTCCATTACAATCTCCTTACAAATACACATATTCCCCACAAGGTCCCGCAACATCGTTCCTGGGAGAGAGAGATTGGGTTCACAGTAACAATAGACGTCTGGCACCTTAGAATTATGACAACTAAAAAACTCCTGCATTGCGCCACCCTATGGGAGCTTTACTATAAAGTGTTAGTTCGCTGGCACTTAGTCCCAGTCACTCTACACAGGATATACCGATCTCACTCTCCTTACTGTTGGAGACATTGTGGGGACATCGGCACAGCACTTCATACCTGGTGGGTATGCCCTAAAATCCAACCCCTATGGAGGAAAGTCTATGCACTCCTCCTTTCACTTAATCTTACTCCTCCGTATACTCCAGAAGTAGCTTTTCTCCATATGCATATGCCTAACCTATCTCCCCCAGGGGAAGTGCTTACAATCTATGTTCTCATGGCTACGAAACTGGCACTGGCCAGAGCCTGGAAGCAAGATGGGCCTCCCTCTCTCTCTCAGGTAATCTCCATTGTACACTTCGTGGGACAAATGAAACAATACTCTTACAAAGTTTTAGATCAGGTTGACTCCTTTTACGGGATTTGGTCCCCATGGATCGCAAAAGTCCCACAGTGGGACACCAAATACCAAAATACCTCTTAAGAAACCCCACCCACTCTCCCTCCCATAATGTATCTTTTTTTTTTTTTCTTTCTTTTCTCTCTGTCTTCTTCCCTCCCCCGCTCCCATCCCTTCCCTTTCCCACCCTCCCCAAGTCTGATTTGTTCATGCCTACATTTTTAAATAATACCCATTAATATTGTCTTTATACTTATTATTGAAAAAGCTACTTGTTATGCACTTCATACTAACCCCCCCCAAAAAAAAGAGACCCCCAGCTCTATATAATATGCATATTCTTCTATTTCATTTTCTAATGGTTTATACTTATCTATTTGTTTATCTCTTAAACTGAACTACTGACGATTTGTATCTGCTATATTGTTATGGCATAACTGTTTTGCCTGTGCATTTGTCTCAATAAAAATTTATGATTTAAAAAAAAAAAAAAATAGCACTACACTATCAATAAATGATTTAAATACAATACCTACAAATAAATACAATGAAATAAACTAACTAAAGTACAAAAAATAAAAAAGAACTAAGTTACAAAAAATAAAAAAATATTTACAAACATTAGAAAAATATTACAACAATTTTAAACTAATTACACCTACTCTAAGCCCCCTAATAAAATAACAAAGCCCCCCAAAATAAAAAAATGCCCTACCCTATTCTAAATTAAAAAAGTTCAAAGCTCTTTTACCTTACCAGCTCTGAACAGGGCCCTTTTCAGGGCATGCCCCAAAGAATTCAGCTCTTTTGCCTGTAAAAAAAACACATACAATACCCCCCCCAACATTACAACCCACCACCCACATACCCCTAATCTAACCCAAACCCCCCTTAAATAAACCTATCTTCACCATACCAGGTTCACCGATCGATCCTCGGAAGTCTTGATCCAAGCCTCGGAGTGTTGATCCAAGCCCAAGCGAGGGGCTGAAGAGTGATGTCCAACCTCGGGCTGAAGTCTGGATCCAAGCGGCGGCTGAAGAAATCCATCATCGGGCTGAAGTCGGAAGTCCATCATCGGGATGAAGTCTTCTATCAAGCCGCATCTTCAATCTTCTTTCTTCTGGAGCGGAGCGGAGCCATCTTCTTCCAAGCCGACGCGGAACATCCTCTTCAACCGACGCCTACTCGCCGAATGACGGTTCCTTTAAATGACATCATCCAAGATGGCGTCCCTCGAATTCCGATTGGCTGATAGGATTCTATTAGCCAATCAGAATTAAGGTAGGAATATTCTGATTGGCTGATGGAATCAGCCAATCAGAATCAAGTTCAATCAAATTGGCTGATCCAATCAGCCAATCAGATTGAGCTTGTATTCTATTGGCTGCTCCGATCAGCCAATAGAATGCGAGCTCAATCTGATTGGCTGATTGGATCAGCCAATTGGATTGAACTTGATTCTGATTTGCTGATTCCATCAGCCAATCAGAATTTTCCTACCTTAATTCCGATTGGCTGATAGAATCCTATCAGCCAATCGGAATTCGAGGGACGCCATCTTGGATGACGTTCCTTAAAGGAACCGTCATTCGGCGAGTAGGTGTCGGTTGAAGAGGATGTTCCGCGTCGGCTTGGAAGAAGATGGCTCTGCTCCGCTCCAGAAGAAAGAAGATTGAAGATGCGGCTTGATAGAAGACTTCATCCCGATGATGGACTTCCGACTACAGCCCGATGATGGATTTCTTCAGCCGCCGCTTGGATCCAGACTTCAGCCCGAGGATGGACGTCACTCTTCAGCCCCCCGCTTGGGCTTGGATCAACACTTCCGAGGCTTGGATCAAGACTTCCGAGGACCGATCGGTGAACCTGGTATGGTGAAGATAAGGTAGGAAGATATTCAGGGGTTTAGTGTTAGGTTTATTTAAGGGGGGTTTGGGTTAGATTAGGGGTATGTGGGTGGTGGGTTGTAATGTTGGGGGGGGTATTGTATGTGTTTTTTTTACAGGCAAAAGAGCTGAATTCTTTGGGGCATGTCCCGCAAAGGGCCCTATTCAGGGCTGGTAAGGTAAAAGAGCTTTGAACTTTTTTAATTTAGAATAGGGTAGGGCATTTTTTTATTTTGGGGGGCTTTGTTATTTTATTAGGGGGCTTAGAGTAGGTTTAATTAGTTTAAAATTGTTGTAATATTTTTCTAATGTTTGTAAATATTTTTTTTTTTTTGTAACTTAGTTCTTTTTTATTTTTTGTACTTTAGTTAGTTTATTTCATTGTATTTATTTGTAGGTATTGTATTTAAATAATTTATTGATAGTGTAGTGTTAGGTTTAATTGTAGATAATTGTATGTATTGTATTTAATTAATTTATTGATAGTGTAGTGTAATTGTAACTTAGGTTAGGATTTATTTTACTGGTAAATTTGTAATTATTTTAACTATTTTAGCTAT
The DNA here is from genome assembly GCF_027579735.1 of Bombina bombina. NCBI lineage: Eukaryota > Metazoa > Chordata > Amphibia > Anura > Bombinatoridae > Bombina > Bombina bombina. The sequence continues at coordinate 389,653,190 of NC_069503.1, read as the reverse complement.
TAAATAGTTCTTAACTATTTAATAGCTATTGTACCTGGTTAAAATAAATACAGTTACCTGTAAAATAAATATAAATCCTAAAATAGCTATAATATAATTATAATTTATATTGTAGCTATATTAGGATTTATTTTACAGGTAAGTATTTAGCTTTAAATAGGAATAATTTATTTAATAAGAGTTAATTTATTTCGTTAGATTTAAATTATATTTAACTTAGGGGGGTTAGGGTTAGACTTAGCTTTAGGGGTTAATACATTTATTAGAATAGCGGTGAGCTCCAGTCGGCAGATTAGGGGTTAATGTTTGAAGTTAGGTGTCGGCGATGTTAGGGAGGGCAGATTAGGGGTTAATACTATTTATTATAGGGTTATTGAGGCGGGAGTGAGGCGGATTAGGGGTTAATAACTTTATTATAATAGCGGTGCGGTCCACTCGGCAGATTAGGGGTTAATAAGTGTAGGCAGGTGGAGGCGACGTTGTGGGGGGCAGATTAGGGGTTAATAAATATAATATAGGGGTCGGCGGTGTTAGGGGCAGCAGATTAGGGGTACATAGGGATAATATAAGTAGCGGCGGTTTACGGAGCGGCAGATTAGGGGTTAAAAAAAATATGCAGGGGTCAGCGATAGCGGGGGCGGCAGATTAGGGGTTAATAAGTGTAAGGTTAGGGGTGTTTAGACTCGGGGTACATGTTAGAGTGTTAGGTGCAGACGTAGGAAGTGTTTCCCCATAGCAAACAATGGGGCTGCGTTAGGAGCTGAACGCGGCTTTTTTGCAGGTGTTAGGTTTTTTTTCAGCTCAAACAGCCCCATTGTTTTCTATGGGGGAATCGTGCACGAGCACGTTTTTGAAGCTGGCCGCTTCCGTAAGCACCGCTGGTATCGAGAGTTGAAGTTGCGGTAAATATGCTATACGCTCCTTTTTTGGAGCCTAACGCAGCCATTCTGTGAACTCTCAATACCAGCGGTATTTAAAAGGTGTGGCCAGAAAAAAGCCAGCGTAGCTAACGCACCCCTTTGGCCGCAGAACTCTAAATCTAGGCGTATAAAAATGCAACTCTCTGTTGTGAGAGCATGGGACTCTAAAGGATTGTGGGAGATCATGGGTGGAGCAATGAGACTGTTTTTGTTTTACCTCATAACCATTGAAGATTCTGTGAAGTACACACCCATTCTCCTTATTATTTCCTGTTTTAACAGGTATGACTAAAGAAATACCACACAAAACACTTTAGGTGTAACAGAGACATTTTATGTACAGCTTTATTACATGTGCAAAATGTCAGATGGGAGAAAATAAGAGAGATATGTTAACATTTCTGTATTTAATGAATCAGTTGATCTGTAAATATTTCTGAGGTAATCAAAATAAGATTGTAAGGCTATAGTTACTTCTAAATTATTTTATTAATGTATTATTTATTCCAGTTACTTCTAAATTGTTTTATTAATGTATTAATTATTCCAGTTACTTCTAAATTATTTTATTAATGTAGTATTCATTGCAAATACCTTTTAAATTATTGTATTTATGCAGTATTCTTTCCAGTTACTTTTAAATTATTTTATTAATGCAGTATTCATTGGTGTTAAATGCTATATTAATGTTAATGTTAATATAAAATGTGTATTAGTATCAGCACTGTCTGGCATAGTGTCAGTTATTTACAGTTAAATGTACTTTATATGTAGATAATCTCAGATACATTATTGTCTTCTATTAGAAAAGATTTATTATATGTCTTGTTATGAATGACATTCCCTTGTATAGATAAGAATGTAAAGTTTGTGAGATTGGTTTACATGAAAAGTTATAGAGGAATACTGTAGGGAAAAATGAATATGTTCATGTTTAAAGGGACACTGAACCCAAAATGTTTTCTTTCGTGATTCAGATAGAGCATGCAATTTTAAGCAACTTTCTAATTTACACCTATTATCAAATTTGCTTCATTCTCTTGGTATCTTTATTTGAAAAGCAAGAATGTAGGTTTAGACGCCGGCCTATTTTTGGTGAATAACCTGGGTTATTCTTGCTGATTGGTGGATAAATTCACCCACCAATAAAAAAGTGCTGTCCAGAGCAAAAAAGAAGCTTAGATGCCTTCTTTTTCAAATAAAGATAGCAAGTGAACGAAGAAAAATTGATAATAGGAGTAAATTAGAAAGTTGCTTAAAATTGAATGCTCTTTCTGAATCACAAAATACCCTATTAACCCCTAAACCGCAAAACCTCTACATCGCATTAAACCTATTTAACTTATTAACCCCTAAACCCCTACATCACAATAAACCTATTTACCCTATTAACTCCTAAACCGCAAAATCCCTACATCGCAATAAACCTACAGGTATACCCCGCTCATACAGCGGGTTAGGGACCGGAGCCCCGCTGGAAAGTGAAAACCGCCTTAAAGTGAAACAAGGCACTTTTAGCTTTCTTTCCACTTGCCAGTGTGTTTAAAGACTTGAAAACCTGTTTGAACTAACATATATTAGAGGTGCAATAGGGCTAAGTTTAGTTTAACACTCGCACAGCACAGAATTCAATAAATACTGTACCTGTAAAATAGTGACAATTACTGTAGTAAAATTTGCCAAACTATAGCACTGAGACACAGATTGCACTGCAATGCTGTAAACAGAGTGAACTGCGCATAACAAAATGGTGCCATTCACTTTTCTCTCAAACTACAATAATTACAGCACTATTTCATAATCCTTGGAGGTTGAACTTCAGCTCCACAAAGCGCTGTATTAGCGAATCGCTGTAAAGTGAAGCGCTGTAAAGTGAGGTATACCTGTATTTACCCTATTAACCCTTAAACCGCAAAAACCCTACATCGCAATAAAACCTATTTAAATTATTAACCCCTAAACCGCAAAACCCCTACATCACAATAAACATATTTAACCTATTAAACCCTTAAACCGCAAAAGCCCTACATCACAATAAACCTATTTACCCTATTAACCCCTAAAACCCTACATCGCAATAAACATATTTACCCTATTAACCCCTAAACCGCAAAACCCCTACATTGCAATAAACCTATTTAACTTCTAAACCCTTTAAACCGCCAAAACCCACAATGCAAATAACTATTTAAATAACTAAGTATAGTACACTAACCTAACACCCCCTAACCTAACACCCCATTAAATAAACCCAAATTACCTAAACTAATATATTCTAAAGTTACAAAAAAAAAAATAAGTTTACAAAAAATAAAAAAGCTAACATTACAGAAAATAAAAAATCAAATTACCAAATTTAACAAAATTAAACCTAATCCCTATGAAAATAAAAGACCCCCCAAAATAAAAACACCCCCTACTCTAAGAATAAACTACCAGTAGCCCTTAAAAGGGCTTTTTGCAGGGTGTTGCCCCAAGATAATCAGCTCTTTTTCAAGAAAATACACAAAGCCCCCCCCCCAACAGTAAAACCCCCCACCCACCAAACCCCTCCAAATAAAATAACCTAACATTAAAAAACCTAAACTACCCATTGCCCTGAAAAGGGCATTTGTTTGGGCATTGCCCTTAAAAGCGCATTTAGCTCTTTTACTGCCCATCCCTAATCTAAATAAAACAAATCCCCCCCAAAAAAACCTTAAAAAATCCTAACTCTAACCCCCAGGTTGGTACCTAAAGTCCTGTGGGAAAGGTCCTGTTCCTGGCGGTGAAGTCTTCTTCCAGGAACATCCCGCACGGAGCGGAGATGAAACCCACGGAGCTGAAGACTGGCGACTCTGGAATTGAAGACCGGCGACCACGGAGCCATGGAGCGTGGAGGATCCTCTTTGTACTATCTCCGCCGTACACTGAATAGTGAATTCAAGTTACACAATTAAAGATGGTGTCCCTTGAATTCCTATTGGCTGATTTGATTCTTCCAATTCAAATCAGCCAATTGGATGAAAGGTACTCAAATCCTATTGGCTGTTTAAATTAGCCAATAGGATGAGAGCAAGTGAAATTTTATTGGCTATTCAAATCAGCCAATAGAATTTCACTTGCTCTCATGCTATTGGCTAATTTAAATAGCCAATAGGATTTGAGTAGCTTTCATCCTATTGCTTAATTTGAATTGGAAGAATCAAATCAGCCAATAGGAATTAAAGGGACGCCATCTTTAATTGCGTACCTTGAATTCACTATTCAGTGTACGGCAGAGATCGTACGAAGAGGAACCTCTATGCTCCATGGTTCCACAGTCGCCGGTCTACAGTTCCAGGGTCGCCGGTCTTCAGCTCCGCGGTCTTCAGTATTCAGCTCCGCTCCACGCAGGATGTTCCTGGAAGAAGAAGAGGTTGCACTTGGAAGAAGACTTCACTGCTTTGAACAAGACCTTCTCTGCCAAACTTCAGGAACCGCGAGTACCAACCTGGGGGTTAGATTTAGGAATTTTTAAAGGTTTTTTTTGGGGGGATTTGATTTATTTAGATTAGGGATGGGAAGAAAAAGAGCCAAACAAATGTATTTTCTTGAAAAAGAGCAGATTATCTTGGGGCAACACCCTGCAAAAAGCCCTTTTAAGGGCTACTGGTAGTTTATTCTTAGAGTAGGGGTGTTTTTATTTTGGGGGGGGGGGGTCTTTTTTATTTTCATAGGGATTAGGCTTAATTTTGATACATTTTGTAATTTGATTTTTTATTTTCTGTAATGTTAGCTTTTCTATTTTTTGTAAACTTATTTTTTTTAACTTTAGAATGTATTAGTTTAGGTAATATGAGTTTACTTACTAGGGTGTTAGGTTAGGGGTTGTTAGGTTAGGGGTTGTTAGGTTAGGGGGAGTTAGTTTAGGGGGTGTTAGGTTAACGTACTGTACTTAGTTATTTAAATAGTTATTTGCGTTGTGGGTTTTGCGGTTTAGGGGTTAATAGGGTAAATAGGCTTATTGCGATGTAGGGGTTTTACGGTTTAGGGGTAAATAGGGTAAATAGGTTTATTGCGATGTAGGGGTTTTGTGGTTTAGGGGTTAATAGGGTAAATAAGTTTATTGCAATGTGGGGAGTTTGGATTTAGGGGTTAAGTATATAAAGAAATATAATTAAAGTAGATATAATTTAAAGAGAAGAAACTTTGTACTTATTTAGGACAGTAGTTTATCTAATTAGAGTGTGGCTATATATCTGTAGTTTATCATATAGAAAATATTTTTGATATATTTAAGATAGTAGTCCATTAAAATTATAGTATTGCTAAAACTGTAGCTTACATTTTTATATAAAAGAAGAGTTACAAAATACGTTGTTTCTACATCTGTAGTTTAAAAAATAATTAGACTGCCCTCTGGGCAGGCTTATCGACTACTGATAAATAAGCACAAATTACATGTTACTTTTTTATTAAGATTGCAAAACTCTATTGTTTGAATGTAATTACAATACTTTATTGTTTGAATACAATTGCAAAACATTGTTTGAATACAATTGCAAACAAATATTTGTTTAATAAATATAATAATTGAGGATTCTGTGAAGTACACACCCATTATACTTATTATTTCCTGTTTTAACAGGTAACATTTGTCTGCTTACTGTCCTTCTGAATGGGGTCTGTAACAGATTCTTGGGGTCTCGTCCTGGGATCAGCGCTTGATTGATTGCAGAACGCCGGTTCGCAAAATTACGATCTTCTGGACCAACAAAGTATGAATGCAGTGGCTGTATTCAAGAAAAATCATTTGTGAAAGGAGTGACCTGGCTGGCTGGTGACAGTAAGGTGAGGGATCGTGAGAAGGGTCGTTTTGTTGGATAAAAGTATGGAAGAGTCTGGTGTGAGACATCAGAAAGAAACTTCTCACCTATTCCGCTGATGAACTGTTTCAGATCGCCTAGAGCATATGTCCTGTACCGGACAGGGACATTTCAGAACTAGATGCTGGAGACCAAGAGGGCTGTTTTGAATACATTAATACCTTCATGTATAGTACAGACTTATGAGAATCAGAGGACAGAAGTATGGCTAAACTGTTGAATTTGGGAGACATTGTTGACTCTGTTGAATATGTTTGTACTTTGGCTGCACCTGTTCATCAACAGAATGATGGTAATCAGAGTAATGTTGGTGTACAAACTTCAAGCACAGCACATACATCCATTACTACTGATCATATCTTTACTACAGACACTGTTTATGCAACATCATCTGCAGCTATAGCTGACAAAGGGGTTAGTGAAGTAAATGTAAACCCAGATACTAAACAGAATGTAACCCATCATTATCTTCCAGCATCCTTACAAAACCCCACATTGACACAACCCTTGACAACAGTATCACAACAAACGCACAACCATAATAACACACATTTTAGCAACCATCCTAAATGGTCCATCCTAAATGGACCTCTCCTATCTCCAGCGTTGCGAGTTTAAAATACAAGGAGGACAAATTGATGACTACACATCTGACATCACATACATTAGTGTATGCAGGCAAATTGAAGATGGAATCAAAGAAAATTTTAGTGATACTGAATTAGTCAGGGGGACTCTACAGATAATAAAAGCAGGCAGTTTCAAGGACATGTTAATGAATACAGAAGATGTGAAAGTTGAGGAACTCAAAGGGTTTCTTAGGTCACATCTAGGAGACAAAAATATCACAGAGTTATTCCAGGAATTAATGTGTGCAAAACAAAATGAGAATGAAACGCCTCAGCAATTCCTGTATCGAGTAATAGGTCTCAAACTGAAAATCATCTTTGCTACAAAACAGGTTGACACTGAAGTGAGATACAGCTCGGCAACTATTCAGGATGTTTTCCTTCACACCATTTACCAGGGCCTAGGATACAAAGATAAAGACATTTGTAGTAAGTTAAAACCCCTACTCTCCAACAACAACATCACAGATGAGGAAATACTGAGAAATGTAACAAAAATCACCAGCGATGAGAATGAGAGGGTCCTAAGGCTGGGTCCTCTAACTCATACTAAGCCAAACATTGCAAGTTGTACCAAGCTTAAAGTGAAACTGTGGGATATATGAAAGAAACCCATGAGCAAGAAAACAAGAATGATCCAATCAAACAACTAACAGCTTGAATTGATGCACTTACCAGTATGGTAGATTCCATGAGAAATTCATCACAAAAAGCCAAGCTTGAGCATACCTTTCAGCGTGGCGTGAGCCGGCCACCTGTACAGAAAGGGACAAAACCCTGTGGTTGCTTAAAGTGTGTTGAAACTGGTCTGCAAAACTGTACTCACTGCTTTCAGTGAGGTAAAGAGGGTCACCTGGCTGGGGGATGCCTCCAGAAATGCAACCTGCAGGGAAACGGGAAACAGTCACTGCAACGGGACGTCCAGTGACCAAGCCCTCCTTGTCCCAAAGTTCAAATAATGAAAGTCCAGAGGTTGAATCTGGTGCTGTGAAAAGCAAAAACGTAAAAACATTTCATTGTATGACATTCAAAACTTCCAATAACAAGAAAGAACATTATCAGACTTCCATTCTCTCTGCCCCTAGGACAAAGAATGAGGCTATTGTCAACCTAATAGGAAGGAAGGCTTTGACTGTAACCTCAATGGTCTTACAGTAAGTGCTCTGCTTGACACTGGAGCTCAAGTCAGTATCATTGATCATGCTTGGAAAGAAAAATATTTACCGGCTGTGGACATAAGACCTCTTTCGGAACTCATGGTAAGTTGGGAGTGTATGCTGTAAATGGGGATCTCATTCCATTTGATGGATGGTGTCAGGTTTACTCTCTCATCCTTCAACAAATGTTATCTGTCTACTGTCTCTTTAAGACATCATACTTCATTCATGCTCCTCCCTATATAACCTCCACCTGCCCATACTGCATTGCTTAGTATTGTAGATCCGTACCTTATCTACTGTGAGCCTAATCCTGTGAACGCTGTTCACATCACACTAGTTGTAGTAACTTAAATTCTCTGTCCTGCACCTCTGTGAACGCTGTTCACATTTATTCCCAGTATCAACTAAACTGTTTTTTTGGACTCGTATTCTAACAACTTAATGTTCTATTTTACTGCTACCTCCACATTCACTTTCTAGCCATTTCCAAAATACCACGGCATGATCAGCTGTTTCTCTGGAACTCATCCAGACTCCGGATCGCGGTGACGTCACACGCCAGCTGCACTATCCACCGGATCCTCTGTAAGCCACCCGCTCTGAAACAAAGGGAAGAGACAAGAGCTGCAAAACTATTCAACCTCTCCTGGTAAGGCATATACTTTCTGTACTATTCCACTTCAAGGACTTTGTTGCTATGTGTGATACCTACGCTAACATGTATCTATGCTATGCATAACAACTCAGCATACTACGATAATAAGATCTCTGCTGTGGGTCATTCACCTTAACTAAATCTCAGCCCTGTGATATTGTTTTTTCTGGCATACACATCTCATTCACGGTATGTAGTTATCTACCCTGCCTATGAACTAAACATATTAGTCTCTTATCCTGACTAGTGCTTTATTAATTCCTCTGGTTATCTGTTTCATTCACTTGTGTGCTTAAGTACATAGTTCTTATCCTGTACTGTATCTTTAGGATTGTAAGTTTGTTTTCTCTGCTGCAATTATTAAGTGCTCAACAAACACAGGTGGCAGCAATAGGGTAAACCTACTTATTTTTCCTTCACATCAAATTCTGCTTTTTAGATACAAGGGTTCAACATTATTGTTACCAGTAATATATGTTGCTTCCAAGTATCGCATCTGCTACAACCTTATATTTAGATATATTAATCTCAGCAGCTGTGGTCCACAATAATAATTTTGGATCATACTGTATCTTCTAGATATCAAATTGAGCATGACAGATGAGCTGTTATCACTGTTAATTTACAAGGAAACAATGACCCTAATCTCTCTATCAATGTTCCCTTCTTTATAAGTCATCTGCAAATTGAAAGACCACTGCTTGGGTTCAATGTAGTGGAAGAATTAATTCAGGGGCAACCCAAGTGCCTTGTACCGACTCTAGTATCCCTACTATCTGGAGCCATCTCTGTGTCAAATGAGAAAGCTCAAATGCTTGTAAACTTTGTCCAAACTCCTGAGCTTAACTAACAGCGGGGACGTTTGAAAGTAAAGAGAGGCATTGTTATTCCAGCTGGTTGTGTAACATGGATAAAGTGTAAAATATCAACCACCATGGATCAACTTGCCCCAGTCGCACTGTTTGAACAAGAACAAAACAATGTATATTTAGAAAAGCTGGATATAGGGGAGGGGTTCCTAGAAGTCCAGAACCAGCGAAGCCCTTATGTTTTTGTCCCAATCAGAAACAACTCCACATGTAACATAGTAACATAGTAACATAGTAGATAAGGTTGAAAAAAGACTGAAGTCCATCGAGTTCAACCTATACAAATCTAAAATACTTACAAAAAGCTCCAGTTAAGCTTAAATAACCCCATTAAAATGTGACCCATTTAATACTAGCAATCATATCCATGAATTTTGTTTATATACAGAAATGTATCCAGACTATTTTTAAATGTATCTATGGTATTGGCATTCACTACCTCCTTTGGTAATGAGTTCCACAATTTTATTGCTCTTACAGTGAAAAAACGTTTCCGTTGCAGGAGATTAAATCTCCTTTCCTCCAACCTTAAATTATGACCTCTTGTCAGAACCAATTTTCTTGGAATAAAAAGAGCTTCTGCCATCTCTGTATATGGGCCTTGAATATATTTATATAAAGTAATCATGTCACCTCTCAAGCGCCTTTTTTCTAAAGAGAACAGACCCAGTTTGGCTAGCCTCTCCTCATAGGTTAATTTCTCCAATCCCCTTATTAGCTTTGTGGCCCTTCTCTGAACTTTTTCTAGTTCTGCAATATCTTTTTTAGCAATCGGTCCCCAGAACTGCACTCCAAACTCAAGGTGAGGTCTTACCAGGGCTTTATATAATGACAGAATTATGCTTTCCTCCCTTGAATCAATGCCTCTTTTAATACATGCTAGTATCTTATTAGCCTTTGAAGCCGCTGCCCTGCATTGTGCACTCATATTTAGCTTGTTATCTATTACTACTCCCAAATCCCTTTCCTCCTGTGTTTGGCTAAGTCTTGTCCCATTTAAAAAATACATAGCCTGCTTATTTTTACTTCCAAAATGTAGAACCTTACATTTTTCCGTATTAAATCTCATTTTCCATTCACTTGCCCATAGTTCTAATTTTAGCAAATCCCTTTGCAAAGAGAGTTCATCCTGCTCTGACCTAATGACCTTACTTAACTTAGTATCATCTGCAAAAATAGAGATGTCGCTATTTAATCCTTGCTCCAAGTCATTTATAAAAATATTAAAAAGAACAGGGCCCAGTACTGATCCCTGGGGGACGCCACTGATTACCTTTGTCCAATCTGAGTATGATCCATTTACTGCTACTCGTTGCTCCCTATCTTTTATCCAGTTATTTATCCATGAGCTAACATTTTCAGCTATTCCCAGTCCCTTAATTTTGTGCATTAATCTCTCATGTGGCACTGTATCAAATGCCTTTGCAAAATCTAAGTATATCACATCAACTGATTCCCCTTTATCTATATTTTTACTTACTTCCTCGTAGAATCTAATTAGATTAGTTTGACATGATCTATTTCTCCTAAAGCCATGCTGATTAGAACTCATAATCTTGTTTACACGAATATGCTCATCAATATAATCCCTTATAATCCCTTCAAATATCTTCCCCACTATTGATGTCAGACTAACTGGTCTATAGCTTCCTGGATCATCCCTGCTTCCCTTTTTGAAGAGTGGCACCACATCAGCTTTACGCCAATCCTGGGGTACCATGCCTGAGGATAATGAGTCTTGAAAAATTAAGAGTAAAGGTTTGTCTATAACAGTGCTAAATTCACTTAACACCCTTGGGTGTATTCCATCTGGGCCTGGAGTTTTATTTACCTTAATATTTTTTAGTTTTTTCCTGATATCCTCTAAACAAAACCCAGTTAGTGGTATGGACTGGCATGTTCTATTCTGTTCCAAAGTATCATTCAATGGTTCCTCTCTTGTGTATACTGAAGAAAAAAACTGGTTTAGTACCTCAGCCTTTTCCCTGTCATTATTTATCATGCTACCCTCCACACATTTTAATGTACCTATATTATCCTTCTTAGATTTTTTACTATTTATGTACTTAAAGAACCTTTTAGGGTTAGACTTAGAATCCTTGGCAATTAATTTTTCATTTTCAATTTTGGCTAATTTGATTGCTTTTTTGCATGCTTTGTTACATTCCTTATAAATATTGTATGCTGAGTCTGTACTATTTTCTTTTAATAATTTAAATGCCCTACGTTTTTTCCTAATTTCTTTTAACACATTTTTATTTAGCCGTAACGGCTTATTTTTTTTATTTTTATTTTTATAACCATATGGTATGTATTGATATGTATATTTATTTAAAACATTTTTAAATATTATCCATTTATCCTCTGTATTTTTATTAGAAAATACATTGTCCCAATTTATATTATTTAATGATTTCCTTAAATCGTTGAATTTTGCTTTCTTGAAATTAAAAGTCTTAGTTAAGCCTTTAAAACACTGCATATGAAAAGAGATTTCAAATGTGACCATGTTATGATCACTGTTACCCAAATGTTCTTTAACTTCTATGTTTGATATTATATCTGTATTGTTTGATAGCACTAAATCCAATATAGCTTTACTCCTAGTTGGCTCCTCTATTAATTGTGACAAGAAGTTATCCCTGAGAACATTTAAAAATCTATCCCCCTTAGCTGAATTACTAGTTTCATTGGCCCAGTTTATATCAGGGTAGTTAAAATCTCCCATAATTACAGCACTGTTATTAGCAGCCTTACCTATTTGGATAAGTAGTTGAGTTTCCTCTGGGTCACTAATGTTGGGAGGCTTGTAGCATGTTCCTAGTAATATTTTTTTAGGATTTTTCCCCCCACTCTTTATTTCAACCCACAGGGTCTCTACATTGTCACTTGTATCATAAATATCTTCCCTTATTGTAGGTTTAAGGTCAGGTTTAATATACATGCAGATTCCTCCACCCCTTTTATTATTCCTGTCCCTCCTAAATAATGTATACCCCTCTAAGTTAACTGCCCAGTCATGTGAATCATCCCACCAAGTTTCAGTTATACTGATAACATCATAGTCCTCTTCTGCAACTAAGAGCGTCAGCTCCCCCATTTTACCTGTCATGCTTCTTGCATTTGTTGTCATACATTTAATTTTCATGTGCTTTCTGCTGCTACTTGGTGTACTTTCCTCTATACTTTCTAATGTGACATTTCTTAAGTCATCCCTTCCTTGAGATATTAATGGAGTGACATATTCAGACACTGATCTCTCTGTTCTATTTTGTTCAAATTGACCCTCCCCCCCTTTGCCTAGTTTAAAAGGTTCTCTAAACGTGCTACCATCCTTTCCCCCAACACACCTGCACCCATGTCATTCAGGTGCAATCCATCCTTACTGTACAATTTGTACCCTAGTGAAAAATCAGCCCAGTGTTCTAAAAAGTCAAACCCCTCATTTTTACACCATGTTTTTAGCCATGAATTAACAGACCTTAGCTCCTTCTGCCTTACTGAGTTAACACACGGCACTGGTAATATCTCAGAAAATATTACTTTGGATGTCCTTGCTTTAAGCTTGCTACCTAACTCCCTGAAGTCATTTTTTAGGATTCTCCATCTCCCACTGATTTCTTCATTAGTACCAATATGCACCATGACTGCAGGATCAGACCCGCATCCCTCTAACAATCTATCAATACGCTCCACAATATGCCTAACACGAGCCCCTGGAAGACAGCAAACTGTTCTATGTAAAGGGTCTGGATGACAAATTACCCTATCAACCTTCCTTATAATAGAGTCTCCTACCACCAACATCTGCCTCTGGCCCTGACTTGTATGCCCCTCTTCCATGACTGAAGGACTGCCCACCATAGTATGCTCCTCTTCCACAGCTAAAGGACTGTTCACTATACTAGGCAACATGGCCCTCTCTGACACTGCCACCCCTGAACTGATATCCCCAACATCTTCACTTAATCTTGCAAATCTATTGGGGTGTACCAGCTCAGAACTGGCCTGTCTCTTCCGCTTACTTCGCCCTCTAACTGTGACCCAGCTACATCCTGGAGTCTCCTCATCTGAATCCTCCCCATTCCCACTGCTGGAACCATTAACAACCAGCTCAGTCCTATCCATTTCCCTTTCAATGTGATGTAACATTGCCTGTTACTACAATTCGTAGTTATATTCAGCCAATTGAAAAAGTACTGGAGGCAGAGCAACCAGAAGACATGAAGTTTGGTGTAAGGGCCCACGGTGTGACTACTTTAGTTACTCAAGAAACCTTGACACTGTAGCACCCACCTGTAGACCTCAGCCATTTGAGTGGGAAACAGCAGGAGGTAGTAAGAAATATGCTGTATGAAGAGTCTATAGCCTTTCTTGTGAAAAGAGTGACCTTGGTTGCATCCTAAGCTTGCAAATGTCAATTAATCTCAAAGATGCCATACCAGTGCAGCGGTCATACTCTTCGGTACCTAAGCCTTTGTTCCAAGAAGTCAAGGACTATATTCAAGATCTCCTGGCAAAAGGGTGGATTGTGAAGTCCAAGTCCCCTTATTCTGCACCAGTAGTCTGCGTTCAAAAGAAAGATGGTACGCGCCACCTATAGATTATTGTCTCCTCAATAAAAAGACTGTACCAGATAGGCACCCTCTGCCGATAATCCAAGACTTGCTTGATACACTGGGGGGTTATGCATGGTTCAATATTCTTGACCAAGTAAATGCTTACCATCAGGGCTTCATAGCCGAAGGTTCCAGGCACATGACAGATTTTATAACACCTTGGGGGCTTTATGAATGGGTAAGAATTCCACTCGGTCTGTCCAATGCACCTGCAGCGTTCCAGCGCAGCATGGAGGAAATGCCAGATTCCCTCAGGGACGAATGTTGCATACAATACCTTGATGACGTGCTATGTTATGCCAAGTCTTTTAATAAACATGTGGAAGGGATTTGAAAGGTTCTCCAAGCCCTCCAACATCATGGGGTCAAACTCCAGCCTGAAAAATGTGAGGTCTTCCGTAGTGAAGTCAGATATGTGTGCTGTCTTGTGTCTGCTGAAGGTGTGCGGATTGATCCCAAAGATCTTGAAACAGTTCTGTTACTCAAAGATCATACTCCACAGACCATCGGTGAGGTAAGGAAGCTTCTCGGCTTCCTAAGCTACTATCACTCATTTATTCAAAATGTTTCATGTGTGGCAAAGTCTATCTATGAGCTTCTCCAGGCAAAGCCTGGGGTGACACCAGTTTGGCCCAGTCAAAAAAAGACCAGGGGCCCACAAATGTCGCCTGAACCCCTGTGGAGTGGACAAGAGAGCACCAGAAAATGCTTGAAGTATTGTCGACATGTTGACATAACCACCAATTCTAGCCTACACAGACTTTAATTTACCATTCATGCTGCACACCAATGCATCAGAAAGGAGCCTAGGAGCTATCCTCTACCAGCATCAGTATGGAAAGTTGAGGGTCATTGCGTATGGCTCCCGGACACTCTCCCCAGCTGAAAAAAATTACTGCCTACATAATGGTAAACTTGAGTTTCTTGCACTTAAATGGGCAGTGTGTGCAAAATTCAGAGACTACCTGTTCTATTTTTCATGTCTCTATGCTTTTCATATATTCATCCTTATATATTCATCATTATATATTTATTCTTAGAAAGCTATATGCCAGGTTGAATTTTGAATTCTGAATATTGTTTTGAATATTGTTTGGATAATTCAGTGAATTTTGAAATTATAAGGTCTAAGTAATAATGTAATTATATATGTTTATGAGTCTATTTCACTTTGTTTCATTTATTATTATAACATCGTTTTGTAATGTATTTATTTATCAATGTATTGTTAATTTCCTTTATCTGATGCCCCCTTTGAATCTAATCTTCTAGTTCTGTATATGTTACTTTGGAGTGGTATGAGTTAAACTTATTGGAAGGAGTGTTCAGCACCGGCCAATAGTTACTGAGAACATGCTTTTTAAACTTGTGATGCATTTGTTCTAACAGGTTTATTAATACGGCTCCTGCCGAAACGCGTAAAACCTGTTAGCCTTTTATTTCAACATGTGTTTTAATGGATGTTACCAATAAAGTCTATTTTATTTATTCCACCTACGGATTATGAACTATTTTTTTTGCATACTACTATAAGAACGACAAGGCGTTCTTCCCTCTTCATTGATTCCGTAGGAATATTTATCTCCACTTTGCGGTTCTCTGTTCCTGACTACCCCCACATGGAATCATCTTACCCGGATAATGAACCATCCACTTTGATTGGCTGATACCCCACCCACGTGACTGCTGTCATCTCGAGTGATTGGAGGATTCGCACAGGGAAGTGCACCGGAAGAAAGTTTGCGCCGCAGAGCCTGGTCATGCACGGAGAGGTTGTGTGTTTGCTCAACAGGCTGTGGCAAGATACATCTCCGGTCTCCAACCAACAGGATTGAACAACGCCTGGTGAGCAGAAGGAGCTTCAAGGGCACCATTCCGCTGCAGTGGATGCTCACCGGGTATGGTCGCATAGACGTGGGTGAGTGGCTTCTACTGGTTCCTTATTGTATCGTGCTAAGGCACACTGAGCATCGTAATATTTCTACGAACTGCATCTAGCTGGGTTTCTGAACTTAACCATTGATTATTCGCAATTCATGGTTGGACAGTCATCATTGATACATATATCTTTGCTGGGTGTTATTTGCCGGATGTGTATCCTTGTACTTTCTTCCTTTCTTTTGCCTTTTCCTTGAACGTGGATACATACCGGAAAAGCACCCTATGGAACTTTGATTGAACTGCAAATTCATTTTGGAGATATATAAATATTATTTTGTATTTGTATTTTTGTGTTTTGTGTTTATGTTTACAACTAACACAATTCATTTGGTTTATCTGTAATTTTCATCCTATATTGTTTACCATGGAATTAACACATGATACCACCCAATTTTATTCATTGCAGGATTTGAATGATTTGGATTTAGAAGGGTTAGAATTAGAAGAGTTTTTTTCTACTGTTTCTAAGGATGTAAAATTGGGAGATTTATTCCATAACCTTGAGATCTTGAGACTTAAAGAAACATGCTTAAAATTAGATTCATGGATCCTCAATAAATATTTACTATTACAGATGGTTCCCAGAGGTTTGAGAGTTAAAAAAATTCCCCAATTTTGAAGTGATTGATACTGAATTTATCAGGGAATGGAATATCATCCTCTCTGAATGCTCCTTAAGATTGATGACCATGTTAATCAAATATAAAACAGAACAGTTAACTTGTGTCAGGAATAATATTGCTAAGTTACAATCTGATTTAAATTGCTACAGAGATAGTGCTGAATATGGAAGGTTTGATATGATGCTCAGAGAGGTAGTAGAAACTTCTAAAACTGACCTTATTCATATTAAACATTCCAAATTCCTGCGTGACCAAAAGGATTATAATGATGGACAGGTATTTATATGGCAGAAATACAAGAGGTTCAGAAACAATTTCTCTAGGAAATCAGGTCATAACATAAATAAAAATAAAAACAATAGAAATAAAAATAATGATACTAATATTTCTAACGAACCACTGGCCATTACTTCAGGGGAAGAATCTGATTCTTCTTTACCAAAGAAAAGGAAAAACAAATCTAAAAACCATAAGAAAAAGGTGACCTTTTCAGATCCTGAAATGACTGATGATGATCAGTCATCTCAAGCTGCATCAACATCTTGTGATGAGGGCTCAGGTGTTGATTCAGAATTTGAATTATTTAATGATATTGATAAAGAAGGGCCCTCCTCATTTGATCCCTGTATCAGTGATACTACACAATTAAAATTGGGGGCCATACAGAAAAATTCTTTACCACTTTCCATAACATCCAAACAGGGTTCTAATTCACAACAAATACCTCAGGTTTTTCAAGTGGCTCAGAAACACACAGGAGAGGGGGGAAACAAAAACAAAAACAAAAATCACAACAACCTCCCCCAAAACAATTGTTAACACAACCACATCATTATACACTGAGAGAACAACAACACAGAATGAATACACAATGAAATCAAGTAATGTGATTAATGTATCCACATATACCCTTAACAAAATAGAAATGCAAGTACTTGAATATGGTTTGGGTTTCTGTCCTGACAGAAGGTTTGACATCTTTCAAACCATCATAGATGTCAATCGTTTTGTCAGAAAATTAACCCTTAAAAAACATTTTTCTTCGAAAATTAATCTGGACCAATCCAGCAGAGAAGATACTCGTTCTGGTGTTGGATATCCAGATTTAGGGTTCACTGAAGCTTGTAGTATGGTGGCCTTGGAAAGTCTAGCAGTAGAGTCAGATACTAATTTAGAATCTACTAATGGTCAACTACCCAAGTTGAAGCCAAGTACAGACTTTTACCCAATACACAATAGGGGAAAAGCTCTGGAAACATTTCACAAAAGAGTCATTGAAGATCTACATCTTCTTAATAAAAACAATACCAAGCCATCACAACCTCTCTAAACGGGAAAATGAGGCTATTGCCTCACTTAAAAATAATGAATTGATTGTGATACGACAATCAGATAAGGGAGGTAGTGTGGTGGTTATGGATCGCACACAGTACGTTGGTGAAGCTTTACGTCAATTAAGTGACACCAATGTTTATCTGGTTCTGAAAAGAAATCCAAGTAGTGAGTTTCAATATGAATTGGGGCAGATCCTGGATGACGGAGTAGCAATGGGCATCTTGGATAAGCAAACAGCAGATGCCCTGTATGTTAAACATCCACTAACCCCGGTCTTCCATCATCTGCCTAAGGTCCATAAAAGCTTAAATGACATTAAGGGCCGACCAATTGTATCAGGTATTGGCTCACTATCGGAGCCCCTTTGTGACTGGTTAGACAAAATTTTACAACCTTTTGTACTAGCACTACCCAGTTACATTAGGGATACTACGCATGTCTTGAGGATTCTGGATGACATTGAATGGAGACAGGAATACAGTTGGCTCACCATTGATGTGACCTCTCTGTACTCCAGTATTCCTCACGACATGGGTTTGGAGGCTATTTCATTTTTTCTTAATAAAGATTCCAGCATGAGTGAAACAACCATTGAATATTTGATGAGAGTAACAAAATTTATTTTGGAACACAACTATTTCTTCTTTGAGGGGTATTCTATCTGCAGCAACAGGGCACAGCCATGGGGGCAAAATTTGCCCCCTCTTTTGCTAACTTATTCATGGGCTGGCTCGAACGCATGTTTCTGTATGATGAGAGAAACCCCTTCAGGGAAGAAATAGTTGTCTATAAACGCTTCATTGATGACCTCATTTTCATTTGGTCATCAACAGAAGCTAGAGCTTCTGAATTTGTTGCGTATCTAAATGCCAGTGATAATGGACTGAACTTTACATTTGAGTGGCAAAAAAACAAGGTGAATTTCTTGCATCTCACCTTAAGTGGTGCCAATGTAGGTAACAAAATCCAATCCACACTCTATAGGAAGCCAATCTCTGGCAATACTATTCTGCATAATAAGAGCGCTCATCCTTCACACGTGTTCAAAGGGATTGCCAAAGGTCAGTTCCTTAGAGCACGTAGGATTTGTAGCAGAGATCAAGATTATGAAACAGAAAGTACAAACATTAAGGATAGACTCAAATCGCGAGGATATCCGCTTAGAATGCTTAACCACCTAGCTAAAAAAACTCTGGAAGATGGCAGACCTCCCTTAAGTAACCAATCTCGAATCAATACTCAAGATAAGGATTTATCTTTTATCACAAAATATTCTTCTGATTATACTTCAGTTTGTGATATAGTAAAAAAATATTTCCCTATTTTGTTGGGGGATATTGGTTTGAAAGATACTGTTGAAAAAGGGTTTAGGTGTGTATACTCTCGAAATCTCACCTTGGGTAATATTCTTGCCCCCAGCCAGTTACCAAGCTAGAAGAGAAACACAAGGTCTTGGTTACTAGTAAACGGCATGTTACGGTTACCCTTAGTCTCACTGAGAGATGGACCGCTTAGTAGCCTGGATTCCTATTGCTGAAGAGGGGAGAAACTGCTCTCCATAGTATTCTATATGAGTCTCGCAAATGTAGAATAATCCCCCTTAGCTGTAGTACAGCTAGGATACCCTTCTGCCCACAAAACGAGTCAACGCTGCGATTGAGGGACAACCAAGAACTGAGGACTGGGATGCCCAGCCTGCTTTTTATTTAGGTTACATGCACACAGGGCACTCCCAGGGGGGGAAGCATAAAATCCCCCATCACACATTTAGACAAAGCCCTTGGACAGGCCACCGCAGATAACAAGTACACACAAGAAAACAATTGAGTCCTTCTTATCACCTAGCAGTGAATGCTTATCACAAACTTAATTACAGTACACAATATGCTAGGAAACCTGCCTCAGAAAATAGTTTTCTCAAAACTGAACAGAGTTAACCCTTTATGAAATGATACTTGTTACAGTTTTCTTGGAGCCCTTCTTAGGCGCTGGCTTGGCTGGTTCAGGCATTGCTGCTGGGAAATAAGTTTCTTCACAACAAAATAACTAATGCTTCTGTAACAGTGCTCCCTTTCTGTGGAACACTCTGGCAGACACGGTCTGACCCCTTTTCGGGGCAGACTAAGGCTGTCCAGACCGTTGGTTATGCGGGGCTGAGGTCGGTTTGTCTGGACAACCCGTCGGCGTTGCCATTCTGTTTCCCAGGTCTGTAAGTAATGGTGAAATTGAAGGGTTGCAACGATAAACTCCAACGTAATAGCCTGCCATTATCTCCAGAGACCCGGTTCAGCCACACCAACGGGTTATGGTCGGTGACCAGAGTGAACTCCTGCCCATATAAATAGGGAGTCAATTTCTTTAATGCCCACACCAAAGCCAAACACTCCTTTTCGACCGCTGCATAGCTGACTTCGCGGGGCAGGAGCTTCCGGCTGATGTAGGCAACTGGATGCTCCCCTCCATCTTCGCCTACTTGGCTGAGGACGGCTCCCAGCCCGAACATGGAAGCATCTGTATGGACGATAAAACGTTTGTTAAGGGCTGGAGCCGCCAAGACAGGAGCGTTAATTAGAGCATTTTTGAGAGCCTGGAAAGCCGTTTCACAGTGGGGAGACCACAGGACCTGTCGAGGTAAGTTCTTCTTGGTCAAGTCAGTCAGGGGTTTGGCAAGTGTGCTGTAGTCTGGTACGAACCGTCTATAGTACCCTGCCGTGCCCAGGAAGGCTAGGACCTGAGTCTTAGTGATGGGGGTGGGCCAATTGGCGACAGCTTCTATCTTGGCCGGCTCTGGTCGCTGCTTTCCACACCCCACCCGGTGACCCAGGTACTGTACCTCGGCCATCCCAAAGTGGCATTTTTCTGGCTTCAGAGTCAGGCCAGCAGCCCGGATCTGATCCAGAACCATTCCTATGTGAGCTAAGTGGTCCTCCCATGACTCACTGTGGATCGCTATGTCGTCCAGGTAGGCGCAAGCAAAACTCTGGAAGCCATCCAGGAGCCTATCCACCAAGCGCTGAAATGTAGCTGGGGCATTCTTCATCCCAAACGGCATTACCCTAAACTGATATAAGCCGAATGGGGTGACGAATGCCGACTTGGGGATAGCCTCCGGGGCCAGGGGAATCTGCCAGTAACCTTTGCAGAGGTCAATAGTGGTCAGGTAATTTCCCCTGGCTATACGATCGAGTAGCTCGTCTACCCTGGGCATAGGGTAAGCGTCCGTCACGGTCTTTTCATTGAGCCTCCGATAGTCTACGCAGAACCGGGTGGTCCCATCTTTCTTGGGCACCAAGACAACTGGGGAGGCCCAGGGACTATCGGAGGGCTCAATTACCCTGAGTTGGAGCATCTCATCGATCTCCTTCTTCATTCCTATCCTAACTGCTTCGGGGATTCGGTACGGAGCCTGGCGCAAGGGAGCTTGTCCCGGAGTATCTACCTGGTGGGTGGTTAAAGTAGTGTACCCTGGCTTCGGGGAGAAGGTGAGGTGTTTGGACTGTAGGAGTTGGTTGAGCTGCTCCCTTTCAGTGGGGCTAAGTCGGTCTCCTATCTGAACCTGAGCCACTATACCTGTGGGGAGACTCTTTTCTAATAGGTCTGGAATGGGTAGACTGTCGGGGCCTTCCTGAGGGGAACAACATACGGCCGTCACGTTCTCTGGTCGCTCAAAATATTCCTTGAGCATGTTTACATGGAATGTCTTTCTAAGATTGTTGTCGTGGCAGCTAGCTATCACATAAGTGGTGTCTCCCCTTTTCTCTACGATCTGGTAGGGGCCCTGCCAGGACGCCTGCAATTTGTCTGTCTTCACCGGCTTAAGTACTAACACCTTTTGTCCTATGGTAAAGATTCTCTTTCGGGCCCCCCGATCGTACCATACTTTCTGTCTTCTCTGGGCCGACTGGAGATTAGCCCGCACGGATTTGGCTAATTGCTCCATTCGGTCCCTGAGTTCCAGCACGTATGGCACAATGGGGACACCGTCAGTCTCCATCTCTCCCTCCCAGTGCTCCCGGATCAGGTTTAGGGGTCCCCGTACCTTTCTTCCGTAGAGCAACTCGAAGGGAGAGAACCCTGTCGTTTCCTGGGGCACCTCCCGATAAGCAAAAAGGAGGTGCGGCAGGAAGCGTTCCCAGTCTCGGTATTCCTGAGTGAACGTCTTGAGCATTTGCTTGAGGGTCCCATTGAACCTCTCACACAGCCCGTTCGTCTGGGGGTGGTATGGGGAGCTCAGGAGGGACTTAATTTTGCAAACCTGCCAGAGTTGTTGGGTCAATTCAGCCGTAAATTGGGTGCCTCGGTCGGATAGGATTTCTTTTGGAAATCCTACCCGGGAGAACACCTGTACTAGTGCATTCGCTACCGTATCCGCTTGTATGTTGGATAGGGCGACAGCCTCTGGGTACCTGGTAGCGTAGTCCACTACGGTAAGAATGTAGCGCTTACCGGAGGGACTAGGGGTAGCCAGTGGTCCCACTAGGTCAATAGCAACCCGGCTGAAGGGTTCCTCTACAATGGGCATATTTACTAGATGGGCTTTAGGGTGATCGCCTCGCCTTCCTACTCGTTGACACACATCGCAGGTGTTACAGTAAGTTCTAACGTCAGCGTGTACCCCTGGCCAAAAGAACGTGTGAGTAATGCGGTGTAGGGTACGGGTTACAGCTAGGTGGCCTGCTAAGGGGATGTCGTGGCCTATCTTGAGGATTTCTTGACGGTATTTGTGGGGCACTACCAGCTGTCGCCTACGCTGTCCCCTTTTCTCTGTCCAGCGGTATAGTTTCCCTTTTTCCCATAAGAATGTTTCATTATCTGCCCCGCCCCCTCCGGTCTCTGCTCGTTCCCGGTACTTTTGTAAGGTCGGGTCAGTCTTAGACTCTGTCTCGAAAGCATCTGGGGTGTCCCAGGGTATGGGGCCTAACATGTCAGGCAAGGTCGGGGTAGGTCTTACCTGTGTCTCCCGCACTGGTGAGAGTTCTCGCTCCGTCCGGGCTTGGGCCCGTGTAGTCACTGGGTCCGCCTCGTTGTTGCATACTGGAGCATAGGCAGAAGTCATGGGGCCCAAATCATTGCCCAGTAGTACTTCGGCAGGTAAATTATCCATTATGCCCACGTTCACAGCCCCCTTTCCCGCTCCCCAATCAATATGCACTTTAGCTGTTGGAATTTTGTACACATCCCCCCCCGCCACTCTAACGGCCACAGTCTGTCCAGATCGCTTGTGCTCCGGCACCAAATGACTCTGTACCAGCGTGATAGTAGCCCCTGTGTCTCTCAATCCCTCGGTAGATCGCCCCTCGAGCCATACCTTCTGCCGATGGTGCTGGCGGTTATCTGAGGCAGCATATACAGGGTCCGCCTCGTGAAGCGGCCCCAAATATTCCTCCATAGGGGCCTCTTGGTTAACACAGAGGGTCCGGGCCGGACGATATGCCCCAGAGGGGTAATTGTAATTCCTGGGTGTCTGGTGCGTATTAAGGGGGCAGCTAGCCATGAAATGCCCTGGTTGCTTGCATCGGTGGCAAGTCGGTCTGGGACGCTCAGAGCTGTTATTGGGTGGTCCTGAGTTTCGGGCGGGCCCTGCGGGCACCGGGGCTCGGAATTCAGCACGAGGGGGTGCACGGTAAACCTCTCTGGGTTCGTGAAGACGGGAGTCATAATGTTCATCGGCCAATTTGGCTGCTTCTTCTAAGGTAGAAGGTCGCCTGTCTCGCAGCCATTCCTTCCCTTGCTGTTCCATGCCATTATAAAAATGTTCTAAGAGAAACAATTGTAAAATTTCCTCACCAGTCACCGCTTTACTTCCGCTCATCCAGTGATTTGCCGCTCTCCGCATTCGGTGCGCCCATTCCATATGGGTATCGTTAGGCTTCTTTTTCGTGCCCCGAAACTGTCGGCGATACGCGTCTGGAGTTACTGCGTACCGTCGCAACAGTGTCTCCTTAACTAGCTCATACTGTGTCACTTCCTCAGCACCCAGAGTACGAAAGGCTTCCAGGGCTCGCCCGGATAGTTTCCCAGACAATATCGTGGGCCACTCCCTGTTGGGAATCTGGTGCAGGGCACATTGCCTTTCGAAGTCCGCCAAATATTCATCAATCCCTGTCTCGCTCTCTAGGAAGGGTCGAAATGCCGCATAGGGTATCTTGGGCCTCCCAGCATTTTCGACAGGGATGATTACCTGCGGGGCTTCAGCATTGCGGTGTGCGTTCGCTAGGTTGAGTTTGTGGGCTCGAGTCTCTCGTATATCCTTGTCCGCTTCCGCCATCAACTGCTGTACCAATTCCATGGAGGGGTTCGGCCCGTACAGTGAGAGCCTCTCCCGAACAATCCTGGTTTTTTCGTCACTAATCGTGGTCGGTGTTTCCGCCATTGTGAAGCTCTGATCCAGTTCGGTCAATTCTGCGATCAGCTCTCTCCTCGGCCGGTTGCTGGCGTACCCCCCTCTGCTTTCAAGTAAATCCTTTAGGGTTGTACGCTTCAATTTTTCGTAAGTGCTCTCCATCCGTTCTGTACCTCTCCTAGGAAATCCAGGAAAAATCCCACCGCTGCCGCCAAATGTTACGGTTACCCTTAGTCTCACTGAGAGATGGACCGCTTAGTAGCCTGGATTCCTATTGCTGAAGAGGGGAGAAACTGCTCTCCATAGTATTCTATATGAGTCTCGCAAATGTAGAATAATCCCCCTTAGCTGTAGTACAGCTAGGATACCCTTCTGCCCACAAAACGAGTCAACGCTGCGATTGAGGGACAACCAAGAACTGAGGACTGGGATGCCCAGCCTGCTTTTTATTTAGGTTACATGCACACAGGGCACTCCCAGGGGGGGAAGCATAAAATCCCCCATCACACATTTAGACAAAGCCCTTGGACAGGCCACCGCAGATAACAAGTACACACAAGAAAACAATTGAGTCCTTCTTATCACCTAGCAGTGAATGCTTATCACAAACTTAATTACAGTACACAATATGCTAGGAAACCTGCCTCAGAAAATAGTTTTCTCAAAACTGAACAGAGTTAACCCTTTATGAAATGATACTTGTTACAGTTTTCTTGGAGCCCTTCTTAGGCGCTGGCTTGGCTGGTTCAGGCATTGCTGCTGGGAAATAAGTTTCTTCACAACAAAATAACTAATGCTTCTGTAACAC
This sequence comes from Bombina bombina, assembly GCF_027579735.1. Taxonomy (NCBI): domain Eukaryota; kingdom Metazoa; phylum Chordata; class Amphibia; order Anura; family Bombinatoridae; genus Bombina; species Bombina bombina. Next base: position 389,628,441 of record NC_069503.1, on the reverse strand, counting down.
GGCACATACAAATGTGGTAACCATAGATGTAAAGCCTGTGATTTTCTGACTGAGGGTCGAGAATTTTACTCTTGTGTTTCACGCGAATCATTTCTCACCAAAGGCTGTGTCAAATGCTCAACTAGTTATGTCATTTACTTAATTGAGTGTACAGAACACTCAAAACAGTATGTTGGCATGACTAGTCGAGACGTTAGAACCCGTATACGTGAACATTTGGGCTACATTAAATATGACAAACCCTGTTCAGCACTATCAAGGCATTTTCTGGAAGTTCATCAAAAGGATGTTACTTCCTTTAAATGGAGAGCAATTGAGGCAATAACATTACCCACCAGAGGTGGAGACAAAGATCAAATCTTAGCACGTCAAGAAGTCTATTGGATTATGAAATTAAAAACACAAATCCCCCATGGTTTTAATTCAGAATATGATATTATTAATCATTGGAAATAAATATACATTATCATTTATTATTATCATTGTTTTTTAGATGTATTTGTGTTAAGCATGGAGACTTGATAACCAGCATCTTTTTAGTTTGTGGATATATATATATATATATATATGTATTTTTATCACAAGGAGTATTGAGGTTCTGAGCATTATCTATAGTGGTCAGCTATCCTTGTGTGTTCCACAAAAACTGATGCTTCTATTCTCACCATCATTTCATCATTTTGTTATGCCCTTTTTCCATATCTTTTTTTAATTTTTTTCAATTTTCTTTTTTCATTTTTCATGTCTCTATGCTTTTCATATATTCATCCTTATATATTCATCATTATATATTTATTCTTAGAAAGCTATATGCCAGGTTGAATTTTGAATTCTGAATATTGTTTTGAATATTGTTTGGATAATTCAGTGAATTTTGAAATTATAAGGTCTAAGTAATAATGTAATTATATATGTTTATGAGTCTATTTCACTTTGTTTCATTTATTATTATAACATCGTTTTGTAATGTATTTATTTATCAATGTATTGTTAATTTCCTTTATCTGATGCCCCCTTTGAATCTAATCTTCTAGTTCTGTATATGTTACTTTGGAGTGGTATGAGTTAAACTTATTGGAAGGAGTGTTCAGCACCGGCCAATAGTTACTGAGAACATGCTTTTTAAACTTGTGATGCATTTTTTCTAACAGGTTTATGAATACGGCTCCTGTTAGCCTTTTATTTCAACATGTGTTTTAATGGATGTTACCAATAAAGTCAATTTTATTTATTCCACCTACGGATTATGAACTATTTTTTTCGCATACCTGTTCTATGCTCCACACTTTACCATTTGCACAGACAACAATCCCTTGACCTATATCATGAGCACTGCAAAGTTAAATGGGGTTTAACTTTGCAGTGTCAAATACTGGTCTGGTAAAGTAAATATTGACACTGATACATTGTCGCATATTCCCCTTGACATGGAAAAGTATGCCACTGAGTGCACAGAGCACTTGTCATCAAGATATTGAAGATGAAAGAAGATGTCAAGGCACCAGATGAGAGTCTAAAAAAAACAGTGACTGGAGCTGCCAAGAAACTCTTGCATGAATGGAGCAAGCTAATTCTAGAGGATGGATGTCTCTATAGGAAAACAGTTCAAAACAAACAGCTTGTTCTACCAGCTCACTATAAACAACTTTCTTTGGAATACTTGCATGACAAGATGGGGCATGTGGGCACAGAATGGGTACTTCATCTGATGAGACAAAGATTTTACTGGCCATTTATGAAAAAGGAAGTAGAGGAGTATGTCACAAAGAAGTGTCCCTGCATCAAGCAAAAGAAACCAGTAACCCATGTCAGAGCACCCACGGGAAGAATAACATACAGCTCACCTCTAGAACTTGTTTGCATCGACTACCTGCACTTAGAGCCAAGCCATGGTGGGTATGAGTATATACTATTGGTCCTAGATCACTTTCCTAGATTTGCTCAAGCTTAGACAACAAAAAGTAAGTCTGGCCGTACAGCAGTTAATCGTCTGTTCAATGACTATATCCCCCGGTTTGGCTACCCTGGAAAGCTACATCATGACCAAGGCAGGGAATTTGAGAATGATCTTTTCTGGAATCTTCGGCAACTTGCTGGAGTACGCCATTCGAGAACATCTCCTTTTCACCCTCAAAGTAACCCAGCTGAGAGATTCAACCGGACTCTCCTCCAAATGCTCCAGACCCTGGCTGACAAAGAAAAGGCAAGATGGAAAGATCACCTTCCTCAGATCATACATGCATATAACTGCACACGCCATGAGTCCACTGGGTACTCCCCATTCTATTTACTGTTTGGACGCCATCCTCGCCTCCCTGTTGACCTGATATTTGGGCTGATTGAAGAGGATGAGGAGGTGACTCACAAAGGATTTGCAGATCATTGGGCTGGAATGATAGCCGAGGTGTATCAAATAGCAAGTGAAAACAGCAGGCAAGTAAGTGCACGAGGCAAAGCTCAGTATGACCTAAAAGTCAAAGGTGTGATTCTAAAGCCTGGAGACAGAGTCCTTGTTAGAAACTTGAGTGAGCGAGGAGGCCCAGGAAAACTCAGGCCGTATTGGGAGAAGATAATTTATGTGGTGAAAGAGAAGGTAGCAAACAATCCTGTATATGTGGTGAGTCCTGAGAATGGGAACAAAAGAGGGACCAGAACCCTACACTGAAACTTACTGTTATCCGTGAACGACTTACCTGTGGAGACACCACCACATCCAGTGAAACCTGCAAAACAGAGACAAGGTAACAGAGAGTCAAAGATAAGAGAATCTTCTTACCACAGTGACACGACCTCTTCGGATGAGGACAGCTCTGGAAGATACTGGTTGAGAAGCTCTGAGTTGGACAGAGCATAGAAGAGAAAATACTTACTGGTTCAGAACTGGGTCAGGGGCATCCTCTTATCAAAACAGCATCATCAGCACCTGAGAGAAAAGAAAAAGAAAGAGATCAAGTACAAGTCCCACTAAGGGAGAAAAACAGTTTGAAAGAGAACAAATTGGCCGATGAACTGATCCTGAATCCAACATTTCCACCCGGGGGTAGTGTAGATAGTGAGAGTGAAGGTGCCCAGCCTGATGAAGTGGAAAGTCTGGCAATAGAAAACTATATTGAACCAAGATGATCTGTAAGAGAGAGAAAGCCAAAGCAAATGTTTACATATGAAACACTGGGTCAGCCATCACTACAACCACAGGCCATGCTCCACTGTGTAGCAGCATATACCTTTCCTCACTTAACTGTATGGGCTACACAACATTATATGCCACCACTCTCATATCATACACCTCACAACTCATACAATGTGGCACCACACATTCCAACAGTGACAGTATATTAAAGGGACACTGAACCCAATTTTTTTCTTTTGTGATTCAGATAGAGCATGCAATTTTAAGTGACTTTCTAATTTACTCCTATGATCATGTTTTCTTCATTCTCTTGCTATTTTTATTTGAAAAATAAGGCATATAAACTTTTTTTTGTTTCAGAACTCTGAACAGCAACTTTTTATTGGTAGATTAATTTATCCACCAATCAGCAAGGACAACTCAGGTTGTTCACCAAAAATGGGCCAGCATCTAAACTTACATTCTTGCATTTCAAATAAAGATACCAAGAAAATGAAGAGAATTTGATAATAGGAGTAAATTATAAAGTTGCTTAAAATGTCATGCTCTATGTGAATCACAAAAGAAAAAAATTGCTTTCAGTGTCCCTTTAAGTTAAGAAAGTTGTGTTTCAGGGAAAAAAACTTTATTTCGTCAGAGAAAATGTGACATAAAATATATGTGCATAATTGTATAATGTTTTATGCAATTTTCATGTTTCATTTTGAAAGAGGTTTGTTTAATTGTATTTGTTTTATATGGTGCTTGTAATAATTTTCTATGAAAATGCAACTCTCTGTTGTGAGAGCATAGGACTCCTATCCTATATAATAAATGGCCAAGTATGTTTGTCAGATGCAGTCATGCGCAGTAGAGACTGCACATGACAAACATACCTGGCCGTTTGGATCCTGACACTCAGCACAGAGCAAGGCTGAAGCGGAGTGTCAGGGGGTGTGGCCGGTGGGAGCATCGCGGTGGGGGCGTGATCGGGCATGACGATGGGCGTAACCGGCCGCGGTGATGGGTGTGGTCGGGTGTCATCACAGTGGGCGTGGCTGGGTGGGGTTCCACGATGGGGGCGTGGTCAGAGAGTCAAAAGGGTTTGAAAGACAGAGTGAGAGAGGGGGGGAGAGCAAAAGAAATGGGGGAGAAAGAACAAAGAGGGGGGAGAAGGGCCAAAGAGAGGGGAGAGAGAGCCAAAGAGGGGGGAGAGAGCCAAATAGAGGGGGGGAGAAAGCCAAAGAGGAAGGGAGAGGGCCAAAGAGGGGGGGGGGAAGGGACAAAGAGGGGGGGAGAGGGCCAAAGAGGGGTGACAGAGAACCAAAGAGGGGGGAGAGAGCCAAATAGAGTGTGAAAGAGAGCCCAAGAGGGAGAGAGAGAGCCAAAGAGGGGGGAAAGAGAGCAAAAGACGGGGGAGAGAGAGAAAAAGAAAGGGGGGAGAGAGAACAAAAGAGGGGGCAGAGAGAGCAAAAGAAAGGGGGGAGAGAGCCAAAGAGGGGAGAGAGAGCCAAATAGAGGGGGGAGAGAGCCAAAGAGGGGAGAGAGAGCCAAAGAGGGGAGAGAGAGAGCCAAAGAGGGGGGAGGGAGAGAGCAAAAGAGGAACAAGAGCCAAAGAGGAGAGAGAGCAAAAGAGGGGAGAGAGCCAAAGCGGGGGGAAAGAGAGCAAAAGAGGAGGGAGAGAGAGAAAAAGAAAGGGGGGAGAGAGCCAAAGAGGGGAGAGAGAGAGCAAAAGAGGGGGGAGAGAGCCAAGGAGGGGGGAGAGAGCCAAAGAGGGGGGAGAGAGTGTAAAGGAGAGGGTCGAGAGAAAGCAAAAGAGAGGGGGAGAGAGAGCAAAAGAGAGGGGGGAGAGAGCAAGGGATGGGACCGCTGTACTGCGAAAAATGGCCCGTGTACACGGGCTTTAGTACTAGTTTTGTAATAATTTACTATGAAAATGCAACTCTCTGTTGTGAGAGCATGGGACTCTTATTTTGAAATGGACTTATGATCCTGAAAGATTGTGGGAGATCATGGGTGGAGCAATAAGACTGTTTTGTTTTACCTCATAACCATTGAGGATTCTGTGAAGTACACACCCATTCTCTTTATCATTTACTGTTTTAACAGGTATGCCTAAAGAAATACCACACAAAACACTTCAGGTGTAAAAGAGACATTTTAACAGTACAGCTTTATTACATGTGCAAAATCCCCTCAGATGAGAGAAAATAAGAGAGATATGTTAACATTTCTGTATTTAATGAATCAGTTGATATGTAAATATTTCTGAGGTAATCAAAATAAGATTGTAAGGCTCCAGTTACTTCTAAATTATTTTATTAATGTATTATTTATTCCAGTTACTTCTAAATTATTTTATTATTGCAGTATTCATTGGTGTTAAATGCTATATTAATGTTAATTTAAAATGTGTATTGGTAACAGCACTGTCTGACATAGAGTCAGTTATTTACAGTTAAATGTACTATTTATGCAGATAATCTCAGATACATTATTGTCTTATATTAGAAAAGGTTTATTACATGTCTTGTTATGTATGACATTCCCTTGTATAGATAAGAACGTAAAGTTTGTGAGATTAATTTACATGAAAACTGATAGAGGAATACTATAGGAAAAAATGAATATGTGCATGTTTAATATTTATGATAAATAAGCACAAATGACATGTTACTTGGTTATTAAGATTGCAAAACTTTATGTTTGAATGTAATTTCAAAACTTTATTGTTTGAATACAATTACAAACAAATATATGTTTAATAAATATAACCATTGAGGATTCTGTGAAGTACACAACCATTCTCCTTATTATTTTCTGTTTTAACAGGTAACATTTATCTGCTAACTATCTGCTTACTGACCTCCTGAATGGGGTCTGTAACAGATTCTTGGGGGCTCGTCCTAGGATCGGCGCTTGATTGAGTGCAGAAGGCCGGTTCGCAAAATTATGATCTTCGGGACCAACAAAGTTTGAATCCAGTGGCTGTATTCAAGAAAAATCTTTGTGAAAGGAGTGGCCTGGCTGGCTGGTGACAGTGACTTGAGGGATCGTGAGAAGGGTAGTTATGTTGGATAAAAGTACGGAAAAGTCTGGTGTGGGACATCAGAAAGAAACTTCTTGCCTATTCCACTGATGAACTGTTTCTTTGAGGATTCTGTGAAGTACACACCCATTCTCCTTATTATTTCCTGTTTTAACAGGTAACATTTAATCTGCTTACTGGCCTCCTGAATGGGGTCTGTAACAAATGCAATGCATCTTCTGCTATATAATTGCTGCCTGCTAACCCTCTTGTGAGTTTAGCAGTAGATGCATTGCAAGTAGACTGGACTCGGATGGCTGCGATATACAGAGTAATACAAAATGCTGGTCTTATCTGCCAGTGGTATAGATGAATATGAAATAGATGATTATAACAGTTACCCATCAGAATATCACTGCCTGGTTTATTTATTATTTTTTCAGGATCATTCAGCTTGATGATTTGGGTTTGCCTTTATTTTTATATGTATGCTGATCATATTTTAGGACATATGTATCACAAATGCATTTGTACAAAGGGTCTTTATATTTTTTGTCTATGATTATAGAGTATGGAAAAGGTTGTTCATATGTATTTACATGTGTACATGTGAGTCACTTTTAGATGCTTTGTTTACCTGTTGTTACCATGGTGGCCTTACTTTATGAAGCTACAACATACAAATGCTACCAATTAATTTTCCACCAATCATAGTCTTTGTTACCTTTTAAATAGCAAGTGTATTTTTAATGTTTTGTACAATAGCCGGAGGAAACAGCCCTACTGAGGCTGAAAAACATGTTGCTTTAAAATGAAGAATTGTTTTTAACATATACACTTGCTGCTGTTTGAACTAGAGATTAGTCTGCTGGGCAGCTGAGAAGTCCTAGCCTACCTGTATTGCACCTGGGGGTGCTCTGATTGCTGTAAGTGTGCCCTTTAACATCACACTCTCTTGTTCCAATCTGTACTGGGCTATGGTTGTTCCCTTTTATCACCATCCTTTGACAGAGTGCTGCCTGTATCTATTAGGACTGACTATGGACTTATGCTAATGTTTGGTTTTAGTTGATTTTCTGTGTATTTTTTTATAATTATTATTTATTTTATTATATTGTTAAGAAGCACCCCATATAGGAGATTTGTACTAGTACATCTATTCTCATTAGTTAACACTAAACATGCTGTCCTTGACTTTGGCCCAAATGTTTTTTTTAGAAGGATTACATTTATTTTCTGCTGTGGCAAATAAAATGTAATGATGTTGTACAAAATAACCAACTCATGCTATATTTTATTTGTGGGTAAATTTCTGCCCTCTGATTCTTTCAAAAGTTGTAGTTTTTTTTTTTTTTTAATCTCTATCAATGTTTCTGTCCTGTTTCTCTTTCTCCTCCTGCACTGATGACTCCCTACATGGACTACATTTATGGTGACCTTCCTGCCCCTTCCCCTACCTCCACAGTCCATGGTCCTGCTCTTTGACCCTCAGAGCTGCTACCTACACAATGCCTGCATTTCTCTACTGTCCATCTTTTTAGGTATAACAAAATTGGTTGAGGTTTGTGATTGGCTGTGAAGTTGATAGGGATGTGATGTAATATGAAAAGGGTGCAAATCCACAATGTTGTATTCAATCGTTTGTCATGCAGCTACAATTCTTTATCTTTTATTAGTTTGTGTTGATAGATAAACAGCAATTCCATTCCAGATTGTGATCACTTTGTTAACGGAAAAAATGCCTTTCCATTATGTCTAATATTAATATATAAAATATAATACATAATATATAAAACATATTGAAAACAAGAAAAAAATACTAATATATGTGTATAAAATGTGTATCATGCAAGAAGTAAAAAAAAAATTCTTAGTAAATAGTTAACATAAAAAAAAAATGAAATTACTGCATACTGAGTTGGCTTTACACCATTACATAAGTTTTATTCATGAACAATGCCAAAGATTTAAAACTGTGACCCAAAATATCCTAGTCAGTGAGCTCATAGTTCCTATATAGCTAAATAATAATGTACTGCTAAATTTGTAAGTTTGTCAAATGCATTGAAATAAGAAAACTGACTTCTATGGATAGAGAGAAAATAAAATTAATTTTGTATTTTTTGTTAAAGAAACGTATAACACATTGCTGTCTTATATATATAACCACAGATACATACACACCTTTTTCATAAAGTTACATTTTAATGTAATAATATAATATTTGTTGTAAATAAAAATGATAAAAGCTCTCTTAGTTGTAAACCTTTGTGAATAATACATTTTATTGGGTTAAAAAATATCAGTACTGTTGTGCTCTTAATCAATATCAGAAAAAATGTAAAGTTTAGTTTCTATGCATTTATGGCTACAATAAACATGGTACAAGATCACAGTGTGGGAGCTGTCTAGTAGAACAGAAATCATAATTAAGAGCAGGGTGGCCTAACATTTGAAAAATACTGATGATACTTCTGGATATGTTTCTAAACATTAAAATGATCAAAATACATTGTTTAAGGTAACAGAATAATTGACAGATAAGGATGATGGCACAGAACAACCATCACTTCAAATTCAGACATCTTTTACTCTGTATTAGCCTTAAACAAAGAGGCAAATCTTCTATTAATTAAGGGCATTCTCACTACTATTGTTATATATTCTCTTGGTACAAATAAGAAATTATGTCAGTTCAGTGAGTGGCAAAAAGTTCAACTGAATGTGTAAAGTATTATTTTTATAAATATAAAGCTGTTGTCAAGAACAAATAGCCTAATACAAACTGGCAAAAATGACTAGTGGGACTTCAGATAAATTCCCAAGTGGGATGAAGTGTTCAGAAATTATATACAACTTATATTTAGTTTTTAAATTGTTTATATCCAGACAAAAACATATGAAGTGAAGATTAGTAGAGTCCAATACTAGAGTTACTAAGAAATATAAGTTCTGGAATATCAGATCAGAATGACTTGTTAGCTAAAAAATCTGTGTGGCACACAATAAGACCCTATTTAGCTTTTGAATCCATTTAGCATCCAGTAATGGCTAGGCTGACCATATTTCCTTGAGACAAAAACGGGACATTGAGCGGTCAAACACGGGACAGGGTTATATTCTTTATTTATATGAAAAAAAGTAAGATTTTAACAAAAGTTAACTTTTATGACATGAATTTAAACTATTGAGCCAACAATTATCCTTCAGTGACAAAAGAACTCATGCAAAAAAATTTAGGTAGACGTAGAGCTAGAGGGGGACTGTATTTCATCATGATTGTACCATGAATATTTGTCTGATGAAACAAATTTACACAGCAAATTTCGGTCTTTCAATACCATATAATAAAACTTCTCACACTCCATGGGCTGATGTATCATGTATATGAAATTATTTTTACTTTAAATTTGATGCACACAGAAAATTGGCAAATCTATATAAAAATAAAGCACAAATGTTCTGACTTATAAAGACACCCTATAAAATGCTTTTTATTATAACTGTTGTTAAGGGAAATAAAATTACTTATCCAATAACTATTCTAAAGACGAAGGTTCCCTCCATTAGATCACATCCATCATGCCCCCCCCCCCACACACAATATTCATTAATATTAATATATATTATGGAACTTGTCTCAGACTCATTGTCACTTTTAAACAGATGGATACCCAAGCCAAATTTGTTGTTTAAACAAAGAAAATCAAATATAACATGCCTATATAATAAGAAGAGGTGATTCTGAAGCTTGTGATCAAAAGTATTACAATTTAATTTATCATACAAACAACAAACATGCTTTAAAAAAGTGAGATTATCCTATGTTGTCAAGGCAAATTCCCCCATATTAACTGATTTAAAGGGTAAAAGCCTCTGAACTTGCGTTTGGTTTGAATATCTGGATAGTAGTTGTAGATTTTTTTTTAGCTGAGTTGCCCAAAATCATTGTTACACATGTAAATGGTGGAAGAACTGATAAAAATGTGGAACTACATAGTTACTTGATAATAACCTTTATTTTATAACGTCTGTACTACAACCAGCACTGCAGCAGCATAATAATAATAAGCATGTGATATAATAAATGACAACTAATTTAATTTAATTGATTGCCAGGCACAGACACTGGTCTTACCTTGGCCGTGCACAATTCTTGCAGGCACCTATCAATGACACGCCCCTAATTTTGAAGAGCGCGGGCGGCATAGACTGCTAAGACTGCAGGCTGTGGAACATGTGGGCACGGCCAACCAACCCAACCCGGCTGCAGTTAAAAAAATTTTTAGTTTTTTAAAAAACTGCCCTCCCCGCCGGCGGGGAGTTTAAAAAAAAATTAAGTGGTGTGTGTGCAATAAAAAATTACAGTTGCGCTGCCCGCACAGTCTGATAACCCTCAAAATGGGACAAAATGACTATTAATAAAGAAACTACGGGACAGGGGAAAAAACAAAAAATAACGGTACTGTCCCTTTCAAAACGGGACGTATGGTCAGCCTAGTAATGGCTCATCCAGAAAACCATTGCACTGTGCATGGTTATGCAAACAAAAGCATGATAATATTGACAACGTTCTATGGAGAGTATTGTAAGGTCCTACTGCAGCGGCCTAGACACTTAAAACAAGACTTAAAGGAACATAAAACCCAATGTTTTTCTTTCATGATTCAGATAGATAATACAATTTTTAGCAACTTTCAAATTTATTTCTATTATGTAATTTGCTTCATTCTCTTGTTATCCTTCATTGAAGAAACAGCAATTCACATGAGTGAGCCAATAGCATGAGGCATATATGTGCAGCCACCAATCAGCAGCTCTTAAGCCTACCTAGGTTTTTTTTTTCATCAGAGAATACTAAAAAAAATAATAAACATTAGATAATAGAAGTAAATTGAAAGGTTATTTAAAATTGCATGCTCTATCTCAATTATGAAAGAAACAATTTGGGTTTCATGTCCCTTTAAGCACACCAAAGGTGCACTTATTTGATACATTTGGTTCTACTATAAATCAATTATATTTCATCTCTGCTAGGCCTGGATTGTGGGTGAGATGCATAAACAAACTACTATAAACATCTGTAAACATACAAGTAAAATTACAGAGAGGCTAACCAGAACCATCATTATGGAAATTGACTTGCCTCAATGCTTTTCAAAGATGGATGTGTAAGACAAAATATACTGGTCATGAATATGTCCTTGGAATTCTTAACACAGAATTTCTGTATACTCATGCTGTAGTCAAACAACTTGGGCATTAACTGAACTGTAGAGAAATTCTTGATCATGGACACAAACTATGGCTCCCAGGTTATAAAATCACCAAATTATCTACAAGACTATTCACATCTTGCACATTAGTTAATTTGGTGATTTCATTGATGTCTACAGGTTCTTAAACATATTGAAATTCTGAAATGCTGATGTATTGAAACTCTGCAATGCAGACATATTTGATAAGAGGAGATTAATAATAGTGATATCTTCTTATTACTTAAACTGCTTTAGGATGGACATAGCAGATTATGTCGCTCTCTGTATTTAGATTAGTGGCTGGTGATGCATTCAGGCTGTAACAACTAAAGTGTGCTGATTCTATTTACCCTTGGTAGCATTTTAGAACACAGTTCTCTTTGCTTGCACTGTTTCACAATATGTTTTGTGTGTTTTTATGCTCTGATTTAGGTCTTGTTTTATTTTTAAGTGTGGGGTTGTGGGGAGTTATCACTGTATAATTTATATGAGTTGTGTGTAGTTTTAAATAGTCTTTTTTCTTTTTCTTGAGAAAGGTCTATTATAGGGCCGAAACGTTGACTTGTGATCTATGCTTTTATGATTTTGAAATAAAGATTTAAATATTATCTATGAATGTCCTGTGAGTGTCCTTCTATGAGAAGATTTTTATATTTAAGTAGAAAGAGGACATAAACACAGTGCTAAGTAGTTTACTACCCCTTAAAGTCCAATATTAGACCTTAAAGAATAGAAGAATAAGAATAGAAGAGATGCTCCCCAAAAAACAAACAAAGTGCTAGGAGGTCCACTGTCAATGGGAATTAGAAAATGGTTACAAAGATAGGTAGTAGGCGCAGGACAGGATTATTTAAAAGTATAAAACTGAGGGATAATATATATGTATTAATGTGTGTGTGTGTGTGTGTGTATATATATATATATATATACACATCAATAAGAATGAATCAAATGAGTAAATGGTACAAATGAAATAAAGTAAAAAATGAAAAAAAATATTAAAAAATTAATTAATTAGTTAATGCATTAATACTTTTAAAAGAATATGATTCAAACATTGCCTTTGAATCCCTTTGCTTGATAAAAACTCACATCAAAAGCCAAATTTCCATCTTGTATCCCATATTTAATTCTCCCATTAAAAAAACTAAAACCCCACATATGATAAAATGGGAACAAGACCTTGAAAACACATGGACCATCAATACCTGGTTAAACAATTTATCAAGAGGCCTATCTTTCTCCCCTAATGCCCTACTCAAGGAAAACTATATTAAAGTTGCCTTCAGATGGTATTTACACCCAACGATATCTAACAGAAATGAAACAGCAACTTCTCACCTTTGCTATAGGAGATGCAGGGAAAGAAGAACCTACATACATATGTTGTGGCATTGCAGACAAATCACAAACATCTGGGAGCAATCCTCTGTTATGCTAAGTTTTATTTTTCAAAAACAAATAACCCTAACACCAGAACAAGCCTTATTGCATTTCCCAATCCCAAGTATCCCCAAAATTTACCATAAGCTGGTGATGACTATTTGCACCATCATCAGAATATGTATATCACAGTTCTGGAAGGCTATACCCCCAAGTTTTAACTTCATAAAATAAAAAAATAGTTTACCATTACAAGATGACTAGATTAGCAGCAGATAAATTAAATACCAAAGAAATCTTTCTGGCCCAATGGGAACCATATATCATGTTCCACAAAGCTGATCTGATATCAAAACGTACTAGACATGAGACATAGGGACAACGCACCAATGTCTGGGGGGCCGAAACCCATTGACTCACATACCAGCCTATTCATCAATTCTTTACGTACATCAGAATATTATAACCTTGAGAACTGTTACATTTGTTATTATTCCTGTAAAAAAGTGCTTGATGTTTGAGGAACCAAAATAGAGGAAGTTACCACCCACCATGTAACAATACAAAGAAGCATATGAATGATACAAAAGTTTTCTTTATTCACTGATTATACAAGAGTGTATTGTTGAATTTTCAGGACAATGTTTTAATACTGAAAAGTTATGATTGAATATGCTTGTAAACATGTACCAGACTAATACACGTCTGTGAACACTTAATATATTAAGCAATAATGATCACTACAATGTGAAACACTTCTATATTAAAAGAACATGAGAATATCATAAAATAACATGCAGTGAAATCAAATGGGGATTATAGTAAATTAATCCCCTCTTCCGAAGCTACAATTCATCGACAGTCCAAAAATATAAAAAAGTGAAAATATAATGCTGTCATAAATATCCGTTCAAGGAGGGAAATAAATTCAGATGATGATGGAAAAATTCCCCTCAAGTAATTGAATAGGAGCCAAAGTGATCAATCCCAAGTGAAGAAAAAAACTTTGTTCCAATATCCAGACCAGTTGGTGTGCTCAAAACCAGTGATAATAGGTAAAATTCCTACTTACAGAAAGATACCTCAATCAAATGAGGTAAGTGCCACATGAATAGTTAAACTGTGAGCTCCCCAGCTGGATTGTGATCCGCTATCTGAACGCTCCCTGGTACAGATTCACTCTCCTCTCTCTCCCCACATCACTCTGCTCCAAAGGATAGGTATGGGGGAAAAAAAAGAAAAAAACACACACAGGATAGTGCACCACCATTTCGAAAAAATAGCTAAATTTTTATTATTAAAACCATATTAGTAAAACTCGCTTACACTTTCAAACCTCAATTAACATATGAGGTATCAATAGCACATCTTGTGAATCCAGTCAAGCAATTCATCCAAATATTAAAAACAACCTGGTGTGCAAATGTATGTGAGGGATCAGTGATAGCCCAGATGGCGTGTAAAACCTCACTGGATTACTCCTAATGTGGTTTAAAGGCGTTTTACATCTTATTTTAGCCTTCTTCGTCAGAGGATTAGTTTACAATACGGTGAGGTTTTACACCCCATCTGGGCTATCACTGATCACTTTCATTTTATACTTTATTTTTTTTTTTTTACCAATCACTCATTTGATATTCATTCTTATTGATGTGTATATATACACACACACATTAATACCTATATATTAACCCTCAGTTTTAGACTTTTAAATAATCCTGTCCTGCGCCTAATACCTATCTTTGTAACTATATATATAAGCAGATGAAGATCAAAACTGGAGTAGTGAAATGGTCATATTTGTCTTGAAGAAGGCCCACCATGGGGTTGAAACGTCGACATTTATCTTATTGTTAAACTTATTTGGAAATAAAATTGAATTGTTTCATTTTACAAAAGTCCTGTGAGTGCACTCCTTCAATGAAAAGTTTATATATATATATATATATTTTTTTTTAGTTGCGCATATATTAAAAGTCTTGAAAAATCGTGATTGCGCCCACGCAAATGTCTTTTACGCAACAATCCTTTCTGGAAGAGCTGTAGTTAACAGTTTTCCGAAACATTAAAGTTTCATGAAACACTTCAAAAATACATTAAAAAGTACATTTACACTCATATTAACATTGGCTATTAAAAATGATTTAAAAAAAATATTGCACACAAAAGTTATAAGGGCTCAAAGATATGAGATCTCGGTTGTTAGAGAAAAAAGCAGAAGGGATTTTACATTGACATATATACACATATATAGAGAATTATGGATTTATATGTATACAGATATGTTTAACTATGGAGATAATGAAAAGATTTTACATTACAATCTTATGCACATTAAACAATATCTCAGAGGGATTTTCAAAGAGATATTCACATATAGATCTCAAGATAACTAGACATATATATATTCATATACATATCTCAATATAAATAGATAAATCTGTCCAAAATCATTAGATATATATAAAAATTATTTAGAAAAAAATATAACATATTCCGCTAACAAAACATTCTTGCAATATGAAATATTCGCATTTTCATGTACACTTTTCAAGGAGAATACGTCATGGGCATTTCTTTTCTATTTGTCTTCTCCATTGACTTCTATTGGGGAATACATGAATTAGCATGCTATCTGGCTTTATGGATTATGCGGGTTAACGTGTGTGCAAAATAAATTATTTTGCAACTTGTAATACCTGCGTAACCCCAAATGCGCAAAAACCTTAACGCGCAGTGTTTTCGCAATTGTAGAAAATTGATTTGCCTGGGCCACTTGTAATCTTGCCTTTAGTGTTGTGAGTCACTTTCTAAAATATCACACAGGTAACACTCATGATTTGTCAAGGGATTGAGAATATATAAATGGGAATGCGAGGTGGTAGTTTAGAAGAGGCTTTTCTAAAGGCAGAAACCAAATTAATTTATTTGTTAAATGCTGTCTCAGTGTTCCCTCTAAGGTCAGTTTTGTGAGCAGACCATCAGGGAAGCAGTTAATAAGAGAACCACACCTTGAATTCTGAATTGCGTAGTGTTTGCTAATTGCTCTAATTAACTTTTTCACTGTTGGGCTGCTCACAAAACTGGCCTTAGATGGAACACTTCTTATGGTATCATTAATTTCACATTTTGTATGTATAAAATTAAAGGGAAAGATATCTATAGATAAAGAAATGTTGAAGTTGAAAATAATGTCAACAAAAGTGTACAATATCTATCAATATTGAAAAACTACAGAAGAAAAAAAACAAAAGATGTCTCTATAAAAATAATATTCTCCAGGACTATCTCCAGTAATGCAACTGTACATATGAAGGTATAAAAAGTCCCATGATGATTGTTTGATATCCTGCTATTTAAATATTATGCAAAAAGAAATATCTGTGCACTCTCAAACCACTGATACTCACATGTTTTGATATTGTTTATAATGCAGTGGTTGACATCAAATTCCCTTCACAATTTGATTGACAGATACTGGTCTCTAATTAGTAAATAGGGTGCCAAGCATGATATTTAAACTTGCGAAAGTGGTGGAACGCTACCTTTGATAAAGCTGTAATGGTGAAACACGTCAGGCGGGGTAAATGAGGGAATGGGGTTCTTTTTTAAATAGTAACTTGTGCTTTATTTATTTAACAAGCATGGTGCCACCACTCAAGTGCATTTGATTAACCCCTTCTAGCCGTTAGGATGTTCCATGCCGTCCTAACAGCGCTGGGCTTTAGCGCCGTTAGTGCGGCATGGAACGTCCTAGCCTAGACTGTGCCTATAAGTTAACTATTACTGAGAGAGGATCATTCAACATATTCTTAGAAGGGTTAGAAAAACACAGAATAATCAAATCAACTTCCATATATATATATATATATATATATATATATATATATATATATATATATATATATATGTCAGTGCCTCAGCAGCCACTGACCTCACTGCCTGTCACTGATTCTGCTGTACTGAAGCAGATACAGCTTCCTAACTGGAATCACAGACAGGAGGGCATGCCTAGCATCATAGGCACTCCACCCAGAACCGATTCCATCATTTAAATCACGCCATTGCATGTACAATCACATGATTTCAAATTTTTTTATTTAACAAATAAGTATTGGCAGGAAGGGGTTAATCACATTTTTTGGAAGGATGCAGTGTGTGGCCCAATAGCTGGTTTTAAAATATAATAATATACTATACAATATTTAGATTTGTGAGCATTTGGTCATTGTGAGATAACCACTTTGAGGTCTAATGTTTCTGAGCATCTAGTTATTATTATGGTGACCATATAGCCGCTTTAAAAAGGGATACACATGAAAAATACATATGTCAGGGTTCTTATACAAAACATTTCTTTAAACAGCCCCTGAAAAAAGCCCTGACATATGTATTTTTATATGTGCTTTTTAAAGCGGCAATATGGTCACCCTAGTTTATTATATATTCATTTTTATGTTTCACATTGAGTAATTTGATTGCTAACAGAAACATTTACTAACGTATCCCCTTTTTTTTAAGGGGTAACTTTCATATAACGTATATCTTGTGTGGAAGGTAATTTAATTGAATCAGCACACTGTTGTAGATAGATACAGTATATACCCAAGAAAGGGATTTATCTAGAATTCACATACACAGATATTATTTTGGTTACTTGTTATATGGCACATTATTAGCTATTGCATATAATTGTACTAAAAGCACATTTTACTGAAGATTCTAAACAATTTCCCATTTTTAATGGATGTTAAGTAATGTTATGTTTTATTTTGTGCATGCCTCTGCATGACTCTAGGGCATAGAGTGCTATTAGAGTGCTATTACAGTATGTGTATTCTATCTTTCAAGTGCAAACATATATTAAATATCTGCATAAATCTATTATTTATTTTAGTTTATAAGAAGAGCAGTTATAATTTTTTAATACAATATACACATATTAATGTCCAGATCTAGGGCTGGATTACAAGTGGTGATTTAACTGTTGTGTGTAAGTAATATTGGGTTTTTCTCTGCTTTTTGTGTGCAACGGAAATAGGGTGGATATTACAAATTTAAATAAATGTGTTTGCTCGAGTATGTCTAAATACTGTATGTGTATGTGTATGAGTGTCACTCTCTGCACTGGTAACTCTGCAACTCTATTTCTGCACTGCCCCACTTGTGGGGCATGCAGAAATAGCACAATCTTGCTACCGTTAGTGAGATTGCGACAGAGAGAGGCCCAAGACAGCAGCGCCATACAGGGTACGGCGCTGGTACTTAAAGGGACACTGAACCAAATTTTTTTCTTTCATGATTCAGATAGAGCATGAAATTTTAAGCAACTTTCTAATTTACTCCTATGATCATTTTTTTGTTGTTTTCTTGCTATCTTTATTTTAAAAGCAGGAATGTAAATCTTAGCAGCCAGCCCATTTTAGGTTAAGCACCATGGATAGCGCTTGCTTATTGGAGGCTTACATTTACCCACCAATAAGCAAGCATAACCCATGTTCTCAACCAAAAATGGTCCGGCTCGTATGCATCACATCCCTGCTTTTTAAATAAAGATAGCAAGAGAACGAAGAAAACTTGATAATAGAAGTAATTAGAAAGTTGCTTAAAATTGCATGCTCTATCTGAATCATGAAAGAAAACATTTGGGTTTGGTGTCCCTTTAAGGGCTTAACAACCAGCGCCATAAGGGTACGGCATTGGTCGTTAAGGGGTTAAAGGGATATGGAACCCAATTTTGTTTTCTTTTATGATTCAATTTTGTTTTCTTTTATGATTCAGATAGAGCATGCAATTTTAAGCAGCTTTCTAATGTACTACTATTATCAATTTTATTCATTTTCATAGGCCTAGATTTAGAGTTCGGCGGTAGCCGTCAAAACCAGCGTTAGAGGCTCCTAACGCTGGTTTTGGGCGCCCGCTGGTATTTGGAGTCAGTGATTAAAGGGTCTAACGCTCACTTTTCAGCCGCGACTTTTCCATACCACAGATCCCCCTACGCCATTTGCGTATCCTATCTTTTCAATGGGATCTTTCTAACGCCGGTATTTAGAGTCGTTTCTGCAGTGAGCGTTAGAGCTCTAACGACAAGATTCCAGCCGCCTGAAAATAGCAGGAGTTAAGAGCTTTCTGGGCTAACGCCGGTTTATAAAGCTCTTAACTACTGTACCCTAAAGTACACTAACACCCATAAACTACCTATGTACCCATAAACCGAGGTCCCCCCACACCGCCGCCACTCGATTAAAATTTTTAACCCCTAATCTGCCGACCGCCACCTACGTTATATTTATGTACCCCTAATCTGCTGCCCCTAACCCCGCCGACCCCTATATTATATTTATTCACCCCTAACCTGCCCCCCACAACGTCGCCGCCAGCTACTTACAATAATTAACCCCTAATCTTCCGACCGCAAATCGCTGCCACCTACGTTATCCCTATGTACCCCTAATCTGCTGCCCCTAACACCGCCGACCCCTATATTATATTTATTAACCCCTAATCTGCCCCCCTCAACGTCGCCGACACCTGCCTACACTTATTAACCCCTAATCTGCCGAGCGGACCTGAGCGCTACTATAATAAAGTTATTAACCCCTAATCCGCCTCACTAACCCTATCATAAATAGTATTAACCCCTAATCTGCCCTCCCTAACATCGCCGACACCTACCTTCAATTATTAACCCCTAAACTTCCGATCGGAGCTCACCGCTATTCTAATAAATGGATTAACCCCTAAAGCTAAGTCTAACCCTAACACTAACACCCCCCTAACTTAAATATAATTTTATTCTTACGAAATAAATTAACTCTTATTAAATAAATTATTCCTATTTAAAGCTAAATACTTACCTGTAAAATAAATCCTAATATAGCTACAATATAAATTATAATTATATTATAGCTATTTTAGGATTAATATTTATTTTACAGGCAACTTTGTAATTATTTTAACCAGGTACAATAGCTATTAAATAGTTAAGAACTATTTAATAGTTACCTAGTTAAAATAATAACAAATTTACCTGTAAAATAAATCCTAACCTAAGTTATAATTAAACCTAACACTACCCTATCAATAAATTAATTAAATAAACTACCTACAATTACCTACAATTAACCTAACACTACACTATCAATAAATTAATTAAACACAATTGCTACAAATAAATACAATTAAATAAACTAGCTAAAGTACAAAAAATAAAAAAGAACTAAGTTACAGAAAATAAAAAAATATTTACAAACATAAGAAAAATATAACAACAATTTTAAACTAATTACACCTACTCTAAGCCCCCTAATAAAATAACAAAGCCCCCCAAAATAAAAAATTCCCTACCCTATTCTAAATTAAAAAAGTTACAAGCTCTTTTACCTTACCAGCCCTGAACAGGGCCCTTTGCGGGGCATGCCCCAAGAATTTCAGCTCTTTTGCCTGTAAAAGAATAAATACAATACCCCCCCCCCCCAACATTACAACCCACCACCCACATACCCCTAATCTAACCCAAACCCCCCTTAAATAAACCTAACACTAAGCCCCTGAAGATCTTCCTACCTTGTCTTCACCATCCAGGTATCACCGATCCGTCCTGGCTCCAAGATCTTCATCCAACCCAAGCGGGGGTTGGCGATCCATAATCCGGTGCTCCAAAGTCTTCCTCCTATCCGGCAAGAAGAGGACATCCGGACCGGCAAACATCTTCTCCAAGCGGCATCTTCGATCTTCTTCCATCCGGTGCGGAGCGGGTCCATCTTGAAGCAGGCGACGCGGATCCATCCTCTTCTTCCGATGTCTCCCGACTAATGACGGTTCCTTTAAGGGACGTCATCCAAGATGGCGTCCCTCGAATTCCGATTGGCTGATAGGATTCTATCAGCCAATCGGAATTAAGGTAGGAATTTTCTGATTGGCTGATGGAATCAGCCAATCAGAATCAAGTTCAATCCGATTGGCTGATCCAATCAGCCAATCAGATTGAGCTCGCATTCTATTGGCTGTTCCGATCAGCCAATAGAATGCGAGCTCAATCTGATTGGCTGATGGGATCGGCCAATCGGATTGAACTTGATTCTGATTGGCTGATTCCATCAGCCAATCAGAAAATTCCTACCTTAATTCCGATTGGCTGATAGAATCCTATCAGCCAATCGGAATTCGAGGGACGCCATCTTGGATGACGTCCCTTAAAGGAACCGTCATTAGTCGGGAGACATCGGAAGAAGAGGATGGATCCGCGTCGCCTGCTTCAAGATGGACCCGCTCCGCACCGGATGGAAGAAGATCGAAGATGCCGCTTGGAGAAGATGTTTGCCGGTCCGGATGTCCTCTTCTTGCCGGATAGGAGGAAGACTTTGGAGCACCGGATTATGGATCGCCAACCCCCCCTTGGGTTGGATGAAGATCTTGGAGCCAGGACGGATCGGTGATACCTGGATGGTGAAGACAAGGTAGGAAGATCTTCAGGGGCTTAGTGTTAGGTTTATTTAAGGGGGGTTTGGGTTAGATTAGGGGTATGTGGGTGGTGGGTTGTAATGTTGGGGGGGGGGGGTATTGTATTTATTCTTTTACAGGCAAAAGAGCTGAAATTCTTGGGGCATGCCCCGCAAAGGGCCCTGTTCAGGGCTGGTAAGGTAAAAGAGCTTGTAACCTTTTTAATTTAGAATAGGGTAGGGAATTTTTTATTTTGGGGGGCTTTGTTATTTTATTAGGGGGCTTAGAGTAGGTGTAATTAGTTTAAAATTGTTGTAATATTTTTCTTATGTTTGTAAATATTTTTTTATTTTCTGTAACTTAGTTCTTTTTTATTTTTTGTACTTTAGCTAGTTTATTTAATTGTATTTATTTGTAGCAATTGTGTTTAATTAATTTATTGATAGTGTAGTGTTAGGTTAATTGTAGGTAATTGTAGGTAGTTTATTTAATTATTTTATTGATAGGGTAGTGTTAGGTTTAATTATAACTTAGGTTAGGATTTATTTTACAGGTAAATTTGTTATTATTTTAACTAGGTAACTATTAAATAGTTCTTAACTATTTAATAGCTATTGTACCTGGTTAAAATAATTACAAAGTTGCCTGTAAAATAAATATTAATCCTAAAATAGCTACAATATAATTATAATTTATATTGTAGCTATATTAGGATTTATTTTACAGGTAAGTATTTAGCTTTAAATAGGAATAAGTTATTTAATAAGAGTTAATTTATTTCGTTAGATAAAAATTATATTTAACTTAGGGGGGTGTTAGTGTTAGGGTTAGACTTAGCTTTAGGGGTTAATCCATTTATTAGAATAGCGGTGAGCTCCGATCGGAAGTTTAGGGGTTAATAATTGAAGGTAGGTGTCGGCGATGTTAGGGAGGGCAGATTAGGGGTTAATACTATTTATGATAGGGTTAGTGAGGCGGATTAGGGGTTAATAACTTTATTATAGTAGCGCTCAGGTCCGCTCGGCAGATTAGGGGTTAATAAGTGTAGGTAGGTGTCGGCGACGTTGTGGGGGGCAGATTAGGGGTTAATAAATATAACATAGGGGTCGGCGATGTTAGGGCAGCAGATTAGGGGTACATAGGGATAACGTAGGTGGCTGCGTTTTACGGAGCGGCAGATTAGGGGTTAAAAGTGTAATGCAGGGGTCAGCGATAGCGTGGGCGGCAGATTAGGGGTTAATAAGTGTAAGGTTAGGGGTGTTTAGACTCGGGGTACATGTTAGAGTGTTAGGTGCAGAGTTAGGAAGTGTTTCCCCATAGGAAACAATGGGGCTGCGTTAGGAGCTGAACGCTGCTTTTTTGCAGGTGTTAGGTTTTTTTTCAGCTCAAACAGCCCCATTGTTTCCTATGGGAGAATCGTGCACGAGCACGTTTTTGATGCCGGCCGCGTCCGTAAGCAGCTCTGGTATCGAGAGTTGCATTTGCGGTAAAAATGCTCTACGCTCCTTTTTTGGAGCCTAACGCAGCATTTGTTTGAACTCTCGATACCAGAGTTAAATTTATGGTGCGGCCAGAAAAAAACCCGCGGAGCGTTAACAGCCCTTTTACCGCCGAACTCTAAATCTAGGCCTTAGTATCTTTATTTGAAAAGCAGGAATGTAAGCTTAGGTGCCGGCCCATTTTTTGTTCAGCACCTGGGTAGTGCTTGCTGATTGGTGGTGTGGTGTGGGTAGGTGATGGGTGGGATCAGTGGTGAGTAGCATTTTGGCCTGGTTAGTAGCTTAAGACTTGAAATTTTGAGCCCTGTATACTTTATATAAATGTGTGTGTGTGTATATATATATATATATATATATATATAGATAGATAGATAGATAGATAGATAGATAGATAGATAGATAGATAGATAGATAGACATAGATATATAGGTATAGATGTCTGTTTTACATTGACAGTATCAGATAAATATAGAAATATGTATTTAATAATAAAAAGTACATTATTTTCTATGTGAAGAACATAGGAATGTAAAATATGCACAACGCACATCGGGATTCACAATTTTGGACTAGTAACAAGGTTGTGTTAGCACACATGAAAAATCTTTAATGCCCGTAATTGAAATCTGAAATAAAAAAATATTTAAAAAATATTAATAATTTTTTTTTTTTTTTAAATCATTATACATACTGTAGAAAAAAATATATTCTATGGATTATTTAGAATATTTTATTTAGATGTTTTTTGAAGAAATTGAGGTTCTATTGATAAAAGAAAATAAACTGAGATGGGAGATCTGGACTTTAAACAGATACTACAGATTATGGATTATAACCAGAGGTTTAAGGATCACTATATTTCCCACGCTTTCAACAGATGACAAAGAATTCATCAGAGAATAGAATGAGATTTTGTCAGACTTTTCATTGAAAATGACTGTATTACTGGTTGATTACAAATCTGAAACATTATCATTTATTAACAAGCAGATAGCAGTAATACAAGCAGAAAGACAGATGAGGTCAAAATGTTATTTAGTGGCAGGATCAAAATCCTATCAGGAGGGGGAGGAATCAAATAAAATAGCACCTAGGAGTGTCATTAATTTATCAGAGTATCCCCTTTCTGAGATAGAGGAAAGGGTGATAAATTTGGGACTGGGCTTTGTACCAACAACTAAATTTAACTCATTTTAAATATTGTTTCATGTTAACAGATTAATTAAAACTTAAACTTTTTCTAAAGATATTGTAACATAGGATAGGAAAATTGATACTAATATAATTAACAATTTTCCATCTAAAGTTGGCAGACCACACAATGCTCTCACGTTTGTGATCTGACAACATTGTAAAGCTTGTTGCAAGAAGGTTATACTGAGAGTGCTCCACCAGCAATAAGTTAACTTATTTTCAAGAATATATACACATTCTATCCAATACATGTAGGAGATCAATTTTGGAAACATCCCATACTATGAAGGTTGGGATCCAAAATTTGACTTGAGATGAAAGGCATGTGCTGCAGCATTATAGATCTGGTAATTAGAGCTGCAGACAAAGGGGTTTAGTGGTGGTGATGCCATAGATTCTTACCAGAAAAAAAATAAACCAGATTATTGATGATAGCAGAGAATATGTTTTTCATTGATTTTTTTTGTTTGCGTAGAACCTTATTGTACCAATTTTCAATCATCAACCAAAAGTGTAAAAATCACTGATGGAAGTCACAGGCAGACCATCTATAACAATGACTAGATGCCATCCTGCAACCCCTAGTTTCTAATCTATCAAGCTGTATTTTGGACACCACACATATTTTGAAATTGATGGATATATTCACTTGGGAGAAAAAATATGGTTGGCTGACTGTGGATGGGAAATTATTATACTCTTCCATCACGTCAAAGGTATGGAGGCCATAAACTTTTTCCTCAGGTTAACCACTGTGTATGGGGCAGTTTTTTGCAATTTTGTTCTGAGGGTAACACATTTTCTTTTGACCCATAACTACTTCCTATTTTAGTTTTTTTTTTATCTCTAGAGATAATGGACAGCAATTGGTGGTGGTGGTGGCGGGGGGAGGTTTTCAAAGTTTGCCTGAAATTTAGTAGTACTGTAACCAACAAGGTATACCAACATAAACCATGTATGAATTGTAGGTCTACCTACGTTATATATCTTGTAGTCTCTGAATTCCAATATGTGGGATTAACTATCAGAGTGGTATGCTCACGTATTAGAGAGCACCTCTCCAATATAAACATTAAGACTCTGTCTACACAGCTGGTGCAGCATTTCAATTTGGTCTATCAGAAAAATGTATCTAGTTTAGGATGGGCCATAATTGAAAAAGTAAATGTAGGAAGACCTGGGCGAGATAGAGATAAACTCCTTGCTAAAAGAGAAGTTTTCTGGATTTTTAAGATGCAGATGAGACTCGCAAAAGGTTTAAATTCAGCATATCATCTAATCAATTTTTAGTGTCAACAACAGGGAGCATTATTTACTTCATACTGCTTGCAAGCTAAATCATTCTAAATAGATATGGTTAATAAAGGACTATAAATCCAAATTGTTGCTGTAACAGGCTTAATAAATACATTATTATAAAAAAAGTATTAACCAATAGAGTTAAGTATAGGTTTTTAAATTGGTTAGGGCTTTAATCAAATGTGTCAGCTATGAGTACAGCATACAGGCCAAATTCATACACTGTTCATATTCTTTTGATTGGACTGGTGTCTACATAGTCCTACTTTACCATTATTTATATCTGTGTTTTACAAGTGGATGAATTTAAGTGAAGTACTCCTCTATGACTCCGTGTTTTGCTGAATTTTGTAGGACCAGAAAGAGTTGAGCACCAGTCAGTTAATCCATGATATTCATAGTGAGCTGAATCCCCAAATTTGGAGCCATAGGTTGATAACATCACCTACCTGTGCTATACTGAGACCATATGAAGGAGGGACACCATTTTCCAGTACCTGATATAGATAATTGGTGAGTGGAATGAAGCAAAGTTAAAGCAATGTGTTGCATTTACATGTCCAGAAGACTGGATAAGTCTGAGTGCATGATGCCAAGTATCAGTGTGCTGTTATGCTGCAGAGAGCAGCAAGTGTATTTCTTGTGAGAATTGAGTAATGTTAGTCTACTGTGTAAGGTATTTACTTCTATTAATATCCGGGAAGCTTTATATGCTATACTAGAAATGGAAATCCTGCCGCCACTATTGTGATTAGTCTATGTTTTTTGTCAATCGCACAACAATTGGATGTTATTATTCATCTATGAATATTTTTTATTTATAATGGAATACCATCTGAAGTTAGACTAATAAGGATATCCTTACATCCAATCGAATCTAACATACTACTCTATCTGGATAATCTAATGATGCCAAAGGCTAACATTGGATACAGGATATATATATATATATATATATATATATATATATATATATATATATATATATATATATATATATGTATGTATATATATATGTGTGTGTTGTTTATAACAGAAATAAATCCCTTATAGTTGGAATTATAACAATTCAATATTACAATTGATACACAAGTATAATGGCACTATTTTGCTTTATTTGTGATTTCTGTTAATACTTTGGGTTCCATTTATGAAGCTGCAAAAGCAGCTTCAGAAACCTATCAGCTGCAGGCTTGGATGAGCGAGCCTGCAGCCAAGATTTAAGAAGCAGCGAACATCTCGGACAATATGAGCAGGCAGTTCAATTTTACTAAGAATCTGAGGGTTAAACAAAGGAGTGTTTACAGGACAATGCAGAGTTCAGTAACAGGCAGGCAGTCCAATTTTTAACAATAACAAAAGAATTAAGCAGGAGAATGGTCACTAGGCAATGCAGGGTTAAGTGACAGGCAGACAGGCAGTCCAATATTTCACAGTAACAAAAGGGTTAAGTAGGAGAATGGTCACTAGACAATGCAGGGTTCAGTAACAGGCCGGCAGTCCAATATTTCACAGTAACAAAAGGGTTAAGCAGGAGAAATGTCACTAGGCAATGCAGGGATCAGTAACAGGCAGGCAATTCAATCTTTTGGCAATTACGGCTCATAGCGATGACATCATCGACGTTTCGACAACAACCCTAAGTGGCCATGGCAACGGCCGAAGGAATAGAGGCAGTGTGACACACGCTTCCCATAATATGCAGTGATAAATGTGGGCAGCATATTGTTGCCGGGCAGACATAGACAAAGATGTACTCCCCATCTGCTTTGTCGTTGTTAAATCTGGGCCATAGTGGTAAATTAACTCCACTTATATGCACATTAGTTGACAAAAAAAACTACTAATATGGTGCTCAAGAAGAATGCTAACCAATTAATAGGTGAAAGTGGCAACTTATATTACAACAAACATCTTAAGTGATAGTGGTAGTGCTGTGAATTATTTTATAATAATCCATTGTTTTCAAGCCTAACTTCAAGCCTGTTAATACTGCATTAATTATAGTTAAAAAAACAATTAATAGACAAAAGTGGATTAATTGGTTTATGTTATAGCATAACATTTATATTAATAATATTGTGTATGGAGTGATTATACCATCATCATTGATTACGAGTGTTTAAATAATGTGTTTGAATAATTCCAACTATGGGATTATTTCTCTTTTACATACATGCAAAATATTTTACATATAAATCCAGTTTCCAATGATAGCCATTTGGCATCATTAGATTACCCATTCAGGGTAGTACACTAGATTTCATCTAATGTAAGGATCTCCTTATTATTCTAACCCTAACTGGTATTCCACCTTAAATACAAGACAATTGTAGATAAAAACATGCAATTGTAACATGTCCATTGCGTGATTGACAACACATATAGACCAATCGCAATAACGGGGGTGAGATTTTCCTGCTCCAGTATAGTATATACAGCCTCAAGAGTGGTGGCCCACCATCTTTAATAATGCCTATATAGTGAAAAACATCATTGAGTTGCTGGAGTTTAATAGGGCTCTGTTTTTAATTATCAGAGTATAAGAATAAATATTGTATTAAAGGGACAGTCTCCTCAAAAATGCTTATTGTTTAAGAATATAGATAATCCCTTTTTTGCACAACCATCACGGTTATATTATTATACTTTTTACCTCTGTGATTACCTTTTATCTAAGCCTCTGCGGACAGCCCCCTTATCTAAGGGTTATTAACAGACTTGCATTTTAGCCAACTAGTGCTGGTTCTTGCACAACTCCACAGGAGTGAGCACAATGTTAGCTATATGACACACATAAACTAGCAGTGTCTGGCTGTGAAAATTTAATAAAAATGCATGATATAAGAGGTGGTCTGTAGTGGCTTAGAAACAGGCAGAAATTTGGTTGTTGGTTATGCAAAGTTGGGGAATGGATAGTAAAGGTGTTATCTATCTTTTTAACCCCTTAACGAGGGTACGTCCTCAGAAAAAAGGCAGTTAACGCCTGAGGACGTACCCTGCACGTCCTCGGTGTGGAAAGCAGCTGGAAGCGATCCTGCTCGCTTCCAGCTGCTTTCCAGTTATTGCAGTGATGCCTCGATATGGGCGCGCGTGCACGAGGGGGCAGGGGCGGGCGCGTGCACGGGGAGGGAGCAGGTGGGAACCGCTACACTACGGAAAAAATGTGTCCCAAAATAAAAGTGGGACAAAATTTAAATATATAAAAAAAACCTTAGGTGTCATTTAGGTGGTGGGGGTTGGTCCGTGGGGGGGGGGGGTTGGGGGATTGAGCTACACTACAGAAAAAAATAAATAAATAAAATAAAAATAAACATTTGATTGTTCAAACTGGGTAGTACCCAAGATGGCCCCCAATAAGGCTGAGAGGGAGGCTTAGAGAGCTGTTTTGGGGGGGATCAGGGAGGTTGGGGGTTAAGGGGGGATCCTAAACACAGCATATGTAAATATGCTTTTTTTTTTTCTTAAAAAAAAAAAAACTTTTATTTTAGTACTGACAGACTTTCTGCCAGTACTTAAGATGGCGGTGACAATTGTGGGGTGGGGGAGAGAAGGGAGCTGTTTGGGAGGGATCAGGGGGTGGGATGTGTCAGGTGGGAGGCTGATCTCTACACTAAACCTAAAATTAACCCTGCAAGCTTCCTACAAACTACCTAATTAACCCCTTCACTGCTAGCCATAATACACGTGTGATGCGCAGCAGCATTTAGCGACTTTCTAATTACCATAAAGCAACGCCAAAGTCATATATGTCTGCTATTTCTGAACAAAGGGCATCCCAGAGAAGCATTTACAACCATTTGTGCCATAATTGCACAAGCTGTTTGTAAATAATTTCAGTGAGAAACCTAAAATTGTGAAAAAATTAACGCTTTTTTTTACTTTGATCGCATTTGGCGGTGAAATGGGGGCATGAAATATACCAAAATGGGCCTAGATCAATACTTGGGGTTGTCTACTACACTACACTAAAGCTAAAATTAACCCTAGAAGCTCCCTACATGCTCCCTAATTAACCCCTTCAATGCTGGGCATAATACACGTATTGTGCGCAGTGGCATTTAGCAGCCTTCTAATTACCAAAAAGCAAAGCCAAAGCCATATATGTCTGCTATTTCTGAACAAAGGGGATCCCAGAGAAGCATTTACAACCATTTATTCTATAATTGCATAAGTTGTTTGTAAATAATTTCAGTGAGAAACCTAAAGTTTGTGAAAAAAATTGTGAAAAAGTGAACAATTTTTTTTATTTGATCGCAATTGGCGGTGAAATAGTGGCATGAAATATACCAAAATGGGCCTAGATCAATACTTTGGGATGTCTTTGAAAAAAAAATATATACATGTCAATGGATATTCAGGGATTCCTGAAAGATATTAGTGTCCCAATGTAACTAGCGCTAATTTTGAAAAAAAGTGGTTTGTAAATAGCAAAGTGCTACTTGTATTTATGGCCCTATAACTTGCAAAAAAAGCAAAGAAGATGTAAACATTGGGTATTTCTAAACTCAGGACAAAATTTAGAAACTATTTAGCATGGGTGTTTTTTGGTGATTGTAGATGTGTAACAGATTTTGGGGGTCAAAGTTAGAAAAAGTGTGTTTTTTTCCATTTTTTCTTCATATTTTATAATGTTTTTTATAGTAAATTATAAGATATGATGAAAATAATGGTATCTTTTGAAAGTCCATTTAATGGCGAGAAAAACGGTATATAATATGTGTGGGTACAGTAAATGAGTAAGAGGAAAATTACAGCTAAACACAAACACCGCAAAAATGTAAAAATAGCCTTGGTCCCAAACGGACAGAAAATGGAAAAGTGCTGCGGTCATTAAGGGGTTAAACAATAAACATTTTGTAGTAGACTGTTCCTTTAATACATTCATATGCTGATTTGTACCATTGCCAGTAATAAACCTTGCATTGAAATACATATACATGCTGCTGTTAAACCCTGAATCTTTACTTTTGTTAAATATCGATTACATAAGATCATTTACTGAGCTGTGTTGGCAACATTTCTTGCCGATCTAAGGGCCAGATAACGAGTAGCACGCTAACAGTTACATGCAAGCGATATTGGATTTATCGCAGCTGTTTCTATGCATAAGATGGAGTGCTTGTATTATGCGCTGAAGGTAAATGGAATCTCTTGAGCGCAATTGAAATGAACGTGCATCGGGATATTGCGTCCTCAGACCTCTGGTTAACTGTTTTGCAAAACAAGAAAAAGTTCCACATAACACATAAAAAATACACAATTACACTAATAAAAAGATATGAGTTCTCAGGTGTTAGAATAAAAAGCCTGGCAAAGGCTTTAACATAGAGATATACACATACACATGTCTAAATATGTATATACATAAATATATATATATATATATATATATATATATATATATATATATATATATATGTGTGTGTGTGTGTGTGTGTGTACATAATTATTTATATGTGTATATATGTAATTACAGATGTTTATACACATATAAACACTTAAATACATGAGTGTATATATATATATATATATATATATATATAGAGAGAGAGAGAGAGAGAGAGAGAGATAGATAGATAGATAGATAGATAGATAGATAGATAGATAGATAGATAGATAGATAGATAGATGTACATTGGAGCCCTTTGCAGTCAAGTAGATGAAAACATGTAAGAGCATATTTATGCAATATTCATATTTAATAAATTGTTTAACTGTGTTTGTACTGTAAATATTTCACATTTCAATGTTCTTCACATAAGGAAATGTGTTCTAAGTATATATAAATAGATATTCCTATATATCTGTATATATCTATACCTATAGATAATCACGTATATATATATATATATATTTAAATATAAAAATATATATGTATAGATATATTGTACCAAAATACCATTATATATATATATAGAAATATGTATTTGAATCAATAGAACATATTCTGCTAAGTGAAGAACATTGGAATGTAAAGTATTCATATTTTCATGCTGGGTTAGCGCACTTGAGAAAATGTGATCATGTTTGCGCAAGAGTAGGGTGTAAGGCGCCTGCGATATTCCAGGTTCGGCTTTTTATACTTGCATGTGAAACATTCATATTTCAACGTTGGATAGCGCACATGAAAATATGCAATTGGCTTTGTGTGAGAGTAAGGTTTATTTTCCACTTTTTTTTCTTTATTGACTTCTTTGGTGGGAACACGCAAATGCGCACACGATATTGTAAATTCGGCTTTTTGCACTCGCTGGGTTAGCGCGACATTGAAAACTTTTTATTATCAACTTGTATTACGAGCACTTCCAGACACACACAAAAAGCTTACTTCTAGCAGAGTTAGCGCAGAATCGGGAGCAATAAATAAGACTCCACTCCTAATCTGGTACAGAAATTACTATATAACAACACATGCTCCTGTTTACTGATAAGGAGGTCTATTATGATAGATTTGCAGTTACTGTTTAAATCTCATCTATTACTAATAAGAATAGTAGTCCTATTTTGTGCGGTTTGCCATATACATCGGCATAGTTATACATCAAGGCAACATTTATGGATATTATTTATTTATTACTTATTTGTGGGATATCTGCTGACTTAAGCTGCATAGTTTCTCTGAATTTTTAAACCAACTTCCAATATTTACCACTATCAGTAATTTTTACTACTCATATAAATATTTTCAGTTGTATTTACTGGTTATACTGGGAGACTGTCGTATGCAGTTTTGTTGAACTGAGTGTGTCTAGTGTACTTATAAGTAAGATGTGTATCACTTGCCATACATATGCTATTATCATCCTAAACATCATATTTAGCAATTTTTGCAATGGTTTGATTAATTTATTTTTCCTCTATTTATTTGTTTTGAAGTATTAGTATACAGGGAGTGCAGAATTATTAGGCAAATGAGTATTTTGACCACATCATCCTCTTTATGCATGTTGTCTTACTCCAAGCTGTTTAGGCTCGAAAGCCTACTACCAGTTAAGCATATTAGGTGATGTGCATCTCTGTAATGAGAAGGGGTGTGGTCTAATGACATCAACACCCTATATCAGGTGTGCATAATTATTAGGCAACTTCCTTTCCTTTGGAAAAATGGGTCAAAAGAAGGACTTGACAGGCTCAGAAAAGTCAAAAATAGTGAGATATCTTGCAGAGGGATGCAGCACTCTTAAAATTGCAAAGCTTCTGAAGCGTGATCATCGAACAATCAAGCGTTTCATTCAAAATAGTCAACAGGGTCACAAGAAGCATGTGGAAAAACCAAGGCGCAAAATAACTGCCCATGAACTGAGAAAAGTCAAGCGTGCAGCTGCCAAGATGCCACTTGCCACCAGTTTGGCCATATTTCAGAGCTGCAACATCACTGGAGTGCCCAAAAGCACAAGGTGTGCAATACTCAGAGACATGGCCAAGGTAAGAAAGGCTGAAAGACGACCACCACTGAACAAGACACACAAGCTGAAACGTCAAGACTGGGCCAAGAAATATCTCAAGACTGATTTTTCTAAGGTTTTATGGACTGATGAAATGAGAGTGAGTCTTGATGGGCCAGATGGATGGGCCCGTGGCTGGATTGGTAAAGGGCAGAGAGCTCCAGTCCGACTCAGACGCCAGCAAGGTGGAGGTGGAGTACTGGTTTGGGCTGGTATCATCAAAGATGAGCTTGTGGGGCCTTTTCGGGTTGAGGATGGAGTCAAGCTCAACTCCCAGTCCTACTGCCAGTTTCTGGAAGACACCTTCTTCAAGCAGTGGTACAGGAAGAAGTCTGCATCCTTCAAGAAAAACATGATTTTCATGCAGGACAATGCTCCATCACACACGTCCAAGTACTCCACAGCGTGGCTGGCAAGAAAGGGTATAAATGAAGAAAATCTAATGACATGGCCTCCTTGCTCACCTGATCTGAACCCCATTGAGAACCTGTGGTCCATCATCAAATGTGAGATTTACAAGGAGGGAAAACAGTACACCTCTCTGAACAGTGTCTGGGAGGCTGTGGTTGCTGCTGCACGCAATGTTGATGGTGAACAGATCAAAACACTGACAGAATCCATGGATGGCAGGCTTTTGAGTGTCCTTGCAAAGAAAGGTGGCTATATTGGTCACTGATTCGTTTTTTTTTTTTTTTTTTTGAATGTCAGAAATGTATATTTGTGAATGTTGAGATGTTATATTGGTTTCACTGGTAAAAATAAATAATTGAAATGGGTATATATTTGTTTTTTGTTAAGTTGCCTAATAATTATGCACAGTAATAGTCACCTGTACACACAGATATCCCCCTAAAATAGCTATAACTAAAAACAAACTAAAAACTACTTCCAAAACTATTCAGCTTTGATATTAATGAGTTTTTTGGGTTCATTGAGAACATGGTTGTTGTTCAATAATAAAATTAATCCTCAAAAATACAACTTGCCTAATAATTCTGCACTCCCTGTACAGTAGTATGTATTTGTTAACACTGATTGTTGCCAGGCATGATTTAAATTGTGCACAATGACAGAATATATAAATACATAAACAAATTTTTTTTGGAATTTTTTGACCAATATATTTATTTAATTATTTTATATATCCTTAGTATGGGGGATAAAATGTAAACAGTTTCTCTGTCAAATGGGGAGGAGAATGAGAGTGGAGGGCCCTCTAGTGGGTCTGTAACAGCATTAAGGGATTACCAACTTGAAGTCTGGAGAATTGTGAAGTGTGTTTGTTACAATGTTGCAGGCAAGGAGGAGGTCTTTTGTGCTTACCTTTATAGGTTCCTGCAGCAGGGTGTCCGGCCTCTTTTCGGTTCCAGACTTCAAGGAGAGAGTTTCTGCTGTATTCCTGAAGTAATAGTTGGAAATGGATAGATCCAGGAGGAAATCTCTGCCACCTAAGAGATACAGGGAGGTCGTGGAAATGGCATCCAGGAAGAGAGGACCTGCAAGACAGATGGAGGAGCATGGGTCTGATGAAGTGGTACCCCCTACCCCCCAGAAAGATAGGCACCAGAGGAGTTTTAATAAAGGGAAGGGGCCTGCCAAGGGCGGGAGGAGGGGACCAGGGCCCAAGGCCGGTGTGGGTAATATAGCACCTGCCGGGGAGGGCCAGGTGAGGCCTGGTTTAGGCCGTAGTGAGGATGGGTCACGGCCTAGTGTAGGTCAGCAGGGCCCTATGGTATCAGGGACGCCTAGCGGTCTAAGAGGTGGCGAGGTGGCAGGTCACTTGGCGGCAATAACACCAGAGGCCGTGGCGGCGGTCCTGGCCTTGGCCCAAACCTTGTCTCAATTGCCCCCTGGGCATGGGCAGGACCGGATCGCGGCCCCGGCAGCCGGTGGTGGGGCTGTTGCGCAGGCCGGAGGTGTGGGGCCTGCATCGCAGGCTCAGGCAGAGTGCGCAGCAGCACCCACCCTCTCTGATGGCGGATCCCACGAGATGTACTCCTCTAGTTCAGAGGAGGAGGAGCGTGGCCGCCATCTTGGAGGGCGGGCAATCGGAGGAGACACCACGCGTGACCGGAGTGGCCCAGGTAACTTGGGGAGGCTTCCGGTTGCGGGTGGTGGGCCAAACGGATGCTCTGGAGGGCAGCGGGCGCATGTACCTGGGGCGGCCAGGGCCGCAGGCGAGACAGAGGCGAGAGACAGTGGAGGAGAAGGGCCCAGTACAAGCGCGCATGCGCGCGCGGCGGTCAGAGGCCTTGGCACTACTGCGCATGCGCGCATGGGTATGAGTGCTTGCGGTTTGGCGAGTGTAACAAGTGTGGCTGGAGCAAGGGGGCAAAGAGTGAGCAGCGATGTGTGGTCAGGCATGGTGGTGCCCCGGTCAGGAGCACAAGCAAGCTTGCATGGTGGCACGAGTGGCAGCAGGGGTATGACTGGACCCGCTGTGAGGTCACAAGGGGGAGTCATGGATGGAAGCGAGAGGGGATTTCACAGGCATGAATACGGTGAAAGAAGGGGGGCGCATGCGGGGATAATGCATGTTGTTGAGGACAGAGCACTGCATGACAGGTGTGGTGAGGTGATGCACGGAGGACACAGAGGTGTGGAGCTTGCGAACCGGGAGCAGGGCGGAGTGAGACAGGTTGGACACGTGTGTTCTGTGAATGATGCCCAGGGGCATAGTGACTTGGCGCAGGAGGAAGTTATAAGAAAGGCAGTTGAGGCTGCGCTGCGGGAAGTGGCCAGGCAACAGGCCCCCCAAGGGTTGCATGCCCACGCCCTGGAGGGGCCTGGTCAGGAAGCCATGATAAGAAGGGCTGTCTTATCAGCCCTGGGAGTGAATACTGTGGGGGAACAGAGGGTGGAGGGTAGGAATGTTTCTTTTGACTCTCCCCCCGTCGGCCAGAGTACTCCCCAAGTTATTTTGTCTCCACAGGTGCAAAATAGGTCTGTGTCAACGATGGCTTCTGAGGCATCCAGTGCATTGGTGGTGGCGGGTTCAAGAAGGGAACAGGCTGTTCATCCAGGAACTTCTGCGCAAACACCCGTCGACGCTGAGGGAACTGGAACTCGTGAGTACTATGCACATCAAACATTACACGCTGACACGGGGTCTTCAACTAGTGGGTCAGGTTCGGAGAGTGGAGAGGACCTGGGGCTGGTTGGGAAAGGGCACGTAGGATGTTTAGATGGATCAAGAAAATGGCAGCGGGGCACACGAAGGATAGGGCTGGGGGACCAGGGCCTGCGGACCAGGAGCACGGGCCTAGCGGGCCTGGGGTCAGTGGGCCAGGGGTCCCTGTGACACGGAAGGTGGCCGCGCAAGGGGACACATACCCATGCCTAGTACATTCACTGTATGGGCATCTGAAGACAAAAGTAGTAAAAAAGATACAGGAGGGTCGATATGTGAATATCTTTGACCTCTCCCTAGATGCGTTTCGGGCAAAAGAGAGGGCCCTGGATGGGTCTGGGCCAAAAAAGGTGCGCAGGCCTGAAACATATGAAGAATGGCTTAAATGCTTCAGAGTGCTAGCGGCTACTATAGAGGACATCCACGCTAGATTCAAAGAGGGGGCGTGGAGAGAGTATGACACGGCCTTCAGGAGGAAAATGGTGGGGAACACCTTACTGCATTTTGGCACGCAAGACATGCACTTGTGGTCGAAATTGGGGCTAGAAGGAGGCGCAACGCCACCCGCCCAGGTGCGGCAGGGGTTGCCCCGGCCGGGCGCGAGGACAAGCAGGCGGGGACGCGAGTGCTGGAAATTCCTTTCGGCACATCTGCAGATACTGCGGAGGCCCCCACTCAGGGATGGATTGCATTAAACGCAAGGAGCAGGGGCAGCTTAAACCAGCTCAGAAACCAGGAGCTGTGGGTAAGGGCCCCAACCCCGCTTAAGCTGCCTCCAATGCTAGCTTGGCTAGCTAATTATCCAGACCGGGTGGCAGCGGAGCTACTTCGGGCCGGTCTGGAATGGGGTTTTGAGATACCAATCTCTAGAGAGGTACTGGGAGCGAAAGGGCACAAGAATTTGAAAACGGCCTACAAATTCCCACACGTAGTGAGGGAAAAATTGGCTAAAGAATTAGCGATGGGGCGGGTGTCTGGCCCGTTCGCTGAACCCCCAATTGACGGCCTGGTGGTGTCGCCTTTGGGAGTGGTGCCAAAAAAGGACCCGGGGAAGTTCAGATTGATTCATCACCTGTCTTTTCCAAAAGGGGGATCGGTCAATGACGCGATTGACCCCGAACTCAGTTCGGTACATTATCAATCCTTTGATAATGCGCTAGAAGTGGTCAGGGCTTGTGGTCCTGGTGCGCTGATGGCAAAACTGGACATTGAGTCTGCATTTAGGCTATTGCCGCTTCATCCTTCAGCTTTCAGGCTTATGGGGATGAAGTTCGAGGGTTCTTACTACGTGGACAGGTGACTCCCAATGGGGTGTTCCCTGTCCTGCTCGCTATTCGAGTGTTTCAGTACTTTTCTGCACTGGGTGGTCGAGACAGCGTCCGGGGGTGGGGCGATTGCCCATTACCTCGATGACTTCCTCTTGGTGGGAGGAGCTGGGGGTGCTGAGTGCGAACGACTCATGAAAGTCATGGTAGACATGATGGCACGTTTTGGGGTACCGCTGGCGGATGATAAGACGCAGGGTCCCTGTACGTGTATAACATTTCTGGGAATAGAAATCGACACGGTGCAGGCCGTTTGCAGACTGCCGGTGGACAAGGTGCAGCGGATGTTGCAGACGGTCCGTGCAGTCAAGGGGAGTGAGAGGGTCCCCATTAGGGAGGTCCAGTCATTGCTGGGCCTCTTGAACTTTGCGGGGCGGGTGATCCCCATGGGTAGGGTTTTCAACCGCCGTTTGGAGGGCCAATTGAAGGGTCATTCTGGGCGAGCAAATTGGGTATGCATAACGGACGAGATAAAGGAAGATTTGGGAGTTTGGGAAAACTTTCTAAAAGACTTCAATGGGGTTTGCCTCTGGAGGCAACCACCAGTGTCCAACCAAATACTACACCTCTTCACGGACGCAGCAGGGAGCTCCGGTTATGGGGCATACCTGGAAGGGGAATGGAGCGCGGCTCCATGGCCCAGCGAATGGATAGCAGCTGGATGTGTCAGGAACTTGACTCTATTGGGGTTGTTTCCGATAATCGTAGCGGTGGAAATATGGGGGGATAAGTTGGCGAACAGATTGGTGGTATTCTGGACGGATAACCTGAGTGTGGTGTACGCCATTAATAGGTTGT
Source organism: Bombina bombina (assembly GCF_027579735.1). Classification (NCBI taxonomy): domain Eukaryota; kingdom Metazoa; phylum Chordata; class Amphibia; order Anura; family Bombinatoridae; genus Bombina; species Bombina bombina. The sequence goes on along the minus strand of NC_069503.1, from coordinate 389,590,528 downwards.
CGGCGACTTCACTTAATGTCGTTCGCTATCTGAGGCACCTAGTGTTGCGCTGCTTGCAGCTCAACATCTGCTTCACTGCCAAACACGTCCCGGGAGTGCAGAACGTGATAGCAGACGCACTCTCTCGATTCAATTGGGGGGAGTTTAGGAAAGCAGCACCCAAGGCGGCGGAGGAAGGTCTAATGTGCCCATCTTATCTTTGGCAGCTGAGCAAAGGATGGGAAGGCATCCTCGGCTTAGTTAAGGCGTCCTTGGCTCCGAAGACATGGTCCACATACCTGGGCCACTGGAACAGATGGGAGGCGTTCTGTCGTCAGAAGGACGTACAGGTACAAGGGGCCACTAGGGTGCATGTGTTGGAATGGCTGGCATGGCTGCGAAGGGATGGAGTTAGCAAGGCAGGAGCTGTGGGTAGGCTATCAGCAGTGGCATTCTTTAACAGAGCACTCGGTTTCAGGGATCACTCCAGGACGTTTCTGGTTCAGAAAGTTCTGAAGGGCTGGGGGAGGATGGTTCCTAGGGCTAAGGACCCCAGGGAACCAATCACAGCCACTAGACTGAGGCAGTTGGCCTTCAGTTTAACGGAAGTGTGTAAATCCGAGTACGAGATATTACTCTTTCAAACAGCTTTTGCAATAGCATTCGCCGGGGCCCTTCGGGTGAGCGAGTTAGTCTCATCATCCAAAAGGGAGGGTTCAGGGGGAGTCCTGGCGAAACATGTGCACTTGGCGCAAGGGAGGGTGCTATTATTTGTCCCTCGGTCCAAAACGGATCAAGAGGGTAGCGGGACTTGGCTACCCTTGGCCAATCAGGAGGAAGCTTTGTGCTGTCCAGCCCGTTGTGTAGAGGAGTTTTCTAAACTCCGGCCGGCGCAGTGTGACCAGTTTCTCGTCCATGAGGACGGGTCAGCGCTGTCGATATTTCAGTTTCGTAGAGTGCTCGCGAAAACAGAGGTGGTCGCGGGCCTGGATCCAAAGAGGATCGCTGCCCATTCGTTCAGGATTGGGGCCGCGACTAGTGCGGCAGAGAAGGGTGACTTCCAGGCGGAAATAAAGAGACTGGGGAGGTGGAAGTCAGCGCAGTTCAAACTATATGTTAGGCCCACACCGGGAACGCATTGCTGAGGCGGATGCTGATCGTGACACCTAGAGGTACGGGTAGGGTTCTCGGAAGGGGTACCCCAAGCTTCACGGGTTGTGTGGTTTTGGGGAGGGATGCGGGCTGAAATTGGAGTGAACTGTGGGTGTTTGTGTTAGGGGTCAGAGCGTGACCAGCTAATAGGGTATCGTCTGTTTTCACCAGGTACATTGGGAAGTTCACACACGGTTCAAGTTTGGATAATAGGCCACTCCTTTATCCATTGGGCTTCCATCAGGGCGCTGCAGACGCCGGAAGGGCAGCAGCTTGGATTCCAAACGTCCAGGGCCAACTTCCGGTGGTTAGGACGCAGGGGTCTTGTTTGGGATGATTTGCCAGCATTGTTGCAGGAGGCACACAAAAGGTGGGGGCAGCCCCATGTGATAGTGCTACACCTGGGAGGTAATGACTTAGGGTCATTGCCGGCTCTAGACCTTATTAAAAGGATGACAGCCGATATTAAGTGGGTCCACACGTGGTTGAAGGAGGTCAAAATCGGGTGGTCCAATGTGGTTGCTCGGCTGCATTGGAGGCACATCGTGACCCAGAAGGCAGCTTATAACGTGCGCAAGAAGGTCAATAGAGAGTTGGGGAGAATGGTCACTGCCCTGGGGGGCTTCGTGATTCGTCACAACGGAATAACGGCTGACAAAAAGGACCTATTTCGACCTGATGGGGTACACCTGACGGATGTTGGGTTGGACATATTCCTAAAAGACATTAGGAGCGCTTTGTTGCGAGTTATTTAGTTCAAAAAAAAAAAAAATGGGTGGTTGATTGTTAATTGTTATTTAAGTTAATTGTACAGTTGTAAGGTTTTGCTATTTATAGGTGCCTGTCGGTTTGTAGATGGCGGCAAGAGAACGCTTGGCTCTTGTGGCGGGTGGTCAGGGCCCTGGGGAGCGGGCACCGAGAGGGAAGAGTGACGGTCTAAATTGGGGAGGGGTTACGCCTGCCAGGCGCTGGCCTGGGGGTCCTCTCCCTTGCAGATTAGACCGAATATCTCTAAACCATCACAGCTCTCAGTGCCATTGGGCGTGAACAGCCGGGTGTCACGCTGCAAACACCGAAAGGGGCCTTGACCATCTGCTTAAAGGGGCTAGGTTAGGGTAAGATGCCGCCAACGTAGTGTTACGAACTTGTTGCCAAGTTTGGTATTAAGAGTTAAAGTGCCTAAGATAATTGGTTAACACTTAGGTACTAGTTATCCGTTTATGTTAATAAACGTGACCGTGACCGGTCTTTCTCTCCCAACATGGTGTGTTTGTCTTTTATTCAGGTATGCTACACTGCGTAGGACGTAATAGGGGGTTAAGACCTTAAAAGCATAAGTAAAGAAAGCAGCTTGCTTGCCTAAATAATAATAATAGCAAATAACAATAGCGAATATGACAAAGTGAATCAATAAATAATTGCAATCATTTTCACAGTAGTTTTATCACAGGTTCCTGCCACTTCACACTCTAAGGGCTAGATTACAAGTGGAGCATTATATGTCACTTTCATGAAAGTGAAATTAGCGCTCCACTTTGTAAAACTAGCGCACGATAATGTGCACCGGTATTACAAGTTAGCCACTATAAGAATGCAAGTTCGCATTGCTAGGAAGCATTGCACTCACAAGAGCGTGCTTCCATGGGCTCCTATGGGAGACTAGTTCTGATGCCATCAGAGACTACATCAGAACTTCAGCGCCAGCAAAGGGGGTAAGTCGCGCAGTGATGGCAGCATAAAATATATATGTATATAAGCATATACATTTATATTTACTGGGAACACACAGTTCCCATTGACTGCAATGTAAAGGCACTTTTCAGTTCCAGTTTGTTTTCTAACACCCCACTCCCACCAACTTTAACCACAAAATACTGCCCAGTGCAGTAATTTTATTAAAAAAACAAATATGCTGCCATCTTTATTTTTTAATAAACTATACTAGACAGTATTTTGGGGGTATTTGGGGCAAATTTATAAAATTAGCGAGAGATCCAATCTCTAGTTAATTTTATAAGCACTAGTTGCGGTAGCAATAACCATCTACATGTAAAGGCTAATTAATTATTGCACTCTTGCAAACGGGCAAATTTGCCTGTTTGTGGGAGCGCAATAATTTAGCGCTCCACTTGTAATCTAGCCTTAAAATGGAAAATGAATCTGGTCCTATTTGCAAGAATTGGTATATATAGCCCTTTAATTGCTGCCAGTATTTGCTAATGGCTTTTACATACTTGTCTGTGAGTGTGTTAAGCTTGATATGACATTATTCACATAATTTCTGTTTTGAAGGGCCCCTTGCAAAGAAATGAACCTTTATGTAATCTCTCATAGGATATGTACATGTTAGATAGAAATAATTAAGTGCAATGACAGTGAATTATGACTGTGTATAAACATTTTGAAGCATTTAAAAAAAAAATAATCCTTGCTTTTATAAACAAACCCCAAAGGCATAGTTCATTTGAGTAAGAACATCAGCCCACATGTTTTAAGGTTTTAATGCTTTTGGTTGACAACCTAAATGTTGAACTTTACTGTATTTTTTCAGCCATTAAAGGGACATAAAACCTACAATTTTGATTTCCTGATATAGAAAGATCATGCAATTTTAAACAACTTTCTAATTTACTTCTATTATCTAATTTGCTTCATTCACGGGATATAATTAGCTGAAAAGCATATCTAGATAGGCTCAGTAGCTGCTGATTGGTGGCTGCACATAGATGCCTTATGTGATTGGCTCACCCATGTGCATTGCTATTTCTTCAACATAGGATATCTAAACAATGAAGAAAATTAGATGAGACGTAAATTGGAATGTTGTTTAAAATTGTATTCTCTATCTGAATCATGAAATAATTTGTTTGGGGTTTAGTGTCCCTTTAAGATGTATTTAAATGTCAGAATTGTTCTCTAACATTTGAATATTCAAGTTCAACATTCTTTGTGTTTTTAAAGCAATTTCTGATTTTGTACCATTCTTTTTTTTTTTTACAAAATTACCCTATTTAACTTCAAAATTACGTTTTTAAAGGTTATTTTGACTTTAAACTGTTTACTTTTGCTTTCTTGGACTACCAAGCCCCTCTGTAATTTGAATACCTGTACAAAATGTACTCTCTCTCAGTTTATGCAATATTAATTTTTAATAAAGTGTTATAGTGTATATTTATTGTAAATATGTCACATTCAAATGTTCTGCACATAGCAGAATATGTTCTAAGGATTTATAAATAGATATTCCTATCTGTATATATCTGTATATATCTATATATAATTATATATATATATATATATATATATATATACAGTATATATGTATATATTATAGAAAAAAAAATATATATGTAGAAATATTTATTCATAAATTAATAGAACATATTCTGTTATGTGAAGAACATTGGAATGCGAAATATTCATATATTCATATGAAACACTACATTAAAAGGAACAGTCTGTTAATTATTTATATATAAAAAAAAATATGAGTAAGCTTTAATCAGAGGTGCAGACCATATAACAAATAATTTAAATTTGGCAATATAGAAAGAGGATAAGGATCAGTAGTCCTTATATCAAGATAAGTATTTCAGCACCCTCAAAATTCAAGTACACTCCCAAAACCAATGGAAATTTTTATAACAATAGTTATAAGGTCGCACGTGTGTAACTCAGCAGAGACCGAGAATAATACTTATAGACCAGCATGTGTTTTAAAGCACAATTTTTTTTATTATTACACATATAAACAATAAAAATAAATTAGAACTGAACCAAAAGACAATAGATTTCACATATTCAATGAGAGACGTGTCTTTGGGATATTCATATATGGGATATTCATATATTAATGTCGGGTTAGCGCACATGAGAATTTGAGATCGGCTTTGAGCAGGAGAAAGGGTTTAATTTCCCACTTTATTTTCTTCATTGCTCAAAAAGCTTAATTCTATCACAATTAATGCTTACGCTGGAGTGTTAATTAGCGCTCGACTTGTAATCTGCTCCTTAATGTTTTGTCATTTATGAATTGAAGGATTATGTTTGCTAAAGACATACACTTACGGCTAGATTTAGAGTTTTGTCGGTAACGACCCTCGTAGCTAACGCTGGCTTTTTTCTGGCCGCACCTTTTAAATACCTCTGGTATTGAGAGTTCACAGAATGGCTGCGTTAGGGTCCAAAAAGGGAGCGTACAGGAATATTTAACGCCACTGCAACTCTCGATACCAGAGTTGCTTACGGACGCGGCCAGCTTAAAAAACGTGCTCGTGCACGATTCCCCCATAGAAAACAATAGGGCTGTTTGAGCTGAAAAAAAACCTAACACCTGCAAAAAAGCCGCGTTCAGCTCCTAACGCAGTCCCATTGTTTCCTATGGGGAAACACTTCCTACGTCTGCACCTAACACTCTAACATGTACCCCGAGTCTAAACACACCTAACCTTACACTTATTAACCCCTAATCTGCCGACCCCGCTATCGCTGACCCCTGCATATTATTATTAACCCCTAATCTGCCGCTCTGTAAACCGCCGCTACTTACATTATCCCTATGTACCCCTAATCTGCTGCCCCTAACACCGCCGACCCCTATATTATATTTATTAACCCCTAATCTGCCCCCCACAACGTCGCCTCCACCTGCCTACACTTATTAACCCCTAATCTGCTGAGCGGACCGCACCGCTATTATAATAAAGTTATTAACCCCTAATCCGCCTCACTAACCCTATAATAAATAGTATTAACCCCTAATCTGCCCTCCCTAACATCGCCGACACCTAACTTCAAACATTAACCCCTAATCTGCCGACTGGAGCTCACCGCTATTCTAATAAATGTATTAACCCCTAAAGCTAAGTCTAACCCTAACACTAACACCCCCCTAAGTTAAATATAATTTAAATCTAACGAAATTAATTAACTCTTATTAAATACATTATTCCTATTTAAAGCTAAATACTTACCTTTAAAATAAATCCAAATATAGCTACAATATAAATTATATTTATATTATAGCTATTTTAGGATTTATATTTATTTTACAGGTAACTTTTTATTTATTTTAACCAGGTACAATAGCTATTAAATAGTTAAGAACTATTTAATAGCTAAAATAGTTAAAATAATTACAAAATTACCTGTAAAATAAATCCTAACCTAAGTTACAATTAAACCTAACACTACACTATCAATAAATTAATTAAATAAAATACCTACAATTACCTACAATTAAACCTAACACTACACTATCAAAAAATGAATTAAATACAATATCTACAAATAAATACAATTAAATAAACTAACTAAAGTACAAAAAATAAAAAAGAACTAAGTTACAAAAAATAAAAAAATATTTACAAACATTAGAAAAATATTACAACAATTTTAAACTAATTACACCTACTCTAAGCCCCCTAATAAAATAACAAAGCCCCCCAAAATAAGAAAATGCCCTACCCTATTCTACAGTACAAAAGTTCAAAGCTCTTTTACCTTACCAGCCCTGAACAGGGCCCTTTGCGGAGCATGCCCCAAGAAATTCAGCTCTTTTGCCTGTAAAAAAACACATACAATACCCCCCCCCCAACATTACAACCCACCACCCACATACCCCTAATCTAACCCAAACCCCCCTTAAATAAACCTAACACTAAGCCCCTGAAGATCTTCCTACCTTATCTTCACCTCACCGGGTATCACCGATCCGTCCTGGCTCCAATATCTTCATCCAAGCCCAAGCGGGGGCTAGACATCCATCATCCGACGGCTAAAGAAGTCCAGAAGAGGGTCCAAAGTCTTCATCCTATCCGGGAAGAAGAGTAGATCCGGACCGGCAACCATCTTCTTCCAAGCGGCATCTTCTATCTTCATCCGATGAGGACCGGCTCCATCGTGAAGACCTCCAGCGCGGACCCATCTTCTTCCGACGACGTCCAACTGAAGAATGACGGTTCCTTTAAGGGACGTCATCCAAGATGGCGTCCCTCGAATTCTGATTGGCTGATAGGATTCTATCAGCCAATTGGAATTAAGGTAGGAAAATTCTGATTGGCTGATGGAATCAGCCAATCAGAATCGAGTTCAATCCGATTGGCTGATCCGATCAGCCAATCAGATTGAGCTCGCATTCTATTGGCTGTTCCGATCAGCCAATAGAATGCGAGTTCAATCCGATTGGCTGATCGGATCAGCCAATTGGATTGAACTTGATTCCCGGATTCATTTTACAGGTAATTTTGTAATTATTTTAACTATTTTAGCTATTAAATAGTTCTTAACTATTTAATAGCTATTGTACCTGGTTAATTTATTAAATAAGAGTTAATTTATTTTGTTAGATTTAAATTATATTTAACTTAGGGGGGTATTAGGGTTAGGGTTAGACTTAGCTTTAGGGGTTAATCCATTTATTACAGTAGCGGGGAGATTCGGTCGGCAGATTAGGGGTTAATAATTGAAGTTAGGTGTCGGCGATGTTAGGGAGGGCAGATTAGGGGTTAATACTATTTATTATAGGGTTATTGAGGCTGGAGTGAGGCGGATTAGGGGTTAATAATTTTATTATAGTAGTGGTGCGGTCCGCTCGGCAGATTAGGGGTTAATAAGTGTAGGCAGGTGGAGACAACGTTGAGGGGGGCAGATTAGGGGTTAATAAAAATAATATAGGGGTCGGCGGTGTTAGGGGCAGCAGATTAGGGGTACATAAGTATAACGTAGGTGGCGGTCGGCAGATTAGGGGTTAATTATTGTAGGTAGCTGGCAGCGACGTTGTGGGGGGCAGGTTAGGGGTTAATAAATATAATATAGGGGTCGGCGGTGTTAGGGGCAGCAGATTAGGGGTACATAAGTATAACGTAGGTGGCGGTCGGCAGATTAGGGGTTAAAAAAAATTAATCGAGTGGCAGCGATGTGGGGGACCTCGGTTTAGGGGTACATAGGTAGTTTATGGGTGTTAGTGTACTTTAGAGCACAGTAGTTAAGAGCTTTGTGAACCGGCGTTAGCCCAGAAAGCTCTTAACTACTGACTTTTTTCTGCGGCTGGTGTATTGTCGTTAGATTTCTAACGCTCACTTCATACACGACTCTAAATACCGGAGTTAGAAAGATCCCATTGAAAAGATAGGATACGCAATTGACGTAAGTGGATCTGCGGTATGGAAAAGTCGTGGCTGAAAAGTGAGCGTTAGACCCTTTCCTGACTGACTCCAAATACCGGCGGTAGCCTAAAACCAGCGTTAGGAGCCTCTAACGCTGGTTTTTCACGGCTACCGCCAAACTCTAAATCTAGGCCTTAGAATTTTTAGTCCAGAAAAAAATGGTTAGTTTAAACATAAAATGTAAATATACTATAATGTGTTAGAATATGTTATTTTATATATATATATATATATATATATATATATATATATATATATATATATATATATATATATATATATATATATATATATATATATATATTATAAAAAGCTTCAGCCAAACAAAATTATTGCCCATCCACATGTTTAGCAAAATTTATAGGCTAGATTTAAGAAATGCTGGGCGGACAAAGCCGGACAGATTTAAATTTGCATTTATCATTGCAGAGGCCGACAACAACTACGTGCGAGCTGTCAATCATTGGTGCAAACTACCATGAAGTGTTTTTGAATGGAACCTCTGATGCATTACAATGGGAGCCAATGCATACAAATTATAAAATGGTAGAATATCTTCTTTATAAACTTGGTCAAGTTTGACTGTACAAGTTACAACTTACAACATGGTCAAAATAAAACTAGAACATATGCAAATGTGAGACTTGATAAATAAAAATCTCTGTCTGCTATTACTGAAATTGTATAGATATTCTTTTATCTGTTCAGTAAATCTAAAAATCCCAGCTGCTACAATGTACAAATGAATATATTGCTTGTATAAAATAAGCTTAGAAAGGCTGTTTCATCCAAATGCAATGCCTACATATACCAGCACAATTTAATAAAAAACAGAACTTTATAATGATTTAAATACTGCAATATGTTTCAGTTTCTGAATGTTGAACATCAAAAACCTCCACTTTTATAACAGGGATATGATATTGTTTGGTACACAGCAATGGGCTTCACTTGGTAGACTATAATTAAATTAATTATTCATTCAATTGACAATTGTTAGACACATAAATACAAAATAATGATAGAAGTGATATTATATTTAGTGTTATTTAAATTAAAACAGTAATTTTTCACTTGTGTTTTTGAAAAGAAAATCTAAGGCAGTAAGCTAGGAATGAAAATATGGGCATTACATCATATTATAATGCTGGGAAGGATAGGCACTTCAACTATGTTTATAAGGAAACATTTGTATGGTAAACTGAAACCCTAAATACTTTCAGATGTTAAAACAGTTATGGGTGAATGCATAAAATGGCTCATATTCTAAACCGAACAATAATTTGTCAAGAGAATGTATTTATATTTCTAAGCATGCTATTATTTCTGAAAAGCCCTAAAACAAGTAGAACATAAAGCAAATGTGTTTAAAAGTATATATTTTTCTTAAGTGCAAATAAATCATTGACTGGACAACAAAATTAAATCATCATTGTTACTATATACACACATATATATATATATATATATATATATATTTATACTGAATATATATATATATATATATATATATATATATATATATACGGTGTGTGTATATATATATATATATATATATATATATATATATATATATTCTACTACCATAATAACACACACATATATATATAACTCTCGCTTGCATGCTAACTCCTCTAGCAGTAAATATGTAAATATATATTTATAAAACTTAAAACATGTTCCCCTTTGTGAGGAACATTGGAATGTGAAATATTTACAGTAAATACATAGTTAAACACTTTATTAAAAATGAATAATGCATAAATATGCTTGTATATGTCTTCAGCTACTTGACTGCAAAGGGCTCCAATGCCTTTATAAATATATATATATATATATATATATATATATATATATATATATATATATATATATATATATATATATATATATATATATATATACAAATGTATTTTTGTGTTTATATGTGTATTGCCTGCATTTTTTTCTAACACCTTAGACCTCATGTCTTTGAGCCCTTATAACTTTTTATTGCAATTGTTTTTTAATATGTTTTATTAGATAGTGTTATTATGAGTACTGTACTTTAACATTTATTTTTAATGGGTTTTTTTTATGTGCAACCTTGTAATCAATCATAACAGTTAAGCAGAGCTCTAAAGTCAGGCTATCCCAATGCGTGTTAAATTCAACGCAGGATGAAACAGTCAGCAGACTGAGAAACACATTGCAAATAAAAATTATTTGACAGAGTTGATAGTTCCAGTATTTCTTTGTGAATTGGTGGTCTAATATGCATTTTGTATGCATGGTTTAAGTATATCTCTTGTAGAACCCCCTGCTTTATTACCAGCTGGATATTTACCAAAGGGAACACTATACAGAAAACAGCCTATTACAGTACACTATATACAGGGATAGACTACTCCAAAATTGTTATTGTTTAAAAAGATAGATAACCCCTTTATTACCCATTCCCCTATTTTGCATAACCAACATGGTTATATTAATATACTTTTCACCTCTGGGATTACCTTGTATCTACGCTTTTTCAGACTGCCCCCTTATCTCAGTTATTTTGACAGACTTGCATTTAGCCAATCTTTCTTAAAGGTATTTTTCGGTGTCATTTGCCGACGACTTCTCCAATGCCTCTGTCTGTTGGAGTACCTCAAGGATCTGTTCTGGGTCCTCTACTCTTCTCCATTTTTTTTTCTTTACTAGGTAAACTTATCAACAGTTATGGCTTCAAATATCACCTATATGCTGATGACACCCAGTTCTACCTCTCCACCCCTGCTTTCTCTCCCTCTGTCCATTCTCATGTCAGCGACTACTTATCTGGTATTTCTTCCTGGATGGCCTCTCACCACCTAAAGATTAACATGTCCAAGACTGAACTCCTTCTTATCCCCCCTCAAGCTCTACGCGGACTTGGGACTTCTCTATCCCTGTTGACAGCATCACCATTTCCCCATTGCCCCAAGTCCTCTGCCTTGGAGTTACACTGGACTAAAATCTATCCTTTGTCCCCCATATCCAATCGCTTTCTACATTCTTCCGCAACCATCTACGCAAGATTCACCCTTTTCTAAATGCTAACACCACAAAGCAAATAATCCACTCCCTTGTTATTTTCCAACTTGACTACTGCAATAACCTACTCGCTGGCCTTCCTCTTTCCCGCCTCTCCACCCTTCAATCCATCCTAAATGCCTCTGCCAGGCTGATCTACCTTTCCTGTCACTCTGTATCTGCTGCACCTCTCTGTGAGTCCCTTCATTGGCTCCCCATACACAGCAGAATTAAATTCAAAATTCTCACCCTTACATACAAAGCTCTCACCAACGCCGCTCCCCTCTACCTATCCTCTCTAATACACAAGTATACTCCAGCCCGCCCACTAAGATCCAACAATGACCTGCTCCTTACATCTGCAACTATCACCTCTTCTCATGCTAGACTGCAGGACTTCTGTCGTGCAGCACCTACCCTCTGGAACACTCTCCCTCATGCTGTCAGGCTTTTCCCTAATCTGTCTTCCTTTAAATGCTCTCTGAATACTTTTTCTGTTCAGAGAAGTCTACCACCCATCTCAATAATATTTCTCTTACCTAACATTTCCCTCATCTAACTCTGCATTAACATCGTTCTCAATCTTTCAGTCCTCACCTCCTGTTTCTCAACCTCCTACCCTTCTAGATTGTAAGTTTCCACGGGAATAGGGCCCTAAATTCCTCCTCTATGGGCTCCATGTACTAAGCAGTCAGCGAGCTAACCGCAACAAATCTCGCGTCCAAACTCGCAAACTGATATGTACAAAGCCGTCAATTGTGTAAAAACTCGCATCTTTAAAATTGCGAGCGTACTTATCCGCCATACCTCGCTACCTCTCCATTTTTTACTGTAATTAGACACATTTGACCACCAACTCGCCAAAAACGAATGTACTAAAAAATCTATTTGTCCGCTCGCGTCAATCTCCGCCCCCACCTCGTTATTTTTGCCTCGCCACCTTTTAGGTGGCGGGCAAGGTACAAAACAATAGGAAAGCCACTAGACGCCAGTCTATACATATATAAAAGGCAGTAATATCAGCATTGTACTTACATTGTTCATTTCAGCAGCTATGGAGAGAATTCTGTTTTTGTTTATTCTCCGTTTGATGTAAATCCGGGCTAGAAGACAGAATACTGGAAATGTAGCTAATCGTATCGTTAGAAGAAGGAGAGTTCGTGTCCCCCGTGTATTCCTTCCACGGGTTGGTTTGCACGGCCTTTCTGACCGAGAGATCATACAAAGATTCCGGCTTGATCGTGAATCAATATTACACCTGTATCGAGAGATTGAAGATCATTTGGAGCCGATGACTGCTCGTTCACAAGCTATTCCGGGACTTCTGAAACTATTAGCTGCATTGCATTTTATGGCAACAGGCTCCTTTCAGGCAGTTTCTAGCGTCATTATTGGAATGAGTCAATCTGCTTTTTCACGACACTTATCCAAAGTAATAGGGGCTATGATGGTTATTTTTCATCGATATGTTTGTTTGCCATCTACCCCTGAAGAATGGCAATCTATCAAGTCAAATTTCTATAGGATGGCTGGGATGCCCAATGTCCTAGGTGCCATAGACTGTACCCATGTTGCTGTAAGACCACTTCAAGCTCGTGAGGAGATCTATAGGAATAGAAAGCATTTGCATTCCTTGAATGTCCAGATGGTCTGTGACCCCAACATGAGGATTATCAGTGTCCGTTCTAACTTTCCTGGCTCCTGTCATGATTCTTACATTTTAAGGCAGACTGGGTTATACCGGAAGTTCGAGGACGGAAATATGCCTGACGGATGGCTTCTAGGTAAGCATAACTGGCGTCTAATATGTCTCTCATTTCAATGTACCAAAATTGCGCCCAATTTGTCGACTGTAATCTGTATAGTTTAATTGTATTGTATAGTTCTGAATCTTTATAATTATTCTTATATTAATATTTATATTTATTATATCTTCTATTAGGAGATGGAGGGTACTCATGTACAGAATGGCTGTTGACTCCCTATAACAACCCACAGACCAGAAGTCAAGTACGTTTCAATGAAGCTCACCGATCTACCAGGGGGATTATTGAGAGGACTTTCGGTCTTTTGAAAATGCGGTTTCGATGTCTTGATCGTTCTGGTGGTGCTATTCAGTATGCACCAGAGAAAGTTGCAAAAATTATATTGGTTTGCTGCATACTGCACAATATTGCAATTAAAAGAGGCTGTCCATTAGAAGATGAAGATCCAATAGATGCTGATGATTTACCAGAAGAAATATGTGTAGAACAAGCTAATAGGCGTGGAAATGCAACAAGGGACATGGTTTCAGAACAATATTTTGTGTTTGAGGATTAAAGTTTCAGTTGATCAATAAAAAACTTTCTTTATTAACTTGTCTCCATTTTTTTTTAAGAATTAAGGTTATTAAAAATCACTCATGATAAACAGTTAAATACATAACAGTTGTTGCTCTTCAATTATCAAAGGTTTCAAATAAATAAAGTTTATGATCAAAGTTATTACAGACAATATATTATAGGTAATACATTGTCTTTGTGACATCACACTAGTGTCTACAGCTGCTCTCACTCTTTTACATATGTGATTATTGTAATGTAATCCCTCCATAGCTGATGCTAATTCATTGTATTGTGTCATTGAATTGTAGCTGTAACAAGCGACAGTATATTCAACAGTGCTTTGTTATCAGTTTGGATTTTTGAGTTAAAAAAGACTTGCTAATTTTATTTCTTTTATTCTAACCTCTATTTTTAACAGCTACTAGGTTTTCCCATATTCAAATAAATACCTTAAGGGCTTACTCTTAGCACTTATTTTCTTAACCTTTATAATATATTTTTGCATTCAAGATTTGTTAAAAGAATAGTGGCATATAGAAAATAATGGCAAAATAAATTATTTTATTAAAAAATTATAATCTTTAAACATTATATATTAACAATTGTAAACCAAAGTAACTTTTTAATACATATAAACACATCTGAAAAAAAAGGAAATGTTTAGAAACCAAATAACAATTGTAAACCAAAATAAATTCTAATACATATACACACATATGAAACAAAGAAAATGTTTAGAAACAAAATAACAATTGTAAACCAAACAACATTTTAATACATAAAAACACATCTGAAACAAATAAAATGTTTAGAAACAAAATAACAATTGTAAACAAAAGTAAATTTTAATACATATCAACACATCTGAAACAAAGAAAATGTATAGAAAACAAATATCATTTGTAATAACTATAAACATCGATATTTACAAACCTTCATAAAATACATTAATCTACATATACATTATATTTTTCTCTATTTTTCGGGGATACATATCTATATCAATGCGCTAATGATTGACATAACGATTAATCACGTCATCGTCTAACATGTCGCGTCCTGAACCTTTTGGTGCTGGAGAATTGGTGATATTAGTTTATGCCATGGATAAATATTTCCCTAAACGGATTGGTGGTGTGAGGGGAGTGAGACAGGAATGCAGAGACAAAATTATATACGAGATGCTGAGAAGAATGCATCGTATTTCAAAAATTAAAAGAACAAGACGACAGTGTCTTAGAAAATATAGTGATTTGAAGAGAAGAGAACCGAAGTACTATAAATCTATTTGAAGATTGATAAGGACATGTAAGTTTCAAAATTATATATGAAATAATTTTTAATAATATAAAAAAAGGGTTTATTTTTGAACTGCGTCATCATTGACGAATCCAGGAAAATAATATTTGAGTGTTACTTTGACTATATTAGTATATACAATTGCAAAAAGTTACAAAAGTAAGCATGCAGAACTGAGTTAGTAGATTAAAATTTAACTATATTACTATATACACTTAAAAGGTTAGAAAACTTAGCATACACAAATGAGTTAATAGAGTAAAATATAACTATATTAGTATATACACCATTGAAACATGCAGAACTGAGTTAGTAGAATAAAATATAAATATATTACTATATAACATTGAAACATGTTAGAAAAGTAAGAATGCAGAAATGAATGTTTTGAAAACCAAAAATTACTTGGAATAATTAATTAAAATTTTTTTATTAAAATTTTTTATTATATATATGTTTATAGATATGAGAAGTAGGAGAATGAAGTGTGCACACCCACCACGCTACTTAAGGTCAATGTTAGTGCAAACACCCAGAAGTGAAGCTCTTTCTCCACCTTTGCCAATAACACTATTGGATATTGAATTATCTCCAAATCCATATGAAATTTGTGATAAAGAGACACAGACAGGTAATGACTTATTATTTAAATTTTAAATCATATATTTTAGGTTTTTGATTAAAAAGTTTTAGCATGCAATATTAATCAAGTTGCTAATTTACTTCTATTATCATTTTTTTCCTCATTAACTTTCTATCTTTATTTGAAAAAGAAGGCATCTAAGCTAAGGAGCCAGCCAATTTTTGGTTGAGCACCATGGACAGCACTCTTTGATTGGTTCTGTCCAATTAGCAAGTACAACACAGTTGGTTCACCAAAAATGGGCTGGCATGTAAACTTAGATTCTTGCTTTTCAAATAAAGATACAAAAAGAATGAAGTAAAATAGAAAGTATATTTAAATTGCATGCACTATCTGAATCATGAAACTTAGAAATTGGTTTCTTATGTCCCTTTTAATGATTATTATTATTATTGTTTTAAATAATATATACAAGGTTTTTGAATTAATAGTTTTCTATCTTTATCTTTGTAATTTCGTTCATAGATATTACCATGGAAGACATGGAAACTAGTATGGAAATGGAAGAATTTCAAAATCCTGATAGTGTGACAATATTTGAAGCATTGACTTCAGATGATACTCAACCAAGGATAGAAGTTTTACCAACAATGATGTTAGATAAAGGTATGTTTCATACTCAGTAATCTTAAATCTAAGAAAATCCAAGTTTTAACTAATACATATTGTATATTTCAAATAGGAGTTGGCTCAGATGAAAGCTTTAAAAGAGTGGACATAAGTGTAGAAGCTAATATAGTAGATAACGTAGATAACAGCACATCAGGAGGTAATATTTGTGATGAAAAACCCTATCATACATTGAATATGTATATGAAAATTGAATTAAAATTTGCTTTGCATTTATTTTTCTACAGATTTATCTTCAACATCAACTATTGAAACTGCAGACAAAAGTACTCAGAGTTGTCTAGAAGATCATGTTAAACTAAAAATTTCTAAAATTAGGGCAACTTTGGGAATGTTAATGGAGCAAGTAGATTTTTTATACCGTAAATATGTAATTTGATTTCATTTTTTGTTTTGTCATGATTAATAACTGAGAAAAACTTTTGTGTTGAAGAATCAAAAGTGAGTTTGAATTTATGTAAATAAACGTTTTTTTTGGCCATAAAAAAATTTGTCTTTATTAAATAATAACATTTTAAACTTAAAGGGACACTGTATCCAAATTTTATCTTTTGTGATTCAGATAGAGCATGCAATTGTAAGCAAATTTCAAATGTACTCCTATTATCAAATTTGCATGCTCTATCTGAATCACAAAAGAAAAAATTTGAGTACAGTGTCCCTTTAAAATACACAAAAAATAACTTAGTAAACAATATACAGATTAAAAAAATGAACAGTGAGTAACATTTTAAACGTAAAGGGACACTGTATCCAAATTTTATCTTTTGTGATTCAGATAGAGCATGCAATTTTAAGCAACTTTCAAATGTACTCCTATATTATCAAATTTGCATGCTCTATCTGAATCACAAAAGAAAAAAATTGAGTACAGTGTCCCTTTAAAATACACAAAAAATAACTTAGTAAACAATATACAGATTAAAAAAATGAACAGTGAGTAACATTTTAAACGTAAAGGGACACTATCCAAATTTTATCTTTTGTGATTCAGATAGAGCATGCAATTGTAAGCAAATTTCAAATGTACTCCTATTATCAAATTTGCATGCTCTATCTGAATCACAAAAGAAAAAAATTGAGTACAGTGTCCCTTTAAAATACACAAAAAATAACTTAGTAAACAATATACAGATTAAAAAAATGAACAGTGAGTAACATTTTAAACGTAAAGGGACACTGTATCCAAATTTTATCTTTTGTGATTCAGATAGAGCATGCAATTTTAAGCAACTTTCAAATGTACTCCTATATTATCATATTTGCATGCTCTATCTGAATCACAAAAGAAAAAATTTGAGTACAGTGTCCCTTTAAAATACACAAAAAATAACTTAGTAAACAATATACAGATTAAAAAAATGAACAGTGAGTAACATTTTAAACGTAAAGGGACACTGTATCCAAATTTTATCTTTTGTGATTCAGATAGAGCATGCAATTTTAAGCAACTTACTTTAAGGTTAGAAAACTTAGCATACAAAAATGAGTTAGTAGAGTAAAATATAACTATATTAGTATATACACCATTGAAACATGCAGAACTGAGTTAGTAGAATAAAATATAAATATATTACTATATAACATTGAAACATGTTAGAAAAGTAAGCATGCAGAAATGAATGTTTTGAAAACCAAAAATTACTTGGAATAATTAATTAAAATTGTTTTATTAAAATTTTTTATTATATATATGTTTATAGATATGAGAAGTAGGAGAATGAAGTGTGCACACCCACCACGCTACTTAAGGTCAATGTTAGTGCAAACACCCAGAAGTGCAGCTCTTTCTCCACCTTTGCCAATAACACTATTGGATATTGAATTATCTCCAAATCCATATGAAATTTGTCATAAAGAGACACAGACAGGTAATGACTTATTATTTAAATTTTAAATCATATATTTTAGGTTTTTGATTAAAAAGTTTTAGCATGCAATATTAATCAAGTTGCTAATTTACTTCTATTATCATTTTTTTCCTCATTAACTTTCTATCTTTATTTGAAAAAGAAGGCATCTAAGCTAAGGAGCCAGCCAATTTTTGGTTGAGCACCATGGACAGCACTCTTTGATTGGTTCTGTCCAATTAGCAAGTACAACACAGTTGGTTCACCAAAAATGGGCTGGCATCTAAACTTAGATTCTTGCTTTTCAAATAAAGATACAAAAAGAATGAAGTAAAATAGAAAGTATATTTAAATTGCATGCACTATCTGAATCATGAAACTTAGAAATTGGTTTCTTATGTCCCTTTTAATGATTATTATTATTATTGTTTTAAATAATATATACAAGGTTTTTGAATTAATAGTTTTCTATCTTTATCTTTGTAATTTCGTTCATAGATATTACCATGGAAGACATGGAAACTAGTATGGAAATGGAAGAATTTCAAAATCCTGATAGTGTGACAATATTTGAAGCATTGACTTCAGATGATACTCAACCAAGGATAGAAGTTTTACCAACAATGATGTTAGATAAAGGTATGTTTCATACTCAGTAATCTTAAATCTAAGAAAATCCAAGTTTTAACTAATACATATTGTATATTTCAAATAGGAGTTGGCTCAGATGAAAGCTTTAAAGGAGTGGACATAAGTGTAGAAGCTAATATAGTAGATAACGTAGATAACAGCACATCAGGAGGTAATATTTGTGATGAAAAACCCTATCATACATTGAATATGTATATGAAAATTGAATTAAAATTTGCTTTGCATTTATTTTTCTACAGATTTATCTTCAACATCAACTATTGAAACTGCAGACAAAAGTACTCAGAGTTGTCTAGAAGATCATGTTAAACTAAAAATTTCTAAAATTAGGGCAACTTTGGGAATGTTAATGGAGCAAGTAGATTTTTTATACCGTAAATATGTAATTTGATTTCATTTTTTGTTTTGTCATGATTAATAACTGAGAAAAACTTTTGTGTTGAAGAATCAAAAGTGAGTTTGAATTTATGTAAATAAACGTTTTTTTTGGCCATAAAAAAATTTGTCTTTATTAAATAATAACATTTTAAACTTAAAGGGACACTGTATCCAAATTTTATCTTTTGTGATTCAGATAGAGCATGCAATTGTAAGCAAATTTCAAATGTACTCCTATTATCAAATTTGCATGCTCTATCTGAATCACAAAAGAAAAAATTTGAGTACAGTGTCCCTTTAAAATACACAAAAAATAACTTAGTAAACAATATACAGATTAAAAAAATGAACAGTGAGTAACATTTTAAACGTAAAGGGACACTGTATCCAAATTTTATCTTTTGTGATTCAGATAGAGCATGCAATTTTAAGCAACTTTCAAATGTACTCCTATATTATCAAATTTGCATGCTCTATCTGAATCACAAAAGAAAAAATTTGAGTACAGTGTCCCTTTAAAATACACAAAAAATAACTTAGTAAACAATATACAGATTAAAAAAATGAACAGTGAGTAACATTTTAAACGTAAAGGGACACTATCCAAATTTTATCTTTTGTGATTCAGATAGAGCATGCAATTGTAAGCAAATTTCAAATGTACTCCTATTATCAAATTTGCATGCTCTATCTGAATCACAAAAGAAAAAATTTGAGTACAGTGTCCCTTTAAAATACACAAAAAATAACTTAGTAAACAATATACAGATTAAAAAAATGAACAGTGAGTAACATTTTAAACGTAAAGGGACACTGTATCCAAATTTTATCTTTTGTGATTCAGATAGAGCATGCAATTTTAAGCAACTTTCAAATGTACTCCTATATTATCAAATTTGCATGCTCTATCTGAATCACAAAAGAAAAAATTTGAGTACAGTGTCCCTTTAAAATACACAAAAAATAACTTAGTAAACAATATACAGATTAAAAAAATGAACAGTGACTAAATAATACAAAATGTTCACTCCAGACGTGGCCTCTTTGGGTCTGTTGTCGCCTCCCTTTCACTGACAATAGCCAACAGAGATTGTAATGTCCTTTCGCTGATGGTTAAAGCTCTGTTAATTTGATGGTTTTTCTCTTCATCCATCTGCCTCTGCCACTGGAACATCTCTCTTTGCAGCTGTAATTTCTGCATCTCTATCTCATTCCTTTGCATTTCTATTTCCACATTTTTTTCTGACAGAGCAGCCCAGCGTTCAATATTTGTGTTAATAATATTTTGCATTTCTCTGTGGTCCTCTCTGTATTGCCTTGCCAGTGTCAACATTTCCCTCAATGCAACATCGCCCAATAGTCCTTCTGCCGGTCTATTGTCAATATTTACACCACCTGTTTGCAGTGCAATTGGTGGTGCCTGTGTTTCAACAGGTTCCTCAATGTTTTCTGGTGTGTGAATTTCATCCGGTTGCGCATCTCCCAAATCTTCAAGAATATCCGGAGTCTCACTTCCATCATTCCCTCCTGGTGGTTCATCTTGAATGGGATTTTCCACTATCGGCATGAGATTGATAGTGATCTCCCTTGATGAGTTTTCTTCTTCTAGATCAAGACATAACAAATTGTTAGTAAATAAAAATAAAATGTTATAAAAACACTTGCAGAAATAGAATAGAAGGAGAGAGCAGATACAACCGTCATACACCAATTTAATTTATATTATATATTTATACATATGTGATACATACCATCAAATAATGGAGATGAATGTCCAGTCAATCGCTGGAAAAGACGTCCCAAATCACCTATAAAAAAATAAATAACATAAAAATAAATAAATAAAATGTTTTTTTGTCAATGTAACGATATATTCAAAATTATTAATGGAAATGTATTTTGCAATTAACTGGACACTGAAGCAAAAATAATCTTTTTGAGAATAAGATATATTGCATGGAATTTCTATCAGCTTTCTTATGTAATAATAAAAAAAAAATGTAAAAAAAAAAAAATGGAGATAAAAGAGATAAAACACACAACATTGAAATTATTCATTTGTAAAGTACTTACCAGTTGATCTACCAACACCAGTTTGTGGAGTGCTGGTCCTTAGATCAGGAAGTGTGTCCGCCGAGGAAGTTGTGTGTGTAACATTAGATGATGAGCGTATTAATTGTCCATGTGTAAAACTGGCCGAAGGTCTGGAAACAGCTGCACTGGGTGGTCTTGAAACCGCAGAAGATGACGTAGAACAAGTGGGCACTTAGTTACTCCTCACAGGCTCTGCTTGTGTTGTTGGCATCAATTTAAAAAAAAAATAAAAAAAATTAGGTTTATTTTGTATTTCTAGTTGAAACTGAAAGCTAAAAGTGTTAATAATAATAATTACATCAGTGAATGCAGGCTCAATCATT
The DNA here is from genome assembly GCF_027579735.1 of Bombina bombina. NCBI lineage: Eukaryota > Metazoa > Chordata > Amphibia > Anura > Bombinatoridae > Bombina > Bombina bombina. The sequence goes on along the minus strand of NC_069503.1, from coordinate 389,569,000 downwards.
AAAGGGACATGCCAACCACCTTTTTTTATGATTTGGAAAGAGAATGCAGTTATAAACATCTTTCTAATTTACTAATATTATCTAATTTGTTTTATTCTCTTGATATTCTTTTTTGAAAAGCATTTGATTAATGCACAAAGAAGCCTCGTGTGATTGGCTCAACATGTGTATTTATTTTTTTGGCGTCAACTATGTGCATAGCTATATCTGAAAAAAAGTATGTTTATAAAGCGGAGAACAATTTGGAAAGATGTTAACAATAATATTCTATAGTCAAATAACGCAACATGGAAGTCAATAGATCAGAAATTTAAGAAGGCATGTGATCTGGGGTTAGTCTCATGATTAATGTCGGACATACAATATTATTTTAATAGTTTCAAATTACATTATTTCTATTGTCATTATCTCTTTAAGGTTTCTATGCAATACTGGTTTGAAAATAAACACATGGGTGTTATCTTTAGGGATCACTATATTAATAATCAACAAATCTTTAGTTCCGTTAGACCATTAAAAAAAAGGCAGTATAACAACACTATTATTGTACAATACCTTATACATATATGCAACATAAATGATTACAGTATTTGGGGCCTAAATGGCTTGTACAATCCCTTATACATATATGCAACATAAATGATTACAGTATTTGGGGCCTAAATGGCTTGTACAATCCCTTATACATATATGCGACATAAATGATTACAGTATTTGGGGCCTAGATGGCATATAGGATACTGAAGCGTAAGAAGTCAGATAATGTTATTTTAAAGAAATATATTTTGGAGACAATGACCTATCATAACTTTAAAAAAAACATTTACGTCAACTATGTTGTACATTTACCTCTTAAATCACTGTCACAATCATCGGTTATGCCAGTGATGATCTCCGGTCCCAGACGCTGAACAAGCTTCTGCTCATAGTCATTGAGGTCGGCCACATATGCTGGTCCACCTCCGGTAGCACGTGCCGAATTTTTCTCTCTGGCCAATTTAGCTTTGGCGAAGCGTTTAATGTCGTTGTAACGCTTCTTCAGCTGATCGACATCCTTTTTTCCTGGACCCTGGGCACTAACAGCGTCGCTGATCCTTTGCCAGATCTGCTTCCTTCTAGAAAAATTTGTCTGTTTGACACGACATCCAAACAAATAATCATAAGAGTCAATAATCATATCAATCAAAACGACGTTTTGCTGATGAGAAAAGTGAGGATTCTTGGATTTTGAAGCGGTTTCAGATCCAGATGAAGCCATATCGAAATTGTAAATAAAGATCACAAAAACGAGCGCTCTGTAATTACTCTCCAAAAATTTTGGAACAATAATACAGTTGTTTAGAAAAGTTGTCCATTTATAGGAGCAAAATTCTATTCCCGCTTCTACTATGACGTTCATGACACCTTACATGTCACGTGTTAACAATTGGCCAGACAATTGAACTGAAAGTTAAGTACATCAGCTTATTCGCGGCGAGCGAGGCGTCAAATTTATCAATATTCCGCCACTGCTCGCGGCGGGTTGGACGTGTCTATTTATTGTGTGATTATTAGTACATAGCTACAGCAGACACCATTTCGCCCGCGGCGAGTAACTGCGAGTTTAGCCGCGTCTAAAATGACGGATGAATTGACGGCTTAGTACATGGAGCCCTATGTGTTTGTAAATGTTGTCTTGTCTCTTACAAGTTTTATATCATTGTTTTATTTAAATTAATTGTATCCATGGACAGCGCTGTGAAATATGTTGGCGCTTCATAAATAAAGTATAATAATAATAACTCCACGGGCGTGGTCACAATGTTATCCGTATGAAACACATGAGCTTACGCCGTCTAGCTGTGAAAAACTGCCAAATGCATTGAAATAAGGGGCGTCCTTCAAGGGTTTAGAAATTAGCATATGAGCCTACCTAGGTTTAGCTTTCAACAAAGAATACCACGAGAACAAAGCAAATTTGATGATAAAAGTGAATTGCATTCCCTATCTAAATCATGAAAGTTTAATTTTGACTAGACTGTGCCTTTAACCGGGGTGCCAGTCAGCTGGAGACTGAGAGCACCAGCCAGTGCTTATTGCAGCATTGTTTTTAATTGGGAATAAATTGCATGGGAGTTCATTGATTTTATCAAACTTTCTTTGTTTTATTGATATCATTTGTTGAAAAGCATATCTACCTATCAGCAGTGTTCCCTCTAATGCCAGTTTTGTGAGCAGCCCAGCAGTGAAACAGTTAATAAGGGAACCACAACTTGCAGTCTGCATTGTTTAGTGTTTGCTCTAATTAACTGTTTCACTGCTGGGCCGCTCACAAAACTGTCAATAGAAAAAAATTATCCTTAGCAGCAAAGCAGTATGGGAGGCTAGCTGTGCAGGCCAGAAAATGTTGTTTCAACCAAAATTTTCATTCAAAATATTTGGGGAAATTTGTTTCCCTGAATATTCTGTGACTTCACTGTTTGGCATTTGTTTAATTGAAAACAAAATGAATACTGAATTTTAATTAAACATTTGCATTCATTTTTATTCAAATGAATGTAAATGTTTCAAAGTTACAGGGGAAAAGTTCACCTTTAGCTACAATACTTACTTTAATGGGCTCTGCAAGGTAAGTATTAACCCCTTAAAAACAAATGTCAGTATTTGGATATTCGTCAAACACAACAAAAATCCAATTTTCATGAAGAATGTCAGTTCATCCAAAAACGAATGTACATCTCTACTGGACTCTACCTGGTGATTGGTGATGGTGGCTACATACATTTGTCTTGTCTTTGGCTCACTAGATGTGTTCAACTAGCTCACAGTAGCTGATTTTAAGGGTGGGCTTTGTTCAGGGAATATGAGGCAGCAGTAAAAAAGTAGACATCTTACCTAATTGTAAATGTGCATAAAATCACTGAAGTAATTTGAAAGGTGTCAGCACTTCTTTACTTGGTATCTATTTGAAACATCATAATCTTGCAAAAAGTAATCCATCCCATTTATAAATTATTTACTTTTGCTTTAGAAAGTCCTATTTGAATTGTCATTATTGAACACATTTCAGCATTTAAACTTGGTAAGCATTGTTATATTCATACTTTTTCTAGAGAAGGATATTTTTTTCTCACAGATGTGCAATATATTTTATAATAATATACATTTGTTTTTTTTAATATTTATTTTTATTATATGTAGTGAATGACTGACTAGCTCATTAGATCTTTGCTATATTATGGTATTGTGAGGTAATTTATTTCACATATTTTTCTTATTAAGTCTTGCATTTTAAAAAAAACTGTATAACTTATGCAGTCTTCTTATTTCTTCTATTATGGGCCCCATTTATTAAATGTCAGATGAACAAGGTTTGCTTGCAAATGTGCATCTTGCTAGAGCACAATCGATTGTCTTAGTGCAGGGCTTGTCAATCATCTCGATCAAGATGACTTAACTTAACAAGCATCGAGGTGGCGTAGAGGCTAAGTAGCTGCTGCCTGAACAAGCGTTTCAGGCCCACCATAAATCGGACCCATAAATACATTTTATTTGACATGCTTGCACACATAAAATGTCATATGTGTAAACTGTTTTTACCCACCGATTACCAAATGATCAAGTATGCTTGTAAAATAGTTTTGGCAGGTGTCAAACAATTCTGAAGTTAAAGACAAACAGGGTGTGATAACTGTTAGAAAATTATATCAAAAGTATTTAAATGCAACATATAAAACATTCAGTTTATAAAACACAATTTAAAATATTTATGTGGCACTTTGGCAATCTAGTAAACCTTTGTATTTTATTAGTCAGTACAACACGACCTTTCAGAGGAAGTTTATATAACTTAGCACTGGGTTATTAAATGAATGTGGTTACCCACTGAGGTTTATTTCAATTATATTTAATATCATTTACAGACCAAATAGATAAACTTTGTTTTCCTCAGAGATTATCAATTAACGGGAAACCATAAAGGGAAACCATAAAAGTTGGCAATGAAAAAATGGCAGGCATGTTGGTTTTATTAACAAACCATATAGGAATTTTATTATTCTTTCACTTGAATCATTATGCAAGGCATCTTTATAAGGATGAAAGTTAAAACTTGAGATGCATAACTTAAAGCATATGTCTTAAAAGGATATGCATAAGTAAGACTGTGGTAAAACTTGGAATGATAATCTTCCCCCACACATGTTAGGCAGATGCCCAAGTAACTAATACTAGGTTCATTTTTAGAAAAGTGAGATAGATACCCGTTTTATAAATACATTTTATGCTTTACATAAGATCGCTGAAAGACATGAAAACATTTAAATATGCCATGCAAGCAGTGTAGTCCATTATATAAAATACATCGCAGTGCACTAGTTCTATTCAAAGATTATTCGTATTTTCCAGTTTCTATGAAACAGCATAGCCTTGGAAAACATATGCCATAAACTAAGCAATGGAATACAATTTATTTATACAGCTTTGTCCTAAAAATTATATGAAACACTTAAAAGTTATCTTTTTTCTAAAACAACAAGCAAAGTAAAGCTTTACCAATTAAAATAAGTTGCTGCATAAAGTTATTGGTGACATCTTTAAAACTGTGCAACGGCAAAAGTTCAACTGTTTCAATCTCTAATAAACAAAATAATTAAAATAATAAGATACGTCTTAAAAATGTTCTAGTTATAAGAATGTAATTTTTGCTGTTTAAGTATAGACTTATGAGTACTAAATTACATAATTTTCTTCTAACATAATAACTCCTTCCCTACTGGGAATTTTAGAGAAAAAGTTGCCCAATGTACCAGAGAAATTTAAAACTTTTGCTACAACTCTATTTAAACAGAAATAGAGCCTTTGTTTTTTTGTTGTTTTTTTTTTGCCTATGAAAACTATATATTTATATATATATATATATATATATATATATATATATACAGCTAGATTACGAGTTGTGCGTTAGGGTAAAAAAAGCAGCGTTAAGAGGTCCTAACGCTGCTTTTTTACGCCCGCTGGTATTACGAGTCTTGCAGGTAAAGGTGTACCGCACACTTCTTGGGCCTTACTGCAAAACGACTTACGTAAACTTTGTAAAGTCTTTTTTCTATGGGACTTCCATAGCGCCGGTATTACGAGTCTGTCCTGGGAGGCCAAAAAGTGAGCGGTACAGCCTACCCTGTCAAGAGTCGTAACGCATTTAAAAGTCAGTAGTTAAGAGTTCTATGGTATAACGGCGTAAATAATAAAACTCATAACTAAAGTGCTAAAAAGTACACTAACACCCATAAACTACCTATTAACCCCTAAACCGAGGCCCTCCTGCAGCACAAACACTATAATAAAAAATTGAACCCCTAATCTGCCGCTCCGGACACCGCCGCCACCTACATTATATTTATGAACCCCTAATCTGCTGCCCCCAACATCGCCGAACCTACATTATATTTATTAACCCCTAATCTGCCGCCGCCAATGATGCGGCAACCTACCTACACTTTTTAACCCCTAATCTGCCGCCCCCAACGTCGCCGCCACTATAATAAAAATATTAACCATTAAACCGCCACACTCCTGCCTCGCAAACATTAGTTAAATATTATTAACCCCTAATCTGCCGTTCCTAACATCGCCGCCACCTACCTACATTTATTAACCCCTAATCTGCCGCCCCCAATGTCGCCACCACTATATTAAAGTTATTAACCCCTAAACCTAAGTCTAACCCTAAACCTAACACACACTAACTTAAATATAATTTAAATAAATCTAAATAAATATTTCTATCATTAACTAAATTATTCCTATTTAAAACTACTTACTTATAAAATAAACCCTAAGATAGCTACAATATAACTAATAGTTACATTGTATCTAGCTTAGGGTTTATTTTTTATTTTACAGGCAAGTTTGTATTTATTTTTACTAGGTAGAATAGTTATTAAATAGTTATTAACTATTTAATAACTACATAGCTAAAATAAATACAAAAGTACCTGTAAAATAAAACCTAACCTAAGTTACAATAACACCTAACACTACACTACAATTAAATAAATTAACTCAATTAAATACAATTACCTAAATTAAATTAGCTAAATTCCAAAAACAAACAAACATTAAATTACAGAAAATAATAAACAAATTACAGATATTTAAACTAATTACACCTAATCTAATAGCCCTATCAAAATAAAAAGCCCTCGCAAAATAAAAAAAAAAACCCTAGCCTAAACTAAACTACCAATAGCCCTTAAAAGGGCCTTTTGCGGGGCATTGCCCCAAAGTAATCAGCTCTTTTACCTGTAAAAAAAAATACAAACAACCCCCCCCCAACAGTAAAACCCACCACCCACACAACCAACACCCCAAATAAAATACTATCTAAAAAAATCTAAGCTCCCCATTGCCCTGAAAAGGGCATTTGGATGGGCATTACCCTTAAAAGAAAATCCAAATAGAAATAAGGATGACTCCTCTATAGTTGAAATCCAAATTTATTAGTCATACAGGATCAGACTGTCTGATCCTGTATGACTAATAAATTTGGATTTCAACTATAGAGGAGTCATCCTTATTTCTATTGCATCAGCCAATAGGATTTTTTCTACCTTAATTCCTATTGGCTGATAGAATTCTATCAGCCAATCGGAATCTAAGGGACGCCATCTTCGATGATGTCACTTACAGGTACCTTCATTCAGCAATAGTCGTCGGATGAAGAGGATGCTCCGCGTCGGATGTCTTGAAGATGGACCTGCTCAGCGCCGGATGGATAAGGAAAGAAGATGCCGTCTGGATGAAGAATTCTGCCCATCTGGAGGACCACTTCGCCCGGCTTGGATGAAGACTTCTCCTGGCTTCATTGAGGACTTTGGCCCGGCTTGGATGAGGACTTCTCCCGGTAAGTCGATCTTCAGGGGGTTAGTGTTAGGTTTTTTTAAGAGTGTTTTGGGTGGGTTTTATTTTTAGGTTAGGACTTGGGCGGAAAAAGAGCTAACTGACCTTTTAAGGGCAATGCCCATCCAAATGCCCTTTTCAGGGCAATGGGGAGCTTAGTTTTTTTTTTTTAGATATTATTTTATTTGGGGGGTTGGTTGCGTGGGTGGTGGGTTTTACTGTTGGGGGGTTGTTTGTATTTTTTTTTACAGGTAAAAGAGCTGATTACTTTGGGGCAATACCCTGCAAAAGGCCCTTTCAAGGGCTATTGGTAGTTTAGTTTAGGCTAGGGTTTTTTTTTTATTTGTTTTTTATTAATTTTAGATTAGGTGTAATTACTTTAAATATCTGTAATTTGTTTATTATTTTCTGTAATTTAGTGGGGGGGGTTTGTACTTTAGCTAATTTAATTTAATTTAGGTAATTGTATTTAATTTGGTTAATTTATATAATTATAGTGTAGTGTTAGGTGTTAGTGTAACTTAGGTTAGGTTTTATTTTACAGGTAAATTTGTATTTATTTTAGCTAGGTAGTTATTAAATAGTTAATAACTATTTAATAACTATTCTACCTAGTTAAAATAAATACAAACTTTCCTGTAAAATAAAAATAAACCCTAAGCTAGCTACAATGTAACTATTAGTATTAGTATTTAGTTTTAAATAGGAATAATTTAGTTGATGATAGTAATATTTGTTTAGATTTATTGTAATTATATTTAAGTTAGGGGGTGTTAGGGTTAGACTTAGGTTTAGGGGTTAAAAACTTTAATATAGTGGCGACGAAGTTGGGGGTGGCAGATTAGGGGTTATTAAATGTAATCACTGTGTCTGCTGTCAATTCGTGCAGAAAACTAAGACTTTTAGCACGAATACAGGAGTCACATATAAAATCAATTCTTTCATTAATTGTTCCACAAAAGGAGTCATATATCTTCTCTATTGCTCGTGTAAATGTTTTTATGTGGGTAAAACTTTTAGAGAATTACGCTCCCGCATTACAGAACATAGAGACGATATAAAGGACTTCAATATTGACAGCCCAGTGGCGAGACATTTTGCTCAATTTCAGAAATCAAAAATTGATGAACTTCACTTCATTGGAATAGAATCAGTCAAACTGAGCATGCGCGGGGGGGGGGCATTGATAGAATTCTTTTACAAAAAGAAACAAGATGGATGTACAAACTAAACACCCTATCTCCCAATGGCTTAAATGAAAAATTGGAATTTGCTTCCTTTTTAGGCTAATTCCTTATACCTTACTTTGTCTGCACATCTCCATTTATTTCCATATATGTAGAGATTATGGGATCTCAAAAGTAACAAAATAAATCAAAATTGTAAATATATACTACTATGATGAGCTAAATTGCACATATTTGTTGTTAGAGTAATTTGACACACATAACATTATAATTAAGTATTGTCTTTTAAATATTGCACAATGGTGTATTAAAATAAAATTGTTTTTAGTATATTTTGTATATATGATTTGTTGCGGATGTGTGTGTGAGTGAGTATCTGAATCATTGAATTGTATCTAATCAATTTCTGCTATGGAATACTTCACCTTGGTTACTTGAGAAGCCCTGAATTTAGCTGTATTTAAAAGTAACAATTGTAAAGACATTGTAACAGCGGCTAATTGTGATTGACATAAATTTCATCAAATGAAAAAGATTCTGGAAACCGGCATCCAATAAAAAGGTTGGTAATCAAGGTTTCGTTAGCACCTGGAAGAAGCTCCATGCTGCACTGACTGAAGGAGCGAAACGAGCGTTTGGACTCGTCGTGCTTGGCAGCCCTTACAGCAGATCCCCTGCTCATCGTGACTTACCCCTGATGTCTGGACACTCTATGAACGAGGCAGCTAGGAGGAGCGACCGCGTGAACAAATACAGGTAGAATATGTTATACGCATCTGTACACCGAATATTACTGTCTTAAAAGAATACAGCACCTGTGAATAAAGACGCGTGTTTCTATTGCTCCTCCTAGGCTATGCCTTTAAAGCACCAATCGACTCAGTAACTATCGGGGTTCAAGTCTGAAGTAACTGGTCTTTATACACCGGGGACTGTATAACTGCATCCATTTCTTGCATTAACGCTGCACCTATTGGATTACAAATACCTGCAAGTCTTAAACGGACTGTTTTTGGTCTATTTCCCCTGGTGCACCAGATAATAACTTTTTGGCCAGTACTTTATAACACTGCTTTGTGTGGGATCCACTGTATGAATGTGAATGTGTGTATTGTGCATTTGGTTAATAAATATTTATATTGTTTTTTGACATACAAGCTTTTTGTAGTGCTTTTATTCAATTTTACAGTCGTGCTGGATTTAACTAGACTTTTGGGAATTTCTTATTGTGAAATCCCCACTTCCTTTTCTATGTTGTTTCATATGTATCTTTCTAGGAAGCACCTGTTCTCTAGTGAATTACTTATTAGTGTGCAACTCTCACTTTTTGTGTCTTTTTTGTTTACTATATCCATTAGCTCCGAATAAGAGTAATTTCTACCTTGGAGTTTCTGAGTTTGCACCTTCTAAAAATATTGAAATATTATTTACAAAGCATTGTTTCATTTTTATAAAAATTATCTTAATGATTAAAAGCTTTGTTGCCAAATCGCAATTTTGAGACCCTATATATATATATATTTCTCTTAAATATGGCATTTAAATTATCGGATGAACGTTAGTCTACTGATATTAATGAAGCCTTTACAATGACTGGAGATGTGCAGATAGAGGGGGAAGATGAGGCCATACATGATGTTGTTTCTGCATTCAAACTTTACAAGAAAAAATTGACAAAACAAATAAAAATGAAATGGGAACATCAAAGTCTTACTAACTATTTAAAGATGGAGATAATTCCTAGAGGTCTGAGAATCCGCCTAGACCCCGGCATTAATTTGCGAGGTGTAGATGCGGATAATGAATTTATAGCTAAATGGAATGAAATATTAACAAAATGCTCACTTGATCTGATTGCATTAATAATAGAGGAGGATGGCAAAAAACTGGAAAAATTTAAATAAGATGTGGATGATGTGTACGAATGTTTGCACAAATTTGAAAATGACACATCATTTGAGAAATTAAATAAAGAGACACAAAAACTTATAGAAAAATTGCAAGGGGAATTAAAAACACGCAAGAGGAGGAAATTAATAAGGGATCAGGAAGACTACAGGAGAAATAAAATCTATATATATAGGAATAGAATTAACACAAGAAATTATTATGATTCAGGTACAGATAATTCTGATATGGATTCTGATGGTGAAAATAAAAATAACGATTCAAATAACCAACGTATGCACCCTTTAGGGGTAGGACTAGACGAGGTGGGAGGAGGAGGCACGGGAGGGCAATCCCAAGAGAGGAGAGAAGGAAGAGGGAGGGGGAACAGACGACATCAGGGACAATATATGATGACCAGAAATCGCATGAGATACAACTAGAAGAGGAAAGTGACTCACTTTTAGGCCCACAGCCCCCCTCTCATAAAATGGGTATTGTCAACCTTTCCTCATTCCCCCTAAATCGCGAACATATAAAAGTACTGGAAAGGGACTTAGTTTTTGCCCTTCTAATAGTCTAGATTTATTCGAAGTCACCAAGGACTTACATCTTTTTGCGAGAAAACTCGCTTTAAAAAAGATAATGACGCCAAAAATACAAGTAGATCTGGCCTGTAGAAAAGAGAGGGATACTCTGGATTGTCTGGAGACTCTTCTCTATGAACAGAGTAATGAAATTACAGATATCCTTCCAAAAACAGATTTAAAGAAAAAATCCACTTACATGCCCTCTTTTTCCTCCATTCCAAATATTTCGGTTTTTGTTCAAAATGTCTCCCAGGAGTTGACACAAGTCCAAACTACAAAGATTGTCAATGATAATCTTACTAAATCTGAACGAAGAGCCCTTAAAGAACTGATTAATCATCAGGAATTGGTCATAAAACCGGCCGACAAGGGGGGTAATGTTGTCATTCTTACTCAAGAATACTACATTAAAGAAGCAATGCGGCAATTACTTGATGAAACACAATATGCCAAATCTTCTTTTGAGGAATTTCGTAGATCTCACAATGAACTTCTTTTTCTATTAAATGAAGCACGTAGAAATAATTTGATTACAAGCCAAGAGTTTGGCTTTTTGTATAGTCATAAACCAAAAACACCAGTCTTCTACTGGATACCAAAGTTACATAAATCCATTAAAAATCCACCTGGACGCCCCATCATTTCTGGGATGGGGGGCCCCACTGAAGGAATAAGTAACTATGTTGATAGGTTTTTACAGCCATTTGTAAATGACTTACGTACTTTTGTCCAAGACTCAACAGATGTGATTAAAAAACTCGATGGAATCAATGTCTCTGACAAGACCATTTTGGTCTCGTTGGATGTTGAATCCTTATATTCTTCAATTCCCCACTCTATTGGAATTGCAACTTGTGAAAAATTTCTCAACACAAGAGGAGTGGGCTATAGCAAACATTCTAAATTTGTAAGTGAACTTTTGAAATTTGTTCTGGAAAACAATATTTTCATTTTTGATGGCAAATACTATAAACAGAAACAAGGGACAGCAATGGGGGCTACATGCGCCCCAACCTATGCCTGTTTACACCTTGGTGGATGGGAAGATCAAATTGTTTTTGGTGAGCATTCTGAAATAGTTGAGGCGCATGTAGCCCTCTGGATCAGATATGTGGATGATATCCTCCTGCTATGGGACGGCAGTGAGGAGGATCTACTTAAATTTGTTTCCCTCCTGAATAAGAATAATTTAAATATCTTCTTAACTTGTAGTTATGATTCTAGTACTATCAATTTTTTGGACTTAAAAATTAGTAAGAACGAAGGTAAAATTGAAACAGAAGTGTTCCGAAAGCCGACTGCAACTAATAGCCTTCTCTTGGGAACGAGTCATCATCCTGAAAGAGTCATCATCCTGAAAACCTTAAGAGGGGTATCCCCTATGGGCAATTTCTGCGGTTACGCAGAATTTGCTCTAGAGACCAAACCTTTAAACAACAGGCAAAAGATATGGCGACTCGTTTCTTGGAGAGATGCTATTCAAAAAGATGTGTAAAAAGAGCACTCTATAGAGCATCTCAGCATCAAAGAAAAGATCTGCTGTATAAAAAGAATACCAAAAGTGAGAATGTGGAAGACACTAAAATCAGATTTATTACTAAATATAATGCCCATTGGAGTAAAGTTAAAAGTATTCTAAATAATAACTGGCATTTGCTGACTAATGATTCTACATTACACCAACATGTGGGGGATTATCCCCTAATGACAGCAAGGAGACCTAACAATTTGAAAGATCTCCTTGTCAAGAGCAAATTTAACAAAGTGCCTTCATCTAACTGGTTAGAACGCAATGCCCAAAAAATAGTCGGCAGTTCCCCCTGTAATCACTGTGTCTGCTGTCAATTCGTGCAGAAAACTAAGACTTTTAGCACGAATACAGGAGTCACATATAAAATCAATTCTTTCATTAATTGTTCCACAAAAGGAGTCATATATCTTCTCTATTGCTCGTGTAAATGTTTTTATGTGGGTAAAACTTTTAGAGAATTACGCTCCCGCATTACAGAACATAGAGACGATATAAAGGACTTCAATATTGACAGCCCAGTGGCGAGACATTTTGCTCAATTTCAGAAATCAAAAATTGATGAATTTCACTTCATTGGAATAGAATCAGTCAAACTGAGCATGAGCGGGGGGGACATTGATAGAATTCTTTTACAAAAAGAAACAAGATGGATGTACAAACTAAACACCCTATCTCCCAATGGCTTAAATGAAAAATTGGAATTTGCTTCCTTTTTAGGCTAATTCCTTATACCTTACTTTGTCTGCACATCTCCATTTATTTCCATATATGTAGAGATTATGGGATCTCAAAAGTAACAAAATAAATCAAAATTGTAAATATATACTACTATGATGAGCTAAATTGCACATATTTGTTGTTAGAGTAATTTGACACACATAACATTATAATTAAGTATTGTCTTTTAAATATTGCACAATGGTGTATTAAAATAAAATTGTTTTTAGTATATTTTGTATATATGATTTGTTGTGGATGTGTGTGTGAGTGAGTATCTGAATCATTGAATTGTATCTAATCAATTTCTGCTATGGAATACTTCACCTTGGTTACTTGAGAAGCCCTGAATTTAGCTGTATTTAAAAGTAACAATTGTAAAGACATTGTAACAGCGGCTAATTGTGATTGACATAAATTTCATCAAATGAAAAAGATTCTGGAAACCGGCATCCAATAAAAAGGTTGGTAATCAAGGTGTCGTTAGCACCTGGAAGAAGCTCCATGCTGCACTGACTGAAGGAGCGAAACGAGCGTTTGGACTCATCGTGCTTGGCAGCCCTTACAGCAGATCCCCTGCTCATCGTGACTTACCCCTGATGTCTGGACACTCTATGAACGAGGCAGCTAGGAGGAGCGACCGCGTGAACAAATACAGGTAGAATATGTTATACGCATGTGTACACCGAATATTACTGTCTTAAAAGAATACAGCACCTGTGAATAAAGACGCGTGTTTCTATTGCTCCTCCTAGGCTATGCCCTTAAAGCACCAATCTACCCAGTAACTATCGGGGTTCAAGTCTGAAGTAACTGGTCTTTATACACCGGGGACTGTATAACTGCATCCATTTCTTGCATTAACGCTGCACCTATTGGATTACAAATACCTGCAAGTCTTAAACGGACTGTTTTTGGTCTATTTCCCCTGGTGCACCAGATAATAACTTTTTGGCCAGTACTTTATAACACTGCTTTGTGTGGGATCCACTGTATGAATGTGAATGTGTGTATTGTGCATTTGGTTAATAAATATTTATATTGTTTTTTGACATACAAGCTTTTTGTAGTGCTTTTATTCAATTTTACAGTTGTGCTGGATTTACCTAGACTTTTGGGAATTTCTTATTGTGAAATCCCCACTTCCTTTTCTATGTTGTTTCATATGTATCTTTCTAGGAAGCACCTGTTCTCTAGTGAATTACTTATTAGTGTGCAACTCTCACTTTTTGTGTCTTTTTTGTTTATTAAATGTAGTTAGGTTGCAGCGACATTGGGGGCAGCAGATATAAAGTAGGTGTCGGTGATGTTGGGGGGCAGCAGATTAGGGGTTCATAACTATAATGTAGGTGGCGGCGGTGTCCGGAGCGGCAGATTAAGGGTTAATAATATAATGTAGGTGTCAGCGATGTCGGGGCGGCAGTTTAGGGGTTAATAAGTGTAAGATTAGGGGTGTTTAGACTCAATGGGGCTGCGTTACTGAGTTTTACGCTGCTTTTTTGCAGTAGACAATGCAAGGTATTTATCTGGGCACATTTTGGTATATTTGATGGCTTGGGGACACTATTTGGCCACCAAACTACGATCATATAAAAATTTGAGTTTCTCACTGAAATTGTTTACACAAAGTACTGCAGTCATAAGACAAATGGTTGTAAAAGCTTCTCTAAGATCCCCTTTGGTCAGACATAGCAGACATGCATGACTTTTCTATTGTTTTTTGACAATTAGAAGGCCGCTACTTGCAGCTGCGCACTACACTTCTGAAATTCTCAGCAGTGAGGAGGTTAATCAGTTAGAATGTAAGGTTAATATTTGATCTAGTAAAGAGATTAGTCTCCCACCTGACATCTCCCACCTCCTGATCCTGCCTGATCCCTCCCAAATAGCTTTCTACCTTTCCTCCTCTCTAACTGTCATGGCATTCTTAGGTGCTGAAAGACAGTCTTGGAGCTCTTATTTATTATTAAAAGAAAAAATATATATGTTTTAAATATTTCTGTAGTGTAGATCCCTCCTTAACCTCCCTAATCCCCCCAAATAGCTCTCTAACTTTCCCCCCTCCCACTGCTCCTTATCTTGTTTGTAACTGGCAACCAGTCTGCAAGCAACAAACAAATTATTCTTCTAATTTTTTTTTTTATATTCATTATAATTTTTTCTGTAGTTTAGGGAACCCCTAAGTATCCCCCCTCCAAGATCACCTTTTTCTGTAGTGTAGAAACCCCAATCCCCCCTCCAGCTGATACTGTTCCGTGGTGTAGAGCCCGTCTCTCCTTGTCCCTTCATAACATTGATGTAGTGTAGGGAACCCCACTCCTCCCTTCCCCCTCCTTCGCTGGGCTGCCCACCCACCTTTTGACTTCCGTTCCACAGCTCATACTCAGCACCAACGGAGGATCATTATAGAAATTGAAACAAACAGGTTCACTTCCTGTAATGATCGGCTATCCGGCTTCATATGGTATGGAAGCACAATCAGTGCTCCCTTACCATTTGAAGGCAGGTGCCTTCTGCCTCCAAGTTGCAGCTCGCACTTTTTAAGCAGACAGTGGTGACTACAACATGTGCTTGATGTAGTTACAGCAGCTATGTGGCAAAAGCAGCTCTAAACACACATTTCAAACAAAGCTTTATTTTCTGAAAAATCTGGTACAATATTATTATCTTAAGAAAATCAACTCAATCAATTGCGGTGAAATTCTGTAATTTAACAAAATACATATTATTAAGGTGGAGTTGTTGAGTAGTTTACCTTGTTATGTTGTGTGGGCTGAACAAGAACAGGATACTAATCATCTCTATTAATCAAAAAGAAAAATGTGGGAAATGTTTTATGGCTAGACTGGCAGCTAATGGAGAGACAAGACACCATAATCAATACAGCAGATGTCTACACATAACTTCTGAGTTTATATTAGGACTTTCCAGTTAATTTTCCAAAACCGCAAGGTACCAGCAACATCATGGTAAGTATATAATGTACACACTATTAGTACTCAATTGGTCATTCTTTTTATCAGTATGTAGTGATGTCGCGAACCTAAAATTTTGCGTTCGCGAACGGCGAACGCGAACTTCCGCAAAAGCTTGCAAACCAGCGAACCGGGCGAGCCGCCATAGACTTCAATAGGCAGGCGAATTTTAAAACCCACAGGGACTCTTTCGGGGCACAAAAGTGATGGAAAAGTTGTTTCAAGGGGACTAACACCTGGACTGTGGTATGCCAGAGGGGGATCCATGGCAAACTCCCATGGAAAATTACATAGTTGATGCAGAGTCTGGTTTTAATCCATAAAGGGCATAAATCACCTAACATTCCTAAATTGTTTGGAATAACGTGCTTTAAAACATCAGGTATGATGTTGTATCGTTCAGGTAGTGTAAGGTTTTTTTTTTTTTTTAAATGTACACTACTGTTTTAGCAGATATGACTTGCACTGGTGTGACACTGTGCCCTGGCAGGACCTGAAACGCACACGTGTGAAGGAAACTGACTGCTATTATTTCAAATTAAAAAAAAGTTTTTTTTTTTTTTTTTTAAATGTACACTACTGTTTTAGTAGATATGACTTGCACTGGTGTGACACTGTGCCCTGGCATGACCTGGAGCGCACACGTGTGAGGGAAACTGACTCCTATTATTTCACAATAAAAAAGAGGGGTTTTTTTTAAATGTATGTACACTACTGTTTTAGCAGATATGACTTGCACTGGTGTGACACTGTGCTCTGGCAGGACCTGGAATGCACACGTGTGAAGGAAACTGACTGCTATTATTTCAGAGTAAAAAAAGTTTTGTTTTTTTTAAATGTACACTACTGTTTTAGCAGATATGACTTGCACTGGTGTCACACTGTGCCCTGGCAGGACCTGAAACGCACACGTGTGAAGGAAACTGACTGCTATTATTTCAAATTAAAAAAAAGTTTTTTTTTTTTTTTAAATGTACACTACTGTTTTAGCAGATATGACTTGCACTGGTGTCACACTGTGCCCTGGCAGGACCTGAAACGCACACGTGTGAAGGAAAATGACTACTATTATTTCAAATTAAAAGAAGTTTTTTTTTTATTTTAAATGTACACTACTTTTTTTTAGCAGATATGACTTGCACTGGTGTCACACTGTGCCCTGGCAGGACCTCAAACGCACACGTGTGAAGGAAAATGACTGCTATTATTTCAAATTAAAAAAAGTTTTTTTTTTTTTTTTTAAATGTACACTACTGTTACACCAGATATGAGTGGTGGCACTGGGCAAGTGGGCACAGTATACGATGTGAGCCTGACACACACGCTGGCAGGCAGGCAACTGCAATTAGATTACACAGGGGAAAAAAAAAAAAGCAGACTGATGTTCTAGCCCTAATAAGGGCTTTTTGGGGTGCTGTCCTTACAGCAGAGATCAGATAAGTCCTTCAGGACTGTAGTGGACACTGAATACACAAGCCTAGCTATCGATTTCCCTATTAAATCAGCAGCAGCTACACTGTCCCTCCTCTCACTAAGAATGCGGCTCCGAATGAATCTAAAATGGACGCTGTCCAGGAGGTGGGAGGGCCTGGGAGGGAGTGTCTGCTGCTGATTGGCTGAAATGTGTCTTGTGACTGTGAGATACAGGGTCAAAGTTTACTCAATGATGATGAATAGGGGGCGGATCGAACATCGCATATGTTCGCCGTCCGCTGCGAACGAGAACATGCTATGTTCGCTGCGAACTATTCGCGGCAGAACTGTTCGCGACATCACTATCAGTATGTGCTTAGTCATACCTGTTGAGCATGTTTTTGATTCATACAATTCTACTTGTCTGGCTAAACTTTGGTTTCATTCCCTATTTGCCCATCCTATTATCAGTAGCTGCTAGCGTATCTATAGTTTATGTTGCTAATACCTGTATGCTTTTAGCAGCAATTAGACTTACTTTTCTGCCTATAGTACCTTTTAGAAATAACCACAGACCATCTGCTAACATCAGCCTTGTTGGACTTTGCCTTTAATGTCAAATCTGCCAAAGATATCCTCTAAATTGGCTAGACTTATGTTGGACTCATCCACTTCTTGCCTCTGCCTTTGATCAGTCTTTGGTTTTTATCCAAGCAAAGACCTAGTTGTTTTCTGACTTCTGCACTTGTTCTTATCATTGTTGTCTGCTATAGAGACATATTTGTGTAGACTTTTGTTTCTTGATAATAAAGCATCTAAAATAGTCCTGATCTATTAACTTATCTCTGGCTACCTTACCAGTGAAAGAGCAAAATCAATGTTTATGCCATCTTTATGCCTAGCACCTGCCGTAAACTTTTTCAACAAAGCAGTTGAAAGGGATATCAATGATTTGAAATTTATAGGGTTAGTCAATGACAATCTCACTAGAGAGGAACATAGAGCCCTAAAAGAACTAACATCAGAAAATAATGTAATAATTAAGCCAGCTGACAAGGATGGAAACCTAGTACTCCTAGATGAAAATAAATATCTTATGGAGGTCAAACGACAGTTTTTAGATCGGTCACAATTTGAAAAAGTGGCAGGTAACCCTATTTCTAAAATACAAAATGATTTATTTTAGATTCTAAATGAAGCCAAACGTGATGTCACTATAATACCTGCTGAATTTTAGTATCTGTACCTGGAACATCCTGTTGTTCCAATTTTTTACAGTATAACTAAAATGCATAAAACATTTAAAAATCCTCCTGGTCATTCCATAATATCGGGTATTGGCAATGTTAGAGAAAAAATTGGAACATATGTAGATTTTTTCTTGAGAACATGGGGCATATCTATCAAGCTCCATATGGAGCTTGAAGCCCCGTGTTTCTGGCGAACCTTCAGGCTCTGAGCAGGTGGACAGACATCGCCACAATTCAACCCGATCGAGTACAATCGGGTTGATTGACACCCCCTGCTGGTGGCAGATTGGCTGCGAATCTGCAAGGGCGGCATTGCACCAGCAGCTCACAAGAGCTGCTGGTGCAATGCTGAATATGGAGAGCATATTGCCAATGCTGAATATGGAGAGGATATTGCTCTCCGCATTCAGCGAGGTCTGTCGGACCTGATCCACACTGTCGGATCACGTCCGAAAGACCTTTGTTAAATAGGCCCCCATTACTGGACAAGTCCTTAGATTAAGGAGAAACTGTACATCTAAGAGCAGATTTAAAAAACAAGCAGATGAGATGCAGAGCAGATTTGAAGCTAGAGGGTTCTCTAAAAAGACCATTAAAACTGCTAGGAGTAAGGCAAGATATTCCATTCTTTATTCACAAAACAAAAAACTGAAGGTAAAACAAGATTTCTCACTCAGTTTAGCTGCCAATGGATGGAGGTTAATGAGATACTATATAAACACTGGCACTATCTAATGGCTGATGAAAAGTGGACCCCAACCACTAGTCACTGCCCGAAGGGCACCAAACCTATGGAAACCTTATAATTTTAAAATTATAGGTAGGATTACTAAATATTTAATTGTATGCATGCTTGTAAATCGAATATATATTAAATTAAGTCTTTTAAAATAGAAATTTGGTCTCTGAGTTAATTTAACCACCTTGTTTGTACCCATATAGAATAATACTTTTTATATATCCATAACACATAGACATCCTAGGAGTCTTATACAGGGAGTGCAGAATTATTAGGCAAATTAGTATTTTGACCACATCATCCTCTTTATGCATGTTGTCTTACTCCAAGCTGTATAGGCTCGAAAGCCTACTACCAATTAAGCATATTAGGTGATGTGCATCTCTGTAATGAGAAGGGGTGTGGTCTAATGACATCAACACCCTATATCAGGTGTGCATAATTATTAGGCAACTTCCTTTCCTTTGGCAAAATGGGTCAAAAGAAGGACTTGACAGACTCAGAAAAGTCAAAAATAGTGAGATATCTTGCAGAGGGATGCAGCACTCTTAAAATTGCAAAGCTTCTGAAGCGTGATCATCGAACAATCAAGTGTTTCATTCAAAATAGTCAACAGGGTCGCAAGAAGCGTGTGGAAAAACCAAGGCGCATAATAACTGCCCATGAACTGAGAAAAGTCAAGCGTGCAGCTGCCAAGATGCCACTTGCCACCAGTTTGGCCATATTTCAGAGCTGCAACATCACTGTAGTGCCCAAAAGCACAAGGTGTGCAATACTCAGAGACATGGCCAAGGTAAGAAAGGCTGAAAGACGACCACCACTGAACAAGACACACAAGCTGAAACGTCAAGACTGGGCCAAGACATATCTCAAGACTGATTTTTCTAAGGTTTTATGGACTGATGAAATGAGAATGAGTCTTGATGGGCCAGATGGATGTGCCCGTGGCTGGATTGGTAAAGGGCAGAGAGCTCCAGTCCGACTCAGACGCCAGCAAGGTGGAGGTGGAGTACTGGTTTGGGCTGGTATCATCAAAGATGAGCTTGTGGGGCCTTTTCGGGTTGAGGATGGAGTCAAGCTCAACTCCCAGTCCTACTGCCAGTTTCTGGAAGACACCTTCTTCAAGCAGTGGTACAGGAAGAAGTCTGCATCCTTCAAGAAAAACATGATTTTCATGCAGGACAATGCTCCATCACACACGTCCAAGTACTCCACAGCGTGGCTGGCAAGAAAGGGTATAAAAGAAGAAAATCTAATGACATGGCCTCCTTGTTCACCTGATCTGAACCCCATTGAGAACCTGTGGTCCATCATCAAATGTGAGATTTACAAGGAGGGAAAACAGTACACCTTTCTGAACAGTGTCTGGGAGGCTGTGGTTGCTGCTGCACGCAATGTTGATGGTGAACAGATCAAAACACTGACAGAATCCATGGATGGCAGGCTTTTGAGTGTCCTTGCAAAGAAAGGTGGCTATATTGGTCACTGATTTGTTTTTGTTTTGTTTTTGAATGTCAGAAATGTATATTTGTGAATGTTGAGATGTTATATTGGTTTCACTGGTAAAAATAAATAATTGAAATGGGTATATATTTGTTTTTTGTTAAGTTGCCTAATAATTATGCACAGTAATAGTCACCTGCACACACAGATATCCCCCTAAAATAGCTATAACTAAAAACAAACTAAAAACTACTTCCAAAACTATTCAGCTTTGATATTAATGAGTTTTTTGGGTTCATTGAGAACATGGTTGTTGTTCAATAATAAAATGAATCCTCAAAAATACAACTTGCCTAATAATTCTGCACTCCCTGTATGAGTAATTTAGATTAGAGAGGATTTGGGAATTTGTATTGACTTGATTAAAGGTTCCACACAGAAATCAGCTTACAGCTGATATTTGCAGTGAAGTGGTTTTTAGCAATATCACATAGTGCCTATTTCATTTTCAACAATTTCAAGTTAGATAATTATTTTAAACCACAACAGCATTGTTTGCGCCAGACTTTATACCTGTATGAAATATATTACTTACAAATTAATTTTGGGATAATTTGTTTAATAAAGGGGCAGAGTGTGAGTTATACAGAATATTTACTTTAAGACTTTTTTCTAGCACCAAACCTATGGGATAGGCTGGTACATAGCTTATTTTCATCTAAACTAAGTAGACAAACCTGGCTAGGGGGCTCTTTTACCCATGGAAGCTACCCTTGTGGAAAATGTGTATATTGCATTTGTATGAATAGATCCAAAATCTTTTCCACCAAACCCACAAAATATATAACATACGGTACTTATTTAACTGTAACTCCATTGGAGTAGTGTACTTACTCTCTTGTTCTTGCACCTGTTTCTACATAGGAAAAACTAAGAGAATGTTCAAAGACAGGGTAAGAGAGCATAGAGATAGTATATTAGCCAAAATCCCAAAAACCAGTGTAACAAAACACTTCCATGAGTTTCATGGAGCAAAACCAGACTCTGAGATTTACCGGTATCGATAAAGGAATTGTTAATGGAAGAGGGAGTAACAATGATAAATGTCTCTTAAGGAAATAATGTGCCTGGATGTACAGGCTAAAAACTTTAACAGCTAATGGACTTAATGAGAAATTAGAATTTGCATGTTTTCTGGGATACTAGTAGCTTTAAACAAATTACTGTTTCTTTAAGTTTATACATGCTGTATAATCTCAACATGATGTTTGAATATATGTGGTTCTATGATCCCAAGATTTTAGTGACTCCTCCTTCTAGTAATATATTTTCACATACAGATTGAGATGAAGGAAATGCAGAAACCATCTAGGTACTCTTATGGAAACCTTATTTAGGTTTTGTCTACTTTCTAGTAACAGGTTACATATTCTAATTAAAGATTAGAACAATATTCTGTTGCCCGTAGTAGCTTATTTGGTGACTAAATAAGATTTGTAATATCCCTATGGGGACTCGTGTGTTGTTCTGCCTCCCTCATATCCAATTGTTTATATGTATCTCTATCTAATATTGTGATTGTCTATTACGGTGTTTTGCTTAAAATAATGTTGATTATAGACATAGTATGACACGCTATGAAACTTTCACCTGCAACGTGGGCGTGACAAGATCAAATAAAAGGGAGTGGAAGTAACCTATCGATAGCCCAGTTGAAGCCCCACAGGCACAGGAGAGTGGGGGGGGAAACGTGCGTAGGTTGTATCTCAAGCTGTGCAGGATTGGCCCTGGACACACGCTGACTAACAACACGCTGACCCCAGTACAGTGCTGAGTTTGTGCCGCATATACTTGGATTTCATTAATTAGTGAGACTCCCACACATGTTGTTACAGATGCTATGCTTGGATCAAGGATCCTAAACTGTTTGTGAATCAGATGCAAGGTGATGGTGAGTCTCACAGGAAGCGGTTCCTAACTATTAACTTAGAGGAAAAGCATTACTTCCAATATCCTATGGTTTCTGCTGATCATCTTTGCAACCTTTACCAAGGTATTAACCTGTTTCAATTTGTGCGCTAACTGGCTCACAGACACCTGCATTTAAAGGGTCGATATATAAGGCAAAAGGATACACTTGGATACTGTGGTTAAAAGACTGTCCTCTATGCTCAAATACTATATCTAGATTATCATTACTGCATCCCACTTTGTATTATTTATGATTGCAGGTTTTGTCACTTCATGTACCTAGATACTTTGTGTTGTTTATGTAAAGGAGTGTTATAGCATAGATCCCAGTGGTATTATCTTTGCCAGCTAATTTCCCTTCCGCTTCGGTTGGGTCTGGTGGAGGACGGGTGTTGCTCTATCCTCTCCTTGAGGTCTTGTGTGTGTGTATATGATATGTCTGAGCGGACAACATAGATCCTATATTTTTACCAGTCCAGGCATTATCTTTTTGTGGAGCCTGGTGCTGGTTGTGGTGTTGTTGTTCCCTAACTTTTGAGACATATGCAGCGATTTCCTGTCCTATTTTAACTTGTATTTTTGTATGATATTGCATTTGCTTGCTATATTATTAAAACAGTTGGATACGTATTTTTGTGCATTTGGGGATGTATCACATTTTCCCCACTGACACATGCTAAATTTTACTGTCAATTATGACAATGCTAAATAAATTTGGACTTTATATTAAAAGATGTGCTGAATTCCCTATCTTTATTTAAGAACTCCTATATACATTAGATGTTCTGGCTCATCTCATCTGTGGGTGAGCTTTCTCTTTGCATTTATATTGGTTTTATGGGTCTGCACCTATCAAGGTAGGGATGGGCGAATGTGCAAATTTTCGAATTTCGAATGTAGAACGAATGTTATTACCGAAATTCGAATTCTAAATTTGAATGTCGATAAGAACGAATATTCTTAAAAATTCGAAAATCGAATGTTATTTACAGTTTTCGAATGTCACTTTCGAATTCGAATGTTTATAATTATATCGAATGTCTACATTCAAAATTCGAATTTTTCGAATTCAAATATAAATTCGAATTTTTCGAATTCGAATAAAAATTCAAATTTTTTCGAATTCGAATATTGCATAATTCGAATATTACATTTAAAAGCATTAGAAATACTATTACAATCTAAATTCGAATTTTTCGAATTCGAATACACGTATTGCATAATTCGAATATTACATTTAAAGAAAAAGCATTAGAAATACTATTACAATCTAAATTCAAATTTTTCGAATTCGAATACACGTATTGCATAATTCGAATATTACATTTAAAGAAAAAGCATTAGAAATACTATTACAATCTAAATTCGAATTTTCGAATTTGAATATTGCATAATTCGAATATTACATTTAAAGAAAAAGCATTAGAAATACTACTACAATCTAAATTCGAGTTTTTCGAATTCGAATACACGTATTGCATAATTCGAATATTATATTTAAAGAAAAAGCATTAGAAATACTATTACAATCTAAATTCGAATTTTTCGAATTCGAATACACGTATTGCATAATTCGAATATTACATTTAAAGAAAAAGCATTAGAAATACTGTACTATTACAATCTAAATTCAAATTTTTCGAATTCGAATATTGCATAATTCGAATATTACATTTAAAAGCATTAGAAATACTATTACAATCTAAATTCGAATTTTTCGAATTCGAATACACGTATTGCATAATTCGAATATTACATTTAAAGAAAAAGCATTAGAAATACTATTACAATCTAAATTCGAATTTTTCGAATTCGAATACACGTATTGCATAATTCGAATATTACATTTAAAGAAAAAGCATTAGAAATACTGTTACAATCTAAATTCGAATTTTTCGAATTCGAATACACGTATTGCATAATTCGAATATTACATTTAAAGAAAAAGCATTAGAAATACTATTACAATCTAAATTCGAATTTTTCGAATTTTTCGAATATTGCATAATTCGAATATTACATTTAAAGAAAAAGCATTAGAAATACTATTACAATCTAAATTCGAATTTTTCGAATTCGAATACACTTATTGCATAATTCGAATATTACATTTAAAGAAAAAGCATTAGAAATACTATTACAATCTAAATTCGAATTTTTTGAATTCGAATACACGTATTGCATAATTAGAATATTACATTTAAAGAAAAAGCATTAGAAATACTATTACAATCTAAATTCGAATTTTTCGAATTCGAATATTGCATAATTCGAATATTAAATTTAAAAGCATTAGAAATACTATTACAATCTAAATTCGAATTTTTCGAATTCGAATACACGTATTGCATAATTCGAATATTACATTTAAAGAAAAAGCATTAGAAATACTATTACAATCTAAATTCGAATTTTTCGAATTCGAATACACATATTGCATAATTCAAATATTACATTTAAAGAAAAAGCATTAGAAATACTATTACAATCTAAATTCAAATTTTTCGAATTCGAATATTGCATAATTCGAATATTACATTTAAAGAAAAAGCATTAGAAATACTATTACAATCTAAATTCGAATTTTCGAATTTGAATATTGCATAATTCGAATATTACATTTAAAGAAAAAGCATTAGAAATACTACTACAATCTAAATTCGAGTTTTTCAAATTCGAATACACGTATTGCATAATTCGAATATTATATTTAAAGAAAAAGCATTAGAAATACTATTACAATCTAAATTCGAATTTTTCGAATTCGAATACACGTATTGCATAATTCAAATATTACATTTAAAGAAAAAGCATTAGAAATACTGTACTATTACAATCTAAATTCAAATTTTTCGAATTCGAATATTGCATAATTCGAATATTACATTTAAAAGCATTAGAAATACTATTACAATCTAAATTCGAATTTTTCGAATTCGAATACACGTATTGCATAATTCGAATATTACATTTAAAGAAAAAGCATTAGAAATACTATTACAATCTAAATTCGAATTTTTCGAATTCGAATACACGTATTGCATAATTCGAATATTACATTTAAAGAAAAAGCATTAGAAATACTGTTACAATCTAAATTCGAATTTTTCGAATTCGAATACACGTATTGCATAATTCGAATATTACATTTAAAGAAAAAGCATTAGAAATACTATTACAATCTAAATACGAATTTTTCGAATTCGAATATTGCATAATTCGAATATTACATTTAAAGAAAAAGCATTAGAAATACTATTACAATCTAAATTCGAATTTTTCGAATTTTTCGAATATTGCATAATTCGAATATTACATTTAAAGAAAAAGCATTAGAAATACTATTACAATCTAAATTCGAATTTTTCGAATTTTTCGAATATTGCATAATTCGAATATTACATTTAAAGAAAAAGCATTAGAAATACTATTACAATCTAAATTCGAATTTTTCGAATTCGAATACACTTATTGCATAATTCGAATATTACATTTAAAGAAAAAGCATTAGAAATACTATTACAATCTAAATTCGAATTTTTTGAATTCGAATACACGTATTGCATAATTCGAATATTACATTTAAAGAAAAAGCATTAGAAATACTATTACAATCTAAATTCGAATTTTTCGAATTCGAATATTGCATAATTCGAATATTAAATTTAAAAGCATTAGAAATACTATTACAATCTAAATTCGAATTTTTCGAATTCGAATACACGTATTGCATAATTCGAATATTACATTTAAAGAAAAAGCATTAGAAATACTATTACAATCTAAATTCGAATTTTTCGAATTCGAATACACATATTGCATAATTCAAATATTACATTTAAAGAAAAAGCATTAGAAATACTATTACAATCTAAATTCAAATTTTTCGAATTCGAATATTGCATAATTCGAATATTACATTTAAAGAAAAAGCATTAGAAATACTATTACAATCTAAATTCGAATTTTTC
The DNA here is from genome assembly GCF_027579735.1 of Bombina bombina. Taxonomy (NCBI): domain Eukaryota; kingdom Metazoa; phylum Chordata; class Amphibia; order Anura; family Bombinatoridae; genus Bombina; species Bombina bombina. Next base: position 389,542,447 of record NC_069503.1, on the reverse strand, counting down.
GAATTCGAATACACGTATTGCATAATTCGAATATTACATTTAAAGAAAAAGCATTAGAAATACTATTACAATCTAAATTCAAATTTTTCGAATTCGAATATTGCATAATTCGAATATTACATTTAAAGAAAAAGCATTAGAAATACTATTACAATCTAAATTCGAATTTTTCGAATTCGAATATTGCATAATTCGAATATTACATTTAAAGAAAAAGCATTAGAAATACTATTACAATCTAAATTCAAATTTTTCGAATTCGAATATTTTCGAATGTAATCGTAAAATTTGAAACCGAACATTCGAAAATCGAATGTTAGAATGTTATGTAAACATTCGAAATTCGATTCGAACGAACGAATATGTTAAAATTCGTGCCGTTTTACGAATGTTGCGAAACATTCGCCCATCCCTATATCAAGGTTACTACCTTGACATATAAGTCTAATAATTAATATAATATTTATATAAAATCAATTAACAACACTACACAAAATCTCCAGAAAGATAAGTAGAAAATTGACCAACAAAAGAGAAAGTATTAATCCCTAGAAAGTGTTAAAGCATTGCATATGCAGTAAACTCAGAAGCCCTGGATGAACAAAGAGGTTCACCTCTTACTGGATGCATGAGATGCTGCTTTTAGATCTGGTGATGCTGAGGCCTACAGATCAACTAGAATTAATAAAAAAAAAAAAGAATAAAAAGAGCTAAATATGACCTGAAATTGCATATTGAAGATCATTTTCAGAACAACTCCGATCCCCGACGCATGTGGCAGGACAATCAGGCCATTACGGATAACAAACCTGTAAATCATTTTAACTAATGATGCCTCCTTCCCGAATTAATTAAACTACTTCTATGCCCGTTTTGATCAGGACAATAAAGAACCAACAAGTAAAGCTGTGCTCTATTCAGATGAACAGCCTCTAACTTTTTCTGTTACTGAAGTGTACCATGCACTTTCTAGGGTATATGCACGTAAAGCAGCTGGTCAAGATGGTATCCCTGGGCATGTGCTTAGGGCATGAGCTAAAGTACTGGCTGAGGTTCTTACTGACATTTTCAATCTGTAACTGGTCCAAGCAGTTGTCCCTGTGTGTTTTAAGTTAACAACCATTATACCAGTGCCAAAACAATCTGTTACAGTGAGTTTGAATTACTATCGCCCCATTGCACTCACTTCGACCAAAAAGCAATGTCAAAGCCATATATGTCTGCTATTTCTGAACAAAGGGGATCCCAGAGAAGCATTTACAACCATTTGTGCCATAACTGCACAAGCTGTTTGTAAATAATTTCAGTAAGAAACCTAAAATTGTGAAAAAGTTAAAAAAAAATTTTATTTGATCACATTTGGCGGTGAAATGTTGGCATGAAATATACCAAAATGGGCCTAGATCAATACTTTCGGTTGTCTACTAAAAAAAAATATAGTTTTGAAAGGTAAATATAAAAAAGGCTCTGATTCTGTTTAAATGTAGTGATGGCAAAAATGCTAAAAAGGCTCTGGTCTTTTGGGGAAGTTTTTGCTTGAAATGCCTGGTCCTTAAGGGGTTAACTTTGCAGACGATACCACCATAGTAGGCTGGATCAGTAACAATGATAAGACAGCCTATAGTGAGGAGGAGGTAGACCATCTGGTGACATGGTGCGCTGAAAATAATCTGGATCTTAATACAGAGAAGACCAAAGAGATCTTTGTAGATTACAGAAAGACCAAACGTTGTACACATATGCCCATTTATATATATGAAACTAAGGTAGAACGTGTGACAAGTTTCAAATTTCTGGGAATTTACATCTCTGAAGATTTGTCTTGGACATTGAATACCTCTGCACTGGTGAAGAAGGCACAACAATGACTTCTTTCTGAGGAGGCTAAAGAAAGTTAATTTGTCCCCTCAGACTCTGGTCAATTTCTACCATTGTACCATTGAGAGTATTCTTACCAACTGTATTAAAGTGTGGTACAGCAATTGTACCAACTCTGACCACAAGGCTCTGCAAAGGGTGGTAAAAACAGCCCTAACTACTAAAATTGACTATGGTTCATCATGCTGATTTGCACTATGTACTTTCGTGCTCCGATGACAATTATCCCTACTGTGCAGATTATTGCTTTTGCACACATTTCACTTATTGCACATTTCAATTCTTGTCCACTTATTTATATTCACCCACCTTATACTATTTTTTCGTTATATTTTGGTTAGATACTTACTACATTTCCTTGTCTTTGTTTTTATACTTTGTGCAATGACAATAAAAGGAATCTAATCTAATCTAATCTAAAAACATGGAATTTTTCCAGCGCACAACTAGTGTCACTGAGCAGAAAAGAAAGTAGTCACCTATAGTGGAGCTTGAATATATGCGAAGGATGTTATATTTCTGCAATAGGCAATCCTGCAGCACAGTCAATGTGGTTGTATGGCAATTAACATTTAGTGATGTCACGAATAGTTTGCCGGCGAATAGTTACCGGCGAACATAGCATGTTCGCGTTCGCTGCGGCGGGCGAACATATGCGATGTTCAATCCGCCCCCTATTCATCATCATTGAGTAAACTTTGAACCTGTATCTCACAGTCTGCAGAAACATTCCAGCCAATCAGCAGCAGACCCTCGTTCCCAGACCCTCCCAGCTCCTGGACAGCAGCCATTTTAGATTCATTCGGAAGCTGTATTGTTAGTGAGAGGAGGGACAGTGTAGCTGCTGGTGATTTAATAGGGAAATTGATAGCTAGGCTAGTGTATTCAGTGTCCACTACAGTCCTGAAGGACTCATCTGATCTCTGCTGTAAGGACAGCACCCCAAAAAGCCCTTTTTAGGGCTAGAACATCATTTTTTATTTTTTTTTCCTGTGTAATCTAATTGCAGTTGCCTGCCTGCCAAGCCACTTGCCCAGTGCCACCACTCATATCTCTTGTAACAGTAGTGTAAATTTAAAAAAAAAAAACTTTTTTGACTGTGAAACATCAGTCTGCTTGTGTAATCTAATTGCAGTTGCCTGCCTGCCTGCCAGTTTGTGTGTGCCAGGCCCACTTGCCAAGTGCCACCACTCATATCTGGTGTAACAGTAGTGTAAATTTAAAAAAAAAAAACTTTTTTGACTGTGAAACATCAGTCTGCTAGTGTAATCTATTTGCAGTTGCCTGCCTGCCAGCGTGTGTGCCAGGCCCACTTGCCCAGTGCCACCACTCATATCTGGTGTAACAGTAGTGTAAATTAAAAAAAAAAAACTTTTTTGACTGTGAAACATCAGTCTGCTTGTGTAATCTAATTGCAGTTGCCTGCCTGCCTGCCAGCGTGTGTGCCAGGCCCACTTGCCAAGTGCCACCACTCATATCTGGTGTAACAGTAGTGTAAATTTAAAAAAAAAAAAACTTTTTTGACTGTGAAACATCAGTCTGCTTGTGTAATCTAATTGCAGTTGCCTGCCTGCCAGCGTGTGTGCCAGGCACACAGCGTATACTGTGCCCACTTGCCCAGTGCCACCACTCATATCTGGTGTAACAGTAGTGTAAATTTAAAAACAAAAAACTTTTTGGACTGTGAAATATCAGTCTGCTTTTTTGTGTCAGGCTTACAGCATATACTGTGCCCACTTGCCTAGTGCCACCACTCATATCTTGTTTAACAGTAGTGTAAGTGTACATTTAAAAAAATAAAAACTTTTTGGACTGTGAAACATTAGTCTGCTTTTTTGTGTCAGGCTCACAGCGTATACTGTGCCCACTTGCCCAGTGCCACCACTCATATCTTGTTTAATAGTAGTGTAAGTGTACATTTAAAAACAAAAAAACTTTTTGGACTGTGAAACATCAGTCTGCTTTTTTGTGTCAGGCTCACAGCTTATACTGGGCCCACTTGCCCAGTGCCACCACTCATATCTTGTTTAATAGTAGTGTAAGTGTACATTTAAAAAAATAAAAACTTTTTGGACTGTGAAAACATCAGTCTACTTCTTTGTGTCAGGCTCACAGCTTATACTGTGCCCACTTGCCCAGTGGCACCACTCATATCTTGTTTAATAGTAATGTAAGTGTACATTTAAAAAAAATGACAGGCAGAGGCAGGCCACCCCGCAGGTACCGTCGTGGTCGTAGTGCTGTAATTCCCTTTGGCCCTAGAATAATGCCCAGTGTTCAGAGGCCACGTACCATGAACTCGAAAAGTTCTGAGGACATAGTTGACTTTTTAATACAGGACACCCAATCTTCTATAGCTTCCGCTCCAAACCTTGACGCACCATCCTCCTCCAGCTTATCTTCGGGCAGCACCTCTCAAGTTACCACTCGCCCGCCTGCCGCCACCACCAACACTAGCACCACAGCCGCTTCACCTGATCTGTCAGAGGAGTTATTTACACATCAGTTGGAAGAAATGAGTGATGCGCAACCATTATTGCCAGAGGATGTAGATATGTCTCAGTCAGGCAGCATAACACACATGGACGTACGGTGTGATGATGATGATGTTGTACCCACTGCGGGAGTTTGGTCTGTCACTGTGAAGCGGGCGTAACCCTTGCACTACCTGATCGATACAACATCATACCTGATGTTTTAAAGCACGTTATTCCAAACAATTTAGGAATGTTAGGTGATTTATGCCCTTTATGGATTAAAACCATACTCTGCATCAACTATGTAATTTTCCATGGGAGTTTTGCCATGGATCCCCCACCGGCACGCCACAGTCCAGGTGTTAGTCCCCTTGAAACAACTTTCCCATCACTATTGTGGCCAGAAAGAATCCCTGTGGGTTTTAAAATTCTGCCCATTGAAGTCAATGGGGGTTCACCCGGTTCGCCGGTTCGCAAACTTTTGCGGGAGTTTGTGTTCGCAGTTCGCGAACCCAAATTTTTAGGTTCGCGACATCACTAGCCTCTGCATGTCATTTTTTTTTCGATTAGTGGTACTATTTACAAACAACTTATGCAATTATGGCATAAATGGTTGTAAATGCTTCTCTGGGATCCCCTTTGTTCAGAAATAGCAGACATAAATGACTTTGGCATTGCTTTCTGGTAATTAGAAGGCCGCTAAATGCTGCTGCGCATCACACGTGTATTATGGCTAGCAGTGAAGGGGTTAATTAGGTAGTTTGTAGGGAGCTTGCAGGGTTAATTTTAGCTTTAGTGTAGAGATCAGCCTCTCACCTGACACATCAGATCCCCTGATCCCTCCCAAACAGCTCCCTTCCCTCACCAACCCCACAATTGTCCTCGCCATCTTAAGTACTGGCTGAAAGTCTGCCAGTACTAAATTAAAAGGTTTTTTAATTTTTTTAGCATATTTACATATGCTGTGGTGTAGCATCCCCCTTAGCCCCCAACCTCCCTGATCCCCCCCAAAACAGCTCTCTAACCCTCCCCATTTGCCTTATTGGTGGCCATCTTAGGTACTGGCAGCTGTCTGCCAGTACCCAGTTTGCAAAAAAAAGTAGTTTTTTCTGTTTTTATTTTTGTTTTCTGTAGTGTAGCTCCCCCCACAGACCAACCCCCACCACCTGCCTGATCTTTTTTTTATACATTTTTATTCCTTTTTTTTTTTAATTTTACATCAACTTTTTCTGTAGTGTAGTGGTTTCCACCTGCTCCCTCCCCGTGCACTCGCCCGCCCCCGCCCTCCCGTGCACACGCGCGTCTGTGCGCGCCCCCGGACATCCCCGCCCACGATCCCGCCCCCCTCCACTGACTGCTATTATTTCACAGTCAAATTTCTATTTTTTTTTTTAACCCCTTAAGGACCAAGGCCATTTTTAAATTTCTTTCCCTCAAGGACCAGGGCTATTTTTACATTTCTGCGGTGTTTGTGTTTAGCTGTAATTTTCCTCTTACTCATTTACTGTACCCACACATATTATATACTGTTTTTCTCGCCATTAAATGGACTTTCTAAAGATACCATTATTTTCATCATATCTTATAATTTATTATTAAAATTATTATAAAATATGAGGAAAAAATGGAAAAAACACACTTTTTCTAAATTTGACCCCCAAAATCTGTTACACATCTACAACCACCAAAAAACAACGAGGCTAAATAGTTTCTAAATTTTGTCCTGAGTTTAGAAATACCCAATGTTAACATATTCTTTGCTTTTTTTGTAAGTTAAATACAAGTAGCACTTTGCTATTTCAAAACCACTTTTTTTCAAAATGAGTGCTAGTTACATTGGAACCCTGATATCTGTCAGGAATACCTGAATATCCCTTGACATGTATATATATATTTTTTATAAGACATCCCAAAGTATTGATCTAGGCCCATTTTGGTATATTTCATGCCACCATTTCACCGCCAAATGCGATCAAATAAAAAAAAAATGTTCACTTTTTCACAAACTTTAGGTTTCTCACAGAAATTATTTACAAACAACTTATGCAATTATGGCATAAATGGTTGTAAATGCTTCTCTGGGATCCCCTTTGTTCAGAAATAGCAGACTTATATGGCTTTCGCGTTGCTTTTTGGTAATTAGAAGGCTGCTAAATGCCACTGCGCACCACACGTGTTTTATGCCCAGCAGTGAAGGGGTTAATTAGGGAGCATGTAGGGAGCTTGTAGAGTTAATTTTAGCTTAAGTGTAGTATAGTAGACAACCCAAAGTATTGATCTAGGCCCATTTTGGTATATTTCATGCCACCATTTCACCGCCATTTCAAATGCGATCAAATTAAAATAAAACGTAAAATTTTTCACAATTTTAGGTTTCTCACTAAAATCATTTACAAACAGCTTGTGCAATTATGGCACAAATGGTTGTAAATGCTTCTCTGGGATCCCCTTTGTTCAGAAATAGCAGACATATATGACTTTGGCGTTGCTTTCTGGTAATTAGAAGGCCGCTAAATGCTGCTGCGCATCACATGTGTATTATGGTTAGCAGTGAAGGGGTTAATTAGGTAGTTTGTAGGGAGCTTGCAGGGTTAATTTTAGCTTTAGTGTAGAGATCAGCCTCCCACCTGACACATCAGACCCCCTGATCCCTCCCAAACAGCTCCCTTCCCTCCCCCACAATTGTCCCCGCCATCTTAATTACTGGCAGAAAGTCTGCCAGTACTAAAATAAAAGGTTTTTCATTTTTTTTTTAGCATATTTACATATGCTGTGGTGTAGCATCCCCCCCTTAGCACCCAACCTCCCTGATCCCCCCAAAACAGCTTTCTAACCCTCCCCATCTGCCTTATTGGCGGCCACCTTGGGTACTGGCAGCTGTCTGTTATTATTTCACAGTCAAAAAGTGTTGTTTTTTTAAATCTACACTTCTGTCACACCAGATATGAGTGGTGGCACTGGGCAAGTGGGCACAGTATACGCTGTGAGCCTGACACACACGCTGGCAGGCAGGCAACTGCAATTAGATTACACAGGGAAAAAAAAAAAAAAGCAGACTGATGTTCTAGCCCTAAAAAGGGCTTTTTGGGGTGCTGTCCTTACAGCAGAGATCAGATGAGTCCTTCAGGACTGTAGTGGACACTGAATACACTAGCCTAGCTATCAATTTCCCTATTATATCAGCAGCAGCTACACTGTCCCTCATCTCACTAAGAATGCAGCTTCCAAATGAATCTAAAATGGATGCTGTGCAGGAGGTGGGAGGGTCTGGGAGGGAGTGTCTGCCGCTGATTGGCTGTAATGTGTCTGCTGACTGTGAGGTAAAGGGTCAAAGTTTACTCAATGATGAAGAATAGGGGGTGGATCGAACATTGCATATGTTCGCCCGCCGCGGCGAACGTGAACATGCTATGTTCGCCGGGAACTATTCGCCGGCGAACTATTCGCGACATCACTAGTTGCAGTTTCTTGTCATACCAAAGATAATTAAACAGAAAAAAAGCAATTAAACAAGCCAGATACAACATGGGTAGTTATATTCCCTTACTGCAGAGTATATACCTGTAGTTTGTCATGCTTGTCTAGATATATTAGAAATTCTCCTCCCCAACCTAAAATTAGAAACTGGTTACAGTTAAAATTTGGGTGGAGGGAGGTAATTTAAAGGATTAACATCTATACAAATACCTTGTTGATCCTTCTTAGCTATGTGCAGGAACTAAAGTATTTAGAGGACCAGGGAGAAAACAATACCTAAAACCAGGCAATACATAAATAATATTAATGCCAATATGCAGTCCCATATTTGAATCTTCTGTTGTTCCAGGGAAAAATAGTACATTAATATAGCACAGTTATGTGACAGTCCAGATCTGAACTTTTAACCATATACAAAAAATCTTCAGGTTGAAGAAATTTTTTATTTTGACTTAATCTGCAAGACTAGAATTGCACTTTTCCTCTGGATCACCTTAGCAGCAAGATTAATCACATAAAGGCCAGCTAAAAATAGTCCAAAACATTCTTTGGTTTCAAAATAGTTGTTAGAATTAACTGACAGAAAAATGTAGTATGACCATCTAGTGATTAAATCTACTATGTTTTTAAATACTTCACCAACATTCCGACTTGAGACTTTAAAAAAAAAAAAATAAGATTATATAGCGTAGTATCTATCTATGTAATCACATCAACAGCCCCCTTAACAAATACGTGGGGAAAAACACTCAATTCTTCTGGGTGCTCCACAAAAAAACTTCTGCAAGGGTAATATTGCCAAGCACTTATATTAATGTAGAACATGTCCTTTTAGTGACTTGATTGGCTTCATAACACCCAAAAGTTTGGCTCATTAGAGCCCTTATTGTAAGTTATTTTGGTATTATATATGAGGATTAGTGAAAAAAAATGTTAAAGGCAATACAAACTTTATATCTCCGAAAAGGCACTCATATATTTTTCATGTTATGTAGCCTTTTCCATGTTATGAGCTGGATCTTAAATTGAGCTTACTCTTAGAGCCTCTAAATACAGGCTTCGGTGTGTGCTTCAACACCTTTTTCCTCTAAGATAGCTCTCTTCAGGATATGTCTGAATCCGATCTTGTAGATAAACAAAGGGTGCAAAAGTGAAGCCAGATACTCATCTTCAAGTTATGCAGAGACCCCCAGCGGCTAGCTTTACTTCGGCGTTATCTGGTAAATTGGCTCTGCTGTATTTTGCCAACTGTATTCCCAGGTTTAACGACAGAGATCCTTTAAAAGGAAACAGTGATTTAAAAGGAGTAGATGTAAACTCCTATCCCTAATGGTGAGTGCTGGAAAGTGGTATAAACTGCCCTCCTCACACTACCTTTTTACTGTATATAACCCTCAGAACTAAAAATGGTGGAATTAAGGGAACAGATTAAATATCTGAGGAATGGGCACATTTGCACAAAGAGGAGTGTTATTAAAAAAAGCACTAAAGAGTAACAATTTGGCCCAGTATTCACAAGTATTTCTTGAGAAGGTACATACTGTATATTAAGAATTTCAACAGTTAGGAATATACTGCAGTCCAAGCTACAGCTGTCACCTAGTACAACAATGAACCCTGTTTCTTTTACAGCAAATAGACCAGAAAAAAACATAAGTACCTGAATGCACTGGTGCACCTGAGCCACGAACAATATCTTTCTCTATTTCTCCATAATCACTTAGAATGATAATCAGACACCAAATTCTCCATTAACATACAACATTTTACATAAATACTTGTTTCTATTTTTCATTCCTTTGTTTAAACCAGTTTATTTTAAACTATTTCTATAAAACAATACATTATACAAATGCACACAATCCTTATACAACTTTAATGTCATTACTTTATGACAGGGCACATAATTAATTTGTATATGATCCCATGTGATTATTATACTTTATTTTGCATATGTTTACTTCATAATGATGTATGTAATCATTGCTTTTTTATGTTGCATTACACATGTTGATTTTTTTAATTTAGGAAATAATTTATTTGTTTAACTACAAGCAACCACATAGTTAATAATATATTTAATATTATTATGATGATTGTTAATATTTTTAGAAATATAGTGTCTGTAATAAAATATACATATTTAATGCAATTTAAAGGCATCATATTTTATTTTATAATAATTGTTATGCATATTATGTGATTTATCTTAATATATATTTTTTAAGCAGCTGGTGGTATTGCTGACATCAAGACTTTACACCAACTGAGAGCGGATGTAAAGTTTGTAAAATTGTGAGTTGATAACGGCAATGAGCTATTAATTACACCTGGTCTGTAGTACAATTGAAAACAGCTATTACATTAGTACAATTGAAAACAAGCATTACATAGAAAGTAATAGGAGTCATTAATGACAGCATGCTGTTGCTAAGTGGTTTTATTAACTAATTTACCAGTTCTAATTTAATGGTGCATGGGCTTTAAATGATAATGGCAGGACTGCCACAAGTTTAAGGCATGCATTATTACCTGCACATCTCGTGTAATCTTGTGATCTTTATTTTTCAAATACTTTTAATTTTAGATGTTAACAAGTTTGCTTAAAAAGTATTATTTCAGTAGCGTCAGGCAATTTCTACAAATGAGGCAAATTGTAAGTAAATCAGTTTAACTTCCCACTGATATATAATTTGTATGTATTTGCTTTAAATTTGACTGGGTGGTAGATTAACTACTTAGCTGCTGAGTCACTTCACACTTCTGTGCCTAGATGTTTTGGAGCTTTTAGATGCTGCTTTTTCATTGAGAAATCAACACAAAATATACAGTATACTGCTTTTTCAGCAGATCCATCAGATTCAAACCATACTTAAATTTTATATTGTGGAATGTGAAAAATCTGTAAGATTGAAAAAATGCTTATTTAGTTGAAAGTATAATAAATAAGGTTGTAAACAACAGTGTGAGTTTTTGTTTCTAAACTCTATAAACAAAAGAATAAAGGTTTCTCTTCATATAAATAATAACCTTTGGATGTAATTATATAACTTTGATCTGCACATAGGAGATCCCATGAGGCTCTGATATATGCACATTTATTTATGCCAAGTGATCACAAATACCAACAGTGTCTATCTGACTATTCCAGCCAATATAGAGATTTATTTTGCAGAGAGCTTCTGGATTTTAAAACAAAGGGTCTTGTGGTTTCTCTGTCTTTTGATGGCCTGTTAAAGGTAGAAGGAGACCCCTTTTCAACAATTTGTTTTAACTATATTGTTTGTATAATGGTTCTTACACTTTTTCAGACACAAACTGTTTGAATTGCTCCCTGGAGAAGAGCCTTGACGGAGGGGAATTTGACCCCATTCAGGGAATGGAGCAGTCCAAGGGGTAGGATAGGTGGAGCTAGGGGGGAAGGGATAAACGGGGGGTAACGGAAGCTGTCCTTTCTCTTTGGTTCCTGCAAACGCAAGGTGAAGTTTGTGAGCGGAGCTTGCGTTTGCAGTGGCCTAGGAGAATGGGTAGCGTTTTAGAGGATGTCCAGAGGGTGGCTGCGGCAAGGGGCACGGCATGGCTGAGGGCTTACCTTGCTGCTGCTAAGCTCCCTGAGATGGTGGAGGGGGCGGATGGAGAAGGGACCAGGAACATCAGGCCACTGAGGCGGTCAAGGCCTCCGGAGCGTTTGTCCCCTGATGGCGGCGGTGGCAGGAACGGAGACGGCATGGGGCCCCATCGTGCAGGAGGTGAAAGGAGAGGCCGGACGGTGAGTCGGAGGAGCGGTGCGGAACAGCGGAGGGCCCAAGAAGGAGAGGCGGGGCACTGGAAGGAGGCACCGTTGGTGAGTCACGCAGGAGGAGCAGAGGCTAGTGACTGGATGGTGGCGCAGGAGGTGGATGATGGCCGGAGGCGGGAACAGCTTGTCCGGAGCAGCGGAGCAGCAGGTAAGACGGCCAGCGGTGGAGGGCTGGGCCTTGATCCGACTAAGAGCACCACTAAGAGGGGAAAAAGGCAGGCCACACATGTCGGGAGGGACACGGCAGGGGAGGGATCTCCCCAGGCTGATGAGAATGGCCGGGAGCGGGCTGTGAGGGCGGGAAACAATAGAGGCCGGATTGTGGAAAAGGGCAGGCAGGCCACACATGTCGGGAGAGACACGGCAGGGGAGGGATCTCCCCAGGCTGATGAGAATGGCTGGGAGCTGGCTGTGGGGGCGGGAAACATAAGAGGCCGGATTGTGGAGCAGGGTAGGGGCAGTGAAGAGTATGAGAGCGCAGGGAGCAAAGGATTGAGGAAGGGGGTGAGGGGGCAAGAACAAAGGGGGAGGGGAGGCAGAAAGGGAGGGTGGGGGTTAGAGGGAGGTTGAACCAGAGGAGTGTAAAAGCAGGGGGTAGAGAACAGCAGCAGTTAGTGAGTGGGGGTGTGGTGTAGCTGGGATTAGGGCTGGGACTCAGATTCCTGACACTAGGCCAAGGGATAAGGCTACTATGATAGGAAAGGGGCGGGGAAAAAAGAGGGGAGCGGGATTCAGGGAGCAGGTTTGGATAGGGGGCAGCACGGAGGGGATAAGGAGGGGAGTGTGTTTAACTTTTCAATTGTATCCCCTACAGGTGTGGGAGATGAGGCTGAGGAGCAAGTGGACGGTGGGGCAGAGGCTTCTGCGGCAGCTGTGAGTCCGGACGTGGATGGAGATGCGCTGTGCTTGGATTACTCCTGCAGCGACTTGGAGCTGGAGGACCCTGGAGAGGGGACGTCTGCAGGACCAGTGGGGCAACGGCAGGTAGGGGACCTTGCCACACTTTAGCATTTGATTAGGGTTTTGGCATCAGAGCATAGTGGGCAGTTAAGGGGGGCAGGTAGGGTAGGGAGTGAGCCTAGGGAAGGGAGTATAAGGGGGGAGGCAGGATAGGGGTCTCACTGTTTCCTCCCCACAGATACGGCAACAAGGAAGGGATTCCTTGGTGCGCCACAGTCCACGGAGGTCAGGATCAGAACGGCGGAGGGACAGATCTCGTTCGCCTAGGGAGAGGATGAGGCACAGGAGGGACAGATGGTCTCCTACATGGGGGAGGCTGGAGAGAGATAGTGACAGAGGTAGCAGGAGGAGGAGGTCCAGATCTCCATCACCAAGAAGGGGTGAAAACAGGCCTAGGGGGCGTATAGCCGGGAGACAGACCGGAGCCAAGGAAGCAACAAGGGTGGAAAGTATGGGAGCAGCTACGGAGCCCAGGACGGCATGTGAGGGTGTTCCTGAAGCAGTGAGTGTGGATGGTGGTGAGAATGGAGCTGGAGGGGCGCAGGGTGCATTATTGAAGGGTTTAAGGGATTTGCTGGTGCAATTTGAAAAGCAGACAGGAAATCAGCAATGGAATGTGGCGGCAGCTTGGGGGATTGGGGCAGGAACTGGGGTTGCTGGGATGGCAGGTATCACAGGTTCGGGAGGAGGCGGCCAGGCGCAAGGGGTGGCCACACAGGGTCAGACCAGTGGGAGTGTTGCCGGGATGGCAGGTATCACGGTTTCAGGAGGAGGCAGCCAGGCGTTAGGAGTGGCCACACCGGGGCAGACCAGTGGGAGTAGCAGTGAGGTGTTGAAGGTGCCTGAAAGCGCGTTGAGGAGGCCATGCTTGTGTTCAATCGGGCATTTGGGGATCCACCTGACGCAGGACGTGAAGGAAAAAATTTGGAAAAGAGAATTCTTGGAGATATTTTCTTGCCGTTGGATCAATTAATGGAGATCAAGGAAGATGTGAAGGACAAAGAGAAGAAGGAGGAAGATGAGAGGAAGAAGAGGTACCGCAAGCTACCGAAAACGCTTTCTAATTGGTCAAAAGCCTTTTGTATTTTGGCAGCGGTTATTGGGGAAAAGTTTCCAGAACAATGCTCAGCATTATTCTGTTATTACGATGAAATCGCGGGGGCCTATTGGACTTATGGGGGAATGGTGTGGTGGAAGTATGACGAACAGTTTTGTCAGCGCCTGGCGGTGAGGAAAGAGATGAGATGGGACGATAGAGATATGGGCATCTGGTTGGAGTTAATGACTCCATTACGGGGGTCCTTTCGTGGCTCAAGTGGAGCAGTGGGGGGAGGAGTGTCCAGTGGTACCACGAGTGGGGGAACAATGTTGTCCAGTAAGAAAGGCCTATGTTTCCAATACAATGATGGCCAGTGTAAATTCGGGAGCAGTTGCAAGTATAAACATGCCTGCTGAGGTTGTGAAGGGGCCCACCCGTGGGCTAAATGCTTTAAGAAAGGTGGAGGAAGTGGACAATCAGGGGAGCTTACTCCTAAGGGCCAGGACCCCGGTGAGGGTAACAAGAATGGTGCCTTGGTTAGAACGGTTCGCTAGAGTGAAGGGGAAGGCGGGGGATGCGGAGCTTTTGCTCACGGGATTTTGCTCAGGTTTTTGGATTCCGTTTGTAGAAGGGGGGGGTGTTGAGATCTCAGGTAACTTAAAATCGGCTAGGGAATTCCCAGAGGTGGTCCAAGGGAAGCTGGACAAGGAGGTGGCATTGGGAAGGATGGCAGGCCCATTCGCCTGCCCACCTTGCAAGAATTTGAGGGTGTCCCCTTTAGGGGTGGTGCCCAAGAAAACAGAGGGGCAGTTCCGGATAATTCACCACTTGTCTTACCCGAAGGGAACATCGGTGAACGATGGCATTGATCCAGAGTTGACGGCGGTGAAGTATGCCTCTTTTGACAAGGCAGTGGGTTTGGTTAGGGAAGCAGGCGCAGGGGCTTTGTTGGGGAAAGTGGACATGGAGGCTGCCTTTCGGCTGTTACCAGTACATCCAATCTGCCATCATTTGCTCTGTGTTTTTTCCGGGGGGCCTATTATGTGGATCTCTGCTTATCGATGGGATGTTCCATATCATGTGCGTACTTTGAGAAGTTCAGCACCTTTGTGGAATGGGTGGTGAAGCAGGCCTCTGGGCTACGGTCTGTTGTCCATTATTTGGATGATTTCTTATTTGTGGGCAGGGCAAACGACCATTGATGGAGCAATTTTTTGCCATGGCCGAGGATTTTGGAATCCCGGTGGCAAATGACAAGACAGAGGGCCCAGTTACGGTTTTGAGTTTCTTGGGCATTGAGATTGATTCCGTGGCAATAGAGTGCCGTTTGCCGGTGGACAAGTTGGTTGATCGGAAAGGGACCATTGGGCGGGTGATGAGGAGATGGAAGATCCGGCTTCGTGAGCTGCAGTCTTTGGTAGGGAAGCTAAATTTTGCTTGTAGGATCATTCCGGTGGGGAGGGTGTTTTGCAGGAGGCTGTTGCTAGCCTCGGTGGGAATACGGGATCCAAACCATTGGATTAGTTTGGGGGCCGACCTGAGAGAGGACCTAAAGGTGTGGTTGCTGTTCTTGGAGGAGTTTAACGGGAGGGCATTGGTGCAGGAGAAGGCAGTTTCGAGTGGGGAGCTGCATCTGTTTACGGATGCGGCTGGGTCAGTTGGTTTCGGGGGCCTATTGTCAGGGTAGCTGGTCTGCGGGGAAGTGGCCTCAGGAGTGGAAGGAGGTGGGTCTTACGAATAACTTGGTTTTTCTGGAGCTATTTCCTTTGGTGGTGGCATTGAAGGTGTGGCAAGGCCACTTGCATGACAAGAGGGTCGTGTTTCACACAGATAATTCGGGTGTGGTATTCGCAATCAACAGATTGACATCTAGCTCTTTGCTGGTAGTGCGCTTGCTGAGGGTGTTTGTTCTGGATTGCATGTGGCTGAATGTTCTGTTTCGTGCTGTTCATGTGCCAGGTTGTACGAACATAATAACTGATGCTCTTTCTCGATTCCAGGGGGAGAGGTTTTGAGAGGTCGCCCCTGGTTCGGAGGAGGCAGGAATCGGATACCCACCAGAACTGTTACGGCTGGAGCGTTGGCTTTGATTAAAGTGGCCAGGGGAGCCTTAGCTCATGGTACTTGGGTGGCTTATGTGAGGACTTGGGGTAGGTGACTTGAGGTGCTGAAGATCAAGGGGTGGAAATCTTCACGTGAGGGGTGGATTCGAGGATTGTTGGAGTGGATTGGGGAATGGAGAGTAAGCGGTCTGTCTAAATCAGGGGTGAGGAGGAATGTGGCGGCGTTGGGGTTTCTGTTTAAGCTTTTGGGCTGGGAGGATTTAACGAAGTTGTTTGTGGTCCAGTTGGCGGTGAGAGGAGTGTGTAAAGGTCAGATGGGAAGAGATAAGAGGCGGCCAGTGGTATTTGGTACGTTGGTGCAGATAGTGGAATTTTTGGTGAAGGTGTGTAATTCAGAATTTGAAGTTCGGTTATTTAAGGCTGCATTTGTGTTGGCGTTTTTTGGGGCTTTCCGTATCCCAGAGTTGGTGGGAGCGAATAAAAAGGATGTCGGGGGGCTGCAGGTCAGGGATGTTTCAATTAAAGAAAAGGTGTTGTGGATTTGGCTTAGAAAGTCTAAGATGGATCAAGAAGGGGTAGGGCGTTGGGTGCAGATTAGAGAAACATCTGGTGTGTGCTGTCCAGTTGGGAATATGGCGGCATTTTTGGAGGTCAGGCCGTCAGGGCCCAATCTGTTATTCATTCATAGGGATGGTTTGTGTCTATCTCGCTTTCAGTTTTTGGCGGTATTCCAGCGGGTGTTGGTCGGTCTGGGCTATGTGGCGGAAGAGTTTGGCATGCATTCTTTTAGAATAGGAGCCGCTACGGAAGCCGCCAGCTTGGGGTTGGGTGAGAGCGTGATTAGAAAGATTGGGGGCTGGAAGTCTAGATGCTTTAAGTTGTATGTGAGGCCAGAGTTAAGAGTTTAGAATGTTACTTTGTTTTGACAGGTCCGGTGGAATGTTGGATTGTGGGACATTCCTACATCTATTGGGCTCGGAAGGCAGCAGCAGTTATGGAGCAAGGAACGCAGTTGAGGTTGGACAAGGAGACAGTGTTGTTAAGGTGGTTTGGGGTTAGGGGGCTGAGATGTGACCAAATGCTCAGGAAGGTAGTAGACTTTGCAAGATTGTTTCGGCCTCCGGCTATTTTAGTGATCCATGCGAGTGGGAACGATTTGGGATTTCAGTCGCAAAAGGAGTTGTTAGATAGGATCAAGAAGGATTTGGGCAGGTTAAGGGAATTATTTCCGGACCTGGTGTTAGTATGGTCTGACATTGAACCTCGTTCGGTGTGGAGGGCTGCTTGGGACTTTAAGAAATTGGAGGCCTATAGAAAAAAGATTAATAGGTCTATTACCAGTTTTGTAGCAAGGTTTTGGGGGTTTGGCATTCGCCCTGTAGAATTTGAGGGAGAAACAGGGAGCTGCTTCTTCTTAAAAGATGGGGTACACCTGAACGAGGTGGGGCTTCATCTTTTTAATTTT
Source organism: Bombina bombina (assembly GCF_027579735.1). Classification (NCBI taxonomy): domain Eukaryota; kingdom Metazoa; phylum Chordata; class Amphibia; order Anura; family Bombinatoridae; genus Bombina; species Bombina bombina. Next base: position 389,525,289 of record NC_069503.1, on the reverse strand, counting down.
AACATCAAGGAAGGGGTGTTAAAGGCCTTATCTCGGGTGGGGTGGGCCTGTCGGTGACGTGCTGTGGCGGGGGTGCTTGTTTTATATGCTGTAAGTTAAGAAAAGTGGGGACCTCCCTAAGAGGCGGGAGAGTTGTTGGGGGGATGTTCCTGGTGGTAAGCCGGTGGAAGGTTCATCCCTGTGGACAAGCACCTTTTGGTTATCAAGTTAATTTATTATGTTATTGAAATTTGTTGAATTTGATAAAGTTATATTTATTAAATAATTTAATAAATTCGGGCTGCGGCCTTTACACACACTTCTTTGTGTATTGAGTGTTCATTTATGGGCGGAATGTATACCTATATGGGGTCATTGCTCCCTGGAGGAGAGCCTTGACGGAGGGGAATTTGACCCCATTCAGGGAATGGAGCAGTCCAAGGGGTAGGATAGGTGGAGCTAGGGGGGGAAGGGATAAAAGGGGGGTAACGGAAGCTGTCCTTTCTCTTTGGTTCCTGCAAATGCAAGGTGAAGTTCCCTCCCTTATTGTTTGGTTTTGTCGCAGCTGTGGCGGGGGTGCTTGTTTTATATGCTGTAAGTTAAGAAAAGTGGGGACCTCCCTAAGAGGCTGGAGAGTTGTTGGGGGGATGTTCCTGGTGGTAAGCCGGTGGAAGGTTCATCCCTGTTGACAAGTACCTTTTGGTTATCAAGTTAATTTATTATGTTATTGGAATTTATTGAATTTGATAAAGTTATATTTATTAAATAATTTAATAAATGCGGGCTGTGGCCTTTACACCCACTTCTTTGTGTATTGAGTGTTCATTTATGGGCGGAATGTATACCTATATGGGGTCAAAGAGCAGGTGATTTTAAATTATGGGTCTTGACGATTTGTGGACTATTTCAAGGAAAAAGTAAAGCGACAATTTGGTGAAATGATCGTTGGATTTGAGCGTGTGATGTCACTTTGTTTGTGGAAACCAACCTTCTGAATGGAAAACCGTAATCATAGACATTGTTTACAATATACAGTCTGTGTAATATACAGATGTTCTAGTTGGGGTTGTTCTCTGTAAACTCCTGTGATTTTAACACATGTTTTAATAAATTGTTTTAACATTCATCTGAGTTCACTTCTATGTGCTCCTGCTGGAGTCTACCATTGCTTTTATATCTAGAGCTTGAGGTGAAGCTTTGCAGTATGTGAGTATACAACTTACATGTGAATTAAAGGGATACTGATCCCAATATTGTTTCTTTCATGATTAAGATAGAGCATGAAATTTTAAGCAACTTTCAAATTTACTCCTATTATCAATTTTTCTTTGTTAAAAAAGAAGGCCTCTAAGCTAAGGAGCCAGCCATTTTTTGGTTCAGGAAACCTGGGCAGCACTTGTTTAATGGTGGGTGCATTTCACCACCAATTAGCAAGCACAACCCAGGTTGTGAACCAAAAATGGACCGGCTTCTAAACTTACATTCTTGCTTTTCAAATAAAAATAGCAAGAGAATGAATTAAAATTGATAATAGGAGTAAATTAGAAAGTTGCTTAAAATTGCATGCTCTATCTGAATCTGGGATCCCTTATGCACATTTGGATTTGGGATTTAGCTTCCAATTGACTTTTTTTTTTGCTGATTTCCCTTTGAGATTGGCTTTGCTGATGCAAAAGTATGATTTTCTATCTGTCAAATTTTGTGAACTTTGAAATTTTGAATGGAATGATGTTAATAAAAGTTTGTCTTATTAACAAGCTTCCAATAAAAACCTGATGTAATAGTCTTTTTCACAGCAGTCATTTTGACAAATATAGGTGTTACCAATAATTAGGGTTCTATTCCATTTAGGTTTAAGAGAGCCAGGTTCCTGCTATTGCTAATGTGTAAGGGGAGGTCACACAAAATACTTGCCACTTTAGCTTATAGAAGATGTTTATTCAGATTTTTTCTGTTTTTTTATACTGCATACAAATATCCTGTATTTTCTGGTTTTATTCTAACAAAGAGACAGAGAAATAATTATATATGATCATTATGCCATTGTTAAAACAGCAACTCTAATGGTAGCCTAAGACTTTTGCACAGTACTGTATAAATGTGTATACATATGAATTTATGTATACATTTGTATATATATATATATATATATATATATATATATATATACACACATATATATATATATATATATATATATATATATATATATATATATATAAGTTTGGGAATATATATGTTTCAATATGTTCTATTGTTAAGTAGTGATGTCGCGAATAGTTCGCCGGCGAATAGTTCCCGGCGAACATGGCGTCATCATTGAGTAAACTTTGACCCTGTATCTCACAGTCTGCAGACACATTTCAGCCAATCAGCAGCAGACACTCCCTCCCAGACCCTCCCAGCTCCTGGACATCAGCCATTTTAGATTCATTCTGATCCTGCATTCTTAGTGAGAGGAGGGATAGTGTAGCTGCTGCTGATTTTATAGGGAAATTGATAGCTAGGCTAGTGTATTCAGTGTCCACTACAGTCCTGAAGGACTCATCTGATCTCTGCTGTAAGGACAGCACCCCAAAAAGCCCTTTTTAGTGCTAGAACAACTTTTTTTTTGCCTGTGTAATTTTGACTGTGAAACATCAGTCTGCTAGTGTAATCTAATAGCAGTTGTCTGCCTGCCAGCGTGTGTGCCAGGCCCACTTGCCAACTAGTGCCACCACTCATATCTGTTGTAACAGTAGTGTAATTTAAAAAAAAAAAACTTTTTTGACTGTGAAACATCAGTCTGCTAGTGTAATCTAATTGCAGTTGCCTGCCTACCAGCGTGTGTGCCAGGCCCACTTGCTAAGTGCCAACACTCATATCTGTTGTAACAGTAGTGTAAATTTAAAAAAAAAAACTTTTTTGACTGTGAAACATCAGTCTGCTAGTGTAATCTAATAGCAGTTGCCTGCCTGCCAGCGTGTGTGCCAGGCCCACTTGGCAACTAGTGCCACCACTCATATCTGTTGTAACAGTAGTGTAATTTTTTAAAAAAAAAACATTTTTGACTGTGAAACATCAGTCTGCTAGTGTAATCTAATAGCAGTTGCCTGCCTGCCAGCGTGTGTGCCAGGCCCACTTGCCAACTAGTGCCACCACCCATATCTGTTGTAACAGTAGTGTAAATTTAAAAAAAAAACTATTTGACTGTGAAACATCAGTCTGCTAGTGCAATCTAATAGCAGTTGCCTGCCTGCCAGCGTGTGTGCCAGGCCCACTTGCCAACTAGTGCTACCACTTATATCTGTTGTAACAGTAGTGTAAATGTTGTAAAAAAAACTTTTTTGACTGTGAAACATCAGTCTGCTAGTGTAATCTAATTGCAGTTGCCTGCCTGCCAGCGTGTGTTCCAGGACCACTTGCTAAGTTCCACCACTCATATCTGTTGTAACAGTAGTGTAAATTTTTTTGTAAAAAAATTTTTTTGACTGTGAAACATCAGTCTGCTAGTGTAATCTAATTGCAGTTGCCTGCCTGCCAGCGTGTGTGCCAGGCACACTTGCCAACTAGTGCCACCACTCATATCTGTTGTAACAGTAGTGTAAATTTTGTAAAAAAAAAACTTTTTTGACTGTGAAACATCAGTATGCTAGTGTAATCTAATTGCAGTTGCCTGCCTGCCAGTGTGTGTGCCAGGCCCACTTGCCAACTAGTGCCACAACTCATATCTGTTGTAACAGTAGTGTAAATTTTTTAAAACAAAACTTTTTTGACTGTGAAACATCAGTCTGCTAGTGTAATCTAATAGCAGTTGCCTGCCTGCCAGCGTGTGTGCCAGGCCCACTTGCCAACTAGTGCCACCACTCATATCTGTTGTAACAGTAATGTAATTTTTTTTTTAAAAAACTTTTTTGACTGTGAAACATCAGTCTTCTAGTGTAATCTAATTGCAGTTGCCTGCCTGCCAGCGTGTGTGCCAGGCCCACTTGCTAAGTGCCACCACTCATATCTGTTGTAACAGTAGTGTAAATTTAAAAAAAAAAAACTTTTTTGACTGTGAAACATCAGTCTGCTAGTGTAATCTAATTGCAGTTGCCTGCCTGCCAGTGTGTGTGCCAGGCCCACTTGCCAACTAGTGCCACCACTCATATCTGTTGTAACAGTAGTGTAAATTTTTTAAAACAAAACTTTTTTGACTGTGAAACATCAGTCTGCTAGTGTAATCTAATAGCAGTTGCCTGCCTGCCTGCCAGCGTGTGTGCCAGGCCCACTTGCCAACTAGTGCCACCACTCATATCTGTTGTAACAGTAGTGTAAATGTTTTTAAAAAAAACTTTTTTGACTGTGAAACATCAGTCTGCTAGTGTAATCTAATTGCTGTTGCCTGCCTTCCAGCATGTGTGCCAGGCCCACTTGCCAACTAGTGCCACCACTCACATCTGTTGTAACAAGAGTGTAAATTTTGTAAAAAAAAACTTTTTTGACTGTGAAACATCAGTCTGCTAGTGTAATCTAATAGCAGTTGCCTGCCTGCCAGCGTGTGTGCCAGGCCCACTTGCCAACTAGTGCCACCACTCATATCTTTTGTAACAGTAGTGTAAATTTAAAAAAAAAAAACATTTTTGACTGTGAAACATCAGTCTGCTAGTGTAATCTAATTGCAGTTGCCTGCCTGCCAGCGTGTGTGCCAGGCACACTTGCTAAGTGCCACCACTCATATCTGTTGTAACAGTAGTGTAAATTTAAAAAAAACTTTTTTGACTGTGACACATCAGTCTGCTAGTGTAGTCGAATTGCAGTTGCCTGCCAGCGTGTGTGCCAGTCCCACTTGCCAACTAGTGCCACCACTCATATCTGTTGTAACAGTAGTGTAAATTTTTTTAAAAAAAACTTTTTTGACTGTGAAACATCAGACTGCTAGTGTAATCTAATTGCAGTTGCCTGCCTGCCTGCCAGCGTGTGTGCCAGGCCCACTTGCCAACTAGTGCCACCACTCATATCTGTTGTAACAGTAGTGTAAATGTAAAAAAAAAAACTTTTTTGACTGTGAAACATCAGTCTGCTAGTGTAATCTAATTGCAGTTGCCTGCCTTCCAGCGTGTGTGCCAGGCCCACTTGCCAACTAGTGCCACCACTCATATCTGTTGTAACAGTAGTGTAAATTAAAAAAACAAAACTTTTTTGACTGTGAAACATCAGTCTGCTAGTGTAATCTAATTGCAGTTGCCTGCCTTCCAGCATGTGTGCCAGGCCCACTTGCCAACTAGTGCCACCACTCATATCTGTTGTAACAGTAGTGTAAATTTTGTAAAAAAAAACTTTTTTGACTGTGAAACATCAGTCTGCTAATGTAATCTAATAGCAGTTGCCTGCCTGCCAGCGTGTGTGCCAGGCCCACTTACCAACTAGTGCCACCACTCATATCTTTTGCAACAGCAGTGTAAATTTTTCTTTAAAAAACTTTTTTGACTGTGAAACATCAGTCTGCTAGTGTAATCTAATTGCAGTTGCCTGCCTGCCAGCGTGTGTGCCAGGCCCACTTGCTAAGTGCCACCACTCATATCTGTTGTAACAGTAGTGTAAATTAAAAAAACAAAACATTTTTGACTGTGACACATCAGTCTGCTAGTGTAATCGAATTGCAGTTGCCTGCCAGCGTGTGTGCCAGTCCCACTTGCCAACTAGTGCCACCACTCATATCTGTTGTAACAGTAGTGTAAATTTAAAAAAAAAAAACTTTTTTGACTGTGAAACATCAGTCTGCTAGTGTAATCTAATTGCAGTTGCCTGCCTGCCAGCGTGTGTGCCAGGCCCACTTGTCAACTAGTGCCACCACTCATATCTGTTGTAACAGTAGTGTAAATTTAAAAAAAAAAAACTTTTTTGACTGTGAAACATCAGTCTGCTAGTGTAATCTAATAGCAGTTGCCTGCCTGTCAGCGTGTGTGCCAGGCCCACTTGCCAACTAGTACCACCACTCATATCTGTTGTAACAGTTGTGTAAATTTAAAAAAAAAAAACTTTTTTGACTGTGAAACATCAGTCTGCTAGTGTAATCTAATAGCAGTTGCCTGCCTGCCAGCGTGTGTGCCAGGCCCACTTGCAAACTAGTGCCACCACTCATATCTGTTGTAACAGTTGTGTAAATTTAAAAAAACAAAACTTTTTTGACTGTGAAACATCAGTCTGCTAGTGTAATCTAATTGCAGTTGCCTGCCTGCCAGCGTGTGTGCCAGGCCCACTTGCTAAGTGCCACCACTCATATCTGTTGTAACAGTAGTGTAAATTTTTTTTTTAAAAAACTTTTTTGACTGTGAAACATCAGTCTGCTAGTGTAATCTATTCTTTTTTTTTTTTTTATTATTAATTTTTAAAGAAAATCTCCATATTTACAGATTCCACATTCAGTATGTGGTTTACCTACTCAAAAACAACATTCCATCAAAATACTACAAATTACAAGATCAAAGTACAGTCCAGTGAAGTGTATCGTGCTTTACTGGCTCTCAATCCATATTCACATTGTTGCCAAATCGTTCAGGCGCCAGGACCCGGGGGAAGAAAAAAAAAAAAAGGGAGGGGGAAAAAGAAGAAGGGGAGGACAATAGCACCCCGACTCGCCATTACCTTATTCAGATGACCATGTTCTTGGGAACCAGCCTGCCTGTATCTGCTGAAGAAACCACTGGGACTTCTTAAAGGCTGCCACTATTTGCCTCTGGATAGTTAGGGGGAGAGATAGGATCATCAGTTTCCATTTAGTGGAAAACTGTCGTAATTGTTTGTTATTGCTAACTTTTATATTGTGCTGGTCCAATATTATTTGATACTGAGCTTTCCTGCAAAATTCAGACAACTTAAGATCACCCCTATTCTTCCAGTTGGTAAAAATCACATTCCTCCCTACTAATATCATTGTATTCAGAAATTTGTGGTTAATTCCGGGTTTAGTATACTGAAATAAAAAAAAAACCTTGAGCTGTGAGAACTCAACCTGGACTCCCATAACCTTATTACACCAATAATTAACTTTATTCCAGAATTGCCTAACTTTAGGGCACTTCCACAAGCAGTGAATTAAATCTGCCTTGTCTTGTCTGCACTTAGGACACTCCCCTGATGTTACAATACCACTCCATTTGGATACTCGAGCGGGGGAAAAGTATGCCATATTGAGTAATTTAATATGGGATTCCCGCCAGGTAACTAGAATCGTTGCTTTCATTGATAACCTGACACTGGTGGTAATCCGCTCTTTCTCCACTAATGGTACCACCTTACCCCATTTTCCAAGTAATTTATGTATATGGGTTTCCCCTTGGAAGCTGATTAAGGTTTTGTATACTTGTGAAATTCTGTTGAATCCATCTGTATAAAGTTGAATTACTTTACCTAGTTCTCCCCTTTCTAGATCCATTAATGTTTCAGTTCTTAGATTCGAAATCCAATGACTTACTTGCAGGTAAGCATAGAAGGATGGCCCTGCTATGTTATATTTACCTTTAAACTCTTCAAAGGACCTTACTACCAACTTGTTTTCCTGACATAATTGGCCCAGGGAGTGTAAACCCACTTGCGCCCACTTTGAAAAGACCGACATGTTCAGCCCTGGCGAAAAACTTGGATTTCCTGTTAATGGGAGAAAAACGGACTTACGGAAGTTAGTCTTAGTTCCTGTGCACACTTTCTGCCATGTCCTCACAATATCTTTAATGGTAACATATTGTGTTATGTTAGCAGGTAATTCTGTCACTGGGTTATGTAAAATAGCTTTTAGGTCAAAGGGGGAGACCAGGTGCGACTCCAGGTCATACAGTGTAACGAATCCCTTCTCAGTGATCCAATCTAACGCATACTTGCATACAGCTGCATAGTTATAAATTCTAATGTTTGGGCATGATAAACCTCCACAGAGTTTCGGAAGTGTTAAAGTTGCAAATGCTATTCGTGGCTTTTTCCCTTGCCAGATAAAATTATTGAAAGCCCTCTGTAGCAAAAGAATATCTTTGTTATATAAGAGCAGTGGAAAATTTTGGAGAAAATATAGCAATTTAGGAAATACAATAACTTTTATAAGCATAATTCTAGCCGAAATGCTGAGTGGTAAGTTGGACCAGGTTTGAACTTTTTCTTGTATTCCCTTGATACATTTAGGGAAGTTCAGTCCATACCATTCTCTAGGATTTCTACTTAAGCTTATACCCAAATATTGGATACATGAAGTTTCCTGGAACGGATGACTTATTACCTGGGCTGGTTTATATATCCATAGTAATTCTGATTTGCCGTTATTAATTTTAAAGCCCGAAAAAGATCCAAACAACTTGAGTATAGCTAAAACTTGTGGTATGGACCGTACCGTATCACTTAAGAATAATAAAAGATCGTCTGCAAAAAGTAATAACACCATATCCTGTGAACCTATTCTAATCCCTTTCAGCTCCTGTCTTAAATAAATTGCCAAAGGTTCTAAGGACAGGTTAAAGAGTAGTGGGGAGAGCAGGCAGCCCTGTCGTGTCCCTCGCCCCAAAGGAAATCTTTCTGATGTTTCGCCATTCACTATAATAGCTGATAATGGGTTACTGTAAATTCTCTGTACAAACTGCTGGAATGCCCCTAGCAGACCGAATCCATCTAGTGACCTGAAGAGATGATCCCACCCAATCGAGTCGAATGCCTTTTCGGCATCGACTGTGAGAATTGCCATATCAGGTTTAGAATGCGCGGTCTTATAAGTTTTATTTGCGAAGTAGTCTAGTATCAACTGTACTCTTCGTATATTCTTAACTGGATTACGTCCTGTCATAAAACCTGACTGATCTGGGTGTATAATGTAGTGAAGACACTTTTTGAGTCGGTTGGAAATAATAGCCGTCATCAATTTGTAGTCCTGATTCAAGAGGGAAATAGGTCTGTATGACGCGGGAGAGCTAGGATCCTTTCCCTTCTTTAAAATCAGGACCACGTTCGATGCTGTGAACAGTTGAGATTGTGGTTTATTTCCAATAAAGTAGTCATTGAACAACACCTGTAAAAGAGGTAGGATTGGCTCACGCAAGAGTTTGTAAAATTCGGCTGGCAGGGCATCCGGACCTGGAGATTTGCCTCCTTTAAGATTGATTATGGCATCTGATATCTCTTTTAATGTGATTGGTTCGTTCAGCATTTGTAGGTCTTGTTTTGAGATCTGAGGTAGCTTAATCTTCTGCCAAAACTTCTCTTTCCCATCCTGGTCTACTACGCTAGGGGAATATAACTTTTGATAATAATCTAAGAAGGCTTCTCTAATTTCTGAACTCTTATTGAGCCTCATGTTCTGATAATCAATGGTTGAGATAAAATTTTTCTGTTGTCTGATTTTTGTAATTTTAGCTAATATTTTTGCTGAAATACCTTGATTCCCCCCAAAGAAAGCTTTCTGCTTCTGATCCTCTTCTACCATCTTTTGTTTAAGAAAGAGATCGCGTTCCCCTCTAATCTTTCTATATTTGTTCCAATTAAGTGTCGTAGTGTCCTGGATATAATGCGCGTATGCTTTTTTAAGTGTGTTAGCGAGTTGTTCCTCTCTCTGATCCCTTTTTTTCTTCATCTTAATTAGGTATGATTTTATTTCGCCCCTCAGGACCGCCTTTGCAGTTTCCCAGAGGATTTCAGGCTTGTTCAGGTAATCTTTATTGTGGTTAGAAAACTCCCTCCATCTTTCTTGTAGCCACGACCTGAATTTAATGTTCTGATCAAGGTATTGTGGGAAATAAAAGCGCGCATTGGTACTCCGTGTGGGAATCCTTTGTTGTATTTCTAGTGAGATAATTGCGTGGTCCGATACCGAGATTGCTTTAATATCTGATTTTATGCCATACTTCATCAATTGGTTGGAAACTAAAAAAAAGTCTATCCGAGAGAAGGATCTGAATGACCTGGACTTGCACGTGTATCCCCTCTGATCTGGGTGTTGAAGTCGCCACACATCCTTAAGTGCTAGTTTCTGGCAAAATTTGTGTAGAATCTTAACTTCCCTAGTCTTTTTATCCATCGACCTACTATTGAACCTGTCTAAGATGTGTGAGAAAGTCATGTTGTAGTCACCCACTACTATTATATTTTTACCCACAAACTGAAAAAGTTTCAGACCCAATGTTTCCCAAAAATCCCTATCGGTTTTATTGGGATCATAGAGATTGCAAAAAACGTATAAATTTTTGTTTATTTCAATTTCTAGAATTTGATACCTTCCATCGGGTCATTATATGTTGTTATAATTTGATAGTCTAAATTCTTTTTGAGCAGTATAGCTAATCCTCTTTTCCTTTGACTGTATGATGTAAATAAAACCTCTCCTACCCATTTAGATTGTAATTTAGCGGCCTCTACCGGGGGGAGATGGGTTTCTTGAATAAAAGCTAAATCTGGTTTATGGGAGCCCAGGAGTTTTATCATTAATTTCCGTTTAATAGGTGAGGAAATCCCTCCTATATTCCAGGATAATATATTAAGTTTATTCATTTCTGTTTATTTATCAGATCATTCGTTAGGTTGTGGCGAGAAAGGGGGGAAGAAGAGAAAAAAAAAAAAAAGGAGGGGGGAGGGAAAAATAAACTTGTTCCTAACGGGGATCCTCAGGTCCTGGCCATCAAAGTAATGATTAACATATTTCGATATTTGTTTCAGCATATAAAAAAAAAATATAAGCAAGGTAACTTGACATGAACTTAAAAGAAACAGCATTCTCATCATTAGAGCTGGCATCAATCCAATTTTTACATAGTCTCGCCTAAGGCGCCTAATAACATCACTAAACCCCATTCTTTAACCCTGCTGAGTAGCCTCTGCCCAATTATCAGCCTAGCAAAGACCATAAACAAAAAAATGAGAAAAAAACAAAAAAACAAAACAAAAAAAAAACCCCATAAATACCCGTAAACATAAAAGGAACGACATTCTCAATATTTAAAATAACATCTTTCCAGTGAAAACAGATTTCTGTTTTAGATACCTAGTGATCTTACTGTAACCCATTCTTTTGACAATAAGCTTTAATTTCCTCAACCTTCAAAAATGTGAGTATGGTGCCATCCTTCTCCAGCACTATTTTTGCTGGATATACTAGTCTAGCCTTCAAATTGGCATTAATCAGTCTGGAGCAGTATGGCGCCATTTCTCTTCGCTTTGATTGCGTTTCTATCGAGAAGTCCTGGAACAATAGTAGTCTCATTTGACCTATCTTGATTCCATTATTCTTACGGTACAATCGCAAGATATAAAACTTATCTTGGAAGTTTAAGAACCTTATTATTACTGGTCTAGGTTTATAGACAGGGTCAGATTTATCACGGGCTGGTCCTAATCTGTGTGCTCTTTCTACTGGGATCACTAGATTTTCTATATGGCTGCCAACCATTTGTGGGAGCATAGAAGAGGCGAATTTTAGGAGGTCAGAATATTCAGCAGTTTCAGGAAGCCCAATAACCCTAAGGTTATTGCGCCGCGACCTATCTTCCAGGTCTTCAATCTTGGCTTGTAGTGTATGTAAGATCTTGTCTTGTCTTTCATTTCTCTGTTCCTGAGTGGAGAGTTTATCCTCCACATCAGAGACTCTCGATTCTAGCTCCAGAAGTCTAGGGGAGAATTGCTTAACTTCTGTAGATAGATTACTAATTTCTTGTTTCAGGACATCAAACTGGGGCATTAATAATTCAGATATTTGGTGAAGTAGTGTTGCGGTGTCAATGCTACTAAGACTTATATCGCTACATACTTCCGGCTCACTATGCTTGGTCCTTTTGTCCTTCTGTCTGGGTGGCATCGCTGGTGAATTAGATTTAGAGTGAGACATATATTTGTCCATGGGTGAGAAAATGGGAAGAATTGAAATCCAGTGCACTGTGATGAAAAGTAAGACCGATTGTGTCTAAAAGTGAATCTGTGATAGTATAGGATATATAAAGAGTGAATAGAGTGTATAAATAGTGAGGAAAGAGGTGAAGAGAGATAACAAAACTCGAGAAGAGGGGGAGAGAAATACAAGTAGACTCCCACGTAATCAACCCAAATAAAATACCTTCTAGTGAGTGCTTTTTATCGCGTCACCACCCAAAATCTGGACCTATAATTTCAAGACCACCTGACGTCGTTATTCTAAACCCCCAACAGTTTTATCTGCAGCCTCAATTAACTGTTGAGTTTTGACAGTCAGCAAAAAAAAAAAAAAGCAGCTCTTAGGGAATTACGTTATACTGTGCCCACCGGGCCATAATATTACAACTTCTAAGCACTTATCCTAAGTGAAAGTCGACTGAGAACTTATAATCAGTTATGAAGCTTATGACCAATTAACCTTTAACTATACCATTCACTGGCATTAAATACAGATAGCTTTTTCTCTCTTCTCCTTTTAAGTGGAGTGAGTATTCAACCAGTAGAGGGGGCTTTATCAGTACCTATTTGAACCTGGATTACGTATTCAAACCTCTAAGTAGATACATACTGAAATCAACCAAGTACAAATATTCCACATCTGCAAAGCCTATAAAAGGTTAAATTGTATTCACACTAGCTCCTTATCATATCTTCTGTAATGTTTAATATAGGTATAGTATGTATAATTAAGTGACAATCGGTCCAAGTAAAGACAATATCCCATAAAGTCTGTCTAGTCATCCCAGACCCACAGGGTTTGGTGCCTGGGCTCACACCCTAGACCTGACCAGATATTGGCCCACTGGTAAAGAAATAGTCAGACTCTAAGTCCAATGTAGCTTCACTTATTGGCTAGGTATGCCAGGATGAGCCAGTATCCCTACTCCTGGCTGACTTGAATGGGGCCTGTGTCTTCCAGCGCTCCACAGTCAGAGGTGGAATTCCCAGCTCCTGCTAAGACTTGTCCAGCCCTTGCCAACCTGGCGTATTCCGATATATTATGGGGGAGTCCCTCAAAAGACCCTGCTAGGAAATAAAGCCCAACAGTCTAGCTGGCAGGAAATTTCAACTGCAGCCCCCCCTCTATACTCCGCAGATTTTGTGCGCTCTTAGTATCGCACCAAGGCTTGAAACATATGGATAACTCACTTGTCTTGTGGTTACCTGTCCAAAAGTGAGCTTTCTTTTCCTTGTTTTTATGGAGAGTTGTTCGCCTGCTTATACAGCCTGCTTATTCAGGTTGTTTGTGCGACTTGTTATTCTCCAGCCTTGAAAAAGAAAACTGATAACACCTTTAGTAGGCAGCCCTGGGCACTTATCAGTCCCGCTACTAGTCCGATTCACTGCCACTCTATATTCACTGAAATGACAGACAGGACTCCTCGAGCTTGCAGAGTTATATTAAATAAGGCAGTTATGTGCACTCTCCGTAATATTGGCCTTACCTGTAGCTTCCAGTATAGCCAATGTCATATTACTCACTGCCCGCTCCTGTGTAGCCTCGAAGCTGATAACTGCAGTGGGTCAGCGCCCACCCTTTTCTCGGGTGCCGTTTCACCATATGTCGCCCCTTTGTGTACCGGCCAGTATGCTGCATCCAACAGGGATAGTATATGTCTTTGTCGGGAAGCGGCTCCTACAGCTCCTAGCGACGCTCCTCCGGTGGGCTTGCCACGGCTATGTTGTGTGCCGGCTGCTAGCGCCTCTGTTGTTTTCAACGCGGCTCCACCACCTCTTGCTCTCCGCTTCTTCCCGGTCTCCACAAATTGCTTAACAGTCGATATCTACCGACTTCTGGATCATACGCTCAGCCGTTACATCCGCTCCATACATCTGCTCTTGACAGGCTTATGCAGGGTAGGTATTTCTTGTTCCGGTCTTGAATCGTTGCCGGCTCTCTTAGAGTAGCTACAGAGAGATAAATCCTTAATTGAATCCAATGCTGTGCCCTTGCCGATAGAGCCTCTAGGCAGAATATTGAGCTTCTCGGGGGCAATAGCTATACTCCAAATCCGAAATTTTTCGGATCAAGGAATCCAAAACGCCTGGGGTCGATGAAAAGCTGCTCTTTTTCCTAGAGCATGAAGCTAGCGTGATCTCTGCTAGCTCCTCCCCTGCCGGAAGCCACGCCTATTTCCCTTAGATGGTGTGCTAGTGTAATCTAATTGCAGTTGCCTGCCTGCCAGCGTGTGTGCCAGGCTAACAGCGTATACTGTGCCCACTTGCCCAGTGGCACCACTCATATCTTGTTTAATAGTAGTGTAAGTGTACATTTAAAAAAATAAAAACTTTTTGGTCTGTGAAACATCAGTCTGCTTTTTTGTGTCAGGCTCACAGTGTATACTGTGCCCACTTGCCCAGTGCCACCACTCATATCTTGTTTAATAGTAGTGTAAGTGTACATTTAAAAAAAAATGACAGGCAGAGGCAGGCCACCCCGCAGGTGCCATCGTGATCGTGGTGCTGTGATTCCCTTTGGCCGTAGAATAATGCCCAGTGTTCAGAGGCCACGTCCCATGAACTCGAAAAGTTCTGAAGAGGACATAGTTGACTTTTTAACACAGGACACCCAATCTTCTATAGCTTCCGCTCTGAACCTTGACGCACCATCCTCCTCCAGCTTATCTTCGGGCACCTCTCAAGTTACCACCACTCGCCCACCTGCTGCCACCACCAACACTAGCACCACAGCCGCTTCACTTGATGTGTCAGAGGAGTTATTTACACATCAGTTGGAAGAAATGAGTGATGCGCAACCATCATTGACAGAGGATGTAGATAACAGTGATATGTCTCAGTCAGGCAGCATTACAGACATGGACGTACGGTGTGATGATGATGATGTTGTACCCGCTGCTGCTTCCTTTGTTGATTTGTCAGATACAAGTAAAGCGGTTGATGATGATGCGTCCGTGGATGTCACGTGGGTGCCCGCTAGAAGAGAAGAAGAACAGGGGGAAAGTTCAGATGGGGAGACAGAGAGGAGGAGGAGGAGACGAGTTGGAAGCAGGGGGAGGTCGTCGCAAGGAGCTAGTGGCAGAATCAGACAGCATGCATCGGCACCCGGGGTCAGCCAGACAGCACGCCAATCAACGCATGCTGTTGCCACCACCAGAATGCCATCATCGCAGAGCTCAGCAGTGTGGCATTTTTTTTTGTGTGTCTGCCTCTGACAACAGTGATGCCATTTGCAACCTGTGCCAAAAGAAACTGAGTTGTGGGAAGTGCAACACCCACCTAGGTACAACTGCTTTGTGAAGGCACATGATCGCACATCACAAACGCCTATGGGATCAACATATGAGTAGAAGCAGCACACAAACTCAAAGCCGCCATCCTCCTCCTGGTCCAGCATCTTCAGCCACGTCAACCACTGCTGTCCTCCTTGCCCCCTCTCAACCATCCTCCACTCCGTCTCTCTTACGGAGCAGTTCCTGCTCTTCTGCCCACAGTCAGGTGTCTGTCAAGGACATGTTTGAGCGTAAGAAGCCAATGTCACAAAGTCACCCCCTTGCCCGGCGTCTGACAGCTGGCTTGTCTGAACTCTTAGCCCGCCAGCTTTTACCATACAAGCTGGTGGAGTGTGAGGCGTTCAAAAAATTTGTAGCTATTGGGACACCGCAGTGGAAGGAACTCGGCCGAAATTTCTTTTTACAAAAGGCAATCCCCAACCTGTACTTGATTGTGCGAAAGGAAGTAATGGCATGTCTGGCACACAGTGTTGGGGCAAGGGTCCATATGACCACTGATAGCTGGTCTGCAAAGCATGGTCAGGGCAGGTATATCACCTACACTGTGCATTGGGTACACCTGCTGACGGCTGCAAAGCATGGAATGCGTGGCTCTGCAGAGGAGGAGTTGGTGACACCGCCACGACTTGCAGGCAGGCCTGCTGCCACCTCCTCTACTCCTACTGCTCCATCCTCTTCCATAACCTCCTCGGCTGAGTCCTCTTCTGCTGCTGCGTCTTGCTCCACATCAACGGCACCCCCCCAGCTCCGCAGGTACTATTCCACATCCCGGATACGGCAGTGTCACGCCGTCTTGGGGTTGACTTGCCTGAAAGCAGAGAGTCACACCGGACCAGCACTCCTGTCCGCCCTGAACGCACAGGTGGATCAGTGGCTCACTCCGCACCAACTGGAGATCGGCAAAGTGGTTTCTGACAACGGAAGTAATTTGGTGGCGGCATTGAAATTGGGCAAGTTGACACATGTGCCGTGCATGGCACATGTGTGTAATCTGATCGTCCAACGCTTTGTGCATAAGTACTGTAGAATCTGCTAACTTTTTAGTTACTATTTCCACACTAATAGTACCTTTTAGCTTAGGAAATCAGCTGCTTGATGAAATTATTTCTTTTATTATACAGAAAATAAGTATTTACATAGAAACAAGTTGCTAACTAATGTAAGAGAAGGAAAGGGAAGGTGGAAAAGGGGAGAGAAGAGTGAGAAGAGAGCCAGCCCTAGCCTACAATGGCAACTAACTTATATAGTCATTTATTCTTTCTCACAGCCCAGCCCACACTCTATAAATTCTTTAGAGACCAGATGACATCATTAGATCAGGGGGGTAGAATGTGACGTCCTTAGGCTATTGGTGATAGGAACTGAGATAAAATCAGGGCCTTGTACACCATCTGTGATGAAACGGCCACCTGTGCTGAAATGCTAAATATTGGGTTGTAAAATGTCTTAGTGAATCCTGTGGTATCCTTTTGATCTATTGTTTATATACAGTGGTTCATCAGATTTCCACTTATCTCTGCCTTGTCACCTCTGAACTGGATAAGCTGGTAACTGTAGGTCAGTGTGCATTTTCCCTTTGTATCCTTGATGTTGTAGACAAATGTCCCTTAGCATTTCATTATTCAATAATGTCCATGGAAATAACAGTCTGATATTAAAGTTAGGTGTGTTCATAAAATACAACAAGTACCCAGGCTTACAGGACGTCCTGAAGCAGGCCAGGAAGGTGTGTGGCCATTTTAGGCATTCCTACAAGGCCATGGCGCACTTTTCCGATATCCAGCAGTGAAACAACATGCCAGTGAGGCACTTGATTTGCGACAGCCCGACACTTTGGAATTCAACACTCCTAATGTTCGACCGCCTGCTCCAGCAAGAAAAAGCCGCTAACGAGTATTTGTATGACCGGGCTGCTAGGACAGCCTCTGCGGAGCTGGGAATTTTTTTGCCACGTTACTGGGCGCTCATGCGCAATGCCTGTAGGCTCATGCGTCCTTTTGAGGAGGTGACAAACCTAGTCAGTCGCACCGAAGGCACCATCAGCGACATCATACCATTTGTTTTCTTCCTGGAGCGTGCCCTGCGAAGAGTGCTGGATCAAGCCGTAGATGAGCGTGAAGAGGAAGAGTTGTGGTCACCATCACCACCAGAAATAGCCCTATCATCATCACTTGCTGGACCTGCGGCAACGCTGGAAGAGGATTGTGAGGAAGAGGAGTCAGAGGAGGAATGTGGCTTTGAGGAGGAGGAGGAAGACCAACCACAACAGGCATCCCAGGGTGCTCGTTGTCACCTATCTGGTACCTGTGCTGTTGTACATGGCTGGGGGGAAGAAGATACCTTCAGTGACATCACTGAGGACGAGGAACGTGACATGACTAGCTCGGCATCTAACCTTGTGCAAATGGGGTCTTTCATGCTGTCGTGCCTGTTGAGAGAACCTTGTATAAAAAAGCTGAAGGAGAACGACCTGTACTGGGTGTCCACACTACTAGACCCCCGGTATAAGCATAAAGTGCCAGAAATGTTACCAAATTACAACAAGTCAGAAAGGATGCAGCATTTTCAAAATAAATTAAAAAGTATGCTTTACAAAGCATATAAGGGTGATGTCACAGCACAACGTGAATCTAACAGGGGAAGAGCTGAAAGTAATCCTCCGACTCCCACGACCACGCCGGCAAGGACAGGACGCTTTACAGACGTGTTGTTGATGGAGGACATGCAGAGCTTTTTAACTCCTATGCACCACTACAGCCCTTCGGGGTCCACCCTCAGAGAACGACTCGACCGACAGGTAGCAGACTACCTCGTCTTAACTGCAGATCTCGACACTCTGAGGAGCGATGAACCCCTTGACTACTGGGTGTGCAGGCTTGACCTGTGGCCTGAGCTATCCCAATTTGCAATAGAACTTTTGGCCTGCCCCGCTTCAAGTGTCCTGTCAGAAAGGACCTTAAGTGCAGCAGGAGGTATTGTCACTGAGAAGAGAAGTCGCCTAGGTCAAAAAAGTCTAGATTACCTCACCTTTATTAAGATGAATGAGGGATGGATCCCGAAGGGACTGACATTGGGCGATACATTAGAGTAAAAAATGCCTGATGAGATGAGCTGCCTTGGGCTAAAAATGGTCCACACGCTGCTGTATTTTATCTTCAATTGCCGGATGATTTGCGTGACTTATCCGCCACCAACTAGGGTTCAAGCCGCAATGTTTTAGGGCACTTTCTGCCTGGGAAACAAACATTAATTTTTCTGGCCGCTGCTACAGCAGCTGCTGCAACAATACCTAATTTTTCAGGCATGTGTACATGACAAATTTTTCTGGCCTCTGGTGCTGCACTGTGGCTTCAAAAACAAAACAAAAAAAAAGACACTTAACAGGATTAAACTGACAGGAATAGTACTACTTAACACACCACTCCTATCTCGTGGCACATTAGATTGCACGCGCAGTGCCCCAAATTTGAAGTAGGAGGACCGACCAAGCATCTTTTTCCATCTCCCGGTTCCTAAAATCCATGCCATATTCACATCCTCTGATAGGGGACACCGCAGTGGAAGGTACCCGGCCGAAATTTCTTTGCACAAAAGGCAATCCCCAACCTGTACTCGATTGTGCAAAAGGAAGTAACCTTACCATGGGTCCCAGACCGCACGTCTTGTAATTCTCTGTCTGGGAAATTATATATCTATCAAATCTATCTATTTATCTATCAAATCTATCTAACTATCAATCGTATCTATCAAATGTATATTGCATCTATTGATCTATGTAATCTATGTATCTATCTATCAAATCTATCTATCTCGTGGCCGGACTGTTTTGTGACAGACACTTGTGTTTCGGCCAAATGTCCATCGGACAAATGTCCGCGGGCCAAATGGCCATCGGCTAAAAGTCCGGCCACGATTGCACGCGCAGTGCCCCAAATTTGAAGTAGGAGGACAGACCAAGCATCTTTTTCCATCTCCTGGTTCCTTAAATCCATGCCATATACACCTCCCCCAATAGGGGGAGTAACAGGTATTAAACTGATCAGAATAGTACTACTTAACACACCACTCATATCTGGTGCCACAGTAGATTGCACGCGCAGTGCCCCAAATTTGAAGTAGGAGGACCAACCAAGCATCTTTTTCCCTCTCCCGGTTCCTAAAATCCATGCCATATACACCTCCCCCGATAGGGGGAGTAACAGGTATTAAACTGATCAGAATAGTACTACTTAACACACCACTCATATCTGGTGCCACAGTAGATTGCACGCGCAGTGCCCTAATTTTGAAGTAGGAGGACCGGCCAAGCATCTTTTTCCATCTCCCGGTTCCTAAAATCAATGCCATATACACGTCCCCTGACGCCGCAACTGCCTCTGGGAACCTTAACATGGGTCCCATACCGCACGTCTTGTAATTCTCTGTCTGGGAAATTATATATCTATCAAATCTATCTATTTATCTATCAAATCTATCTATCGTATCTATCAAATGTATATTGCATCTATTGATCTATCTATCTAATCTATGTATCTATGTATCTATCAAATCTATCTCGTGGTTGTGCAAATGGACTGTTTGCGGTTGTTTGCGGTGCGTTAAATGGGGAGTTTGGTCTGTCACTGTGAAGCGGGCGTAACCCTTACACCAGTGATTTTTAACCTTTTTTGCTGTGGCACACTTTTTTACATAAAAAAATCCTGTGGCACACCACCATCCCAAAAGTTTTAAAAAATCACACATTGTAGCCTAATACAGTATATATATATATATATATATATATATATATATATATATATATATATATATATATATATATTACCATATGTTTATTGTTTTTTTTTAAATTATATGTTTTTTTAAGAAATTGAAAAATATCTTCTAGAAAAATGGCTCATGGGTGACCATTCTCATAAGCAAAGCTCTAATGAAAAGAGCTCTTTTAAAAATTATTAACAGAAGATCCTTCTACAAAAAACTAATTTTTTTACAAAGGAATTATCAGAAAAAATTACTCATAGAAAATGGATACAAATTCTTAGAAAGAAATTCTAGAGAAAAATTAGAGAAAAATTAGAGAATACTCCTAAAAAAGAGAACAAGGGCTAATGTGGTAGGATAAGTGATGCAACTTCAAATATCTATAGTGAAAGGCTCTAAGGCAACATATACTGCATCCACATTTATTCTCACTGATATGGAGATAGTTCATAGGAAGCAATGCCAGTCTAGATTAACGTTAAGACCTTGGGGAATCATTGTGCCCACAGTGTGGATCCATCTTGCTTCTCGTTGGATCAACAGCTTCGCTCTATCCCCTCCTCGTGTGAGTGGTGGTATATGGTCAATTATAATATATTTAAGGTCTTTGATGGTATGTTTGGCCTGCGCAAAGTGCCTAGCCACCGGCTGATCTGAGTCTCCTTTTTCTATAGCTTTCTTGATTGCAGACCGGTGGTTGGCCATTCTGGTCCTGAGATCATCTACCGTCTTCCCGACATAAAAAAGACCACAGATGCAATGTAGGAGATAGATGACAAATTTAGTGGTACAGGTTACTCTGAATTTTATAGGAAATTTCATTGTTCGGTAGGGATGATTAAATGTACTTCCTGTGGTCAACCCATTACAGGTTGTTCAGCACAAACACCTGAAGCAACCCGGTTTACTCTGTAACCATGTATCTTTTGTATAACAATTCCTAGGATCTGTTTTTATCAATTTGTCCCATAAAGAGAGGGCTCTCCGATACCCCACTCTTGGTGGGTTCATCTTTTGGAAGGGTAGATCTTTGTCTGACGATAGAAGTGTCCAGTTTTCTCTTAATTCTTGCACAAAGTCATTTTTGCCCAATGTGAATGTAGTAATAAAAATGAAAATTATACTCCTTTAGAGTGACTCCATATAAGAGCAATCACTTTGTGAAAAGTTGTTACTATTACTTTTCTTTGAGTATATGCTCAACTACAGATTATTTTTTGCATATAGAAATTGTCTTTTATTTATTTTTATGGCTCTTAATCTTTTGTATAGAATTATGATTGTACTATAATGTAGCAGCCTACGATAGATAAGAAAGTATTGAGGCAGGCTAAAATGCACATGATAGAAACTCGTTGTAGAATGTACTATAACT
Organism: Bombina bombina; assembly: GCF_027579735.1. Classification (NCBI taxonomy): domain Eukaryota; kingdom Metazoa; phylum Chordata; class Amphibia; order Anura; family Bombinatoridae; genus Bombina; species Bombina bombina. The sequence goes on along the minus strand of NC_069503.1, from coordinate 389,504,025 downwards.
TGAAACACAGTCAATTGTTGATAATACCATATGCTTTGCTGTCAAGCCTTAATGTGTTTTTTGTATTTGTATTTGCAGACGCTGCCGAACATGCGTCTGGTTGCTATGGCTATGCGAGTGACGTAGCGTAACCCCGGTGGGGAGGAGACATTTCCGGATGCTGTTGGCAGCGCCACTCTCACACCTTGTCTGATTTTTATACATAAGGAGGGGTAAGTTCACCAAATGTGGGTGTTTGTTTTGTATATTTGACAAAGGGGGAGACCCAGAAACGTTATATTAAAAAACTGTAAATTAAGACCCAGTGAGTGCTGTTCCATTTTTGATGCACATATGAGTCTTTATTGAGCACCCTGGGCACTGAAAGATTGAAGGGTTACTGGAGTGCTTTACCTAGTTTTGATGCCTGCATGTTTTATTGTTTAGCACCCGGCCACAGAGTACAAACAGACATTGGTTTTAAAGGGAGCACGCTTTCACTGGATTACACTGACTTTGCACAAAGGATAGCTGTATTTTTAAATACACTAACCTAAATTCTGTTATGGCTGACAACATGGAGGGAGAGATTTTGGAAGATACTGAGATTAAGGGTGTAGATGAATTCTTTTTTATTGAGGAAGATGCCTCAAGAATCAGATTTGCTGCTATCCCACAAAAGGCACTAATTGTGCAAAACACACAACCAAACTTGCAAAATTAATGAAAAGGAACAAGATTTGATTTTGCATGGATCCTTTTTTATCAGAATATCACCGCAAGAAGTTTGTACCCAGAGGATTCAGGATAAGGAATACCCCTACAATAGGGAGGAATAATCCTGGATTTTGCACCAAATGGAGCAACATTTTAAATAAATGTTCCCTGGACCTACTACTATTAGTAGTATAAGAAGTAACAAGATTGCTGGAAATCAACAGAACAGAGACAAAAAAGTTTGAAGAATTACATCTTGACACGCTACGTGCTGAGGAAGATAAAAATTGGATCAGCAAATTGAAAGAGGAAGTGGATAGATATGAATCAGAGCTGATTGCCTTTAAAAACAAAAAAATAGAAGATGTCACCAATGATTATAAGAACAAAACAGTATATAGATGGCTATTGAGTCCTGAAGAACGAATCCAATACCGTGCGAATAGACCCTGGAGACAGAAGTACAGCAGAAGAAAACCTACCGGTACTGTAGATACTTCGGGAAATAGCTCTGATTCTGATAATGCACATACAACATCTAACACTCAAGAGAGTAACCGACAAGGAATGGTAACCCGCTCAAAAAACGGGGAAGGCCGAGGCAGTACATCAAGAGGGGGGGGGTTTCGGCAGACCCCCAAGAATGTATCGGAGGGGAAGCAGAATAAGAACCTAATCATTAATCTCAGCAACCACACGCTCACAAAAGATGAGACCAATGTCCTAAATAAGGGACTCTCATTCGTACCCTCCACAAGGGCAAATGATTTTGACTTGTATGTTGATACACAAAAATTTACTAGAAAACTTAGACTCAAGGAATTCTTCAGAGAAAATACTGAACCTTATGAGGATAGGGGTCTAAGGAAACAGGGATCTTTTGATCCCCAGAGCAATAATGCTTCAATTAAAACCTTCAATCGACTAATGCTACAAAAATCTACTGAGATAACTTCTCACAATATACCTTACCGGAACAACCTCAGTAAGGGTGAAAGAGCAGCATTAAAATCTTTACATGAGGACAACAACATTGTATTGAATGAAGCCGACAAAGGGGGTGCTGTGGTCTTGATTAATTACAGGGACTACAGGGAGGAAGTGTTGCGACAACTAGAGGACCAGTCTACATATAAATGCCTAAAAGGGGACCCAATGGTACAATTTAAGAAACAGGTTGATGAACTGATTGGTGACCTATTGGCAAGTAATTGCATTGATAAAAATCTAAGGGAAAATATGGTCACAGATTGTCCTAGAACACCTGTATTGTACATGCTCCCCAAGGTACATAAAAATCTGGAGAAACCACCTGGTGGACCTATAGTCTCTGCCATTAACTCAATTCTACAACCAACAGCAACATATTTGGACAAGATCCTACATCCCCTGGTACGCAACACAGCATCATTCCTTCTGGACTCTACAAGTATGATTCAACTCTTACTCCAACAACCAGAAGTTGATGAAGATCTTTTATTAGTAACCCTGGACGTTACATCTCTCTATACGGTGATACCTCATGATGAAGGGATAAGGGCAGTGAGAAACCATCTGCAAGAACACCCGTATATAGGACCCAACATTGATGCACTGACTGAGCTCCTCAGAGTCTGTTTGGAATTTAACTACTTTCGTTTCAAAAAAGACTTCTACCTATAAATTGCAGGAACAGCCATGGGGTCCAATGTGGCCCCATGTTATGCAAACTTGTTTATGGCTGAATTGGAAACGAAAATTAGAGATCTCTTTAAAGATACAAGAATAACTTTATTCCGCAGATACATAGATGATCTGTTTCTTCTATGGCATGGATCAGAGGCTGAATTGTTACAATGGATAGAGGAATTAAATAGAGTGCACCCTACAGTCAAATTTAAACTAACATTCAGTAAGAACACAGTGGATTTCTTGGATCTACGGATATACAAGAAAGAGGGTAAAATCTGCACAACACTCTTCTCCAAAGATACTGATAAGAACTCAATACTTCATGCAACTAGTTGTCATCCACCGAGTTTAAAAAGAGCACTACCAGTATCACAATACAAAAGAACTATAAGAAACAACACAGATCCATTGCTGAAAACTAAACAACTTATTGAGATGGAAGAAAAGTTCAGATTGAGAGGCTATCAAAAAGATATATTGAAGGAATGCAAAGAAAAAGTCTCACATTTGACCCAACAAGATACCCTGGTAACTAAAGAATACTCCAAAGAGGATGAGAAAATGACTTTTATTACTACATTCACATTGGACAAAAATTACTTTGTGCAAGAATTAAGAGAAAACTGGACACTACTATCATCAGACAAAGATCTACCCTTCCAAAAGATGAACCCACCAAGAGTGGGGTATCGGAGAGCCCTCTCTTTAAGGGACAAATTGATCAAAACAGACCCTAGGAATTGTTATACAAAAGATACGTGGTTACGGAGTAAACCGGGTCGCTTCAGGTGTTTGGGCTGCACAACCTGTAATGGGTTGACCACAGGAAGTACATTTAATCATCCCTACCGAACAAAGAAAATATAAAATTCAGAGTAACCTGTACCACTAAATTTGTCATCTATCTCCTACATTGCATCTGTGGTCTTTTTTTATGTTGGGAAGACGGTAGATGATCTCAGGACCAGAATGGCCAACCACCGGTCTGCAATCAAGAAAGCTATAGAAAAAGGAGACTCAGAACAGCCGGTGGCTAGGCACTTTGCGCAGGCCAAACATACCATCAAAGACCTTAAATATATTATAATTGACCATATACCACCACTCACACGAGGAGGCAATAGAGCGAAGCTGTTGCTCCAACGAGAAGCAAGATGGATCCACACTCTGGGCACAATGATTCCCCAAGGTCTTAACGTTAATCTAGACTGGCATTGCTTCCTATGAACTATCTCCATATCAGTGAGAATAAATGTGGATGCAGTATATGTTGCCTTAGAGCCTTTCACTATAGATATTTGAAGTTGCATCACTTATCCTACCACATTAGCCCTTGTTCTCTTTTTTAGGAGTATTCTCTAATTTTTCCCTAATTTTTCTCTAGAATTTCTTTCTAAGAATTTGTATCCATTTTTCTATGAGTAATTTTTTTCTGACAATTCCTTTGTAAAAAATTTAGTTTTTTATAGAAGGATCTTCTGTTAATATTTTTTAAAAGAGCTCTTTTCATTAGAGCTTTGCTTATGAGAATGGTCACCCATGAGCCATTTTTCTAGAAGATATTTTTCAATTTCTTAAAAAAACATATAATTTTTTAAAAAACAATAAACATATGGTAATTTATTCAGAAAAACATATAATCTTTTTGGAGAACCATATAATTACTATTGAATAGCTAACTATTATTTTTACAAACAACTGCTATTAAAAACAATTTTTCCAATAGGCAAATATTTTTTCAGGGAATCTTTTTATGAAGAGCTGTTGTTGAAAATTATACTCCTTTAGAGTGACTCCCTATAAGAGCAATCCCTTTGTGAAAAGTTGTTACTATTACTTTCTTTGAGTATATGCTCAACTACAGATTATTTTTTGCATATAGAAATTGTCTTTTATTTATTTTTATGGCTCTTAATCTTTTGTATAGAATTATGATTGTACTATAATGTAGCAGCCTACGATAGATAAGAAAGTATAGAGGCAGGCTAAAATGCACATGATAGAAACTCGTTGTAGAATGTACTATAACTTGAAACACAGTCAATTGTTGATAATACCATATGCTTTTCTGTCAAGCCTTAATGTGTTTTTTGTATTTGTATTTGCAGATGCTGCCGAACATGCGTCTGGTTGCTATGGCTACGCGAGTGACGTAGCGTAACCCCGGTGGGGAGGAGACATTTCCAGATGCTGTCGGCAGCGCCGCGCTCACACCTTGTCTGACTTTTATACATAAGGAGGGGTAAGTTCACCAAATGTTGGTGTTTGTTTTGTATATTTGACAAAGGGGGAGACCCCAAAACGTTATATTAAATAACTGTAAATTAAGACCCAGTGAGTGCCGTTCCATTTTTGATGCACATATGAATCTTTATTGAGCACCCTGGGCACTGAAAGATTGAAGGGTTACTGGAGTGCTTTACCTAGTTTTGATGCCTATATATATATATATAGATATATATTTTACAAAAAAATACATCAGATATATATAGAAATCTATATTTAAAATTAATAGAATGGGGGGTGGAGCTAACCGTCAACTGAGATGGTCGCATGTTATGGGAGCTCTGCATTATAAATGTTAAAAAATGCTTTATCAGCGACTGAAAATCATAAAAAAAAATTATGTGGTGGAGTGGATGCTATCTGCTGTGGACCTGTATATGCTGGTGAGTGACTGTCAAGTCCCAAGATCCATGCCGAATTAAGTGTTTACATTGAAACAGATTGCAGCACACGGCTATATAACACCTTCACTGACCAGCACACTCAATGTGGATATTGAATGCGATATTCCTATGCACTTGACATACAGGGAGTGCAGAATTATTAGGCAAGTTGTATTTTTGAGGATTAATTTTATTATTGAACAACAACCATGTTCTCAATGAACCCAAAAAACTCATTAATATCAAAGCTGAATAGTTTTGGAAGTAGTTTTCAGTTTGTTTTTAGTTATAGCTATATTAGGGGGATATCTGTGTGTGCAGGTGACTATTACTGTGCATAATTATTAGGCAACTTAACAAAAAACAAATATATACCCATTTCAATGATTTATTTTTACTAGTGAAACCAATATAACATCTCAACATTCACAAATATACATTTCTGACATTCAAAAACAAAACAAAAACAAATCAGTGACCAACATAGCCACCTTTCTTTTCAAGGACACTCAAAAGCCTGCCATCCATGGATTCTGTCAGTGTTTTGATCTGTTCACCATCAACATTGCATGCAGCAGCAACCACAGCCTCCCAGACACTGTTCAGAGAGGTGTACTGTTTTCCCTCCTTGTAAATCTCACATTTGATTATGGACCACAGGTTCTCAATGGGGTTCAGATCAGGTGAACAAGGAGGCCATGTCATTAGATTTTCTTCTTTTATACCCTTTCTTGCCAGCCACGCTGTGGAGTATTTGGACGCGTGTGATGGAGCATTGTCCTGCATGAAAATCATGTTTTTCTTGAAGGATGCAGACTTCTTCCTGTACCACTGCTTGAAGAAGGTGTCTTCCAGAAACTGGCAGTAGGACTGGGAGTTGAGCTTGACTCCATCCTCAACCCGAAAAGGCCCCACAAGCTCATCTTTGATGATACCAGCCCAAACCAGTACTCCACCTCCACCTTGCTGGCGTCTGAGTCGGACTGGAGCTCTCTGCCCTTTACCAATCCAGCCACGGGCCCATCCATCTGGCCCATCAAGACTCACTCTCATTTCATCAGTCCATAAAACCTTAGAAAAATCAGTCTTGAGATATTTCTTGGCCCAGTCTTGACGTTTCAGCTTGTGTGTCTTGTTCAGTGGTGGTCATCTTTCAGCCTTTCTTATCTTGGCCATGTCTCTGAGTATTGCACACCTTGTGCTTTTGGGCACTCCAGTGATGTTGCAGCTCTGAAATATGGCCAAACTGGTGGCAAGTGGCATCTTAGCAGCTGCACGCTTGACTTTTCTCAGTTCATGGGCAGTTATTTTGCGCCTTGGTTTTTCCACACGCTTCTTGCGACCCTGTTGACTATTTTGAATGAAACGCTTGATTGTTCGATGATCACGCTTCAGAAGCTTTGCAATTTTAAGAGTGCTGCATCCCTCTGCAAGATATCTCACTATTTTTTACTTTTCTGAGCCTGTCAAGTCCTTCTTTTGACCCATTTTGCAAAAGGAAAGGAAGTTGCCTAATAATTATGCACACCTGATATAGGGTGTTGATGTCATTAGACCACACCCCTTCTCATTACAGAGATGCACATCACCTAATATGCTTAATTGGTAGTAGGCTTTCGAGCCTATACAGCTTGGAGTAAGACAACATGCATAAAGAGGATGATGTGGTCAAAATACTCATTTGCCTAATAATTCTGCACTCCCTGTATACGACCCATTCCATCCCTTGTCTGCAAGAAAGGCTATAATATATGGCTTAATGAAGATTCAGAAAATCAGTAGATGTATAAATATTTCACCTGAAGGGAACCACCATATTACAGGCTACGTGGAAAGAAGAACTCACCCAGCTATTGCAGACACATTTTTTGAGATTGAATTACTCAATATCAGAAGCCTTTGGGATTGCTCACTTAACAGAGGAGACTGGTAAGCCTTGTGCAGCCATAGCTATTGAAGCGGCGCCTCTGGTGATGGTCGCTACGAACCCCATGGCAGACCTCCATGAGGGCGATACTCCATGTAAACAGCATAACTTGGTGTTACACGTAAAGGAAGGCCCACGGTATGCCTATGGTAAGGATGATATCGCTCACTATGGTCTACAGTCTATCAGGAGAGAAAGGGATCCAGACTGTGTCACCATGATACATACAGCGCTAGGGGACAAAGGACTTCTGATTACAAGCACTGCTGAGAGCATCTGATACTCTTAACTGTGTTGCCATTCTATCCCTCCATTGAGACCACATAGGATAGCTAGCTTCACAATGTACTAGTGCCTCGGTCAATGTGTGATATTGTTTGTTTGTTTTTTTGAGGGATAGACACCCGGACTTGTGATGTGATTCACCCGGACTTAGTTTTACCAATACCTAATTGATGGTTGCTCAATGTAGTTTATCCTGTTCTTGTTAAAGGTTAACGGCTAGATTACGAGTTTTGCATTATGAACGGTGCGGTACTAACTTGCACGTTATTGTCACCGCTCACTTCGCTACAGCGCTGGTATTACAAGTTTTATAAAAACCCGGCGTTATCAGGCAAAAAGTGAGCATAGAGCAAAATTGAGCTCCATACCGCACTCCAATACCAGCGCTGCTTAAGTCAGCGGTGAGATGGTCATACGTGCTCGTGCACGATATCCCCATAGACATCAATGGGGAGAGCCGGCTGAGAAAAAGTCTAACACCTGCAAAAAACAGCGTAAAGCTCAGTAATGCAGCCCCATTGATTCCTATGGGGAAACACAATTTATGTTTACACCTAACACCCTAACATGAACCCCGAGTCTAAACACCCCTAATCTTACACTTTTTTTTTTTAATTTTGGGGGGGCTTTTTTTATTTTTATAGGGCTATTAGATTAAGTGTAATTAGTTTAAATATCTGATAATTTCTTTTTTTATTTTGTGTAATTTATTGTTTTTTTTTGTAATTTAGGTAATTGTATTTAATTTAGGTAATTGATTTAATTGTAGTGTAAGGTTAGGTGTTAGTGTAAGACAGGTTAGGTTTTATTTCACAGGTAAATTTGTATTTATTTTAGCTAGGTAGCAGGTAAATAGTTAATAACTATTTACTAACTAGTCTACCTAGTTAAAATAAATACAAACTTGCCTGTGAAATAAAAATAAAACCTAAGCTAGACTATTAGTTATATTGTAGCTAGCTTAGGGTTTATTTTACAGGTAAGTATTTAGTTTTAAATAGGAATTATTTAGTTATTAATAGTAGGTTTTATTTAGATTTATTTTAATTATATTAAAGTTAGGGGGTGTTAGGGTTAGATTTAGGGTTAGGTTTAGGTGTTAATAAGTTTATTATAGGGGCGACGATGTCCGGAGAGGCAGATTAGGGGTTAATAAATGTAGGTAGGTGGCAGCGATGTTAGGGGAGGCAGATTAGGGGTTAATAATATTTAACTAGTGTTTGCGATGCAGGAGTGTGGCGGTTTAGGGGTTAATATGTAAATAAAGCTGGTAATATTGGCGCTATGGAAGTCCAATTGAAGAAAGACTTAACGCAAATTGCGTAAGTTAATTTGCGTTACGGCCAAAAAAGTGTGCGGTACAGCTCGTAATAGCAGCGGTAGTGAAAAAGCAGTGTTATAACCCATAACGCTGCTTTTTCTAGCCGTAAGTTAATTTATATACCATACATTTAATAACTTAAGCGTGTAGCCTGGATTCATACATATATATGTATTATGTTATATTGTAATAATGTATACGTTGGAGTGATTTACTGTTTGATTTTTAACTTCTAGTATATCTCTTATTCTTTGAGTGATAAGTCTGAGGTGTTATTTCAAATTTGTGAAACTTAGATATTTAGTAGATTGGGTTAAGCTAACTCGTACAGGGGACTATTATTATTAATGGTAGATACTGTCTTTCCCCCAGCAATATTGTCTGCAGTTACCAGTCCCATCTTGGACCTCAACATCTTATGCAGTCTTAGTAGTTATATCTTTCAAACATTCACAAAATTGTTGTTCTTAGTTACAGACACATTCTACACTAAAATCATAACTTCTATGTTTGGTACTCTACTATTATTTCCTAGAAGCCCATAATTGAAGACATGCCATTATTTTATATTATTTGGGCAGAGCAAATATCTCTCTGTATATCAAGGTATGTGACAATTTTAGGGTACTCTCTTTATTAGCACCTATTGTACAGGTTGGTGGTCCTGCTACCAGCGGCCGAAGTGGCGTTGACTTCTATGCCTGTATGACCATTTAAAGCATGCTGTATATCTCTGTTTTATTATATACAGTTTTAGCTTAACTACTTTTTGAAATAGCTTAATGTTTCATAGGACAGCATTGGTTGATTTATCTATACATGTAAGACTGCTACAGCTCTTTTGGCTAGGAATGCTACAAATGTTTATAGTTACCTAAGTACATACATATATATCTACAAGGTTAAGTTTCACACATATAACTTATACTGTGAGCTTCAATGATCATGAAACATTAAAAGGTATTTGCAAGCTATATATTAGATTACAATGCAAAGTTATGTTGATACTCTTTATAGCTACAGAAAATTTAACTTGTATACCTCTTATTCCAACCATCTTAGTGATTGTGTCTCAAGTTTTTATGTAGAATTTTATTGACTATGTACTAATTAACATAAAGTAAGAAATATAAAATCTGATTAGGCCAGAGTTATTGCACCAGACTTCAAATGTTTATAACAGTTGAAGGGATAGGCAGTTATAAATGCCTGATCCTCATTAAGATTTTTTAGCGATACCTTGCCTTAGATATATGGTGCATGACCCCCCATTTCTGAAATCGCTTCATAATACCTCAATAAAGACAAGACCACAAGTTATGGAGAAGAAAAGGCCGCAGCTTGTTTATTAACCAATAAACAACAAGTTAAACTTTATTATCAACATTATCAACCTTTCGTTTTCTTAACATTCACCCAGTGCTTGCTTTTGTTCTCTCTATAAGCCCCCACCCCTTTTAAGGGCGGGGCATCGACCATCACTTTCCCCTTTCTGTTACCGACAGAAGTACCAGCCATTATCCATCAGACGTAAGCCTCAATAGACCACAGCAAGCACCCCGCCACAGATGCGACAAACACCCTCTTAACCATTAAATTTGGGAGGGAGAGCGGGAAAACTCCCTTCCTTCTGTGCTGCTCCTGTCTCTGCATCTGATGTCTGTCAGCCAGGGAGGAGTATTTAACTCCTCCTACTATCCTCCACCCCTCCAGCGGAGCCTACCAATACTCCCATAAAGTGGGGGTCAAACTGCCCTATTTCCAGGCATCAACCGGGCTGCTCTTGACCCCCCATTTCTGAGTTCACTTCATCATACCTCAATAAAGACAAGACCACAAGTTATGGGGAAGAAAATGCAGCAGCTTGTTTATTAACCAATAAACAACAAGTTAAACTTTATTATCTACATTATCAACCTTTCGTTTTCTTAACATTCACCCAGTGCTTGCTTTTGTTTTCTCTATAAGCCCCCACCCCTTTTTAGGGGGGGGCATCCACCATCACTTTCCCCTTTCTGTTACCAACAGAAGTACCAGCCATTATCCATCAGGCGTAAGCCTCAATAGACCACAGCAAGCACCCTGCCACCACTCGCACTCAGCGAGTACCGCCACACAGAGCTAAGGCATTTTCAATCCCCTCCTTAATAGTAAAATTAAATAAGTGCAACCCCACTTCATTCAGGTGAACACCATCACTCAGGTAAAAACACCTATCCGACTCACCCTCAAATTCCACGTGCCTAAGCCCAACACCCCCCAACCTTCTTACATACCCACTCAGCGTCCTATTCACCTTCCATCTAGATGCCTCTAATTTTTTTACATCCCAAGCGGAACGTCACACCAGCCGGCTCTCAATCTCCGACCACACCAAAATCAAACCCGGGAACAATTCAAGCAATCTATCCAGACCATTCTTCATTTCCCACAACAATTCCTTCTGGGACATGTACCCTAGGTCATTCGCCCCCGCATGAATGACCAACACCTGGGGAGGGTTAAACATCTTGGCATAATCCACCACCTTCCCAACCACCTGGGCCCACTTCATACCTCGTATCCAAAACCACCTTAACTGCACCCGCTCCCTGGAAAAACCCAACTGTAACTCTTTCTCTTTAACAGCAGCTGCCTTCCTCGCCCAAAAAACATAGGAGTGTCCTAAGATCCAGCACCTCACAGGCCCTGCCAAATGAAAGAAAATTGTAACTCATCAATAGCCCCCCAGTTGCAACACCAAGCCCTGTCTCACGTACCTCCGAAATCTTTCAGACATCCATCTGCCAATCTTTCTGATCCCCCCCGCATCCAACCCTAAATTTGCTGCCTCCCTCGCTGCCCCAATCCGAAACGAATGGGAACCAAAATCCTCACCTCTCATCCCCATTGCAACCAATGCCTTCCGCAAAACTGCCACAAACTGAAATCTGGATAAAAGGGACCCATCCACGTGCACCAACAACGTCCCCGAGGTATGTTGGGACACTGCCAGAAACTCCCGCACCATTCCCACCGGGCAGCAATGGCCCCCAATCTCCAGCAAACCTACCAACACACCTTTCCCTTCCTGATCCGTCTTGGATCTCCGCACCCATAGCTCCACCAACCCTTCCTTCAACACCACATCCTGCCTACCCAGGCCTTTTTTATCCCACCGGTTCATACCTATCAACTCCGACACCCTGAAAGCTCCAAAGAAGGCCAGCACACACGCCGCCCTAAATAACATTTCCTCGTACCTCGAAGAACAAATACCCCTTAACCTCTCAATCACCCCTTCTAGAATAGCAAACGTCAATGGCCATTGTCCGTCGGCCCGCACCCTCCTTTTGCATAAACCCTTGAACCGCCATACGCACCACAAAGACCTTAGTCAAATCTACACACCCCAAAACTTGAAACAGAAAGGCCAAAGCCGCCATTCTCTTCCAGATCTCTGAGGGCGACAGCCCCTCGCTCCCCCAACACTTTATCCACTCCACCAGTGTTCTCACCCAATCCTCACAGACACCTTGTCATTCCTCCTGCTCCACCCTATTCCGCCACTTGTACCACACTCGGACGTAAGCCCTCCTTGTGCTAGGAGCTAGTGCCCCTTGTACCAGACTCAACACTCCTGGCAACCAAGCTGCCACAGGTCCTCCGGGCATTCCATGCCTTCCGCGTCTGCCCCCGGGGCTATCTCTTAGAACCGATCCCACTGAAACCGAGATAAAGAGTCAGCAATTACATTAAGGCGCCCTGGGACATGCACCGCTCTCCATGAAATATTACAGCGCAAACATTCCAACACAAATGCCCTTAGTAAACTTATCACTGCCGGGGAATTCGCCGTCAGGTGATTAATAGCCCACACCTAAATTGTCGGAGTGAAAACAGACCCTCTTATTCCTGAAATATTCAGGCCAAATTCTCAGGGCCACCACCAATGGGAAAAGCCCCAAAAATGTCAAATTCTTAGTCAGACCCCATTCCGCCCACACCTTTGGCCAAGCCCCCGTGCACCATTTACCATTCAGAAATGCCCCAAAACCATAGGCTCCCGCTATACAAACACAATTGGTTGTCTGACCACCCTCTCTCCTGAATTAACAATCTCCCGTTAAAATCTTCCAAAAAGATTTTCCAAATCCTCAAATCCTCCTTCACCTCCATAGACAAATGGACATGAAATTTCGGATTGGTCACACCCACTGTTGCCAATGACAATATCCGACAGAAGACTCGCCCAATGGGTATAATTCGCCCAGCGAAATTCAGCTTATCCAAAAGCGATTGCACATCTGAGTAAGTCTTTTTTGCTGCTCAGGACCCTGTCAATCACCATCCGCAGATCCCAGATTTTTTCTTTGGGGAGTCTGCACTCCATCTTGATCGAATCCACCTCGATCCCTAAGAAGCTTAAGACTGTAGCCGGGCCCTCCGACTTCTCAGCCGCCACAGAAATACCAAACTCCCGAGCTACCTCACTGAAAACTTCCACCAGCAGTTCACATACCTCTGACCCTGCCAGTCCCACAAAAAGGAAGTCATCTAAGTAATGAACTACCGAGACTTTCCCAGACCTTTCCTTCACCACCCATTCCACGAAGGAGCTGAACCTTTCAAAATATGAACAGGATATCGAACAGCCCATCGGAAGGCAGAGGTCCATGTAAAACTGGTCCTCAAATTTACACCCCAGGAGGTGATGACACCTCGGTTGGACCGGTAACAAGCGGAAAGCGGATTCCACATCCACCTTAGCCATCAGGGCGCCCCCCCCTGCTGCCCGCACCACCGCAACTGCCTTGTCAAAGGAGGCATATTTTACCGACACCAGTTCCGGATCAATGCCATCATTCACCGATCCTCCCCATGGGTGGGACAAGTGGTGTATCATCCGAAACTGCCCTGGGGCCTTTTTTGGCACCCCCCCCCATGGGGACACCCTCAAATTCGGGATTGTTGGGTTCCGCCATTCTCCCCAGCTGAACTTCTTTCCCCAATTTTTCCCTCAACACCTCTGGGTAGTCCCTTACCGATTTCAAATTTCCCACAATAACCAACCCCACCTGCTACCTAAATGGGATCACAAACCACGAACTGAACCCCGTTAACAGCAACTCTGCATCCTCCGCGTGCCCCCGCTCACGGGTGTACGCCTCTAGCCAAGGGACCATCTTTCTTATTCTCACCAGAGTCTGCGCCCGCTGGACCCACTTCCCCTGGCCGGATCCCCACTCTACCCTTCATGAAACATTTTGCCCCAGAGTGGATCCCTCTACATACTGAGCACTCATGCTTGTATTTGCATGAGGTTCCGAACCTACATTGCCCCTCATTGAACTGGAAGCACAGGCCTTTGCGTATGGCCGTTCCGGTTCCAGTACCAACTCCTGCACTACCCCCTGTCTGCCCGTAGCCCCAAAAGGAATGATTGCCCCTTAAAGGGGTCATCATCTCCAACCAAATTCCCATGTCCCTGTCATCCCAACGCATCTCTGGGCGGACCCCCATCCGTTGCCTAAACCCCTCATCATACCTCCACCAGGCCATACCCCCATATGTCCTGTAGACACTAGCTATCTCATCGTAATAGCAAAATAAGGATGCTCCCTGCTCTGGGAACTTCTCACAAAATACACTGGCTAAAATGCAAAAGGCCCGGGACCAGTTCCCAAAAGTCTTGGGTAACTTCCTCCACCTTTTCTTTCTCTCCTCCTCCTCCTCCTTCTTGCCCTTCTCATCCTCCTTCACCTCCAACACATGCTCCAAGGGCAACAGGGAGAATATCTCCATAAATTCCCTCTTCCCTATCTTCTCACTCAATTCACTCGTCAGATGAATACCTAACGGACCCACCGCGCATAAGCATGGCCTCCTGTGCGCCCCTTCTGGCACCCTAATCACCTCGCCTACGGCTGCCATTGGCGTCCCCCCTGCACCCGCAACCCCACTAGTCTGCAGCACCACTCCCATCATCCCCATTCCTGGGGCCACCTGTGCCGATGCCACTGTGACCCCGGACCCACTAGGCTTCTCCAACGCTAACAACAGCCCCTTCAAGCCAGCCACTAACGTTTCTCTCTAGGCACTCCCCGCAACATTCACTCCTGGTGCTCCCCCAGCCATCATCTCACCTGTAGGCTGCTGCACCATCACTGGTCCCTGTCCTTGGCCCGACACCTGCTCTCTCCGCTGCTCTCTCCCTTTACCCTCCCATCCTCTGCTGTTATCCAACCTCCTCCGCACGTCATCACGCCTAGCAGGAGAACGCCCCCCTGCCATACCTGCTCCTTCCTCGATCCTTCTCCACTTGCGCCCAGGTTGGCGAAGTAGGCCTGCCTCCGCCCCAAGGCTGCCGTATCAGTGATCTCGACCTCGGGTGTCCGCCGGACCCTGCTTCCCTTACTGCGCATGAGGAGCCCCTCTCTCTCCTGTTTCCCGAACCTAAAGACTGTGAGGAAGACATAGTAAGCTCTCCCCTTTTCCCCGCCCTATCCCCTCCAGCCCCCCAGTCTCCTTCACCCTGCCACACCCCTTCCACTCTCCATTCAGGAGACAACAACTGTAGAAGCTGCACTAGCATAGACATACCCCCTACCTGGCCAGCAGTCCCTGGTTCCGTCGAAGTCCCCTCCAATAGATCCTCCTCCTCGAAATTGCCACTAGCCTCCAACTCCAGTGGTGGATCCGTAACCTGCTCCTGCTGTTCCCTACTTTCTTCTCTTGTGGCTTCCGAAGCCTCCACATCCCTCCTGTCTGCCACAGCGGGCCCTAGAAAAATCACAACAATTAATATCCCCTTATATCCCCTCCTATCCACCCCCTTTGCCCTAGCCCCCCCATAGCTCCACTGCTTAGGGCCCCCCTTCTGTCCCCCCACGGACCTACAATTCCCTACCCGTCCCCTTTTCTAAACTTCCCCCTCCCATGGGACCTCCACCTAAGATGAAGGCTGATGACACCCAGCCTGCGGACGATAAAATACCCAAAGTGAGCAAACTGGACCAGAAGGTTGTCAGGTCCAGTCTGGCCCCAACCAGGGAGGTATACTAAGCTAACCATACTACAGGACTTAATACATCATAATCACCCTAAAACAGTGATAACTATCTGCAGGCCCAGCAAACCCTAAATAACTAACCTCTACCATCTACCTAATTTAAATTAATTTTTTCTATTTTCTGATTTAGAATTAATACCCATATACTTGCCACCATAACCTCCTACGGCCATCATGTAGCCTGCAGCCTGCCTAATCCCTGGCCTTGTCACATTCTCCCCGCCCCTTATTCATCCCAGCCTTAATCCCTCACTACCATCCCCCTCGCTAACGGCCTTATCCCCGGCCATGCTCCCGCCTAAACCTATGACCTACTAACTTTGACAACGGACTTATTCCGGCCTTCCCCCCTACATTCTGCCTATTGAGCCTTATCCTGGCTCCCCCCCCAGCCCCTACTAGATTTGCTAATGGCTTTATCTCGGCCTTGCCCCCACTAAATTTGCCCATGGCCTTCTCTCGGCCTTGCACCCAATACTTTGCCTATTGAACCTTATTCCGGCTCCCTCCCAGCCCCATGAGCCATAACCCAGCTCCCAATAAGGCTCCTCTCCCCTGAGCCTTATTCCGGGCTCCCCCCAGTCACCGCTCCCCATTTGTGCCTCAAAAAAAAACCCTTGCCCTTGAAATAACCCAAGCCCCCTCATCCTTTCCCGCCCCCCATCCATCCACTAATCACCTCAGGGGCCCAATCTTCGATAGCCCAGCCTGGCACATACCCTCCTCCACGCTGCCGGTCCTACCAATACTCCCATAAAGTGGGGGTCAAACTGCCCTATTTCCAGGCGTCAACCGGGCTGCTCTTTCCTCATCTAGTTGTTAAATTACCCATATGGTACAGAATCCTCTTATATTACTACGGTTCTGTTTCTTTGCACTCACAGTTTATATAGCAAACAAAGGAAAATATATCCCTCTCATGTCCTGATAATACTTAACATATATATACTATTTATAGACACTGTGTCATACAGTTATTACACATATTATATTAGTCTCCGCCCCTATATATATATATATATATATATATTCTCTGAGTGCATTCAGAGACTAAATCGCGGTTTCCCTCGAAAACACCGCCATTAATCCTATTTCATGTCCTGTTCCAGCAATGATTGAAAGTATATCATTATTTTGGTAGCATTTAGAAGATCCTGTGTAAGTAGGGATTATCACATTTATTTGCAATACAACTTGTATGTGTACACATATGTATACTTTGATAGTCTTGATTCCCTGCTGCCGGTCACAGGCATCTTATGTTTTTCCTCTCTCAATTTTACATTACCTAATAAGTCGTAGATGCTGCAACAGGTCCTTACTAGTGATGTCGCGAATAGTTCGCCGGCGAATAGTTCCCGGCGAACATAGCATGTTCGCATTTGCCGTGGCGGGCGAACATATGCAATGTTCGATCCGCCCCTATTCGTCATCATTGAGTAATACTTTGACCCTGTACTCACAGTCAGAGGACACATTCCAGCCAATCGGCAGCAGACACTTCCTCCCAGACCCTCCTACTTCCTGGACAGCATCCATTTTAGATTCATTTGGAAGCTGCATTCCTAGTGAGAGGAGGGACAGTGTAGCTGCTGCTGATTTAATAGGGAAATTGATAGCTAGGCTAGTGTATTCAGTGTCCACTACAGTCCTGAAGGACTCATCTGATCTCTGCTGTAAGGACAGCACCCCAAAAAGCCCTTTTTAGGGCTAGAACATCAGTCTGCTTTTTTCCCCTGTGTAATCTAATTGCAGTTGCCTGCCTGCCAGCGTGTGTGTCAGGCTCACAGCGTATACTGTGCCCACTTGCCCAGTGCCACCACTCATATCTGGTGTAACAGTAGTGTAGATTTAAAAAAAAAAAAACACTTTTTTGACTGTGTTAAATAATAGCAGTCAGTTTCCTTCACAAGTGTGCGTTACAGAGCCTGTCTGCCAGGGCACAGTGTCACCCCAGTGCAACTCATATCTGGTGTAACAGTAGTGTAGATTTAAAAAAAACAACACTTTTTTGACTGTGTTAAATAATAGCAGTCATTTTCCTTCACACGTGTGCGTTTCAGTGCCTGCCTGCCAGGGCACAGTGTCACCCCAGTGCAACTCATATCTGGTGTAACAGTAGTGTAGATTTAAAGAAAACAAACACTTTTTTGACTGTGTTAAATAATAGCAGTCATTTTTCTTCACACGTGTGCATTTCAGTGCCTGCCTGCCAGGGCACAGTGTCACCCCAGTGCAACTCATATCTGGTGTAACAGTAGTGTAGATTTAAAAAAAACAACACTTTTTTGACTGTGTTAAATAATAGCAGTCAGTTTCCTTCACACGTGTGTGTTTCAGTGCCTGCCTGCCAGGGCACAGTGTCACCCCAGTGCAACTCATTTCTGGTGTAACAGTAGTGTAGATTTAAAAAAAACAACACTTTTTTGACTGTGTTAAATAAGAGCAGTCAGTTTCCTTCACACGTGTGCGTTTTAGGGACTGCCTTCCAGGGCACAGTGTCACCCCAGAGCAACTCATATCTGGTGTAACAGTAGTGTATATTTAAAAAAAGCAACACTTTTTTGACTGTGTTAATTAATAGCAGTCATTTTCCTTCACACGTGTGCGTTTCAGTCCCTGCCTGCCAGGGCACAGTGTCACCCCAGTGCAACTCATATCTGATGTAACATTAGTGTAGATTTAAAAAAAAACAACACTTTTTTTGACTGTGTTAAATAATAGCAGTCAGTTTCCTTCACACGTGTGCGTTTCAGTGCCTGCCTGCCAGTATGTATGTAACAGAAAGCATGATTGAGTGACATATGGTCACGAAACGTTGCTTGTTTTAACTTGATCTTCAATAAAAGATACTTTTTATACCTACAAGTGCTGGTGGATTACATGAACACTATTTATACATTGAGGAATTGCAGTTTTTCCTTACCACCGTGCACACTCAGTGGTGCTGTATTTATTTATGGATTTGGATTATCTGAAATAAATTGCAGAATACGAGCACACTGATTAAAGGATATGGAGAATAAAGAAGATCATGTCACTGGAGCAGACAGCAGCAGAGTCTATGCATATAGTGATATCGATGCGGCACGAATAACGGCATTAACAAGAGGGTCTAGGGACTTTCTAAGAGCAGCCCCGTCTGAGATGGTGGGTAAAGAATATGAAGCGTTAAAGATGAAATTGATGAAGTGGGACCTCCATGCCACAACACTGGCAGAGTACTATAGGGTAAGGAGGATCCCTCGAGGCCTCGAGAATGCACACCTGCCCAACCTTACTGAAGGAGAATAAAAGTTATTGTGATCGGTTCGAGGCCATCTTATACAAGTGTTCCCTTGACCTTATGGTATGCACAGTGGAGGCCTTGCTAAATGAAATAGAGTCACA
The DNA here is from genome assembly GCF_027579735.1 of Bombina bombina. Lineage (NCBI taxonomy): Eukaryota > Metazoa > Chordata > Amphibia > Anura > Bombinatoridae > Bombina > Bombina bombina. The sequence goes on along the minus strand of NC_069503.1, from coordinate 389,485,015 downwards.
GACAGAGGTGTCTAAAGGCCAGAGAGCGGAGTTGATAGCCACACTTACCCAAGAGGAGATCGAAAGCTTTGATAAGAAGATTGAAGAAAAGATCCAAGTTGAACAGAAAATTATCAAAGAAGTTAAGCGCACAAAATTCCAGCGTGATGAAAATGACTATAAGACGGGGAGAGTTTACAAATGGCGCGGAGGTCCCCATGGCAACTGGAACGTCAACAGGCGCAGAGGCCGGGAAAGGGCCAATCAGAGGAGACAGCAGCAAACACGCGGTAGCAGTGGGTCTGACCGATCGGAAACATCATCAGAGGGTGCATACGGGTCCCCTTTAGAGCAGAGCGGCGGCGACAGCGATATCGCCGGGGAGGCCGCAAGCACCACACAGGGAGACAAAAAGAAGCAACAACAACAGGCGGAGAAAGTGAGGAAGTCTCAGAGGAAAGCCGCACAGAGGAAGTAACAGTTGGTCAGACGACGGTGGTAAATATCTCTAGTCAGGACTTAACAATACAAGAACTAAATGTACTGGATAAAGGATTATCTTATTGTCCATTTAGAGATATTGACTTCTTTGAATTATCAAAAGACCTATACAGACTGTTCAGGAATATCAAATTAAAAGTGTGGTACGGAGAGTCCACGAGCCGTTCAATAGATGGTAACAAGGGTGTAAAAGGTGATAGTAATAAAAATATATTAACTTTGCAGGATTTTGGTCTCAAAAAGAAAAGTTCTTTCTGTCCTAATACCTTAAATCATAGTGTTAACACATACATGAGCCTAGTTGAGAGTGATATAAGGCAATTACAGATTGCAACTAAAAGTAAAGATTATGCTAGGATAAAAAAAGTAAGGATGGAGAATCTTTCTAAAAATGGCAAAGTAGCATTAAAAACATTGAAGTCTAACAAAAATGTAATATTGAAGGGGGCAGACAAAGGTGGTGCCACTGTAATAATGGACAAGGCATACTACATACATAAGATTAGAACCCAGTTGGAGGACCCTGATACATACAGTAAAATACCTGCGAATCCTGTGTATAAAATACAAAAAGAAATAAAATGTATTTTGGATCAGGCTATGACAGTGGGAATTATATACAAAAAGTTAGCAGAATACCTGTATGTGGCAAAACCAAGGACACCAATATTCTACACGGTGCCAAAAGTCCACAAGGACTTAAATAGGCCACCGGGGAGACCCATAGTCTCGAGTGTGGAATCTATTTTTACCAATATATCCAAATTTTTGGATAAGTTACTCCAACCTGAGGTTACTAAAATGGCCAGTTTTGTGAAAGACACAGGCCATTTCCGAGAAAAAGCAAAAATGTTGGATTTGCCAACCAGCCGGTATCTACTGTATACCATGGATGTCAGGAGCTTATATACCTCCATTAATCATGAAACAGGAATATCAATTATCAGAAAGACACTCATGGTGTGCGGTAGATACACGGCTGGTCAATGTGAATTTATTGAGAAATTATTGTGCCTTGTCTTATATTGGAACTACTTCCTTTTTCAGGATGATTGGTTCATCCAGGTGAAGGGCACGGCAATGGGTTCCAACGTCGCCCCATCATACGCAAATTTGTTTATGAACGAATTTGAAGAGAGAAGAGTCTTTGAAAACCACCTCTTCAGGAAGTATGGAGCAGTCTGGTGGAGATACATAGACGACATATTTGGCGTGTGGTGGGGCGACGTTGGAACCCTGGAGAGGTTTGTCAGAGAGCTTAACGTGGAGGTAAGAGGCCTACATTTTACCATTGCACACAGTGAGGAGTCCGTTACCTTCCTTGATACAAAGATAAGTAAATCAATTGATGGATTAAAATTTGATTTGTATGTAAAAGAGACGGATAGAAACACTCTTCTGAAATTTGATAGCTTTCATCCTAGGAGGCTTGTGGACTCCTTGCCCAAGATTCAACTACTTCGGGTGCAAAGAATAGTGAGTGATGAAAGGGAAAGAACAGACAGATTGGAACAAATGAAGCAAAAGTTCCTTTCCAGAGGGTATCCAACTAGTCTTATTGAAAACAAGCTAGAAGAGGTGAGATATCCTAAACCAAAAAAAGAGAATAAAGACAAAAAAGATTGGATAATATTTGTATCACAACATAACCCTTACAGCGATAAGATTAGCAGGATTATAAGAAAGAATTGGCACATTCTAAAAAACTGCAACCCAGGTATACCACAATTACAAGACCCACCCCTTATGGCCTATAGGCGAGTAAAAAACATAGGGGACCATTTGGTGAGGTCCGATGTGGGACCCAGCAGAGAATGTAGACAAACATACATAGGCAGTAAAAAGAAAGGGAGTTATCCCTGCCTGGGATGCATGTCGTGTAGTTCCATTATCAAGGTCCCTCATTTCTTTCACCCACAGAGTGGAAAGAAATTCTCAATTGAAGGTTTCTATACATGTGATAGCTCACGCGTTATCTATCTAATTAAATGTCCATGTTCACTTATATATTTAGGGAAAACTACCCAAAAAATTAGGCATCGCCTTACACAACACCGTAGTAACATCAGAAGAAAAAACGTTGAGGCCCCCTAGCAAAACATTTCTTAGAGAAAGGGCACGGTATCAGCCAATTACGCTGGCAGGTTATAGAACAGGTACAAACACCTAGGAATGGATCGAGAGCAGTTGCTTAAACAAAGGGAAGTGTGGTGGATTCATAAAATGGAGTCCATGGCACCGAAAGGGTTAAATAGGGACTTTGACCTATCATGTTTTCTGTGAAATAACCCTAACCTTCTCACCTTACTTCTTGTAATTTAATAATATACCAGTGTAAGCTATCTTTGTCATAACACATTAAAGTGTGACAACACCCTATTAAGTTGCATAGTCCTATAATATACTGTTTGCTGCTATATAAATTTATATTCAGTGATTTGTTTTTAATTGCTACACAAGTTGTCTATGAAAATGTTAGAAAGTGTTATGAGATGTAATATAAAAATGTACCAGTAGATGGCACCAGGAGTCCACTATGGGCAACAGTTTGGCGCGAGAAATCAAATGTTTAAAAGGCACAACTTGTTAGTATGTAACAGAAAGCATGATTAAGTGACATATGGTCACGAAACGTTGCTTGTTTTAACTTGATCTTCAATAAAAGATACTTTTTATACCTACAAGTGCTGGTGGATTACATGAACACTGCCAGGGCACAGTATCACCCCAGTACAAATCATATCTGGTGTAACAGTAGTGTAGATTTTAAAAAAAACAAAACATTTTTTTGACTGTGTTAAATAATAGCAGTAATTTTCCTTCACACGTGTACGTTTCAGTGCCTGCCTGCCAGGGCACAGTGTCACCCCAGTGCAACTCATATCTGGTGTAACAGTAGTGTAGATTTAAAAAACAACAACACTTTTTTGACTGTGTTAAATAATAGCAGTCAGTTTCCTTCACACGTGTGCATTTCAGTGCCTGCCTGCCAGGGCACAGTGTCAACCCAGTGCAACTCATATCTGGTGTAACAGTATTGTAGATTTAAAAAAAACAACACAGTCAAATTTGATAGCTTTCATCCTAGGAGGCTTGTGGACTCCTTGCCCAAGATTCAACTACTTCGGGTGCAAAGAATAGTGAGTGATGAAAGGGAAAGAACAGACAGATTGGAACAAATGAAGCAAAAGTTCCTTTCCAGAGGGTATCCAACTAGTCTTATTGAAAACAAGCTAGAAGAGGTGAGATATCCTAAACCAAAAAAAGAGAATAAAGACAAAAAAGATTGGATAATATTTGTATCACAACATAACCCTTACAGCGATAAGATTAGCAGGATTATAAGAAAGAATTGGCACATTCTAAAAAACTGCAACCCAGGTATACCACAATTACAAGACCCACCCCTTATGGCCTATAGGCGAGTAAAAAACATAGGGGACCATTTGGTGAGGTCCGATGTGGGACCCAGCAGAGAATGTAGACAAACATACATAGGCAGTAAAAAGAAAGGGAGTTATCCCTGCCTGGGATGCATGTCGTGTAGTTCCATTATCAAGGTCCCTCATTTCTTTCACCCACAGAGTGGAAAGAAATTCTCAATTGAAGGTTTCTATACATGTGATAGCTCACGCGTTATCTATCTAATTAAATGTCCATGTTCACTTATATATTTAGGGAAAACTACCCAAAAAATTAGGGATCGCCTTACACAACACCGTAGTAACATCAGAAGAAAAAACGTTGAGGCCCCCCTAGCAAAACATTTCTTAGAGAAAGGGCACGGTATCAGCCAATTACGCTGGCAGGTTATAGAACAGGTACAAACACCTAGGAATGGATCGAGAGCAGTTGCTTAAACAAAGGGAAGTGTGGTGGATTCATAAAATGGAGTCCATGGCACCGAAAGGGTTAAATAGGGACTTTGACCTATCATGTTTTCTGTGAAATAACCCTAACCTTCTCACCTTACTTCTTGTAATTTAATAATATACCAGTGTAAGCTATCTTTGTCATAACACATTAAAGTGTGACAACACCCTATTAAGTTGCATAGTCCTATAATATACTGTTTGCTGCTATATAAATTTATATTCAGTGATTTGTTTTTAATTGCTACACAAGTTGTCTATGAAAATGTTAGAAAGTGTTATGAGATGTAATATAAAAATGTACCAGTAGATGGCACCAGGAGTCCACTATGGGCAACAGTTTGGCGCGAGAAATCAAATGTTTAAAAGGCACAACTTGTTAGTATGTAACAGAAAGCATGATTAAGTGACATATGGTCACGAAACGTTGCTTGTTTTAACTTGATCTTCAATAAAAGATACTTTTTATACCTACAAGTGCTGGTGGATTACATGAACACTGACAGGGCACAGTGTCACCCCAGTACAAATCATATCTGGTGTAACAGTAGTGTAGATTTAAAAAAAACAAAACACTTTTTTGACTGTGTTAAATAATAGCAGTAATTTTCCTTCACACGTGTACGTTTCAGTGCCTGCCTGCCAGGGCACAGTGTCACCCCAGTGCAACTCATATCTGGTGTAACAGTAGTGTAGATTTAAAAAACAACAACACTTTTTTGACTGTGTTAAATAATAGCAGTCAGTTTCCTTCACATGTGTGCGTTTCAGTGCCTGCCTGCCAGGGCACAGTGTCACCCCAGTGCAACTCATATCTGGTGTAACAGTATTGTAGATTTAAAAAAAACAACACTTTTTTGACTGTGTTAAATAATAGCAGTCAGTTTCCTTCACACGTGTGCGTTTCAGGGCCTGCCTGCCAGGGCACAGTGTCACCCCAGTGCAACTCATATCTGGTGTAACAGTAGTATAGATTTACAAAAAAACAACACTCTTTTGACTGTGTTAAATAATAGCAGTCATTTTCCTTCACACGTGTGCATTTCAGTGCCTGCCTGCCAGGGCACAGTGTCACCCCAGTGCAACTCATATCTGGTGTAACAGTAGTGTAGATTTAAAAAAAAAAAAACACTTTTTTTGACTGTGTTAAATAATAGCAGTCAGTTTCCTTCACACGTGTGCGTTTCAGGGCCTGCCTGCCAGGGCACAGTGTCACCCCAGTGCAACTCATATCTGGTGTAACAGTGGTGAAGATTTAAAAAAAAACGAATTTTTTTTGACTGTGTTAAATAATAGCAGTCATTTTCCTTGACACGTGTGCGTTTCAGTGCCTGCCTGCTAGGGCACAGTGTCACCCCAGTGCAACTCATATCTGGTGTTACAGTAGTGTAGATTTAAAAAAAAAACAACACTTTTTTGACTGTGTTAAATAATAGCAGTCATTTTCCTTCACACGTGTGCATTTCAGTGCCTGCCTGCCAGGTCACAGTGTCACCCCAGTGCAACTCATATCTGTTGTAACAGTAGTGTAGATTTAAAAAAAACAACACTTTTTTGACTGTGTTAAATAATAGCAGTCAGTTTCCTTCACACATGTGCATTTCAGGGCCTGCCTGCCAGGGCACAGTGTCACCCCAGTGCAACTCATATCTGGTGTAACAGTAGTGTAGATTTAAAAAAAAAACAACACTTTTTTGACTGTGTTAAATAATAGCAGTCATTTTCCTTCACACACGTGCGTTTCAGTGCCTGACTGCTAGGGCACAGTGTCACCCCAGTGCAACTCATATCTGGTGTAACAGTAGTGTATATTAAAAAAAAACAACACTTTTTTGACTGTGTTAAAGGGACAGTAAACCTTAAAAATAATGTTATATAATTCTGTACATAGTGCAGAATTATATAACATTATAGTAGCCAAACTTTAAAAAAACATAATTGTACCCTATTAATTTAAAAAAGCAAACGCTGTTTCACAGACCCGCTCTCTGCTGAGCGGGTCTGTTATATTTAGTCAGCGCATCGGGCCAGCTGTATAGTCACAGCCCGGCCCGACCGCGCCATAAGACTAAGTGCAGCTCGCACTTAGCAGAGAGCAGAGAGCGGGTCTGTGAAACAGTGTTTGTTTTTTTAAATTAATAGGGTACAATTATGTTTTTTAAAGTTTGGCTACTATAATGTTATATAATTCTGCACTATGTGCAGAATTATATAACATTATTTTTAAGGTTTACTGTCCCTTTAAATAATAGCAGTAATTTTCCTTCACAAGTGTGCGTTTCAGTGCCTGCCTGCCAGGGCACAGTGTCACCCCAGTGCAACTCATATCTGGTATAACATTAGTTTAGATTTAAAAAAAACAACACTTTTTTGACTGTGTTAAATAATAGCAGTCAGTTTCCTTCACACGTGTGCGTTTCAGGGCCTGCCTGCCAGGGCACAGTGTCACCCCAGTGCAACTCATATATGGTGTAACAGTAGTGTAGATTTAAAAAAAACAACACTTTTTTGACTGTGTTAAATAATAGCAGTCAGTTTCCTTCACACGTGTGCGTTTCAGGGCCTGCCTGCCAGTGCACAGTGTCAACCCAGTGACACTGGGGTGACACTACCTGATCGATACAGCATCATACCTGATGTTTTAAAGCACGTTATTCCAAACAATTTAGGAATGTTAGGTGATTTATGCCCTTTATGGCTTAAAACCAGACTCTGCATCAACTATGTAATTTTCCATGGGAGTTTTGCCATGGATCCCCCTCCGGCATGCCACAGTCCAGGTGTTAGTCCTCTTGAAATAACTTTTCCATCACTATTGTGGCCAGAAAGAGTCCCTGTGGGTTTAAAAATTCGCCTGCCCATTGAAGTCAATGGGGGTTCGCCCGGTTCGCTGGTTCACAAACCTTTGGGGAAATTCGCGTTTGCTGTTCGCGAACCCAAATTTTTAGGTTCGCAACATCACTGGTCCTTACTTTATTTTTTTTCTTTCTCTTTCTTTAAATATACATATATACTGTAAGTACAAAATTAAGGTTGGCAACATTGATATTAATGATGTTATGGCAGGATACATGCCTAGTTCATATAGATCTTCATGTTACTGTGATAGTATATATTCATGTATACACTAGGTATTATAGATTTATTTTACTTTTTCAGTCTTATGCATTGTGCTTGATTGTATAATTTTGTACCTTGTGCATTGACACGATTATTTGTACGATTTGCATCATTCACTGTTGTCAATGTTCAATATATTTGAAAAACTCAATAAAAATGTATTAAAAAAATAAATAAATAATAGAACATTATCTTCTATGTGAAGAGCATAAAAATTTAAAAAATACATAACTACATTTGGGTTAGTGCTGTTAGTTGAACACGGGTGTTGGGTTATCATGCAAACGATAAAGTATAGGTTGTTTTTTTCAAGTTTGCATGCTCCTTTAAAGGCTATGGGGAGAAGAAGCTAACGCAGTCACAATATTCTCAAATTAGCGTGCGGGTCTTCAAGTTAGCGTGTGGATACTTTCGCTCATGCACAAACTTTCTACTTTCAACTTGTAATAAGTGCACCAACCCGAGCATTAAATGTTTACTTCTGGTGGTGTTTGCATGCAAGTGAAAACACTAAATAGCACACCACTTGTAATCTGCCCCTAAACAGTTAATAGTTCAGCAGTCATTTTGCTTCAGTTGCTGTGCAGTGTCAGCTTATTTAAACCATGGGAATATGTCATATTCAGAATTTTTATTGTTCAACAAATGAAAAACGAAAAACTGAGGCGGTGTCAGGAAAATATTAAAAATGAAAGGATCAAACCTGTAAGACACAACAAATTGGGCACAAAGTTGAACAGGCTCTATTATTAGAACTGCTTCAAGTCATTTTAGCACCATTAAGCAGTATCTTAATAAAAATGCAAGTTCTGATTGTCACAAATAAGATTGCCTATTGTTTTGTGTTAGTCAAAAATTCAAAATGAGTTGAAGCCAGCATGTACGTTCTCTTTCTAGGAATTAAACCAATTCAAGTTTGAGAAATTTCTCTGCACAACTTGCTGTGGGGTATATGGAACACAATCAAAAGAAAGTGCTTACTGATCTACAGAAACCAGCTATTTAAAAAAATAAATCTAATATTAAATTTAATAAGAACATAGTTTTCCAGAAAAAGAGGAACAAAAAAAAAAGTATTTGTTAATATAAATAATAGGCAACAGCTGCATTTATTTTTGGTTTATCATGTGCTCTATTTGTAAAAAAAAAAAAAAGATGTTGAATATTTGCCCATGTGCTGTACGACATGACAAATAGTATTAAACAGACATTTAGGGCCAGATTACAAGTGTTGTGCTATTTAGTGCAAACTTTGCTAGAAGTAATCTTTTTGCGTATGGTGGGTCGCAACTGAGTTAACAAATTCTCTCCATAGAAGTCAATAGAGAGCGCAGAAGAAAAACACTAACACCTATCTTTCAGGTGCTAAACCAATAGGAGTTATTCATATTTCACATTCCAATGTTCTGCACATACAGGATAATGTAAATTTAATTGTAAATACATATTTCTATATATATCTGTATAGATTAACATTATCACATTTATATAGAAATATATATTTATTAATATACAGTATCTCACAAAAGTGAATACACCCCTCACATTTTTGTAAATATGTTATTATATCTTTTCATGTGACAACACTAAAGAAATTGCACTTTGCTACAATGTAAAGTAGAGAGTGTACAGCCTGTATAACAGTGTAAATTTGCTGTCCCCTCAAAATAACTCAACACACAGCCATTAATGTCTAAACCATTGGCAACAAAAGTGAGTACACCCCTAAGCGAAAATTTCCAAATTGGACCCAAAGTGTCAATATTTTGTGTGGCCACCATTATTTTCCAGCACTGCCTTAACCCTCTAGTCCATCTTTATGTAGAGCAACAATTTTTTTTTCAGATCCTCAGAGAGATCTTTGCCATGAGGTGCCATGTTGAACTTCCAGTGACCAATATGAGAGAGTGTGAGAGTGATAACACCAAATTTAACACACCTGCTCCCCATTCACACCTAAGACCTTGTAAAACTAACGAGTCACATGATACCGGGGAGGGAAAATGGCTAATTGGGCCCAATTTGGACATTTCCACTTAGGGGTGTACTTACTTTTGTTGCTAAAGGTTTAGACATTAATGGCTGTGTGTTGAGTTATTTTGATGGGACAGCAAATTCACACTGTTATACAGGCTGTACACTCACTACTTTACATTGTAGCAAAGTGTCATTTCTTCAGTGTTGTCACATGAAAAGAAATAATAAAATATTTTAACTGTCAAGTTTGTTCGCACTTTCCCTTTAATTACTGCCAGGTCTCTAATCCTCATGTGATATTCCATCAACCTATCCACTATATAAGACCCCTCCTCCTATGTATCCTTGCTTGGTAATGTGCTTTGTAACGGTGTTTACATCTAACATCCAGATCACTCACTTAAGACTTAACCTACCCTCCGGGGTTGGTAATTTACTTTACTCTACCTTATATCCGGAGGCTGTCCTGCATCAATCCAGGTATCCAGTTTTTGGACATAAACGCTATTGGTACAATTCCTCTTCATCTCTCCTGAGATGCTTCAAACCAGCTCATCATCCAGTTCTAGGGACCTCGTACTCATTGATCAGTGACATCATCATTCTGCTCATGGTTCTGCCGCTGTTACTCCTCGCTTCAGGTTGTAGCCCCTGCTATTCAACCCGGTTTTCTGCATTTCTCTACAACAACTGTGAGTAGTTGATTCTTACAGTCTCTCAAGCTGAACCAGAGATACACAGACCGGAGATAACCAGGTACCTGTTAAAACTTCTTTGGGTCTGTCAAATTACGCTAAAGAACTGATACAGTGTATATCGTCTTACCAGCCTATCTGCTAGCTTTCAAACCACACTCATCTACATGTTTTGCATTAACCCTCCCAGCATTATTCGCTTGGAATAACTATGTGGCCACATTGACTAACTGCTGTTCCTACAGAAGTAACCTCTAACTTACCATTACCTGTGCTTTTTGCTCTAGCTGTTTCATATGAAAATCTCTGCCAGGGCTGCCCCCAGCGCCTGACCCCCCAGTGCCCCCCCCCCCCCCCGCTTATATTTTGGCCCAAAAATATTAAGCCTGCCACTACGTCAAAGCTTTACAAAAAAAAAAGGCTAAAGCTTAATGCTATTTCCTTAACTTAGTAAAGACAAAGTTATATAATACCGGGCAGGCGGCACCGGTTAAGTAAATTTATACCAAGGCACTAGGCAGCAGTTACTAACCAGTTAGGCAGCCATGCAGTGGTGTATACATATACATTATATCACACTATACAGGACTACAGTGAATCAGTGATTCCAGTGATAAGTACAAATATTAGCTTTCTCATATCAATAAAAAGGTTAAGGAACAGAACTAGAATTTACGGACACAACATGGCTCCCTGACAACTGGGTCTAAATGTAGCCACAGTACAGTGTGGATTCCATTCTTTTTTTTTTTTTTTTTTTTTTTTTTTTTTTTTTTTTTGGTTTTCAAATATTTTATTGAAAATTCACTCAAATATTACAGGTGTTTGGAGACGCAGCTCCGCATTGAAATATTTCCATCCATTATTGTATCAGATTCTACCATTCCCATTGTCCCTGCTTTATATTATACTAATTTCACATTGCATTTTTTGAAAACCAACAAATAAACAGTAATGAATTATTTCAATTATTTTTCCAACATTTCACTAATCATTAATCCGCAGGCCTAAAATTTTCACAACCATTTCGGCACCTTACCCTGCCTCTTGCACCTTCACCCTATTTCACATATAAAAGAAAGATACTATTTCCTTAATTTCTCTGCTCAGTGTCTTTTATCCCTCCTTCACCTGCCTACTGTATCTGCTGACTAATACCTCACATCTAATATTCTTATCTTCGTCTACCCAGATGCTCTAGATACTCCTTGTGTGCCCATCGCTTCTCCCACTTCCTACCTATGTTCAATCTGATCTATTAGTGCTACTTTTTCTGTGACTCCTCTCTCCCTATACTTTCTGTGGCCTCACCCCTCCCCTCCTATTTCGTGAGGTCCACATTTTCTGCACATAATATGAAGAAGAGGGGGGGGGGGGGGGCAAAAGGAAACAAGAGAGAAAAAAAAAAAAAAAAAAAAAAAAAAAATTTTTGAGTCTCCCTATCTCTCCACCCAGTTTGACGGCAAAATTCCTGCCACCACTAAATTTAGAAAAAGGACTGAGCTTTGTAAGGGCTCCAGAAATTGTTGCTGCAATGACCGAGGCCATGACTCAATGTAGTTTTTCCACTTGCTAAAGTACCTTTTATAATGTTTCTCCGTATTTTTCAGATCCTGCCTCTCCACTATCACCTGAAATTTCAAACTATTTATAAATTCCTTCATGCTTGGCACGTTTTTCTGTTTCCATTTCTGAAAAATAAGACTACGTGTTATCAAGATGACTAAATTTGTAAGATTTTTATTCCCTGTATGCTCATTCTGATAAAGAAAAAATATATGTTTTGCTTCCAATTTTATTTGATCAATTAAAAATTTGTTGAGCCAGAACTGTATTTTCAACCAGAATTGCTGTATTTTCGGACAACTCCATAAGCAGTGCATTAAATCTGCCTTTATGTGATTACATTTGTAGCAGCTAGTTAAAATTGCCCTATCCCAACCGCTAACTCTCTCTGGGGTCAAGTAGAAATTATTTATCAATTTTGCCTGCGTCTCCCGCCAACTGATTTTATCCGTGGCTTCCTCCGTCCTCTTGATGCTATCTATTATATCTTCGCTTTGCATACCAGGAAAATATCTTACAAATTTAGCCATACTCAGATTTACTTGTGCCATTCCTAATTTCTGCATTATATTCTGATACCATATAGCTAACGAACGTATCCCTGCTTGATATATTTTAAAACCTGACTCCAGCACAGATTGGCTCCAATCCGTTCCACATCTCCTCTCTCACACGTTTCTATGTAATGTCTTGCTTGTAAATATGCATAAAACTGTTTAGCAGGTATATTATATTCCGCCATCATACTCTCAAAGGTCCGTATGGGTCCTTCCGTGCCCATTTTAATTTGTGCAAAATATTTCAGACCTCTGCTTTGCCACTCACTATAAATCCTATTATGTAACCCTGGTGAAAAATCCACGCACCCAACCATCGGCAACAGTGTTGACACCTGGTACTCTTGTCCCATTATATGACAATACTTTTGCCATGCCCAAATTATATTAGTAAATGTTACTAGATTCGCCACATTGCTTGGTAGGTTCTTATATGGGCAGTGTAATATTGCTTTCAGACTAAAAGGTTTGACTATCTCAGTTTCTACTTTATAATGAGTAACATATTCTGACTCAGTCAGCCAGTCTAATCCGAATTTAATCAGAGTGGCATAATTATAATACCTTATGTTAGGGAAAGCGAATCCACCATATTTTTTTGCATAACTCAATTTTTCTATTGATATACGTGCCTTCCGTTTACCCCATATGAATCTTGAGCTTACTCTGTTATATATATCTATATCTTTCTTCTTGATCACTAATGGTAAGTTCTGAAGACGAAATAATATTTTGGGGAAAAAAATCGTTTTTATCAGAATTATGCGCGCCGATACTGATAAGTAATACAGGTTCCACTTTCCTATTTCTGCTTCCATATTATCAAATAATTCCTTGTAATTCAACTGGTACCACTCCCCTGGGTTCCTCCCAATTTTGATCCCTAAGTAATTGATGAACTGCACTTCTTTAAAGATTGTATTTTGACTGGACTTAGTTTTTTTTATCCATAAAATTTCAGATTTTGCAGGGTTTATTTTGTACCCTGTAAAAGAACTGAATTTCTTGATTGATTGTAAGAGTTGTGGGATGCTGGTAGCTGTGTCATGCATGAATAATAAAATGTCATCCGCGTAAAGTGAGATCGTCATACTTTCTGCCCCTATCTTAACTGGTATTAATTTCTGTCTAATGTATATCGCCAAAGGTTCGAGCGCTATGTCGAATAGTAAAGGGGAAAGCGGGCATCCTTGTCGCGTCCCTCTTTCGAGGATTATTGGCGTAGATAATTCTCCATTAATTAACAGCTGTGACTTAGGTTTCTTGTAAATCGCCTTGATCAGATTGAGCAGGGCACCCGAGAACCCGAACTTCTCCAGAGATACAAAAAGATGATCCCACCCTATTGAATCAAATGCCTTCTCAGCGTCTATTGTTATTAATGCGATATCTTTATCCGTCTGGTTCTTTCTCTTCCCTGGGGTGTCCTGCCCAACCCGATAAAAATGATCCACCATTACTAACACTCTCCTCATGTTACGGACGGAATTCCTGCCTGGTATGAACCCAGCCTGATCTGTGTGTATTAAATCTGGTATTACTTTCTTTAGCCTTTCTGCTATTATTGACATTAGTATCTTATAGTCGTGATTTAATAATGAGATGGGCCTATATGATGACATGTTTGTAGCGTCTTTCCCCTTTTTATGTATTAGTGATATAATTGCATCAGAAAAATATGGAGATTTCATGTCGTTCTTCAAATAATATCCGTTATATAGTTTAGTTAGCGTCCCTACTATTGTTTCTGCCGTCATTTTATAAAATTCAGCCGAAAGGCCGTCTGGCCCGGGTGCTTTCCCCGATTTGGCTTTTTGTATTGCTTTTAACACTTCCCCTTCAGAAATTAATTCATTTATTTGTTGTAAAGCTACTGGGGTTACTTTAGGGGTCTCTATCTGTTCCCAGAATTGTTGCCTATCTTTCTTATTTATTTCCTTCTTCCTATATATCTTCTGATAATATTGTAGGAATCTTTCTCTTATTGTTATAGGACTGGTGTACAGGTCCGTTCCTTCTTTAATTGTGGAAATTATATTACGTTTCTTACGAAACTTAGTTATTTTGCCCAAGTGTTTTGCCGAAATACCCTGCAGTCCTTGAAATCTCGCCCTGCATTTTGCCTCCTCATTAGCCCATTTTTCTTTCATAAACTGTTCTCTTTCTGTTTTGGCATACGCGTATTTTTCCCACTTGGCTCGATTAGGGTTATTTAGATATCTTGTATATGCTTTTCTGACCTGATTTGCCAACTGCACTTCCCTGGCCTTGTTTTTACGATTTAATTTGACCATATATGCCTTTATCTCCCCGCGCATGACTGCTTTACCAGCCTCCCACAAAATCTCTAACTTCTCCTCATACTCTCTGTTGAGTACAATATACTCTTTCCATTTATTTGAAACCCAGTTAACAAATTTCGTGTTTTTAGACATGTATCCGGGGAATCTAAAAGTATTTATCTTATTACTCGGCTTGTCCTGAGTTAGTATCTTACAGCTAATTATTGCATGGTCAGACAATATTATCTCTTCTATTTGTGTGTTAATCTCGTATTTTAAGAGGTGTTCATCTATTAAGAACATGTCTATTCTTGAAAAGCATCTGTACGATTTAGATTCACACGTATAGGACCGTTCGTCTGGGTGCTGTAATCGCCAGATATCATGGACTTTGATACATTTTAAGACATTACGAAAAAACCTTGCCTCTCTCTGATATATCTGTTTTTGACCAGTCCTAGATCTATCACTATCTGGGTGTGGTGTTATGTTCATGTCCCCTGCAATAATCAAATTCTGACCTAGATTCGGTGTCACTTCCTTTATTATCTGTTGCCAGAACTTCCTTTCAAATGTGTTGGGTGCATATATATTACACAGGGTCCATATTATTTCATCAATTTTAACTTGTATAATTATAAATCTGCCCTGCGGATCCAGTTTAGTTTTTAGTATTTCATAATCCAAGCTTCTGTTAAATAGTATTGCCACCCCACGCTTACGTGTTGTACATGGGGTGGCAATAATTTCTGAAAGCCAGTTCGTTCTTAACTTATCTATTTCGTGGGCTTTTAGATGTAATTCCTGAAGGAATATAATGTCTGGTTTCTGTCTCTTCAGTACTTTGAAGATATTCTTGCGTTTAATGGGGGAGGTTATCCCTCCCACATTCCATGATACAAAGTTAAGTGATCCACTCATCTTTTACTAAAATCTTTTGGTTAACCACACGATATGGACGAGAAAAAAAAAAAAAAAAAAAAAAAAGAAAAAAAAATTAGTATGCCTCTCATCTCCCAGCCCCCCCACCTCCCCCGTTTCCATTTCTCTACTCTCCTTAATCTCTGCATTTTTGACCACCCATATAGAGCTTTCCATCTAATATCATTACACTTCTATATTATTCTCGGTACAAAAATTTTTTGCTTCTTCCACCGTATTAAGTGTTATGACACCATCTATCCCTAGAACCGTAATTTTAGCTGGGTATCTCATAGTGGCTCTTAAGCCAGCTTTTATGAGCCCCGTACAATACGGTGCCATGGCTCGTCTTCTCCCCGATGTCTCCATCGAGAAGTCCTGAAAAATCAGGATTGGTTTGCCACCTATCTGCAATGTTCTCAATTTTCTATAGTGATACATTATGCTAACTTTGTCTTGAAAATTCAAATATTTGATAATGATTACTCTTGGCCTAGAATTACTCTCCCTAGGTTGCCTTAGTGGTCCAATCCTGTGTGCTCTCTCCACCTGCAGAGCCCCCTTATCGGATTGCATTCCTAGCAGATTTGGCAGTGTGACTGCACCAAAAGTTAGTAGATCTTCCTGTCCATTAGTTTCAGGCAGACCGACTATGCGGATATTGCTCCGCCGTGACCTGTCTTCCAAGTCTTCAATTTTTGTCTGTAATGCATTAATTTTGTCTGTGTGCCTTGCCACTATTGTTTCTTGTATATTTTGTTTGTCCTCTACCTCAGACACCCTATTTTCTACCTCCGTTATTCTAATCGAAAATTGCCTAATTTCCTGCGATAATTCTGAGATCTCTTTTTTCACCATTTCAAATTGAGGTAAAATTAACTCTGCTAATTGATTTATAGTAAGCTGTGTTTCTGGATTTCTTTCTGGGCTCTGGATATTGGGTTCTGTACTAGTTTCATTTTGTGCTTTCTGTTTTTTATCCTTTTTCACTGGCATTGCTGGTGATCTATTTTTTGTGTTTGTCATATACTTTTCCATTTATATGTTTCTCTCTTGATCCCAACTATGTTCACTTATACTCTGTTCTTAACTCAAAAAAAAAAAAAAAAAAAAAAAAAAAAAAAAGAGAGAAAGGGCAGTTCTCAGGCAGATTATGCCAACCTCTGCAAAAATTTTACTCCAAATACCTCAGCGTGCCGATTACTTGAGATCAGCCTCCTGAATATCTTTCTTAGTCAAATACAACCTGTGCTATTCTTTTTACTATTCGTAATACTGCCGTGTGTTCACTACGCTTTATCTTAGTTCTTTCTATTGACCTCTTACAGACCGCACCTGTGTAATTTCCACTTTATCTACAGCATTTATATCTATATCTTAGCAGCATAGTATGGCAACTTGGCTTGTTATAATCTTTTCATCTTTTGCCAGAAATAAGTGTCCTGTAAATACAGTCTTGGATAAGTAAATAAATGCACTCTTACTATAAACATTTGCTAGATGGCTGTACCACTTTACACTTTTTAGTTCAATTCTGGCCTGTGATCCTATCTTAGCCACCTCTCTTGCTAGAAATAAATACAGTCTTGAATAAGTAAATAAATACAATCTTACTATAAATAAGTATCCTGTAAATACACTCTTACTATAAACATTTACTAGATGGCTGTACTGCTTTAAGCTTTTTAGTTCAGTTCTGGTCTGTGGCTCTATTCTTTTCACTATTCATCACAATACTGCAGTATATCCACTACGCTCTATCTAAGTTCTTTCTATTAACCTCTTACAGACCGCACCTGTATAATTTCCACTTTATCTGTACCATTTACATATATATTTTAGCGACATAGTATGACAACTTTAAATTGCTTTCGGCTTGTTATAATCTTTTCATCTCTTGCCATAAATAAGTATCCTGTAAACACAGTCTTGAATAAATAAATAAATACAATCTTACTATAAACATTTGCTGGATGGCTGTACCACTTTGCGCTTTTTAGTTCAATTCTGGCCTGTGATCCTATCTTAGCCACCTCTCTTGCTAGAAATTAATATCCTGTAAATACAATCTTGCTATGAACATTTGTTAGGTAGCTATTGCCCCACGAGACTAATTCTATATCACTTATTGACTATCTTCTTCTTGCAAGACACACCTGTGTAATTCCCACTTTCTCTATACCATTTACATGTATGTTTTAGCAAGTTTTTAGCAACACAGTGTGACACCTTTAAATTACTTTTGGCTTGGTATAATCTTTTTCATCTCATGTCAGAAATAAATATCCTATAAATACAATCTTAAATAAGTAAATGAATACAATCTTGCTATAAACTTTTGCTAGATGGCTGTATAACTTTGAAAAAAAAATTGTCTCAAGCTTTTAGGAAAAGTCTCAGTCTTTTCTTTTTTTCTTTTTCTCTCTGCTGATACTTTTACACAGTTCACTTTAACCCATTCAAGGTATAGATATTTAACTCTCCTTGGCTGTAACTTAATACTGCAGCGTTTTTGTCCCAAATAACCTCTATCCCAATATTCCAACTTGCTCTGTTTAAACCTTAGGCGCCAAACTTGTCTTGTTTTGCAGACAGTACTTTGCCAAAATCACAAGTCTAAGACAGGGGTGTGCACCATACAGCCGTTTGTCCTAAAGGTAACAGTTAGGTATTTAACGTCTCCCAAAGTACTTTTTAGGTGGTTTATCGTGCTAGGCCTTTCTGGTGTTCTGTATATCCTCTTTGACACCCCCGGCCACAATCCACCTCAGTGTCCTTCTTACCCTTTATACCCTGCTTTCATACGCAGCACTCGTGCCTTCAGTCATATGTTTGCACACTTACTTACCCCCCCATTGCTTCACGACCACTCACTTGCTGGTTCCGTCTAAGCCTTACCCCACCCGGGGGGCCTTTGCTCTAGATCCTCCGATGTGCGACCAGTACCACTTTCACCTGCAGTCTTGTGCGGCTATTCCCCGCTGCAGCGGCGTCAGGTACTCATGTCGTCATCATTGCCGGCCGACTTACCGATATGGGGGGGTGTTCAGCCGCTTCCCGGTCTGTATTGCCAGTAGTGCTCTGGGCAGTCTCTCACGCTAGGTCTTCCACTGCTCCTCCAAACTCCGGCTCCCGGTGCCAGGTGTACTCAGGGTATTTATCAAAGTCTGTATTGGCAGTTTATCTGTTTATGACCTCCGTTGAATTTTTAGTTCTCTGTTTAGCAGATGCAGTAGGTCTAAGCTTAGGGCGCTGTGACTTCCTGATGCCACTCTTTCCTTTCCCCCCGGCCGGGTAAATCTTTCACCCCGGCAATAGGGCTTCGTGGCGGGGTATCGGATGTTAAGCTTAGCTCCGTTTTCACAGGAGCTCAGAGCCTGCACACCTTCCTCCTTGCTCCTCCCACAGGAAGTTCCATTCTTAATAAAATTAACAATAAACAATAATAATTGCAGCATCACAGCTCTCCGTGTCCCTGTAACTCTCATAAAGTTATATAAATGTACATTTTATTATAGCTCCTAGTCTAGTGCAGTCTGTGTGACGTTTTTAGGCATGTTATACTTTAAGGGCTAATGTGATTCCCTCTGGTTCAATATAGGTATTTTTTTCTTTTTTCCCAGGTATTGTTCCCACGTTGCCTGTGATTCAATGAATGGGTCTCTATTTTCTACTTTATATGTACTATATTCTTCTAGTTCAAGCAAGTTAGTAACTTTTGATCTCCACATTTTCAGGGAGGGAATTTCTTTAGACTTCCATTTTTGTTGATTAGGACTCTTACACTGTTAACCATTACTCTAAAGAGGGGCTTGTATGTTTTGTTAACAGCCAGATCCTTGGATCTAGGGGAAAGGTTGTTTGTAAGATGTCTTCAATTTCCGTTATTATATCTCTCCAGTACTGATTGATTAGATTACACCACCACCACATATGGCCCATACCGCTGCCCACATGCCCGCACCTCCAGCATCTGTTGTTGGTTTTAGGGAACAATCTATGCATGCACTTTGGTGTTAAGTACCAACAATGTAGCAGTTTGTAGTTTATCTCCAATATGGCTGATGATGTGGAGGAAGATTTTGTGTTTTGGAAAATATTAGTCGCTATCTGGGGGGTGATGGTTGTTCCCAGTTCCTTTTCCCATGTTTCAATATAATACGGCATGTGTCCCGAGGGGGGGGGGGGGTTGTGTGTTAAGTTTGTGAATGTGAGACAAGGTGTGTTTGAGAGGTGGGGTTGATGTGAATAGTCTCTCAAGATTAGTTAGTGGGCAGGTTAGGTTAAGAGTGTGTTTATGAGTTGTAATGTAATGATGAACCCTCCTGTACGAAAACCAACTAGATGCCCAAGGGATGTTCAAGTCCTTCAGCTGTTCCTGTGAGGATACCCGTTCATTCTCTATTATTTGGTTTGTGTCCAAGTCTATGGGGGAATTCAGTAGTGCCGCAAGTGAAAATTCATCGTTATAAGTTAAAGAGGTTAGTGGACCAGGCCTAGATGATAAAAACTGGTTTGATCTATTAGCCGCCTCCCAAGCCTGTATAGTTTCAACTGTAATAGGGTTGGTTATTGATCCCAGTAAGTGCTTAATGTTCGGGTGCCAGCAGACAGATCTAAGATTTATATCGGGACTCAGGTTCCCCTCCAGGGCCACCCAACGTTTTTGATGTGTATGTATTCTCCAGTCTAGGATACGTTGAAGAAATACAGACTGTCGATATAATTCTATATTTGGTACTCCAAGCCCACCTGAGTGTGTAGGGAGTGACATGACATGTTTGTTTATTCTGGGTGGTTTTCTATCCCAGATAAAATTGCTAAAAATGTGTTGTAGTTGTGGTATGTAACTGTGTGGTAAAGGGATAGGAAGGGTTTGCAGGATATATATGAGTCTGGGGAAAGCATTCATCTTAATGGTGTGTATTCTGCCCAGCCATGTCAAGTTCTTGGAGGTCCAACAAGAGAGGTTGGTAACTAATGCATTTTTGATTGGAATATAATTTAATTTAAACACCGTCTCTTGGTTGTCAGCTAGTAAAATGCCCAGATATTTCAGCGAGTCCTTACACCAACTAAACAGACAAAGGGTTTTAATTTGTCCCTCCATCTGTGGGGTAAGACAGATTCCTAAAATCTCTGATTTATTTGGGTTTATTAGGATGTTGGAAATGTTTTGGAATAGTTTTAGCTCTTGTAGTAAGTTGGGGAGTGTTTTTTCTGGTGTTGTTAGGGAAAAGAGAACATCATCAGCAAACATAGACAATTTATATTCATCATCTCTGAGAGTTATACCCGGTATATCTATATTATTTCTAATTTTTGTGGCGAAAGTCTCTATGAGACAGGTGAATAAAATTGGGGATAGAGGGCATCCCTGTCTAGTCCCGTTTGTGATTGGGAAAGATTCAGAGAGAATACCGTTTATGGATATTTGGGCGCTAGGGTGTAGGTAGAGTGCAAAAATTCTACGTAGCATGACTTCTCCTATGCCAAATGTGTGAAGTGTTGCTTTGAGGTAAGACCAGTTGACCCGGTCAAAGGCCTTCTCCGTGTCGGTGGAAAGCCAGACAGAAGGGATACCCTTCTCCTTTGCATATCTAAGTAAATGTAAATTACGGACCGTGCTGTCCTTTGCCTCCCTATTGGAAACAAAGCCAACCTGGTCTTGATGTATAAGGGATGATAATATTCAATTAATCCTATTTGCTATAATTTTTGCATAGAGTTTAATGTCTGTATTTAACAGTGAAATTGGGCGGTAGTTCGTTATTTGATTAGAAGATTTATTGGGCTTAGGGATTATAGCTATGTGGGCCTGTAGGGCCTGTTTGGGAAAGGGTGTATCTTTGTCAATCTCATGGAAATAAGCTAGCAATTGGGGAGCTAAAAGGTCTTTAAATTTAGGGTAGTACATGTTTCCCAGTCCATCCGGTCCTGCGGACTTCCCAGTGGGGAGTGACTTAATGGCCAATTTGATTTCCTCTAGGGAGAAGGGGGTTTCTAATTCGCTTTGTTGTTTGGTATTTAGTTTAGGAAGATGTAGGTGTGTTAGATAATTCTGTATGTCGTTTATGTTTGGTTCTGGCTGGACCCGACCCAGATTGTACAGTTTGGTATATTAGTTTTTAAAAGCATTCGCTATGTCCTGTGAGGAGAACCACTGTTTTCCTGAATCATCTGTTATGTGTAGTATGTAGAGTTTGTTTGTTCTTTGTTTAAGTTGCCTTGACAAAAATCTCCCTTGTTTATTAGCCCCTTCATAGTATTTCTTC
This sequence comes from Bombina bombina, assembly GCF_027579735.1. Taxonomy (NCBI): domain Eukaryota; kingdom Metazoa; phylum Chordata; class Amphibia; order Anura; family Bombinatoridae; genus Bombina; species Bombina bombina. The sequence continues at coordinate 389,463,270 of NC_069503.1, read as the reverse complement.
TGGAGATATAGCGCCCTGCGTTTAGCGTCTATACCTAGGTGCAAGTTTAATTGCTGTCTTTTATGTTCCAAGTTATCTTGAAGGGATGTGTTATGTGGAAATTGTTTGTGAATTTCTTGAAGTTTGTTAAGGTCCTCTAATAAAGATTTCAGGTATATTTGTTGTTGTTTAACTTTGGCTGCTTTCATAGCAATTAGTTCCCCCCTTATGACACATTTATGTGCATTCCAGATGCTTTGAATACTAACATCTGGAGTATTATTTAGTCTAAAATATTATTCTACTGATGTTGCGATTTGTGCATGAATCATGGGGTCTTTCAACAAAGTTTCATCAAGTTTCCATACTTTGTCGAATCTTTGAGATGTAGGCCATTTAAGAGAGCAGCTCATTATGGCATGATCTGACCATGTAATGGAATGTATTTTTGTAGATTGTACCAAGGCCAGGCTAGTAACATCTGTTAAGATATAATCGATTCTCGTGTATAATCGATGAGGATAATAGTAGAATGTATATCTTTTGTAGATGGGTGAAAAATTCGCCATGGGTCGTGTATAGCTAAGTTAGCTAAGTTTGATTTAATTGAGTTTAAGGTTTTATTTTTGACTGATGATGTGCCAGAGGAACAGTCTAAAGTAGGATTTAGAGCAACATTGAAATCTCCCCCTAGTATCAAACTCCCCTTTGTTATCTCCAGAAGGTGGTTGCATAGTTGTTTAAAAAATTGGGATGGGTTACTATTTGGTGCGTAAATGTTAGCTATCGTAATTTGTTTACTAAACAGGTATCCTGTGACAACAATATATCTCCCCTCTTTATCTTTACTAATCAAGGTTACTTTAAATGGAAAAGTTTTGTGTATGAGAATGCCTACTCCGTTACGTTTGGCGGAGTTTGAGGCGAAAAAGGATTGACCCAATTTTTTGAAGGATTGTTGTGGTTCACAACCCCTCTTAAAATGTGTTTCCTGCATCAGGATTATGCTACCTCTAATTTTTGAATAATCCATAAGTGCTATGGACCTTTTCTGGGGTATATTGAGCGCATTATGGGAAATTATTTTAATGGTTACTGGATCTGGGGACATAGTAACAGATTTTAAGGGTTATATAATGTTGACTAGAGCTGCAAATTACACAGTAGGTGGAGTTATAAGTAGATAACATCAGAGACATGGAGCAAAGCTGCACATAAACCACAAAATAACAAAAATGACAAACAATTGAATATTTTCTTATAACAATGTAAACAGTAAGTGTATTTTCCTCTTTATAAACCATGAATGGGGGGGGTAGCAATGCCAAGGTGTATTCTCAGTATGCAAATGACATTAGGAATTAAGAAAAACACATAGGAGCCTTATTAAAACATTGAACTCAGTTAAGGGTGCTCCAACTATGTAGAACTCTATTATTTGACTAGGGAAACCTCCCAGACAACCAAAATTTAGAGAAAAGAAAAATGTAAGCAGTGAACCATGTTAAATAAACAGTCCAGACAAAGTAGTAAAACTAAACTTATTATTGAGTAGCCAATGCTAGGCTGATTGTCTATATACATTGATCTCCTTGACTTCTCCACATCAGGTCAGAGGTTTCTTGTTAGTAAGAGGAATCCACTTACCCCACTCTCCATTTGGATCCTATCGCTGAGGGAGTCTGGAGCTGTCGGAGGTAAAGCTTTTCAGGTCATTAAACCAAGTTGAGAGCGTCCCAGTTATGTGGGATTCAATTACCTGACTTGGGGGAAAGTCTTGGACAAACAAAATTGAAATATAACCATAGGGAGAGCGTAAACCAAAACAATTTCAAGTAAACAGTTCAAGTACTAAAACTAGGTTAAGCTTATCATTATGTAACAAATGTTAGGATGAATGTCAGTGGTCATTTGTCCCTCCGATGGTTCTGTATCTGGTCTTACACCCCTATCTGGCAAGAGAGAGACCCTCTCACCTTACTTTCCTTCTGGTTCCCACAATTGAGGAAAATCTGGGGTTAACCCCAGTATGAGGATTATGTGTAGTCCATATTTTAGTCCCGTGGTGGTTCAGGGGATGGTAGAGGATTTGTTTTTCTCCGCTTTGGTAGAACCTTACTCCATTGATGGCGTTGTTCTTTAGGTTTGGAAGTTTCCATGGAGAGCTGAGAAGGTGGGATTGTCATTGTACTGTCGGGTGGAGGCACAATGGGAATGTTCAAGTGTTTGGCCAGGCTGTCCAGATCACTAAAATTCTTGTATATGAAGTGTGAGCCATTATGATTTATTATTAGGCTAAATGGAAAGCCCCACCGGTATCTTATATTATTCTCTCGTAGAGCGTTGGTGATGAATCGCACTTCTTTCCGGCGTTGTATAGTTTGTGGGCTGAGGTCCTGGTAGATCTGTATGTTATGTCCTCGAAGTGAAATAGTTTGTCTTGATCTTGCAGCCTGCCATATTTCTTCCTTGAGGGTGTACTTCAGGAAACGCATAATGACGTCTCTTGGGGGAGCAGGTGGCTTTGGAAGCGGTCTCAGGGCTCTATGTATCCTCTCCACATCTTCAGCAGTAAGATGTGGAGAGCAAGGAGAGATAAACTGAAATAAGTCTGACACGTAAGATCTCAGTTGTTCCTGTGAGATGTCTTCGGGGATTCCTCTGATTCTAAGATTGTTCCGTCTCCCCCTGTTGTCCAAGTCCTCAATTTTATCATGCAGATTTTGTAGCATGGAGTCTTGGATTTAAATTTGTTGCATATTGGAGCTCACTAGGTTGTTCAAAGTATCTTGGCCTTCTTCTAAATAGTCTATTCTAGAGCCCATTTCATTGAGGTCTTTCTTTAGGTCTCTCAATTCTTCTTTAATAAAGGATTTAAGGGATTCGATATCTGTTTTGGAGGACAGCCCCGCTATTTGAGATTGAATAGCATGCAACGGGTCCTGTTGGTTAACCTCACCGTCTGATTGGGACTCCGTCCCCAAAACAGCTGCAGATGACTGTTCTGTGGTAGGGGTGTCAGAAATTTGGAAAAAGGAGGACACCGAGGGTACCAGGTTAGCAGATTTAGTATGCTTATCTTGTTTAGGGCCCTTTCTCACCGCCATTTCTGATAGGCCGGTTCACAGGTTATTGCCCAGCTGATATGGAGACCCCTAACTGATAGAGTTAAATTTCAGGCCTATTAATTAATAATGTGAGCTGGGGGTGTTTTATGTTATATCACCCTTTTTCTTCTCCTCCTCCCTTTGTTAGGCAGGTCTAATGCAACTTGGCAACTATAAGTTTTAAGTGTGTATTTGTGACATATCTGCAGGCTTATAGTCAGCACGTGGAGAATCGCGATTGCGGTGGTAAAATAAATTAATGCAGGTTAACTACCCGGAGCAAAGTGGACTGCAGCCCGCTGCCCTGCCTTTAATTACTGTGGCCAGTTAGAGATCCGGAGTGAGCACTGGCTGGTTTATTTGTGCTACTGTGGGCCAGAGAGGAATAACAGGTTGGGAGCAGCTGATGTTGTGGCGGCAAGTCCGCTCTGCAAGGCGCCCTATGTCTGTCTCTTTTGAGTGTTCTCAGCTGTGTGGTTATTTGTGGCTATGGCTTCACCCGCTAACAGTGAGTGACAATGTGAGGCAATTCACCCTGCATACCCGGCTCTGATCATCGTGGCCTCCAGGCAAGATGGCGGTGCTTCTTTATCACAGACCCTCTGCAAGAGTCCTTCCGGTCTGTAAGTGTCCCCGCTCGATGTCGGGTGTAGAGGGAGTTATATTGATCCCCGTCTGACCGTTTTATAATAGAAGTTTGGGCTCCTAGTGGGTAATATATCGGCTGAGGTCCTAGGCATTAACGGAGCACTGCTAATGTGCTTCCATGTCCCTGCACGGCGCGGCTCCGCCCCCCTGAATACATTTTTTTTAAAGTAAAATCATACAAATATTTATGTATTTTCAAAACGTACCCCCTCCACCAGGCAGCTCACAGATTAGCTAACAGCAGTGCAGGAGCAGAATCAGTGCAAGCCGATACAGAATCAGAGCAAGCCAATGGTAAACGCTCAGAGGCAGAGCCAGTCAGCTGATCTCAATTATACAGTTACGGTATGCTTTGAGTGCGCAGTCGGGAAATCACTGAGAGGGACAAGTCTACCACTCACCTGCCCTCCACTGAAAGTCTCAAACACCGCACGTGGGGCTAGAAGGGAGGAGCTGAGCAGTCAACTAGTCATGTGCATGCCTGCATGTGATCCCTGATGTGCCTGCCTGGCCAGTAAAGTTCCACGCAGAGGCACACGCTATAGTTCTGCCCTTTCTTTCCCGCCCCCTAACCAATAAAACCGGTGAAGTTGACCTCCTGTCATGGTCCTGTGGGCAGAGTTTGATTTTTTTGTTGAGCTGATTTCCCACCATACATCAGAAATAACGGTAAACCAGCTCAACAGAAAAATTCACATGACACAGCAGTCAGCCAGAGTGCCCCAGGTTTTTCTTTTTTCTATGTCGGCAGGGCCTGGGCCCCTCATCCCCTGACTGGTGTCACCCCTGTCAACCCCTGATGGCAGCCTGATCTTTGCTGTTTGCTGCACTAACTCATATATAGCAAATTCTGTCCTCTGCTGCTTCAAAGCATTTTTCAGTGGTATATCAGAAACTGTTGCTCTTGCTGTCTCCAGACAGCTCTTGCTGCCTCTGTCAGCATCCGGTTCTGCACTGTTTAACCTATGGCAAGTATTCCTACTGGGGATCCATAGTGTTACCCTCAGTCTGTGATCAAATTAGGACCTTAGTGTTACAACTTTTGGGTTTGCAATATTGTAAGGCTGAGTGGTATACAATAAGAGTGGATTTTTTACAATTGTTACATATTACCAAGCCCAATATTATTGTATCTATGGATCTTACAGAGTTAAAGAACTGCGTGACTGTTCTATCTCAAAACATGGAAGTGTTGATACAGGGGTTAAGGGATTTGCAGGCAGAAAACCAACAACTTAAGGCAAATGTAAACCAGAATCTACCTATAAGAAAACCACAAACTGATACAAATGTTGAACCTCAGGTATGCACGACCTGAACGGTTTTCTGGTGATAGAACCCTATTCAGGGAATTTAAGAATTCTTGAAATTTGTATTTTTCATTAAAACTTAAAACATACCACAGTGAGTGTTCAAAAGATCTCACTGTCATTTCTTATTTAAGAGACAAAGCCAGAACATGGGCTAACGATCTAACGATCCTATCCTTAATTCACTGGACTCTTTATTTAAATAAATGTCATTGCTTTACAAGGATAACAATTAACAAAATACTGCAGAGGCAGCCATTCAAAACCTTAAACAAATGAAACTTCCAGTAGAGGACTACCGATCTAGTGTCTCGCTTTCAGGAAACTCAACTCCTTGAACCACACCTACCATTGGTGGAATTACAAAAAATATCTGATGGGTTGTACTGCCACAATAACCTGGTTTATGTACCCCAAACACTTTGTGCAGATATTCTTTGTGTTGTCCATGACTCTCCCATTGCTGGACATCCTGGTTTCCACAAACCCATACACCTCCTGAGGAGAGATTTTTGGTGGCCTAAAATGTTAACAGATGTCAAGGATTACGTGCAAACCACAGTAAAAGCAACCCTATGGTCTTCTCATGTACCTCCCGATACCAGATAGGCCCTGGAGGGACCATACCATTAATTTTATAGTGGAACTACCAGCTTCATCCAACTACAACAGTATAATGGTAGTATTGGATTTGTTCACCAAGATGGCACACTTCATTCCTAGTCATTCATTACCAACAGCCTCAGAAACTGCAACACTATTCTTGAATTACATTGTTAAAGGGACAGTCTAGTTAAAATTAAACTTTCATGATTCAGATAGGGCATGCAATTGTAAACAACTTTCCAATTTACTTGTATCATCAAATTTGCTTTGTTCCCTTGGTAGTATTTTTGAAAAGATAAACCTAGGTAGGCTCAAACTGATTTCTAAACCGTTTAAAACTGCCTCCTAGCTCAGAGCATTTTGAAAGTTTTTCACAGTTAGACAGTACTAGTTCATGTGTGTCATATAGATAACATTGTGCTCACTCCGTGGAGTTATTCATCCACCTGGATGAAGACTTCTCGTCGCCTGGATGAGGACTTCTCCACCGGGATGAAGATCGTTCAAGCAGGACTTAAAAAACTAAGTGGATCGTCGGGGTTAGTGTTAGTTTTTTTTAAGGGTTTTTTGGGTGGGTTTTATTTATAGGGTTTGGGCAGCAAAAGAGCTAAATGCCTTTTTAAGTGCAATGCCCATCCAAATGCCCTTTTCAGGGCAATGGGTATCTTAGGTTTTTATTTCATGGGTTTGGGGGGGTGGGAATTTGTAATGTTAGTCGGTATTTGTATTTTTTTTTCTCCAGAAAAAGAGCTGATATCTTTAGGGCAATACCCTACAAAAGGCTTTTTTAAGGGCCATTGGTAGTTTATTCAAGATTAGGTTTTTTTATATTGGGTGTTTTTTTTTTTTTTTTAATGGGTATTAGAATAGGAATAATTTTTATTATTTTTAATAATTTGTTATTTTGTGTAATGTATTTTTTTAGGGGTGTTTGTTTTTCTTTTGTAGGAAAATAACTATTATCTTTAGGGCAATGACCTACAAAAGGCCCTTTTAAAGTGAATGTAAATTTTGATGCTAAAGTGCCCGGTTTTTCAAACTTCAATTAAAAACAGGGACACTTTAATTCATCAAAATTTATATTTCACTCCTGTTGTGAAAAAATACTTATCTTTTAAACTTCACAGCAGCTCCAGCTTCCTCCACCAGTTTCAAAGCCTCTTCCTGGGTCTAAATGAGGCATCCGGCTTTCTCCAATCACAGCGTTATATTAGACACTGATTCTCCCGGGGGGGGGGGGAAGCTGTGATTGGAGGGTGACCTATCAATCATTTCTGACATCAGAAATGGCTTGTGAACCTGGAGGAAGCTGGAGCTGCTGTGAAGATTAAAAGGTAAGTATTTTTTCACAACAGGAGTGAAATGTAAATTTTGATGAATTAAAGTGCCCCTGTTTTTAATCAAAGTTTTAAAAACCGGGCACTTTAGCATCAAAATTTACATTCACCTTAAGGGCCCCCAAAAGGCCCTTTTAAGGGCCCTTGGTAGTTTGGGGTGGTGGGGTTTGTATACTGTTAGGGGGTGTTTGTTTTTTTGTAGCAAAAGAGCTGTTTAACTTAGGGCAATGCCCTACAAAAGGACCTTTTAAGGGCCCTTGGTAGATTATTCTAGATTAGGCTTTTTTATTTTGGGGTGTTTTTTTTTTTTTTAAAGGGTATTAGAATAGGAATGATTTTTTTGGGCTATTTCTTTTTTTTGGCAATGGTAGTTTTTTATTTTTTGTAATTTTAGGTTTTAGTGTAAGGTAGCTTAGGTTTTATTTCACAGATAATTTTGTATTTATTTTAACTAGGCAGTTATTAAATAGTTAATAACTATTTACAAACTACACTACCTAGTTAAAATAAATACAAACTTACCTGTAAAATAAAAATAAAACCTAAGCTAGCAAGCTTAGGTTTTATTTCACAGGTATTTAGTTTTAAATAGGTATTATTTAGTTAATAATTGTAAGTTTAATTTAGCTCTATTTTAATTATGTTAAAGTTAGGGGGTGTTAGGGTTAGGGTTACGTTAGGGTTAGGGTTACGTCAGGGTTAGAGTTAGGTTTAGGGGTTAATATAGTTTAATTTAGGTTGTTGCGATGTGTTGGGCTGGTGGTTTAGGGGTTAATAGGTTTATTTAGTTAATAATTGTAAGTTTAATTTATCTCTATTTCAATTATGTTAAAGTTAGGGTTAGGGTTACATTAGGATTAGGGTTATGTTAGGGTTAGGTTTAGGGGTTAATAGTTTAATTTAGGTTGTTGCGATGTTGTGGGCTTGCGGTTTAGGGGTTATTAGGTTTATTTTGTGGTAGTGATGTGGGAGGCAAGAGCTTTAAGGGGTTAATAACTTTATTTAGTTGCAGCGATGTCTGGGAGCGGCGGAATAGGGGTTAATAAATTTAATATAGTGTGGGCGATGTTGGGGTGCGGCAGAATAGGGGTTAATAACTTTAGTATAGTGGCGGCGATATCGGGAGCAGCAGATTAGGGGTTATTACCTTTATTTAGGTGGCAGCGATATCGGGAGTGGAAGATTAGGGGTTAATAACTGTAGACAGGCGTCGGCGATGTCGGGGGCAGCAGTTTAGGGGTGTTTAGACGTGGGGCTTATGTTAGGGTGTTAGGTTTAAACATTAGTTTTTTTTCCCCATAGACATCAATGGGGCTGTGTTACGGAGCTTTTCTTTCCAGTTGTTAGACTTTTTTCTGACCTGCTCTCCCCATTGATGTCCATGGGGAAAGCGTGCACAGGCACGTCAAAACAGCGCTCGTTTTTGGTGCGGTATGGAGCTTAAAAACCCCACGCTGTCCGCACAAGTCAGGTTTTCTAAAACTTGTAATGGCAGAGCTATAGGAGATTAAATAACGCCACTTTTGTTGCGTTCGTTAATTTCCTATAGCTCTCAAAACTCGTAATCTATGCGTTTGTGATTTTATGATATAGAACCATCCCTACTTTTAATGGTTGAATTCAGTTTAAAATAAATGGAAAAATATAGGCCCAGATAACAAGTTGCACGCAAATGATAGTGCAAGTCGTGATAAGCAGTATCACTGGACCTTGCTAACATTAGCGTTCAATTTGATATTACAAGTCCATGGTAAATCACATTTAAAAGAAATGGTTTAGCATGGTCCACATAGCTTTAGTGCAACCTATACATTCAATGGTCTCGATATCCTTAGTCTTGAAGTTAGCACACACATATAAATCCAGACACACTTATTTTTTACTTTGAGTGCAGTTAGCCTGCAAATGGGAAAAAAAAGGCAAGCAGAGGTTAATCAGTTTAGGCAGATTGGTACTCAAAGCAGTTAAGGGGTTACTCCAGCAGGCGGGTTACAGATAATCGTTGCAGAGTTCAGGCAGACAGAGGTATGCAGTTTAGGCAGTTTGGTACTTATAGGAAGAGAAGGGGTTACTCAAGCAGGTGGGATTGAAAAATAAAGGTTGCAATGTTCAGACAGGCAGAGGTTTATCAGTTTATGCAGGTTGCTATTCAAAGCATTTAAGGGGTTACTCCAGTAGGCAGGACAGTGGAAATCACCGGCAGAGAGGGTAGATCCAGCAAGAAGATTGAAACAAGGTCATAGACGATAAGCGGGCACTGAGGATCCAAAGGCCCAAGAGTAAATAAGCATCACTGGAGCGGCGGGCGAAGAGAACTAGCAACGTGACACTATGCGATGGCTGCATGGAGCGGCACCTGACAATATGTCTCAGCCTTTGGGCCCACACATACATTACTCTTTTGCGCCCACACATACATGTCTCTTACACAGCCACTCCTCATCCCAGTGGTATATGAAGTGTAGCCATTCTTAACCATTAATATTTTTGCAATAAGACCCTGAGTGTAAGGTACTTGGTTAAGGTAATTTAATAATCCTATTGATTTTTTTATTATAAATGTTTGTGTTTTATCTTTATATTGGGGGCATTATGACTTTCTTAGTGTTTCCAAAAGTCAAACAAGGTTTAGTCAGTAACATAATATAAAGATAATCCTTGTCACACAGTGCACATCACTTCTGTGGCTACTGCTATTTCCTATTCTGAATGCTTGGACTTAAACAATAACAAAAAACGCCTGTTACAGACAACTTTCTAAATACTGATATATTTATTTAAACAATATACGAGATAGAAAGGATATCAAATCAGGATCATAATCCAAAAATCAGAAATACACAGTTTGTAGTATCCAATGTTGTTAGTTTAAATGGAAGTGGCAATTATCTTTATTTAGGAGATTAGTGATTACATGCCAGACTTTCTCAGAGTATCTGTTTTGCGCCGGTGGCAATATTCAAATATATATTTGGTTTCAAAAGCTATGTTCATTTTTAAAATTAAATGAACTCTACAGTAAAAAATATTTTCCCATGATTCAGATAGAGCACTCAATCGTAAACAACTTTCCAATTCACTTAAAATATAAAAAAAATGGTGAATAATCTTTTTATATGCACACTTTCTGGGGCACCAGTTCCTACTGAGCCTGAACAAGAGTTCACAGTATGGGGTACATTTATTAAGGGTACATTTATCAAGCAGCTGATGCTGCTTATTCCACATGAGCCTTCTGGCTCGCCAGAAACAGGATTCCGGAAGTGGCGGACTGCAATCACCCCGCTCAGACACGATCGTAATGATTGATACCCCCTGCTAGCAGCCGATTTGCCACAAATGTGCAGGGGGCTGCATTGCAAAAGCATTTCTTGTAAAATGCTTGTGCAATGATACATGCCAACAGCGTATGCTGTCAGCATTTATCAATTTCCGCCTGACATTGGATAAATTGGCCTCCATATATGTACAGTATATGCATTTTGTGATTGGCTGAGGGATGTTACATGATGCAAGGGGAACATTTTTTTAACTAACTGAGATTTGTCAAAACAATCTACTACTCATTTGAAATTAAGACTTGGGGGACTATTTATTAATGTGCGAGCGGACATGATATGATGTAGCGTATCATGTCCACCGTACATCAACAAATGCTGACAGCATATGCTGTTGGCATTTATCATTACAGTTCTTGTGAATTGCTTGTGCAATGCCGCCCCCTGCAGATTAGCAGCCAATCTGCCGCTAGCAGGGGGTGTCAATCAGCATGATCGTATAGTATCGGGTGGATTGAGGTCTGCGGCCTCAGAGCAGGCGGACAAGTTATGGAGCAGCGATCACCTATATTTGCTGAATGACCCTATCAACTCCTTAAAATGAATAAATTAAGGCGAGACAGGACAAAAAAAGCCAGTATTGTTTATTAAGAGGGTATAGAGAAATATTAAAAAAATATATATATTTATTTTTAAAGACACAGAATAGAATGAAATGACTTTTCTTCAAAACTTCATATACATGAGTGCTGGTGGTGCTTCATTACTATTTTAGAATGAGAAATATGTTTAAAGGGACACTGAACCCAAATTTTTTCTTTTGTGATTCAGATAAAGCATGCAATTTTAAACAACTTTCTAATTTACTCCTAGTATCATTTTTTCTTCGTTTTCTTGCTATCTTTATTTGAAAAAGAAGGCATCTAAGCTTTTTTTTGGGTTCAGAACTCCGGATAGCACTTTTTTATTGGTGGATGACTTTATCCACCAATCAGCAAGGACAACCCAGGTTGTTCACCAAAAATGGTCCGGCATCTAAACTTACATTCTTGCATTTCAAATAAAGATACCAAGAGAATGAAGAAAATTTGATCATAGGAGTAAATTAGAAAGTTGCTTAAAATTTCATGCTCTATCTGAATCACAAAAGAAAACATACCGTCAGCTACATACTCCAGCTTGCTCCTGTTTGTGTAAAGCGTCTTTTCATATGCAAAAGAAGGGGGAGTGTCTTATTTGCCACTTGCAGTGGGATTTCCAGCTACCTTTTCAACAGAGCTAAACTGAGAGTTTCTAAGTAATTTTTTAAACAGTTTTATACTGGATTTATATATCAGTATCTGTGCATCTTATTCTTTATAGTAGTGTCTATTACATGCAGTTATATGAAAATGAAAATTAGTGTATACTGTCCCTTTAATAAGTTAGATTTTTTATTAGCTTTAATTGGGAAGTTACTGATCTTGAACATATAAAATATACATTAATTAGTTTTCATTAAAAATGATGTGGTTCATTCATCCTGCTGTGAAAGCTTTTCTATGCTCAAATTCAGATTGGAAGGCAAACTGTGTAAAATGTGTTCTACATCATCAGATGTTTTTATCAGTATGCTTAGAAAACAAGACTAGGCAGTTCAAGAGCATTCTCAATGCAAACATGAAATAATTCATAATATTTTTTTATGCTTGTTTGATTTCCAGAAAACAATACAAAAACACACCAGTAAATGGGAAAATAATTTATAAAACAGAAAATTACACAACATTGTAGCTTAATCCTTTAAAACAGAGAAGAATGATTTTTTATTTATTTTTATTACTAAGGCACCATTTAAAAATATCCGTACAGACAAGGTTCTCATTTGGAAAGCCTTATCCACATGCATCTGAGCAAGGCTGTACCAAAACTGGGCATAAAGGGATTAGAACAGGTGTAGTAATCAATCTTTAGATTTTCACAAGGAGGCTGCACTTCCTGATCAGGGTTTCTATGTAGCAGAGGTCAATAATAAGAGTAAAAACTATTTTCATTGTAACATAGCTTTTAGAGCTTTATACAACAGCAGTATACAGCTATTGATAAAAGTTAAGTCTTAACAAAATTACGCCTAGATTTAAAGTTTGGCGTTAGCCATCAAAAGCAGCGTTAAGGGGTCCTAATGCTGCTTTTGACCGCCAGCTGGTATTTAGAGTCAGGCAGGAAAGGGTCTACCGCTCACTTTCTTTCCGCGACTCAAGGCTACCGCAGATCCCATTACGTCAATTGCGTATCCTATCTTTTCAATGGGATTTGCCTAACGCTGGTATTTTGAGTCTTGGAAGAAGTGAGTGGTAGAGCATCTAACGACAAGACTCCAACCGCAAAAAAAAGTCAGTAGTTAAGAGCTTTATGGGCTAACGTGGGAACATAAAGCTCTTAACTACTGTGCTATAAAATACACTAACACCCATAAACTACCTATGAACCCCTAAACCGAGGACCCCACATAGCAAACCATATAATAATTTTTTTTAACCCCTAATCTGCCGCTCCGGACACCGCAGCTACCTACATTATAGCTTTGAACCCCTAATCTGCTGCCCCTAACATCGACGACACCTATATTATATTTATTACCCCTAATCTGCCCCCCCCAACCGTTGCCGCCACCTACCTACACTTATTAACCCCTAATCTGCCAAACAGACCTCGCTGCCACTATAATAAATGTATTAACCCCTAAACCGTTGCACTCCTGCCTCGCAAACACTATAATACATTTTATTAACCCCTAATCTCCCCCCCCCCAACGTCGCCACCACCTACCTACAATTATTAACCCATAATCTGCCGCCCCCAATGTCGCCACTACTATAATAAAGTTATTAACCCCTAAACCTAAGTCTAACCCTAACCCTAACACTCCCCCTAACTTAAATATAATTTAAATTAATCTAAATAAATTTACTAGAATTTAATAAATTATTCCTATTTAACCCCTTAATGACCACAATGTACCCTGTATGTCACTGGTCATTAAGGGTTTTTTCAGGACATAATAGCACAAGTCTAGCAAGAACACACTATTAATACCCTCCCTCCAGCAGGCTTTGTGGAATAGAGCAGTCTCAACGCTGGTGGCAAGACCGTGCTATAAAACAATCAAGTCCCAAAAAAAGGCCAGTGACATACAGGGTACATCGCTGGTCCTTAAGGGGTTAAAACTAAATACTTACCTATAATATAAACCCTAATATAGCTACAATATAACTATTAGTTACATTGTAGCTATTTTATGATTTATATTTATTTTACAGGCAACTTTGTATTTATTTTAACTAGTTAATAACTATGTAATAGCTACCTAGTTAAAATAATTACAAAATTACCTGTAAACTAAATCCTAACCTAAGTTGCAAATACACCTAATACTACACTATCAATAAATTAATTAAATAAATTAACTACAATTAGCTAAACTAAAATACAATTAAATAAACTAATCTATAATACAAAAAACAAACACTAAATTACAGAAAATAAAAAAATATTACAAGAAGTTTAAACTAATTACACCTAATCTAAGCCCCCTAATAAAATAAAAAAGCCCCCAAAATAATAAAATGCCCTACCCTATTCTAAATTACAAAGTAATCAGCTCTTTTACCAGCCCTTAAAAGGGCTTTTTGTGGGGCATTGCCCCAAAGTAATCAGCTCTTTTACCTGTTTATTGATAGTGTAGTGTTAGGTGTATTTGTAACTTAGGTTAGGATTTATTTTACAGGTAATTTTGTAATTATTTTAACTAGGTAGCTATTAAATAGTTATTATATTAACTATTTAATATTTATTGTACCTAGTTAAAATAAATACAAAGTTGCCTGTAAAATAAATATAAATCCTAAAATAGCTACAATGTAACTAGTAGTTATATTGTAGCTATATTAGGGTTTATTTTATAGGTAAGTATTTAGTTTTAAATAGGAATAATTTATTTAATTATAGTAAATTTATTTAGATTAATTTAAATTATATTTAAGTTAGGTAGGTGTTAGGGTTAGGGTTAGACTTAGGTTTAGGGGTTAATAACTTTATTATAGTAGCGGCGACGGTGGGGGCGGAAGATTAGGGGTTAATATTTGTAGGTTGGTGGTGGCGATGTTAGGGAGGGCAGATTAGGGGTTAATAAAATTTATTATAGTGTTTGCAAGGCGGGAGTACGGCGGTTTAGGGGTTAATACATTTATTATAGTGGCGGCGAGGTCCGGTCGGCAGAATAGGGGTTAATAAGTGTAGGTAGGGGATGGCGACATTGGGGGGGGGCAGATTAGGGGGTAATAAATATAATATAGGTGTCGTCGATGTTAGGGGCAGTAGATTAGGGGTTCATAGCTATAATACAGGTGTCAGCGATAGCAGGAGCGGCAGATTAGGGGTTAATAAGTGTAAGGTTAGGGGTGTTTAGACTCGGGGTTCATGTTAGGGTGTTTGGTGTAGACTTAGAGAGTGTTTCCCCATAGGAAACAATGGGGCTGCATTAGGACCTGAACACTGCTTTTTTGCAGGTGTTAGGTTTTTTTTCAGCCAGCTCAGCCTCATTGTTTCCTATGGGGATATCGTGCACAAGCACGTTTTTCCAGCTTACCGCTACCGTAGGCAACGCTGGTATTGAGGGTTGAAGTGGAGCTAAATTATGCTCTACGCTCCCTTTTCTGAGGCTAACGCAGCCATTCAGACAACTCTAAATACCAGCATTGTCTTAAGGGTGCGCTGGAAAAAAAAGCAGCGTTAGCACCGCGGGTCTTTACCGACAAAACTCTAAATCTAGGCCATAGAGTTTTCCTGTATACTTGGTAACTACTGGAGGAATACTGTAAATACAATCCCTTCTTGTTAAAGTTGAAGATACAAATTAGAGTGATAAAGATGAAGTGATATAACATTGAGTACTATATTTACCTTAATGAACTGTGCTATTGTAAGTGGTAAAAGTTATTCATTTTTCAGATTACAAATTGTAGATTGCAAATTAGAATTAAGCTTTATGTCATGAAAAAAC
Organism: Bombina bombina; assembly: GCF_027579735.1. Classification (NCBI taxonomy): domain Eukaryota; kingdom Metazoa; phylum Chordata; class Amphibia; order Anura; family Bombinatoridae; genus Bombina; species Bombina bombina. Next base: position 389,447,964 of record NC_069503.1, on the reverse strand, counting down.
CCCATACTATTCTTGCTAAAACTGTGAAGTATGCAGATAAAGATGACATATTAATGTTAAAGGGACACTAAACCCAAATTTGTTTCTTTCATTATTCAGACAGAGCATGCAATTTTAAGCAACTTTCTATATTACTCCTATTATCAATTTTTATTCAATCTCTTGCTATCTTTATTTGAAAAGCAGGAATGTAAAGCATAGGAGCCGGCCCATTTTAGGTTTAGCACCCTGGATAGCGCTTTCTTATTGGTGGTTACATTTAACCAACAATCAGCAAGGGCTACCCAGGTTCCGAACCAAAAATGGGCCGGTGCCTAAGCTTTACATTTCTGCTTTTCAAATATAGATAGCAAGAGAACGGAGAAAAATTGATGAGAAAATTAGAAAGTTGCTTAAAATGTCATGCTCTATCTGAATCATTAAAGAAAAATGTGTGTTTGAGAGCAATAATTAAAAAAGTCTAAAAAATATTACTTAGTTACAAGATATCATATTGATTTTAAGTATTGTGTTGAAAAAATGTTCTTCAATATGGAGAACAAAATAAAATATTTAGGGTGCTAATTTATAAGCTGATAAACTTCTAAAGTAACACATTCGGATAAAAAAGCCATTAAAAATGGCATTATTGATTTTATACACAGCAATGTTCATCTAGGGCTAGAACACGGGTGGAGCAATATCATGTGCGTGCGAACGATATAGAGTTTTTCGTGTCCGTTTGTGTGCAACTTAAATTCTACTCATACTACAAGTTGAAAGTAAATGCTAACACTCCGGTTTACTATTATGCCAGTTCTAAAAGTGCCACAAAACACATCTACAATATATTTAAAAGTACAGTTACACTCATAAAAAAACGATTTTTTTTTAATTGCAATAAAAAGTTATAAGGGCTCAAAGACATGACACCGTCCCACACAACAAAATGTATTGCCTTGGAATAGATGCTATCGGCTAGATTTAGAGTTTGGCGTCAGCCGTGAAAACCAGCGTTAGAGGCTCCTAACGCTGGTTTTAGGCTACCGCCGGTATTTGGAGTCAGTGATTAAAGGGTCTAACGCTCACTTTTCAGCCGCGACTTTTCCATACCGCAGATCCCCTTACGTCAATTGCAAATCCTATCTTTTCAATGGGATCTTCCTAACAGTCGTTTCTGAAGTGAGCGTTAGAGCTCTAACGACAAAACTCCAGCCGCCGGAAAAAAGCAGGAGTTAAGAGCTTTCTGGGCTAACGCCGGTTCATAAAGCTCTTAACTACTGTACCCTAAAGTACACTAACACCCATAAACTACCTATGTACCCCTAAACCGAGGTCCCCCCACATCGCCGCCACTCGATTAAAAATTTTTAACCCCTAATCTGCCGACCGCCACCTACGTTATACTTATGTACCCCTAATCTGCTGCCCCTAACCCCGCCGACCCCTGTATTATATTTATTAACCCCTAACCTGCCCCCCACAACGTCGCCGACACCTGCCTACACTTATTAACCCCTAATCTGCCGAGCGGACCTGAGTGCTACTATAATAAAGTTATTAACCCCTAATCCGCCTCACTAACCCTATCATAAATAGTATTAACCCCTAATCTGCCCTCCCTAACATCGCCGACACCTAACTTCAATGATTAACCCCTAATCTGACGACCGGAGCTCACCGCTACTATAATAAATGGATTAACCCCTAAAGCTAAATCTAACCCTAACACTAACACCCCCCTAAGTTAAATATAATTTTAATCTAATGAAATTCATTAACTCTTATTAAATAAATTATTCCTATTTAAAGCTAAATACTTACCTGTAAAATAAACCCTAATATAGCTACAATATAAATTATAATTATATTATAGCTATTTTAGGATTAATATTTATTTTACAGGCAACTTGGAAATTATTTTAACCAGGTACAATAGCTATTAAATAGTTAAGAACTATTTAATAGTTACCTAGTTAAAATAATAACAAAATTACCTGTAAAATAAATCCTAACCTAAGTTATAATTAAACCTAACACTACACTATCAATAAATAAATTAAATAAACTACCTACAATTATCTACAATTAAACCTAACACTACACTATCAATAAATAAATTAAATACAATTTCTACAAATAACTACAATTACATAAACTAACTAAAGTACAAAAAATAAAAAAGAACTAAGTTACAAAAAATAAAAAAATATTTACAAACATAAGAAAAATATTACAACAATTTTAAACTAATTACACCTACTCTAAGCCCCCTAATAAAATAACAAAGACCCCCAAAATAAAAAAATGCCCTACCCTATTCTAAATTAATAGAGTTAAAAGCTCTTTTACCTTACCAGCCCTGAACAGGGCCCTTTGCGGGGCATGCCCCAAGAAAATTAGCTCTTTTGCCTGTAAAAAAAAACATACAATACCCCCCCCCCAACATTACAACCCACCACCCACATACCCCTAATCTAACCCAAACCCCCCTTAAATAAACCTAACACTAAGCCCCTGAAGATCTTCCTACCTTGTCTTCACCATCCAGGTATCACCGATCCGTCCTGGCATCCGGTGCTGAAGAGGTCCAGAAGAGGCTCCAAAGTCTTCCTCCTATCCGGCAAGAAGAGGACATCCGGACCGGCAAACATCTTCTCCAAGCGGCATATTCGATCTTCTTCCATCCGGTGCGGAGCGGGTCCATCTTGAATCAGCCGACGCGGATCCATCCTCTTCTTTCTGTGTCTCCCGACGAATGACGGTTCCTTTAAGGGACGTCATCCAAGATGGCGTCCCTCGAATTCCGATTGGCTGATAGGATTCTATCAGCCAATCGGAATTAAGGTAGGAATATTCTGATTGGCTGATGGAATCAGCCAATCAGAATCAAGTTCAATCCGATTGGCTGATCCAATCAGCCAATCAGATTGAGCTCGCATTCTATTGGCTGTTCCGATCAGCCAATAGAATGCGAGCTCAATCTGATTGGCTGATTGGATCAGCCAATCGGATTGAACTTGATTCTGATTGGCTGATTCCATCAGCCAACCAGAATATTCCTACCTTAATTCCGATTGGCTGATAGAATCCTATCAGCCAATCGGAATTCGAGGGACGCCATCTTGGATGACGTCCCTTAAAGGAACCGTCATTCGTCGGGAGACACAGAAAGAAGAGGATGGATCCGCGTCGGCTGATTCAAGATGGACCCGCTCCGCACCGGATGGAAGAAGATCGAAGATGCCGCTTGGAGAAGATGTTTGCCGGTCCGGATGTCCTCTTCTTGCCGGATAGGAGGAAGACTTTGGAGCCTCTTCTGGACCTCTTCAGCACCGGATGCCAGGACGGATCGGTGATACCTGGATGGTGAAGACAAGGTAGGAAGATCTTCAGGGGCTTAGTGTTAGGTTCATTTAAGGGGGGTTTGGGTTAGATTAGGGGTATGTGGGTGGTGGGTTGTAATGTTGGGGGGGGTATTGTATGTTTTTTTTTACAGGCAAAAGAGCTGATTTTCTTGCGGCATGCCCCGCAAAGGGCCCTGTTCAGGGCTGGTAAGGTAAAAGAGCTTTTACATTTATTAATTTAGAATAGGGTAGGGAATTTTTTATTTTGGGGGTCTTTGTTATTTTATTAGGGGGCTTAGAGTAGGTGTAATTAGTTTAAAATTGTTGTAATATTTTTCTTATGTTTGTAAATATTTTTTTATTTTTTGTAACTTAGTTCTTTTTTATTTTTTGTACTTTAGTTAGTTTATGTAATTGTAGTTATTTGTAGAAATTGTATTTAATTTATTTATTGATAGTGTAGTGTTAGGTTAATTGTAGGTAATTGTAGGTATTTTATTTAATTAATTTATTGATAGGGTAGTGTTAGGTTTAATTATAACTTAGGTTAGGATTTATTTTACAGGTAATTTTGTTATTATTTTAACTAGGTAACTATTAAATAGTTCTTAACTATTTAATAGCTATTGTACCTGGTTAAAATAATTACCAAGTTACCTGTAAAATAAATATTAATCCTAAAATAGCTATAATATAATTATAATTTATATTGTAGCTATATTAGGATGTATTTTACAGGTAAGTATTTAGCTTTAAATAGGAATAATTTATTTAATAAGAGTTAATTAATTTCGTTAGATTTAAATTATATTTAAGTTAGGGGGGTGTTAGTGTTAGGGTTAGACTTAGCTTTAGGGGTTAATACATTTATTAGAATAGTGGTGAGCTCCAGTCGGCAGATTAGGGGTTAATAATTGAAGTTAGGTGTCGGCGATGTTAGGGAGGGCAGATTAGGGGTTAATACTATTTATGATAGTGTTAGTGAGGCGGATTAGGGGTTAATAACTTTATTATAGTAGCGCTCAGGTCCGCTCGGCAGATTAGGGGTTAATAAGTGTAGGCAGGTGTCGGCGACGTTGTGGGGGGCAGATTAGGGGTTAATAAATATAATATAGGGGTCGGCGTTGTTAGGGGCAGCAGATTAGGGGTACATAAGGATAACGTAGGTGGCGGCGCTTTGCGGTCGGCAGATTAGGGGTTAATTATTGTAGGTAGCTGGCGGCGACGTTGTGGGGGGCAGGTTAGGGGTTAATAAATATAATATAGGGGTCGGCGGTGTTAGGGGCAGCAGATTAGGGGTACATAGGGATAACGTAGGTTGCAGCGGTGTACGGAGCGGAAGATTAGGGGTTAAAAATAATATGCAGGGGTCAGCGATAGCGGGGGCGGCAGATTAGGGGTTAATAAGTGTAAGGTTAGGGGTGTTTAGACTCGGGGTTCATGTTAGAGTGTTAGGTGCAGACGTAGGAAGTGTTTCCCCATAGGAAACAATGGGGCTGCGTTAGGAGCTGAACGCGGCTTTTTTGCAGGTGTTAGGTTTTTTTTCAGCTCAAACAGCCCCATTGTTTCCTATGGGGGAATCGTGCACGAGCATGTTTTTGAGGCTGGCCGCGTCCGTAAGCAACTCTGGTATCGAGAGTTGCATTTGCGGTAAAAATGCTCTACGCTCCTTTTTTGGAGCCTAACGCAGCATTTTTTGGAACTCTCGATACCAGAGTTAATTTTATGGTGCGGCCAGAAAAAAGCCTGCGGAGCGTTAACAACCCATCTACCGCCAAACTCCAAATCTAGGCCTAAGATTGTTAAGTGGGTAGAATGCTGTCTTAAAGATAGACGGCAGAGGGTTTCAATTAATGGAGTACATTCAAATGAGGCATCAGTTACTAATGGTGTTCCCCAAGGGTCAGTTCTTGGGCCTGTTTTGTTTAACATGTTCATAAGTGATATTGGAAGTGGGCTTAAGGGGAAGGTTTGCTTGTTTGCTGATGATACAAACATTTGTAACAGGGTAGATGTACCAGAAGGGGTTGATCAAATGAACAGTGATATTAAAAAAACTAGAGGACTGGTCAAATAAATGGGATCTGACATTTAATGTTAGCAAGAGTAAAATTATGCATATAGGATCCAAAAACCCAATGGCCAGTTATAGTCTCAATGGTACATTACTGACTGTAACTAAAGAAGAAATGGACTTGGGAATTATTATTTCAGATTATTTAAAATTTGGCACACAATGCAGCAGTGCAGCCAGTAAGAACAGTTGAATACTTGGTTGCCTTGGAAGAAGTATTAGTAGCAGAAATAGCAAGGTTCTTATGCTACTTTACAGATCATTAGTTAGACCAAATCTGGAATACTGTGTACAGTTCTGGAGACATTGAGGCATATTTAACAATACATCAGGTCCGACTAACATTGCTGAATGCGGAGAGCAGTACGTTCTCCTTATTCAGCATTGCACCAGCAGCTCACAAGAGCTGCTGTTGCAATGCCACCCCCTGCAGACTCGCGGCTTGTACTCGATCGGGTTGAATTCCGGCGATTCCTGTCCGCCTGCTCAGAGCAGGTGGACAGGGTTATGGAGCACCGGTCTTTATAACAGCTGCTTCATAACTGCTGTTTCTGGCAAGTCTGAAGACTCGCCAGAAACACAGACCCTCAAGCTATTCGGAGCTTGATAGATAGGCCCCCTTAACTTCAGAAAGATATAAATAATTTAGAAGCTGTCCAAAGGAGCACTACTAAAATGGTACATGGTCTAAAATATAAAACGTAAAGAGAAAGACTCTATGATCTAAATATGTATAGTTTAGAGGATAGAAGGGAAAGAGGTGACATGATAGAAACCTTCAAATATATAAAGGGACTTAATAAAATAGAAGCTGAAAGCATTTTTCACAAAAAAACAAATGCCAAAACAAGTGTTCACAATCTAAAGTTAGAGGGTAGCAGATTTAGGAGAAATTTGAGGAAGCATTTTTTTTACAGAAAGGGTGGTGGATTCATGGAATAAACTTCCATTTGAGGTGGTAAACACAAAGATTGTAAAGGAATTCAAAAAATTCCTGGGTCATGCATAAGACTATCCTAAGGAAAAAGTAACATGTAATATGGGTAGACTTGATGGACCTTTTTGGTTCTTATCTACCATCAAATTATATGTTTCTATAAGGTCTCAAGTGTTCGAAAAACAAACAAACTTCAAAAGGCTTTAACAGAGAGACATACCTATATATGTGTGCATATATATATATATATATATATATATATATATATGTGTGTGTGTGTGTGTGTGTGTGTGTGTGTGTGTGTTTTTATAAGTGTTTACAGATGTATTTATGTATTTGTATATTTATATTTACAGACATATATACACTCACCACTTTATTAGGTACACCTTGCTAGTACCGGGTTGGACCCCCTCTTGCCTTCAGAACTGTCTTAATTCTTCATGGCATAGATTTAACAAGGTGTTGGAAACATTCCTCAGAGATTTTGGTCCATATTGACATGATAGAATTATGCAGTTGCTGCAGATTTGTTGGCTGCACATCCATTATGCAAATCTCCCATTCCACCACATCCCAAAGGTGCTCTATTGGATTGAGATCTGGTTATTGTGTAGGACATTGGAGTACTGTCAACTCATTTAATCAGATTTGTGGGATTCCCAGCACCTAAAGGATCATTGTAGTGTGAGTAAAACACTTAGGGGGCCGTTTCTCGTGTATTATGCCAATGTATGTCCACTTTCTCGTGCTGTCAGCTCAATATCACAGTCCTGAGTTGTAAGTTGAAAAACTGCACTGGCAGCGCTAAAATCTTACCGGATAGTGTGTAGACAGTTAATCAGGCAGTTAATATCTCTGCTGGCTAGGTCGGTCCACAGGCGATATTCGTTCCAGACAGTTTGTGCGTCTTGCACGGGTGATCCCACGGAGCTAACTTCAATGGTGCTGTAAGCGAATAACCTTTTTTTCCCTCTGTCGACCTCCGGCAGTGTCTGATGACATCACCCCTGTCTGCATCCTTCTTACCCAGTCTCGAGCCGCACAGCCTCCTAAGGTCCGATCTGTGATCTGTAAACCTGTGCTCACCTTCCCCATAGACATCTCAATTTGACAGGATAAGAACAGCAGCACCAGGCAGGTCCTTAATAATACTTAGCTTTTATTCAGCGCATAACAGCTTGGTTAAAAATGTGTTCAAAACTTGAACAACATAAGAAAATACATAATTTGCCAATTAGGAGTGTAGTGCAGACCAAGCTAACGCATTTCGGCATTAGCGGTAATCATAACTTAGGGTATCTGCTTCACCTTAACCTTTTAAAATGCCCACCTTATTCTGATAGGTTGAATAAAATTCTGGGCTCCTATTCCATTTGGCTGATGTATGGCACTCATTCTTACCATCCACTAGAAACAGTCATAGTTATTTTACCTTTGTACATTTTTATAAATAAACATTAATGTTGCTTTTACAAAAAGATGTGTATATTTAAAGGTGCTTATCAAGGGTCTAGATATATAACTTTATTCATATTATTTTCTAGAATTAATTAGTTTAAACTGCTTTACTGCTCCCGATTAATTCTAGATGTATGGCTGCCCGTTTGTGAACAATTTTGTCTGTGTGTATACATATATATTTGGCATTAATCCATATCCGTAAATACTAAGGATGTGACCAAATTCATAATGCTATTTAGCTATGGAATATTGGGAGCTATAGAATCATCTTAGGGTATATATATATTTACATACACCTTTGGTGGTGCGAATCATCCCAACAAACTCTGCATATAAGTGTGTGCATCAATTGCTATCCTCCGTCATATCTCCATCATTACAGGTAATATGTCTATCTTCACCTTTCCTAGATGGAAGGCTAATTAATAAGCCCTATCTATGCTACATAAGATCCCTGTTTATATCTTAAATTTAAATCTTGCTTAAAACCTACATTGGCATTTGAGAATATAAATATCTATAAATATTAGCACCCAATGTAATTAATGTTGATGCAAAATCTTGGTGCAACATAACAGCGTTATGATAGATCAAAATCCAGGGAACATATTGCCACATATTATTAGTTGTTTCTTTTCAGATACATCAGTGAATATAATTTTGTTTTAATGTTGCCAGAAATTGATTACATCAAACTCTGAGTTAAGTTCCGGAGGTACTCTGGTTCCAAGTCGTGTTTCACTAGAACCTTATTATGATCATTTGACTACGGGTAACTCTATGGATGAAATCAGAGTTAAAAAACCATAGGTTATACTTGGTCAAGCTGATTATGTTTGTTTGTATAGGTAGCAGGCAGTTATGGAGCAGAGCTTAAACAGTTAAAGTCAGTAAATATGGGATTGCTTGTATTTTAGGCACAATGAGATAAGCAGTGTAGCAGCAGTATTATTTACAAGAGTAAAGTCACAGGAAAGTTTATATATGCAGCTGATGTAGATTATAAAAAGCAGTTGCTGCATTATTGACAAACTTGCAAAAGTTCAATATTACCTGCAGTTACATGGTACCTTGTGTGAGGGAGGCAGTCGGCTCCAAATGTAGGTTATGTTACCTAGAAGCAGTGAGGATCCGGAGAGGAGCGGAGGTACTGTCAGTGGAGAGGTATCCAGCCGAGAGAGGAGTTACCTGCGGCAGTGCCTCGGTTAGCAAAGACATCACCAGCCGGTGAGTCAGAGGAAAATGCAGGAGAGAGATCAGCTGTAGGACTTGGAATTCAGAGTTCAGCGGAACTTCGAGGATACTGTAAGTGGTGAAGGAAGGAAAAAGGAATCGGTAGCAGGATCGCAGTGAAATTCAGATTCTGATTCACAGGTACGATGCAGACTGAGGCCTGATTTCCTTGACACAGGAGAGAGCGCATCCACCCTCTAGAAAATTGCAGGAAAGGAAGATTACCAAGCAAAAGATGGAATGGAGGAAGTGTCCAAAGTTAAAGGGCCAGATACCCATGACAGTCCCCTTGGTTTATTCTGAACTGTCTCTATAACTGTCCATTTAAGAGACTTTCGGCTAGATTTAGAGTTTTGTCGGTAACGACCCGCGTAGCTAACGCTGGCTTTTTTCTGGCCGCACCTTTAAAATAACTCTGGTATTGAGAGTCCACAGAATGGCTGCGTTAGGCTCCAAAAAAGGAGAGTAGAGCATATTTAACGCAACTTCAACTCTCGATACCAGAGTTGCTTACGGACGCTGCCAGCCTCAAAAACGTGCTCGTGCACGATTCCCCCATAGAAAACAATGGGGCTGTTTGAGCTGAAAAAAAAACTAACACCTGCAAAAAAGCAGCGTTCAGCTCCTAACGCAGCCCCATTGTTGTCTATGGGGAAACACTTCCTACGTCTGCACCTAACACCCTAACATGTACCCCGAGTCTAAACACCCCTAACCTTACACTTATTAACCCCTATTCTGCCGCCCCGCTATCGCTGACCCCTGCATATTATTTTTAACCCCTAATCTGCCGCTCCGTAAACCGCCGCTACTTACATTATCCCTATGTACCCCTAATCTGCTGCCCCTAACACCGTCGACCCCTATATTATATTTATTAACCCCTAATCTTCCCCCCACAACGTCGCCTCCACCTGCCTACACTTATTAACCCCTAATCTGCCGACCGGACCGCACCGCTGTTATAATAAAGTTATTAACCCCTATTCCGCCTCACTCCCGCCTCAATAACCCTATAATAAATAGTATTAACCCCTAATCTGCCCTCCCTAACATCGCCGACACCTAACTTAAAACATTAACCCCTAATCTGCAGACTGGAGCTCACCGCTATTCTAATAAATGTATTAACCCCTAAAGATAAGTCTAACCCTAACACTAACACCCCCCTAAATTAAATATAATTTAAATCTAACGAAATTAATTAACTCTTATTAAATAAATTATTCCTATTTAAAGCTAAATACTTACCTGTAAAATAAATCCTAATATAGCTACAATATAAATTATAATTATATTATTGCTATTTTAGGATTTATATTTATTTTACATGTAACTTTGTATTTATTTTAACCAGGTATAATAGCTCTTAAATAGTTAAGAACTATTTAATAGCTAAAATAGTTAAAATAATTATAAATTTACCTGTAAAATAAATCCTAACCTAAGTTACAATTAAACCTAACACTACACTATCAATACATTAATTAAATAAAATACCAACAATTACCTACAATTAAACCTAACACTACACTATCAATAAATTATTTAAATACAATATCTACAAATAAATACAATGAAATAAACTAACTAAAGTACAAAAAATAAAAAAGAACTAAGTTACAAAAAATAAAAAAATATTTACAAACATTAGAAAAATATTACAACAATTTTAAACTAATTACACCTACTCTAAGCCCCCTAATAAAATAACAAAGCCCCCCAAAATAAAAAAATGCCCTACCCTATTCTAAATTACAAAAGTTCAAAGCTCTTTTACCTTACCAGCCCTGAAAAGGGCCCTTTGCGGGGTATGCCCCAAAGAATTCAGCTCTTTTGCCTGTAAAAAGAAACATACAATACCCCCCCCCAACATTACAACCCACTACCCACATACCCCTAATCTAACCCAAACCCCCCTTAAATAAACCTAACACTAAACCCCTGAAGATCTTCCTACCTTATCTTCACCCTGCCAGGTTCACCGATCCGTCCTCGGAAGTCTTGATCCAAGCCTCGGAAGTGTTGATCCAAGCCCAAGTGGGGGGCTGAAGAGTGATGTCCATCCTCGGGCTGAAGTCTGGATCAAAGCGGCGACTGAAGAAATCCATCCTCAGGCTGAAGTCGGAAGTCCATCATCTGGATGAAGTCTTCTATCAAGCCGCATCTTCAATCTTCTTTCTTCTAGAGCGAAGCGGTACCATCTTCTTCCAAGCCGACGCGGAACATCCTCTTTAACCGACGACTAGACGACGAATGACGGTTCCTTTAAATGACGTCATCCAAGATGGCGTCCCTCGAATTCCGATTGGCTGATAGGATTCTATCAGCCAATCAGAATTAAGGTAGGAATATTCTGATTGGCTGATGGAATCAGCCAATCAGAATCAAGTTCAATCTGATTGGCTGATCCAATCAGCCAATCAGATTGAGCTTGCATTCTATTGGCTGTTCCGATCAGCCAATAGAATGCGAGCTCAATCTGATTGGCTGATTGGATCAGCCAATCGGATTGAACTTGATTCTGATTGGCTGATTCCATCAGCCAATCAGAATATTCCTACCTTAATTCCGATTGGCTGATAGAATCCTATCAGCCAATCGGAATTCGAGGGACGCCATCTTGGATGACGTCATTTAAAGGAACCGTCATTCGTCGTCTAGTCGTCGGTTGAAGAGGATGTTCCGCGTCGGCTTGGAAGAAGATGGTTCTGCTCCGCTCCAGAAGAAAGAAGATTGAAGATGCGGCTTGATAGAAGACTTCATCCAGATGATGGACTTCCGACTTCAGCCCGAGGATGGATTTCTTCAGTCGCCGCTTGGATCCAGACTTCAGCCCGAGGATGGACGTCACTCTTCAGCCCCCCGCTTGGGCTTGGATCAACACTTCCGAGGCTTGGATCAAGACTTCCGAGGACGGATCGGTGAACCTGGCAGGGTGAAGATAAGGTAGGAAGATCTTCAGGGGCTTAGTGTTAGGTTTATTTAAGGGGAATTTGAGTTAGAATAGGGGTATGTGGGTGGTGGGTTGTAATGTTGGGGGGGGGTATTGTATGTTTTTTTTTACAGGCAAAAGAGCTGAATTTCTTGGGGCACGCCCCGCAAAGGGTCCTGTCCAGGGCTGGTAAGGTAAAAGAGCTTTGAACTTTTTTAATTTAGAATAGGGTAGAGCATTTTTTATTTTGGGGGGCTTTGTTATTTTATTAGGGGGCTTAGAGTAGGTGTAATTAGTTTAAAATTGTTGTAATATTTTTCTAATGTTTGTAAATATTTTTTTATTTTTTGTAACTTAGTTCTTTTTTATTTTTTGTACTTTAGTTAGTTTATTTCATTGTAGTTATTTGTAGATATTTTATTTAAATAATTTATTGATAGTGTAGTGTTAGGTTTAATTGTAGATAATTGTAGGTATTGTATTTAATTAATTTATTGATAGTGTAGTGTTAGGTTTAATTGTAGATAATTGTAGGTAGTTTATTTAATTAATTTATTGATAGTGTAGTGTTAGGTTTAATTGTAACTTAGGTTAGGATTTATTTTACAGGTAATTTTGTAATTATTTTAACTATTTTAGCTATTAAATAGTTCTTAACTATTTAATAGCTATTGTACCTGGTTAAAATAAATACAAAGTTGCCTGTAAAATAAATATTAATCCTAAAATAGCTATAATATAATTATAATTTATGTTGTAGCTATATTAGGGTTTATTTTACAGGTAAGTATTTAGCTTTAAATAGGAATAATTTATTTAATAAGAGTTAATTTATTTCGTTAGAATAAAATTATATTTAACTTAGGGGGGTGTTAGGGTTAGGGTTAAAATTAGCTTTAGGGGTTAAAAAATTAATTAGAGTAGCAGTGAGCTCCGATCGGCAGATTAGGGGTTAATACTTGAAGTTAGGTGTCGGTGATGTTAGGGAGGGCAGATTAGGGGTTAATACTATTTATTATAGGGTTATTGAGGCGGGAGTGAGGCAGATTAGGGTTAATAACTTTATTATAGTAGCGGTGAGATCCGCTCGGCAGATTAGGGGTTAATAAGTATAGGCAGGTGGAGGCGATGTTGAGGGGGGCAGGTTAGGGGTTAATAAATATAATATAGGGGTCGGCGGTGTTAGGGGCAGCAGATTAGGGGTACATAGCTATAATGTAGCTGGCGGCGGCGTGCGGACGGCAGATTAGGGGTTAATAAGTGTAGGTAGCTGGCGGCGACGTTGAGGGGGGCAGGTTAGGGGTTAATAAATATAATATAGCGGTCGGCGGTGTTAGGGGCAGCAGATTAGGGGTACATAAGGATAACGTAGGTGGCGGTCGGCAGATTAGGGGTTAAAAAAATTTAATCGAGTGTCGTCGATGTGGGGGGGGGCTCGGTTTAGGGGTACATAGGTAGTTTATGGGTGTTAGTGTACTTTAGAGTACAGTAGTTAAGAGCTTTATGAACCGGCGTTAGCCCAGAAAGCTCTTAACTACTGACTTTTTTCTGCGGCTGGAGTTTTGTCGTTAGATTTCTAACGCTCACTTCAGACACGACTCTAAATACCGGAGTTAGGAAGATCCCATTGAAAAGATAGGATACGCAATTGACGTAAGGGGATCTGCAGTATGGAAAAGTTGCGGCTGAAAAGTGAGCGTTAGACCCTTTCCTGACTGACTCCAAATACCGGCGGTAGCCTAAAACCAGCGTTAGGAGCCTCTAACGCTGGTTTTCACGGCTACTGCCAAACTCCAAATCTAGGCCTATGGATTTTTAAAATATTTAGATTTGAAGAGTTGTGCTAGCGGTGCACAGTGACCCATGTTTTATGTTTGTTATATGTTCTCTGATTCTTTCACGTACCTCTCAGGTTGTGAGATCCACGTATTGAAGGTCACACTGGGTACATGTCAGTAAATAAATTGCATAGACTGACCTGCAGTTATAACACATTTTATGTTCAAAGGTTTCCCCTGTGTTTCCCCTTGTGAAGAAATTCACATGCTCTGCATGATATATTTCTGCAGTAATATGTCCCCTTGAATCTTAACTATGAGCTTGGTTTAGTTTCTGTCCTTCTCAAACTAGTGGGAGCTATCTGATTCCCTATAGACAAACCCTTTTTAAATGAAAATCTGCAACCCTGTCGGGCTATGTTTACAAAGTTTTTCATCTGCATGTAACAGTGGCAAATGTTCCACAGATTTGGTGATATTGATTGCTGTACTGAGTCACAAAAGTTACCCTCTCATCCAGTTTGGATGAGTGGGTGTTCTCCTTGAGTAACTTCTCTCTATTAATGTTTCTCACTGAGTTTCTTGCTACATTGATAGTCTTGTATGAGTATCCCTTATCCTGCAGCTTGCTGGATAATATGTCTGCATGTTTGGAATAAGCCTCTTCAGTACTACAATTGCATCTCAGTCTTGTGAATTGTCCTTTTGCAAATAAATCAAAGACCCTCTTTGGATGGCTGCTGTGAGCATAAAGTAATGTGTTCCCAGAAATGGGTTTACTATATACCTCTGTGTATGCTTCCATTGAGTGTGCCTTTCATGCTCACATCTAAGTTATGAATCTCTGTGTTGTTGAATTCTGATGTGAACTTAATCCCTACTTCATTTGTATTGAGTATGGCTTCAAATTGTCTTGTACTATCTTCATCCCCTTGCCAAATACATATGAGATCATCTATATATCTCTGATAATAAATGATTCTATCCCTGAGAGGACTCCAATATCCATAGATGTGGGACAGCTCCCACCACCCCATAAAGAGGGGGGGGATTTTGCCACCATAGCTGTCCCACATTTCTAGAGATAGAAGTCCCCCTCAAAGGAGAAGAAATTGTGTGTCAAAAGAAATGCTGTTACTCGAACCATGTACTGGCTAAATGATTTGCTATAACCCTCTGTTCTATCCATGAAAAATTCAATGGCTTTTAGCCCCTTCAAGTGTGGGATTGAGGAGTATAATGCCTGCACATCTATAGTGAGACACCCAAAATTTGATTCCCAAGTGATTGACTTAAGTTCTCTCAGTAGTTGTTTGGTATCTTAAATGACTTGTTAGGTTCCTAACTATGGGCTGCAAGATTTGATCTAGCCATTGTAACAAATGTTCTGTTATCAAGCCAATTCTGTTCACTTATGGTCTCCCTGTCATTTTTTCAATGCCTTTATGAATTTTAGGCAGATGGTTTAAAATAGGGACTGTGTGGTTATCAATAAGTAGATAATATTTAGTTTGTTGATCTATAAAACCTTTCTCAAAATCATCATCTATTAAGTGTAATAATTCTCCCTTGAATTTTGTGGTTGGGTCAGATTCTAGTTTAGAGTATTGTTGAGTGTCTCTAAGTTGTCTGTGTGCCTCTTGTATGAAATCTATTTTGTCAAGTACGATGATGGAACCCCCTTTGTCAGCTGCTCTAATGACTATGGGGCCGATTTATTAAAGTGTGGACAGACATGATACAATGTAGCATATCATGCCTGCCGCACATTGATAAATGCCGACAGCATACTCTGTCGACATTTATCATTGCACAAGCAGTTCTTGTGAACTGCTTGTGCAATGCTGCCTACTGCCGATATGCAGCCAATCAGCCACTAGCAGGGGGTGTTAATCAGCATGATCGTATAGGATTGGGCAGACTGATGTCCACAGCCTCAGAGCAGGTGGACAAGTTATGAAGCAGCAGTCTTTAGACCGCTGTTTCATAACTTATTTTTCCAGTGAGCCTGAAGGCTCGCAGGGAAACAGGGGCATCAAGCTTCATTCAGAGCTTGATAATTCAGCCCCAAAATCTTGATTGTTGCTTAAATCCCTTATTGCTGTCTTTAGTTCTTAGTTAGTTAGTTAAGTTTGTTTAAGAGTTGTTTGATTTGTATGCTAATATGTTCAGGTCCTGCTTTACGCTTTTTTGGAACTTTTCTAGTACAGGGTCCCTGCGGTGTATGGGGTAGAATTCTGAAGGATTTTTAAATTTTGGTGTAGCTTTTGTTTGTGTTTCACACCCCGTGTCATCTCCCTTTGCTAGCAAATCTTCTAGTGTTGCTATATCACAGGCTTCTCTAAATTTAAAATTCCCAGTAATTGAGTTTCGTATAAAATTGTCATAGATTGTAGTGTTAGTGGAAACATTCTCTGAGAAATGTCTTTTGAGGGTCAGATTTCTTATTTATTTGTTAATATCTATAAGCGTTTGAAATAGATTGAAAGTTCAATCCCAATGTTAATACCTTTTCCTCATCATTTGTCAGAGAATGTTTTGAAAGGTTTATCACTGTATTTAGTTGTATTACATTTTATTGCGACCCCTGCTGATGGGGTATCTGTCTTGCCTTGTGAAATCTTTGCTCCCCCCCCCCTTCTGGTCTTCCTGGGGGCTTAGAAAAAACCTGGGCTATATCTTTATTATCAGATTCTTTCAATATGCCTGGTGTTGCAATTTTATTTGTTAAACCTGTGTTTTGTCTATGTGTTCTATCATATGTACCTGTTCTAGGGCCATATCCGGTAAGGGATATGTTCTCTGTTGGCCTAACAACCCTCACTTCCTTTACATAGGAGCCTGATGCCTCTACTTTATCATCCTCTCCTGAGGTAAAACCTTCCCCTGAGAATTCTTCCTGGGATACATTCCCTTTATAGGGCCCCCCTCTGTTTCTACTATCTGAGCGGCCTCTATTGTTTCTCCCTCTACCTGAACCTCTACCAAACTGTGATCTTTGATTTCTTTGCCATATATACACCGTGTTGGAGTCATAATCAAACTGGTCTCTTAAATAATTCCCATGTTTTATCTCCATTAATAGTTTTTAGCTTCTGCTACCGTATCTTTTAAAATTTGATCAAACTTTTCAAACTGTGTTTCCTGACAGTGATTTCCTAAAACCTCATTTAGAGCATCAATCTGTCTAGAGACCTTCTTTAACATTTTGGTTTTATAGTCAATCAATAATAACATCAGTTTTAAAGAACAGTCTGTTAATGTCCTATTTCACACTTTTATGAATTCTGGGTCCTCTGTAGGGAATGTGGGAAATGTGTTTAATCTTAGGCCTCTATGGACCAGTCCTAATTTATAGTTTTTGTCTAGAGTCCAGACATCCCATTTTAACTTATTTTCTTTATTGAGTAAAAACTTCAGTTCCTCAAATAACTTCAAGGATCAGTGGGTAGGTGTGGCACTATGCTAATAATATGGGGTAAAATAAACAGGTACAGTGATCAGTTGGGGGTATGCAGACAGGTTTCACAAAAATGAAAAAAGAAAAGAAAAAGAAAAAGAACTGCTACGTGTTTTGGCCCATATACGGGTCTTTGTCAAGCATTTATGTTCAAAGAATTTTGAAAAATGGCTAAAGCCCTCATCCCCATTGGGCCGGTTAAGTACTACCTGCAAGAGGACTGAGGGCTACAAATTTCCTATTGGCTGGCTGTAATTTCCATTCTTAGCTGTATTATGTGACTGTTATTGGCCAATCCCAATATCGCCTACATGGACATTATATCCTCATGGCAAAAGTGCAAAAATATGTGTGCGTTATAAGGCTACCTGATTGAGGACTGAAGAGATATATACAAAGTACGATTACGTGACTGTTAATAACCAATCACGTCAGTGCCTACTCCTTCATTATAACCTTATGGACAAAGTAAAACATTTTTTTAGTAACAAGGCTACCTGATTGGGGACTAAGGATGTATAGACAGTCCAGTCACGTGGGTGATATAAGCCATTTACGTCAGGGCCTACTCTCCTATTATAACCTTATGGGAAAATATGAAAGAATATTAACATACCAATTTAAGCTGTTAGGTTAGTTTGTTAAACTGTTTAACTGAATTGTTAAGAACACATCTTAGCGGTTTTTCAACAGATTAAATTTACAAATTTGTTCAATAAACATATTAACCAGATGCACATAAAATGCATTTTCTACACAACATTACTTGTTTTATAATCCTTGATCTATAAGTATGCCCAATAATTGTTATTATCGTTCATTCCATTGGGGCACAGAATATTCATAAGGAATATCCACTTTGTCTCGTTTTGTAGTAGTTTTTTGGGGGGATCTCCCCCTCTGATACCACATTTCATTGTATCTAACCCCCAGCATTTTAGAGCTTTAGGATTAGCATTGTGATGTGTCAGAAAGTGTTTGGCCACAGTGGTTATTAGTTTTCCTTTTTTGAATGCCTTTCTGGCATTGCGGATATTACTGAGATGTTCAGTTATTTTAGTAGCAAGGGTGTGAGTGGACATACACACATAGTAAATGTTGCAGTCAAAGCTCAAACAATAGATTACATTTTTGATTTTGCAATTTATGTAGTTGTTGTATGTATGTATATTTCCAAAAAGGTCTATATTCTCAGTTTTTTTGACCATGTGTTGGCAGGTAGAAGATGTGCCACAGGCTATAGAGCCCCTGTATATTGGCCTTCTTTTTGCCAAATGGTTAAAATGGCTACTTACCAAAGAATCTTGGATGTTATGTGCCCCTTTGAAAGTCATTGTAGGCCTATTGGGTAAGATATTATTCATCTGATTCTAGAATGTACCAATACTTTTCAAAGATATTCATCACCTCTTTGGATTGTCTATTATAAATTGAAATTAATCTAACACTATCAACATCTCCAGATCTCTCTTTTGGGACCAATAAAGTGTTTCTATCTGTGTTTATAACTCTTTTGTAAGCCCTAGATAGACAATTATTTGGAATAGCCTCTCCCAAGAAATCTTGCTCTGAGATATGTGGCAGCCTCTTTAAAGCCATCTACAGTGGAACAGTTCCTCCTGATTCTTAAGTATTCCCCTATCGGGATATTTTGTGTAACTGTAGGTGCATGGGTGCTAGTAGCATGTAACATATTGTTGGTGGAGGTAGCTTTTCTGTATAATTCTTTTTAATAATGGATATGTCCAAGATGTCTACTTGTTCTTTACATACAGAGTATGTGAGAAATAAACCCATCTCGTTGGTATTTAATTCTGATATAAATTTCTTAAGTAACTCGATTGGGCCTTCCCATAGAATCATAATATCATAATATCATCTATGTAGCGGGCTAACAGAGATATATACTGATGATATTTTTGCATTTGGGGACAGCAAACAAACAGAGCCTCCCACCACCCTAAATTGGCGTATGTGGGGGTTCAGGCCATCCCAATGGCGGGACCACATATTTGTAAAAATAATTTATTATCAAAATTAAAGAAATTGTGACTGAGTACAAACTTAAGTAGTGTTAGTAGAAATTCTTTGATTTAAAAAAATTACCTATGGGGGGGCATGTCCAGGCGGTGGCCATGATAGCATGGAAAATTAGGAGCCCCTAGAGACATCTAAATAATCCGCTGATTACTTAAGGAAATAAATGACATCGCTATCATATCCACCATGAGCAAGCTTCAGCAGAAGATGCAGTTTAAAAATATATAAATATTGTGTTGAATACCCAATTTAGAGCCCTAGCTCAGACAGCTAAGAGATACAGACGGCGGCCTACAACGGGTCTTATTATATCCCTCCCCTGGCCGCCCGGGTAAAGGCAGTTAACATCATACTGCAACATACAGTTGATACTACATTTTTATTAATATCTATACCTCTGAACATAAAGGAAGCTTATCATATCCGTACACAATTTGCTAATAGAATTGGAGTGAAAGATGTGCAAAAATTTTGACAGACTTAAGTATCTAGTTAGGCACATGCATTTGGAGACCAAGGCACAGGAACCTAAGGCAGAAGTAACTACTGATTCCATGGATTGGAGAAGGGACTTGCAACAAAGCAATCTTGAGCAGATTGAGGATTCATTATTTACACTACTGGACAGATGCAAGAGGCCTGTGCCCATCGCCTTGGTCCCTGCTGGAGAGGATGCGGCCAACCCTGGCAGGAGACTGAAGACCTTGGTGCTCAGGAGGATTCTCATCTAGAAATAGCCGAGTACTACAATTTTCCTCATGTGGTTTTGCCTTATGCATCAGAGACTCCACTTGATCCCTCTTAACAACTTCAGCATTATGTGTCCAATCCAGCTCTTCAAATGTGACAGTGGAGCTCTATCTCATTCCTGTGGATTGGAAGATGAATGGTACCCCAACAGATCGCTCGATACTACACAGTACCTCAGGGTCCGTCTTAGTTTAAAGAGGCGTGAGGTCTATTTCAAGTATGTGAGATGAACCCATACATGGATACATATAATTACACCGTCTCAGCTCAGTTTAAAGCTGGCATAGGGTAAATTCTTGTAGCCCTTAACATACCCCATTCAGGTTTGGAAATGGCATCTAACTGATGGTTTACTGTGGACCTGGATCATTGGACTACTTGAGTGTAGTTTAGCTTCTATCCCCTTTTTTTATATTTTTTATTATCATTATATTTTTTTAATATTGTTTATTGTTAAATACAACCTTTTAAAATGCAGATAGGTAATATCTGTACAACTGATGTGTTAGTGCCTATGGTAGACTAATAACAATATTTACAAGAGTCTTATATGTTATTCCCATAGAGTTTCGATGTTGAAAATAGATATGTGCATATAGAAATAGCGTTAGATATTAAAAACAATCACCTAGATTATGAGTTTTGCGGTAACAGGGGTGCGGTGCTGATGCTCAGTTTATGCTCACCGCTCACCTACAGACAACGCTGGTATTACAGGTTTTTTTAAACCCGGCGTTAGCCGCAAAAAAGTGAGCGGAGAGCAAAATTTAGCTCCACATCTCACCTCAATACCAGCTTTACTTACGGTAGTGGTGAGCTGGCAAAACGTGCTCGTGCACGATTTCCCCATAGGAATCAATAGGGCAGATTTGGCTGAAAAAACCTAACACCTGCAAAAAAGCAGCGTTCAGCTCCTAACGCAGCCCCATTGATTCCTGTGGGCAAAGTAAATGTATATCTACACCTAACACCCTAACATGAACCCCGAGTCTAAACACCCCTAATATTATACTTATTAACCCCTAATCTGCTGCCCCCAACATCGCCGCAACCTACTTTATATTATTAACCCCTAATATGCTGCTCTGGACACCGCCGCCACCTACATTATACTAATAAACCCCTAATCTGCTGCCCCCAACATCGCCGACACCTACTTTTTATTTATTAACCCCTAATCTGCCTTCCTCAATGTCGCCGCCACCTAACTACACTTATTAACCCTTAATTTGCTGCTGTTAACGTCCCCGCCACTATAATAAATATATTATCCTCTAAACCTAAGTCTAACCCTAACACCCCCCTAACAAATATAATTTAAATAAATCTAAATAAAATTACTACAATTAATTAAATTATTCCTATTTAAAAATAAATACTTACCTGTAAAATAAACCCTAAGCTAGCTACAATATAACTAATAGTTACATTGTAGCTATGTTAGGATTTATTTTTATTTTACAGGCAAGTTTGTATTTATTTTAAATAGATAGAATAGTTATTAAATAGTTATTAACTATTTAATAGCTACCTAATTAAAATAAATACAAATTTACCTGTAAAATAAAACCTAACCTAAGTTACAATTACACCTAACACTAAATTAATTCCCTAAACTAACTACAAATAAATACAATTAAACAAAATTATCTAAATTACGGAAAACCCCCCACTAAATTACAGAAAATAATAAAATAATTAAAAAAAAATTAAACTAATTACACCTAATCTAATCCCCCTAATAAAATAAAAAGCCCCCCAAAATAATTAAAATCCCTACCCTAGTCTAAATTACAAATAGCCCTTAAAATGGCCTTTTGCGGGGCATTGCCCCAAAGTAATCAGCTCTTTTACCTTTAAAAAAAAAATACAATACCCCCCAACATTAAAACCCACCACCCACACACCCAGCCCTACTCTAAAACCCACCCAATCTCCCCTTAATAAAACCTAACACTAACCCCTTGAAGATCACCCTACCTTGAAATGTCTTCACCCAACCGGGCAGAAGTGGTCCTCCAGACAGCCAGAAGTCTTCATCCTACGGCCGACGACTAAATGACGGTACCTTTAAGTGACGTCATCCAAAATGGCGTCCCTTCAATTCCAATTGGCTGATAGAATTCTATCAGCCAATCGGAATTAAGGTAGAAAAAATCCTATTGGCTGATCCAATCAGCCAATAGGATTGAGCTTGCAATCTATTGGCTGATTGGAACATCCAATAGAATGCAAGCTCAATCCTATTGGCTGATTGGATCAGCCAATAGGATTTTTTCTACCTTAATTCTGATTGGCTGATAGAATTCTATCAGCCAATTGGAATTGAAGGGACGCCATCTTGGATGAAGTCACTTAAAGGTACCGTCATTTAGTCCTCGGCCGTCGGATGAAGAGGATGCTCCACGTTGGATGTCTTGAAGATGGACCCGCTCTGCTCCGGATGGATGAAGATAGAAGATGCCGCCTGGATGAAGACTTCTGCCCGTCTGGAGGTCCTCATCTGCCCAGATAGGATGAAGACTTCTGACCGTCTGGAGGACCACTTCTCCCCGGTTGGGTGAAGACGTCTCAAGGTAGGGTGATCTTCAAGGGGTAGTGTTAGGTTTTATTAAGAGGGGATTGGGTGGGTTTTAAAGTAGGGTTGGGTGTGTGGGTGGTGGGCTTTAATGTTGGGGGGTATTGTATTTTTTTACAGGTAAAAGAGCTGATTACTTTGGGGCAATGCCCCGCAAAAGGCCCTTTTAAGGGCTATTTGTAATTTAGTATAGGGTAGTGATTTTTTAATATTTTGGGGGGCTTTTTTATTTTATTAGGGGGATTAGATTAGGTGTAATTAGTTTAAAAAAAATTGTAATTATTTTATTTTCTGTAATTTAGTGTTTTTTTCGTAATTTAGTTTATTTTATTTAATTATATTTAATTGTAGTTAGTTTAGGGAATTCATTTAATTATAGTGTAGTGTTAGGTGTAATTATAACTTAGGTTAGGTTTTATTTTACAGGTATATTTGTATTTATTTTAAATAGGAAGTTATCAAATAGTTAATAACTATTTAATAACTATTGTAGTTAAAATAATTACAAAGTTGCCTGTAATATAAAAATAAACCCTAAGCTAGCTACAATGTAACTATTAGTTATATTGTACCTATCTTAGGGTTTATTTTATAGGTAAATATTTATTTTTAAATAGGAATAATTTAATTAATTGTAGTAATTTTATTTAGATTATTTTAAATTATTTTTAAGTTAGGGGGGTGTTAGGGTAAGGGTTAGACAGGTTTAGGGGTTAATACATTTAATATAGTAGCAGCGACGTTGGGGGCGGCAGATTAGGGTTTAATAAATGTAGGTAGGTGTCGGCGATGTTAGGGACGGCAGATTAGGGGTTAATAAAATTTAACTAGTGTTTGTGAGGCGGGAGTGCAGCGGTTTAGGGGTTAATATATTTATTACAGTGGCGGCAATGTCCGGTCGGCAGATTAGGGGTTAAAAATGTATTTAAGTGTTTGTGATGGGGGGGGCTCGGTTTAGGGGTTAATAGGTAGTTTATGGGTGTTAGTGTACTTTTTAGCACTTTAGTTAAGAGTTTTATGCTACGGCGTTAGCCCATAAAACTCTTAACTACTGACTTTTAAATGCGGTAGGATTCTTGACAGGAGAGGGTCTACCGCTCACTTCTTCCAAGACTCGTAATACCGGCGCTATGCAAGTCCCATTGAAAAGATAGGATACGCAATTTATGTGAGGGGATTTGCGGTATGCTCAAGTCGCAGAAAAAAAGTGAACGGTACACCTGTACCTGCCAGACTCGTAATACCAGCGGGCGTTAAAAAGCAGCGTTGGGACCTCTCAACGCTGCTTTTTAAGGCTAACGCAAGGCTCGTAATCTAGCCGATAGGTTGCTACCATAACAACATACATTAGTGTTTACACTTGAACATTGCAATCAACACACTCTGAAGTAGAGAATATTAGCAGGGGGAATGAATTCAGCAGGGGTGTCCTACTTTAAGTTTATTCTCTTACTGTAAATTACCATACAGGTTACAATACATATTATAACAAAATCTATAAGAAGACCTCACAGTTACCTGCTGTTTATGTTTATGTTTAAGGTTGCCCTAATCCTGATGCTTCTAAGAGTAAACGCATCATATGTTTGTGTACTGGTTTAGGAAAAACTCTAAATATTGGACTGTTTATTTTAGGGTAGTCCATAGCTTGGGATGCCACTATAGCAAAAGAAGAATACTTAAACATAGGTACCACAATATGTTCCAGCACAAATGTTATAGTTTACAACCTCTTATACACCTAGATTTAGAGTTCTGCGTTAGCCGTCAAAAGCAGTGTTAAGGGATCCTAACACTGCTTTTGGCCGCCCGCTGGTATTTAGAGTCAGGCAGGAAAGGGTCTAAAGCTCACTTCCCTAACGCGATTCCAGGCTACCGCAGATCCCCTTACGCCAATTGCGTATCCTATCTTTTCAATGGTATCTGCCTAACGCTGGTATTTGGAGTCTTGGGAGAAGTGAGCAGTAGAGCCTCTACCGACAAGCAAAAAAAAGTCAGTAGTTAAGAGCTTTATGGGCTAACTCGTGAATATAAAGCTCTTAACTACTGTGCTATAAAGTACACTAACACTAGGCTGACCATATTGCCGCTTTAAGAAGGAACACATATGAAAAATACATATGTCAGGGTTCTTATACAAAACATTTCTTTAAACAGCCCTGAAAACAGCCCTGACATATGTATTTTTTATATGTCTCCCTTTTTAAAGCGGCAATATGGTCAGCCTAACTAACACCCATAAACTACCTATGTACCCCTAAACCGAGGCCCCCCCCACATCGCCGCCACTCTAATAAAAAAATTTAATCCCTAATCTGCCGACCGGATATCGCCGCCACCTACGTTATACTTATGAACCCCTAATCTGCTGCCCCTAACATCGCTGACCCCTATATTATATTTATTAACCCCTAATCTGCCCCCCCCCAACATCGCTGGTACCTTACCTACACTTATTAACCCCTAATCTGCCGACCGGACCTTGCCGCCACTATAATAAATGTATTAACCCCTAAACCGCCACACTCCTGCCTCACAAACACTAGAATAAACTGTATTAACCCCTTATCTGCCCTCCCTAACATCGCCGCCACCTACCTACAATTATTAACCCCTAATCTCCCACCCGCACCGTCGCCGCTACTATAATAAAGTTATTAACCCCTAAACATAACTCTAACCCTAACACCCCCCTAACATAAGTATAATTTATATTAAACGAAATAATATCCCTAAAATTATCTAAATTAATCCTATTTAAAACTAAATACCTATAAAATAAATCCTAATATAGCTACAATATAATTAATAATTAAATTGTAGCTATTTTAGGATTTATATTTATTTTACAGGCAACTTTTTATTTATTTTAACTAGGTACAATAGCTATTAAACAGTTAATAACTATTTAATAGCTACCTAGTAAAAATAAATGACATGTAAAATAAATCCTAACCTAAGTTACAATTAAACCTAACACTACACTATCATTAAATTAATTAAATAAATTACCTACAATTACCTACAATTAAATACAATTAAATAAACTATTCTATAATACAAAAAAACACTAAATTACAACAAATAAAAAATAATTACAAGCAGTTTAAACTAATTACACCTAATCTAAGCCTCTAATAAAATAAAAGGAGCCCCCCAAAATAAAAAATTCCCTACCCTATTCTAAAATACAAAAGTAATCAGCTTTTTTACCAGCCATTAAAAGGCTTTTTGCGGGGCCTTGCCCCAAAGTAATCAGCTCTTTTGTCTGAAAATAAAAATACAATACCCCCCCCAACATTACAACCCACCACCCACATACCCCTACTCTAACCCATCCATACCCCCCTTAAAAAAACCTAGTCGTCTTCACCCAGCCAAGCCGAATTCTTCATCCAAGCGGAGCAAGAAGATGTCCTCCTTCCGGTAGAAGTCTTGATCCACGCGGCAAAGAAGAGGTCCTCCATCCGGGCGAAGTCTTGATCCAAGTGGCAAAGAAGAGGTCTTCCATCCGGGTGATGTCTTCTTCCAAGCGGCATCTTCTATCTTCTCTCTTCTGGATCCATCTTCATCCCGCTGACACGGAACATCCTTCTTCCCCGATGGACTAACGACGAATGAAGGTTCCTTTAAGGGACGTCATCCAATATGGCGTCCCTTCAATTCCGATTGGCTGATAGAATTCTATCAGCCAATCAGAATTAAGGTAGAAAAAATCTGATTGGCTGATGCAATCAGCCAATCAGATTGAAGTTCCATCCGATTGGCTGATCCAATCAGCCAATCGTATTGAACTCGCATTCTATTGGCTGATCGGAACAGCCAATAGAATGCGAATTCAATACGATTGGCTGCTTGGATCAGCCAATCAGATTTTTTCTACCTTAATTCCGATTGGCTGATAGAATTCTATCAGCCAATCAGAATTGAAGGGACGCCATCTTGGATGACGTCCCTTAAAGGCACCTTCATTCATCGTTAGTCCGTCGGGGAAGAAGGATGTTCCGTGTCGGCGGGATGAAGATGGATCCGGAAGAAAGAATAAAGAAGATGCCGCTTGGAAGAAGACATCGCCCGGATGGAGAACATATTCTTGCTCCGCTTGGATGAAGAATTTGGCTCAGCTGGGTGAAGACGACTCAAGGTAGGGAGATCTTCAGGGGGTTTGTGATAGGTTTTTTTAAGGGGGTTTGGGTGGGTTAGAGTAGGGGTATGTGGGTGGTGGGTTGTAATGTTGGGGGGGTATTGCATTTTTATTTTTAAGGCAAAAGAGCTGATTACTTTGGGGCAAGGCCCCGCAAAACGCCCTTTTAAGGGCTGGTAAAAGAGATGATTACTTTTGTATTTTAGAATAGGGTAGGGATTTTTTTTATTTTGGGGGGCTTTTTTATTTTATTAGGGGGCTTAGATTAGGTGTAATTAGTTTAAACTGCTTGTAATTCTTTTTACTTTTTGTAATTTAGTGTTTTTTTTTGTATTATAGAATAGTTTATTTAATTGTATTTAATTGTAGGTAATTGTAGGTAATTTATTTAATTAATTTAATGCTAGTGCAGTGTTATGTTTAATTGTAACTTAGGTTAGGATTTATTTTACATGTCATTTTGTATTTATTTTAACTAGGTAGCTATTAAATAGTTATTAACTTTTTAATAGCTATTGTACCTAGTTAAAATAAATACAAAGTTGCCTGTAAAATAAATATAAATCCTAAAATAGCTACAATGTAATTATTAATTATACTGTAGCTATATTAGGGTTTATTTATAGGTAAGTATTTAGTTTTAAATAGGAATAATTTAGTTAATTTTAGGAATATTATTTCGTTTATTATAAATTATATTTATGTTAGGGGGGTGTTAGGGTTAGGGTTAGAGTTATGTTTAGGGGTTAATAACTTTTTTATAGTAGCGGCGACGGTGCGGGTGGGAGATTAGGGGTTAATAATTGTAGGTAGGTAGCGGCGATGTTAGGGAGGGCAGATTAGGGGTTAATACAATTTATTCTAGTGTTAGGCTGGAGTGCGGCGGTTTAGGGGTTAATACAATCAGATTTTTTTCTACCTTAATTCCGATTGGCTGATAGAATTCTATCAGCCAATCGGAATTGAAGGGACGCCATCTTGGATGACGTCCCTTAAAGGAACCTTCATTCGTCGTTAGTCCGTCGGGGAAGAAGGATGTTCCGTGTCGGCGGGATGAAGATGGATCCGGAAGAAAGAATAAAGATGATGCCGCTTGGAAGAAGACATCGCCCGGATGGAAGACCTCTTCTTTGCCGCTTGGATCATGACTTCGTCCGGATGGAGGACCTCTTCTTTGCCGCTTGGATCAAGACTTCTACCGGATGGAGAACATCTTCTTGTTCCGCTTGGATGAAGAATTTGGCTCGGCTGGGTGAAGATGACTCAAGGTATGGAGATCTTCAGGGGGTTTGTGATAGGTTTTTTTAAGGGGGTTTGGGTGGGTTAGAGTAGGGGTATGTGGGTGGTGGGTTGTAATGTTGGGGGGTATTGCATTTTTATTTTTAAGGCAAAAGAGCTGATTACTTTGGGGCAAGGCCCCGCAAAAAGCCATTTTAAGGGCTGGTAAAAGAGATGATTACTTTTGTATTTTAGAATAGGGTAGGGAATTTTTTATTTTGGGGGGCTTTTTTATTTTATTAGGGGGCTTTGATTAGGTGTAATTAGTTTAAACTGCTTGTAATTCTTTTTACTTTTTGTAATTTAGTGGGTTTTTTTGTATTATAGAATAGTTTATTTAATTGTATTTAATTGTAGGTAATTGTAGGTAATTTATTTAATTAATTTAATGCTAGTGCAGTGTTATGTTTAATTGTAACTTAGGTTAGGATTTATTTTACATGTCATTTTTTATTTATTTTAACTAGGTAGCTATTAAATAGTTATTAACTTTTTAATAGCTATTGTACCTAGTTAAAATAAATACAAAGTTGCCTGTAAAATAAATATAAATCCTAAAATAGCTACAATGTAATTATTAATTATATTGTAGCTATATTAGGGTTTATTTTATAGGTAAGTATTTAGTTTTAAATAGGAATAATTTAGTTAATTTTAGGAATATTATTTTGTTTATTATAAATTATATTTATGTTAGGGGGGTGTTAGGGTTAGGTTTAGAGTTATGTTTAGGGGTTAATAACTTTTTTATAGTAGAGGCGACGGTGCGGGTGGGAGATTAGGGGTTAATAATTGTAGGGAGGTGGCGGCGATGTTAGGGAGGGCAGATTAGGGGTTAATACAATTTATTCTAGTGTTTGCGAGGCGGGAGTGCGGCGGTTTAGGGGTTAATACATTTATTATAGTGGCGGCGAGGTCCGGTCAGCAGATTAGGGGTTAATAAGTGTAGGTAAGGTAGCGGCGACGTTGGGGGGGGGCAGATTAGGGGTTAATAAATATAATATAGGGGTCGGCGGTGTTAGGGGCAGCAGATTAGGGGTTCATAGGGATAATGTAGGTTGCGGCGGTGTCCGGAGTGGAAGATTAGAGGTTAATAATAATATGCAGGGGCCAGCGATAGCGGGGGCGGCAGATTAGGGGTTAATAAGTGTAAGGTTAGGGGTGTTTAGACTCGGGGTACATGTTAGGGTGTTAGGTGCAGACTTAGAGAGTGTTTCCCCATAGGAAACAATGGGGCTGCATTAGGAGCTGAACGCTGCTTTTTTTTCAGCCAAAACTGCCCCATTGTTTCCTATGGGGATATCGTGCATGAGCACGTTTTTCCAGCCTACCGCTACCGTAAGCAACGCTGGAATTGAGGGTTGAAGTGGAGCTAAGTTAGGCTCAACGCACCCTTTTTTGAGCCTAACGCAGCCCCTCAGACAACTCTAAATACCAGCGTTGTCTTAAGGGTGCGTTGGGAAAAAAAGCAGCGTTAGCTACGTGGCTTTTTACCGGCAAAACTCTAAATCTAGGCGATAGTTTACAGCACTTATCATTATACACATTATAATATGTAGAATAGAACACTTCTATTGACTCGGGATTTGTTGTTCTTTGATGTTAAACTCCCATGATGACTAATACAAGCAAGGTTTATTGTTTCATCTATGTGTACTACTTCTAACTAGATGTCTACTGCAGAAATAACACAGATAAAGTGTGAGTATTGTTCCACAAATATGATAACTGACTACCTTATCCATATACAGAAAACTTATATATCATAGGGCCCAAGAGTGGCCCCATTTGTGACTAAATTATTTTTTATATTTACACAACCACACGGCCCACAAGTGGCCAGCTCAGAATGTTACCTACTGTATCACTCATGACTTTCAATTTACAATGTCAAGGTGACTATCTCCCTGTTTATATAGGATTGTTATACCTGTAACATGACAAACTCTGTTTGATGTGGCAATTCCTTTATAATTGGAACCCCTCCCCCCTACACATTAACACCTGTTATTAAGATAAGGTTAACACTTTACCTATAGCAGAACAGGCGAAAATAATACCAACAGTGTTTTGACTGGGTATTAATTTGAGCGGCTTTGGTTCGCTATTTTGTATACATTTATTTAGAAAAACCAATTGAAGCAAACCAATAGTGACATATAACATTGTATTCATGAGGTTAACGTTTTGACTAATATTTACAAATGCAATTAGGGTATAATTATCTGGAAGACCTCTTAAAATATATATTATGATATTTTCAGCTTCAAATGATCTAGTAATATATATTATCTCACTAAAAGGCGAATTATCCATAAGATACAAGGTCGATTCTTTTTATGTTTTTCTTATGTTTGTTTGAACAAAATAAGGTACGGATTATACATTACTGCAATACATATGATCGCTGTTGCTGGACATTAAGGACATTTATGCAAAATCAAGATGTTATGTCCGTAAGACCAAATGTGAATTGCAACCAATGTATTATGTTCCATGTTTGTAATATTTTTTCATGTTACCTAAATAAAAACTATTTAATAAAAAAAAGACCTATGGCCTTACATCCTTTTTCCCTTTTGATACTTGTATATAGGGATTACATGTTGCATGTTACCTAGAATGTATTTTCATTAACACTTACATTTTCTAATTTGTTCAATATGTGCATAGTATCTCTGGTGTATGAAGGCAGATCTATGACATATTTTCTTAGTCGAGCATCTAAATATTTGCTGGCATTTTCGCACATGGATTGATTTCCAGATACGTTTGGACGACCTGGTGGGTTAAGTTTATTCTTATGTATTTTTGGGAGTAAATATAGTGTGGCTACCCTTGGTTTATGTACATACAGGAAATTATTTTCTTTGTTATCAATTATGCCAAGTATGAAGGCATTTTGAATTAAATTATTATACTTTGTGCCAAAATCATTGGTTGGGTCTGAGAATAATCTTCTGTAGTTATGTTCATTGCTAAACTCTTTCAAAGTTTCTGCAATATACAAGTCATAGGGCCAGATTACTATATTTTGTCTTTTGTTACTGGGCTTTATGAGAACATCATCCCATTTTTGTATTTCCATTAAAGCCTTTCTCTCCTTATAACATAGATTATGATTAGTTAAAGTTGTATCTATTTTAAGTATGTCTTCACATACTAAATTAAGGGATGTGGCAATTTGAGGGGAAACTGCACTTGGGGAAACAAATAAGGATTTATTTTTAATAAATTGCCTCCATTCATTGTTAATCTCCCCAGGCCCTTGTGTTTCTTAAAGTAATGATAATAAATTATTCAAAGTTTCTTGATCTTTCTTTCTTTGCTTAAGGAGGAAACCAAGTTGTTGGCACCAAAGTATTTTTTTTAAAAGTAATTTCTTACATGTAATTGACAAGAGTCCATGAGCTAGTGATGAATGGGATATACAATCCTACCAGGAGGGGCAAAGTTTCCCAAACCTCAAAATCCCTATAAATACACCCGTCATCACAACCACAATTCAGTTTTACAAACTTTGCCTCCTATGGAGGGGGAGAAGCAAGTTTGTGCTAAGATTTCTACGTTGACATGCGCTTCTCAGCATTTTGAAGCCCGATTCCTCTCAGAGTACAGCGAATGTCAGAGGGATGTGAAGGGAGTATCACCTATTGAATGCATTGATTTCGCTAACGGGGGTCTATTTAATAGGTTCTCTGTTATCGGTCGTAGATATTCATCTCCTACCTCCCTTTTCAGATCGACGATATACTATCATATTCCATTACCTCTACTGATAACTGTTTCAGTACTGGTCTGGCTATCTGCTATATGTGAATGGGTGTCTTTTTGGTAAGTATGTTTTTTATTACTTAAGACACCGCAGCTATGGTCTGGCACTTTATGCATTTATATAAAGTTCTAAATATGTTCTAACATTTCTACAAAAATATGTATATATAGATACCACAACAGTATAATCACTCCTATACTGTTGTGGTATATATATATATATACATATTTTTGTAGAAATGCCATAATATCATGTTTTGTATATTTTTTTGATATTGTGTATAGTATGTTTGCGTAATTTTGTAACATTATACACTGTAGTACGGGTATTGGTTTAATCCAGCATTTGTTTTAACCAATAGGGACTTAGCACACCATTTTTAAAGTACCTCTGATTGTAAGTTTGTATCAGTAGTGATTACGGCTCACAACGAAACGCCTATACTGTTTGTTTGTATCTGTGCACTGCTTTTTCTACATCTCTCGTTTTCTAATCTTTGGATTATTTATGCTTTAAGCCTGTTTGGCAGCAGCACTTCTCATAATTGTGTGGCGCTTGTTCCCCATTGGACTGATTTCGTGGAGTACCTTCCCAACCTACCAATCGACTTGCTCTGAGTAAAAGGTGTGTTTTGCGGTTACGTCAGAGAAGAACACGTGTTGTGTACACGTCATCAGGAATCCAGGAAGTTGGCGTTCTCGTTCAATGGTGGTGGTATACTCTGTCGGTCGGAGAGATGGTAAGTGAGTGCAAGATTTCACTTTCTCCCTCTCCCGTATTTACCCCACAGATCTGCTCTGAACGACTCTACTACCTCTGATTCCATCACCGCTTATCACCGCTAGACGAAGTTCTTCCTACTTCTGGTTCAAGCTGCCATAGGAAGTTGAAAGGTACATACATGCTTTCTAAGCTGACAGGATCAAAGCTTCTATTAAGTGTTCCTCTACTCAAATATCATCGCGGGATATAGGTAATCTCCTGAAATATATGTTGCATCGAATTGCAGCTCAAGGTATATTTTATACTTTTGATCAGAACCCTATCCTGTGCATATGAACACTTGAAGTCCTGCATAATACACTATTTATATCTATCAGTGTGTATTTATACTAGTATAGTAGCAGTTTTACATGCTACGTATGGGAACAGCACTTATATTATACAGTAAACCACGTATAGTGACCACTCAGACCTGCACTGTTCTCTTTTTGGTTTTGTGTCCATCAGTAATAGTACATTGCCAGTTGCAGTTCCTTCGACTTCTTATGTACATGATATACCTATGAATTCTAAAGAATTTGTTACTGATTCTATTCAGAAGGCTTTGTCTGCATTTCCGCCTTCTAATAAACGTAAAAGGTCTTTAAAAACTTCTCATAAAGTTGAAGAAATGTCAAATTAGCGACAACATAATGATTTAGCCTCCTCTGATGAAGATCTATCTGATTCAGAAGATCCTTCCTCAGTTATTGACACTGACACATCTACTTATTTGTTTAAAATAGAGTATATTCATTCTTTGTTAAAAGAAGTGTTAATTACTTTGGATATTGAGGAAGCTAGTCCTCTTGACATTAAGACTAGTAAGCGTTTAAATGCTGTTTTTAAACCTCCTGTGGTTACTCCAGAGGTTTGTTCTATTCCTGATGCTATTTCTGATATGATTTCTAATGAATGGAATAAGCCAGGTACTCCTTTTATTCCTTCTTCAAGGTTTAAAGAATTGTATCCTTTACCAGCAATTTCTATAGAGTTTTGGGAAAAAATCTCCAAAGTTGATGGGGCTATTTCTACTCTTGCTAAACGTACCACTATTCCTATGGAAGACAGTACTTCGTTTAAAGATCCCTTAGATAGGAAACTTGAATCCTATCTAAGGAAAGCCTATTTATATTCAGGTCATCTTCTCAGGCCTGCAATTTCTTTGACTGATGTTGCGGCTGCATCAAATTTTTGGTTGGAGAATTTAGCACAACAAGAGTTGGATTCTGACATATCTAGCATTGTTTGTTACTGCAACATGCTAATCATTTTATTTGTGATGCCATTTTTATATTATCAAAATTGATGTAAGATCCAAGTCTTTTAGCTATTTTAGCTAGAAGAGCTTTGTGGCTTAAATCTTGGAATGCTGATATGACATCTAAATCTAGATTATTATCTCTTTCTTTCCAAGGTAATAATTTATTTGGTTCTCAGTTGGATTCTATTATTTCAAATATTACTGGAGGAAAAGGGGTTTTTCTGCCTCAGGATAAAAAACCTAAAGGTAAATCTAAGGCTTCTAACCGTTTTCGTTCCGTTCGTCAAAATAAGGAACAAAAATCGAATCCTTCCCCCCAAGGAATTTGCTTTCAATTGGAAGCCTTCCTCAAATTGGAATAAATCCAAGCCATTTAAGAAACCAAAGTCAGCCCCTAAGTCCACATGAAGGTGCGGCCCTCATTCCAGCTAAGCTGTTAGTGGGCAGATTAAGGTTTTTCAAAGATTTTTGGATAAATTCTGTCCAAAATCAACGGATTCAGAGAATTGTCTCTCAAGGGTATCGAATAGGATTCAGAGTAAGGCCTCCTGTGAGAAGATTCTTTCTCTCACATATCCCAGCAAATCCAGTAAAAGCTCAGGCTTTCCTGAAGTGTGTTTCAGACCTGGAGTCTTCAGGGGTAATTATGCCGGTTCCTTTTCAGGAACAGGGTCTGGGGTTTTATTCAAATCTATTAATTGTCCCAAAGAAGGAAAATTCATTCAGACCAGTTCTGGATCTGAAAATTTTGAATCGCTATGTAAGAGTACCAACTTTCAAGATGGTGACTATAAGGACTATTCTGCCTTTTGTTCAGCAAGGACATTATATGTCTACAATAGACTTGCAGGATGCATACCTTCATATTCCGATTAATCCAGAACATTATCAGTTACTGAGATTCTCTTTTCTAGACAAATTTACCAATTTGTTGCTATTCCATTTGGCCTAGCAACAGCTTCAAGAATATTTTCCAAGGTTCTATGTGCCCTACTCTCTGTAATCAGAGAGCAGGGTATTGCAGTGTTTCCTTATTTGAATGATATCTTGGTACTAGCTCAGTCTTTACGTTCTGCAGAATCTCACATGAATCAACTAGTGTTGTTTCTTCAAAGACATTGTTGGAGGATTAATTTGCCAAAATGTTTCTTGATTCCTCAGACAAGGGTCACCTTTTTAGGTTTCCAGATAGATTCAGTGTCCATGACTCTGTCTCTAACAGACAAGAGATGTTTGAAATTGGTTGCAGCCTGTCAGCACCTTCAGTCTCAGTCATTCCCTTCAATGGCTATGTGCATGGAAGTTTTAGGCCTCATGACTGCAGCATCGGACGCAATTCCTTTTGCTCGTTTTCACATGAGACCTCTCCAGCTTTGCATGTTAAATCAATGGTGCAGGGATTATACAAAGATATCACAGTTAATATCCTTAAATCCCAATATTCAACACTCTCTGACGTGGTGGTTAAATCACCAGCATTTAGTTCAAGGGGCCTCCTTTGTTCGGGCCAACCTGGACTGTGATCACTACAGACGTCTTTCAGATTGGGGAGATGTTTGGTGATCTCTGACAGCACAAGGGGTTTGGAAATTTCAAAAGGCGAGATTACCAATCAATATTTTAGAACTCCGTGCAATTCTCAGAACTCTTCAGTTTTGGCCTCTGTTGAAGAGAGAACCGCTCATTTGCTTTCAGACAGACAATATCACAACTGTGGCATATGTCAATCATCAGGGTGGGACTCACAGTCCCCAAGAAATGAAAGAAGTATCTCGGATACTTGTTTGGGCAGAATCCAGCTCCTGTCTAATCTCTGCGGTGCATATCCCAGGTGTAGACAATTGGGATGCGGATTATCTCAGCCATCAGGCTTTACATCCAGGGGAGTGGTCTCTCCATCCAGATGTGCTTTCTCAGATTGTTCAGATGTGGGGTCTTCCAGAGATAGATCTCATGGCCTCTCATCTAAACAAGAAACTTCCCAGATACCTGTCCAGGTCCAGGGATGTTCAGGAGGAAGCAGTGGATGTGCTGACACTTCCTTGGTGGTATCATCCTGCTTACATTTTTCCGCCTCTAGTTCTTCTTCCAAGAGTGATATCCAAAATCATCATGGAACAATCATTTGTGTTGCTGGTGGCTTCAGCATGGCCACACAGGTTTTGGTATGCGGATCTTGTTTGGATGTCCAGTTGCAAACTTTGGCTAGTTCCGTTAAGGCCGGACCTTCTGTCTCAAGGTCGGTTTTTTCCAGCAGGATCTCAAATCATTAAATTTGAAGGTATGGAAATTGAATGCTTAGTACTAAGTCATAGAGGTTTCTCTGACTCAGTAATTAATACTATGTTACAAGCTCGTAAATCTGTCTCTAGGAAGATGTATTATCGAGTTTGGAAGACCTACATTTCCTGGTGTTCTCATAAATTTTCTTGGCATTCTTTCAGAATTCCTAGAATTCTACAGTTTCTTCAGGATGGTTTGGATAAGGGTTTGTCTGCAAGTTCCTTGAAGGGACAAATCTCTGCCCTTTCTGTTTAATTTCATAGAAT
This sequence comes from Bombina bombina, assembly GCF_027579735.1. NCBI lineage: Eukaryota > Metazoa > Chordata > Amphibia > Anura > Bombinatoridae > Bombina > Bombina bombina. The sequence goes on along the minus strand of NC_069503.1, from coordinate 389,411,617 downwards.
GATTGCTAAACTTCCTGATATTCACTGTTTTGTACAGGCTTTAGTTCATATTAAGCCCGTCATTAAATCAATATCTCCTCCTTGGAGTCTTAATTTGGTTTTGAAGGCATTACAGGCTCCTCCATTTGAGCCTATGCATTCTTTGGACATTAAACTACTTTCTTGAATGATGTTGTTCCTTTTGGCCATTTCTTCTGTTAGAAGAGTTTCTGAGCTATCCGCTCTTTCTTGTGAATCTCCTTTTCTGATTTTTCATCAGGATAAGGCGGTTTTGCGGACTTCATTTATTTTTTTGCCTAAATTTGTGAATTCTAACAACATTAATAGAGAAACTGTTGTCCCTTCTTTGTGTCCTTATCCTAAGAATTCTATGGAAAGATCCTTACATTCTTTGGATGTGGTAAAAGCTTTGAAATATTATGTTGAAGCTACTAAAGATTTCAGGAAGACTTCTAGTCTATTTGTTATATTTTCGGGTCTTAGGAAAGGTCAGAAGGCTTCTCCTATTTCCTGGGCTTCCTGGTTAAAGCTTTTGATTCATTCAGCTTATTTGGAGTCGGGTAAGACCCCACCTCAGAGAATTACAGCTCATTCTACTAGATCAGTCTCCACTTTGTAGGCTTTTAAGAATGAAGCTTCAGTTGATCAGATTTGCAAAGCAGCAACTTGGTCTTCTTTGCATACATTTACTAAGTTCTACCATTTTGATGTATTTGCTTCTTCAGAAGCAGTTTTTTTGTAGAAAAGTTCTTCAGGCAGATGTTTCAGTTTGATTCTTCTGCTGATGTTTTCAGTTTTTCTTGTTGTTAAAAGAATAAACTTATTATTTGGGTTGTGGATTATCTTTTCAGCTGAAAATGGCTGTTTTTTGTTTTATCCCTCCCTCTCTAGTGACTCTTGCGTGGAGTTCCACATCTTGGGTATTGATATCCCATATGTCACTAGCTCATGGACTCTTGCCAATTACATGAAAGAAAACATAATTTATGTAAGAACTTACCTGATAAATTCATTTCTTTCATATTGGCAAGAGTCCATGAGGCCCACCCTTTTTATGGTGGTTATGATTTTTTTTATAAAGCACAATTATTTCCAAATTCCTTTGTTGATGCTTTTACTCCTTTCTTTATCACCCCACTACTTCGCTATTCGTTAAACTGAATTGTGGGTGTGGTGAGGGGTGTATTTATAGGCATTTTGAGGTTTGGGAGACTTTGCCCCTCCTGGTAGGATTGTATATCCCATATGTCACAAGCTCATGGACTGTTGCCAATATGAAAGAAATGAATTTATCATGGTAAGTTCTTACATAAATTATGTTTTCCTGACGAATAAGTGAACATCTTTAACAGTATCAAACTTATTAATGGACAGACCATTTTTTAGTACATTAAGATGATGATGATGATCATTCAGAACTTTAGAAGAGAGATTTATTACTTGTAAGTTTTTTCTTCTGTGGTTTTGTAGTTCATTGATCTGGTCTGTATTGAGGTTCTTAGGTTTGACCTCATCTGGTGTGTTTCCTAAAGGGACAGAACCTTGGTGTGGGGTTTTTCTATTCTTGCTATTACCTCTGAATCCCCTAGGAGTTCTGTCCTCATTGTCTGAGGATTATGTTATTTCACTATCAGATTTGGTGGACTCTATGTTTGTATTTTTTGTTTTCCAGAGATACACCCTTTTATTCTGATAGTCATTGAGATCTCTATCCACCTTAGGTTCTTTCTTTTCAGATATAAATTTAGCAAATCTGTTTATTTCATCACTCATTTTTTGTATGATTTTTTAAAATCTTTCTTCATTTCATATGTTTTTAAAAGGACAGTCAACACCAGAATTTTTGTTGTTTAAAGAGAAAGATAGTCCCTTCATTACCCATTCCCCAGTTTTGCATATCCAACACAGTTATAATAATACACATTTTACCTCTGTAATTATCTGGTATCTAAGCCTCTGCTGACTGCCCCCTTATTTCAGTTCTTTTGACAGACATGCAGTTTAGCCAATTAGTGCTCACTCCTAGGTCACTTTACGTGCATGAGCTCAATGTTATCTATATGAACCATGTGAACTAATGCCCTCTAGTGGTCAAAATGTATTCAGATTAGAGGCAGTCTTCAAGGTCTAAGAAATTAGCATATGAACCTCCTAGGTTTAGCTTTCAAATAAGAATACCAAGAGAACAAAGCAAAATTGGTGATAAAAGTAAATTGGGAAGTTGTTTAAAATTGCATGCCCTATTTAAATCATGAAAGTTTTTTTGGACTTGACTGTCCCTTTAAATCAGTACTCATTTGTTCTATTTCCAAATTAATCTCTGAAAGTTTCTCTTCCTCATATTTACTTATTCATTTGATCAATTTGACAGTACAGTCATTTAATATGGTTTGCCATTTCTGTTTGAATTCTTCAGTCAAATTACTAAAAGAGGGGGCATTTTTTATTTGAAGGTCCCTAGTGATCACATTATTTTCAATGTAGAAATTAAACATTCCTATATTCCACTGTCTCTTAGTCTGTTTTTTAGGATTGTTTTAAAGCCTTTTAACTTTTGTCCCCATCCTAAACCCTCATCATATATGTCTTTGATGTTTTTATTTTGTAGATTTAAGGTATCTTTAATTACATTATCTGTCCATTTTTTAATTTCAGCATTCAAATCAAATGCTGCCATTATGCACATGCTCTACACCACAATAAATAGGGAGAGTGAGATTCAACACAGCTGTATTGGCACCCCTCCCCCTGATAAACACTAGAAGGATCCGTGGGTAGGTCTGACACTATGCTAATAATATGGGGCCAAATAAACCAGTACAGTGACCAGGTGCTACTCCTCTAAAGGAAATGCTATATAGACAGGACGTCAAACCATAAGGAAGGACACATAAGAGTTTGCGAGTGCACATTCAGCTACCTTAGGATATATTTAATATTAAAACTTAGTCTTTTATTGAATTAGTTAAAAATGGTAGATACCTCAGTTCTAAGAACCTACACACAGTTAAACACCATAAAATGGTAGATACCTTGGTTCTAAGAACCTATACACAATTAAATACCAAACAATTCACTGTAAAGTCTGAAATGTAAGCTCAAAAAAAAAAAGAGAGGCAGCTTACAGCAGTACCCCCCGGTATTCCTGGCCAATAGCTGGTTACGTCGGCATCAGTTGGGGGTATGCAGACAGGTTTCACAAAAATAAAAAAGGAAAACAAATAGAAAAAAAACTGCTACGCGTTTCGGCCCATATACAGGCCTTTGTCAAGCATGTATGTTCAAAGAATTTTAAAAATTGGTTAAAGCTAAAGCGGACATTTAAAAATGGAGGCGACCAATCAGTGCCTAGCATCCACTCCCGCCCTCTTCCCCATTGGTCCGGTTAAGTACTACCTGAAAGAGGGCTACAAATTTCCTTTTGGCTGTCTATAATTTCCATTCTTAGCCGTATCAATGCTGAACTTAAAAAAATGGACAGATAATGTAATTAAAAATACCTCAAATCTACAAAATAAAAACATCAAAGACATAGATGATGAGGGTTTAGAATGGGGACAAAAGTTGAAAGACTTAAAAAAATTCCTAAAAAAAAAGAGACAGTGTAAAATAGGATTGTTTAATTTCTACATTGAAAATTATGTGATCCCTTGTGGCCTTAGAATAAAAACTTTCTCCTTTTTTTAAGTGATTAAGTGAAGAATTCAAACAGAAATGGGAAACCATATTAACTGACTGTGCAGTCAAATTGATCAAAATACTAATTGAATATGAGGAAGAGAAACTTTCAGAGATTAATTTGGAAATAGAATAAATGAGTACTGATTTAAAAACATGAAATCAAGGAAGATTTTAAAAAAAATCATACAAAAAAATGAGTGATGAAATAAACAGATTTGCAAAATGTATCTCTGAAAAGAAAGAACCTTAGGTGGATAGAGATCTCAATGACTATAAGAATAAAAGGGTGTACAGTATATCTGGAAAACAACAAATACAAACAGAGACTCCACCAAATCTGATAATGAAACAACAGAATCAGATTCCTCAGACAAGGAGGACAGAACCCCTAGGGGATTCAGAGGTAATAGCAAGAATAAAATAACCCCAAACCAAGGTTCTGTCCCTTTAGGAAACTCACCAGACGAGGTCGAAAGAAACTTAAGAACCTAAATACACACCAGATCAATGAAATCCACAAAACCACAGAAGAAGAGAACTTACATGTAATAAATCTCTCTAATAAAGTCCTTTGTCCCAACTCACCCCATTAATAAGTTTGATACTGTCAAAGATGTTCACTTATTCACCAGAATATTACTTTTAAAAAAATACTTTGGTGCCAACAACTTGGTTTCCTCTTTAAAGGGCCATTAAACCCCAACATTTTCTTTCACGATTCAGATAGAGAATACAATTTTAAACAATATTCCAATTTACTTCTATTATCTAATTTGCTGCAATGTTTGTATATACTTTGTTAAAGAAATAGCAATGCACATTGGTGAGCCAATCAAATGAGGCATCTATGTGCAGCCACCAATCAGAAGCTACTGAGCCTATCTAGATATGCTTTTCAGGAAAGAATATCAAGAGAATGAAGCAAATTAGATAATAGAAGCAAATTAGAAAGTTGTTTAAAATGGTATTCTCTATCTGAATCATGAAAGAAAAATGTGGGTTTAATGTCCCTTTAAGCAATGATCAATAAACTTTGAATAATTGTTTATCATTACTACAAGAAACGCAAGGACCTGGGGAGATTAACAATACATGGAGGTAATTTATTAAAAATGAATCCTCATTTGTTCCCCCAAGTGCAGTTTCCCCTCAAATTTCCACATTCCTTAATTTAGTATGTGAAGACATACTTAAAATAGATACAACTTTAACTAAGCATAATCTATCTTATAAGGAGAGAAAGACTTTAATGGAAATTCAAAAATGGGTTGATGTTCTCATAAAGTCCAGTGACAAGGGAGGAAATATAGTAATCTGGCCCTATGAATTGTATATTGCTAAAGCTTTGAAAGTGTTAAGCAATGAACACAATTACAGAAGATTATTCTCAGACCCAACCAATGATTTTGGCACTAAGTATAATAATTGAATTCAAAATGCCTTCATACTTGGCATAATTGAAAACAAAGAAAATAATTTCCTGTCTGTACATAAACCAAGGGTAGCCACACTATATTTACTCCCGAAAATACATAAGAATAAACTTAACCCACCAGGTCGTCCATTCGTATCTGAAAATCAATACATGTGCGAAAATGCCAGCAAATATTTAGATGCCTGACTGAGAAATGAAAATACATTCTTGGTAGCATGCAACGTTGAATTCCTATATACAAGTATCAAAATGGAATATGAATGTAAGGCCTTAGGTCATTTTTTTAAAAGGGGTCCAAAGTATAAGCAATGAAACCAAAGAATTTCTACTAACACTACTTAAGTTTGTACTCAGTCACAATTTCTTTACTTTTGATAATAAATTCTTTTAACAAATATGTGCCCCCACATACGCCAATTTATATCTATTGTGGTGGGAGGCTCTGTTTGTTTTCTGTCACCAAATGCAAAAATATAATCAGTATATATCTCTGTGGGCCCGCTACATTGATGATATTATGATTCTATGGGAAGGCCCTATCGAGTTACTTTAGAAATTTATATCAGAATTAAATACCAACCAGATGGGTTTATTTCTCACATACTCTGTGAGTAAAGGAAAAGTAGACTTCTTAGACATATCCATTATTAAAACCTCAGATAAAAAATTAGTCACAGAATTATTCAGAAAAGCTACCTCCACCATCAACATGTAACATGCTACTAGGGCCCATGCCCCTAGAGTTACACAAAATATCACAATAGGGGAATACTTAAGAATCAGGAGGAACTGTTCCGCTGTAGATGGCTTTAAAGAGGCTGCTTAAAACAGTGAAAAACAAATACTGTGGGCGCTACAGATCTCAGAGCAAGATTTCTTGGGAGAGGCTATTCCAAATAAATGTCTATCTAGTGCTTACAAAAGAGCTATAAACACAGATAGAAACACTTTATTAGTCCCAAAAGAGAGATGTTGATAATGTTAGATTAATTTCAATTTATAATAGGCAATCTAAAGAGGTAAGGAATATCTTTGAAAAGTATTGGTACATCCTAGAGTCAGATGAATACTTAAAAGGTATCTTACCCAATAGGCCTGCAATGAAATTCAAAAGGGCATGTAACATCCAAGATCCTTTGGTGAGTAGCCATTTTGACCATTTGGCAAAAAGAAGGCCACTATACAGGGGCTCTATAGCCTGTGGCACATGTTCTACCTGCCAACACATGGTCACAAAAACTGAGAATATAGACCATTTTGGGAATAAATATACATACAACTACATCAATTGCAAAATCAAAAACCTAATCTATTGTTTGAGCTGTGACTGCAACATTTACTATGTGAGTATGTCCACTCGCACCCTTGCTACTAGAATAACTGAACATCTCAGCAACCTCTGCAATGCCAGAAAGTTATTAGAAAAAGGAAAACTAATAACCACTGTGGCCAAACACTTTCTGATACATCACAATGCTAATCCTAAAGCTCTAACATGCTTGGGGTTAGATACAGTGAAATGTGGTATCAGAGGGGGAGATGCCCTAAAAATCACTACTATAAAAAGAGACAAAGGGCTATGCCTTATGAATAGTGTGTGCCCCAATGGAATGAACAATAATAACAATTATTGGGTATACTTATAGATCAAGGATTATGAAATAAGTAATGCTGTGCAGAAAATGCTTTTTTTTTTTTTTTTTTTTAAATATTCTTTTATTGAAAATCGTGGTACATAAACATCATTGACGTAATATAACCAGTAATATACATAAACAACTAAGGTTGTCTCTTTACAGTAGTTACAGAAGTGACAATTAAATCTCATACATTAATAGCAACATAGCAATATGATTTAGGAAGATAATACCATATCTAGAAGACTTAAGTATGTATATAAATATATATATACATATATATATATATATATATATATATATATATATATACGTACACATACATACATGGTAAATTCTATAAACCATTGTGAATACTACTGTAAAGTGGATGCATGTCTACCTTAGTATACTTGTCTGCGTGATCATGTGGTTGGTCTGTCTAGACCCCACCAATATAGCTAGCAGTAGCTCAATGTGAGCCATTGAAAAATGTCAAACGACTGAGCTAGGGGATGTTGTTATGGGTTATCACTTAATATCCCCACCCCCCTCGCCGGCTGAGGGGGATGGAGGAAGCATGTCAGCTAAGTAAAAGAGTAGCCTATATTACAGCTTAGTTCAATAAAATGCTCTGAATTGTGATGAGCTAGGAGTGACAGCTGTTCAGAGAAGACATGCACCTTGAAATAAAATATTATATTAAAAATAAAGCTATTTTGTTGAGTATAGCCTATGTTAATTTACTAGGTAACCCCCACTTAACAACATATAACGTAGAATAGAGGTTAGAGCTTAATGAGCAAGAAAACCTTAAATAATATTTCTGGGGCTTGGTAACAATGCGGTTATATTGAGGAGCCAGAGCTCAGCTATGAGATATAAGCACTAACCTACCGTCTATGATGCCAACAGAGTGTACCTTATAGAGATGAGTCAGCTATGACTGGCAATGTATAATTTAGCAAATACAAACAGTTATGGTATCTAAATATGTAGGGAACTTGTTAGACTAAATATCCAAGGGCTAAAGCAATACTAAAATCTATCCTTCTGAGTCATGTAATAAGTCAGGCTGTCCTAGGTATCTATTACACTGAGTGTTAGCTATGGGAGATCTAAAAACGACTCTCTATTACTACACGCTTCCTCACAGCAGAATCATTAACAGATATATATTCTGTAACAGTATCAGCTAAATTGAACTCTGAGCAGAATACACATAATTATTGTCTACATTATGGAAAATATTAATATGGTTAAAAAAAACCTAACTTCTTATAAAGATACCCTTCTAGAATTCAAGGAGATAACAATATATAGTTACAGTGGTCAACCTCAAGTATTTCACATATAAAGCTTAACAGCTAATTACAAGTTACAAAGTGAAATAGAATAACAGTATTAATGACAGAGCAGGCAAACAGAAACCTAAGTTATTGGGTTTTATAATCTTCATGTATGGTTAGTTCTCATGCTATCAATAATTGTGTTAGTTATATAATGATCAGGGCACCCTCATGGTACAGTTTGTGAGGATCTCATATCCTGATGAAATATGCTAGAATGGCAGGAGGAGTAAAAGCTGCGCCACCCCAAATCTTTAAACTTTTAGCACACTCCAATTCTGTTTAATTCAATCGGGGAGGACTTTTGGTTCAGCACAGTGCTGTAAGGCCCAAACCAATGATTATGTTAGGCTGGAGCCTCGTCCCAGAAAAACAAAGAAAACTGGCTTAACTGGTTGTTGTGTTCTAATGAGGGAGTGAGAATTGATCCCAGATTAAATTCTCTATATTAGAGGCAGGTATTAACAGTAAGAACTACAACATCTGTAATGGGTGCCCTTCTACAATAGAGGCATAAGCACTATGAATAATAACATGCACACTTGTAACATAAATTATTTTTCCAGCTGTCACAATCATCATATCAACATCATTACAAACTATGGATTAAAGTATATACCCAAGTCACAAGAAGGACATTTTCAGATCTTGTGGAGTGTTAGCCAATGCCAAATCTGAAGGGGGACCCCGAGGGGGCTGCTGCATAGGCTAGCAGATACCTATTTTACATCTGCCAAACTTCATGTACTCTTCATGAATGGACACAGAGTCTTTGATACCATAGAGGGAGATCGCTTCAGGGCAGATAAAATCAGTAAGCTGGGACTGCTGGGGACCAGGAGATCCAGGGGAGCATATGTCCCAAATTGTCTTCTCAGGGCTGCTAGCGAATTACTAGGTGCCTCTTCGTCCTCCTTGGACTGATAGATTTGGGACACCTAAGCTCTGCATAGTAATCAGGCTGACGTTATTTACCAGGAGGTCGGCCGCACCATCCTGGGTGTCAGCAGAAGGAGTATCTAAGTGAGGCCTGCTTAGTTACGCTGAAGTGCCTAGACCGACTGTGGTATAGTTGTGGACTTGTCGCCGCTTAATCATTAAAGGTATTGTAGCTGCTTCTCCCCTCTGCCACCAACTTCTCAAAGTGAATGCCTCAGTTTGATCTCCTTCTGTAACTTGGGGTTCCGTCTGCTGTGTCATGACACTTACTCCCACCACAGGTGCTCCATTTACATGCTCCCCAAATTGGGTTTTAATTCTATATATGAGCTCTTCAAAACAGTTATGCATCAGTGTGTTTAGCTCTTTAAGTAGATCTTGAATCTTATTGTGGCGATCTTCCTCCATGTTTCCAGTGGATAAAGTGGGTACAATTTGTGAGGTACAATTTGTGTGCAGTAATAAAAACTGCTTCTTTAAGCCGGGATCCGGGGGGGTGTGATGCGGGAGTTCTGGTCTGTGATGTAAGGAAGTCTCTGAGGATAAGGCACTTACCGCATGATTTTGCCTACAGAGTGGTAAATAGAACAGGCCGGTGGCACGATCACTGTCAGACTCTCTGTTTTCCGGAGCTACAGTACAAATATTCAAGTTAAAGTTCAAATATTCAAGTTCTTGGGTCTTTCAGTTGAGTTTAATGGCTTTATTAATGTATTAACCTTTGAAGTTAGTTAACAGAGTCAAGAGCTACATAAAAACACAACCGCTTTGGCAGTTGACTCCACCCCCCAGAAAATGCATTTTATGTGCACCTGGTTAATATGTTTATTGAACAAATCTATAAATTGAATCTGTTGAAAAACAGCTAAGATGTGTTCTTAGCAATTCAGTTAAACAGTTTAACAAACTAACAACTTAACTTGGTATATTAATATCCTTTCATATTTGCCAATAAGGTTATAATAGGGGAGTAGGCCCTGACGTGAATGGTTAATATCACCCACGTGACTGGACTGTCTATACTTTCTTAGTCTCCAATCAGGTAGCCTTGCTACACAAACATTTTTTTACTTCGTCCTTACAGTTATAATGAAGGTGTAGGCACTGGCGTGATTGGTTATTAACAGTCACGTGATCAGACTTTGTATATATCGCTTCAGTCCTCATTCAGGTAGCCTTATAACGCACACATAATTTTGCACTTTTGCCATAAGGATATTGGGATTGGCCAATAACAGGCATATGATAGAGCTAAGAATGGAAATTGCAGCCAGCCAATAGAAAATTTGTAGCTCTTAGTCCTCTTTCAGGTAGTACTTAACCGGACCAATGGGAAAGAATGCAGGAACGGATGCTAGGCACTGATTGGTAATCTCCGTTTTCAAATTTCATGCTTTAGATTTAGCCACGAGTAGCAGTTCTTTTTCTATTTCTTTTCTTTTTTCATTTTTGTGAAACCTGTCTGCATATCCCCAACTGATGCCGGGGGTACTGCTGTAAGCTACCTCTCACTTTTTTGGAGCTTACCAGTACAGGCTTTACAGTGTGTTTTTTGGTGTTTAATTGTGTGTAGGTTCTTAGAACCGAGGTATCTACCATTTTTATGTTTTTTAACTTTGTGAAGGTTCTTAGAACTGAGGTATCTACCATTTTTAACTAATTCAATAAAATACTAAGGCCTAGATTTGGAGTTTGGCGGTAGATGGGCTGTTAACGCTCCGCAGGCTTTTTTCTGGCCGCAGCATAAAATTAACTCTGGTATCGAGAGTTCAAACAAATGCTGCGTTAGGCTCCAAAAAAGGAGCGTAGAGCATTTTTACCGCAAATGCAACTCTCGATACCAGAGTTGCTTACGGACGCGGCCAGCCTCAAAAACGTGCTCGTGCACGATTCCCCCATAGCAAACAATGGGGCTGTTTGAGCTGAAAAAAAACCTAACACCTGCAAAAAAGCAGCGTTCAGCTCCTAACGCAGCCCCATTGTTTCCTATGGGGAAACACTTCCTACGTCTGCACCTAACACTCTAACATGTACCCCGAGTCTAAACACCCCTAACCTTACACTTATTAACCCCTAATCTGCCGCCCCCGCTATCGCTGACCCCTGCATATTATTATTAACCCCTAATCTTCCGCTCCGTACACCGCCGCAACCTACGTTATCCCTATGTACCCCTAATCTGCCCTCCCTAACATCGCCGACACCTAACTTCAATTATTAACCCCTAATCTGACGACCGGAGCTCATCGCTACTATAATAAATGGATTAACCCCTAAAGCTAAGTCTAACCCTAACACTAACACCCCCCTAACTTAAATATAATTTACATCTAACGAAATTAATTAACTCTTATTAAATAAATTATTCCTATTTAAAGCTAAATACTTACCTGTAAAATAAATCATAATATAGCTACAATATAAATTATAATTACATTGTAGCTATTTTAGGATTAATATTTATTTTACAGGCAACTTGGTAATTATTTTAACCAGGTACAATAGCTATTAAATAGTTAAGAACTATTTAATAGTTACCTAGTTAAAATAATAACAAAATTACCTGTAAAATAAATCCTAACCTAAGTTACAAATAAACCTAACACTGGACTATCATTAAATTAATTAAATAAACTACCTACAATTACCTACAATTAACCTAACACTACACTATCAATAAATAAATTAAATACAATTGCTACAAATAACTACAATTACATAAACTAACTAAAGTACAAAAAATAAAAAAGAACTAAGTTACAAAAAATAAAAAAATATTTACCAACATAAGAAAAATATTACAACAATTTTAAACTAATTACACCTACTCTAAGCCCCCTAATAAAATAACAAAGACCCCCAAAATAAAAAATTCCCTACCCTATTCTAAATTAATAAATGTAAAAGCTCTTTTACCTTACCAGCCCTGAACAGGGCCCTTTGCGGGGCATGCCCCAAGAAAATCAGCTCTTTTGCCTGTAAAAAAAAACATACAATACCCCCCTCCAACATTACAACCCACCACCCACATACCCCTAATCTAACCCAAACCCCCCTTAAATAAACCTAACACTAAGCCCCTGAAGATCTTCCTACCTTGTCTTCACCATCCAGGTATCACCGATCCGTCCTGGCATCCGGTGCTGAAGAGGTCCAGAAGAGGCTCCAAAGTCTTCCTCCTATCCGGCAAGAAGAGGACATCCGGACCGGCAAACATCTTCTCCAAGCGGCATCTTCGATCTTCTTCCATCCGGTGCGGAGCGGGTCCATCTTGAAGCAGCCGACGCGGATCCATCCTCTTCTTCCGTTGTCTCCCGACGAATGACGGTTCCTTTAAGGGACTTCATCCAAGATGGCGTCCCTCGAATTCCGATTGGCTGATAAGATTCTATCAGCCAATCGGAATTAAGGTAGGAATATTCTGATTGGCTGATGGAATCAGCCAATCAGAATCAAGTTCAATCCGATTGGCTGATCCAATCAGCCAATCAGATTGAGCTCGCATTCTATTGGCTGATCGGAACAGCCAATAGAATGCAAGGTCAATCTGATTGGCTGATTGGATCAGCCAATAGGATTGAACTTGATTCTGATTGGCTGATTCTTCTGATTGGCTGATTCCATCAGCCAATCAGAATATTCCTACCTTAATTCCGATTGGCTGATAGAATCCTATAAGCCAATCGGAATTCGAGGGACGCCATCTTGGATGACATCCCTTAAAGGAACCGTCATTCGTCGGGAGACAACGGAAGAAGAGGATGGATCCGCGTCGGCTGCTTCAAGATGGACCCGCTCCGCACCGGATGGAAGAAGATCGAAGATGCCGCTTGGAGAAGATGTTTGCCGGTCCGGATGTCCTCTTCTTGCCGGATAGGAGGAAGACTTTGGAGCCTCTTCTGGACCTCTTCAGCACCGGATGCCAGGACGGATCGGTGATACCTGGATGGTGAAGACAAGGTAGGAAGATCTTCAGGGGCTTAGTGTTAGGTTTATTTAAGGGGGGTTTGGGTTAGATTAGGGGTATGTGGGTGGTGGGTTGTAATGTTGGAGGGGGGTATTGTATGTTTTTTTTTACAGGCAAAAGAGCTGATTTTCTTAGGGCATGCCCCGCAAAGGGCCCTGTTCAGGGCTGGTAAGGTAAAAGAGCTTTTACATTTATTAATTTAGAATAGGGTAGGGAATTTTTTATTTTGGGGGTCTTTGTTATTTTATTAGGGGGCTTAGAGTAGGTGTAATTAGTTTAAAATTGTTGTAATATTTTTCTTATGTTGGTAAATATTTTTTTATTTTTTGTAACTTAGTTCTTTTTTATTTTTTGTACTTTAGTTAGTTTATGTAATTGTAGTTATTTGTAGCAATTGTATTTAATTTATTTATTGATAGTGTAGTGTTAGGTTAATTGTAGGTAATTGTAGGTAGTTTATTTAATTAATTTATTGATAGGGTAGTGTTAGGTTTAATTATAACTTAGGTTAGGACTTATTTTACAGGTAATTTTGTTATTATTTTAACTAGGTAACTATTAAATAGTTCTTAACTATTTAATAGCTATTGTACCTGGTTAAAATAATTACCAAGTTGCCTGTAAAATAAATATTAATCCTAAAATAGCTACAATGTAATTATAATTTATATTGTAGCTATATTATGATTTATTTTACAGGTAAGTATTTAGCTTTAAATAGGAATAATTTATTTAATAAGAGTTAATTAATTTCGTTAGATGTAAATTATATTTAAGTTAGGGGGGTGTTAGTGTTAGGGTTAGACTTAGCTTTAGGGGTTAATCCATTTATTATAGTAGCGGTGAGCTCCGGTCGTCAGATTAGGGGTTAATAATTGAAGTTAGGTGTCGGCGATGTTAGGGAGGGCAGATTAGGGGTTAATAAATATAATATAGGGGTCGGCGGTGTTAGGGGCAGCAGATTAGGGGTACATAAGGATAACGTAGGTGGCGGCGCTTTGCGGTCGGTAGATTAGGGGTTAATTATTGTAAGTAGCTGGCGGCGATGTTGTGGGGGGCAGGTTAGGGGTTAATAAATGTAATACAGGGGTCGGCGGGGTTAGGGGCAGCAGATTAGGGGTACATAAGTATAACGTAGGTGGCGGTCGGAAGATTAGGGGTTAAAAATTTTTAATCGAGTGGCGGCGATGTGGGGGGACCTCGGTTTAGGGGTACATAGGTAGTTTATGGGTGTTAGTGTACTTTAGGGTACAGTAGTTAAGAGCTTTATGAACCGGCGTTAGCCCAGAAAGCTCTTAACTCCTGCTATTTTCCGGCGGCTGGAGTTTTGTCGTTAGAGCTCTAACGCTCACTTCAGAAACGACTCTAAATACCGGCGTTAGAAAGATCCCATTGAAAAGATAGGATACGCAATTGACGTAAGGGGATCTGCGGTATGGAAAAGTTGCGGCTGAAAAGTGAGCGTTAGACCCTTTAATCACTGACTCAAAATACCGGCGGTACCCTAAAACCAGCGTTAGGAGCCTCTAACGCTGGTTTTCACGGCTACCGCCGAACTCTAAATCTAGGCCTCAGTTTAATATTAAATAAATCATAAGGGAGCTGATTGTGCACTCACAAACTCTTATGTGTCATTCCTTATGGTTTGACGTCCTGTCTACACCTCAAATAACTTCACCAGTGTGAATTTGGAGTAATCCGTTGTAAACACAAAGTCCAGTTCCTCTAAATTGCCAACTCTCTGTTCCGTGGATTGTAAGGAGTAGTAGGTAATCCCCCTTGTTTCACTGCTGTTTGTTTCCATTTTTAAGGATCCTCACCTTTTTAGATTGCCTATTATAAGTTAAAATGAATCTAACATTATCAACATCTCCAGATCTCTCTTTTGGGAGTAATAATGTGTTTCTATCTGTGTTTATAGCTCTTTTGTAAGCCCTAGATAGACATTTTTTTGAATAGCCTCTTACAAGAAATCTTGCTCTGAGATTCCCCTATCGGAATATTTTGTGTAACTGTAGGTGCATGGTATTAATGCTCGGACGCGAACACAAACTACCGCTCCACTTGTAATCTAGCCCTTAATAGGTAAAAAAATGGTGTTAAAGTAACCTGGAAAAGCTTATAGCGAATGAAAATAAAACATAAAGTTTACAGGGCATTTTCATAAAGTTTTCACAGAATTTAACATTGGATATAATTTGTTGTTTACCTATTCATTGGGACTTAGATACAGCTAGTTTTTTTATGACATCAAAAATTCCTGAGGGTTTCATAAAATAATTTAGTTGTGTTATACTTATCCAGTTTCAAATGCCTACTAGAGGAGGAAGCAAATATGAAAAAGTTCAGGATCAAAACCAGCAAGAATTAAACATTTTGATCCAGATTAGATGTGGAGAGTTATTGCTAGTGCAGGGTGTGCTATCAATATTGTGGACAACACTAAGAATACTTCAGAATTAGAAGTCCATGGTTAAAAAGAATTAAAAAGTGACATTGTTTTAGAACCCCTATACTTTCAATGGATAGCATGGCTGTGCTAAACATCAATCACATTACAAGCTCAACACATAAAAACTGAAAAAAGTTAGTGCGACTAGAAACGCGTCAGCTGGTATCACTTGACTACACCAAGAATGTCTCTGTGTCCATATGTTGGATTACCTGTTTTTAAAATAACGACAATAAAGGTGAAGTTTTAAGTTTTTGCATCTCGGTGCTCCTTATTTGACTGATGTTGCAAGAAACTCAAAGTGTTAGGGCTAAAATAAAAGTATATACAAATATAAGTAAAAACATGTTGAACTCTTATTTATACATATTAAAATTATTTTTTAAATTATGTTTAAATGAAATGAAATGTTTAAAAAGTGTTTAACAGGATATGGAATATGACTGGGAAGGGCTCAAAGGTGTATACATATATATGGCAGCACTCAATACTTTATAGAAACTAAAGTATACAAACTAAACCTTTACACACACAAAATCTATTCTCAGGCAAATTTTGCTTCGAATAAATCATTATATCTAGCATGGATTTACTCTTTAAAATTACTTTAAGGAAAGTAATTTTAAATGTGCTGATATTTATGTAGTGGACCTTAAAGGCACAGTCTAGTCCAAAATAAACTTTCATGATATCACAAATGAACTAGCATTTTCTCTTTTTGTGAAAATAAAAAAAAAAGATAGTGAAATGAGGCTTTCTTAAAGGGACATTAAACCCACATTTTTTCTTTCATGGTTTAGAAAGAGAATGCAATTTTAAACATCTTTCTAATTTACTTCTATTATCTAATTTGTTTTATTCCCTTGATATTCTTTGCTGAAAGGCATATCTAGATATGCTCAGTAGCTGCTGATTGGTTGCTGCACATAGAAGTCTTGTGTGATTGGCTCACCCATGTGCATTGCTTTTTCTTCAACTAAGGATATCTAAAAAAATTAAGCAAAATAAATAATAGAAGTAAATTGTAATGTTGTTTAAATTTGTATTCTCTATCTGAATCATGAAAGAAAGATTTTGGGTTTAGTGGCCCTTTAAATGGACAGTTAAGTCCAAAAAAACTTTCATGTATCAAATAGGGCATGTAATTTTAAACAACTTTCCAATTTACTTTTATCACCAATGTTGCTTTGTTCTCATGGTATTCTTAGTTGAACGCTAAACCTAGGAGGTTCATATGCTAATTTCTTAGACCTTGAAGGCCACCTTTTATCTGAAAGCATTTTGACAGATTTTCAACACTAGAGGGTATTAGTTCATGTGCGTTATATAATTAACAATGTGCTCACGCATGTGGAGTTACCTAGGAGTCATCACTGATTGACTAATCAATGCAAGTCTGTCAAAATAACTGAAATAAGGGTCAGTTTGCAGAGGCTTGAATACAAGGCAATCACAGAGGTAAAAAGTATATTAATATAACTGTGTTGGTTATGCAAAACTAGGGAATTGGTGATAAAGGGATTATCTATCTTTTAAAACAATAACAATTCTGGTGTAGACTGTCCCTTTAAAGGGACAGTAAACACCAGAATTGTTGTTATTTAAAAAGGTAGATAATCCCTTTATTACCCATTCCCCAATTTTGCATAACCAACACAGTTATATTAATACACTTTTCACCTCTGTGATTACCTTGTATCTATGCCTCTGCAAACTGCCCCTTATTTCAGTTCTTTTGACAGACATGCATTTTTAGAAAAACAGTGCTTGCTCTTAGGAACTTCATGTGCCGGAGCTCAATGTTATCTATATGAAACACATGAACTAACGCCCTCTATTGGTGAAAAACTGTCAAAATGCTTTACGATTAGAGGCAGTCTTCAAGGTCTAAGAAATTAGCACATGAACCTCCTAGATTTAGCTTTCAACTAAGAATACCAAGGGAACAAAGCAAAATTGGTAATAAAAGTAAATTGGAAAGTTGTTTAAAATTACATTCCCTATTTAAATCATGAAAGTTTTTTTTTTTTACTTTACTGTCCTTTTAAGGACAGAGATTTTCATTTTACACTAAAACAAAATTCACAAATATTTTGCATGGTGAGAATTTGAGAGAGGTCTTCCAAAAATTATACTTTCTACACTAATTTTTCAATGATTTTAAACACTTGGAATATTTAAGGTGTTTGCAATGCTTTTTTCAATGTTTAAGTTTTAGAGCTTGTGGAATTCATATGTTAACATACATAATAGTTTATGATTCATCAAAAAGTTAATAATATTACCCAAATTACACTTTTAAACTATATGAAATATGCACTCAAGTTAAAGGGCCATGATACCCAAATGTTGAAACACTTTAAAGTGATGCAGCATAGCTGTAAAAAGCTGACTAGATAATATCACCTGTACATCTTTATGTAAAAAAGAAAGATATTTTACCTCAACAATTCCTTAGTAGCCACATCCCATTGTAAAGGACTTCTAAGCAGCAAATCAGTATGTCTGTCCCGAGACAGCTAAGGGAGTGAGCTTTTGTGCACACTCATGAGATCACAGTAAAAGAGTTCATGACCTCAGCAGTGTTGATGCTGATTGGCTGCTGTTCATTTCTTCATTTTTTTATTTTATTTTTACCTACAGCTGGGCAACAGCTGAGTATAACTTTTTACACAGAACTTACTCTGGTGAGCTGAGGAAGTTGTGAGGTAAAATATCTTCCTTTTTTACATAGAGATGCTCAGGTGATATTTTCCTGTTAGCTTCTTACAGTTATACTGTATCAGTTTCAAGTGATTTAGCATATGAGTATTATGTCCCTTTAACTCAAGTCAAGTTTATGATTAGTAAATTAATTCACATTTAAATGACTGAACAAAATGTTAGTTATAATATAACTAAAAATTATATGCATACAGAATATACTGTATATCTATCTACCTATCTATCTATCTATCTATCTATCTATCTATCTATCTATCTATATATATATACCCTCAAAACGGGTTCCCCACTAGGAATAAATAAAAATCAGTGACATTAAATTATTTATAGATGCTTAGTTTCATGTCTAGTTATGAATGTCTCCATTTAATATAGTAGTTACTACATAAGGACTGATCGTTTACAATTGAGATTAGTTCAATGTGTTTTTTCTCCTTATTTTCCTTTTGCTAAGTTGTAACATTATGTCATGTGTTCACAGTTGCCGTAATATAACTTAGTTTGCATTTAACTTTTATATCCTTTTGGCTACATCTATGTGAAACATGTTATTTAATTGTAACAGCTTTTGCTTAACATTTTGTTTTCAGGGTTCCGATATTCTTAACTTTGATTTAACTCATTTTAGTAGAGGTGTTCTATTTAGTCTTAACTTGTAATATTATTATGTGATGCTTACAGTGATTTTGTAACATTTTTTATGTTGCTGTAAGAAAGTTAATACTTGGAAGTTCATGGAGTGCAAAAGGTTAGGTCAGAGGTGAGACTTCTGTCTGCTGATTGGCTATTCAGATTTGTTACCTGAGATTTAACAGCTGCCTATAACACTTCTTTCCCAGCTCTGATGAACCGCTTGTGAAGCGGGAAAACGCGTCAGCGGGGTTTGTTTGCTGTGCCTGAAATATTGTATGTACGCTTTGTAATATGTATTAAATTACGTTTTTACCTGCATATCTCTCTGCCATATTTTTACTTCACTGTTGCGATACCTGTTTTCTCTTTGTGACTTTGCCAAAATAGGGGTATGGAGAGCCCCCAGCAACAGTGTTAGTATTAGCAGCCTGACCGGAATCACATGGATATTCTGTGAGGCCCTGGATTTAAGCCCTGTATGCATACTAATGCCCGGTGGATACATGTTTGCTTTGAATACCTGCAAAACGACACAAGGAACTTATACCGCACCGAGAGGGTTGCAATCGGGTGAGTCCTCTTTTGATTAACTTTACTTGGATATTTTATAGTATTGAGGTGACATCCGCATTAGTGGGACTCTTGGACAGAGTCGGTTTCACCTCTGAATTTTCATTCTACACTAACTTACAGCATTAAGACTGAGCAGTCTTTTTCTCTTTAAATGATACATTGATATTACACTCTCCACAGAGACTGGCATCAGTATACTTTTGCGTTTATATTTCCAAGTTAATAATATTACAATGGCTGCAGCTATGGATACAGCTAGGAGAGAGAGATTTGCAAAACTATTTAAAGGCACAGCAACTAGTGAAAACAAAGTAGAATTGGGAACCCTTTTTTCAAATAAGGAGAAAATACATATTAAGGAACTGAAGTTGTGGTGGGATATAGAATTTTTGGAATGCTATTTGGAGGAGAAAAAAATACCACGAGGTTTAAGAATGAAGAAATTCCCAGCATTCCACAAAGAATTCCCTGAGTTTATGCAGGATTGGAATCAATCCCTGTCAGAGTGTTCACTGATCCTTATGGAGAAACTTGTCAAGTTTAAAAAAGAACAAAGAGAAGTAATATTGACAGAGATTGAAAACTTGGATAAGGATCTAGAGAATTTTAAAGATGATGAAAGAATGTTGCCCTTTCAGAAACAACTTGATGACACACTGGAGAAATTGAGTACTGAATTATCTGACAGTAAGTACAAGAAATATGAGAGAGACACCAAAGACTATGAACTCGGGATAGTTTATAGCTGGAGCACGGATAGAAAACAACAGAGAAATAAACAAAAGCTCAATAACAAAAATAAGAACAAAAATAAAAATCAACGTAAAGTGACTTTCTCCAGTTTTGAGAGTGCAACAGGTTTCAGTGATTCTAGTAATGCTTCAACTTCAGTATTAACATCTTCAACCCCGACAGAGTCTCTGCCAACTACTTCAACTCCAGTAAGAACAACAGTAACCAATGAAAATATCTTGGGAGCAAAGCCAAAAAACGGCAAGTTGCAAATAGAACAATTCAAAAAAGGAGAAAATGGTGGCAATACCTATAGAGGGAGCAGAAGTCATTCAGAGCATACCCAGGTATCCAAGTCGAAGAACACAATGGAAGAAGAACAGCAGCAAGAACATCAAGTAATTAATTTATCATCTAAAACTCTGGGGCCCTATGAGAAGTCTGTATTATCTAAGGGACTTGGTTTCTCTCCTGCAAGAGACTTCAGTTTATTTGATACTATATTGGACATTAACAAGTTCATTCGTAAAATAACCTTGAAGAAGCATTTTTCCAATAGTGTTGAAACTCAGGATTATGTTGATGAAGATATGAGAGACACGATTGCCATTAGTGACAATTGTAATTTCAAGGAACTGTGTGATGTTGCAACACTTTGTGAGTTACAAAGTGTTGATTCTTGTTCAGGAGTTGTTTTTAAACAACAACCAATGTTGAAACCTAAGTCTAGTACTTTTTATCCTGTACAGGCTCGCAATGATGTAATTGAGCTGTTTCATTGAATTCTTGAACAAGATTTAGTAGAATTATCTTTGAAACTAAGTAATGACACAACTAAAAATACCTCCAAGTTCAGTAATCTGAATAAAAAAGAAATTTTTGCATTGAACCAATTGAGTTCTAATTCGAATCTGATGATAGTCAATTCAGATAAGGGGGGTTCTATAGTTGTGCTAGATAAGGTAGACTACAATAATGAAGTATATCGCCAGTTAAGTGATGTTGAAACCTACAAGAAACTCACTTTTAATCCTACCATTAAATTTCAAAGAGAGCTTGAACATTTATTGGATTTAGGAATAGAAAATGCTGTGTTCACTGGTAAAATAGCTGACTCAATTTTTGTTGAACACCCTAGAGTACCAGTGTTCAAGTACTTACCCAAAATACATAAGTCATTAGTCAATCCCCCAGGGAGACCAATAATTTCAGCGATTGGCTCCCTGGGGGAGATATTGGGTCAATGGGTAGATGCACAGTTACAGCCAATAGTTCAATCATTACCTGGGTTTCTGAGAGATACTAAACATTTACTTAGATCCATACACCAGTTTGAATGGAAGGAGGGTTATGTTTTTTCTACAATAGATGCAGTTTCTTTATATTCATGCATACCGCATGAACAAGGATTAAGTGCTATACAGAGAATGCTTGTCAGATATTCTGGGTATGATGACAGATTAATTGATTTTATATTCGAAGCTATCTCATTCTTACTACATCATAACTACTTTATGTATAATGGTGAGTTCTATCTGCAACTTAGAGGGACAGCGATGGGGGCAAAATTTGCCCCCTCGTATGCCAATTTATATCTAGCAGATTTTGAAACCAGAAAGATCTTTGGAAATGAGAACTTTTATAAAGATAATATCAAGTTATATACCAGATATATCGATGATATTTTGATAATTTGGGGAAGTGAAGAAAATAATTTGAAGAATTTTGTTGATGATCTTAATTCGAATGACAACAACTTAAGTTTCACTTACAATGCTTCTAGAGATAATATACCATATCTAGATGTACTAATAGGACACAAAGATGAATCTATTATCACTGAAGTATATAGGAAAGATATCTCTGGGAATACTATTCTCAGAGCAGATTCATCACATCCCAGACATCTGAAAAAGGGGATCCCTAAAGGACAGTACATTAGGTTAATGCGTAACTGTAGCTCTTTGGATATGTATTGGAAACATGCTAGAGATTTGACTTCACGTTTGGTAGATAGAGGTTATAATGTAAGAGAGCTAAATGATATTGCTGCTTTGGTGTCTGGCTTTGATAGAAGTGAATTACTTAAGGATAACCAAAAAACAAGAAACAATACCAGAAATCAGAGTAGTAATAGTGTTAACTTCATAACCAAATATAGCAATCAATATGATGCTATATGTAATATTATTAAGAAAAGGTTACCCCTTCTAGATATGGATGATGATTTAAGGTTGTTGTCAAAAAACTGTAATTTTATCTACTATAGATCAGACACTATAGGTGATAGAATAAACAAGAATTTAAGTTCACACTCCAATACCAATGCCACAATACTGACAGGTAAAACTAGCAACTGGCTTTCTTAAAAATGTGGCTTCTATAAGTGTGGTGTGAGGCCATGTAAAAGTTGCGATTATGCTTTGGTAGGAGACACTTTCCAGTCTACAAATACTAGTAAAGTATATAATATTCAGGGACGCATCAATTGTAATTCAAACTTTGTTGTTTACCTTATCACCTGTTTACACTGTAATTTTCAATATGTAGGTCTCACCTCTAGGGGCTTAAAGGATAGGATTCGGGAACATCTTTTGTCCCTAGAGGCGGAGGTACCTAAAACTCCAGTGGCCAAGCATTTTTTTGAACATATTGATAAATTCAGGTATTTTCGGTTTCAAGGTATTGAACAGGTTAAAACTAACATCAGAGGAGGTGATAGATATAAGATCTTAAACAAAAGAGAAATGTATTGGATTTATATCCTCAAAACGGGTTCCCCACTAGGAATAAATAAAATCAGTGACATTAAATTATTTATAGATGCTTAGTTTCATGTCTAGTTATGAATGTCTCCATTTAACATAGTAGTTACTACATAAGGACTGATCGTTTACAATTGAGATTAGTTCAATGTGTTTTTTCTCCTTATTTTCCTTTTGCTAAGTTGTAACATTATGTCATGTGTTCACAGTTGCCGTAATATAACTTAGTTTGCATTTAACTTTTATATCCTTTTGGCTACATCTATGTGAAACATGTTATTTAATTGTAACAGCTTTTGCTTAACATTTTGTTTTCAGGGTTCCGATATTCTTAACTTTGATTTAACTCATTTTAGTAGAGGTGTTCTATTTAGTCTTAACTTGTAATATTATTATGTGATGCTTACAGTGATTTTGTAACATTTTTTATGTTGCTGTAAGAAAGTTAATACTTGGAAGTTCATGGAGTGCAAAAGGTTAGGTCAGAGGTGAGACTTCTGTCTGCTGATTGGCTATTCAGATTTGTTACCTGAGATTTAACAGCTGCCTATAACACTTCTTTCCCAGCTCTGATTAACCGCTTGTGAAGCGGGAAAATGCGTCAGCGGGGTTTGTTTGCTGTGCCTGAAATATTGTATGTACGCTTTGTAATATGTATTAAATTACGTTTTTACCTGCATATCTCTCTGCCATATTTTTACTTCACTGTTGCGATACCTGTTTTATATATATATATATATATATATATATATATATATATATATATATATATATATATATATATATATATATTTACCAGCACTACTCTAAGTAAAAAGATTATCTTAAGCTTATGGTATAGGAATACCTATTATTCACCGTATGCCTGTGCACGGTGAGCCAAGTAATAAGTATACCAAGGATATAAGGAAATTTAGTGACTCCTAACCAAGCACAAAGTATTAACTCTAATATAATATAACAAGGTAGGAAGAAACACTCAGTGAATCAGGTTGCTGACAGAATATAACTTTATATCACTTAAAGATAATGAATTACATATAACAAGACCTATGGCAACAAAATTACAAACCAAAAAGAGTCCCAATTAGTGCATAGGAATATTGAATTATAGTATCCTATATAGTGTACCCGTACAGGTCTCAATGATAGGATCACAAAGTCCTTTCCTTATAAGGATGATAGTAATGTTTGGTAGTTAATACCCTTATTGTGTCCTTTCAATATAAATCCTTATTACAGCCACTTTTTATGGAACTGATCACATAGATCATATTGATTCAGAGCACAAAACTGGAGTTTTGCACTTGTACGGGTACACTATATAGGATACTATAGTTCAATATTCCTATACACTATTTGGGACTCTTTTTGATTTGTAATTTTGTTGCCATAGGTCTTGTTATATGTAATTCATTATCTTTAAGTGATATAAAGTTATATTCTGTCAGCAACCTGATTCACTGAGTGTTTCTTCCTACCTTGTTATATTATATTAGAGTTAATACTTTGTGCTGGGTTAGGAGTCACTAAATTTCCTTATATCCTTGGTGTGTATATATATATATGTATATATATATATATATATATATATATATATATATATATATATATATATATATATATATATATATATATATATATGTATATCTTTATAATATATCATGTATATCATTTGTAATTTGTGTATCTTAACTTATCTTCAAACAGTTGTTCCCATGATGGATTGTAATGGCATGGAACAGAACCAAAAAACATCTGAAATTAATATGAAACATTTCTAAGACAGAATCTAAGCCCTGGAATGAGGCCAGGGTTTTATAATGAAAACAGTACCACAAGTACCTGGCAAAGATTAACCAATTAATTCCAAGTCCTCAAGGCAGTTATACTTTTATTTTTTATGCATATTTTAGGTTTTAGTGTATATTTTTAAAAATATTTAAGGCAAGCAAATAGACAAAGACAAAGATTACAATACAAGAGCAAAAATGCTAGTGTTAACACTGCTTGCAAGCAATCCATACCCTTGCATTTTTGTGCTTGTTTTTTACAAGTCAGTAATCCAGACAGATTGTATTGATGTGTAAAGCCATTTTAGCACATTCATTTCCCTCAGATAATAGATTTCTAATAGGGCCTACAGTAAAATTTATTTCAGAAAATGCAAATATGCAAAACTGCTCTACTGCAAAACATCCACTCAGATAGTAAAGTTTTTAATGTATTTCTTTGCTATATACTTTCTATGCTAATTGTTTATATTAGACTTGACACATTGGGATCCATGTACAAGATTAGAACTTGCAGATATATAACCACTGCTTATTAAACTCTTCACCATCTCTTCACAAACCTCACCTTTGAGTTGGTAAAGATAAATCACCCCGAAAATTCTTATGCAATGCTAACTGTGGCAAAGGACATACAGTGTCTGCTGCTCGCTTGCAGAGAAAATGGCCAGACAGGTTCCCTGATGAGAACCTTGTCCACACATATATTTTTTAAACACGGGGCCCATAATACACATTAAGCATTCTCTTTTCCACCCCCCCCCCCCCCATTATATAACTTATATCCCTTTAACCCTTCTAACAACACCTCAAATGTTTTTTCTTTTCAACCCTTTTTCATATTTATTAAACCATAATTAAGCTTCAGTTCATTTTTATATAGCATATTAAGGTACACTAGCAATTTATAATAGTTAATTCCAGATTTTCAAAGAGTTAAAGGGAGATGGAACCCATTTTTTTCATGATTCAGATAGAACATGCAATTTTAAATAACTTTCAAATGTATTTCTGTTTTCTAATTTGTTTTGTTTTCTTTGTATCCTGTGTTGAAACGTATACCTAGGTAGGCTCAGAAGCTGCTGATTGGTGGCTGCACATATATATCTCTAGTCATTGGCTCTCAGATTGCGCCCAGTAGTGGATTATTGCTCCTTCACCAAATTATATCAAGAGAGTGAAGCAAATTAGATAATAAAAGTAAATTGGAAAGTTTTTAAAATTGTATGCTATATCTGAATCATGAAATACATTTTTTGAGTTTTATGTCCCTTTAAATGAGAAAGCTGTATTTCAAATTGCAAGCGGTGCTGATGACTTGTAATACAAGTCTTATGAGCTTTTTACTGCTGCTTTTGCGCTTGACATTGAAAGTGTAAGATGTATTAAATTGGAGTGTGTAAAAATGATTTGTTTAAACATTTTAGTCAACCTGTAATATCCAAGTTAACGATTGTGCGAGCCAAATGCAAAATAATACACTATGCATTATCAATTGTGCTTGGCTTGTAATCTTGCTCTCTATATAATTTCCCATGAAGAAAACAGAACAATATGATGACAGTAATCCGTTGGGCACAAAACAGGGAGGACTAGGAAATAATATACAAAAAAGGAAAAATAGATCATGGATTCTTCACAATCTATAAATTCACATGATTTTCCAAAATTGCTTGCTGTGGAGGATTACTGCAAGAACAAATGCACTCATTAAAGGGATAGAGGTCAAAATTGAAATGTCCATTTGTGCATTATAATTTTAAATAGAAGCATGTTTGCATTTTACTTCCATTAGCACTAATGATTGTAGTAAAAGTTATCACTGTTTTTCTACGGAATACGCACAAATGATGTAAGGGCCCTGGAACCAGTATTCAAAGTCAGGGCCTGATATTCAAAACCTTGCTGCTCAGGTGAGATATTCTAAGATGTTCTTGTCGGCATGGCGAGGTCCTTAAAAAAAATTAAAAACACAAATTTTATCTTGAGAAACGTGTTCTTTATGTGAAACAGAGACTCCTACATTAAAATACAAGTTAAAGGGACTTCCGGTGGGCGGAGCTAGCGGCTGGCAGCAGGAGTGAAGAGCTCCGTGAATCTGCCTAACCTAAATGACATTTACTGCTGCCGGCCGGCTTATCCCACGGTATTGCCTTGCTGGGTAGCCCCCTAAGATACCCCAGCTGGCCGAAGTAGCATCGTGTAGGGCAGAAAGATCGCCCTTGCCCTGGAAGGCTAAGTTAATTGACCCACGTGGCGCGCACACAAGCGCAGGTCGGCGCCATCTTGCCGGAGCCCTCCCCGACTCCTCTGTGTTATAGCTCAAGTCGGAGCCCTTAGAAGGACATCGGTCTTCAGAACTGCTGCCGGGAGGAGTAGATGAGAAGTGGGGACGTTGCAGCAGATTGGATCGACGCTTGACACCGCTGCACCCCAGGTCGTGTCAATCCGGAGCCCGGATAAAAGGTACCCCAAGGGACACTTCCCCCCACACTCATGAGAGACTTTTAACCACTTTGGTCACGCATAAGGAGTGATATAATACAGACACAAGTACACCCATTTTTCACTTCAACTAGCCCCAGCTTATTACCAATAATTCAAGCCATCACATCTTCATTTTGGGACTCAAACCACTAGCAGTTGTACTCTCCCCAGGGCTACATCAGCTATCACTTTCTCCTGGTGCCCCTGTGACTGCTGGGGGTGATTTACGTTAACAAGTGCATATTCAGTGTCTGGACTCTATGTAGTGCACTAACCTATGCTACAGCTATATTTCAAACTATCTGAGTATTTCAAATCTTGCAGCTGTTGTAGTCCAAGCTTTCAAGATCATAATTGGGATTCTTTGGCTGTGAGTGTGAGATCTGCTAGAGGGTGAGGAAGCAATACAATTTTCTCTTTTTTAAGTGCATATTCAGTGTCTGAACCCTAAGCAGCGTAATAACCTGTGCTCCAACTATATCCCATACTATCCGAGCACTTCAAATTTTGCAGCTGGTATAGCTCAATTTTTTCAGGATCATAATTGGGATCCCTTAGCTACGAGTGAGAAATCTGTTTGAAGGAGAGGGAAGCAACACAATCTACATAGCTGGTATAGCTAAATTTTTGTCATTTCACTTCTCCAGCCTGGGATGTGATATCTGCAATCATCTTATTTGTGTTTACTTTTTCTTCTATACTCCATTCCCCCTCCATCTCTTCCACTCATTTGCAGCAGTACACAGCTCAACAACGCCACCTGGTGGATTCTTCACAATATTACAATATTTTCAGACTTTTCTGCATTTTGTTCTATGAAAGTAGACGAGTATTTCCACAGGCTGCCCTTGCCTTTAAGTAGCACCATGAGCCACCGATCAAAAAACCTGGAAAAAAGACAAAAGACTCTATCAGAAACACAGGCCAACCCTCCATTTGCAGATACTGAAGGCAACTCCTCAGGAGACCATTCCTCACTCCTGCAGGACCTTAAGGCATTTTTTTTACCAAAAATGGATAGCTTGCAGACGGGTGTTGACACCTTGACCAGCGAAGTGAGGCTTTTCTCTGCACGCATGTCAGCTGCGGAACAAAGAATCTCGGGGGTCGAAGACAGACAGCATGAATCAGACATCTCTCTAAAACGCCTACTGAAACAAAATCAGCAACTAATGGATAAAGTGGAGGACTTGGAAAATCGTAGCAGACGAAATAACCTCCGAATCATAGGAGTCCCTGAATCCATTAAAGATAAGGATCTGCTAGAATTTGCTGCTATGACCCTTCCAAAAATCTTAGGCCTGCCTCAGGACTGTCTGCCTCTAGACATAGAAAGATCACATCGCATAGGCCCCAACAGGCATTTGGAAAATTCCAGAGAGAGGCCACGACAGGTGATTTTTAAATGCTTGAATTTCCAGGATAAGCTGGCGATCCTACGAGCCTACAGAGCGACCAAGGAAGTTATCTTTGAGGACCACCGCATCTTGCTTTTTCAGGACTTTTCAGTCGAGGTTACCAAGAGACGCAAAGACTTTGCTTCCATTTGCTCCACTCTGCATGACCAGGGGCGTAAATTTGCGCTCATGTTTCCAGCCACTCTAAAAATCCAGAGCATGTCAGGCCCCAAAACCTTCCATTCGCCTGCGGCAGCACAGGCATACCTGGCATCGGAACGGAAACAAGACAATGGATGAAGAGACTCTAATAAGTATCAATGTTCACAGTTTCTTTAATTGCACATCATGTTTCTTATAATGTGTATCTTGCTCTTGCGGGGTCTGTGGTTCTGCTTGTATTCTCCAGTTTCGTGTGAGACCGGATACACGACCCCGCAAATGACAATTTGCTATTTCTGCTGTTGCACTGTTTATGCAGGTTTGTGTTCTTTTGCACATAGAATTATTATGCTTGGGAAACAATATTTAGTGTACTTTAATCCTGTTTTCTGTATGGGTTCTATCAAGATAATTCTTAGTTATTGCTGGTTTCTCCTATGCCTCCTTAAGTGCTTTAACCCCGCCTCGCCCCTTGTAGACCTTTGTGGGGACCTTATGTTCGCCACATGCCTTCTGACACTAGTGCCCGTTGATGTCGCAGTACTGTTTTGGGCCTGCCATATTGATACCAAGCACAAATTCCTTCAATACTCGCCGCCACCTCCGCCACCGCCCCTACCTCATTGTCTACAATCTATTCCCTGGCACATATTGTCTGCACAAAACATTGGTATGATTATTCTCTCTAAAGCTTTACTATATACCTTAAGGTTTCATATGGCTTTGTCACCCTATTCCCACCTTCCCATGGGCCGGCTCCTAGAGCTGAGATGTCATAATATCTGCTGTTGTTCTTTGTTCTTACTACTCCTCTGGTTTCCTTATAAACAGATTATCTCTAGGACAGGAAGCCTAGACATGGGCGCAGCCGTGATTATGTGCCTCTACCTCATATGTATCATTAACGCAATCATGTTTTCTCATTTCTTAGAGATTTCCTGGTTTACTATAGACAATGTTATGTATAAGCTTACTGAAATTTCATTACAATTACTCATGTTATGTACCAAACATTCTGATCTGTTAATTCACATGGTTGCCTCATTTGATAATATCTTGCATCTCAAAAAGTGCCTGCTTATAACTATGTTTTCTTTTTGGATCCGTCCTCAGATCATTTCTGGAGCGCTTGTGGTCTCTCCCCCCATGGGCACGAATTCAGAGAACATTGCCCCTGTTCCTTTCTTGCTGGTGAGTCAATCTCTTGGGTTCCAACTTTTTGGATCTCCATTTAAATTCCACACACATGGTTTTCATCTCACGTGGAGGGCCTTTGACCTCATATGTCCCAGACTAGTCGTCCAAGAGCAAAGACACACACCGCGCAGCTCACTTTTTGCACTAGCCCACTTTTACCTTATACTAATACCATATGGCCATAAACCTTAGGCTAACTTCCTGGAATGTTGGGGGCATTACGTCCCCCGCAAAGAGGAGTATGATCCTACAACAGCTTAAAAAACTCCATACTGATATAGCTCTGCTCCAGGAGACCAAATTGACTTCTGAAGAACATGAAAAACTGAAAGTTAGATGGGTAGGTCATATCCTGTATTCCCCTACTGAAAGTAGGAAAAGAGGGGTGGCCATCCTGGTAAGAAAGGGACTCCAGGTATCTTTTTCACAAGTAGAGATAGATAAGGACGGTAGATATATAATTGCAATTCTAAAAGCAGGGAATCTGGAATATACTATATGTAATGTTTACGGTCCTAATGAATTCTGCCCTTTCTTTTGGTCCTCTCTAATAGCTAAATTGGCCACTTACGCTGCTCCTATCATTTTGGGGGGGGATTACAACTTGGTCCAGGCCCTCCCTTTGGACAGGTTTAGGGACCCGGCATCAGCTAGCTCCTCAGGTTTCTCACACTCAAGATATAAGAGGGAGGTCTCATTGATAAATAACTTAAAGACTACTTTAAATCTTGTAGATGTATGGAGAATACTAAACCCATTGGAGAGGGATTATACTTGTCTGTCTAAGACACACAACACCCTTTCACGAATAGATTATTTCCTCACCTCCTCTGTTATCACACCTCAAATCCAGCATCCGACCATAGAACACATAACGATTTCAGACCATGCCCCAATTCATTTCTTACTTCAGCCAACACCCATGAGACCCCCAAGTAGATCCTGGAGATTCCCTTCTTATCTATATCACGACATGAATTTTCGTCAACATCTGAAAAGTGCGTGGGTAAATTATGCCTCAGATAACGACCAGCACAAAGAGGACCCCAACTTGTTTTGGCACGCCTCCAAGCCCGTTATGAGGGGCTCTATCACCTCCTTCACTGCACATCACAATAAAAGTATTAAAAAAATTGATGAGACATTTTTAGCAAACCTTACTGAGGCATATAATGAGTACCTCTCTAACCCCACTCCTGGATCTAGGAAACTATATTATGAGCTTAAGATGGCTAGAGATACATACTTAGCTCAGCAGAATATCAATTTTGATATACACAGACAGGGACGGTACTTTCGGCATGGCAACAAGTCGGGTAAGTTGCTAGCAAATTTAGTCAAACTCTATACGCCTAAATCACACATACTGGCCATAAAATCTAAATCACATCTAACTTCAAACAACAAAGAAATCATGTCAGAATTTATTAAATATTACTCCTCTTTATATACCAGCCAAGAGATTAGCTTAGAGGCTAAGCAAAGCTTCTGGGATGCTACACATATCCCGGCTCTCTCAGAAGAGCATAACTCACTACTTAGCGCCAGCATTCTACCCCAGGAAGTAGTTAAAGCTGTAAATAGAGCCAAACTCGGAAAAGCGGCAGGCCCTGATGGGCTACCTGTAGAGTACTATAGACTTCTTGTGAATGAGATGGCCCCAACTCTTGCCTCCCTATATACCGCATACTTGGAGGGTTCCTCTCAAATAGATGCCAGATTCACAGAGGCAAACATCTGTCTCATCCCTAAGCCTGATAAAGATCCCACAGATACCTCCTCATATCGCCCAATTTCGCTGTTAAACAGCGATTATAAACTACTGACCAAAATTTTAGCTGACCGGTTGGCCCAGATTCTTCCCTCAATCATACACACAGATCAGACCGGGTTTGTAAAAGGGAGATCATCAGTGATCAATATCAGGAAAACATTGGCAATTACCTCCTATTATTGGTATAACACCCATTCCTCTAATCCTGTAGATCTACAAGACGCCTGTCTCCTCGCCCTTGACGCGGAGAAGGCGTTCGACAGGATTGAATGGGATCATTTGCATACGTCACTAGAAAAATTCGGCATTTCAGGCAACTTTACAGCTTTTCTCCAACGGCTGTATACAGCCCCTAAGGCATCTTTGATAGTTAATGGGGAGCTCTCCCCCTCATTTGTATTGCAGAGGGGTACCAGACAGGGATGCCCGTTGTCCCCTTTGCTCTTCGACCTGGCCATAGAACCCCTTGCATGTCACATCCGACAAAAATGTGCGGGATTAGACGTTTTAGACCATAAGCAACATCTGTCGCTGTATGCAGATGACTTGTTGTTATTTATAGGCAATCCTGCTACCAACTTGAATCCCCTCTTAGAGGTAATTAAGACTTTTGGAACTTTCACAGGTTACAAAATTAATGTCAACAAATCTGAAGTCACGTGGCTGCAAAATAAGCAAAACACCACTTTGACAAACACCACTCTTAAAATGACAGATGGCTCATTTAAGTATTTAGGCATTCATATACATGTGAATCCCAATAAATTATACCAGTTAAATCTCTCAAATACTATAAGCAACATAAAACTTTTACTCTCGGGTTGGTGTAGTTTACCCCTATCTCTTATGGGCCGAATTCACTTGTTTAAAATGGTGGCGTTGCCAAAACTCTTATATCCTCTGCAGATGTTACCTCTCCTTCTTACCAAACAAGACACCAAGTCAATACAATCCGCTCTGGGGCAGTTTATCTGGAGGGGCAAGAAACATAGGATAGGACAAAATTACTTAGCGATGCCCCTGGAAAGAGGAGGTCTTCGTCTCCCGAACATTTTATGGTATAACTGGGCCACTCTGACTAAACTCATACTAGATTGGCTTGTAGATGACAATCGATTCACTGTCCCTGCCTTAGAAAATTGTTTGGTTAAACCAATAAGCTTGGCCTTCCTGCCCCATGCAAGCTTCACTTCACTACCCTCACACATACAGTCTCACGTATTATATAGGGACCCGCTTAGGGCTTGGGCCAAGTTGTGCAAGTTGTGGGGGGTAGACAATTCAGTGAGTAAGCTCTTGCCGATTCAGGGTAACCTAAATTTTCTCCCTGGATACACCACAAAAGCATTTCGGGAGTGGCGTGATCAAAAGCTCACAAAGATTAAACAGCTTATCAATCCTTTGACTCTGGAAATTGTCCCTTTTCAGGATTTAAGGGATGTGTTTGGTCTCCCAAGCTCCCATCGCTTCGCATACTTTCAGTGCAGACATTATATCACTAAGTTAAAAACAGAGGGGCGCCTTCTCAGGGAGCCTACCCAGGTTGATAACCTATGTGCGCTAGC
The DNA here is from genome assembly GCF_027579735.1 of Bombina bombina. Lineage (NCBI taxonomy): Eukaryota > Metazoa > Chordata > Amphibia > Anura > Bombinatoridae > Bombina > Bombina bombina. The sequence continues at coordinate 389,378,376 of NC_069503.1, read as the reverse complement.
AAGGCAGGGTTCATATAAAATCACACACACATACAATTTAATCTTAAAACATTTTGAAAACTCAGCTATGTGCGGGCTTATATCTAAATGGGACGGTTTTACTGATTTATTAGTTAATGAAGAGCTTATTCACACAAGTCTGAGAAAAATTCAGTCAGTCACCATTTCTGCCAAGTTGAGGGAGTCACATCTAAAATTCATGCATCAGGCCTACATAACCCCGCACCTCCGCTCTAGATGGGTTCCTGGAGCTAGTGATACTTGCCCTAAGTGCAGTTTGGCTTCACCAGACTGGCTGCATTTGCTTTGGAATTGCCCCAAGCTACAGAGCTTCTGGCTCAAGATATCATACTGGCTCACAAAAGCGACAAACACCCAGATAGTTCTCTCACCTCAACGTATTATTTTCCTAACCCTTAATGATAACCCACCCTCTTATGACAGCTTAGTATCCACAGTAATAGTTTTGGCGAAACAAGTGATCTTGGAGGGTTGGGCTAGTAATAAAACCCCCCCTCTCCAAAAGCTTCTTAGAAATATACATACGCAAATGCTAATAGAACAGGCAGATGTGAAGGGTGATCCGGAAAAACGAGTAAAACGCTTCATACTGAAATGGGGAACCTACCTTCTATATTTACCGGAAGCAGTTAGGGAAAGGGTCATTTACCCATTTAGAAACAGTCTTTTTATCTTAAATGAAAACCTTAAAGGAAATTGGTCTTTCCCGGCCCCCCAGAATTAATCAGTAATACTGCATTGGTGGTGCACAAACTTACCTACCCTGACGCCTTCTTTCATGGTGTCACTATTATTACCACTTCACTCTCCCTTTCCTGCTCCTGTTGCGTGTCCATGGGGGGTGAACCAGACCGGAGTGCTCAGGTATGTTATTATGTGTTTGTATTATGCGTCTGTGTTACCTTTTGTCTGTTTATATTTCTGTTTGTTCTTGTTTTTTTTTTTGTTATTTTACTTATAAGAAAATGTGAACCCATACCTCTACATGGTGGAGTCATACGGGTCGTTGATTATGTGTTTGTATGAAGGATCTTGCAATGTAGTGCTTCATGTACTTTTCTATTGGACTCTTTATGCCCTACTGCCATGTATGTATTGGATTCCGATAATAAATAAAGTTATTAAAAAAAAAAAAAAATACAAGTTAAAAAAAATCCCAAAGATTTTGTGTGATTTCTCTACATGCCGGCGAAGTTTTGAATATCAGGCCCTCAGAGAGCTTGTGGTGGTGTGTTTTCTTCCTGTGAAGACTTAATTTGTGTCATATAAGTTACTACCGACTCTCTGAATACTAGTCCACGGGACACTCACAGCATATGTGCATATGCCACTGAGAAACAGTAATAACTTTTATTAGAAGCATTTTTTTGCTAATAGAGGTATGTTGCAAACTTGTTCTACTTAAAATTGAAATACACTAATGCTGTAGGTGATAAACAACTAGCAATTCCACACACAACATATACAGTATGCATACATATATTGCACCCATATATATATATATATATATATATATATATATATATATATATATGCCTTTACGAGTATATGACTTGTTTGCCTTTAAGAAATGAGTTACTTGTTTTCACTCTACTCTGCTCTGATGTTCTTATCTAGAAAGGGTGCCAGTTGGTTATGGGAATACTTGCTTCTTATGAGAAACACTTTTTTTTTTTCTACTAAAATGCTTGCTAAATGAAATAATATGATTGACATATTGTTAGACAAACCTTCTAAACGTACATTGTAATTATTAGAATGGCATAGAGGGAGTCAGGTGAGTCTGCCTGCAACATCTTAGAAAGAAGTCTCATTTAGCATACAGTGGGATTTGCTGCCTGTTTTCCACTTAATACAATAATTCTCTGTGTCTTGTGGTCACATGCCTGCTTGCCCTTGAATGCTATTAATGCCTTACCCGAAACATAAAGATAAGTAATGTGCTTATAGTTTAATCACTGCTTTATTTTACTCTACTGTATTCACGGCTTAGTGTAATCATTGTGTTTTAATACATTTATAAGCATATTTGTGCAATTTCAATACATTCATAATAAACACTGTTTTTATTAAAATCCATTTAAAATAGAAGAGTTGAGTTTCTGGAGGGTTTGAGGACTGTTGGATTCAATAATAATTCGAGAAACATCTTGGCAACAGAAGAATAATTCATAAAGAGAATATTATAGAGGTGTGGGGATCTTGTGACATTTTTCCTGTACTATGCAAACCTAATATATAACAATTATTTGACATTGGATGACTGATAAGTCTTTTTGAGCTGTCTGGAAAAGTAATTGTCAAAAGATTGTGTTCAGAAAATTAAGTTTAATGGACCTGAAAATTACAGTGTTAATTAAACTATTTGGTGAATAGTAATAAAGTTATTTCATGACCTAATATTAAGTATCTGATATTTTATCAGCCTGATGGTTTCCTGTAAGTGCAGATAAAGGAACTTGACAGACTAGTCTAGGAATGTGAAAAACACAATCAAAAACTTGATTAAGAGGATTTGAATCTATTCCTTCATTTACAATATTTTTGTATTTGTTTAAAGGACCATGATACTCAAATGTTGAAACTCTTAAAAGTGATGCAGCATACCTGTAAAAAGCTGACTAGAAAATATCACCTGAACATCTCTATGTAAAAAGGAAAGATTATTTTACCTCAAAATGTCCTAAGTATTCACACCCCATTGTAAAGGACTTTAAGCAGCAAATCAGTACGTCTGTCCCTGGACAGACAAGGAAATGAGCCTCATGCACACTCATGTTATTTCCCTATTCAGTTTAAGGAAGTTTACTATGAAATCTCATGAGAGTTAAGTGAAATCTCATGAGATCACAGTAAAAGAGTTCATGACCTCAGCACTGCTAATGCTGATTCGCTGCTGTTAATCTTTTTTTTTTTATCTGCAGCTGGACAGCAGCTGAAGTATAACTTTTTACACAGAACTAACTCTGTTGAACTGAGGAAATTGTGAGGTAGGAAATCTTCCTTTTTTACATAGAGATGTTCAGGTGATATTTTCCTGTCAGCTTTTTACAGTTATGCTGCATCACTTTCAAGTGATTTAGCATATGAGTATTATGTCCCTTTAAGGATTTAGTGAAATGAGGGAAAAGATTAAAGGAACTCCCTTTAGTGTGCTAAATAAGCCTACCGTACCCCTAGACAAATGTATTGTGTAGTTACTTAGGGGTACCAGTCCTAGGGACACACAAACTGGGGGAGCGGGCGCAGGTGTGCTCAATTTCACTGGAAAACACTGTCCGGCAAATTAATAAACAAGGTAAACTTGATCCTGGTCCTTTATCAAGTATATACAGATGGTGCACTATACATATATATGCGGCCCACTGTTATGCCCTGGTCAGATTTCGGTGAAAGTCATTAGCAAACATGATTAGAATATGAAGCATGCAAAGTAGAGTACTGATCATTGAATGTACACAAGTTCCACATAGATACACAGCCTTTGTATGGAAGATGGCAAAGAACACAATCAGTTATAATACCTCTTCTTCCGGTAATGCTTTAAACAAAGTAATAAGCGTTACTCACAAACACGGATCCTTGCTTGGCTGGACTGAAAGTGGGTTCGTACTCAGAGGGGCGGCATATACGGCGGTCCTGGGCAAAAACCTCTCTTCTCAGGTATTCACTGGATATCCGTTGTGCCGGTTCGACCATATGCCTGAACTCCCTGCAGCTTGCTGTTTGTTGCTTTCCGTATTTCCCAATAACATGACGCGCACACCTGCATTCCCTTCTCCACCTCCTATTGGCTGTCGGGTCCCCGTGGTTGAATGCTCCAGCACTATACAGATTCCAGGATAAAACAACCGGCAAAGTAGAGTAGAGAAAAAGATGCAGGAATCCAGTGCAGTAAGTCAGAGTGGTTGCTAAGCTTGGCACCACTGCTAGTACATAGAAGCTTTCAAATACACACTTTGGCTCATAACAGTCCATTTGTATAATCACAGTACAACTGCAAATGAAAGAAACAATATAGTTGTATATGCATTGAGTGTTTAAGTATTCTGAAGAATATAACACTGTGAATAAGAAATTATCCTGATTGAGGCTAAATAATTAGTTTAGTGGCAAAGATAGACCAACATTTAAAGGGACAGTCTACACCAGAATTTTTATTGTTTTAAAAGATAGATAATCCCTTTATTACCCATTTCCCAGTTTTGCATAACCAACTCAGTTATAATAATATACTTTTAACCTCTGTGATTATCTTGTATCTAAACCTCTGCAAACTGCCCCTTTTTCAGTTCTTTTAACAGACTTGCAGTCTAGCCAATCAGTGCAAGCTCCCAGATTACTTCACGTGCACGAGGGCAGTGTTATCTATATGAAATATGTGAACTAACACCCTCTAGTGGTGAAAAACTGTTAAAATGCAATCTGAAAGAGGTGGGCTTCAAGGTCTAAGAAATTAGCATATGAACCTCCTAGGTTAAGCTTTCAACTAAGAATACCAAGAGAACAAAGTAAAATTGGTGATAAAAGTAAATTGGAAAATTGTTTAAATTACATGCTCTATCTGAATCATGAAAGTTTATTTTGGCCTAGACTGTCCCTTTAATGATGTTCAGAAATGTTTTACCTGTTTTTGTATATAAACATAAAGTCCTGCCCCTTTGATTTTAACCTATCATGCTTCACCAGTCTCTGTTATAAGCACAGCTGTGTTAGGATTTTTAATCAGGCTAAGAGTAAGGCTACGGCCGAAACGCGTAAGCCAGTGTAGCATGGACTTATTGTTCTTGTTCTATCTATCTTCCATGCAATTCTATTTGTGACTATTTGATGATTTTTAAATCTTTTGATTAATAAAGTATTTGGACTTTTAACCAAGGCACTGGATTCCTGCATCTTTTTCTCTCCTTTAAGGATTTAAACATATGGTTTTTCTTAATATTTTTCAACAATACTTAGAACCTAAATTAAGCTGAACTGCAGTAAATGTGTATATATATTTATATATATAAATGTGTATATATACTGTATATATATTAATGACATTTTGTTGATATCTGTCATATTTAAAAAGTTTACTCTAGACACATATTTACATTTTCTTTGCTTCTTGACATAATATCGATTATTTCTATGGCATAGATTGAATAATATATTGTACTATTTAATATTATATTATGAAGCTATTTTTTTCAAAAAGCTATTAGTCGTGAGACTCAACATATAAAATCTTCAAGTGCCATTATTTCACATTGTAACTATGCAACCCAGTGCCCTAAGTAGCTGAGGGAAAAAACTTTCCTTCTCATCTGTATAATGGAATAATTATCTATTTAGGTATCCCTGAGGTGGATGGTCTGGTACTTTTAATTCAATTTACTCATTTGGTCTCTTGGGGACGTTCTATATGCAGATGCCATATGTCTGGCACTACAGGAACCTACTCAAAAAAAGGATACATCTTATCCCGTGACACTTTTAGAGAATCTAAATAAATGCAAATTTCCTTCTTTAAAACTTTTCTTCTATAACCCAACAAACTATTATTCAATTAACTCTTTTATTTTGGTAAGATGATTGTTAAATACAATTGTTTTCAGAACTGTCAGATTTTGTAGTATTATTATAATTATTACTCCTACTACTAAAAAAGCAGGTCACACTAAATATATAATTCTTAAAGGAAAACATACATTGGCCCAGATTTAAAGTGGAGCTAGAGCGGGATGCAATAGCATTATCTCTCGACCTCGCTAAAATAAGTACACAAATTTATATTAAACGTCCATGGAAAACAGAGTTGCTATGTTCTTCACTTAGAAAATATACTTTTTGTTTATAAATATATATATATATAATATATATATTTCTGTATGTATTCATATAGATATAAAGATATATAGGGCTCCATGTTCTAACAGGTACTAACAGGCGAGCGAACAGCTTCTCATCTTGCGAAGCTGTCCGCCCGACCACCTTCACTACACAGGGGCAGCGGACCAATAGTGCGACTGAAGGGGCTGTCAATCACTGAGAGTGAGATTTCAGTGATTTTCCCTCATCACATCAGAGGTGGCGAAGGGTGTAAGAAGCAGCGTTCTAATGACTGCTGCTTCTTACATTGCGGGATGCAGGCTCGCATATGCGAACCTGCCCTGCAAGAGCTCCGGAGCAGCTTTCACTGCTTTGTACATGGAGCCCATATTTTACAAAAACTATTCACACACACACACACACACACATATATATATACTGTATATATATTATTACACAGTATATATATATATATATATATATATATATAAAAATATATATATATATATGTGTGTGTATGTACAATATATATATATATAAAGTGTTGCTTGGGTGTTGGGTGTTTCTTGATCTGCGCTGTGTATGTTGCAAATGGTTATTTTGCTCTAATTAGTTCCTCCTGATATATTTCAATGGCAGCTAGTTTCTGAATATTCCACTATCATCAAATGGAATGTGAAGGAAAAAGGTATGGAGTTGAGTTTCAGAGTTCAGCGCACATAGAATGGAGAAAAACAAAAACAAAACCAAATTATGGTGCAGTATGTCAGTACTAGGCCATTAAAAAACTAAACGTGAGATTTTAATGTGCTCACCTTGTTTAACCTCAAACATGTGAGGTAGACAAGCCTGTTTCGTTCTTTTTAGAACTCATCAGTAGGAGATTTCTATCTATATATATATATATATATATAGTCGCATGCAAAAGTTTGGGAACCCCTGACAATTTCCATGATTTTCATTTATAAATAATTGGGTGTTTGAATCAGCAATTTCATTTTGATCTATCAAATAACTGAAGGACACAGTAATATTTCAGTAGTGAAATGAGGTTTATTGGATTAACAGAAAATGTGCAATATGCATCAAAATTAAATTAGACAGGTGCATACATTTGGGCACCTAAACAGAAATATTGCATCAATATTTAGTATAGCCTCCTTTAGCAGAAATAACAGCCTATAGCTTTTTGTAGCCTTCCCCTAAACTATAATGTTGAACAATCTTTGTTTTCAGGTAATTTGAGAGTTGTTTTGAGGCCCCCATGTTGCCACTCTTCAGAGGAGAGTCAAAGAGAACAACAACTTGCAATTGGCTACCTTAAATACCTTTTCTCATTATTGGATGCAGCTGTCTATGAAGTTCAAGGCTTAATGGACTCACCAAACCAATTGTGTGTTCCAGTTAATCAGTGCAAGGTAGTTACAGGTATACAAATCAACAAAATGACAAGGGTGCCCAAATTTATCCACCTGTATAATTTTGTTTTGATGCATATTGCACATTTTCTGTTACTCCAATAAACCTCATTTCACTACTGAAATATTACTGTGTCCTTCAGTTATTTGATAAATCAAAATGAAATTGCTGATCCAAACACCAATTATTTATAAATGTAAATCATGGAAATTGTCAGCGGTGACTAAACTTTTGCATATGACTGTATATACAGGGAGTGCAGAATTATTAGGCAAATGAGTATTTTAACCACATCATCCTCTTTATGCATGTTGTCTTACTCCAAGCCTACTACCAATTAAGCATATTAGGTGATGTGCATCTCTGTAATGAGAAGGGGTGTGGTCTAATGACATCAACACCCTATATCAGGTGTGCATAATTATTAGGCAACTTCCTTTCCTTTGGCAAAATGGGTCAAAAGAAGGACTTGACAGGCTCAGAAAAGTCAAAAATAGTGAGATATCTTGCAGAGGGATGCAGCACTCTTAAAATTGCAAAGCTTCTGAAGCGTGATCATCGAACAATCAAGCGTTTTATTCAAAATAGTCAACAGGGTCGCAAGAAGCGTGTGGAAAAACCAAGGCGCAAAATAACTGCCCATGAACTGAGAAAAGTCAAGCGTGCAGCTGCCAAGATGCCACTTGCCACCAGTTTGGCCATATTTCAGAGCTGCAACATCACTGGAGTGCCCAAAAGCACAAGGTGTGCAATACTCAGAGACATAACCAAGGTAAGAAAGGCTGAAAGACGACCACCACTGAACAAGACACACAAGCTGAAACGTCAAGACTGGGCCAAGAAATATCTCAAGACTGATTTTTCTAAGGTTTTATGGACTGATGAAATGAGAGTGAGTCTTGATGGGCCAGATGGATGGGCCTGTGGCTGGATTGGTAAAGGGCAGAGAGCTCCAGTCCGACTCAGACGCCAGCAAGGTGGAGGTGGAGTACTGGTTTGGGCTGGTATCATCAAAGATGAGCTTGTGGGGCCTTTTCGGGTTGAGGATGGAGTCAAGCTCAACTCCCAGTCCTACTGCCAGTTTCTGGAAGACACCTTCTTCAAGCAGTGGTACAGGAAGAAGTCTGCATCCTTCAAGAAAAACATGATTTTCATGCAGGACAATGCTCCATCACACGCGTCCAAGTACTCCACAGCGTGGCTGGCAAGAAAGGGTATAAAAGAAGAAAATATAATGACATGGCCTCCTTGTTCACCTGATCTGAACCCCATTGAGAACCTGTGGTCCATCATCAAATGTGAGATTTACAAGAAGGGGAAACAGTACACCTCTCTGAACAGTGTCTGGGAGGCTGTGGTTGCTGCTGCACGCAATGTTGATGGTGAACAGATCAAAACACTGACAGAATCCATGGATGGCAGGTTTTTGAGTATCCTTGCAAATAAAGGTGGCTATATTGGTCACTGATTTGTTTTTGTTTTGTTTTTGAATGTCAGAAATGTATATTTGTGAATGTTGAGATGTTATATTGGTTTCACTGGTAAAAATAAATAATTGAAATGGGTATATATTTGTTTTTTGTTAAGTTGCCTAATAATTATGCACAGTAATAGTCACCTGCACACACAGATATCCCCCTAAAATAGCTATAACTAAAAACAAACTAAAAACTACTTCCAAAACTATTCAGCTTTGATATTAATGAGTTTTTTGGGTTCATTGAGAACATGGTTGTTGTTCAATAATAAAATTAATCCTCAAAAATACAACTTGCCTAATAATTCTGCACTCCCTGTATGAATGTATTGATATAGATATAAAGATATATATTTTACAAAAAATATTTATATATATATACAGTACATATATATATATATATACATTTGAAGTATTCCTAGCGCAAACTGGTTTAGTTCCTTATATGTGTCTGATATTATCACCCAAATATCATTACTAGCATTATGAGATGTCTCTTTTGCTAGTAATGATATGTACCTTACTAGTGTGGACAATTGTGAAGTTTTATTGTTCTTTACTATAATGCTATATGATACATACATTTACATTTCATTAGGCTGTATATGAGGTTTTAATTATATGTGACAGCAAGTAATTATTTTTTCCTATTAATTAGGTATGAAATTCGATGTCCATTATTGTGGATATGCTCTAGTGACTTTCATGTATTCACTGTATTTGGGATCTATCTTAGAAAAGGGTTTTCATGAGTTTCATTACTATAGTAAGGTCTATTTATTTATTATTTATTATTATTATTTTTTGAAATATGGAGTTATGTTACCATATTCTATCAACTTCAAAACTATGGGGCATATCTATCAAGTTCCGAATGGAGCTTGATGCCCCGTGTTTCTGGCGAGCCTGCAGGCTCGCCAGAATCAGCAGTTATGAAGCAGCGGTCACAAAGACCGCTGCTCCATAACCTGTCCACCTGCTCTGAGCAGGTGGACAGACATTGCCGGAAATCAACCCGATCGAGTACGATCGGGTTGATTGACACCCCCTGCTGGCGGCCGATTGGCCGCGAATCTGCAGGGGGCAGCGTTGCACCAGCAGCTCTTGTGAGCTGCTGGTGCAATGTTAAATGCGGAGAGCGTATTGCTCTCCACATTTAGCGAGGTCTTGCAGACCTGATCTGCACTGTTGGATCAGGTCCGCAAGACCTTTAATAAATAGGGGCCTATATATAATTTATAAATAAATACCATTCTGGGGATGCACTTAGATTCGTCTAGGGTTATAACCACCTATTTAGGTTATGTATTGGATTTACTTCTTTTCTTAAATGTTTCCCGATCTTATCTTAAGATACATGGTTTACCTTCTTACATGCTATGAAATTGGAGTTTTCAGAAATGTTACAGATCGTATATGTACTACACACGGTGTATTATTGGTATCATTCACTAGCAACAAAATGTAGTGCTGACATTGTTTTTGCATATGTTTATACATCCATTTGCATTAGGGTTTACTAATGTGGCGATCCTATTACATTTGTGTATATTCTTTGACACCCATTTAGTTGGATAATACAGATTATTTGAATGTTTAAAGGGTTAATTCTTACTCATACAGAGTTTTAACCAGATAATTTACCTGGAGGGCATGCCTTCTCTATCCAATAGGGAGGAATATATTCTTTTTAAACTATGTGTAAGGCTATGACTAAGGCAGATTGCCGAAATGCGTAAGCCATTCAGTGATACAAGAATACGAGGATTTTTTTCGGCTACAGGGCTTCAAACCTACTTGGTCCAAATACCAAAATAGGGGACAGTACAAGAAAAGGTAAAAGTAAAAAGGCTTTATTCAGTACACTTAAAAACAGAAAGAGCCGTAGCTCTAAACAAAGGCATACACTGACAAAAAGGGGTAACAGTGCAGCACAGCAGACATGTTTCGTGTGTCTCCAGCACACTTGTTCACTGCTATGTTAATGCTGCCACTGTTACTCCTATTTAAAGGAACAGTACACTCTAATTAAAAACAAAAGTTAACCCCTTGATGGAGCATATCAGAGACATTGAAGACCCAGACATATTTACTCCAGTAGCAAGACACTTTAAATCTGAACATTCAAGTAATGCTGCCCTTATGTCCATACAGGCAATTGACCATGTATCACCACACAAAAGGGGTGGTGATAGAATCCAAAGACTGGACTATAAGGAAGCCCAATGGATTTTCCTACTGAACACAAGACATCCACATGGCATTAATAAAGAAAGTGATGTCAATCTCTTTATCTAATATATTTTTTTAATTCAATCTTAAAACTTTCTTTATGTAATGTCATTATATTGTCTTGTAACAGGCTTTCATTAACCCTGTGATACACCTGTGCTTGTAAATGTAATTTTTAGTTAACAATGCATAACTTTGCAAATAAACTTTGTTTATAGCATGCTTGTCTCAATAAAAGCTGCTATGTAAATGTTAGATTGCAAATTAATATTGCTATTCACTTGATAAATATGCCAACAGTAAGAAATACATTCTTTCAGCAAGACACTTAGGGGGGTAGTTATCAAGCCGTCAACCTCAAATACGCTGGAATTCCGCAGCGTATTTGTGGCGAGGCTGATTCGCCTTAGTTATCAAAGGCTCGAGACCGGCAAAAGTAGAATTTTGTGACGTAAGCATCGATCCGCCGGACTCAGTCCGACACAGATCGATTCTTACGTCACTCCAGATGTTCCGCACACAATGCGCCAAGATGGCGTCCCCTCAATTCCGATTGGCTGATAGGATTCTATCAGCCAATCGGAATTAAGGTAGGAAAATCTGATTGGCTGATGGAATCAGCCAATCAGATTCAAGTTCAATCCGATTGGCTGATCCAATCAGCCAATCAGATTGAGCTCGCATTCTATTGGCTGATCGGAACAGCCAATAGAATGCGAGCTTAATCTGATTGGCTGATTCCATCAGCCAATCAGATTTTTCCAACCTTAATTCCGATTGGCTGATAGAATCCTATCAGCCAATCGGAATTGAGGGGACGCCATCTTGGATGACGTCCCTTAAAGGAGCCGTCATTCGTCGTAGTCCGTCGGTGAAGAAGGTGGTTCCGCGTCGGCGGAAGGAAGATTCAAGACCCGGCTTGGAAGATGACTTCGCCCGGATAGAAGACCTCTTCAGCACCGCCTGGATGATGACTTCATCGGATGGAAGATTTCTTCAGCGCCGCTTGGAGGATTAACTTCTTCCGCTCCGGATGTCCTCTTCAGTTCCATCGGTGGCTCGGCTGAGTGAAGACGACTCAAGGTAGGATGATCTTCAGGGGATTAGTGTTAGGTTTTTTTAAGGGGGGTTTGGGTTAGATTAGGGGTATGTGGGTGGTGGGTTTTAATGTTGGGGGGGGGTTGTATTTTTCTTTTACAGGCAAAAGAGCTGAACTTTTTGGGGCATGCCCCCACAAATGGCCCTTTTAAGGGCTGGTAAGGTAAAAGAGCTTTGAAATTTATTTAATTTAGAATAGGGTAGGGATTTTTTTTATTTGGGGGGGTTTGTTATTTTATTAGGGGGCTTAGATTAGGTGTAAGTAGCTTAAAATTGTTGTAATATTTTTAACATGTTTGTAACTTAATTTTTTATTTTTTGTAACTTAGCTTTTTTTATTTTTTGTACTTTAGTTAGTTTATGTAATTGTATTTAATTGTAGTTATTTGTAGGTAGTTTATTTAGTTAATTTAATGATAGTGTAGTATTAGGTTTAATTGTAACTTAGGTTCGGATTTATTTTACAGGTAATTTTGTATTTCTTTTAGCTAGGTAGTTATTAAATAGTTAATAACTATTTAATAACTATTCTAACTAGCTAAAATAAATACAAAGTTACCTGTAAAATAAATATAAATCCTAAGATAGCTATAATATAATTATTAATTACATTGTAGCTATCTTAGGGTTTATTTTACAGGTAAGTATTTATTTTTAAATAGGAATAATTTATTAAAGTATAGTGTAGTGTTAGGTGTAATTGTAACTTAGGTTAGGATTTATTTCACAGGTACATTTCTCTTTATTTTAGCTAGGTAAGCTATTAAATAGTTAATAACTATTTAATAGTTATTGTACATGGTTAAAATAAATTGAAAGTTACCTGTAAAATAAATATAAATCCTAAGATAGCTAGAATATAATTATTATTTATATTGTAGCGATATTAGGGTTTATTTTAAAGGTAAGTATTTAGTTTTAAATAGGATTCATTTAGTTAATAAGAGTTAATTTATTTAGATTTATTTAATTAATATTTAAGTTAGGGGGGCGTTAGGGTTAGACTTAGGTTTAGGGGTTAATCATTTTATTACAGTGGCGGCGGCGTAGTGGGGGGCAGGATAGGGGTTAATAAATTTATTATAGGTGGCGACGGTGTAGGGGGGGCAGATTAGGGGTTAATAAATTTATTATAGGTGGCGACGGTGTAGGGGGGGCAGGATAGGGGTTAATAGGTTTAATATAGGTTGCGGCGGGTTCATGGAGCGGCGGTTTAGGGGTTAAACTATTTATTTAGTTGCGGAGAGGTGCGGGATCAGCAGGATAGGGGTTAATAATTTTATAATAGAGGGCGACGGTATAGGGGGGGCAGGATAGGGGTTACTAGGTATAATGTAGGTGGCAGCGGTGTCCGGGAGCGGCGGTTTAGGGGTTAATACATTTATAAGAGTTGCGGCAGGGTCTAGGAGCGGCGGTTTAGGGGTTAGTAACTTTATTTAGTTGCGGGGGGCTCCGGGGGCGCCGGTATAGGGGGTAGAACAGTGCAGTTTAGTGTGGGTGCTTAGTGACAGGCTAGCAATAAAGCTGGGAAAAAGCCGAAGGGCAGCGAGATCGGATGAGTGATAACTCTCACAGTCCGCTGCTCATCGCCCCGCGGCTTTTTGACAGCTTTATTTGATAACTTAGGCGAACGTATTCAAGGTCCGCGGCGGCGAAGGTAGGCGAGCTTAGGCGGACGTATTGGGCCGGCGAAGCCAGAAAAGTAGACGGCTTGATAACTACCCCCTTATTACTAACTATAAATGATAGCTTTCTTTTAAATCTATCATGTACAGCTTCTATACATAAAGACTGTACCTTGTTATAAGAGCCTGTTCACATAAATTGTGAAAAATATAATCTTTAATATGCTTATTTTGCAATATATGAAGTATATGACTATATTCAAATATATGTTACTTCTACAATGTGTACAATGTATAACTGTATCCTTTTATATGTTTAAACAAAAGTCTTTTACAATATAAAAGGTTTTTATTATCTGTCTGCAAACATACTAACCAACTAACTAGTTTTAACATAAGATGCTATGTGATTTAAAATGGAGGTTTTATTCAACCTTGAATTTATAGCTCTAAAATGGATGCTCCTTGCAATTTAAAGTGCGTATGTCTAAACTTTTGTATAACAGATTATCAAGGCCACATTGTTGAAGATAGAAAAAGCTAGACAAGTTTTGTTGATGTTAAAATGATGCTAAAAATACATATAAAAAGAAAACAATAAATGATGACGTCATCCAAATAAAAAACTATAAAAACACCTTGTTGTAAACATGAGGCAGGTGACTCTGACAGGATATTATAGAGCATTTCTAAGGATAAGATTTGGTTGCAAAGAAGTCATTTCGAGTGGTATGTAACAATTGTTATTGAAAGCAAGTTTAAACTGATAGTCTTTTAACTCTGTGTGTACTTTAGATTTAAATGAATTTAATTTTATATTACTTCTGTAAGCTGATTTTTCTGTATAATAAAAATGTATTTTTAAACAATGTTATCTTCTCAAGTACCATTTCTTTATTGTACTCAAAAAGTTTCTTTGTAAGAAATGAGACCTGTTTCACTGATATAATATTTAAAGGTCAGTGCTTGGAATTCATATTTCAATATAACTGTGCTTTAAGACCTTATAAGTGAATTAGGTGTGAACCACTACAGTCTATATCACATAAAAGCTTGACAATCAGGGATGTATATATTTATTTAACAATAAACTAGTTAACATCTGAATACATTTCATCAATATAGGATAGCTGAGTAAAGGGGATTACACTTTTAATAACCTAAGAATAAATGTATATGTATTTGTAGTACCAAAAGCCAGTTGATTGTAGACATATAATTACACATTTTTTCCAATCCCTACATGGTAAATTTATAGTAAAGGAAAAATTAGGGAACTTTTCTTTATATACATGTTTTATAAATATTCTAAATAAATATTTTGCATTTAAGAACAAGGTTTAGGTACTTATTATACATTACTTTTCATATTAATATTCATGGAATATTGTAAATAGTGTCCCCTTTATAGTGCCCTCCTAGCCTGTCAACAGCTCACTATAACACTAAATTTAAAATGACATCAAGGGGTTAACTTTTGTTTTTAATTAGAGTGTACTGTTCCTTTAAATAGGAGTAACAGTGGCAGCATTGACATAGCAGTGAACAAGTGTGCTGGAGACACACGAAACATGTCTGCTGTGCTGCACTGTTACCCCTTTTTGTCAGTGTATGCCTTTGTTTAGAGCTACGGCTCTTTCTGTTTTTAAGTGTACTGAATAAAGCCTTTTTACTTTTACCTTTTCTTGTACTGTCCCCTATTTTGGTATTTGGACCAAGTAGGTTTGAAGCCCTGTAGCCGAAACAAATCCTCGTATTCTTTGATCTCAATTGCGCCCTTGACAGAGGCGTGTCGGCTGGGCTCCCTACTTCCGGAATCAACATTGCTGGCTGCATGGAGGAGCGGAACGGACGCCACACATAGACACGCTGAAGCGACGCTGCTCAGAGAACGGACCACAACCCCTGCAGGAACGGTAAGCGCCACACAAGTGTATCTTCCATTCAGTGATACACCCTCCTAGATTATTTTCTTCTATGGAATCTTCTTATTACTTTTAACTTGTGGTGAATAAAAGCTATTTTTTTATACAAGCGGGACTGTTCTTCACTTCTTTCTACTTTGAGTCCTGCATTACTACTTCAGTGGCTGTTTGGAGCCGGGCTGCTCCTCCTTCACCCCTGAAAGTCCATCTGATGACATCATTACCTTGGTGCTGCAAGCAGTTTATGGAAGCACCTGGAGTCACATACCAGAAAAGGTAGCACAAGTATGCACTGAGAGGTTTTGAACCTGGTACATAAGAGTAACGGATGCACTTGCTGTTTGATGTTGAACAAGCGGCAGAGGCACACTTGAAGGCAAAACACCATGGAATTACACCATTGTTAATAGGGTATTTTTGAATATATGTATATATATATATATATATATATATATATATATATATATATATACAGGTAGCCCTCAGTTTACGCCGGGGTTAGGTTCCAGAAGGAATGGATGTAAATCAAAACCGTTGTAAATTGAAACCCAGTTTATAATGTAAGTCAATGGGAACTGAGGGAGATAGGTTCCAGGCCCCTCTCAAAATTGTCATAAGTAACACCTAATACATTATTTTTAAAGCTTTGAAATGAAGACTTTAAATGCTAAACAGCATTATAAACCTAATAAAATAACCACACAACACAGAATATATAATTAAACTAAGTTAAATGAACAAAAACATTTGCTAAACAGCATTATAAACCTAATAAAATAATCACACAACACAGACTTCACTTGCATTTTTCTGCAAACAGTTCTTTCTATGCATTCCAATCTGGACTGATTTATAGACAGGAAGATCTTGTTCCATTGAAATCTGCTCGATAGCTCAGGTCTGGTTAAACTGATTAATTTCAGCTTGCTTGGCTTTGCTGCAACACAAGCGGACAGCTCCACCTACTGGCTATTTTAATAAATGCACTGCTTCTCAATGCTTTTCAATAGCGGTCACATGACTGGAAAAAAAGGTTGTTATTCTGAAACGGTGTAAATTGAACCGTTGTAAAACGAGGGCCACCTGTATATATATATATATATATATATATATATGTATTTATATAGATAAAAAGATATATATTTTACAAAAACTATAGAAGCTGTTCTCAAGTGTATGCTTTGTAAATTTTGCATGATCATGTATCACATGGATTTTTAACAAGGAATAAATCGAGTTTTGGATTTGGAAAAGCCGCCTGCAATTGTCTTTTTTATTTTTATATATATATATATATATATATATATATATATATATATATATATATATATATATAAAGTATTCCTAGAGCACAACTGGTTTAGCGCAGCTTCAGGTTAGCGCACTAACAATAAACAGAAAAGGCATTCTTTAGTATGCTCCATAGAAGTCTGAGGAGGGAGGCAGTTAGTGCAGTTGTAATATCTAACGTCTAGAAGATAGCACTTCTGAGTCTTATATAGAAGTGCTAATAAATATATATATATATATATATATATATATATATATATATAAGTGCTAATGTTTTACCTTGAGCGCAGTTAGCTCTCATTAGTGACAAAAATATATTGCTTCACTCACAATCAAGTCTGTTATTGTCACGCTCGCTCCCCAGTCCGGTCCTTCCGGCATGTACTGGTTGCCTAGCAACGTTACGCACAGTGAGCCGGTTCCCTCTGATGACGTCAGACGCCTTCTTATTCCGGCGGCTCGTTCTCCTGGTGCCTGTTTGTTTTCTCTTCGCGGCTATAGTGAGTACTTAATTATTGTTTGCTTATCCGATGCCTGATTTCCAGTTGCCAAACTCTGCTTCACTGACTACGCTACTTCTTAACCCTGAACTGCCTGTATACAAGTTGCCAAACCTTGCTGCCTTGACTACGCTATTGCTTAACCCTGAACTGCCTGAATACAAGTTGCCAAACCTTGCTGCACTGACTATGCTATTGCTTAACCCTGAACTGCCTGATTACAAGTTGCCAAACTCTGCTTCACTGACTACGCTACTGCTTAACCCTGAACTGCCTGAATACAAGTTGCCAAACCTTGCTGCACTGACTACGCTATTGTTTAACCCTGAACTGCGTAATTACAAGTTGCCAAACTCAGCTTCACAGACCACGCTATTGCTTAACCCTGAACTGCCTGATTTCAAGTTGCCAAACTCTGCTTCACAGACCGCGCTATTGCTTAACCCTGAACTGCCTGAATACAAGTTGCCAAACCTTGCTGCACTGACTACGCTATTGCTTAACCCTGAACTGCCTGATTACAAGTTGCTAAACTCTGCTTCACTGACTACGCTACTGCTTAACCCTGAACTGCCTGAATACAAGTTGCCAAACCTTGTTGCACTGACTATGCTATTGTTTAACCCTGAACTGCCTGATTACAAGTTGCCAAACTCAGCTTCACAGACCACGCTATTGCTTAACCCTGAACTGCCTGATTACAAGTTGCCAAACTCTGCTTCTCTGACTAAATACCTGCTTAATCCTGTATTACCTGATTTCAAGTTGCTGACCACTGCTTCAAGGATTACTCTTTGTCTAATCCGATATTGCCTGATCTCCTGTTGCCGACTACTGCTGGACTGACTACGCCTTGGCCTAACCCACTCCACCAACCATCAAGATACCTGGTACCCCTTTCTGAACCTATAGATTTCCTTACTATCTGTGTGAGCACTTTGTTTCATAGAAGTTGTCATGGGGTCACGTACTGGGTTTTACTCAGTGTGCTAGTGTGTTATTTAAGTTCACTCTAGCATTTGGGTCTGATTCTGGACTTTACCTAACCTGACAGTTATGTTTAATAAATAAGATAAATTGCTTAAAACTGTGTATATTTAAAACGGAAACAAATTATGATACTATCATAAAAAAAGGTATTTTGATGCTAAATGTCAGTTATCATTCATATGTACAAAAGCCAGGAAATTTTCTGCTAGATTACGAGTTTGGCATTAACAGGGGTGCGTTTCTAAGGAGGCTTTTTTATTCTAACACTACCTTAAGCCAACGCTGGTATTACAGGTTTTTTTTAAACCTGGCGTTAGCCGCAAAAAGGTGAGCGTAGAGCAAAATTTAGTTCCACATCTCACCTCAATACCAGCGTTGCTTAAGTCAGTGGTGAGCTGGCTAAACGTGCACAATAGGAAACAATGGGGCTGAGCTGGCTGGAAAAAACCTAACACCTGCAAAAAAGCAACATCCAGCTCCTAAAGCAGCCCCATTGTTTCCTATGGGAAAATAAAAAATATGTCTACACCTAACACCCTAACATGAACCCCGAGTCTAAACACCCCTAATCTTATACTTATTAACCCCTAATCTGCTGCCCCGACATCGTCGCCACCTACATTATACTTATAAACCCCTAATCTGCTGCCCTCAACGTCGCCGCCACCTACCTACAATTATTAACCCCTAATCTGCCGACCGGACAACGCTGCCACTGTAATAAATGTATTAACCCCTAAACCGCCACACTCCCACCTCACAAACACTAGTTAAATTTTATTAACCCCTAATCTGCCCCCCCCAAAAGTTGCCGACACCTACCTACATTTGTTAACCCCTAATCTTCCGACCCCAACGTCGCCGCTACTATAATACATTTATTAACCCTTAAACCTAAGTCTAACCCTAAGTCTAACCCCCCTAACTTAAATATAATTTAAATTAAACAAAATTAATTTAACATAATTAAATAAATTAATCCTATTTAAAACTAAATACTTACCTATAAAATAAACCCTAAGCTAGCTACAATATAACTAATAGTTTTTACAGGCAACTTTGTATTTATTTTAACTAGGTAAAATAGCTATTAAATTTGGGCATTGCCCCAAAGTAATCAGCTCTTTTACCTGTAAAAGAAAAATACAATACCCCCTCAACATTAAAACCCACCACCCACACACCCCTACTCTAAAACCCACCCAATTCCCCCTTAAAAAAACTAACTCTAACCCCCTGAAGATCTCCCTACCTTGAGCCGCCTTCACCCAGCTGGGCACAAGTGGTCCTCCATATGGCAGAAGTCTTCATCCAATCGGGGCAGAAGAGGTCCTCCAGACGGCAGAAGGCTTCATCCAAGCTGCATCTTTTATCTTCATCCTTCCAGAGCGGAGCCATCTTCTATCCAGCCGATGTGGAGCCATCCTCTTCAAACGACGTCCTAACGATGAATGAAGGTTCCTTTAAATTACATCATCCAAGATGGCGTCCCTTGAATTCCGATTGGCTGATAGGATTCTATCAGCCAATCGGAATTAAGGTAGGAAAAATCCTATTGGCTGATTAGATCAGCCAATAGGATTGAGCTTGCATTCTATTGGCTGTTCCAATCAGCCAATAGAATGCAACCTCAATCCTATTGGCTGATTGCATCAGCCAATAGGATTTTTCCTACCTTAATTCCGATTGGCTGATAGAATCCTATCAGCCAATCGGAATTCCTACCTTAATTCCGATTGGCTGATAGAATCCTAATCGGAATTCCTACCTTAATTCCGATTGGCTGATAGAATCCTATCAGCCAATCGGAATTCAAGGGACGCCATCTTGGATGACGTCATTTAAAGGAACTTTCATTCTTCTTCGTTAGGACTTCGTAAGAAGAGGATGCTCTGCGCCGGATGTCTTCAAGATGGAGCCGCTCCTCGACGGATGGAAGAAGATAGAAGATGCCGCTTGGATGAAGACTTCTGTCTGTCTGGAGGACCTCTTCTGCCCGGATCGGATGAAGACTTCTGCCCGCATCGGATGAAGACTTCTGCCCGGCTGGGTGAAGACGGCTCAAGGTAGGGTGATCTTCAAGGGTGTGGTGTTAGGTTTTTTTAAGGGTGGATTGGGTGGGTTTTAGAGTAAGGTTGGGTGTGTGGGTGGTGGGTTTTAATGTTGGCGGGGTTGTATTTCTTTTTTTACAGGTAAAAGAGCTGATTACTTTGGGTCAGTGCCCCGCAAAAAGCCATTTTAAGGGCTATTTGTAATTTAGTATAGGGTAGGGAATTTTATTATTTTGGGGGGCTTTTTTATTTTATTAGGGGGCTTAGATTAGGTGTAATTAGTTTAAACTTCTTGTAATTTTTTTTATTTTCTGTAATTTAGTGTTTGTTTTTTTTGTACTTTATTTTATTTAATTGTATTTAATGTTAGGTAATTGTAGTTAATTAATTAAATTAATTTAATGATAGTGTAGTGTTAGGTGTAATTGCAACTTAGGTTATGATTTATTTTACAGGTAAATTTGTATTTATTTTAACTAGGTAGCTATTAAATAGTTAATAACTATTTACTAGCAATTGTACCTAGTTAAAATAAATACAAAGTTGCCTGTAAAATAAAAATAAATCTTAAAATAGCTACAATGTAATTATTAATTATATTGTAGCTATCTTAGGGTTTATTTTATAGGTAAATATATAGTTTTAAATAGGAATAATTTAGTTAATAATAGTAAATTTATTTAGATTTATTTAAATAATAGTTAAGGTAGGGGGGTGTTAGGGTTAGGGTTAGACTTAGGTTTAGGGGTTAATAACTTTATTAAAGTGGCGGTGACATTGGATGCAGCAGATTAGGGGTTAATACATTTAATAGGCTATGTGGGCTATGGCGGTTTAGCGGTTAACACTAGAATAGATTTATTGCGGTGTGGGCTATGGCGGTTTAGGGGTTAATACTAGAATAGGTTTATTGCGGTGTGGGCTATGGCGGTTTAGGAGTCAATACTAGAATAGGTTTATTGTGGTGTGGGCTATGGCTGTTTAGGAGTTAATAGACTTTATTAGTTATTGTGGTGGGGGATTGCGGTTGACAGGTAGATAGACATTGCGCATGCGTTAGATGTTAGTTTATTTTTCCAGGCATTTTCGGGAGTTACGGTGCTCCCATACTCAGCGCAAGGCCTGCTACGGCTGCCTTTTATGGTGAGGTAAAAATGTTCCTCTCATTGTGACCAACAGAAAAGGAGGTATGGCCCATGAGTCCTCTGCAGAAGACAACAACACTTTGAACTGTGAAGTAAGTAAAATCAATTTTTGGTCCACCACATATCCCATGCTCTCACCATTGCAAGCAACCATCTTCACTGATCTCACAAAATCTGCACTTACGTCAGGGCTCAGGTTAGATGATAACTGCTTCCCTTTAGCGCACACAGCTTTATAAGTGAAAACAGTGAGTCCAGATGGAGTTAAATGCTCCACCAGATCACCAAACCTCTCTAGATAGAAAAAAAATTCTTCAAGGCAGCTAAGATTAATTCAGCACCATCTGCCATATTCTTGTGTATTTTAACCACATAATATTACGTGCGATAGCAGCATCCCAAGTTAACTCAAGCTGGGCACTAATTTTGAGATCCACCACTAAATGACTCTAGCCTTTAGCTTCTCGCTATTTTAGTATCCAACCCAAATAGAAAGCTCACTGTGGTCATGTACTTTTACTTCAGACTCTTACTTCAGACAACCATATTGATGAAATTCAGAACTGGATGGCAAAGTAAAAAGCAGATATATAAGTGCCAAATCTTTTTAGCAGCTTCTAAGATGGCTGCCCCTAGATGTCCCCCATCAGTGCTTTTATTTATATACTAATACGATATCTGTATTATTAATATTAAATTGATGATAATATTGCTAGCATGTAATGGTACAGAAGTCAGGAATTCTAATAAAATGTCCTAAAATTAAAACCTAAAAATTATGTGTTATGTTTAAGTATTTTAAGAATGTTACCCACTGTATTTTGAATATTGCTCATATTATTTATATACCCCAAATATGGCCACCTTGCATGGAGCTTACACTTGCCTAATATGTTTATGTGGGATTTCCATATATAGCATAAATGCCCCCATTACGAATATCGCTATTTGCCAAACTGCCATAGAAATAATGTAACCGGAAGTACAAATAACCGGAAGTAAACAAACATGACGTCACTTCCGGTCCGACGCTCACGAGTTTATAAACTGAGCGATCGGCAATGTATATTTCTAAAGATCTAGTGTGACAGAACTTTTCTTTTCTAAAAAATGGAACAATAGTGATCAGTAAAGAATATACTGATCAATTAGGCATGCAAAAACATTACCCAAAAACGGAAGCATAACAGTAATAGAACTTCTGTTTTTTTAGCGCCAAACCCGTTTTTTGGTGCCAAAACGAAGGTAATTCATTTGTTGTTGATATATATAAATAGAGCCACCAATACTCACCTTTAGTTAGTCTTGAGAAAGGCCTTTTATAGAGGCCGAAACGCGTTGACAAATTTGGTGAGCATTATTTCATATCTTTTCATATGTTAAAACGTTATTGCACTATGTTGTTGTTTTTTTAAATTACAGAGATAATCGAAGTTTACATTGCAAAGACCAAGCAAAGTCATCTAGCACATATAAGTCCATTATCATCACCCATATGGAGAAATTTATAAAGAGGATCATTCACTAATAACCAATATTTTTTCTCACTAAGTATCACTTGGATTTTATTTTAGTAATATTTACTTATATTTTTTATTATTTTTTACTTTTTCATTTTTTCATTTTTTCAGACACTTTCACACAATCTTACACATTTTAACACTTATCACCAGTGTTAGGGGGATCCCCCGTTCATATTACACTTTTATATATACACTTGGATTATTTCAATTGGATTTTATATATACTATTTTTTACTTGATTTTTCATCACTGTTTTTTCCACTGGATTTTTCACTGGATTTCTGGACTTGTCAGTTACAACTAAGAATTGCACCACAATTCCTTTGGACATTTTTTTAGAAACTTTTGTTCTTCTTAAGAGATCATTTAATGTGACTCTTATTCTGTTTATCCCCGTAATTGGTGATATTAATCTGTCGAATATTGTATTTTTATTGTATTTTTTATTGTATTTTCTACTGTACCGATTATGTATTTTTAACTATATGTTTTACTGTATCTCATTTTAGTATATGTTACATGGATCCATGGTTTTACTATATGTTCAAATAAATGTTTTGACTGCTATTTACTTTCCTGTTAGAATCTTCCTTTGCCTCTAGTTGGCGCTCTTGGATTATTTTATTAATATTTTATTAATTCTAAAATTAAAACCTTCAAAAATTATTTAGACTCTAATTCCTTTTTGTAACTAGAAAAAGAGACATGGTGCCAACAGTGGAAAAACCCCACAGTATGAAAATTGTAAAGTTGAGTGGTAGAAAGTAAGGAAGGCAGAAACACTGCAGACTGCACCTGCTGCCTGCGTAATATCCTGTTGAATATTTGTATTTTTGAATTAATAGTCATAAAAATATAGCCTTGCTTTCTATCAATCAGAGTTTTTTTTTCCTTTTAATTATGTGTGAACTGAATGCTCTGGATATGTAATTGTTGAGAAGAACTAATCTCAATTTGTATTATGAAGTCTCTTTATTTTGTAAATTTCTAAAATGTACAGTTATTTCTTAGGTGTACTCTGTAGTTTCAAGCCTAGACATGTGCACAGGCGAAACATTTGTCTAAGCTGCACACTATATGCACAGTAAAATATTTGATACAACTGTTAAGTTAATGGGCTCCATATATTATAGGCCAGGGGGACATGATTCACATCTAACATTGTTCAAGCATTGCGCAAGCAATTCTTGTTCAATATCATGCTTGCTTGTTGGCGGCCAGTCAGCTGCTGGCAGGAGATGTCAATTTCAATTTGGTGGGCAGGTTAAGCAGCAGTGGTCTTAAGATCCCTGCTACTTAACTATCTTTCAGGCTACAATTAATTAAAAATAGATATCCGTACTCCTTAGCTGTAAGCTTATATCTCCTTTATTAGCAACAACATATACAACCTCTTACAAGTTTCACGCCCAAAGGCACTTCATCAGAGTTTCACAGAAGGACGTAATTAACAAAATTGTATCCTTCAGACTAGACTTAAATGCCAGGGCTTTGAATCAGCTATCACTGCTTGGTAAATGGAGCTCACTGTTTTTGTTCTTTATGTGTGGTATCTAATATTTTTGCCCTTTAAAATTCACTCTGAATCACTTAAATGATCTTTTCCAGCTTTTCATTGGACTAGTAAGTATCAAGCCAATACTTTTGTCCCTAAGGTATAAACTATATGTAAAGTTATTCCTGCAACATATTATGAGGCCTATTTATCAAATGTTTGTCGGACCTGATCTGACAGTGTGGATCAGGTCCGACAGACAACGCTGAATGTGGAGAGCAATACGCTCTCCGTATTCAGCATTGCACCAGCAGCTCACAAGAGCTGCTGTTGCAACACAGCCCCCTGCAGACTTGCGGCCAATAGGCCGCCAGCAGGGAGGTGTCAATCAACTCGATCGGGTTGAATTGTGGCGATTCCTGTCCGCCTGCTCAGAGCAGGCGGACAGAGTTATGGAGCAGCGGTCTGGTTAATCTGAAACACGGGCCCTGAAGCTCCGTAACGAGCCTGATAAATTGGCCTCTATATGTCAAGTCAATTTTTTTTTATATAACTATTCCATTGTCATCTAGGACTCCTAAGGAATATGCACACACATCTGCATGTTTTACATACTGCTGACTCATCACAATGTGTATAAGGAAACTTAGACAACTTTGCTATTTTCTGGCACCTTTCTGTTTATTTTGAAGTATTGCTCCTGCTTGCCTATTATGTTTCTTTCTAGCTTTTTGCCTTTGTGTATTTGTGTTAACCCTGTGTGTTGTTAATTGCATGTACCTGCTGGTTCTGTTCTTGCCTAATGTACATGCTGGTCTACTACTTGCCATTACCTGCCTTTGGTGATTACAGGGTTGTTACCTGCTTATTGTACCTGCTGGTCAGCTACCGCTCAGTTACTTGCTAGGCCTAACCATTAGTCGTTTCCCCTTTACAATGAAGTATTTATGATAATGCACATTCATTTCATCACTAACATATCTAAAGCTCTCTGTGCCCCGCTGGCTCATTCATAACTACTTTTGTTTCCATCACATCACTTCGGTCTTGACACAGTTTACCCTCTTTTTTATTTTGGGTTTGTATTAGTTTTCCAGGTCATAGGATACATTTTTCTTTGTGTGTTAGTGTTTGCATGTTAATCGGTTGTCACTGCTTCGTATCAGGCCAAATAATCTGTTTGCTCCTAAATGTGGATGAATTTGTTTTAGGGTAACAAATAAGTTACTAGTAACTTTCTTTCATTTATCATTCATATTGTCATGTCCCTTTGTTTCTGCTCTATATATTTTGTCTCTTTTCTTCAGTAGTGCTGGTTGGATTATTTACCCACTTATCATTCTATAAGTTTGATTAGTCTTATTGTTTTATTTCTGCATAGGTTGAGCAAAGAAAAAAAGGACATTTAATATGGGTGCAGTGATTTATATTTCATGGTTCATCTTCTTAGTATTTACCATATGATTTTCTACTTTACAATTAGACTGGAAAGAAAGGACATGAGCCAACATGTTATTACTATATGTTAGTCTAAATTTACTGCACACATTTCTGACTGTCTAACAGCTAGCCATAAGGTACAGCTATTATTTAGGGAGTCAAATAACTAAATACCAAAGGTGCCACTAAAAGTGTCAACACTTACACTATATGGTCAAAAGTCTGCAGAGTTCAAAACTGCGTCTGAAAGCAACATCAGCACAAGAACCATGTTTTAAGACTTTCATGAAATTGGTTTCATTGGCTAAGCATCCATAAACAAGCCTCATATTAACATGTATAATGCCAAGCATTGGCTGGATGTAAAGCACACCACCTCTAGGCACTGGAGCAGTGTAAATGTTCTATAAAGTGATAAATGATGCTTCACTATCTGGCAGCCTGATGGAAGAATCTGGGGTGGTGGACAGAAGAAAAGTTCTACCTAACCTAACCTAATAGTGCCTACTGTAAAGTTTGGTGCAGTAGGGATATTGCTCTGGGTCTGTTTTTCAGGGTTTGGGCTATTTTAAGATGTTTCCAACTTTGTGTCAACAGTTTGGAGAATGCCCTTTGTCATTCCAGTATGACTGTGCTCCTATGTCAATGAAGACATGGTTTTATGAATTTAGTGTGGAGGAACTTGATTGGCCTGACCTAATTTCCACTAAACACATTTGGGATGAACTGAAACGCTAAATGGGAACCAGACCTTCTTCTCCAACATAAATGTGGGACCTCACAAATGTTCTTTTGACTGAATGGATACAAATTCCAACAGACATATTCTAAAATCTTGTGGAAAACATTCCCAAAAGAGTTGAAGCTATTATAGCCTCAAAACATTGATAACCAATATTAATTTTACAATACACCCCAAGTCTATTAATAAAGGGATTTAGTGCACTCATGCTATCCAACATGTAAAAGTTAGTGTGCCCTAGACTATCGCTCAAGCATTCAAAAATAACTTTGGAGTTGTATTATGAGTGCAAAATATAGAAATGCAATTGATTGCGCTTGAGTAATGTTAACACCTAGTAGCACTAATATTTTTGTGCTACACTTGTAATCTAGCCCTCTGGAAAAGTTAGCTTTAAAAAAGCAATGCACTACTGGAACCCAACTGAATGAATCTGGTGAGCCAATTACAAGAAACATATATAGTAAGCCACCAGTCTGCAGGTAGTTTCTAATAGTGAATTGCAGCTCCTGAACCTACCTAGGTATGCTTTTCGACAAAAGATACCAAAAGAGTGAAGTACGTTTGATAAAGAAGTACATTTAAAAGTTTTTTAAATGCTCCGAAACATGAAAGTTTAATTTTGACTTTCATTACTCTTTTTTCATGTGGAATGTACAACAGAATAATTATTTTCTATTATAAAACTATTTCTTTGTCCACTTATTTGCTGTGCAGAACAATTTGAAAGAGAACTGGTAAGTGTAATATTCTACCTTGAACTTTAAAGTTAATCTTTCTGAATAACAGATATATTACACATTGATTGCAGCACATCAACTATAATTTGCTCATTAAGGTCAAGGTGTTTTCAGAGATTTGCAAATGAGAATAATCTGGTTTTATAATATGTAATGCTAATACTAGATTTATGAGTGGCAACATTTTTTACAGTGCAAGTTAGTGACCGTAAAGGGACATTAATATATATTTTTTATACATACACTGCATACATTAGTATGGTTTTGCAGACTAGGGGGCATATGTATCAAGCTCCGTATGGAGCTTGATGCCCCATGTTTCTGGTGAGCCTGCAGGCTCGCCAGAAACACCAGTTATGAAGCAGCGTTCACAAAGACCACTGCTCCATAACCTGTCCGCCTGCTCTGAGCAGGCGGACACATATCGCCGGAAATTAACCCGATTGGGTTGATTGACACCCCCCTGCTGGCAGTCGATTGGCCACAAGTCTGCATGGGGCGGCGTTGCACCAGCAGCTCTTGTGAGCTGCTGGTGCAATGCTGAATATGGCGAGCGTATTGCTCGCCGTATTCAGCGATGTCTGTCGGACCTGATCCGCACTGTCGGATCAGGTCCGACAGACATTGATAACTAGGGGCCTAGGGACGTACCCATCAAACAGCATTATAAGTAATGTTTATTTATTTCCTTTTCTGTAGCCAATTAGGGACAGTTATAAATGAGTTCTAGTAATGATTAAACAATCAGTTTGTAAAATGTTGAAAATTAAGGGTGCTTGGATCCTGCAGTATGCCCTCCAGTCTCTCTGGGACAGTGAAAAAACAGTTAAATTAAAGGAAATGCTAGAAAACTAAATAATGAAAGCATATTATAATAATGTATTTTGTATAATTAAACATTTTGGGCTAGATTTATCATTGTTCCCGGTTGGTTACAGGCTGGCTCATCCACTTGTAATATCAGTTTGTGAGTTCAAGAAACTCTATCAATAGCATTCCACTTTTAATCTAGTTCCTTATTTTTTGAGCCGAATGTCATTTTAAAAAAGAATCAATAAATTAATTATTTAATTAATAAATGTACCATTTAGCCTAGAAATTGTTTGACAAATACTCTTACCTATATAAATTTGTGAGTAGAATCTTTTGAATGTCAGTCACACTACAGACCAAAGAGAAATCTAGTATTAAAAAATAATAAATGCCCTTAACATTAATTATTAGGCTAATTAATACCATGTTGACTAACTTATGAAAATCAGAATATAATCATATTTTTAATCTACAATGTTAGCTTCACTATTATAGCAATGAATATGTTAAGATAATTTTTATGTCATTTCCAAAATATAATTTCACATTCCTTTAATTAATTAATGTTGAACTCTCTGCATTTCAAATAAAAACGCATGTATGTTTGTAAAATATGTAAAAAAAAGTCTCTTTATGAGTCATTCCCTTTGAGACAGGCAATCACGCAGTTTGAATTTTTCAAGATTTATGACACTATTTGGATTTCTTCTATTTTATAGGATTTTATTTGGAAAATATGATGAATGAATATTAAGAAGCCTTGAAACAATTAATTTCCAAATTTAACATATTAAGTTTTGAGAATGTTTATTATTCAAGTTTTTATTTTCTTATTTTAAAGTAATTTTTAAAAGGGGTAAAACTAGAAAAATGTGATAAATAATGTCAGTAGATAGTCAAAAAAATGTAATTACTGATATATTTGGATGTACATGGGGATAGTTTCAAAATATAATAAATTATAGCAATAACCTTTAAATTTTAATCCCTTTGCTACTCAGAATTTCAGAGAAAAACTTGCCCAAAAACAAGCTTTTTTTACAATTTACTTATCAAAATTAATGGGGGCCGATTTATCAAATGCCATGCGGACATGATTCGCTGCAGCGAAACATGTCTACCTGGCATCGCTAAATGTATTTCTGGTGAAATGCTTGTGCAATGCCGCCCCCTGCACATTTACAGCTAATCAACCGCTAGCAGGGGGTGTCAATCATCCCGATCGTATCTGACCTCTGAGGTGGCGGATGAGTTAAGGAGCAGCGGTCTTCATAAATCTACCCCATGGTATTGACCTAGGCCCATATGATATATTTTGATATATAAAAATTGTTCCCTTTTTCAAAAACTTTGGGTTACTCACTGAAATTATTTACATATTGCTTGTGCAGCCATAATGCTAATGGTTGTAAAAGCTTCTCTGGGATCCTTTTTGTTCAGAAATAGCAGACACGTATGTCTTTGCTATTGCCTTTTGGTAATTAGAAGGCAACAAACTGTAACTGTGCACCACAATTCTGAAATTCCCGGCAGTGAAGTGATCAATTAGTTAGCCAATCCCTGCAATCATTTTTAGAGTCCTCAAAAGAAACGTGGATGCTGGCTTCTTTAAAAACTAAAAACTTTATTAAGACCAAATTACAAAATCACAGCAAAAGATGAAGAAAAATTGAGCGTAGCTCCAGATCGGCTTACACATTTTGGTGGATAGCTGTAATCATAGCCTGCACAAATGTGTACTCAGTGAATATTTAAATGAGACCCTTATTGGTGATTGGTTAAAAACATTTGCATGAGATTCGCCCTTTTCTTAATTGTACACATACATCTGCTAAGTAACTTAATACATCCTAATTTCGATACAAAGATTCAACAGTTTTAAGTGATACATATCATGTACATATACATATTATACACATTTCACCTCTAAAGCCGAATTATACCTATTTACAAAAACTGTATATATTCAGCTAACTCCAAAATATAGAAATATGAAAATATGAAAAAGTTTATATAAGAAGAACTTTTACATTATTACAAATAAAACCAATTGGAACACTAAGGACTAAAAACAGACAATCTGCTCTTGTATTTATCAATACACTTCTTACTGTTGTAACATTATCCTAGGTAAATATATGTATATGTTTATATTATATGTGTTATTTTGTAATCATATTGCTTCACTGTTTTGACCATGTTTATAAAAAGCCTAGCGAAAGTATATAAATCTGAAATAGATGGAACTCATGAGTATAACCATTGAAAATATACAAAAAAAAATATATATTATATATATATATATTTTTTTTGTACATTTGCTATGGTTGTTGAATTTGCACTTATATACTCATGAGTTCAATCTATTTATATATATAGAGTGTCTGAACCCAGAAAGAACGCATGAGTTCCACTGTTCCCAATAGTTTCTAAGATCATAGATAGAGTATAGTCCCAAAGGTAGCCTTGTCTTAAGTTTAAATATCCAATACATTTCTCTTTTGCATAATAATTGATCTAGATCACCTCCCCTCTCAGACAGCCTGACTTTCTCAATAGCGCACCATTCAAATTACCTCAAGTTACCATTGTGCTTGCAAGAAAAATGCTACACCAGAGGAGTTGAAGATCTGCCAAATTTAATAGTGGAGAAATGCTCTCTCATACGGGAACGGACATCACAAGATGTTACCCCTACATATTTTACATTACAGCAATCACAAGGGATAAGATAAATAACATCCACAGTTGTAAAATTCAAGCATGATTTGATTGAAAATTCTTGATTAATGGCTGTAGATTGAAATTATTAATGTACCTGTACGTATTTGTGGAGTTAACACCTATAGTTTACACATCTGTACATACCTAGGTGTCTTAACCAAGAACTAGCTAGTTAACTAGCTAGTTTCTACCTCTTTCAAATGGGAAGGGGACAAAGGCCCCCAATAGTTAGACATTTCTTGTAAGAGCATTTAAGCAAACTTGGCCTCCATGGCAATACCGCACCTTTGGAGATAAAAAAAAACTTTTCAAATTCAAAGTAATTGTGAGTCAACTAAAACAAAGCCACTATCTCAATAAAGGTTTGAAACTCCCCTGAATAATCCTTACAGTTAGTCAAAAAGAAATGTAAAACCTCAAGGCCACTTTTATGAGGGATACTGTAGATGAATACATAGACACCGCATCCACCATCAACCAAGTATAAACTTCCTTCCATTCAATGTTATCTGTAATTTTCAAAACATGTTTCATGTCATGAAGATAAGAGGGCAAAGACATGACTAGAGGCTGCAGAAGTGAGTCAAGCCATTGAGATAAATACTCAAGTAAGGAGTCTATCCCAATCACAATAGGCCTACTTTGTATGTTAATCAGGGATTTGTGCCCTTTTGGGAGATAATGGAATATCAGTGTTTTAGGATATTGGACATTGAAATATTCTACAGTATTTTTGTCCAAAAAAAATCTGATTTAAAACCATCATCTAAAATTTGTTGTAATTATTTTCTGTAAAAATGGGCAGAATCCCTATTAATTATCATATAGTCTCTTTCATTATGTAATTGACGTATAGCTTGTTGTATGTAATAGGTTTTATTTAAAACTACTATAGAACCTTCCTTGTCTGCTGGCCTTATCACTAGTTCTTTATTTTCCTGAAGCTGTATTCAAGCTTTGTCAAATTTTGTGAGACATTACCCAAAGTATACTCAAGGAGACTAAAGTCCTGTGTTTACTCTATTGAAAAATGTCTCCAAAATTGTATCCCTACTTTGAATGGGATAGAATCTAGATTTGTTTTTAAAAGACTGCCATTCACATGTCAGCCTCGTGCCAGTATTTCCTTCATTATACAAATGTTGCAAGATCACATGTTTCTTCAAAATTAGTTGATGTCAAATTAAAAAAAAAAAGTGTATCATTAAGAGCATTCCCTAGATGCCTAGATGCTGAGTTTCCTCAAACCTGGGACCCCAAAAAATATTTTCATAATGTTAAGTTTCTAATCAGTTTATTCACATCAATGATAGTTTGGAATATATTAAAATTAGTCATAGGTGCAATGTTTAAACTATAACCAAGTACTTTATATTGAATTGAATTCAAAATAGTAGTAACTACATTTATGACATTATTAATTTGTATTTACTCTGTGGATGATTCATCCTAAGATGATATCTGTCTTGATTTGAATTTGTACTTTGACCTCCCCCTGCCGGTACCCCTATATCTAAGGGAAAATCCTGATCTAGGTTATCTTTAACAGGCTGCTTTCATGCCTGATGGCATGGGCTCAGATAATTGTGGCTCAATTCCTTGATATTTGGATATAGAGTTCCTGCTATTCATAATTGAAAAAGATTTCTCCTTAAGTCTTACTGATAATTCTACATTCTACATTTTAACAAAGCCGGCATCCACTTTTCTTTTGAATGCTATTATACTTGCATTCTGGCTTTGTTACTGTGTAGTGGACAGTGCTGGGGACACCGGCAAGTGTACAAGCATTGAGGACGTAATTGTTTTGGCCTAAAGCTGGGGGATACATCATAGACGGAGGATGGGCAACATGTGAGGAATTGCTAGCGAGTTAAGTATGTAGGTTTGTCTACATCCACACAATTCTCAATTACTTTAGAACAAGAAGAGTTTTAAATTTCCAACATACGCCCTGTACTATACCAGAGTGAGATGCCTAAAGATGCCCTTCATCCCATGGTAGGAAAGCATTTCTGTTCCACTTGTATAGCAGTTTTTTGCTAAGAATTAGGGTAAAGGGTTGAGGTCTCCTTGAATTGAATACATGTATGATCAAAATAGAGAACTGGTCTATTGGATACAAGTCTTCTTTGTCCCCCTCTGATTTAATGTTTTATAGTGTAGTGGCCCATTCTTCTCTCTCCCTTAAAAACGTATATACCATAGTATAGATTCTCATCCATTCCTCCCCCACTGCCACTATGTCGCCAACTCACCTCTTGCTTACCCATTCACACCCTCCACCGACACAAGTGGATTGTTACCAATAGTGACACAGACAGTTTCAACACAAATAGTAATACCAAAGGATATACACACATATTTCCCAGTTTGTGATACAAAAAAGTAACAAAATTACCAGTGTATGTTAAATAAGTTGTCTGTTAATATATGTAATCAATGGAGAATCATAAAAATAGACTTACATATATTTAAACTGATTACTGTTTTATCATAAGGTTCCAGTTAATACCCTGAGTAAAATATATTGGGAAATAGATTTAAATCCTCGTATTTAAACTGATTACTGTTTTATCATAAGGTTCCAGTTAATACCCTGAGTAAAATATATTGGGAAATAGATTTAAATCCTCTTATTTAAATGCATGAAATCTCCTGCATTAATTATAGTTATACTTCTGTAATCTTGGTAAATTTCAGCCATTACCTGCATTCATTTTAGTTAAAGTTATGTGATCTTGGTAAATTTCAAACAACCAAAATCAAACTATTTTATTCCCCTGTGTAATATTAGGCCCAATCCCCTGTGCAATTTTTGACCAAGTGACTAAAATGTATATGCACTTTATTCTTAAGTGTAGTCAAACTTGGAAATGTTGTGAAGGTAGTAACACACAAACACAGAACTCAATAGTAAGGTCAAAATGCCCTAAAAAGGAACAGACAATGGACACACACAAACTCAAACACAAACATGCACATACACCCAAGGAAACACCCACAGAGACAGCCTCAGAAAACACACAAAGACATACACACTCACAGACACCCACATAAAGCACACAAAGACACACACACACACACAGAAACTCACAGAAAACACACATGCTTCAGACAGAGCATATAATTAAAAAAAAAAGTTTCAAATTTACTTCTATGATCAAATTTGCTTAATTTTCATGTTATACAGAAACATCCATATAGGTAGATTTCACATGTCTGAAGCACTAGATGTTAGAAAATAGTAAATAGTAACAGTAAAACACTTCCTGTTAGTGATAAAAATATGGCAACTAACATGTTAAACAAACATAATTAATAAAATCAAATCCCTTAGTACATACATACAGTGACACCAGTGATATAAGTATGGGGACAAACAGTGGATCAAACTTTGTCTTATTATGTACATAAGTTTCACATTTCCTTGTCAAATGGCCCCATAAACATAGGGGCAACAGGTGAAGCCTGGTTAAGTATTATACGATTAACACAATCCTACCAGAATTATAGTGAGTCTAATTCATGTAGCGTATAAGTAATCTCAACTGATTTGAAGCAGCACCTTACCTTACTTATTAATGTAATCTATCTTTGCAGATCACATACATTCTCACTCAATTGGATGTCTCAGAGACAAGGATACTTCCTGTTTGCACGTCATCATGACGATTACATACACGCCCACTATGTGTTCAAAAGACAGCTGGATATAATAACAAAAAGGCAATAGTGTGAGCGTTACTAAGTTACTTGTAAATGCTACCTTAATAACCATAGGGAAAATTCATGTAGCGTATAAGTAATCCCAACTGATTTCAAACAGCATCTTACGTTACTTATTAATGAAATCTATCTTTGCAGATCACATATGTTCTCACTCAATTGGATGTCTCAGAGACAAGGATACTCCCCTTTGCACATCAACATAACGATTACATACACGCCCACTATGCATGTCAAAAGACAGCTGGATGCAAAAAAGGCAATAGTGTGAGTGTTACTAGGTTACTTGTAAATGCTACCTTAATAACCATAGGGCAAATATTCAATATCAGTGTGTATGTTAATCCATATCATCAGAGTAACGTGTAAATTAACAATATTATAAGAATACTATAAGGGCTCAACATATATATTCAATACCATTGTGTATGTTAATCCATATTATCTATATTATCAACCTAGTGATATGAGGGTTTAGCATTTGCGGCGAACACCATCTCTAAGCTGACATCTCTCTAAGTGACATCTTTAAGTGGCAGTGCTAATAATTAGTCAAGATCTACAAACAGGACAGAATGCTACTTATTCAAGCCTAAACTAAGCCTGCTATTTCATTCACTTTCAGGTATGTCCCCTATCCAAACTGCTGTTTCTTCCTGGATCTTTTTTAACACTGCTTTATAACATTCTATGGTATGTCCCCTATCCAAACTGCTGTTTCTTCCTGGATCTTTTTTAACACTGCTTTATAACATTCTATGGTATGTCCCCTATCCAAACTGCTGTTTCTTCCTGGATCTTTTTTAACACTGCTTTATAACATTCTATGGTATGTCCCCTATCCAAACTGCTGTTTCTTCCTGGATCTTTTTTAACACTGCTTTATAACATTCTATGGAATGTCCCCTATCCAAACTGCTGTTTCTTCCTGGATCTTTTTTTAACACTGCTTTATAACATTCTATGGAATGTCCCCTATCCAAACTGCTGTTTCTTCCTGGATCTTTTTTAACACTGCTTTATAACATTCTATGGTATGTCCCCTATCTAAACTTCCTTCTATGCCTGTATCTGATCACACCCTGTCCCCAGCATTTGCATTTTCTAATTTTTTAACTTAGCTTAATTAATTGACTAAAACCCACCCAATTTTGTTTTATGTGCATCTATCCCTTTGATCTAGTTTTAGTTCTTAATTGTCTCACCTGTGTGTTACTCGTGTCCCTTTCTCCATTTAGTTAATTGATCTAAATCAGCTGTCTTCAGAAGCCCTATATATTTAAGATCAGCTTCAGGGAAAGCATTTGCAGGGTTTAGCATTTGAAGAGAACACCATCTCTAAGCTGCAATCTCTCTAAGTTACATCTTTAAGTGGCAGTGCTAAGAATTAGTCAAGATCTACAAACAGGACAGAATGCTACTTATTCAAGCCTAAACTAACCCTGCTATTTCATTCACTTTCAGGTATGTCCCCTATCCAAACTGCTGTTTCTTCCTGGATCTTTTTTAACACTGCTTTATAACATTCTATGGTATGTCCCCTATCCAAACTGCTGTTTCTTCCTGGATCTTTTTTAACACTGCTTTATAACATTCTATGGTATGTCCCCTATCCAAACTGCTGTTTCTTCCTGGATCTTTTTTAACACTGCTTTATAACATTCTATGGTATGTCCCCTATCCAAACTGCTGTTTCTTCCTGGATCTTTTTTAACACTGCTTTATAACATTCTATGGTATGTCCCCTATCCAAACTGCTGTTTCTTCCTGGATCTTTTTTAACACTGCTTTATAACATTCTATGGTATGTCCCCTATCCAAACTGCTGTTTCT
The DNA here is from genome assembly GCF_027579735.1 of Bombina bombina. NCBI lineage: Eukaryota > Metazoa > Chordata > Amphibia > Anura > Bombinatoridae > Bombina > Bombina bombina. The sequence goes on along the minus strand of NC_069503.1, from coordinate 389,341,750 downwards.
TCCTGGATCTTTTTTAACACTGCTTTATAACATTATATGGTATGTCCCCTATCTAAACTTCCTTCTATGCCTGTATCTGATCACACCCTGTCCCCAGCATTTGCATTTCCTAATTTTTTAACTTAGCTTAATTAATTGACTAATTCTCACCGAATTTTGTTTTATGTGCATCTATCTTTTTGATCTAGTTTAAGTTCTTAATTGTCTCACCTGTGTATTACTCATCTCCCTGTCTCCACTTAGTTAATTGATCTAGCTCAGCTGTCTTCAGAAGCCCTATATATTTAAGATCAGCTTTAGGGAAAGCATTTGCAGAGAACACTATCTCTAAGCTGCCATCTCTGTAAGTGACATCTTTAAGTGGCAGTGCTAAGAATTAGTCAAGAATTGAACAAGATTTGAAGAAGATTTGAGGGAAGTTAAATATTTTCAATTTAAAACAAAAATTTTGCACTTGAAATTCTGCTATGTTTTCAGAACTACTTTTCCTTTTAACAGCCTCATGCCTACTCCAGAGGCATGCTCACATGCTCATACCTTACCCTTCTCCACATGCAGTTTATATATGCCCCTCTCTCCTTTCCTCTCCTTACCTTAGCTCTCATGAACTACTTTCTAATTTAAAATCTATGTCACTAAACTGCACCACCTCACAGAAATGCCCCCACTGCTATAAATCTCATTCTCACCTACTCTTACTTTCCATCTTGCTGCTATTAGCATCAGGTGACATCTCTCCAAATCCTGGGCCCACACTCATTCCCACCATTACCCAATCACGCACTCCTTATAGTAACTTTAATAAAAGCAACACACATAACCTCATCTCCATCAAATGCATCCCATACACACACACTCCTTTCACTTGCGCACTATGGAACTCTTGCTCTGTCTGCAATAAACTTCCAACCCTTCATGACCTGTTTATTTCAAATTCTTTCCCTTCTGCACTCACACATGGTGGTCTTCACTTTAGCCATACCTCTAGGCCAGATGAGAAATGTGGCGGTGGTATTGGGATCCTGCTCTCCCCTTCTTGCACTTATCAGTACCTACCTCCAATCCCATCTCTCTCCTTCTCTTCCTTTGAAGTCCACTGTATTCGCCTGTTCTCCCCCCCTCTCCCTCAAAGTGGCAGTCATCTATCGCCCTCCCGGACCTACCTCCCATTTCCTTGACAACTTTGTCGCCTGGCTTCCTCACTTTCTCTCTACAAATATACCAACCCTAATTCTTGGGGACTTCAACATTCCCATTGACAACCCATCTGCCCCTGCTGCCTCTAAACTTCTTTCACTTACATCCTCCTTCGGTCTCTCACAATCCACCCTATTCCCTACCCACCATGATGGACACTCCATCGACCTGATATTTTCCTACCTCTGTTCTACAGGGAGTGCAGAATTATTAGGCAAGTTGTATTTTTGAGGATTAATTTTATTATTGAACAACAACCATGTTCTCAATGAACCCAAAAAACTCATTAATATCAAAGCTGAATAGTTTTGGAAGTAGTTTTTAGCTTGTTTTTAGTTTTAGCTATTTTAGGGGGATATCTGTGTGTGCAGGTGACTATTACTGTGCATAATTATTAGGCAACTTAACAAAAAACAAATATATAGCCATTTCAATTATTTATTTTTACCAGTGAAACCAATATAACATCTCAACATTCACAAATATACATTTCTGACATTCAAAAACAAAACAAAAACAAATCAGTGACCAATATAGCCACATTTCTTTGCAAGGACACTCAAAAGCCTGCCATCCATGGATTCTGTCAGTGTTTTGATCTGTTCACCATCAACATTTCGTGCAGCAGCAACCACAGCCTCCCAGACACTGTTCAGAGAGGTGTACTGTTTTCCCTCCTTGTAAATCTCACATTTGATGATGGACCACAGGTTCTCAATGGGGTTCAGATCAGGTGAACAAGGAGGCCATGTCATTAGATTTTCTTCTTTTATACCCTTTCTTGCCAGCCACGCTGTGGAGTACTTGGACGCGTGTGATGGAGCATTGTCCTGCATGAAAATCATGTTTTTCTTGAAGGATGCAGACTTCTTCCTGTACCACTGCTTGAAGAAGGTGTCTTCCAGAAACTGGCAGTAGGACTGGGACTCCATCCTCAACCCGAAAAGGCCCCACAAGCTCATCTTTGATGATACCAGCCCAAACCAGTACTCCACCTCCACCTTGCTGGCGTCTGAGTCGGACTGGAGCTCTCTGCCCTTTACCAATCCAGCCATGGGCCCATCCATCTGGCCCATCAAGACTCACTCTCATTTCATCAGTCCATAAAACCTTAGAAAAATCAGTCTTGAGATATTTCTTGGCCCAGTCTTGACGTTTCAGCTTGTGTGTCTTGTTCAGTGGTGGTCGTCTTTCAGCCTTTCTTACCTTGGTCATGTCTCTGAGTATTGCACACCTTGTGCTTTTGGGCACTCCAGTGATGTTGCAGCTCTGAAATATGGCCAAACTGGTGGCAAGTGGCATCTTGGCAGCTGCACGCTTGACTTTTCTCAGTTCATGGGCAGTTATTTTGCGCCTTGGTTTTTCAACACGCTTCTTGCGACCCTGTTGACTATTTTGAATGAAACGCTTGATTGTTCGATGATCACGCTTCAGAAGCTTTGCAATTTTAAGAGTGCTGCATCCCTCTGCAAGATATCTCACTATTTTTGACTTTTCTGAGCCTGTCAAGTCCTTCTTTTGACCCATTTTGCCAAAGGAAAGGTAGTTGCCTAATAATTATGCACACCTGATATAGGGTGTTGATGTCATTAGACCACACCCCTTCTCATTACAGAGATGCACATCACCTAATATGCTTAATTGGTAGTAGGCTTTCGAGCCTATACAGCTTGGAGTAAGACAACATGCATAAAGAGGATGATGTGGTCAAAATACTCATTTGCCTAATAATTCTGCACACAGTGTATATCTGACCTCACCTGTCGCCCCTTTCCCATTTCAGACCATCACCTGGTCACCTATATTATTAATGCAACAGTTAAACCAACTCCTCCATCCCGCTCCCGTAGCTGTAGAAATCTGCATGCTGTGGATCCGGTCCAATTTTCAAAAACTTTTCAAAATCTCCTCCCTCACACTTCCACTATAACCTGCCCTGATCTCACAACATCCCACTATAACAAAACTCTCTCCTCTGCACTAGACACACTTGCCCCTCTACAGCTGCGCAAAACATCACACTCTCAGTTGCAGCCCTGGCACTCTCAGCAAAGACGCTATTTGCAAAAATGCTCCCATACTGCTGAGCGTGTCTGGAGGAAAACTCACTCTGAACCTGACTTCATACACTATAAGTTTATGCTTCATTCATACACTTGTGCCCTTCACTTAGGCAAGCACACCTACTTCTCCTCCCTTATATCTACTCTTTCCTCAAACCCTAAATGACTCTTCTCCACCTTTAACTCTCTCCTCTACCCTCCTGCTCCACCCCCCTCATCTGTCTTTAGTGCTCAAGACTTGGCAGACTACTTTTTAAAAAAAACACATTCTATACAGAGCAACATCCCAACACCAACCTGCAATACTCCATCAACAGGCCCTGCTACTCCCTCTGCCACCCTCTGCATCCTCCATCCAGCCACTGAGAATGAAGTTTCCTCCTTGCTATCTTCCTCACGCCTCACTATCTGCCCTACTCGACCCTATACCTTCCCATCTAATACCCTCCCTATCTTCTACCCTGACTCCTGCTCTTACACACATCTTCAACCTATCTCTTTCTAACGGCTCATTCCCATCTTCTATCAAACATGCAAAAGTCATTCCCATACTCAAAAAACCCTCCCTTGACCCTAATTCTCCTGAAAGCTACTGCCCGATATCACTGCTCCCACTAACATCAAAACTCCTTGAAAAACTAGTTTACAATCGCCTAACCCACTTCCTGTCCGCCAACTCCTTGCTTGACCCCCTGCAATCCGGATTCCGCCCCAAACACTCAACTGAGACTGCCCTTACCAAGGTTATGAACGATCTTCTCTCTGCTACAAATATTGGCCACTACTCCATACTCATCCTACTTGACCTCTCAGCTGCCTTCGACACAGTTGACCACCCTCTCCTCCTACAGACCCTTAGCTATTTTGGCCTCTGTGGCACTGCTCTTTCCTGGTTTCGCTCTTATCTTTCTCACAGTTCTTTTTCTGTGTCATTTGCCAATGACTTCTCCTCTCCAATGCCTCTGTCTGTTGGAGTACCTCAAGGATCTGTTCTGGGTCCTCTACTCTTCTCCATTTATACTTCTTCTCTGGGTAAACTTATCAACAGTTATGGCTTCAAATATCACCTCTATGCTGATGGCATCCAGATCTACCTCTCCACCCCTGCTCTCTCTCCCTCTATCCTTTCTCATGTCAGCAACTGCTTATCTGGTATTTCTTCCTGGATGGCCTCTCACCACCTAAAGATTAACATGTCCAAGACGGAGCTCCTTCTTATCCCCCCCCCTCAAGCTCTACGCCGACCTGTGACTTCTCTATCCCTGTTTACGGCATCACCATTTCCCCATCGCCCCAAGTCCGCTGCCTCAGAGTTAAACTTGACTCAAATCTATCCTTCACCCCCCCATATCCAATCGCTTTCTACATCCTGCCGCAACCATCTACGCAACATTTCCTAGATTCGACCTTTTCTGTGCGCTAACACCACAAAGCAAATAATCCACTCCATTGTTATTTCCGGACTTGACTACTGCAATAACCTACTTACTGGCCTTCCTCTTTCCCGCCTCTCCCCTCTTCAATCCATCCTAAATGCCTCTGCCAGGCTGATCCACCTTTCCCGTCGCTCTGTATCTGCTGCACCTCTCTGCGAGTCCCTTCATTGGCTCCCCATACACAGCAGAATTAAATTCAAAATTCTCACCCTTGCATACAAAGCGCTCACCAACTCCGCTCCCCTCTACCTATCCTCTCTAATCAACAAGTATACTCCAGTCCGCCCACTAAGATCCAACAATGACCTGCTCCTTGCTTCTGCGACTATCACCTCCTCTCATGCTAGCCTGCAGGACTTCTGTCGTGTAGCACCTACCCTCTGGAACACTCCCCCTTGTGCTGTCAGGCTTTGCCCAAATCTTTCTTCCTTTAAATGCTCTCTGAAGACTTTTCTGTTCAGAGAAACCTACCACCCAACTCAATAATATTCCTTTTATCTAACAACATTTCCCTCCTCTAACTCTGCATTAACATCTTTCTCAATCTTGCAGTCCTCACCTCCTGTTTCTTAACCTCCTACCCTTCTAGATTGTAAGTTCCCACGTGAATAGGGCCCTCGATTCCTACTGTATGTGTTTGTAAATTCTGTCCTGTCTCTTATTGTTTTATTTAAATGATCTGTATCCATGGACAGCGTTGCGGAATATGATGGTGCTTCATAAATAAAGTATAATAATAATAATAATAATAATAATAATAATAATAATAATAATGATATAAGTGGAGAGTAACATATAAATTAATAATATTATAAGGGTACTATAAGGGTTTAAAATAAGGAACCATAGTGTATGTATCAACTGTAACTACCTACCCAAACTAATATTTACCAATATATAATAGTGTCATATAGAGAATGATCATAACTATGACACTTATTACCTGTTATAGTTACATCATAGTAACTTACAGTATGCTCCCTTCATATTCAAGAATATTATTATTCCCAGACTGTTAATATATATTACACTCCTCAATAGAATCCTATAGTGTGTAACCCAAATGAGTGGATATTATCATTTATATGTAGACCAAGACATCTAAGTACTCAAAAGATTATTTCAGGGAAGAGGCTAACTATGGACAATTAAAAGACTATCTCTCTCTCTCTCTCTCTCTCTCTCTCTCTCTCTCTCTCTCTCTCTCTCTCTCTCTCACTCTCTCTCTCTCTCTCTCTCTCTCTCTCTCTCTCTCTCTCTCTATATATATATATATATATATATATATATATATATATATATATATATATATATGTATATTTATATTAAGTCCTTATAGTATTTTTACAATATTGTTAATTTACACGTTACTCTCCGCTAACATCATATCGCTAGGTTGATGATAAGGATTAACATACACACTGATATTGAATATTTGCCCTAGTGTTGTTAAGGTAGCATTTACAAGTAACCTAGTGAGGCTCACACTATTGCCTTTTTGGCATCCAGCTAAGGTGCTGTTTCAAATCATTTGTTTTTACTTATACGCTGCATGAATTTGCCCTATGATTATTAAGGTAGCATTTACAAGTAACTTAGTAACGCTCTCACAATTGCCTTTTTGTTATTATATCCAGCTGTCTTTTGAATGCATAGTGAACGTGTATGTAATTGTCATGATCAAGTGCAAACAGGGAGTATCCTTGTCTCTGAGACATTAATTGAGTGTGAAAGTATGTGATCTGAAAAGATAGATTCCGTTAATAAGTAAGGTAAGGTGCTGCTTCAAACCAGTTGGTATTACTTATACGCTACATGAATTGGACTCACTATAATTCTGGTAGGATTGTGTTAATCGTATGATACTTAACCCAGCTTCACCTGTTGTCCTTATGTTTATAGGGTCATTTGACAAGGACATTTTAAACTTAAGTGTATAATAAGACAAAGTTTGATCCACTGTTTGTCCCCATTCTTATATCACTGGTATCACTGTATATATGCATTAATGTATTTCATTTTATTAATGATGTTTGTTTAACATGTTATATGACATATTTGTATCAGGAAGTGTTTTACTGTTACTATGACAACCCTTGGCGGGTTTTTTCTCATAGTGGGTGGGATAATATTAAGTATAAATTGTTTGTAATAAGATTCACAAATGTTGGTCTGATGAAGGGGTGAACACCTCAAAACATCACTTGGAAATGGATTAAAAGTTTTTTCACTTTATAAGACCAGAGAGTGCTTTGTTTTGCTGATATATATATATATATATATATATATATATATATATATATATATATATATAAAATGTCCAAATTACAGTGTTACCCTCCAAAGGTCATCCACCAAACAAACGACCGCACAAAATAACATAACACACATAACTAACTGCCCGTAAGTAATAAATATAAAACACATAACCGCCTGCACGAAGTATAACAAAAAAAACCTTAGCCTCCTGCACAAAGTATTAACAAACATCAAAACTGCCCACCCCACATCGCAAAATAATAAAGTAATTAACCCCTAATCTGCAAATAACATATTTAAAATATTAACCCCTTAACTGTCAACCTAATTAACCTATTAACCCCTAAACCGACAAACCCCACATCACAATAAACCTAATTAACCTATTAACCCCTAAACTGACAAACCCCCACATTGCAATAAAGCTAATTAACCTATAAACCCCTAAACCAACAAACCCCCATATTGCAATAAACCTAATTAACCTATTAACCCCTAAACCGACAAACCCCCCATCGCAATAAACCTAATTAACCTATTAACTCCTAGACCGCCAACCCCCCCACAATGCAAATAACTATTGTAATTGCTAAGCCCCCTAACCTAACACCCCCTAAATTAACCCCAATACTAAGTTACACTTAAATAAAACCTAACATTAAATTACAAAATAAAAAATCTAAAATTATAAAAAATAAAAAACTTTAAAATTACAGAAAAAAATAAATAAAATGTAAAAAATAAAAAAAATTAAACATAATCCCTATGAAAATAAAAAAAGCCCCCCAAAATAAAAATGCCACCTAAACTAAACTACCAATAGCCCTTAAAAGGGCCTTTTGTTGAACACTGAAGATTGAATGCAAGGTAACCCATAATTATTGGGGTACCTTGCATTCCAACTGGCTGAAATTTTGAAATCAGCCAATAGGATGAGAGATACTGAAATCTTATTGTCTGAGTTGAACAGCCAATAGGATTTCAGTTGCTCTAATCGTATTGGCTGATTTCAAAATTTCAGCCAATAGGAATGCAAGGTACCTCAAATTGATTGCAGTACCTTGCATTCAATCTTCAGTGTACAATGGACATCAGATGAAGAGGAGCCTCCATGCCACCGTGGAACGCCGCTGCCATAGAACGCTGCCGCCATTGAGGACCGCCGCTTAGGATCCACGTATCGGGGAAGACAGCTCCGCACCTCCGCTTCATGCCGCCTTCATTCTGGATGAAGATAGAAGATTATGGAGCCACCTGGAAGAAGACCTTGGGGCGTGTTAGTTTTTTTTATTTTGGGAGGTTTGGTTGGTGGGGGGTTTTACTGTTAGGGGGTAATTTTAGTTTAGGTTTACATTTTTTATTTTGGATAGTTTGTTTATTTTTTTCTGTAATTTTATTTTTTTATTTTTTGTAAATTTAGCTTTGGGGTTTGTATTTTTTAAACATAGACTGCCCTGTCTGGGCAGGTTTATCGCTTAGTATATATATATATATATATATATATATATATATATATATATATATATATATATATAGTTTTGATAGGTAAATAAAAAAAACAAGGCTCTATTTCTGTTCTGATGGAGTGATACAAAAATGCTAAAAATAAAACATCTACAGTACTTTAAGCATGTTTTTCTCTGAAATTCCTGGTTCTAAAGGGGTTAAAGGCCTCTTAACTTATCTCCTCTGCTGTGGCCTATTAGAGACAAATATAAATGAGATAGTATCAATCACTGTGTATAAAGTATCAGGGTTATTTGTGTTGAGGTCTGGAATATATAATTTAATCTCTCCATGGATTTGGAAAAAGCACATTTTTTAGTGTCAAGGTACAAGAATAAATAGAACAAAATAAAAAAAATATGAACGTCTATTGCAAAGTTATTTTTCCCAACATATAGTTACACTTTTTCTATTGCAATCTTAAATTAGTTCATGTTAACTCTGAACCTCTGAAGAGAAATATTAGTATTTCTTGTAAATTCTTTCTTATAACAATATGCAAACAACATAAGTCCTCTGCACTCTGCACTAATGTAAGGAATCAAGGAGCTTGTAAAAAAAAAAAAACTTTATTGAAAGATATTAATAACATATATGTGTCAGACCATCTATAGAATAACAGGGGCTATAAAGACTCCAGCTACCCAAACATGTTTTACCTGCACTTGATAACTGAGTCTTACAACAACATAATCTTACTTAGAATGAGAATAAATGTAATTAAAAACAGAAATTGTGTCCTCATGCAACTTTTATAAAAAACTAGACCAAGGGGTAGATTCATCAATATGCGGGCGGACATGATCCAGCTGCACCAGTTGCTTTTTAGGGAAAAACAACATCTTACAGCTCACTAAAAATATAGCATGAGTTTAATGAGATTAAATATAGGACTTAGTATCTCACTCTAACAAAGGATTACCTTTTGCAAAGAGTGCTAATCTTTCTAGTTTCTCTTCTCTCCGCTATCCCAGAGCTTATGTCCAGACTGACTGCTGAACATGCAGTCAATCCTTATTTATAGCTGCACATCTTAGGCAGGAACAGCTGAATGCTACAAGATCTGTGACAAAAAAAATGCTAATATCTTTATTTTTGGCAGCAGTTTTCACCCATCCTAAGCTATGGTTTCAAGTTGGAGCACCAGCTAAAATAAAGATGTCAAGAAAATGTAAAGATAGTTTTAAGAAGATGCTTAACAGTGCATCCATCCATAAAAGGTAAATAATACATTTATGTAAAGTGAAGCAGTATAGATGAGTTCTTAATTCACAATTGTTATGTAAGAACAATTTATAATTGCATTATTATAAACAGAGCAAATATTTACATCATATTTTAAAAGAAAAGGAAAATGTAAGTGCATGCTGGGAAATTAGCATAGGAAAAATCCAAGCTCTATGTCATGAAGGCCTCAGGATTTTAGGTGTAAGGTGTTATTTTTTTTCTCTTTGTACTAATCATTTTGTTTTTCCAGATTGAGTATTTTCTCTGTTGATCTTTAAAATTAGACCCCCTGCTGTAAATAGCTTGTAAATTCTACTTCACCAAATGTTATTACATATATCCAGAGTTCAGATGTACCAAGTCAGTAAAGGTGTCCTGTACCCAGAGAGAGCTGAGGTTGATCAAAGAAGACACCATAGTATATCTTTACACTTATGTGATTGGGTGTCCAAATATGATAGACATATTTGGTATCAAAATAATCCTCATTATGTGACAGGGACATTACCTATTGGTGTATATGAACGGGATATTCCAGAAAGTTATGAGTGGTACTATAAGTTTCAACAAGGGTTTCAGAGTTTTTATAAGCTGCTATAAAAGGGGCGAGAGGTTACTTACCTTGCCCACTATGAAAGGGGGCTCTCAGAAAACTGACCTCAGAAAAAAACTGGATTTAACTGTGATTTCAACACAATCATTTTGTAATTCTACATGGGAACCTGCTGAAACAGGGTGTCTGGCCATTTTCAATCCCATTGGCATGGAGCAGAGTCAATATACTTCAGGTAAGGTGGTGGCAGCAGAGGTAGTTCTGTGTTGGTGACATTAAAGGGGAGTTTGGGCATTTTTTCTAAGGTCTAGTACAGATTAGAGAGTATTTGTTAACCCTTGCACCCACTGAACTAAGTCACAATCTTGCCTGGAATGGCTAAATGGGGAGAAACTGGTTATTGTGGAAAGGGTCTGTTAATTCTTTCTGTACCAAGCAAGTGACTGGTGCTGGGTTGGATAATGAAATGGATAATAAAAACATAAATCAGGGGTGGTGGAGCTAGCAGCTGAGCAGAACAGTCGCATCTGCTCTGAGCTCCAGCTAAAGACAAGACATAAGGTTCCAAAATAGCCACACTACTTTCTTAAAAGACACTTTATTTACCCACAGACATAGACATCTTTTTATGTGGGCCAAATATGCCCTTAGATCACCACATGGAGATGCCGATCAATGAGGCCTGTGCGGCACCCCTAGTCCCACTCCTGCAGACAACCACACAGGTGATATATGGAAGCTGAGTGCCTGCATGTACTTGCCATTGTCAAATGGCATCTCTGCAATTCAGGGCACTTCACAATTGATACCGGGGCTTATAGCAGAGATCTAAAGTTGAAGGTGCTCCAGAGGCCTAAAACTAGCATGCTACTGACAGTTTCTGCTCCTCCTCTACAAGACCACACCAGATAGAGACAATAAAATGGAGGATCCCCATACCACAGTACGCTTGACGATCACTATGAAGTCGATTACCTCCCTTCTGAAAGATCTGTGCACTTGCTTGGATCATTATCAAGAGCTCTGTATAACTGCATTGCGGACCGCAGCCAGCTCACCTTCCAGTGTTGTGCTCATTGAAATCCTACCCACTTGCAGCAAAAACATGCTACGCACCTGGGGTGATGTTACAGGATCACAATTTCGCCCTCGAGCTTTGCCAAGCACTTTGCAGGTTAACAAAGCACATCAGAGAGAGAGTGAGCTCAACAAGGTCTCAAAGCAGAGGAAATGGTTAGGAGATGAGGCTAATCCCACCACACATGCTGTGGATGCACTAGTAGAATATGAGAAGCCGCTGAAGTCTGCAGGGACACATACATTTGCAAAAAAGGCTAGATCACACCGAAGGACATCACTGAATTGCCACACACAAGCTTTCACCGCTGTGAGACAAGGAGGATCCAGATATGGAAATCTTGAGTCTAATGACGAAGTCCCTCGAGTACCAAGTCAATTTAGGGTTACATTTCTCTGTGACACCAAACCGAATATTTCCACCCTCAGGAGAACTGGTGTGGGGTAACTTTCAATTATATTATTCATAAAACAGAGGCCGTGTAATTCTCGACCATCTGGTCTATGTTACTATAATGTACACTATGAGACCCTTATGGATTTACACTGTCTTGAACTCGGGGAGCTTAGTTCCCTATTTCTCATTATAGGAAAGCTTAAAGGGACAGTCTAGTATAAATTAAACTTTCATTATTCAGATAGGACTTTTAATTTTAATCAACTTTCCAATTTATTTTAGCATCAAATTTGCTTTTTTCTCTTGGTATTCTTAGTTTAAACTAAACATAGGTAGGCTCATATGCTAATTTCTAAGCCCTTGAGGGCTGCCTCTTATCACATGCTTTTTAAATCTGTTTTCAACACAAAGAGACAGAAAGTACATGTGGGCCATATAGATAACACTGTGTTCAGGCACAAGGGGTTATTTAAGATTTAGCACAATACAATGCTAAATTTAAGACAATAGATAATAAACAGTCACAGTCACAGTCATGTGATCAGGGGGCTGGAAGAAAGTTCCTAGATACAAGGTAATCACAGAGGTAAAAAGTATATCAATATAACTGTGTTGGTTATGCAAAACTGGGGAATGGGTAATAAAGGGATTATCTATCTTTTAAAACAATAACAATTCTATGGTAGACTGACCCTTTAAGCCCTGTCTGAATTAAAAATTGTTGGTTGATTGGGATTAATTAGGTGTATCTCTCTACTGTTTCTTCATTAACCAGAAACATTTGTTATATTTTATATTTCTACTGTTAATGTTTATATGGCCATATTATGCCTCTGGGGATCTTATACACTTTAATGTGTCATAGGTTGCGTTTGGTGCAGCTTGTTACCTTACGGAAGGGCCAGATTATCTCTTTATCAATAATAGCCTATGGGAAGTAAAATTATCCAATTTCAGCTTTTCAAAGAGACTGATAATTTCTAATCACAGTTTTTAATGCTCTGGAGGCTTGGTATAGTTTACATATATTTACTTAACTTTATTGCAAATTGGCTTATATACTCTGATTCTGTATGCCTCCTATAAGTTGGGAGTATTATCTCAATTATTTGTAGTATTCCATTGGTTTATTATTGCTCTCAATTGCAACAAATTTGGCTTTTATACCATGTAATATGTTCTATTTTGACATGTTAGTTTAATCTACAATTGATCAGCGTAGATTGAAAAATAGTATGCATTTAAGGTTCTCAAGACCCTTTGGTATGCCCTAACTTCTATATTAATTAAACTGCGTGTTGCACCACAAGATTCAGAAGACATCCCAGAGAAGCTGCCCCCAGCAAGAACTTTTTACAGCAGTCATTTTATGTGAGGGCAGGAGTTGGATAGTTATCCTGATATTTGCTTAGTGTAAATAGGATGTTCTATATGGTTTTTCCTCTCTCTTAGCATATGTGGTTATTCATATAGATAAATATATATAAATATAAACAAATATGAGATTGAAGGTTGAGTCACTATGGATCAATCTCCCAATAAGAGGAATTTTCGAACAGTTTGTTTAAAGATGGATCTTTCCTCTGAAATAAGGACAACAGTCACCAGAGTAGGCAGCGCTTTCCTCACACCTTAGTGTCAAGTGATCTAGAAAAAAATGTAGAAAATAGAGAGGTGCCTGTGTGTATCAACAGTGGAAAGATAAGGATACAATAAGAACCCCTGATTCAGGGTACTCACATTTCCTTGTAGATCTCAGACAGTGCTATTAGGCGCAGGCTGGGTATTTATGCAGCAACCCAGCTAACTGATCTCCCAGAACCAAATTAAAGAATTAGAAGAGAATTGTAATATAGTGGTAAAATCTGCCGACGGGATTATTATAATGAATAAAGGTGACTATTTAGGAATGGCCATTAAACTATTGAAAGATGGGATTACTTATAAAATACTTAAAAAGAATCCAAGTTTATCATTCCAAAGAGAACTCAATGAACATATAAAAAAGGCAAGATATTTGGGGATCCTAAATGATATGTAGAGTTCATATTTGTCACAGGACAACCCCAAAATTCCACTCCTATATTGTCTACCTATGATCCATAAGAGTTTAACTGACCCCCCTGGGTAGGTCGTAATAATTCTATCACCTCTAATTTATCTGAGTATATTGATCTTTACTTGCAAGACTATGTGAAGGCCCTACCATCCTACCTCAAAGGTTTCACAGATGTTCTGGGTATTTTTGATGACACTGTATGGGAAAATTATTATTTACTTGCCACATGTGATGTTTCTGCATTATATACATGCATCCAACATGAAGTAGACATGTGCGATTCGATTCGGTCCGAATCAAAATTCGGACAAATTTGTCGAATTCGGAGATTCGGATCGATTTGAATTTCCGAATTGCGGTAGTGCCGAATCTACCGAATAAATCCGAATCGATTTGAATTTTTTCGGTAGATTCGGATGGATTCGGATGGCCGTGTATTTACACTAGTATTGTACAGTATACTAGTGTAATACACAGCACATCCCACTTAACACTGACCGAAATTCCGAATCGATTCGAATCGATTCGAACCGAATCGAACCGAATCGAACCGAATTTCCCACAAATCCAAAAGAATCCGAATGAATCCGAAACGAATTCATTCGATTTCTTCCGAATTCAAATCGATCCGAACCGAAATTCAAATCGGTCCGAATTGATCCGAACCAAAACAAATTTTTCGAAGCTGCACATATCTAACATGAAGATGGTTTGGAAGCAGTGAGTTTCTATTTAGAGAGGGCTGAAAACTTATTGAGAGAACAAAAAACTTTCATATTGGATAGTATCAAGTACATCCTCACTCATAATTATTTTTATTTTGACAAGAAGTACTGCCTACAGCAGTGTGGTACAGCTATGGGGACCTGATTTGCCCCAAGTTATGCTAATTTGTTTATGGGTCTTTGGAAGTATATCTTCCTAGATTCTGTTGACTTGGAGGCAAATCTGGTCCTCTATAGGTGTTACATAGATGATATATTGATAATTTGGAAAGGAAGTAGGGAAGATCTTGGATTGTTTTTTCAAGAATGAACAACAATGAAAAAAATCTTAAGTTCATCTATGTAATTAGTGATAACAAGATAAGGTTTTTTTTAAATTTGGAAATATCAATTCAAAAGGGTGAAATATTAACCAAGACTTTCTTTAAGCCTGTGGATTATAATAGCCATATCCACGCAAGTAGATGCCACCTGGATAAATGGAAGAGAAATATCCCCAAGTGTCAGTTCATACGTATTAGGAAAAACTGCAAAACAGTCACCGATTTCTTTAACCAATCTGATATATTAGAGAGGAAATTCTTGAAGAGAGGCTATACGCAGAATTTTAATAAAAAGGCTAAAGATTAGGTTTTTCGAGCTGATAGGAGAGACCAACTTGTACCAAGACCTAGTGAAAAAGGTAAGAAATATAAATAAGGAGAATTACATGTGCCTTTTGTTACTCAATATAATGATGAGAAATATAAACTAAAAAAGATGTTAAAAAAGCACTGGCATATTCTCAAATTGGATGACACTCTAGGGTCACTTATTCCTTCTTATCCCAAAGGGTATATAAGAAGTGTAGGAATCTAAAAACAATCCTAAAACCTACTGATATGGACAGAGGGAGAAATAAATCAGCAAAAAAGATAGATATATTGTGGGAAATATTTGTGGCTTTTATCGGTGTTTAGGCTGTAAAGCCTGTAAACACTAGAGAAAAAGGATGTTTTTTTCCTCAAAAAAAACAGGAACTGAATTAAAATTAAAAATACATATAGATGCTCAGATTCAATGTAGTAGAATGCTTATGTGGGGTCCAATTTATTGGAGAATCAGAGAGGCCTGTAAGAGAGAGGATTAGGGAACTTTACTGTCAGAAACAGAGAGCTCCCTGTCCCCAGTCATTTCAAAAGCCTGCAGGCTCGCCAGAAACACCAGTTATGAAGCAGCGGTCTAAAGACCGCTGCTCCATAAACTGTCCACCTGCTCTGAGCAGGCGGACAGACATTGCAGCAATTCAACCCGATCGAGTACGATCGGGTTGATTGACACCCCCCTGCTGGCGGTTCTGCAGGGGCGACATTGCACCAGCAGCTCTTGTATTTTTCTCTGTATTCAACGAGGTCTGGCGGACTTTGATAAATAAAGGCCAAAAACTCATTTAATTAATTTTTTAAGAAAATTTAAAGATTTTCTAAAAATATTTTTTTATTCTTTTAAAATGTTATTAAAATATACTTTTGAATATAAAATGATTTGTTACAGCGTGAGGCTTTTATATATATATATATATATATATATATATATATATATATATATATATATATTCTTTTGCTTTTTTTTAGTTTTAGACAATCACCTAGATTACAAGTTTTGCGCTATAGAGGGTTCGAAACGAACGCAGCAAAAGTTGCGTTATTTTACCGTCCATAGCGCTGCCATTACAAGTTTCAGAAAAGCTGCCTTGTGTGTGCGATATGGTGGCATAAGCTCCATACCACACAAAATCCAAGGGCTGCTTTGATGTGCTCTTGCATGCTTTCCCCATACCCATCATTGGCGAGAGAGTGTTAGAAAAAAAACTAACACCTGCGATCGCGGAATGAAAAACTCCTTAATGCAACCCCATTGATGTCTAGGGGAAAAAAAAAGTTACGTTTAAATCTAACACCCTAAACACCCCTAATCTGTTGTATCCATGATAGGATAATCAAACATAAGAGTAATATCGGGACCAAAAATTATTCCGCCCCGTTAGCCAATCATTTTCTTATGGCCCCTTATAACGTAAGTCATTTGCATTTCCAAATTATAGATCATAAACCCAAATTGCATAGAGGTGGTGACAGAATTACTTCTAAAACAACGTGAATGCTATTTTATTTATGAATTAAGTAGTCTTGAACCTGTCGGGTTAAACAAGGACTGGGATTTGTCAGATTCTATAAATTATCCTTTTTTTCTTGTCAGAGTAGTGATAATTTTATTATGATGTACAGATAGAAAATTATGACCTCTAAAAAATTATTACCTTTAAAAATGTAAAAAGTCTTACCTTTTAAGATTTGTATATATTGGATATATTGGATATAAAAATGTATTATGTCATTTTGCATTAAGGGGTTTCTGTCTCTCTGGTGTCACTGATGTGGTGTCAGTGTATATAAAGTGTGTAAGTTAATTTGTTTGTACAGCATGACTAAGGGAACCTATCCCGAAACGTTGCAATGTTGTTTGGCACTATTGCTTTAATAAATTTCAGATTTGTATGCTGCCTTTTCTGGACTTTTTCAGTTCTTGCTCTATCAGTTTTTTTTTTTGCAGTGACCCTCCAGAGGCATGCATATATATTACTTTGAATGCTGGATCATTTAAAAAAGAATTATTCTAAGCAGCAAGGAAGTGTTTAGCATAGAAATGTGTATCTACTATCTTGTGTATGTGCACACTACCTACCTAGGTATCTATTCAACAAAGAATAAGATGAGAATGATTCAAATTTGATAATGAGTAAATTGGAAACTTTTTTAAAATTGTATTCCTTATCTGAATAAGGAAATCATTTTTTGGGGGTTTGTTTCCCTTTAAAAGGAAATGTGCCTTGGTGAATGGGTTTCAAAACAGGACCTTGCCTTTATAAGTGCAAAGTTCAAACAGATTAACAACATTAAGCAAAAGAACTGTAAAACGCAGATTCATGACTTTGGACTTTGTGCTCACTTAGTCATGACCCTGTTTAAAAGACCAAGATGAGTTTTCATTTAAAACCCCATAATTATTATCTTGTTTACAGATGTAGATCACCCCACACTGGAAAATTTTGCTTTCAAAGCAATAAAAAGTAAAAATAATATATATATATATATATATATATATATATATTAATATATTAAAATATTTAAAATGCCAATACTGTATAGTGAATGAGCAATCATGTACAGTATACCCATCATGCCTATATACAAATGGCATTCAGATTGTTCAGCAGTGATGAGAATGGATTCAGATTGCAATAGGTTCCTTTTGAACTCATAATTGTGCAATCCTATTGAAAGGTCAGTTATGATGATGCCTGTGACAATCATGAAAATGTGAGTGTGATGACTTAGAAAAAACATTAACAGAAAGTATTTGCTAAATATAATTTCTAGATGTTGAGATTCTGATCTCGCTTTCCCTGAAGATCCCTTTAGCTGTACAGAATATCATGTACTCAATATGTATAAATATGTAAACCAGCATACAGATATATGACCACTGCAGATAGACTATGCAATAGTTATGTGATGAATAGGGGTTTGATGAATCAATACCATGTATGCAAATATACCTCTAAAATGTCTCCTGTGGCCATTGCACAGTGTCTTGCACATGTACAACATAATAGATTGTTTCCAATAGTCTAGGAATACTTGTAAAGATGTCAGCATCAGGGCTTTATCAGTTTCCTTGAGATGTTAAACTAGAAAATTTAAAAAATGTTCTTGAAAAGCCTCTTCAAAAATAGATTGTGATCGCTGAGAACTTTTTTGTCTTCTTGTTACAAATTGGTTTTTTTTTTCTGCAAGACAAAAACTAAATGGCAGCTGTTGGCAGAAAATGCTTTATTGTCATCGTGTTGAGCCAGAAAAAGCCAAAAACTCCTCAGCCAATAGATTATGATCAACCCCATAGTTAAGTCATCGGCATTTTGATAAATATTATATTCCAGTGTGTTTGTTAAATACACTGCTAACTATTTTATGTGCTTAGAGGGATATGGCTGCACCTCACTGACGAGGCCCAAAGGAGGCCGAAACGATCGTCTGAGGTTGTCATGTTCCTTGTTCAGAGGAGAATTGCCTGGTATTTCGGGGCTGGACTGACCATGTCGGCGGGATCAGACTGATATACTACAGGAAAGTTTTCCTCTGTGAAAAGCACAATTGGGCAGAAAGAAGCTACTACCAGGTGGCAACCGGGCCATAGAACAAGCTATTGATGCTGCTGTTCGTTCCTGGCAGACTGCTTCTCATTCTGTTTTGCATATGTAAATATGACCCTGGGGATAGTCTCCCTATGGGTGATGGGGGAAACCAGACGTGGACTCCTTGCCCAATGTGCTTAGAGGGATATGGCTGCACCTCACTGACGAGGCCCAAAGGAGGCCGAAACGATCGTCTGAGGTTGTCATGTTCCTTGTTCAGAGGAGAATTGCCTGGTATTTCGGGGCTGGACTGACCATGTCGGCGGGATCAGACTGATATACTACAGGAAAGTTTTCCTCTGTGAAAAGCACAATTGGGCAGAAAGAAGCTACTACCAGGTGGCAACCGGGCCATAGAACAAGCTATTGATGCTGCTGTTCGTTCCTGGCAGACTGCTTCTCATTCTGTTTTGCATATGTAAATATGACCCTGGGGATAGTCTCCCTATGGGTGATGGGGGAAACCAGACGTGGACTCCTTGCCCAATGTGCTTAGAGGGATATGGCTGCACCTCACTGACGAGGCCCAAAGGAGGCCGAAACGATCGTCTGAGGTTGTCATGTTCCTTGTTCAGAGGAGAATTGCCTGGTATTTCGGGGCTGGACTGACCATGTCGGCGGGATCAGACTGATATACTACAGGAAAGTTTTCCTCTGTGAAAAGCACAATTGGGCAGAAAGAAGCTACTACCAGGTGGCAACCGGGCCATAGAACAAGCTATTGATGCTGCTGTTCGTTCCTGGCAGACTGCTTCTCATTCTGTTTTGCATATGTAAATATGACCCTGGGGATAGTCTCCCTATGGGTGATGGGGGAAACCAGACGTGGACTCCTTGCCCAATGTGCTTAGAGGGATATGGCTGCACCTCACTGACGAGGCCCAAAGGAGGCCGAAACGATCGTCTGAGGTTGTCATGTTCCTTGTTCAGAGGAGAATTGCCTGGTATTTCGGGGCTGGACTGACCATGTCGGCGGGATCAGACTGATATACTACAGGAAAGTTTTCCTCTGTGAAAAGCACAATTGGGCAGAAAGAAGCTACTACCAGGTGGCAACCGGGCCATAGAACAAGCTATTGATGCTGCTGTTCGTTCCTGGCAGACTGCTTCTCATTCTGTTTTGCATATGTAAATATGACCCTGGGGATAGTCTCCCTATGGGTGATGGGGGAAACCAGACGTGGACTCCTTGCCCAATGTGCTTAGAGGGATATGGCTGCACCTCACTGACGAGGCCCAAAGGAGGCCGAAACGATCGTCTGAGGTTGTCATGTTCCTTGTTCAGAGGAGAATTGCCTGGTATTTCGGGGCTGGACTGACCATGTCGGCGGGATCAGACTGATATACTACAGGAAAGTTTTCCTCTGTGAAAAGCACAATTGGGCAGAAAGAAGCTACTACCAGGTGGCAACCGGGCCATAGAACAAGCTATTGATGCTGCTGTTCGTTCCTGGCAGACTGCTTCTCATTCTGTTTTGCATATGTAAATATGACCCTGGGGATAGTCTCCCTATGGGTGATGGGGGAAACCAGACGTGGACTCCTTGCCCAATGTGCTTAGAGGGATATGGCTGCACCTCACTGACGAGGCCCAAAGGAGGCCGAAACGATCGTCTGAGGTTGTCATGTTCCTTGTTCAGAGGAGAATTGCCTGGTATTTCGGGGCTGGACTGACCATGTCGGCGGGATCAGACTGATATACTACAGGAAAGTTTTCCTCTGTGAAAAGCACAATTGGGCAGAAAGAAGCTACTACCAGGTGGCAACCGGGCCATAGAACAAGCTATTGATGCTGCTGTTCGTTCCTGGCAGACTGCTTCTCATTCTGTTTTGCATATGTAAATATGACCCTGGGGATAGTCTCCCTATGGGTGATGGGGGAAACCAGACGTGGACTCCTTGCCCAATGTGCTTAGAGGGATATGGCTGCACCTCACTGACGAGGCCCAAAGGAGGCCGAAACGATCGTCTGAGGTTGTCATGTTCCTTGTTCAGAGGAGAATTGCCTGGTATTTCGGGGCTGGACTGACCATGTCGGCGGGATCAGACTGATATACTACAGGAAAGTTTTCCTCTGTGAAAAGCACAATTGGGCAGAAAGAAGCTACTACCAGGTGGCAACCGGGCCATAGAACAAGCTATTGATGCTGCTGTTCGTTCCTGGCAGACTGCTTCTCATTCTGTTTTGCATATGTAAATATGACCCTGGGGATAGTCTCCCTATGGGTGATGGGGGAAACCAGACGTGGACTCCTTGCCCAATGTGCTTAGAGGGATATGGCTGCACCTCACTGACGAGGCCCAAAGGAGGCCGAAACGATCGTCTGAGGTTGTCATGTTCCTTGTTCAGAGGAGAATTGCCTGGTATTTCGGGGCTGGACTGACCATGTCGGCGGGATCAGACTGATATACTACAGGAAAGTTTTCCTCTGTGAAAAGCACAATTGGGCAGAAAGAAGCTACTACCAGGTGGCAACCGGGCCATAGAACAAGCTATTGATGCTGCTGTTCGTTCCTGGCAGACTGCTTCTCATTCTGTTTTGCATATGTAAATATGACCCTGGGGATAGTCTCCCTATGGGTGATGGGGGAAACCAGACGTGGACTCCTTGCCCAATGTGCTTAGAGGGATATGGCTGCACCTCACTGACGAGGCCCAAAGGAGGCCGAAACGATCGTCTGAGGTTGTCATGTTCCTTGTTCAGAGGAGAATTGCCTGGTATTTCGGGGCTGGACTGACCATGTCGGCGGGATCAGACTGATATACTACAGGAAAGTTTTCCTCTGTGAAAAGCACAATTGGGCAGAAAGAAGCTACTACCAGGTGGCAACCGGGCCATAGAACAAGCTATTGATGCTGCTGTTCGTTCCTGGCAGACTGCTTCTCATTCTGTTTTGCATATGTAAATATGACCCTGGGGATAGTCTCCCTATGGGTGATGGGGGAAACCAGACGTGGACTCCTTGCCCAATGTGCTTAGAGGGATATGGCTGCACCTCACTGACGAGGCCCAAAGGAGGCCGAAACGATCGTCTGAGGTTGTCATGTTCCTTGTTCAGAGGAGAATTGCCTGGTATTTCGGGGCTGGACTGACCATGTCGGCGGGATCAGACTGATATACTACAGGAAAGTTTTCCTCTGTGAAAAGCACAATTGGGCAGAAAGAAGCTACTACCAGGTGGCAACCGGGCCATAGAACAAGCTATTGATGCTGCTGTTCGTTCCTGGCAGACTGCTTCTCATTCTGTTTTGCATATGTAAATATGACCCTGGGGATAGTCTCCCTATGGGTGATGGGGGAAACCAGACGTGGACTCCTTGCCCAATGTGCTTAGAGGGATATGGCTGCACCTCACTGACGAGGCCCAAAGGAGGCCGAAACGATCGTCTGAGGTTGTCATGTTCCTTGTTCAGAGGAGAATTGCCTGGTATTTCGGGGCTGGACTGACCATGTCGGCGGGATCAGACTGATATACTACAGGAAAGTTTTCCTCTGTGAAAAGCACAATTGGGCAGAAAGAAGCTACTACCAGGTGGCAACCGGGCCATAGAACAAGCTATTGATGCTGCTGTTCGTTCCTGGCAGACTGCTTCTCATTCTGTTTTGCATATGTAAATATGACCCTGGGGATAGTCTCCCTATGGGTGATGGGGGAAACCAGACGTGGACTCCTTGCCCAATGTGCTTAGAGGGATATGGCTGCACCTCACTGACGAGGCCCAAAGGAGGCCGAAACGATCGTCTGAGGTTGTCATGTTCCTTGTTCAGAGGAGAATTGCCTGGTATTTCGGGGCTGGACTGACCATGTCGGCGGGATCAGACTGATATACTACAGGAAAGTTTTCCTCTGTGAAAAGCACAATTGGGCAGAAAGAAGCTACTACCGGTGGCAACCGGGCCATAGAACAAGCTATTGATGCTGCTGTTCGTTCCTGGCAGACTGCTTCTCATTCTGTTTTGCATATGTAAATATGACCCTGGGGATAGTCTCCCTATGGGTGATGGGGGAAACCAGACGTGGACTCCTTGCCCAATGTGCTTAGAGGGATATGGCTGCACCTCACTGACGAGGCCCAAAGGAGGCCGAAACGATCGTCTGAGGTTGTCATGTTCCTTGTTCAGAGGAGAATTGCCTGGTATTTCGGGGCTGGACTGACCATGTCGGCGGGATCAGACTGATATACTACAGGAAAGTTTTCCTCTGTGAAAAGCACAATTGGGCAGAAAGAAGCTACTACCAGGTGGCAACCGGGCCATAGAACAAGCTATTGATGCTGCTGTTCGTTCCTGGCAGACTGCTTCTCATTCTGTTTTGCATATGTAAATATGACCCTGGGGATAGTCTCCCTATGGGTGATGGGGGAAACCAGACGTGGACTCCTTGCCCAATGTGCTTAGAGGGATATGGCTGCACCTCACTGACGAGGCCCAAAGGAGGCCGAAACGATCGTCTGAGGTTGTCATGTTCCTTGTTCAGAGGAGAATTGCCTGGTATTTCGGGGCTGGACTGACCATGTCGGCGGGATCAGACTGATATACTACAGGAAAGTTTTCCTCTGTGAAAAGCACAATTGGGCAGAAAGAAGCTACTACCAGGTGGCAACCGGGCCATAGAACAAGCTATTGATGCTGCTGTTCGTTCCTGGCAGACTGCTTCTCATTCTGTTTTGCATAACTATTTTATGAGCCTTTATTTTTTCCCAGTTTATACTTTTAAATAATATATATAAAATATTAGTTGTCTGCACCACAGGAGGACAAAAAACATAGGGCCAGATGTTTGCGTGCGAGCAATATTAGATTTTCAAGTTAACGCTTGTTAATTATGGTTAACTGTTTCACAAAATAAAAAAGTGTCACAAAACACATTAAAAATACATTGCAAAGTACAGTTAACTCATAATAACAGCATCTAATAAAAATTATTAACAAAATATATTGCACACCAAAGTTATAAGGGTTCAAAGGGCGTTAAAGGTAAGCCATTAACCCGAATACAAACTGACAATTATTTCTCCAACACTCTCCCCTTCACTTTTTGTATAATACTGCAGTCAAATATTAGTATGGACTGTGACATATGCAGGTTCAATTATAAGTGTGTGTTTTTAATGTTTCTCCCATTGCGTTTTAAAGTCACATAATCTATTAAAAGTTATGTTTAAACACACAATCTTCTACCCCTCCTCCTTACTTGAGACTATTTATTATCATTACTAAATACAGACACACAGTGTAACAAGACACACAGGCCTCTATTTAACAAGCTGTCTACTTTCTAGCATTCGCCGGCCCCAATACGCTTGCCTAAGCTCGCCTAACATCGCCGCTGCGGACCTGAATACGTTCGCCAAATTTATCAAGAAAGCTGTCAAAAAGCAGCGCACCAAGTACGGTGCTATGGGCAGCGGACTGTTGTTAACTGACAGTCATCGATCTCGCTGCTCATCGGCTTCTTTGCAGCTTTCTTGCAACCCTGTCACTAAGCACACACACTATACTATACTGTTTTACCCCCTAAACCGCCGCTCCCGGAACCCGCCGCAACTCTAATAAATATATTAACCCCTAAACCGCCGCTCCCAGACCCCGCCGCCACCTACATTATACCTATTAACCCCTAATCTGCTGCCCCCTATACGGCCGCCACCTACATAAAGTTATTAACCCCTATCCTGCCGATCCCGGACCTTGCCGCAAATAAATAAATTGTTTAACCCCTAAACCGCCGCACCCGGAGCCCACCCCCACCTACATTACATTTATTAACCCCTATCCTGCCCCCCCTCCCCTGCCGCCACCTACATTACATTTATTAACCCCTAATCTGCCCCCCTACACCGCCGCCACTATATTAAATGCATTAACCCCTAAACCTAAGTCTAACCCTAACCCTAACACCCCCCTAACTTAAATATCATTTAAATACATCTAAATAAAATTACTATTATTAACTAAATTATTCCTATTTAAAACTAAATACTTACCTATAAAATAAACCCTAAGATAGCTACAATATAACTAATAATTATATTGTAGCTAGCTTAGGATTTATTTTTAATTTACAGGCAACTTTGTATTTATTTTAACTAGGTACAATAGCTATTAAATAGTTATTAACTATTTAATAGCTACCTAGCTAAAATAAATACAAAATTACCTGTAAAATAAATCCTAACCTAAGTTACAATTACACCTAACACTACACTATCATTAAATAAATTAAATTAATTAAATTCAATTACCTACAATTAAATTAAATTAACTAAAATTAACTAAAGTACAATAAAAAACAAACTCTAAATTACAGAAAATAAAAAAAAATTACAAGAAGTTTAAACTAATTACACTTAATCTAAGCCCCCTCATAAAATAAAAAAGCCACCCAAAATAATAAAATTCCCTACCCTAAACTAAATTACAAATAGCCCTTAAAAGGGCCTTTTGCGGGGCATTGCCCCAAAGTAATCAGCTCTTTTACCTGTAAAAAAAAGAAATACAACCTCCCAACATTAAAACCCACCACCCACACCCAACCTTACTCTAAAATCCACTTAATCCCCCCTTAAAAAAACCTAACACTACCCCATTGAAGATCACCTTACCTTGAGACGTCTTCACCAAGCCGGGCACAAGTCTTCATCCGATCCGGTCAGAAGTCTTCATCCAATCCGGGCAGAAGAGGTCCTACAAACTGCAAAAGTCTTCATCCAAGCGGCATCTTCTATTTTCAATCAACCGGAGCGGGTCCATCTTCAATGTGGAGCCATCCTCTTCAAACGACGTCCTAACACTGAATGAAGGTTCCTTTAAATGACGTCATCCAAAATGGCGTCCCTTGAATTCCGATTGGCTGATAGGATTCTATCAGCCAATCGGAATTAAGGTAGGAAAAATCTGATTGGCTGATGCAATCAGCCAATAGGATTGACCTCGGAACAGCCAATAGAATGCAAGGTCAATCCTATTGGCTGATTTGGTCAGCCAATCGGATTGAACTTCAATCCGATTGGCTGTTTGCATCAGCCAATCGGATTTTTCCTACCTTAATTCCGATTGGCTGATAGAATCCTATCAGCCAATCGGAATTCAAGGGACGCCATCTTCGATGACGTCATTTAAAGGAACCTTCATTCAGTGTTAGGACGTCATTTGAAGAGGATGGCTCCGCGTCGACTGGATTGAAGAGGGACTCGCTCCGCTCCGGTTGATTGAAGATAGAAGATGCCGCTTGGATGAAGACTTTTGCCGCTTGGAGGACCTCTTCTGCCCAGATTCGATGAAGACTTCTGGCCGGATCGGATTAAGACTTGTGCCCGGCTGGGTGAATACGTCTCAAGGTAGGGTGATCTTCAATGGGGTAGTGTTAGGTTTTTCTAAGGGGGGATTGGGTGGGTTTTAGAGTAAGGTTGGGTGTGGGTGGTGGGTTTTAATGTTGGGGGGGTTGTATTTCTTTTTTTTACAGGTAAAAGAGCTGATTACTTTGGGGAAATGCCACGCAAAAAGCCCTTTTAAGGGCTGTTTGTAATTCAGTTTAGGGTAGAGAATTTTATTATTTTGGGGGGATTTTTTATTTTATTAGGGGGCTTAGATTAGGTGTAATTAGTTTAAAATTCTTGTAATTTTTTTTTTTTTTTTTTTACTTTCTGTATTTATTTTAGCTAGGTAGCTATTAAAAAGTTAATAACTATTTAATAGCTATTGTACCTAGTTAAAATAAATACAAAGTTGCCTGTAAAATAAAAATAAACCCTAAAATAGCTACAATGTAACTATTAGTTATATTGTAGGTAGCTTAGGGTTTATTTTATAGGTAAGTATTTAGTTTGAAATAGGATTCATTTATTTAATTATAGGAATATTTATTTAGATTAATTTAAATTATATTTAAGTTAGGGGGTGTTAGGGTTAGACTTAGATTTAAGGGTTAATTAATTTAATATAGTGGCGGTGGTGTAGGGGGGCAGGATACGGGTTAATAAATGTAATGTAGGTGGCGGCGGGCTATGGGAGCGGTGGTTTAGGGGTTAAACAATAATTTTTAGGGGTTAATAAATGTATTATAGTTGCGGAGGGGTCTGGGAGTGGCGGTTTAGGGGTTAATAAGTATAAAGTAGGTGGCGGCGGTGTAGTGGGGGCAGATTAGGGGTGTTTAGACTCGGGTACATGTTAGGGTGTTAGGGGTAGACATTTCCCATAGAAATCAATGGGATATCGGGCAGCAGCGAACATGAGCTCTCATTGCTGTCAGACTCCCATTGATTCCTATGGGATCCGCCACCTCCAGGGTGGCAGATTGAACACCAGGTACGCTGGGCCGGAATAGTGGCGGGCGTACCTGGTTATTCTTTGATAACTTCCAAAAGTAGTCAGATTGTGCCGAACTTGCGTTCGGAACATCTGGAGTGACGTAACCATCGATCTGTGTTGGACTGAGTCCCGCAGATCGTAGGTTATGTCACTAGATTCTTCTTTTGCCGGTCTGTAGAGCTTGATAACTATGGCAAATCAGCCTCGCCACAAATACGCTGCGGAATTCCACAGCTTGATAAATAGAGGCCACAGTGTCTAGAGACTCTAGAGTGCTATAAGTGTATTCTCAAATAGTGGGTTCTTTACCCTATGTGCTTCCAGATTTCAGTTTAATACACAGCACCATCACTTTTAATAGCATATTCCTAATACAGGACACTGCTACAATAAGAGATAAAAAAACAAAAGGAAATTGAGGAGCGCCGAAACAAGCTTAAGGTTAAAACTAAATACTTTTATTAGCAAAAACATTTAAACATGCAGGTTGTAAGCAAACCTAGTAAAACTAACATATGATGGTACATGGAACATAAGGAAAGGCTGACATGTTTCGGAAAGAACACCATACTCTAAAAATTGTGTAAAATCATTGAACACAGACTTCTTTAAAAACAATTCCAGGACTGCTGATAGACAAGGTGAACACACCTTCACAAATTCAGACCTATCAGTTACCCTGTGAGCATGGACTACTCCCTCCATACGTGTGAACTCCAAAAAGTGTGTATGCATCATCATCAGCTCCTCCCTCTAATTACACATTAAGTGTTAAGCATACCACTTGTAAATTAAACCAAATTCAGTTAGCACGGAGTGATTAACAGTGTTTGCGCAGGATGATTAAGAATATTTTGCCGTTATGGGCAAACTTATTTACACCCTGAGCTATGGAGTGTTAAATGCAGCAGCCAATATGAACGCATAAAGACCTATGTCTGTACAGACTCCAAATTGTGACAAAATCATGCTAAATCATAGCTCAATACAGTTCTAAGGAGCATAGCGTAAAGCTGTTACCTCAGAAAAGGGGGGATTATAAATATTTATTGAACCCAATAATGAAACCAATCTGTATACAATTGTAAACTATATCTTAGGATGTCTGGGAGTTTAGGGCAATACTGTGACAAATATTCACTAGTTTAAATAAGCTACAGAAGATGGGCACTAAAAGGGGGGGTGGAACTCTACAGAAGGTGCTTATTTATAGTATAAAAACCCTGTTATATCTGTGTGGAATAGAGCACTAATGCACTGATGGCAATTTACTTGCCCTATAAACTACCAATCAGAGATGATCTATTTTAGGTTGTATGGTAGACAGCACCAGGGGTTCCTAATATTAACTAACATTCAGCACCTGGACCATCCATTAAATCCCCTAAATATTAGAAAGGGATGTAATAGTGTCTTTCTGGCTGGTTTACTGATATGATACTCAAATATAGCCAGGTGCAGATAAGGAACAAAACCAAAATTTAAATATGGCAACCAATTATGTATGAAAAACAGGGAGATGTAAAGTTGATCAATGTACAACAAAAAATTTATGGTGGTGAAGACCAGCAACCAGGGTACTAAGGGGCCCAGGGTGGAGTGTCCACTAATCATCAAGGACATATTGATCATTCGGTTAGACCCAAGGAGGGAGTATATAGACTACCTCCCATTCTGAAAAATGCCCCCTACCCTTCCAGCCAGACATCAAATTATAGAGAAGACCCAAAACATCAAGAAGTGGACTGAGAATTACAAGTGATATAGAAAAATCCCAGTTGGAGCAGGATTTTTACTTAGCCCAAAAGACCCCCGAAGGGGGGAGGAGGAAACCAAGGACCCCACTTTCAATCCAAAGAGGACCAGTACCAACAGAGGGAACAGGGCCGGTACCATCTAAGAAGAGGCCAGAGAAGAAGATGTTACAGAGAATGAATGTGATAAACCTCTCAAAACATGAACTGACAGAGTCAGAACTTGAGGTCCTGAGCCTGGGTCTAACCTTTGTTCCCTCGAATAGTTTTAACATGTTTAGAACTTTACTAGATGTTAATGGACTAATTAGAAATCTGACCTTGAATAAATTCTTCTCTTCTAAATCCAATTTAACATTTAATGAGGGACTTGATACCATTCCTCAGTGTCATGAACAGGATTCCTGTAGGCCCTTTGGAGCTATTATAAAGTTTACATCTTGATTTTCAAGAGCATTGTGATGTACAAGTTTTGGAATTCCTCCAAGGTGATAAGTTGCCATGGGGGGCTGAAAGACCTAGGGCTCCGACCCTAAAGCCCAAATCTTGTTGTTTTACCTGATTCAGAGTAGAGGTACAACCTTGGAGAAGTTTCAAAAGAGGGTAGAAGAAGATCTTAGAAAACTGTATTACACTACTGAGAGAGGGAAAACGCAGATTCTCAATAAGTCTCAGAAAAAAGCCCTGAATAAACTTAAAACCAACAATGATTTGGTAATAAGGGCTGAGGACAAAGGTGGAGCGGTGGTGGTGATTGATAAAGTCGACTTTATCAAGGAAGCACACCGACAGCTCCGAATTGAAGAGGATTAAACACTGTTGAATAGTGACCCAACAAGAACCTTCCAGCGACAATTGGCCTCCCTTGTCGATGATGGGGTTGAATTAGGAATTATTGATCAGGACACTAAATCATATCTTGTAGTGGACAATCCAGCCATCCCTACATTTAATCACCTCCCCAAAGTCCATAAATCTTTGCTCAATATACAAGGGAGGCCAATAGTCAGTAGGATTGGGTCCCTCTTAGAGCACCTGTCCGAATGGATGTTTGATTTACTCCAGCCATTGGTAGGAGACCTATAGAGTTACCTCTCGGACACCACACATGTCCTAAATTTATTATCAGACATGTCCTGGAAACAAGAGTATAGGTGGCTTACAGTGGATGTCTGCTCACTGTACACAACAATACCCCACAACAAGGGCTTGGAAGCAGTGAAATTCTTTCTGGACAGAAAGTATGCCAATGATGGGGCATTTGTGGGGTACGTGATATGAATTACTAAGTTTCTCCTTACCCACAATTATTTTGAATTCAATGGTGAGTTTTACCTTCAGAGGCATGGGACAGCAATGGGGGCTAAATTTGCCCCCTCCTATGCCAACCTATTCATGGGTTGGTGGGAGCTGTCCCATGTCATGGGGTAGAAAACCCCTTCAGACAGGATATCCTCTGGTATAAATGTTTTATCGATGACCTGCTCTTCATTTGGAAGGGCACGGAAGAAGCCATGACCAGATGTGTAGAATATCTGAATGTCAATGAAGTGGGCATACGTTTTACCTCTGAGTCACATAAAACTGTAGTCAATTTTCTAGACCTTACACTCAAGGGTACCCCAGAACAAACCATAGAGACTGAAGTTTACCAAAAACCGATTTCGGATAACTCTCTCCTACATTCCTCCAGTTGTCAACCGAAAAGGGTTTTTCAAGGTGTGGCGAAAGGCCAGTTCATAAGCCTCAAAAGGAATTGTACGAATGAGGCTGAATATGAAAGACAAGCGGATGACCGAGCTGAGAGGCTGAAGGAGAGAGGGTACCAGCCAACTTCCATTCAAAAAGCCAGGAGAGTAGTAAAAACACTGAATAGAAAGAAACTATTGGCTAAGACCAAAAGCGCAACTACTAGTAGGGATGTCAATAGCAGTGAAAAAGTGGTATTTATCACAGAATACCCTCAACAGTATACACAGATCTGTGAAATAATCAGGAGACACTACCCACTAATTGCAGCAGATGATGGCCCCCAAAAAATTGTTGAAGCAGGCATCAGATTTGCATATAGAAGGGGAAGAACGGTGGGTAATATAGTGTCCCCCATCAGACTAGGAAAAAAAGGGGGGTAACTCTTCCTGGCTAAGATTGAATGGAATGTACCGCTGCAACCATCACACATGTGTGGCTCATGCAAAGGCGCAAATAGGTGCCTATTTCAGCTCTCTGGTTACAGGGGAGACATTCCAGATCCAATCCTGCATTAATTGCCGCTCAACATATATTGTCTACGTAATATCTTGCACCCAATGTGGACTCCAGTATTTGGGTCTTTCCACAAGGGAAGCCTGGGTCAGAATCAAAGAACATCTGGTGGATATCAGGGCAGGTACCCTTACAACACCTCTTGTAAATCATTTTTCAAGATTTCATGACAAAGATGTGAAGAGTTTCAAATGGAATGTGAGAGGTTCCAAACCAAAAAATCGGGGGAGAATAGGTCAAGAAAACTAGGGGAGAGAGAGGCCTTCTGGATATTCAGACCTAGGACTAGGATACCAGAAGGCCTCAACTCCGAGTTTGACCTCATACATTTTTGGTAGTACATTGATCAACTTTATATATATTAGTTCACACTTTACATCTCCCCGTTTTTCACACATAATTGGTTGCCATATTTAAATGTTGGTTTTGTCCCTTATCTGCACCTGGCTATATTTGAGTATCATATCAGTAAACAAGCCAGAGAGACACTATACGTCCCTTTCTACTATTTAGGGGGTTTAATGGGTGTCCCCGGTGCTGAATGCTAGTTAATATTAGGAACCCCTGGTGCTGTCTACCATACAACCTACAATAGATCATCTCTGATTGGTAGTTCATAGGGCACGTAAATTGCCATCAGTGCATTAGTGCTCTATTCCACACAGATATAACAGGGTTTTTATACTATCAATGAGCACCTTCTGTAGAGTTACATCCCCCCTTTTAGTGCCCATCTTCTGTAGCATACTAAAATTAGTGAATGTTTGTCACAGTATTGCCCTAAACTCCCAGACATCCTAAGATATAGTGTACAATTGTATACAGATTGGGTTAATTATTGGGTTTAATAAATATTTATAATCCCCCCCCCTTTTCTGAGGTAACAGCTATACGCTATGCACCTTAGAACTGTATTGAGCTATGATTTAGCACACAGAGTGTCCCGATTTGGAGTCTGTACAGACATAGGTCTTTATGCGTTCATATTAGCTGCTGCACGTTAATACTCCATAGCTCAGGGTGTAAATAAGTTTGCCCATAACGGCAAAATATTCTTAATCATCCTGCGCAAACACCGTTAATCACTTCGTGCTAACTGAATTTGGTATAATTTGGTATGGATAAAATCCTTAACATTTAATGTGTAGCAAGAGGGAGGAGCTGATGATGATGCATACTCTTTTTGGAGTTCACACGTAAGGAGGGAGGAGTCCATGCTCATAGGGTAACTGATAAGTCTGAATTTGTGAAGGTGTGTTCACCTTGTCCTATCAGCAGTCCTGGAATTGTTTTTAATGCAGTCTGTGTTCAATGTTTTACACAAGGCTTAGAGAGCAGCATTCTTGACGAAAATATGTCAGCCTTTGCTCATGTTCCATGTACCCTCCTATGTTAGTTTTACTAGGTTTGCCTACAACCTGCACATTTTTAAACATTTTTACTGATAAAAGTATTAAGCTTGTTTTGGTGCTCCTCAATTTCCTTTTGTTTTTTATAAGTACTTGGGCAAGGAGTGAGCATGCTCAAGCTTAAAGGGACCTGCAGGGGAACGGTCCACAGACCAGCTTTTTATAGAGTTCCGGGTGAGAAGTACAGTTCGATTTGTGTGAAGGATAAGAGGTTTTCTCTACTACAGCTGATGGAAGTGGAATACAACAAGCCGAGTAGAAACCCTTGACAAACCCACCACTCATACAACTACCAACTACCTGGCTAAGTGACTTGTGAGTAACATACATGCAGTGATTCTTCACTATTTATGAGATAAACACTGTATTGTTTAATATATGTCATACCACACAGTTACCCTTATAATCAACAGCATATAACACTTCGGAAGGTGTTATAGCTACACTGAATTTAGTGGTCTGAATTACGGTAATACATTTGAACATATGCTCTGATTCAGCTTTAACAAGGGATATTTATATATCAACCTGCAAGTTTTGTACTCATGTGTACGGACATATGTGGATAAGCGTGTGATTCTCTGTGTACCCTAAATTCATTCAAGCAATAGCATATCTAAGTATGCAAACTAGACCGTGCTTTTTGAGAGGTTCAATTCCCAAAACTTTTTTCGCTTTCTACAATAAGAGATATTTAGAGTCTCTGCACATCAAAATTAGTGCCATTGGTTTTCCCGTCTCTGAATATCTATATATATATTGTGGGTAAAGTAAGACATTGGGTAATCCTAGCATTACTCAGGTAAATCTGACATTACCCAATTGGTTGTGGATAAAGCCCAATGTAACATGATAAATCTTGCAATATACTCAGTTGGAAAATAACAAATACTTGTTTATGTAAAAGGCAAGAAAACTGTAGAAATTCGTCCTTGGTATAAGATAAGAAGAAATGTACTGTAACCATGTTGATTCTAACAGGCATAGTTACACTTGACAACTAGATAAGAACATTAGCCTCTGAGAACAAATGTCAGCAGACTAAGTTAACAAAAACAACAGTTCAGTGTTAGATCAGAAGTGCTGAATAGATACAAAATGCAAAAAGTGACAAGATGGAGGCAGATTGGTTTTATATTCTTACAAGAGAAGAAGCCCTTCTTGTAAAACTCATTCCCCAATGTTCACTCGGGATGGATGCCAGAGAATCAGTGGAGTGTCTTCCTTGAGCCTTCCTTGAACCCCCAGGCAGAGGCAAAGAACATATTGTAGATTCGGGAATTACATTACATCGGGGTTTACCCACTGCCGCTGGTGTAATGTCAGGTTTACAGATTAAATGGATTTCTGACTTTACCTGTAACATATATATATATATATATATATATATATATATATATATATATATATATATATATATATATATATATATATATATCTGAAGATTGGAGTAGCCGTGTTAGTCCAGTAGATAGATGCTCAAAAAACAAAGTATTGCAGTATGCAGTGATACCTTTTTTATTGGACTAACATAATATTTAAAAGACAAGCTTTCGAGAGTTTTCCTCTCTTCCTCAGGTCTGAAGCAATACTGATCATTCTGATATAGATACACATCACATACAACAAATGGAAGGGAGGAAGGGGGTGAGAGGGGGGGTCATAAAAGCAGAGAATGTGTCTGAAGGAGAAAATAGCTGAGAATAGCCAGAAAGAATAAATAAACAGAGGAGAGTAAATAGGTCAGATGAGAGGAAAAACAAAAAGGAAAAAGAAACCAATATAGGACACTAAGATGAGAGATTATAGAAAGTTATGGTAGTGTGTGAGAAAGCCAGAGTCTACATTAAGTCCTTCATTTCTGGTATTGAAATGTGTGATCATTTTCATCTCAAACGTCTTTCGTTCATGAGAGTCTTTGAAATTCCCTTTAAGAATTTTAATCCTGAGGTTGAGGATGGAGTGACCAGTCTGGGTGAAGTGATGACCAACAGGGGTACAATATTCATTTTCCTTGTGGTTTTTGATTGAGTGTCTGTGTAGATTCATTCTGAGATGCAGCTTTAGGCCAGTTTCTCCAATGTAGCAACCTCTGTCACACGCTGTACACTGTATTATGTACACCACATTAGCAGATGAGCACGAATAGGATCCCTTAATATTGTATGACGCGTTGTTGTGTCTGGCTGTGTTGTTGTCACATATATGTTGACACAGTTTGCAGAGTGATTTGTTGCATCGTGCAGTGCCATTCTGTGTGCGCTTCTGTTCTGTGGTTAATTTGCTGCGGACCAATCTCTGTCTCAGGTTAGGCGGTTGTTTGAATGCTAGTATGGGGGGTTCAGGAAATATTTTTTTGAGTGTGGGGTCCTCTGAAATTAGTGGTTGTAGATGTTTAATAATTTTGTGCACTCCTTCCAGAGTAGGGTTGTAAGTGACTACTAGAGGGGTTCTTGTTTTGTTTTCCTTTTCTTTGTATTGTAGGAGTCTTTCCCGTGGTGTTTTTAGGGCAGATTTGATTTTTTTAGATATTGTCCTTTCCTTGTAGCCCTTTTGCCTAAATGACTCTGACAGTGTACTGAGGTGGTGATCTCTGTCTTTTGTGTCAGAGCAAATGCGGTGATATCTGATAGCTTGGCTGTAGATGATACCTTGTTTGGTGTGATTGGGATGGAAGCTGGAATTGTGGAGGTAGCTGTACCTGTCTGTGGGTTTTCTGTATATAGATGAATGAAGGATGCCATTGGTGACAGTTATTGTGCAGTCCAAGAAGTTCACACTATGATTTGAAAAGTCCATTTTAAGGTTTATTGACGGGTGAAATGAATTAAATGATTTGTGGAAATCTAAGAGGCTTTCTTCTCCTTTTGTCCATATTATGAAAATATCATCGATGTAACGATAATATGTATACGGTTTGTGGGGCTGAGTACATAAGAATCTGTATTCTAGGTACGCCATGAAAAGATTGGCGTATTGTGGTGACATTTTTGTGCCCATCGCTGTCCCTGTCATTTGTAGGTAGTAATTGTTGTTAAAACTGAAATAGTTGTGTGTGAGTATGAATTCTATAAGCTGGGCAATAGTTGCACTATCATATTTGTGTGTTGTTTGGTGGGATGAGAGAAATTTACTGCAGGCCTCAATACCATCCTTATGCGGGATGTTGCTGTATAAGGATTCCACATCCATAGTAACTAGTATAGTATTTCTAGGTAGTTCATTTATCTGGTTGAGTTTATTAAGGAAGTCTGTAGTGTCCTGTATAAAGCTATCAGTCTTAATAACAAGAGGCTTAAGAATGTTTTCTATTAGGCCAGATATTTGTTCAGTAAGTGTTCCCATACCTGTTATAATGGGGCGTCCTGGGTTTCCTGGCTTGTGGATTTTGGGTAGCATGTAGAAGGTACCCATCTGAGGATTGGAAGGTACCAGATTTTCTAATTCTTGCTGTAGGTGTTTAGGAAATGTTTTGATAAGTTTTGTGAGTTTAGCTGAATATTCCTTGGTGGGGTCCGTGTCCAGTTTTTTGTAGTAGTTTAAATCAGACAACTGTCTGTAACCTTCTGTAGTATAGTCCTGGGTATTCATGATAACTACTGATCCACCCTTGTCCGCCGGCTTGATGATGATGTTATTATTATTCATCAAGTTTTTCAAGGCACTCACAAAACTTATCAAAACATTTCCTAAACACCTACAGCAAGAATTAGAAAATCTGGTACCTTCCAATCCTCAGATGGGTACCTTCTACATGCTACCCAAAATCCACAAGCCAGGAAACCCAGGACGCCCCATTATAACAGGTATGGGAACACTTACTGAACAAATATCTGGCCTAATAGAAAACATTCTTAAGCCTCTTGTTATTAAGACTAATAGCTTTATACAGGACACTACAGACTTCCTTAATAAACTCAACCAGATAAATGAACTACCTAGAAATACTATACTAGTTACTATGGATGTGGAATCATTATACAGCAACATCCCGCATAAGGATGGTATTGAGGCCTGCAGTAAATTTCTCTCATCCCACCAAACAACACACAAATATGATAGTGCAACTATTGCCCAGCTTATAGAATTCATACTCACACACAACTATTTCAGTTTTAACAACAATTACTACCTACAAATGACAGGGACAGCGATGGGCACAAAAATGTCACCACAATACGCCAATCTTTTCATGGCGTACCTAGAATACAGATTCTTATGTACTCAGCCCCACAAACCGTATACATATTATCGTTACATCGATGATATTTTCATAATATGGACAGAAGGAGAAGAAAGCTTCTTAGATTTCCACAAATCATTTAATTCATTTCACCCGTCAATGAACCTTAAAATGGACTTTTCAAATCATAGTGTGAACTTCTTGGACTGCACAATAACTGTCACCAATGGCATCCTTCATTCATCTATATACATAAAACCGACAGACAGGTATAGCTACCTCCACAATTCCAGCTTCCATCCCAATCACACCAAACAAGGTATCATCTACAGCCAAGCTATCAGATATCACCGCATTTGCTCTGACACAAAAGACAGAGATCACCACCTCAGTACACTGTCAGAGTCATTTAGGCAAAAGGGCTACAAGGAAAGGACAATATCTAAAAAAATCAAATCTGCCCTAAAAACACCACGGGAAAGACTCCTACAATACAAAGAAAAGGAAAACAAAACAAGAACCCCTCTAGTAGTCACTTACAACCCTACTCTGGAAGGAGTGCGCAAAATTATTAAACATCTACAACCACTAATTTCAGAGGACCCCACACTCAAAAAAATATTTCCTGAACCCCCCCATACTAGCATTCAAACAACCGCCTAACTTGAGACAGAGATTGGTCCGCAGCAAATTAACCACAGAACAGAAGCGCACACAGAATGGCACTGCACGATGCAACAAATCACTCTGCAAACTGTGTCAACATATATGTGACAACAACACAGCCAGACACAACAACGCGTCATACAATATTAAGGGATCCTATTCGTGCTCATCTGCTAATGTGGTGTACATAATACAGTGTACAGCGTGTGACAGAGGTTGCTACTTTGGAGAAACTGGCCTAAAGCTGCATCTCAGAATGAATCTACACAGACACTCGATCAAAAACCACAAGGAAAATGAATATTGTACCCCTGTTGGTCATCACTTCACCCAGACTGGTCACTCCATCCTTAACCTCAGGATTAAAATTCTTAAAGGGAATTTCAAAGACTCTCATGAACGAAAGACGTTTGAGATGAAAATGATCACACATTTCAATACCAGAAATGAAGGACTTAATGTAGACTCTGGCTTTCTCACACACTACCATAACTTTCTATAATCTCTCATCTTATTGTCCTATATTTGTTTCTTTTTCCTTTTTCTTTTTCCTCTCATCTGACCTATTTACTCTCCTCTGTTTATTTATTCTTTCTGGCTATTCTCAGCTATTTTCTCCTTCAGACACATTCTCTGCTTTTATGACCCCCCCTCTCACCCCCTTCCTCCCTTCCATTTGTTGTATGTGATGTGTATCTATATCAGAATGATCAGTATTGCTTCAGACCTGAGGAAGAGAGGAAAACTCTCGAAAGCTTGTCTTTTAAATATTATGTTAGTCCAATTAAAAAGGTATCACTGCATACTGCAATACTTTGTTTTTTGAGCATCTATCTACTGGACTAACACGGCTACTCCAATCTTCACTACTATGACAGATACCGTATTCAGCCGCATAAAGAAGTAAATGATCAAACTGATTAGAAGAGAAACACAAATTAACAGTGACATATATTTTCTTACACGTTGTAAGAAAATGTATCTAATCCCTAATGGACTTCAAATTAAGAACCCACTTTCTACTACCCACAACTCACCATATGCTGAGAATCTCTGCAGACAGACTAGTGAGAAACTACACAACAACCTAATTCACCAACTATATGACAGAAAACAAAAAATACTCTGTCACAAGCAGTCCTTATTTCAAGATCTTAAACAGGTTACACCTGAAACCAAAGCAATGGAATTAGAAATGGATTACTTCTACAGGAAACAACAACATAATCTCATCAGGAAAAAGAATAAGAAACTGTCTGAGCTCAAACAGCACAAAGAAAGCCCTAATGAAAGATCAACTGATTGCTCCATTGAAAAACAGCTTACTCCAACCAGAACTACCAATGACCCAAACCAAACTGAGCCTGCTAACTACCAAAAACAATTCACGGACAATACTGGGATTGTAAACCTCTCTAATAATCACCTTTCAATACCTGAAAAATCAGTCTTATCCAAGGGGCTAATATTCTGTCCTAACACAAATCTTGATCACATCCAGTTATATTCAGACTTGGAAGACTTTTTCAGAAGATTGAGACTTAAGGAATTCTTTTATGCCAAAAAAAAAAACGACTCTCAAACAGGATAATAATGGTAGGAAAAAGAACAAAGATTTTACACCGACA
The DNA here is from genome assembly GCF_027579735.1 of Bombina bombina. Lineage (NCBI taxonomy): Eukaryota > Metazoa > Chordata > Amphibia > Anura > Bombinatoridae > Bombina > Bombina bombina. The sequence goes on along the minus strand of NC_069503.1, from coordinate 389,302,800 downwards.
GCAGGACGTAACATCAAATTGGACAGTTACATTGAAAGTTTTCGCCTGAGAGTGGCATCCCTAGTCACCACACAAGAGAAAAAAATCGCTTACAACCTCTCACATATGGAAAGAAATGCCTTGAAAAACTTGATGAATAATAATAACATCATCATCAAGCCGGCGGACAAGGGTGGATCAGTAGTTATCATGAATACCCAGGACTACACTACAGAAGGTTACAGACAGTTGTCTGATGTAAACTACTACAAAAAACTGGAAACGGACCCCACCAAGGAATATTCAGCTAAACTCACAAAACTTATCAAAACATTTCCTAAACACCTACAGCAAGAATTAGAAAATCTGGTACCTTCCAATCCTCAGATGGGTACCTTCTACATGCTACCCAAAATCCACAAGCCAGGAAACCCAGGACGCCCCATTATAACAGGTATGGGAACACTTACTGAACAAATATCTGGCCTAATAGAAAACATTCTTAAGCCTCTTGTTATTAAGACTGATAGCTTTATACAGGACACTACAGACTTCCTTAATAAACTCAACCAGATAAATGAACTACCTAGAAATACTATACTAGTTACTATGGATGTGGAATCCTTATACAGCAACATCCTGCATAAGGATGGTATTGAGGCCTGCAGTAAATTTCTCTCATCCCACCAAACAACACACAAATATGATAGTGCAACTATTGCCCAGCTTATAGAATTCATACTCACACACAACTATTTCAGTTTTAACAACAATTACTACCTACAAATGACAGGGACAGCGATGGGCACAAAAATGTCACCACAATACGCCAATCTTTTCATGGCGTACCTAGAATACAGATTCTTATGTACTCAGCCCCACAAACCGTATACATATTATCGTTACATCGATGATATTTTCATAATATGGACAGAAGGAGAAGAAAGCCTCATAGATTTCCACAAATCATTTAATTCATTTCAACCGTCAATAAACCTTAAAATGGACTTTTCAAATCATAGTGTGAACTTCTTGGACTGCACAATAACTGTCACAAATGGCATCCTTCATTCATCTATATACAGAAAACCCACAGACAGGTACAGCTACCTCCACAATTCCAGCTTCCATCCCAATCACACCAAACAAGGTATCATCTACAGCCAAGCTATCAGATATCACCGCATTTGCTCTGACACAAAAGACAGAGATCACCACCTCAGTACACTGTCAGAGTCATTTAGGCAAAAGGGCTACAAGGAAAGGACAATATCTAAAAAAATCAAATCTGCCCTAAAAACACCACGGGAAAGACTCCTACAATACAAAGAAAAGGAAAACAAAACAAGAACCCCTCTAGTAGTCACTTACAACCCTACTCTGGAAGGAGTGCACAAAATTATTAAACATCTACAACCACTAATTTCAGAGGACCCCACACTCAAAAAAATATTTCCTGAACCCCCCATACTAGCATTCAAACAACCGCCTAACCTGAGACAGAGATTGGTCCGCAGCAAATTAACCACAGAACAGAAGCGCACACAGAATGGCACTGCACGATGCAACAAATCACTCTGCAAACTGTGTCAACATATATGTGACAACAACACAGCCAGACACAACAACGCGTCATACAATATTAAGGGATCCTATTCGTGCTCATCTGCTAATGTGGTGTACATAATACAGTGTACAGCGTGTGACAGAGGTTGCTACATTGGAGAAACTGGCCTAAAGCTGCATCTCAGAATGAATCTACACAGACACTCGATCAAAAACCACAAGGAAAATGAATATTGTACCCCTGTTGGTCATCACTTCACCCAGACTGGTCACTCCATCCTTAACCTCAGGATTAAAATTCTTAAAGGGAATTTCAAAGACTCTCATGAACGAAAGACATTTGAGATGAAAATGATCACACATTTCAATACCAGAAATGAAGGGCTTAATGTAGACTCTGGCTTTCTCACACACTACCATAACTTTCTATAATCTCTCATCTTATTGTCCTATATTGGTTTCTTTTTCCTTTTTGTTTTTCCTCTCATCTGACCTATTTACTCTCCTCTGTTTATTTATTCTTTCTGGCTATTCTCAGCTATTTTCTCCTTCAGACACATTCTCTGCTTTTATGACCCCCCCTCTTACCTCCCTTCCATTTGTTGTATGTGATGTGTATCTATATCAGAATGATCAGTATTGCTTCAGACCTGAGGAAGAGAGGAAAATTCTCGAAAGCTTGTCTTTTAAATATTATGTTAGTCCAATAAAAAAGGTATCACTGCATACTGCAATACTTTGTTTTTTGAGCATATGTATATATATATATATATATATATATATATATATATATATATATATAATTTTTGAAACAGTTTATTTAAAAACAGAAACATCTAAAGCATTTAAAATTATATATTTATAAATATATCTATTAATATTTTTATTGTATTTTAATGTTTTGGACACAGAATACCAATTATTGAGGAAATAAGAAAATTATTTTTGAAGAGAAACATACTATTGAGTTAATTCTTTTTTAAATAGCATCTTGAGTATCTTGCACTTAACATTTTTATTCTAAAAAGGTAAGATTGTAACCCAGCTGCTGATTTGCCATAAAATGCCCCATATTGAGATGAAAACAGTAGAATCTAACAAAAGCTTTGTGTCAATGCTTAGGGCACTGTCTTTATGAACTTTGTGTTCATGTAATATATCATTTGTCTTCGCTTAACGACACATTTTTTTTCTTACAAATGTTCATTTTGCCAGCCATCTGTGTTCCCATATAATGAAGCATTTTGAGCATTTTAACGGTTTTACAGCTTTAAAAAGAGTTAAAAAAAACTAAAAAAAAAACTCTTATTACACCTTTTATGTTGGCATCTAAATATTGTGAAATCAAATTTTTACAATTTAACTTTTATTAAAATAATTTTGATAAAGTAATTAAAAGTATATAACAGTCCACAATAGTACAGTCTAGGGTCGGTCTTTAAATTTATTTATGTTTTTCGGAGACAACAGACGCTAACACATCTATTCTGAAACTCATCGCCTTTCATTTCTAATTTTCTGACAGATTGCCTGTCACAGTGAGTGGCTTTAAAGACATAAATTACTCTATCTTTGCCTTGCATTACTATTTTATGTTAAATGTTCTTTCTAAAGAGTGTTCCGGCTCACTACTTCTGACATGATGTTATGCATTTTTCAAAAAAAAAGTATTAGTGTCCAGATTCTAGATTAACTGGAATCTGCTTTTTATTCCCAACAAAGACTACATCACATTTAGTTAACCTAAGCAGCTTCTTGTTCTTAATAAATTTAAATTTGGATGTAAAATGTTTTACCTTTTATATTTATTTTTATAGCACACTTCTTCTAATATCATGAGAATCTGAATTAATGAATACTTTTACATAAAACATAGGCATTTTTTCAAAATTATTATTATTTGTTTTTGAAGTAGCAAGGGCTTGATGATGACTGGGGGAAAAAGCATGTATGTTTATAGAACTGTACAATAAAAAATGTTACTATTAACAGAAACCTGTATGAACATTGTTTTCTCTTGATAAATTAAGAGAAAATAGATGTGTTTTATGAAATTCCTTTCACTGTACAAAAAATGTAAAAAAGAAAAAAAAAATCTTATGAAAAAGTGAAGGGTAGGTAATTTACTACTATCTACATTTTTCAGAAGTCTGATGGATAAGTACTTCTGGAAATATATGAAGATAACATCAGTAATTTAATGCAAACATAGCTTGTTTTACTTTTGTAATAAAAATAAATAAATAATAAAATAAAACTCCATCTATAAAGCTTCAGTCTTATATATTGCAGAATAATCAGAGGGCTGCTTAAAAATATACTTATTGGTAGAGCATTTGCTAAAATTATTTAACTTATTTGCTTTTAATATGCAAACATATGTCAAATAAGGTCTTAACCTCTCATCCAAAATACTAGAGGCAAACTACAGGTCACATTCCATCACTGTTGCTATAACACCACAAATTTCAGACATCAACTGACTGGTGGTAATATTAACATAAAGGGTTAACCAAAATTATTTTCTGGCCCTCGAAAAAAAAAAAAAAAAAAATACAATACCATTTGGATTCTAATAGAAAACTTTATTACCTTCAAACATAGATAAGAAGCTCCCTTAATAACAGCCAACTTGAAAAAGGCTGAGACTAAAAAAAAATTTAGGGAGAGAAAAACTGTTTTTCCCTTGTCATCATCAAGCCCTTTCTACTTCAACAAGGAATCAATTCTTAGGTAACGTCCTGCTAGTTCAGTTAAAAGGGATTCTCACCAGTTTCTGGAACTCCGCCATAAAGGCATGCCATCTTTTCAGCCACAGCCATTTATAGCTGCCTCCTGCAAATTTGCAAGGAGCCCAACAAGGATGCCATTTAGCCAAGCTTGCCCATGCAAGAGACCATTCATATGGAAACAATGCATACAGAGCCTCCTGAGAATGGATAAATAAGGAAATCTAAATGCACCTTGCACTTGGAAAATAAACAACCAAATAAGTATTTCCCTGCAAAAATCATTGTTTTGCTTGATAGAAGATCTGGGCCACAACAGCTGCAATGAAAGAAGATACAATTCAGCAGATTTTTTAAAGCAAGGAGTAAAATAAAGGGTTGTTTCAGAAGGACTCAGGCATATAGATCAAAGGGCTAAGCCATATCTTTCCTACCCCTTAGTCAACCCCTGCTTTACCCCACCCAATTAAAAACAGAAACGTGAGTATTATCACATCACTGTACATTTAAAGTATTTAAAAATATCTCTATGAATATTTTAATTTTATTTTAATGTTTTGGACACAGAAGATCAATTATTGAGGAAATAAGAACTATTTTTGAAGGAAAACATACTATTGAGCTACTTTTACATAATTGCATCTTGAGTATCTTGCACTGTCTTTATGAACTCTGTGTTCATGTAAAATATAATTTGTCTTTGCTTATTGACACTTTTTATTGTGAAGTGAGAAGGTATATAGATCAAAGAGCTAAGTCCTCCCTTTCTTACCCCTTAATTAATCCCTGCCTTACGCCACCCATAAATTGATCAAACCACCTCTGACCCTGCCCACTGTCTCATGCCTCAGGGAAAAAATGAACCCCTTAAAGCAACTCCATTCCTAGGCAGTCATCACAAAAAAAACATAAGGTGTTAACAAAATGTATTTTCTGACCCTCAATAAAAAAACAATAACATCACAACACCATTTGCAATTTACTAAAAAACTTTGCTAACTTCAAACATAACTAAGTATGTAGAGTCTCCTACATAACAGACAAGACCAGGGCTGGAATGCCCCGCGGGGAAAGACCCTACTCTATTTCCTCTCATTTGGCTATTGCCACCTCTTCAGGGAGTCCATTCTTAAATCATACTTCATAAATTCAGTGTAGAGATATCACTCACAAATTTCTGACACTCTCCTATAGAGGTCTGCCACCTCATAAGCTGCAGCCATTTCTACCAACAGACACCTCTTTTCTTAGAAGGAGTATGTTGTTGCCAACCAAGCTTTCACATTATATACTTATACAATGCCCTTCTGAGGTTTCAAGGTACAAGTTTGATCCCATGTTGGACAGGTGTATGTCATCTGACCTGTAAAGCCCCCAAAACCATATTTCAATTTTAATATGTGGGATAACAAAACTCCCTAGGACCAAGACTGCCATTACAATATTCTGGTTGTTTTCTACAAATGCCATCTGCACAACCTCAACTTTGCATGGGAAATAATATAAGACCAACCTATTTTGACTCCACCCCAGTTAACATTCAGCTATCAGAGGTGAGACAATATCATTCCCTCAAGGTCATTTCCTCTTCATGTAATTTTCTCCCAAATGAAGGCTACAAATATCAAAGTGCCATCAGTTTCATTGCTTTCATAAACCTACCATAATTTCATATGTAATATAGCTCTAAAAGTTAGGTGGCTTCTGAGCAGGAAGGAGGGGCGAGGAGGAGGGAGATTCTGGTGCTTGGCTGACGTAGCAAGGGATACACGGTTTTACATCCTTCTTATCAGCGGCCCGGACAGGAACAGCTTCTGGAAATCTGTAATTGCAGCAACTACATTGTTTTCAACACAGCTTACGCTACCTATAGGGTGTTTCCTATCCCTCTGGCTGCACCTGAGCTCCTGTGTTCCTGCACTGTGGGGATTCGTTTTGGATAGTGTTCAGCTAGCTGGACTGCTGTATGAAATCCATCCTCGCTTCTATTGGCATGACTGAATGCCTTTTCCAAATGTGAGTACCCTGTGTGTATTCCTTCTGCATATGTTATACCTTGCGCTATTGATTTGCACACGTGGCACCTCTTTCTGTTCCATTGTTTTATCACAGAGTTTCCATCTCTGATGAAGTAAGAGTGCTGCCTGTTGTCCTCCTGTATCAAGTCCACCATCTTGAGGATTCCTGTGAAAGGATCATTTGATGCATTTGAATTTGGAGCTATAAGAATATAGCGTATTGACTTTTTTTTTTATTATTGTTCTCAGTTCATCATCTACCATTCCTTTTGGGTCATTGGGGGACTGGGACTTTTGTTTAATTGGACTTGATTTTATATTATTACATTTGAATTTATGCATTTATTGTTAACATATACTGCTTATATTTGGTGAGTGCCTCCTATAGGATTTCTATTAGCAATATATTCTGTTTGTTTTTAATTTTTTTCTTGTGATGCAGCATAACTGTAAAAATCTTACAAGCAAATATCACCTGAGCATCACTATGTAAAATAGGAAGATATTTTACCTCAAAATGTCTTCAGCTCACTAGAGTAAGTACTATGTAAACAGTTATACTTCAGCTGCTGTCAAGCTGCAAGTGAAAAAAAAAGCAACTCAGCATCTGCAGTGTTGAGCTAACGCTTTGCCTTTGCTGTGATCTCATGAAAACCTAAACTGAATAGAAAAATAACATGACTGTGACTGCACATGACAGATGTACACCTCCTAGCAAGTCCTGGGAAAAGCATCTTGACTGGCTCTTCCTAAGTCTCTTAGGAAATTTGAGGTAAAATATCTTCCTTTTTTTATATAGAGATGTTAAGGTGATATTTTCTAGTCAGTTTTTTACAGCTATGCTGCATCACTTTCATTCGCTTCAACATTTGGGTATTGTGTCCCTTTAAGGCATATAGGACAGTTAGAGCACTCTTTTGGAAACTTGTAATTTAAAATTCTGAACTATCCCATTGGTTGTTAAGACATCATGGAGCAGCATCCCATAACCTTTGGAAGACGCCATACAGAAAATGAATTGCAACATACATGAAAACTCCACTGCAATGACTGCTAAGAATCTGTTAGTACTCCAAGTGGACCCTAGGATATAGTTCAAATTCACCACTGGTAGTACAATGTGGAATGAATCCCTGCTGTATTTTCTGATCAAGTTGATGAGCATTTAAAGTGGAAAAGTTAATCCAACATTGTTTGGACACTAAAATTAAATGGTGTGTATTGATTTTATATATATATATATATATATATATATATATATATATATATATATATATATATATATATATATATATATATATATATATATATATATATATATATATATATATATATATATATATACCAGTATGGGGTCTTTTTAAGATTTATAGTGGAATTTAATACTTAGGACTAAATGTATTTATATTGAGGTATATCTAAATTATAATATTCTTAAAGAACATAAATCCAAAATGTTTATTTCATGATTCAGATAAAGCATACAATTTGAAACAACTTTCTAATTTACTTCTATTATCAAATGTGCTTCATTCACTTGTTAACCTTTGTTCAAAGAGCAGCAATTTGCTACTGGGAGGAATTCAAACTCATCAAGAGAGACAGGAATCAAAAAGCACTGCATCAATCAGCAGCTATCTTCCAGTAGTGCATTGCTGCTTCTAAGCCTACTTAGGTATGCCTTTTAACAAAGGATATACAAAAATTAAGCAAGTTAGATAATAGAAGCAAATTGTACAGTTGTGTTGCTCTATCTGAACCATGAAAGAAAAATGTGTCCCTTTAATTTAGATCATTTAGATAATTAGATATAACACTGGTTCCTATGATATAAAGGTACCAGTGTTATAGTCCTTCAAAAGTAAAGATGATACTCCCCCTCGGACTTTGATAAATCTAACCAATACCCATCTAGACCCCTCACTACAATGCTAACAACCCCTTAACTAAATTTATCCCCAACACAATTAACTCTATAAAATCCAATTTCCAACTTCAGTTAACCTTTAACTGCTAATATCCCAAATAGGTGGTTTCTAGCGTGATTATTGGAATAGGTCAATCAGCTTTTTCATGTCAGTTCACAAAAGTCATAGAGGCTATGATGATTATATTTCCTCGCTATGTTTGCTTGCCATCTACCCCAGAAGAATGGCAATCTATAAAATCAAATTTCTATAAGATGGCTGGGATGCCCAATGTCCTAGGGGCCATCAACTGTACCAATGTTGCAGTAAGACCCCTTCAAGCTCGTGAGGAGATCTATAGGAATAGAAAGGATTTCCATTCCTTGAATGTTCAGATGGTCTGTGACCCCAACATGAGATTAATCAGTGTCCGTTCAAACTACCCAGGCTCATGTCATGATTCTTACATCTTAAGGCAGACTGGTTTATACTGGAAGTTTGAGGATGTTGATATGCCGAAAAATGGCTTCTAGGTAAGCATAACTAGCGTCTAATTTGTCTTTTTTAATTTCCATGTACATAAATTGCGCCAAATTTGTCCACTGTAATTAAACTGTAATGGGTAATAAATTTGTATTTTTTATCTTATTAGTTATCAATCTTTCTGATTATTTTTATATTAATATTTATATTTTTTATGTCCTATTAGGAGATGGAGGGTACAGAATGGCCGTTGACTCCCTATAAAAAACCACAAACCAGACATCAAGTTTGTTTCAATGAAGCACATCGATCTACTAGGGGGATAATTGAGAGGACTTTCGCTCTTTTGAAAATGTGATTTCGATGTCTTGATCGTTCTGGCGGCGCTATGCAGTATGCACCTGAGAAAGTCGCAAGAATTATATTGGTTTGTTGCATACTACACAATATAGAGGCTGCCCATTAGAGGACGAAAATACCAAACATGCTGATGATTGTGCCACAGAAATATGTATAGAACAACCTAATAGGCGTGGTATGGCAACAAGGGACATGGTTTTAGAACAATATTTTGATGATTACAGTTTATGTCATAAGTTGATTAATAAAAAAATAATTTCCTTTATTAAAGTTTTATCGACTGTTTATTTTTTTTTATTAAAGAACACCTAAAGGCAAAAAAATTATCATGTTTCTCATCAACAGACAATAAAAAAGGTAACAAATATTGGTATACAACCACTAAATCAAAAAGTTTCTAAATTAAATTTATACTTAAGGGTATTAAAACTCACTGTTGATAAACATCTAATTACATAAAGTTGTTGTTATTCAATTATAAATGGTTTAAAATAGTAATTATAAATCATGTTTATGATAAAAGACATAAAAAAAAAAAATTGGTCGACAAAATATTCAGCTAGATTACGAATTTTTGTTGGTAATGGTGTGCGTGGCTAAAGCACAGTCTTCCCTCACTGCTCACCTACAGTAACGCTGGTATTACGGGGTTTTTTAAACCTGGCGTTAGCCGCAAAAAAGGGAGTGTAGAGCAGAATTTAGCTCCACATCTCACCTCAATACCAGTGCTGCTTACGGTAGCGGTAAACTGGCAAAACGTGCTCATGCACGATTTCCCCATAGGAATCAATAGGGCAGAGCCAGCTGAAAAAAACCTAACACCTGCAAAAAAGCAGCGTTCAGCTCCTAACGCAGCCCCATTGATTCCTATGGGGAAACACATTTATGTCTACACCTAGCACCCTATAACACCCTAACATGAACCCCGAGACTACACTTATTAACCCCTAATCTGACGCCCCCAACATCGCCAACACCTGCATTAAATTATTAACCCCTAATCTGCCGCTCCGGAAACCCCAGCAACCTACATTATACTTATTAACCCCTAATCTGCTGCCCCCAACATCGCCAACACCTACATTATATTTATTAACCCCTAATCTGCCACCCCCAATGTCACCGCCACCTACCTACACTTATTAACACCTAATCTGCCGCCCCAATGTCGCCGCCACTATAATAAAGTTATTAACCCCTAAATCTAAGTCTAACCCCCCCCTAATTTAAATATAATTTAAATAAATCTAAATAAAATTACTATTATTAACTAAATTATTCCTATTTAAAACTAAATACTTACCGATAAAATAAACCCTAAGCTAGCTACAATATAACTAATAGTTACATTTGTATCTATCTTACGGTTTATATTTATTTTACAGGCAACTTTGTATTTTTTTTAACTAGGTAGAATAGTTATTAAATAGTTATTAACTATTTAATAACTTCCTAGTTAAAATAAATACAAATATACCTGTAAAATAAATCCTAACCTAAGTTACAATTACACCTAACAATACACTATCATTAAATAAATAACCTAAATTAACTACAATTAATTACAATTAAATTCAATAAACTAAATTACGAAAAAAATTAACACTAACTTACAAAAAATAATAAAATAATAAAAAAAAAATAAACTAATTACACCTAATCTAATCCCCCTAATAGAATAAGAAGCCCCCCAAAATAATACAAATCCCTACCCTATACTAAATTACAAATAGCCCTTGAAAGGGCTTTTTTGTGGGGCATTGCCCCAAAGTAATCAGCTCTTTTACCTGTAAAAAAAGACAATACCCCCCAACATAACAACCCACCACCCACACACCCAACCCTACTCTAAAACCCACCCAATCCCCCCTTAATAAAACCTAACACTACCCCCTTGAAGATCACCCTACCTTGTGACGTCTTCACCCAACCGGGCAGAAGTGGTCCTCCAGACGGTCCAAGGTCTTCATCCTATCCGGGCAGAAGAAGTCCTCCAGACGGGCAGAAGTCTTCATCCAGACGGCATCTTCTATCTTCATCCATCCGGTGCGGAGTGGGTCCATCTTCAAGACATCCAACGTGGAGCATCCTCTTCTTCCGACGACTAACACTAAATGACGGTACCTTTAAGTGACGTCATCCAAGATGGTGTCCCTTCAATTCCGATTGGCTGATAGAATTATATCAGCCAATCGAAATTAAGGTAGAAAAAATCCTATTGGCTGATCCAATCAGCCAATAGGATTGAGCCTGCAATGATTGGATCAGCCAATAGAATGAAAGCTCAATCCTATTTGCTGATTGGATCAGCCAATAGGATTTTTTCTACCTTAATTCCGATTGGCTGATAGAATACTATCAGCCAATCAGAATTGAAGGGATGCCATCTTGGATGACATCACTTAAATGTACCCTCATTTAGTTTTAGTCGTTGGAAGAAGAGGTTGCTCCGCCTCGAATGTCTTGAAGATGGACCCGCTCTGCTCTGGATAGATGAAGATAGAAGATGCCGCCTGGATGAAGACTTCTGCCCATCTGGAGGACTTCTTCTGCCCGGATAGGATGAAGACTTTGAACCGTCTGGAGGACCACTTGTGCCCGGTTGGGTGAAGACATCTCAAGGTAGGGTGATCTTCAAGGGGTTAGTGTTAGGTTTTATTAAGGGGGTATTGGGTGGGTTTTAGATTATGGTTGGGTGTGTGGGTGGTGGTTTGTAATGTTGGGGGGGTATTGTCTTTTTTTTACATTTATTTAATGATAGTGTAGTCTTAGGTGTAATTGTAACTTAGGTTAGGATTTATTTTACAGGTATATTTATATTTATTTTAACTAGGAAGTTATTAAATAGTTAATAACTATTTAATAACTATTCTACCTAGTTAAAAAAATACAAAGTTGCCTGTAAAATAAAAATAAACCCTAAGCTAGCTACAATGTAACTATTAGTTATATTGTAGCTGGCTTAGGGTTTTATTTTATTGGTAAGTATTTAGTTTTAAATAGGAATAATTTAGTTAATTTTAGTAATTTTATTTAGATTATTTTAAATTATATTTAAGATAGGGGGGTGTTAGGGTTAGGGTTAGACTTAGGTTTAGGGGTTAATACATTTAATATAGTTGTGGCAACGTTGAGGGCAGCAGATTAGGGGTTAATAAATGTAGGTAGGTGGCAGCGATGTTAGGGACGGCAGATTAGGGGTTAATAAAATTTAACTAATGTTTGTGAGGCAGGAGTGTGGCGGTTTAGGGGTTAATATATTTATTGAAGTGGCGGCGATGTGTGGTCGTCAGATTAGGGGTTAAAAAATGTATTTAAGGGTGTGCGATGTGGGGGGAGACTCGGTTTAGGGGTTAATAGGTAGTTTATGGGTGTTAGTGTACGTTTTATAATACCAAAAGCAAAATGAGCAGGTCAGTTACATAAACAAGGTAGATGATGCAAAGAAACTTTTTTCATTCATATACCGCAGCAATTAGCGTTACGGTGTACCCAGAGCAAGTGTACATAAGAATCTAAATCTGTATGCAGTGGAGATAATCAAAAGATACAGTCTCACCTCTGCTGACTTCCACCCGGGGAACTTCTACCTTTCAGCAGGATCCTTATAAGTAGAGCCGGTAATATATGCACCTCCACTTTGATCTGTATCTCCGTATCTCGTCCACCGCAACCCGGCACTTTTCCAGAGGCACTGTGTTTCCCCGCCCACCAGGGGGCGTGTCCAAATTACAGCAGATGATCCTCCAACCGGATAGCTTAGACAGGTACCACATACGCCATCAATCAAACGCTTCCACTCGGAATCCTCCAATCCTCAGGCTGCCTTTCGTTGCGCCTCTTGTACGGACCAATACTGGGGCTCCACTGGTTTTTCAGCGTTCTGTGTTCAGCGTTCAGCGTAGTAGTGTTATTGTATGCTCTGGGGATAATTTGCAGCATGCAATGCAGGGACCCTAGCGCTCTCAGGGCAAGGAAATTCACCACAAAATAAGATACATAGAGCACTAGCGTACATAAAACATAACCTTTATTTTGGTTATTTAAAACAGGACATATAGTCAACCAAATGGATAGAGATGGGATACCTCTGGCTGGCAGGCTTACGCGTTTCGGCAAAGCCGTAATCATAGCATACTATGCCAGCCACAGGTGTGCTTTATATACAAAATTGGAAACAACACCATTGGTTAAAAGGACATGTCATTAAAAACAACAATACGCCCAGAGAAATTTACATTTAACCCCCTATATTCCGGAGGTGAAAGAACAGAATTGATCCTTAATAACATTTTAAATCAATATCTATATAGGTATTTTTGGAACACATGAGGTTATGCACAGTAAATAAATCATCCATCATAGGCGATATATCAGTATTTATATTTACTACCCAAAGATCACAGTCACAGCTTATCACGTCATATCTATAGCCTACAGTAACGGCCTTCTGTTTAGATAAGCTATAAAGTTAATTATATAATATATAACTATTGGCTATCGTCACTAGGGCTAAAATAGTGTGAGTATAGTGGTCTTAAGATGTATTAGGCAATTGTGTTACAATAGTAAATTCAAAGAGACATTTAATGTCTAGGTTGCCCTTAGATGTCTTATTGCATGTTGGTACATCATAGAGGGTAGGGGGGGGGGGAAGGGGGTTATGTTGGTTTTATGGGGAGGGGGAATGTGTTGTGGAGGGATGTTATTTAATGTTTTATGAAAGATCGGGGTAACATTATTCCCAATAGTTTATCAGGTCGAATTCTGAGTTCAGGCCTTTTGGTATTCTGGTATCCATTTTTAGGATCCACAGCATTTCTCTTTTAGATAGAGTTACTCCACGGTCACCCCCTCTTTTTGGTCTAGGAACCATATCTATTGGTTGCCAGGAAAAGCAGGTAAAATCTTTCTTATGTACCTGTGCAAAATGATGCACCACAGGGGTAGTTGCTTTGCCTCTTCTAATGGTAGACAAATGCTCAATAATTCTTGTTCTAATGTCCCTAGTGGTGAGCCCGATGTACTGTTTTCCACATGCCGTGCAGGTTATACAGTAGATGACAAAAGTAGATGTGCAATTGAGACAGAAATTAATCTCGTAGGTTTTCCCTGTTGTAGTAGAGGTAAAGTGTTCTGACACAGTTAGATAATCGCATGCTCCACATCTTGAGCTTCCACATTTGTAGGAGCCTTTACAGCTAAGCCAGGCACTCCCCTGGGTAATAGTCTTTGGTAAGACTGTTGGGGACAATATATTGCCTAAGCTCTTGTTTCGTCTATATGAGCATCTAAGCCCTTCTTTGACACATTGTGTGAGTCTATCGTCTGCTATTAACATACCAAAATGGTATTTGACGATTCTGCATACTTCCTCATACTGTGCACTGTACTCAGTGACAAATGTAACCCCTTTTTGTGTCTTCCCATTTGCCTGGTTGGGTTTATCCCTTAACAAATCACGTCTGTCCATTTTATCCACCTCTCTTTGTGCCCTATTTATTATTTTTCTTGGATAGCCTCTCTGGGATAAACGTTTCCTCACTTCCATCATTTGGTTGGCACTCTCATTGGCTTCGGAACAATTCCGTTTGGCCCTTATGAGTTTCCCCTTGGCTATAGCATACGGCACATGTCTGGGGTGGCAGCTTTTTGCATGTAGTAGTGAGTTGCTTGATATAGGTTTTCTATATAGGCTTGTTTCGATCCGACCCTCAGGAGTCCCACTCAGTACCACATCCAAAAAGTTAATTTTGGTCCGTTGAATTTCATTTGTAAATTTTAGACCAATATCATTATCATTAAGTTTCCCTAGAAACTTTTCCAAATCATCAAGGCCGCCCTCCCAGATGAGGATTAGATCATCTATAAAGCGGCGGTAAAAGGTAATGCAACCACGGAGGGGGTTCTTATCTCCAAAGATGTGGGACAGCTCCCACCAACCCATAAATAGGTTGGCGTAGGAGGGGGCAAACTTGGCCCCCATAGCTGTCCCACATCTCTGGAGATAGAACACACCCTCAAATTCAAAAAAGTTGTGAGTTAACAAGAACTCAGCCACTTGCAATATATATCTCTGAAAACCTTCAGTAAGGGAGGACCAACTCCTAAGGAAGAATGACATAGCTTCCAATCCCTTTGAATGGGGAATGGAAGAATAAAGGGCTGTGACGTCTATGGTGACCCACAGGTTATTCCCCTCTACCCATGCAACATCGTTCATTAGATTCATAAGGTGTTTGGTGTCCCTGAGATAGCTCGGGAGGGCTTCAACAAATGGATGTAAAATCATGTCCAGCCATTGAGACAGACGTTCAAAGAGAGACCCTATACCACTCACTATAGGTCGTCCTCTTACATCCGTGAGGGACTTATGCACCTTAGGTAGATGATGGAATACTGGAGTGACCGGATGTTCAACAAATATATATGACATAGTGTCCTGATCAATAAAGCCATTTTCCATTCCATCATCTAAAAGGTGCATAAGTTCCCTCTTGAACCGACTTGTGGGGTTCGTGGTCAAAACTGAATAACATTGTCTGTCATCCAGTTGGCGCATTGCTTCATTGACATATTGCGCCCTATTCATCACCACCACTGAACCACCCTTATCTGCATTTTTTATGACCAGATCATGGTTATTGGCCAGGGAGGACAGCGCTTCCCTCTCAATTTTATTCAAATTATTTGAGGTATTACAGCCAGCAGAGTCAGCTAGGAGCTTAAGATCACGCTCCACTCTTTTATAGAAATTTTCAATTATATTCCCCCTGCTTTGTATTGGGTAGAATTTTGAAGGAGGTTTTAAACTTTTTGCTTTGCTAATGCTTTGTATAGTTTCAATTCCCTCACTTTCTAGCATAAGAGTGTTTAGTGAAACTAAGTCACATGATTCAGGAAAGCTCAGATCAGTGTTCAGATTGGTGGTGACCCATTTGGTACCCTCCCCTTCACAAACAGACATAGTATCATTGCCTGAAAAATGACCTTTTAATGTTACATTTCGGATTAACCGATTTACATCAATAATTGTGTGAAAGAGATTGAAATTCATGGTTGGTACAAAGCCCAAACCAAGACTTAATACACGTATCTGGGCATCTGTTAACACTATGTCAGAAAGATTTATAACACATGTCATTTGTATTTTGTTTGATTCCTCATCTCCCTCAACTTGTATCCTGGCTTCTGCTGGCCTCTTGCCCTTCCCCCCCTGTCTGGGTTGCTCTGGGGCAAGGAAAAAACCTGTTGCAAATGTTCTTGCCCAATGTCTGAATTAGTAGGTTTAGCTAGTCCGCCTCTTAGTTCTGTTGATACTGTGGCTGGTTCACTAGCTTTATATTTGCTTCCTGTCTCCCTTTGTCCATTGTTCTGATTAGAGATTGTATTTATGTGTGTTGTTGTATGAATGTTTGTGTGCTCAACCGGGCTATTTTTTAGAATGCCTCTCGGTGTTATAGTCTCATCCCCACTAGCACTATCTCCTGACTCTGCCTCAGTGTCGGAAAAGGTCACTTGAGTCTGTCTCCTACCCCTCCTATTACGTCTCCCTCTACTACGATTCTGTTGTCTGCGAACCTGAGTTCGTCTTGTCCGGTTCCACATGTAAACTGAGTCTGTGTCATAGTCAGTCTGGTCGCGTATGTATTTATTGTGCTTAGTATCAATAACTGATTTCTTAACCTCAACAATAGTATTTCTTAGAACCATGTCAAATCTACCATAATCTAAGTCATTTCTTCTGGAATTGAGCTCTGTTTGTATTTCACATATGTTTTCTCTAACACAGGACAACATTTTTGTTTTATATTCACAAAGCAATAACATTAATCTCACGGAGCAATCTGTTAATACCATATTCCAAGCTTTTATAAATTCAGAGTCATTTGTATCAAATGTAGGATACTTGTTAATTCGTAATCCTCTTGGGACAATACACAACTCAATATATTTATTCATAGACCAAATGTCCCATTGTAGCTTTATTTCTCTGATTTTAAGCTTTTCCATATCATCAAAAAGTTCCCCTAAAGAGGAATAAGCTTTGTCAGTTGAAAAAATCCTGGAAAGTTCTGTATCCGGTTCACCTCCAGTCTCTATCGGTTGTAATGAGAAGTACTGAGTGACCATGGTATTATCCATATTAAAGTCCCCCTGCATGTTTAGAACTGACCTCTCAAGCGCTGCCCAGATGCGCTAACAGATACACAATACCAAAAGCAAAATGAGCAGGTCAGTTACATAAACAAGGTAGATGATGCAAAGAAACTTTTTTCATTCATATACCGCAGCAATTAGCGATGTTAGGGACGGCAGATTAGGGGTTAATAAAATTTAACTAATGTTTGTGAGGCAGGAGTGTGGCGGTTTAGGGGTTAATATATTTATTGAAGTGGCGGCGATGTGCGGTCATCAGATTAGGGGTTAAAAAATGTATTTAAGGGTGTGCGATGTGGGGGGAGACTCGGTTTAGGGGTTAATAGGTAGTTTATGGGTGTTAGTGTACGTTTTATCCCATTAGTTAAGAGTTTTATGTTACGGCGTTAGCCCATAAAACTCTTAACTACTGACTCTTAAATGCGGTAGGAGTCTTGACAGGAGAGGGTCTATCGCTCACTTTTTCCAAGACTCCTTATACCGGCATTAGGCAAATCCCATTAAAAAGATAGGATACACAATTTATGTAAGTGGATTTGCTGTATTCTCGAGTCGCGGAAGAAAAGTGAGCGGTACACCTGTACCTGCCAGACTCGTAACACCAGCAGTCGTTAAAAAGCAGCGTTGGGACCTCTCAACACTGCTTTTTAAGGCTAATGCAAAACTCGTAATCTAGGTAGTCTTTTGTGACATCATACTACTGTCTATAGCTTCTATAACTCTTTTACATAATGTTATTTGTTTTATTTAATCCCTCAATAGCTGGTGTTATTCCATTTTACTGTCTCATTGAATTGTAGACTTACAAATCGGTAGTCTATTCAAAAGTAAAAGTTTCTGGATTCAGATAGTACAACTTTTCTAAAGACTTTAACAAGGTAATTGTCTTTGTTTTATTGTAATTAAAACTTTTAACAGCTCCTAGGTAAGGCCATATTCAAATTCCAATTTTTTTTAGGGCTTACTCTTATCACTTATGTTTTGTATTAACTTAGCTTTCCCTTCAATCATTTTTGAAGTTCTGGTGGCTCATATAGATCAAACATTGTCATTGTACATATAATTTATGTAACATTAATCCAATTGTCTTTTTGGAGGAAGCAAATAGTGACAATAGTTGCGTTCCAATTTTAAAATAAAGAAAACCAAAACATTTGTCACCAAATAATGCAATAACTATTGGTTTATTAAAATCTTACAAGGAATACTAAAATATATATATATTTAAATTTTTTCAAAACGTACTATAACCAAAAATAAATTATAATATATATACACATATGTAACACTGAAATAGATACTAAACAACATTTTATTTTTGAGTAATTTTAAACATAGAAGCAATTTATATAAAAATGATAATTTACTCCTATTAACCCTTTCCTACCTGGGTTAAAGTGTCTACATCAGAACAACTGTTCCGATGTAGACAAATTGAAATCACGTGATCGTGCACACAATCGCAACATTTTGGTTATTGGATTGGGTCTGCGGGGCGTCCCTATAACCCTAGGAATGCCCTCCAGACCGCGATCAAATCCAGGATGCGCAGTAGGCTTCAGGACAGCCGTTGGCTATGATGTTCTATTTCGTCATAACGGCTCTAAAGCCCAGTGTAATTATGAAGGAATAGAAATTATTGTTAAAAGGTTAACAATAATTCTTAGTTCTATTGTTATTTTCATTTAAAAAAAATGGATTGAACGATTAAGAGCATGACCGTTTTTGATTCAGCATCAAGGTACCACTTGCTTATTGTTTGATAAATTTACATACCAATAATTAAGCGCTATCCAGGCTGCTGAACCAAAGTTCGCCTGTCTAGTAATATTTCATTGTTTGTTTTTTTTATGAAGTTATAAATATAATAATTAGGATTTGACAGGGGAGTAACTTATACATTTTTGTCAAATTTCATGATGTTTACACGAATCATTCATTAAAAAAATTGACTTTGGGCTCCATGTACTAAGCCGTCAATTCATCCGTCATTTTAGACGCGGCTAAACTCGCCGTTACTCGCCGCGGGCGAAATGGTGTCCGCTGTTGCTATGTACTAATAATCCCACAATAAATAGACACGTCTAGCCCGCCCTGAGCAGTGGCGGAATATTGATAAATTTGACGCCTCGCTCGCCGCAACTAAGCTGATGTACTTAACTTTCAGTTGAATTGTCTGGCCAATTGTTAACACGTGACATGTAAGGTGTCAGGAACGTCATAGTAGTCGCGGGAATAGAATTTTGCTCCTATAAATGTACAACTTTTCTAAACAACTTTATTATTGTTCCCAAATTTTTGGAGAGTAATTACAGAGCGCTCTTTTTTGTGATCTTTATTTACAAATTCGATATGGCTTCATCTGGATCTGAAACCGCTTCAAAATCCAAGAATCCTCACTTTTCTCATCAGCAAAACGTCGTTTTGATTGACATGATTATTGACTCTTATGATTATTTGTTTGGATGTCGTGTCAAACAGACAAATTTTTCTAGGAGGAAGCAGATCTGGCAAAGGATCAGCGATGCTGTTAGTACCCAGGGTCCATGAAAAAAGGATGTTGATCAGCTGAAGAAGCGTTACAACGACATTAAACGTTTCGCCAAAGCTAAATTGGCCAGAGAAAAAAATTTGGCACGTGCTACCGGAGGTGGACCAGCATATGTGGCAGACCTCAATGATTATGAGCAGAAGCTTGTTCAGCGTCTGGGACCAGAGATCATCACTGGCATAACGGATGATTGTGACAGTGATTTAAGAGGTAAATGTACAACATAATTGACGCAATTTTTTTTTTTTAAATTATGATAGGTCATTGTCTCCAATATATATTTCTTTAAAATAACATTATCTGACTTCTTACGCTTCAGTATCTGAATCTATATAGGCCATTTAGGCCCCAAATACTGTAATCATTTATGTCGCATATATGTATAAGTGATTGTACAAGCCATTTAGGCCCCAAATACTGTAATCATTTATGTTGCATATATGTAAAAGGTATTGTACAATAATAGGGTTGTTATACTGCCTTTTTTTTTTAAAGGTCTAACGGAAATATAGATTTGTTGATTATTAATATAGTGATCCCTAAAGATAACACCCATGTGTTTATTTACAAACCAGTATTGCATAGAAACCTTAAAGAGATAATGACAATAGAAATAATGTAATTTGAAACTATTAAAAAAATATTGATGTTGTGTAACATGGTATGTTCAACATTAATCATGAGACTAACCCCAGATCACATGCCTTCTTAAATTTCTGATCTATTGACTTCCATGTTGCATTATTTGACTATAGAATATTATTTTTAACATCTTTCAAAATTGTTCTCCGCTTTATAAACATATACTATATATAGCAGATATAGCTATGCACATAGTTGACGCAGTCACATGACCCATCTATGTGCATCAACCAATGATCATTTACTGTGCCTGTATAGATTTGCTTTTCATCAAAGTATAAAAATCCAATGAAGGCAAAAACATAATACAATTAAATATTTTTGAAAAAGCATTTTCTTATGCGATTTGTAAAGGAAATTTTATTTGTTCATGTCCCTTTAAAGGGCCACTAAACCCAAAATCTTTATTTCATGATTCAGATAGAGAATAGAAATTTAAACAACATTACAAATTACTTCCATTATTTCTTTGGCTTCATTTTCTAGATATTCTTAGTTGAAGAAAAAGAAATGCACATGGTGAGCCAATCACACAAGGCTTCTTTGTGCAGCAATCAAATGCTTTTCAACAAAGAATATCAAGAGAATAAAACAAATTAGATAATATAAGTAAATTATAAAGATGTTTATAACTGCATTCTCTTTCTAAATCATAAAATAAAAAAGGTGGGTGGCATGTCCCTTTAATGATTGAGCCTTCATTCACTGCTGTGATTATTATTATTAACACTTTTAGCTTTCAGTTTAAACTAGAAATAGAAATAAACCTAACGTATTTTTTTTTTATTTTTTTTTTAAAGCAACGCCAACAACACAAGCAGAGCCTGTGAGGAGTAACGAAGTGCCCACTTGTTCTACTTCATCTTCTGCGGTTTCCAGACCACCCAGTGCAGCTGTTTCCAGACCTTCGGCCAGTTTTACACATGGCCAATTAATACGCTCCACATCTAATGTTACACACACAACTTACTCGGCGGACACACTTCCTGATGTAAGGACCAGCACTCCAGAAACTGGTGTTGGTAGAGCAACTGGTAAGTACTTTACAAATGAATAATTTCAATGTTGTGTGTTTTATCTCTTTTATCTATCAATTTTTATTTTTTATTTTTTTTAAATGTCAAATGTCATTATTGACATATTCGAGTTCGAGATCTTTTACAGATGGAATGTAATTTGAAGGACAAATAGCAATGATCATAGATTTTCATGAAAGGGACACTGTACAAATTTTTTTAAATGAGGATTCGTGTAGAGCATGCATGCAATTGTAAGCAACTTTCTAATGGGTTTAAATGTTATCATTATTTTCTTTTTGAGAATTGATCATAGTATTACATTAGAAAGTTGATTGCTATATATCTTATTCTCAAAAATATTATTTTTGCTTCAGTGTCCAGTTAATTGCAAAGTACATTTCCATTAATAATTTTCCAAATAGAAATTTCACTGAATGTAATAGCGTTTGAATATATGGTTACATTGACAAACAAACATTTTTATTTTATTTATTTATTTTTATTTTATTTATTTTTTTATTAGTGATTTGGGACGTCTTTTCCAGCAATTGACTGGACATTCAACTCCATTATTTGATGGTATGTATCACATATGTATATATATATAATATAACTTAAATTGGTGTATGACTGTCGTATCTGCTCTCTCCTTCTATTCTATTTCTGCAAGTGTTTTTAGAACATTTTATTTTTATTTACTAACAATTTGTTATGTCTTGATCTAGAAGAAGAAAACTCATCAAGGGAGATCACTATCAATCTCATGACGATAGTGGAAAATCCCATTCAAGATGAACCACCAGGAGGGCATGATGGAAGCGAGACTCCAGATATTCTTGAAGATTGTGGAGATGCGCAAGCAGATGAAATTCACACACCGGAAAACCTTGAGGAACCTGTTGAAACACAGGCAGCACCAATTGCACTGCAAACAGGTGGTCTAAATATTGACAATACACCGGCAGAAGGACTATTGGCCGATGTTGGATTGAGGAAAATGTTGACACTTGCAAGGCAATACAGAGAGGACCACAGAGAAATGCAAAATATTATTAACACTAATATTGACCGCTGGGCTGCTCTGTCAGAAAAAAATGTTGAACTAGAAATGCAAAGGAATGAGATTGAAATGCAGAAATTACAGCTGCAAAGAGAAATGTTCCAGTGGCAGAGGCGGATGGATGAAGAGAAAAACCAGCAAATTAACAGAGCTTTAACCATCAGTGAAAGGACATTACAATCTCTATTGGCTATTGTCACTGAAAGGGAGGGTACAACAGACCCAAAGAGGCCACGTCTGGAGTGAACATTTAATTTATTATTTATAACACTATATTAGTCACTGTTAATTTTTTTTTATCGATATATTGTTTAATAAGTTAGTTTTTGTGTTCTTTAAGTTTAAAATGTTATTATTTAATAAAGACAAATTTTTTTATGCCCAAAAAAAGGTTTATTTACATAAATTCAAAATCACTTTTGATTCTTCAACACAAAAGTTTTTCTCAGTTATTAATTGTCATTCTTCTGACAATCATCATGACAAAACAAAAAATGAAATCAAATAACATATTTACGGTATAAAAAATCTACTTGCTCCATTAACATTCCCAAAGTTGCCCTAATTTTAGAAATTTTTTGTTTAACATGATCTTCAAGACAACTCTGAGTACTTTTGTCTGCAGTTTCAATAGTTGATGTTGAAGATAAATCTGTAGAAAAATAAATGCAAAGCAAATTTTAATTCAATTTTCATATACATATGCAATGTATGATAGGGTTTTTCATTACAAATATTACCTCCTGATGTGCTGTTATCTAGGTTATCTACTATATTGGCTTCTACACTTATGTCCACTTCTTTAAAGCTTTCATCTGAGCCAACTCCTATTTGAAATATACAATATGTATTAGTTAAAACTTTGATTTTCTTAGATTTAAGATTACTGAGTATGAAACATACCTTTATCTACCATCATTGTTGGTAAAACTTCTATCCTTGGTTGAGTATCATCTAAACTCAAGGCTTCAAATATTGGCACACTATCAGGATTTTGAAATTCTTCCATTTCCATACTATTTTCCATGTCTTCCATGGTAATATCTATGAACGTAATTACAAAGATAAAGATAGAAAACTATTAAATCAAAAACCTAGGATATATTATTTAAAACTATAATAATAATCATTAAAAGGGACATTGAACCCAACTTCTAAGTTTCATGATTCAGATAGTGCATGCAATTTAAATAAACTTTCTATTTTACTTCATTCTTTTTGTATCTTTATTTGAAAATCAAGAATGTAAGTTTAGATGCCAGCCCATTTTTGGTGAACCAACTGTGTTGTACTTGCTAATTGGACAGAACCAATAAAAAAGTGCTGTCCATGGTGCTCAACAAAAAATTGGCTGGCTCCTTAGCTTAGATGCCTTCTTTTTCAAATAAAGATAGCAAGAAAATGAGGAAAAAAATGATAATAGAAGTAAATTAGCAACTTGATTAACATTGCGTGTAAAAACTTTTTAAGCCAAAACCTAAAATATATGATTTAAAAGTTAAATAATACCTGTCTGTGTCTTTTTATGAAAAATGTCATATGGATTTGGAGATAATTCAATATCCAATAGTGTTATTGGCAAAGGTGGAGAAAGAGCTTCACTTCTGGGTGTTTGCACCAACATTGACCTTAGGTAGCGTGGTGGGTGTTCACACTTCATTCTCCTACTTCTCATATCTATAAACATATATATAAAAAAAAATTGGAATAAAAAAAATAAATTTAATTATTCAAAGTAATTTTTTATTTTCCAAACATTCAGTTCTGCATGCTTACTTTTCTAACATGTTTCAATGGTATATAGTAATATATTTATATTTTATTCTACTAACTCAGTTCTACATGCTTACTTTTAGAAGATGTTTCAATGGTATATACTAATATAGTTATATTTTACTCTACTAACTCATTTTTGTATGCTAACTTTTCTAATCTTTTAAGTGTATATAGTAATATAGTTAAATTTTAATCTACTAACTCAGTTCTGCATGCTTACTTTTGTAACTTTTTGCAATTGTATATACTAATATAGTTAAAGTAACACTCAGAAAATAATATTGTCCTTGATTCGTCAATGATGACGCAGTTCAAAAATAACATCCTTTTTTTATATTATAAAAAATGATTTCATATATAATTTTGGAACTTACATGTCCTTATCAATCTTCGAATTGATTTATAGTACTTCGGTTCTCTTCTCTTCAAATCACTATGGCCTAGATTTGGAGTTCGGCGGTAAAAGGGCTGTTAACGCTCAGCGGGCTTTTTATTGGCCGCACCATAAATTTAACTCTGGTATCGAGAGTTAAAACAAATGCTGCGTTAGGCTCCAAAAAAGGAGCGTAGAGCATTTTTACCGCAAATGCAACTCTCGATACCAGAGTTGCTTACGGACGCGGCCGGCCTCAAAAACGTGCTCGTGCACGATTCTCCCATAGGAAACAATGGGACTGTTTGAGCTGAAAAAAAACCTAACACCTGCAAAAAAGCAGCGTTCAGCTCCTAACGCAGCCCCATTGATTCCTATGGGGAAACACTTCCTACGTCTGCACCTAACACCCTAACATGTACCCCGAGTCTAAACACCCCTAACCTTACACTTATTAACCCCTAATCTGCCGCCCCCGCTATCGCTGACCCCTGCATATTTTTTTTAACCCCTAATCTGCCGCTCCGTAAACCGCCGCAACCTACGTTATCCCTATGTACCCCTAATCTGCTGCCCTAACATCGCCGACCCCTATGTTATATTTATTAACCCCTAATCTGCCCCCCACAACGTCGCCGACACCTACCTACACTTATTAACCCCTAATCTGCCGAGCGGACCTGAGCGCTACTATAATAAAGTTATTAACCCCTAATCCGCCTCACTAACCCTATCATAAATAGTATTAACCCCTAATCTGCCCTCCCTAACATCGCCGACACCTACCTTCAATTATTAACCCCTAAACTTCCGATCGGAGCTCACCGCTATTCTAATAAATGGATTAACCCCTAAAGCTAAGTCTAACCCTAACACTAACACCCCCCTAAGTTAAATATAATTTTTATCTAACGAAATAAATTAACTCTTATTAAATAAATGATTCCTATTTAAAGCTAAATACTTACCTGTAAAATAAATCCTAATATAGCTACAATATAAATTATAATTATATTATAGCTATTTTAGGATTAATATTTATTTTACAGGTAACTTTGTAATTATTTTAACCAGGTACAATAGCTATTAAATAGTTAAGAACTATTTAATAGTTACCTAGTTAAAATAATAACAAATTTACCTGTAAAATAAATCCTACCCTAAGATATAATTAAACCTAACACTACCCTATCAATAAAATAATTAAATAAACTACCTACAATTACCTACAATTAACCTAACACTACACTATCAATAAATTAATTAAACACAATTGCTACAAATAAATACAATTAAATAAACTAGCTAAAGTACAAAAAATAAAAAAGATCTAAGTTACAGAAAATAAAAAAATATTTACAAACATAATAAAAATATTACAACAATTTTAAACTAATTACACCTACTCTAAGCCCCCTAATAAAATAACAAAGCCCCCCAAAATAAAAAATTCCCTACCCTATTCTAAATTAAAAAAGTTACAAGCTCTTTTACCTTACCAGCCCTGAACAGGGCCCTTTGCGGGGCATGCCCCAAGAATTTCAGCTCTTTTGCCTGTAAAAAAACACATACAATACCCCCCCCAACATTACAACCCACCACCCACATACCCCTAATCTAACCCAAACCCCCCTTAAATAAACCTAACACTAATCCCCTGAAGATCTTCCTACCTTGTCTTCACCATCCAGGTATCACCGATCCGTCCTGGCTCCAAGATCTTCATCCAACCCAAGCGGGGGTTGGCGATCCATAATCCGGTGCTCCAAAGTCTTCCTCCTATCCGGCAAGAAGAGGACATCCGGACCGGCAAACATCTTCTCCAAGCGGCATCTTCGATCTTCTTCCATCCGGTGCGGAGCGGGTCCATCTTGAAGCAGGCGACGCGGATCCATCCTCTTCTTCCGATGTCTCCCGACTAATGACTGTTCCTTTAAGGGACGTCATCCAAGATGGCGTCCCTCGAATTCTGATTGGCTGATAGGATTCTATCAGCCAATCGGAATTAAGGTAGGAATTTTCTGATTGGCTGATGGAATCAGCCAATCAGAATCTAGTTCAATCCGATTGGCCGATCCAATCAGCCAATCAGATTGAGCTCGCATTCTATTGGCTGATCGGAACAGCCAATAGAATGCGAGCTCAATCTGATTGGCTGATTGGATCAGCCAATCGGATTGAACTTGATTCTGATTGGCTGATTCCATCAGCCAATCAGAAAATTCCTACCTTAATTCCGATTGGCTGATAGAATCCTATCAGCCAATCGGAATTCGAGGGACGCCATCTTGGATGACGTCCCTTAAAGGAACAGTCATTAGTCGGGAGACATCGGAAGAAGAGGATGGATCCGCGTCGCCTGCTTCAAGATGGACCCGCTCCGCACCGGATGGAAGAAGATCGAAGATGCCGCTTGGAGAAGATGTTTGCCGGTCCGGATGTCCTCTTCTTGCCGGATAGGAGGAAGACTTTGGAGCACCGGATTATGGATCGCCAACCCCCGCTTGGGTTGGATGAAGATCTTGGAGCCAGGACGGATCGGTGATACCTGGATGGTGAAGACAAGGTAGGAAGATCTTCAGGGGATTAGTGTTAGGTTTATTTAAGGGGGGTTTGGGTTAGATTAGGGGTATGTGGGTGGTGGGTTGTAATGTTGGGGGGGGGTATTGTATGTTTTTTTTTACAGGCAAAAGAGCTGAAATTCTTGGGGCATGCCCCGCAAAGGGCCCTGTTCAGGGCTGGTAAGGTAAAAGAGCTTGTAACTTTTTTAATTTAGAATAGGGTAGGGAATTTTTTATTTTGGGGGGCTTTGTTATTTTATTAGGGGGCTTAGAGTAGGTGTAATTAGTTTAAAATTGTTGTAATATTTTTATTATGTTTGTAAATATTTTTTTATTTTCTGTAACTTAGATCTTTTTTATTTTTTGTACTTTAGCTAGTTTATTTAATTGTATTTATTTGTAGCAATTGTGTTTAATTAATTTATTGATAGTGTAGTGTTAGGTTAATTGTAGGTAATTGTAGGTAGTTTATTTAATTATTTTATTGATAGGGTAGTGTTAGGTTTAATTATATCTTAGGTTAGGACTTATTTTACAGGTAAATTTGTTATTATTTTAACTAGGTAACTATTAAATAGTTCTTAACTATTTAATAGCTATTGTACCTGGTTAAAATAATTACAAAGTTACCTGTAAAATAAATATTAATCCTAAAATAGCTATAATATAATTATAATTTATATTGTAGCTATATTAGGATTTATTTTACAGGTAAGTATTTAGCTTTAAATAGGAATAATTTATTTAATAAGAGTTAATTTATTTCGTTAGATAAAAATTATATTTAACTTAGGGGGGTGTTAGTGTTAGGGTTAGACTTAGCTTTAGGGGTTAATACATTTATTAGAATAGCGGTGAGCTCCGGTCGTCAGATTAGGGGTTAATAATTGAAGTTAGGTGTCGGCGATGTTAGGGAGGGCAGATTAGGGGTTAATACTATTTATGATAGGGTTAGTGAGGCGGGTTAGGGGTTAATAACTTTATTATAGTAGCGCTCAGGTCCGCTCGGCAGATTAGGGGTTAATAAGTGTAGGCAGGTGTCGGCGACGTTGAGGGGGGCAGATTAGGGGTTAATAAATATAATATAGGGGTCGGCGGTGTTAGGGGTAGCAGATTAGGGGTACATAGGGATAACGTAGGTGGCGGCGATTTGCGGTCGGTGGATTAGGGGTTAATTATTTTAAGTAGCTTGCGGCGACGTTGTGGGGGGCAGGTTAGGGGTTAATAAATATAATACAGGGGTCGGCGGGATTAGGGGCAGCAGATTAGGGGTACATAAGTATAACGTAGGTGGCGGTCGGCAGATTAGGGGTTAAACATTTTAATCGAGTGGCGGCGATGTGGGGGGACCTCGGTTTAGGGGTACATAGGTAGTTTATGGGTGTTAGTGTACTTTAGGGTACAGTAGTTAAGAGCTTTATAAACCGGCGTTAGCCAGAAAGCTCTTAACTCCTGCTATTTTCAGGCGGCTGGAATTTTGTCGTTAGAGCTCTAACGCTCACTGCAGAAACGACTCTAAATACCAGCGTTAGAAAGATCCCATTGAAAAGATAGGCTATGCAAATGGCGTAGGGGGATCTGCGGTATGGAAAAGTCGCGGCTGAAAAGTGAGCGTTAGACCCTTTAATCACTGACTCCAAATACCAGCGGGCGCCCAAAACCAGCGTTAGGAGCCTCTAACGCTGGTTTTGACGGCTACCGCCGAACTCTAAATCTAGGCCTATATTTTCTAAGACACTGTCGTCTTGTTCTTTTAATTTTTGAAATACAATGCATTCTTCTCAGCATCTCGTATATAATTTTTCTCTGCATTCCTGTCTCACTCCCCTCACACCACCAATCCGTTTAGGGAAATAGTTATCCATGGCATAAACTAATATCACCAATTCTCCAGCACCAAAAGGTTCAGGACGCGACATGTTTGACGATGACGTGATTAATCGTTATGTCAATCATTAGCGCATTGATCTAGATATGTATCCCCGAAAAATAGAAAAAAATATAATGTATATGTATTTACAATTTTTATTTTGTTTCTAAACATTTTCTTTTTTAAAGATGTGTTTATTTGTATTAAAATGTACTTTGGTTTACAATTGTTATTTTTTTTCTAAACATTTTCTTTGTTTCAGATGTGTTTATATGTATTAAAATTTATTTTGGTTTACAATTGTTATTTTGTTTCTAAACATTTTCTTTTTTTTCATATGTGTTTATATGTATTAAAAGTTACTTTGGTTTACAATTGTTAATATATAATGTTTAAAGATTGTAATTTTTTAATAAAATAATTTCTATATGCCACTATTCTTTTAACAAATCTTGAATGGAAAAATATATTATTAAGGATAAGAAAATAAGTGTTAAGAGTAAGCCCTTAAGGTATTTATTTGAATATGGGAAAACCTAGTAGCTGTTAAAAATTGAGGTTAGAATAAAACAAAGCAAATTAGCAAGTCTTTTTTAACTCAAAAATCCTATCTGATAACATAAAGCACTGTTGAATATACTGTCGCTTGTTACAGCTACAATTCAATGACACAATACAATGAATTAGCATCAGCTATGGAGGGATTACATTACACTAATCACATTATGTAAAAGAGTGAGAGCAGCTGTAGACACTAGTGTGATGTCATAAAGACAATGTATTACCTATAATATATTGTCTGTAATAACTTTGATCATAATTTTTGATCATAATTTTTGAAATACGATGCATTCTTCTCAGCATCTCGTATATAATTTTGTCTCTGCATTCCTGTCTCACTCCCCTCACACCACCAATCCGTTTAGGGAAATAGTTATCCATGGCATAAACTAATATCACCAATTCTCCAGCACCAAAAGGTTCAGGACGTGACATGTTTGACGATGACGTGATTAATCGTTATGTCAATCATTAGCGCATTGATCTAGATATGTATCCTCGAAAAATAGAAAAAAATATAATGTATATGTAGATTAATGTATTTTATGAAGGTTTGTAAATATCAATGTTTATAGTTATTACAAATGATATTTGGTTTCTATACATTTTCTTTGTTTCAGATGTGTTGATATGTATTAAAATTTACTTTGGTTTACAATTGTTATTTTGTTTCTAAACATTTTCTTTGTTTCAGATGTGTTTATATGTATTAAAATTTATTTTGGTTTACAATTTTTATTTTGTTTCTAAACATTTTCTTTTTTTAAGATGTGTTTATATGTATTAAAATGTACTTTGGTTTACAATTGTTATTTTTTTTCTAAACATTTTCTTTGTTTCAGATGTGTTTATATGTATTAAAATTTATTTTGGTTAACAATTGTTATTTTGTTTCTAAACATTTTCTTTTTTTTTCATATGTGTTTATATGTATTAAAAGCTACTTTGGTTTACAATTGTTAATATATAATGTTTAAAGATTGTAATTTTTTAATAAAATAATTTATTTGCCATTATTTTCTATATGCCACTATTCTTTTAACAAATCTTGAATGGAAAAATATATTATTAAGGATAAGAAAATAAGTGTTAAGAGTAAGCCCTTAAGGTATTTATTTGAATATGGGAAAACCTAGTAGCTGTTAAAAATTGAGGTTAGAATAAAACAAAGCAAATTAGCAAGTCTTTTTTAACTCAAAAATCCTATCTGATAACATAAAGCACTGTTGAATATACTGTCGCTTGTTACAGCTACAATTCAATGACACAATACAATGAATTAGCATCAGCTATGGAGGGATTACATTACACTAATCACATTATGTAAAAGAGTGAGAGCAGCTGTAGACACTAGTGTGATGTCATAAAGACAATGTATTACCTATAATATATTGTCTGTAATAACTTTGATCATAAACTTTATTTATTTGAAACCTTTGATAATTGAAGAGCAACAACTGTTATGTATTTAACTGTTTATCATGAGTGATTTTTAATAACCTTAATTCTTAAAAAAAAAATGGAGACAAGTTAATAAAGAAAGTTTTTTATTGATCAACTGAAAATTTAATCTTCAAAATATTGTTCTGAAACCATGTCCCTTGTTGCATTTCCACGTCTATTATCTTGTTCTACACATATTTCTTCTGGTAAATCATCAGCATCTATTGGATCTTCATCTTCTAATGGACAGCCTCTTTTAATTGCTATATTGTGCAGTATGCAGCAAACCAATATAATTTTTGCAACTTTCTCTGGTGCATACTGCATAGCACCACCAGAATGATCAAGACATCGCATTTTCAAAAGACCGAAATTCCTCTCAATAATCCCCCTGGTAGATCGGTGAGCTTCATTGAAACGTACTTGACTTCTGGTCTGTGGGTTGTTATAGGGAGTCAACAGCCATTCTGTACATGAGTACCCTCCATCTCCTAATAGAAGATATAATAAATATAAATATTAATATAAGAATAATTATAAAGATTCAGAACTATACAATACAAATTTAAACTATACAGATTACAGTCGACAAATTGGGTGCAATTTTTGTACATTGAAATGAGAGACAAATTAGACGCCAGTTATGCTTACCTAGAAGCCATCCTTCAGGCATATTTCCATCCTCGAACTTCCGGTATAACCCAGTCTGCCTTAAGATGTAAGAATCATGACAGGAGCCAGGAAAGTTAGAACGGACACTGATAATCCTCATGTTGGGGTCACAGACCATCTGGACATTCAAGGAATGGAAATGCTTTCTATTCCTATAGATCTCCTCACGAGCTTGAAGTGGTCTTACAGCAACATGGGTACAGTCTGTGGCACCTAGGACATTGGGCATACCAGCCATCCTATAGAAATTTGACTTGATAGATTGACATTCTTCAGGGGTAGATGGCAAACAAACATATAGATGAAAGATAACCATCATAGCCCCTATTACTTTGGATAAGTGGCGTGAAAAAGCAGATTGACTCATTCCAATAATGACGCTAGAAACTGCCTGAAAGGAGCCTGTTGCAAAAAAATGCAATGCAGCTAATAGTTTCAGAAGTCCC
Organism: Bombina bombina; assembly: GCF_027579735.1. Classification (NCBI taxonomy): domain Eukaryota; kingdom Metazoa; phylum Chordata; class Amphibia; order Anura; family Bombinatoridae; genus Bombina; species Bombina bombina. Next base: position 389,270,624 of record NC_069503.1, on the reverse strand, counting down.
GGAATAGCTTGTGAATGAGCAGTCATCGGCTCCAAATGATCTTCAATCTCTCGATACAGGTGTAATATCGATTCACGATCAAGCCGGAATCTTTGTATGATCTCTCGGTCAGAAAGGCCGTGCAAACCAACCCGTGGAAGGAATACACGGGGGACACGAACTCTCCTTCTTCTAACGATACGATTAGCTACATTTCCAGTATTCTGTCTTCTAGCCCGGATTTGCATCACACGGAGAATAAACAAAAACAGAATTCTCTCCATAGCTGCTGAAATTAACAATGTAAGTACAATGCTGATATTACTGCCTTTTATATATGTCTAGACTGGCATCTAGAGTGACTTTCCTATTGTTTTGTACCTTGCCCGCCACCTAAAAGGTGGCGAGGCAAAAATAACGAAGTGGGGGCGGAGATTGACGCGAGCGGACAAATAGATTTTTTAGTACATTCGTTTTTGGCGAGTTGGTGGTCAAATGTGTCTAATTACAGTGAAAAATGGAGAGGTAGCGAGGTTTGGCGGATAAGTACGCTCGCAATTTTAAAGATGCGAGTTTTAACATAATTGACGGCTTTGTACATATCAGTTTGCGAGCTTTGATGCGAGATTTGTTGCGGGTAGCTCGCTGACTGCTTAGTACATGGAGCCCTTTATTAACTCTTTCAACATAAACAAAACTATGTTTTATTATTGAACATTCTATTAATAATTTTTGTTTAGGGCGATAGCTATACATTTCTAAATAAAATAAGCTCTGTAAGTGATTACATTAGAGGGTATGTGTAATACAGTGAGTAGCATAGAGTACAAGATAAAAGTTCCGGAGGCCATAACAGAATCAGCTATGGCAGACACAAACGGCAACTTCAATTTAGCCAATACCTCCTCTAAGTTCACAGAAAACAACAAGAATCGCCACCTCTATAAGGAGCAAGGATTTATCAAAGGTCCCCTGTTCGTTCCGGAGTATGAGAGGTATCTCTGATAGGATCAGGGAACCACTGACAAGGTAGGTTGTGACACGGTTCTGAACCATATGGTAGTCGGCCAGACCAATCGTCATGCATCTAGGATCCCCTGGCAATTGCTCCTGGTTGATAACTTAAATATTTGGGGTTGTTAGGGTCTCTCTCTCCAGCGTCTTCAGGGCAGATTTACAGGCTTCCCTTGGGAGCGTGACTGTGGTAAACGGCAGCTGCAAAGTAATGTCTATCTCCGTCAGACATGTGGTGCAGTAAGCATCGGCAATGGATTCCCCAGTAGCCAGGACTAGTGCGGAGCCAGAAATCCAGCTGTCTGCGTGAGGATTTGAAGCGCTTATTGGAGGTAAGGTGCTAACTGACTGCGGTGCTCTGCCTCTTAGACTATAATCTTTTCCCAACGGAGTGAGCAAAATAGAACTCTTCTCTCCTACAAAACCCGCCACTGGATTCAGAGGGAAAGATTGTGTGGGAGACTCTGTGCGGGTCTGGGGTGCTTTCAGTCCCGGTGATGAGGTTCTTGCGTTGAGGTGGGAGGTCTCGGCGTTCCTAGCGATATCTATTGTAGGTGTCATTTTAAGCGTTAGGTTAGCCTCTCCTCCACACTGACCTCTGACCACAAGTGTTAGATCATGAAAGCTGTAGTCCATCTTCTCCTCGAATTTGTGGAGTAACGCTTGTACCCTTTCACAGAAATCTGCCATGTTTAGTTAGGTAGCCGTGGGTTTTGTATGAATGACACTGCGGCTGTAAAATGAGCAAATATTTCTGCCTCGTGGTTCTACCAGTCTGTGTGGCTCCAGGCCGGCATTGTAGTAGATGTTTAAGGCTTCGTCAAGATCAACTGTAAAAAGGATGTTTTTCTTCCCATTGAAGTGTAGATCAAAGGCTAAGATAGAAAGTACCAATTATACCCTATAAAAGGCTTAATATTTGTTAATATTGCAGGAGCTCAAATGTTGTGCATCTTGTCTCATCTGTTGCTAGCTCCGCCCCCCAAGAGTGATACATTCAGTAGTGTCCTGTAGTAAAGTTCAAAACAAGTAGTTGAGGTAGGTATTCAGGGTATATTAGGGGAGTTGGGTCAGGTTATATTCCCTGTGTGTGTGTGCAGTATCTGTTGCGCACTTCTGAGGAAAGATGGCGTTGTTCCCTCTCACAGGTTTCAGGCCTATGTCTGGAGCTGCAAACCTTAGATCCTGATGTGCAGTTATTTATAAGGGATGGTAGTTCTGCCTGCTTTAATCTTATTCTTTCCTGAAGATTTCAGGCTCTTTAATGAGCCAGAGACTTCCGAGGTAGGCCGAAGCCTGATATTTTCCTGAAAATCCTCTGGAACTCCTTTCTGGGTAGATCGAAATTTGTCTCAAACTCAGCCAAATTTCAGCCAATGGTCCCTTGTAGTGAGTAAATACTGCTCCAAAGTTTTTTTTCTGGGAGTCAGCTCCTAAATCATGCTTTTTAGGGCTAATAAATGACAGGTTTTAACTAGAGCTCTGTTAAATTGTGACTGTCTAGGCTGCTGGCTAGCTCCACCCCCCCATTATCAATTTTTAATCATTCTCTAGCTATCTTTATTTAAAAAGCATGAATGTGATGTATAGGATCAGGCCCATTTTTGGTTGTGAACCTTTCTTGCTTATTGATGGGCAAATGGAAGCCTCCAATAAGCAAGCACTATCCATGGGGCTGAGCCTAACATGGGCTGGATGGTAAGATTTACATTCCTGCTCTTAAAAATAATATATCAAGATAAACTAGAGAAAATTTGATAATTTTAGTAAATTATAAAGTTTATTAAAATGACATGCTCTATCCGAATCAGGAAAGAAAAAAAAATTGGGTTGAGTGGCACTTTAACAATGTAGTAAATTCAAGTTGTAATTGTTAGAAAAGTAAGCATGCAGAATTGTGTTAGTAGAGTAAAATATAATTGTAATTAGTCTGTAAAAATGAAATTTATGAACAATGTTAGTAGATTATAATTTTACATTTTATATAAATACGCATGCAGAACTGTGTTAGTAGAATGGAATTTAAATTCTTGCTTAAAAAAAAAACTATTAATAAAATTGGAGTAGCATGCATAAACTTCAAAAATTTTAAAGAAATTTGTTAAATATTTTTATATGTTAATTTTTACTGGAAGTTTTGATTTTTTTTTTAAATTTATATGTTTATAGATATGCGAATTAAGAAAATAAAGGGTAAAGAGCCACCATGCTACCTTCGCTCAATGTTGGTGGAAACACCAAGGAGTGAAGCTTTATCTCCTCCTATGCCACTAACACTATTGGATATTAAATTATCTCCCAATCTATATCAAGGTTTTCAAAAAATGAGTGTAAACACACAGACAGGTAATGGTTAGTTAACATATAATTGATATGTTAAAATAGTTTTTGGCTTCATACTTGTTTATGTTTATCTTTTTATTACTGTAACATAGATATTACCATGGAAGACCTAGAAAATATGGCTGAAATAGATGATTTTCAAACTCTTGATAGTGTGCCATTAGGTGAAGGGTTGAGTTCAGATGATAGTCAGCCAAGAATTGAAGTTTTAAGAACAATGATGGAAGATAAAGGTATGTTTCATACTCATTACTCTTAAAACAAACCAATTTTTCTTGAAAATATTAAATATTTTTAGGAGTTGGGTCTGATGAAAGCTTTAAAGGAGTGGACAAAAGTGTAGAAGCCAATATAGTCGATGATATAGATAATACACCAGCCAGAGGTAATCATTGTGAACAGATAACCATATTATACATTTAATATGGATATGTAAAGTTAAATACTAATTGTTTTGTTTTTGTTATTCTACAGATGTATCTTCAGCATCAACTACTGAAACTGAAGACAAAAGCACTCAGAGTTGTCTTGAAGATAATGTTAAACTCAAAATCTCTAAAAGTAGGGCAACTTTGGGAATGTTTTTGGAGCAAGTAGATTTTCTGTACTGAAAATATGTTATTTGATTTGATTCTGTTATGTTGTTTATAAAAAAAATGAATATAATTTTCATAAGAAAAGGCAAAAAAAGCCAAATCCTTTATTTGTATTTTATCAATCAATAGTAAATGAAGATTTTGAGTTTTTGTGAATAAAGGATATTTTGTTTTCAAAAATTTTTGCATATATTTGCAAACAAAAATTAAACAAAAAAAAATAAAAAAATAAAAATAAATAACAATTATAGAATATAGAACAAATATATATGTATGAAAACAATAAACAGAAAATATAACCTTTGAAATTTTGGTGGTATAAATACAAAATACATGGTTCATTGTAGCCTTGGTCTTTTGGGGTCTGTTGTACCCTCTCTTTCACTTATAATAGATATTAGTGATTGGAGCGTCCTTTCAGTGAGGCTTATGGCTCTATTGATTAGCTGGGTTTTTTCTTCGTCCATCTGTCTCTGCCACTGAAACATTTCCATTTTGTCTTTTACAATTTCAATATTTTTTTCAGATATGGCTGCCCAACATTCAATATTAGTGTTTATAGCATTCTGCATGCCCCTGTGGTCCTCTCTATATTGCCTGGCAAGTGCCAACATTTCTGTTTAGCCAACATCGGCCAATAGTCCATCAGCTGGTGGATTTGCAATATTTACATCTCCTGTTTCTTGTGGTGGTGCCTGTGTTTCCACGTGTCCGTACTGATTCTCAGGGGTATGTATTTCCTATTGTTGGGCATCTCTAAATTCATCTAGAAAATCTGGAGTCTCACTTCCATCCTGACGTCCTGTATTTTTCCTCTTTTATTGTTATGAGATTTATGGTAATCTCCCTTGATGAGTTTTCTTCTTCAAGATCAAACAAAATAAAATGTTATAAAATGTCAAAAAAAAAAAAAAGCATTGACAGGCGGTTTCATAGATGGAATAGAAGGAGAGAGATTATAATACAGTCATACCCAAAAAATTACATTATATTATATATATCATTGATACATACCATCGAATAATGGTGATGAATGTCCAGTCAAACTATGGAACAAACGTTCCAAATCAGCTATAAAAAATGTATAGTAAGAATTGAGTTAATTAAAATTATTGACATATATTATAATGCGATTACATTCCTTTTAAATTTAATTTTAAAATTACATTTAATATCAATTAATTTTGAGATTAATGACAAGCTCAGATAATTGGTATATGTCATTCACCTGCCATTCCATCTCTAAACTATATTGAACTCGATTCTATGTAATGTCAATACTATCATTGTACAATTTTTTTTCTTTTAGGAAACAAAAAAAAAAATTAAATCTAAATTGTTGGAAAGACATAATGAAAAAAAGAAAAATGATAGTGCTAATTTGTGATTTTGTTAGAAAGAATCATTTACTTACCAGTTCCTCTTCCAACACCTGTATCTGAAGTGCTGGTCCTTACATCAGGGAGTGTATCCACAGATGAAGAACTATGTGTGACAGTAGATGTCGACCTTATAAATTGACCATGAGCTGCACTTGTAGATGGTCTAGAAACAGCTGCAGAAGATCTTGAAGAAGTGGGCACTTCATTGGTACTCCACACTGGCTGTGGTTGTGGTGTCGGTGTAGCTTTAAAAAAAAAACATAGAATATTTTTAGTAAAAAAAAACCATAATATTTTTAGTAATTTTTTTTTTTTAATTTATAGTTTAATAAGAAAGCAAAAACTGGTAATAATACTCTGATCATGCCCATGGCTGCTGACACAATCATTAAAGGGACATGTAAACAAACATTTTTCTTTCATGATTTAGAAAGAACATGCAATATTAAAAAAAGTTTTAATTTAATTCTATTATCTTTTTTTCTCCATATCATTGACATAGATAGGCTCAGTAAATGATCATTGGTTGATGCACATAGATGGCTCGTGTGATTGCATCACCCATGTGCATTGCTATTTCTCAAACAAAGGATATCTATAGAATGCAGCAAATTAGATATTAGAACTAATTTGGAATGCTGTTAAAATGATATTCTATATTCGAATCCTGCAAAATGAAAGTCAATAGATAATAAATAAAAAAAGGCATGTGATCAGGGGGCGGTCAGCATATGCTGAGATAAAAGTTAAAGGGACATGAAACCCACATTTTATCTTTCATGATTTATGTCGAACATACCATTTTAAACAACTTTAAAATGTACTTCTATTATCAAATTTGCTTCGTTCTCTTGGCATTATTTCTTGAAGGAGTTGCAATGCACTACTGGTTTCTAACTGAACACATGGGTGAGCCAATGACAATCAGTATATATATGCAGCCACCAATCAGCAGCTAGAACCTAGGTTCTTTGCTGCTCCTAAGCTTACCTAGATAAACCCTTCAGCAAAGGATAAGAAGAGAACGAAGAAAATTAAATAATAAAAGTTAATTGGAAAGTTGTTTAAAATTGCATGCTCTTTCTAAATCATGGAAGAATTTTTTTTGTTTCATGTCCCTTTAATATCATATTATTTACTTGTATCGAACCATATTATAAAGCAAACCTGTTCACATGGCATTTAAAGGGACAGTCTAGGCCAAAATAAACTTTCATGATTCAGATAGGGCATGCAATTTTAAACAATATTCCAATTTACTTTTATCACCAATTTTGCTTTGTTCTCTTGGTATTCTTAGTTGAAAGCTTAACCTAGGAGGTTAATATGCTAATTTCTTAGACCTTGAAGGCCACCTCTTTTCAGAATGCATTTTAACAGTTTTTCACCACTAGAGGGTGTTAGTTCATGTTTTTCGTATAGATAACACTGTGCTCGTGCACGTGAAGTTATCTGAGAGCAGACACTGATTGGCTAAACTGCAAGTCTGTCAAAAGAACTGAAATAAAGGGCCAGTTTGCAGAGGCTTAGATACAAGATAATAACAGAGGTTAAAAGTATATTAATATAACTGTGTTGGTTATACAAAACTGGGGAATGGGTAATAAAGGGATTATCTATCTTTTAAAACAATAAAAATTCTCGTGTAGACTGTCCCTTTAATTACATAAAAATTAGAATTAAATTGGGCCTATTCTTTAAATTTAATACAAATATTTTTATTACAAAGACACGGCATGAGCACAATGTTATCTTTAGGGATCACATTTATTGTTCGCCCCTATATTTATAAAAAACTAATAAAAAATAAGCTTTATATGCGTCATAAAAAAAGTTATTTTACTATCGAGTAAAAATGTAATGTTTAGCTTTTGAATACACTATTGCATGAACAATACAGTAGATACTGTATATATCAACATTTTTCTTATATCCCCATTATAGCTTCATTCAACAGATAATTATAGAAACCAGATTATTGTAGAATCACTTTTTTCCTTTTTTTTATTATATATATATTTTTTTTAAAAATACATAGACCTAGATTTAGAGTTGGGCGGTAGCCGTCAAAACCAGCTTTAGAGGCTCCTGGTTTTTACCGCCCGCTGGTATTTGGAGTCAGTCAGGAAAGGGTCTAACGCTCACTTTGCAGCCGCGACTTTTCCATACTGCAGATCCCCCTATGCCATTTGCGTATCCTATCTTTTCAATGGGATCTTTCTAACGCTGGTATTTAGAGTCTTGGCTGAAGTGAGCATTAGAAATCTAACGACAAAACTCCAGCCGCAGAAAAAAGTCAGTAGTTAAGAGCTTTCTGGGCTAACGCCGGTTTATAAAGCTCTTAACTACTGTGCTCTAAAGTACACTAACACCCATAAACTACCTATACACCCCTAAATCGAGGTCCCCCCACATCGCCGCCACTCTATTAAAAATTTTTAACCCCTAATCTGCCGCTCCGTACACTGCCGCCAGCTACTTTATCCCTATGTACCCCTAATCTGCTGCCCCTAACATCGCCGACCCCTATATTATATTTATTAACCCCTAATCTGCCGCCCCCACTATCGCTGACACCTGCATATTATTATTAACCCCTAATCTGCCGCTCCGTACACCGCCGCAACGTACATTATACCTATTTACCCCTAATCTGCTGCCCCTAACACCGCCGACCACTATATTATATTTATTAACCCCTAATCTGACGCCCCCAACGTCGCCTCCACCTACCTACAATAATTAACCCCTAATCTGCCGACCGGATCTCACTGCTACTATAATAAATGTATTAACCCCTAAAGCTAAATCTAACCCTAACACTAACACCCCCTAAGTTAAATATAATTTTAATCTAACGAAATAAATTAACTCTTATTAAATACATTAATCCAATTTAAAGCTAAATACTTACCTGTAAAATAAACCCTAATATAGCTACAATATAAATTATAATGATATTGTAGCTATTTTAGGATTAATATTTATTTTACAGGCAACTTTGTAATTATTTTAACCAGGTACAACAGCTATTAAATAGTTAATAACTATTTAATAGTTACCTAGTTAAAATAATTACAAAATTACCTGTAAAATAAATCCTAACCTAAGTTACAATTAAACCTAACCCTACACTATCAATAAATTAATTAAATAAAATACCTACAATTATCTACAACTAAACCTAACACTACACTATCAATAAATTAATTAAATACAATACCTACAAATAAATACAATGAAATAAACTAACTAAAGTACAAAAAATAAAAAAGAACTAAGTTACAAAAAATAAAAAAATATTTACAAACATTAGAAAAATATTACAACAATTTTAAACTAATTACACCTACTCTAAGCCCGCTAATCAAATAACAAAGCCCCCCAAAATAAAAAAATGCCCTACCCTATTCTAAATTAAAAAAGTTTACCTTACCAGCCCTGAAAAGGGCCCTTTGCGGGGCATGCCCCAAAGAATTCAGCTCTTTTGCCTGTAAAAAAAACACATACAATACCCCCCCAACATTACAACCCACCACCCACATACCCCTAATCTAACCCAAACCCCCCTTAAATAAACCTAACACTAAGCCCCTGAAGATCTTCCTACCTTATCTTCACCACGCCGGGTTCACCGATCGATCCAGAAGAGCTCCTCCGATGTCTTGATCCAAGCCCAAGCGGGGGGGCTGAAGATGTCCATGATCCGGCTGAAGTCTTCATCCAAGCGGGAGCTGAAGAGGTCCATGATCCGACTGAAGTCTTCTATCAACGGCATCTTCAATCTTCTTTCTTCCGGATCCATGTTCATCCCGCCGACACGGAACATCCATCTTCACCGACGACTTCCCGACGAATGACGGTTCCTTTAAGGGACGTCATCCAAGATGGCGTCCCTCAAATTCCGATTGGCTGATAGGATTCTATCAGCCAATCGGAATTAATGTAGGAAAATTCTGATTGGCTGATGGAATCAGCCAATCAGAATCAAGTTCAATCCGAATGGCTGATCCGATCAGCCAATCAGATTGAGCTCGCATTCTATTGGCTGTTCCGATCAGCCATTAGAATGCAAGCTCAATCTGATTGGCTGATCGGATCAGCCAATCGGATTGAACTTGATCCTGATTGGCTGATTCCATCAGCCAATCAGAATTTTCCTACCTTAATTCCGATTGGCTGATAGAATCCTATCAGCCAATCAGAATTCGAGGGACGCCATCTGGGATGACGTCCCTTAAAGGAACCGTCATTCGTCGGGAAGTCGTCGGTGAACATAGATGTTCCGCGTCGGCGGGATGAACATGGATCCGGAAGAAAGAAGATTGAAGATGCCGTTGATAGAAGACTTCAGTCAGATCATGGACCTCTTCAGCTCCCGCTTGCATGAAGACTTCAGCCGGATCATGGACATCTTCAGCCCCCCGCTTGGGCTTGGATCAAGACATCGGAGCCAGGACGGATCGGTGTGATACCCGGCGAGGTGAAGATAAGGTAGGAAGATCTTCAGGGGCTTAGTGTTAGGTTTATTTAAGGGGGGGTTTGGGTTAGATTAGGGGTATGTGGGTATTGAGTTGTAATGTTGGGGGGGGATATTGTATGTGTTTTTTTTTACAGGCAAAAGAGCTGAATTCTTTGGGGCATGCCCCGCAAAGGGCCCTTTTCAGGGCTGGTAAGGTAAAAGAACTTTGAACTTTTTTAATTTAGAATAGGGTAGGGCATTTTTTTATTTTGGGGGGCTTTGTTATTTTATTAGGGGGCTTAGAGTAGGTGTAATTAGTTTAAAATTGTTGTAATATTTTTCTAATGTTTGTAAATATTTTTTTATTTTTTGTAACTTAGTTCTTTTTTATTTTTTGTACTTTAGTTAGTTTATTTCATTGTATTTATTTGTAGATATTGTATTTAATTAATGTATTGATAGTGTAGTGTTAGGTTTAATTGTAGATAATTGTAGGTATTGTATTTAATTAATTTATTGATAGTGTAGTGTTAGGTTCAATTGTAACTTAGGTTAGGATTTATTTTACAGGTAATTTTGTAATTATTTTAACTAGGCAACTATTAAATAGTTATTAACTATTTAATAGCTATTGTACCTGGTTAATATAATTACAAAGTTGCCTGTAAAATAAATATTAATCCTAAAATAGCTACAATATAATTATAATTTATATTGTAGCTATATTAGGGTTTATTTTACAGGTAAGTATTTAGCTTTAAATAGGAATAAGTTATTTAATAAGAGTTAATTTATTTCGTTAGATTTAAATTATATTTAACTTAGGGGGTGTTAGGGTTAGGGTTAGACTTAGCTTTAGGGGTTAATACATTTATTATAGTAGCGGTGAGATCCGGTCGGCAGATTAGGGGTTAATAATTGTAGGTAGGTGGAGGCGACGTTGGGGGCGGCAGATTAGGGGTTAATAAATATAATATAGGGGTCGGCGGTGTTAGGGGCAGCAGATTAGGGGTACATAGGTATAATTTAGGTTGCGGCGGTGTACGGAGCGGCAGATTAGGGGTAATTAATAATATTATGCAGGGGTCAGCGATAGCGGGGGCGGCAGATTAGGGGTTAATAAGTGTAAGGCTAGGGGTGTTTAGACTCGGGGTACATGTTAGAGTGTTATATGCAGACTTAGGAAGTGTTTCCCCATAGGAAACAATGTAGCTGCGTTAGGAGCTGAACACTGCTTTTTTGCAGGTGTTAGGTTTTTTTCAGCTCAAACAGCCCCATTGTTTCCTATGGGGGAATGGTGCACGAGCACGTTTTTGAAGCTGGCCACGTCCGTAAGCAACGCTGGTATTGAGAGTTGCAGTGGCGGTAAATATGCTCTACGCTCCCTTTTTGGAGCCTAATGCAGCCCTTCTGTGAACTCTAAATACCAGCGGTATTTAAAAGGTGCGGGGGAAAAAATACACGCGTAGCTAACGCACCCCTTTGGCCGCAGAACTCTAAATCTAGCCGATAGTAAATAAAAAATGTTAATAATGCGTCATAATTTCTATGAATCAAAATAGTTGGGGCCTATGTGCGACTTAACGTATGTAAGCAGCTAATTTATTTAGTAAAAAGACCAATAAGGTTATATTTCATCTATAATATTGGAGATACAGAACTATCATTATTTTACAAGCATTTGGCGTCAATTATTACGTTATACATTTACCTCTCAAATCACTGTCGCAGTCATCCATTATGCCGGTGATGATCTCAGCCCCTAGACGCTGAACAAGCTTTTGCTCTTAGTCATTTAAGTCGGCTACATTTGCTGGTCCACCCCCAGTAGCACGTGCAGAATTTTTTTCTCTGGCCAATTTTGCTTTAGCGAAACATTTGATGTTGTTATAACATTTCTTAAACTGTTCAACATCCTTTTATCCAGGACCCTGGACACTAACTGCATTGCTTATCCGTTGCCAGATCATTTTCCTCCTTGAAAAATTGGTCTGTTTGAGATGACATCCAAATAAATAATCATAAGAGTCAATAATCATATCAATCAAAACTACGTTTTGCCGATGCGAAAAATGAGGATTCTTGGATTTTGAAGTGGTATCAGATCCAGGTGAATCCATATAAAATTTGTAAATAAACATTACAAAAATAACGCACTGTAATCATTGATCAAAAATTTTTGAACAATAATAAAGTTGGTTAGAAAAGTTGTACTTTTATAATAGCCAAATTCTGTTCCCGCGACTATGACGTTTCTGACACCTTGCATGTCATGTGTTAATAATTGGCCATACAATTCTACTGACATTTAAGTACATTAGCTTAGTCGCGGCGAGCAAGACGTCAAATTTATCAATAATCCGCCAATGCTCGCGGTGGGCTAGACATGTCTATTTCTGGGTGGATTTTTAGTACATAGTGACAGTGGATACCATTTCGCCCGCGGCGAGTAACGGTGAGTTTATCCGCATCTAAAATGTCGGATTAATTGACAGCTTAGTACATGGAGCCCTAAGTGTTTACTCCTAATGCTATTAACTCCCTAAGTGCCAAACCCCCATCATTCTTAACCCCCTAAGCATTAGATTCTCATTACCAGTAACCTTCTAAACAAAGGACCACACCACTTACATAAACATCCTAAGAGATGGACTGAAGCAAATTTTTGTGACACCCAGATACTGTATCAGTTCCTAAGAGACAACAAAATCTGCATGCTCTGTACCAGATGTAGGCTCCTTGCTCAGTGTGCTTAGAGGAATATGGCTACACCTCACTGACGAGGCCCAATGAAGGTGGAAATGATCGTCTGGGGTTGCTCTGTTCCTCGTTCAGAGAGGAATTGCCTGGTATTTTGGTGCTGGACTGACCTTAATAAGAGGGATCAGACTGATATACTACAGGAAAGTTCTACTCTGTGAAAAGCATTATTTGGCTAAAAGAAGCTGCACCCAGGTGGTAAATTGCCATAGAACAGGCTAACAATGGTATTGAGCTGGTTGTTCATTCCTGTGAGTGCACTTCTCTCTGTATGTATTAATCTCCCTATGAAAAAAAAGGGGCAATCAGACGTGGACTCCTTGCTCAGTGTGCTTGGAGGAATATGGCTACACCTTACTGACGAAGCCTAATGAAGGTCAAAACGATCATCTGGGGTTGCTGTTTTCCTTGTTCATGGAGGAATTACCTGGTATTTTGGGTCTGGACTGACTGTAATAGGCGGGATCAGACTGATATACCAAAGGAAAGTTCTACTCTGTAAAAAGCATTACTGAGCTAAAAGAAGTTGCACCCAGGTGGTAAATAATGCACTGTACCAATCCCACATTTTTGTCAGAACTTTAAAAAGGGCTGCAACGAGTGTATAAATGGAAGATACACAATGTTTATTGTAAACATTGTATTAATAGGGTAGGGGACTATCCTATTGTCCTCCTAATCAACCGAATATATTCAATCTTTTTGTGGATTTAAATGCTTTTACTAGAATGCTGTCCCTTCAAAGTTTTTTGTCGGCCAAACAACTTAAAAAGAAAAAATTAGAAGGCACACTGATTCTAACAAATTTCATGACTCCAAGAAACCTGGGACAGGTCATATACTCAAATACCAATGATCTGTCTAATAATCTCTTTGAAGAAATGGAACACACTTCTTTGCCTCCTCCCTCCTCCTATAATCTGCCCAAAGATGAATGTTCATATATTGATCTATACCAACAATTAGAACTGGATGACCTAAAAAAACCTCCAAATTAATAAGAAGAGTACACATAAAAAATTATGGCCAAATGAACAAATAGCTTTGGACAAATTGAGAAATGACAAAAATGTGGTAATTCGTCAGGCAGATAAGGGAGGAGGGATAGTGCTTCAGAACTATAATGATTATATATTGGAGGCTAATCAAATAGTATTAGACCAGGTATATTATGAAAAATAAAAGGAGATCCCACTACTGAACACAGTAAAATTCTAAAGAATATCATATTAGAAGGGTTTTCTAAAGGAATCTTAAACAAAAAAGGAAAAGCCTATCTAATACCTGATCACCTTAACATCCCGTTCTATTATCACCTCCCTAAGATCCACAAGGATCAAACAAGACCCCCGGGGAGGCCCATAATTGCGGGGATAAACAGTTTAACCGACCAACTGTCAGAATATGTTGATTTCTACTTGCAGAAATATTTAGTAAATCTACTCTCGTACATTAGGGACACCACACACCTTCTAAATAAATGATCAACATATAAAAAGGGACATTAATACCTGTGGTTAACTTGTGACATAAGTGCACTGTATTCAAATATTGACCATGAGCTGGGGTTAAAGGCTATTAATACTTTTTTGGAAAATGATATATACTTTCCAATTATGCAACAAGAATTTTTTTTAGAACTGATTTCATATATTTTATCTCACAATTATTTCAAGTACCTTGATGATTTTTATTTACAGATGAAAGATACCAGGTTTGCCCCCAGCTTTGCAAACCTTTTTATGGGTATATTCAAGGAACAATATGTCTACAACTCAAGTTGGGGAGCGAACCTGGTATTCTATGGCCACTACATAGATGATTTGATTTTTTTTGGAGAATTACTGAGGATTTAGCTAACCAATTTATTAAAAGTTTAATGGACAACTCAATGGTATTGTCGTTTACACATAACATACACCCTTCAAAGATGGAATATTTGGACCTGATCTTGGAGTGGGCTGTTGATGGCAGTGTTTTGTCTTCCACCTATTTTAAAAGTGTTGACAGTAACAACTTCCTCCATTTTAGTAGCAATCACCTAAATTGCTGGAAGACAAACATACCATATAGCCAGTTCAGACGCATAAGAAGAAATTGCAGTAACATTGAGCTATATGACACCCAAGCACACACATTGATAGATTTAAAGATAAGGGATATCATGAAAATCTTATTAAAGATAGCTATTTAAGAGCAAGAAATATTAACAGAAGAGAAATATTGATACCTAGTGTAACTAAGAACTAACCAAAGGAAACTGGCATAAAATGCCCTGCCTTCATTACCCAATATAACTCAGAACATGAGTGCATTAGACAAACATTGAACAAACATTGGCCTATAATATTAAAAGATCCCTATCTAAAGAATAATCTGGTAAAAAGTATCCCAAACTAGTGTTTAGGAGAGCACCAACACTCAAGCAAAGCTTAGCTCCTAGCAAGGTAGTGGTGTCTAAAAATAAAAACATACATAGTTCAAATCAAAGTAAGACAGTGCCAGGTAACAAGGGCAAAATAGGATCATATACATGCAATAAAACTCATTGCCATATGTTCAATTATATTTCCCATGGCGTTAAAAATATCATGTCACACCACAGGGGAAATTATTGATTTCAAAACACACATTAACTGTGGTAAAGACTTTGTCATCTATGTTTTAACCTGCAAGTGTGGCCTGCAATACTTAGGCCGTACCTGCAGAAAGATTCGCACCAGATGGAGCGAACACTCTAGAAACATCAAAAGCTGTTGTTGGAAACATGGTGTCTCCAGACACAGTATCATACAGCCTAATGGCAACAAAACATATTGGATCTATTGTTTCCAGTCACTGTTTCCCTCTGGCTTAAATGAAGTGATTGATCTGTCAGCATTTTAGATACTACTCAGATATTAAATTCTAGTGTGGTATTCTTTTGATATAGTTGCAGAATCTGCAAATTTAGGAATACGGAGATTTGGTTATAATATTTTGTTTGTTTTTATATTTGTCACCTATATCGATCTATCACACTCCACCTATAGTACAATAACAGAATCAGAATGGGGAACATTAACAGATTAATGGTTTAGGACACTAACTGATTGCACACTACACATGTATGTTATATTGTGTACACAAGGACGTGATTTTGTCTATACATTTTCCTACATTACACCTATCAAGAATAGTTCACAAGTAGTAGGCACTATAAGGATTAGAATTTATTTCTCCCCATATTTTACTCCCTCAATGGGGATGCATCACATAAATATAATTATATAATATGAATCACTTCTAAAAGATACAGAATCATTCACTAAAGTAATTGATATATATTAGCATTCATTGAGTAAGATAACATAACATAGTTAACATGACATACACCTAGATTACGAGTTTTGTATTATGATTGAAAAAGCAGCGTTATGGCCCATAACGCTTCATTTTCCCTAATACTGCTATTACGAGTCTTGTCGAAAAGTGTCAGTTCAGCAACATTTGGAGTCCAGTGGACGTGAAGACAGGGACTCTGCCAGGCTCCCCCAATCTCAATGGTACATACAAACTTGTCCACAGCACTGTTATTCTTAAATTACTTTATTTTCTGTTAGGGTACAGACATAAAATAGCGACGTTTCGAGTGTTGCCACTCTTAATCATGCTAGTTACATTGTATCAAAATTCCACTTTATAAAACCCTCAGTTTTGCGCCAACCACTAAACATAGTGGCTCTGCTGCCATCTACTGACCAAAAACAGTAATTACACAATAAAAACATTCTCAGTAATTACTTACGCCTAGATTTAGAGTTCTGCGGCCAAAGGGGTGCGTTAGCTACGCGTGCTTTTTTCTGGCCGCACCTTTTAAATACCACTGGTATTGAGAGTTCACAGAATGGCTGCGTTAGGCTCCAAAAAAGGAGCGTAGAGCATATTTAACGCAACTTCAACTCTCAATACCAGCGGTGCTTACGGACGTGGCCAGCTTCAAAAAACGTGCTCGTGCACGATTCCCCCATAGAAAACAATGGGGCTGTTTGAGCTGAAAAAAAACCTAACACCTGCAAAAAAGCCGCGTTCAGCTCCTAACGCAGCCCCATTGTTTGCTATGGGGAAACACTTCCTACGTCTGCACCTAACACTCTAACATGTACCCCGAGTCTAAACACCCCTAACCTTACACTTATTAACCCCTAATCTGTCGCCCCCGCTATCGCTGACACCTGCATATTTTTTTTAACCCCTAATCTGCCGCTCCGTAAACCGCCGCTACTTACATTATCCCTATGTACCCCTAATCTGCTGCCCTAACATCGCCGACCCCTATATTATATTTATTAACCCCTAATCTGCCCCCCACAACGTCGCCTCCACCTGCCTACACTTATTAACCCCTAATCTGCCGAGCGGACCGCACCGCTATTATAATAAAGTTATTAACCCCTAATCCGCCTCACTCCCGCCTCAATAACCCTATAATAAATAGTATTAACCCCTAATCTGCCCTCCCTAACATCGCCGACACCTAACTTCAAACATTAACCCCTAATCTGCCGACTGGAGCTCACCGCTATTCTAATAAATGTATTAACCCCTAAAGCTAAGTCTAACCCTAACACTAACACCCCCCTAAATTAAATATAATTTAAATCTAACGAAATAAATTAACTCTTATTAAATAAATTATTCCTATTTAAAGCTAAATACTTACCTGTAAAATAAATCCTAATATAGCTACAATATAAATTATAATTATATTATAGCTATTTTAGGATTTATATTTATTTTACAGGTAACTTTGTATTTATTTTAACCAGGTACAATAGCTATTAAATAGTTAAGAACTATTTAATAGCTAAAATAGTTAAAATAATTACAAATTTACCTGTAAAATAAATCCTAACCTAAGTTACAATTAAACCTAACACTTCACTATCAATAAATAAATTAAATTAAATACCTACAATTACCTACAATTAAACCTAACACTACACTATCAATACATTAATTAAATACAATATCTACAAATAAATACAATGAAATAAACTAACTAAAGTACAAAAAATAAAAAAGAACTAAGTTATAAAAAATAAAAAAATATTTACAAACATCAGAAAAATATTACAACAATTTTAAACTAATTACACCTACTCTAAGCCCCCTAATAAAATAACAAAGACCCCCAAAATAAAAAAATGCCCTACCCTATTCTAAATTACAAAAGTTCAAAGTTCTTTTACCTTACCAGCCCTGAACAGGGCCCTTTGCAGGGCATGCCCCAAAGAATTCAGCTCTTTTGCCTGTAAAAAACCCCCACATACAATACCCCCCCCAACATTACAACCCACCACCCACATACCCCTAATTTAACCCAAACCCCCCTTAAATAAACCTAACACTAAGCCCCTGAAGATCTTCCTACCTTATCTTCACCATACCAGGTTCACCGATCGATCCAGAAGAGCTCCTCCGATGTCTTGATCCAAGCCCAAGCGGGGGGCTGAAGATGTCCATGATCCGGCTGAAGTCTTCATCCAAGCGGGAGCTGAAGAGGTCCATGATCCGGCTGAAGTCTTCATCCAAGCGGGAGCTGAAGAGGTCCATGATCCGGCTGAAGTCTTCTATCAACGGCATCTTCAATCTTCTTTCTTCCGGATCCATGTTCATCCAGCCGACGCGGAACATCCATCTTCACCGATGACTTCCCGACGAATGAAGGTTCCTTTAAGGGACGTTAACCAAGATGGCGTCCCTCGAATTCCGATTGGCTGATAGGATTCTATCAGCCAATCATAATTAAGGTAGGAAAATTCCGATTGGCTGATGGAATCAGCCAATCAGAATCAAGTTCAATCCGATTTGCTGATTCAATCAGCCAATCAGATTGAGCTCGCATTCTATTGGCTGTTCCGATCCTTAAAGGAACCTTCATTCGTCGGGAAGTCGTCGGTGAAGATGGATGTTCTGCGTCGGCGGGATGAACATGGATCCGGAAGAAAGAAGATTGAAGATGCCGTTGATAGAAGACTTCAGCTGGATCATGGACCTCTTCAGCTCCCGCTTGGATGAAGACTTCAGCCGGATCATGGACATCTTCAGCCCCCCGCTTGGGCTTGGATCAAGACATCGGAGGAGCTCTTCTGGATCGATCGGTGAACCTGGTATGGTGAAGATAAGGTAGGAAGATCTTCAGGGGCTTAGTGATAGGTTTATTTAAGGGGGGTTTGGGTTAGATTAGGGGTATGTGGGTGGTGGGTTGTAATGTTGGGGGGGTATTGTAGGCAAAAGAGCTGAATTCTTTGGGGAATGCCCCGCAAAGGGCCCTGTTCAGGGCTGGTAAGGTAAAAGAACTTTGAACTTTTGTAATTTAGAATAGGGTAGGGCATTTTTTTATTTTGGGGGTCTTTGTTATTTTATTAGGGGGCTTAGAGTAGGTGTAATTAGTTTAAAATTGTTGTAATATTTTTTCTGATGTTTGTAAATATTTTTTTTATTTTTTGCAACTTAGTTCTTTTTTATTTTTTGTACTTTAGTTAGTTTATTTAATTGTATTTATTTGTAGGTATTGTATTTAATTAATTTATTGATAGTGTAGTGTTAGGTTTAATTGTAGGTAATTGTAGGTATTTTATTTAATTTATTTATTGATAGTGTAGTGTTAGGTTTAATTGTAGGTAATTGTAGGTATTTTATTTAATTAATTTATTGATAGTGTAGTGTTAGGTTTAATTGTAACTTAGGTTAGGATTTATTTTACAGGTAATTTTGTAATTATTTTAACTATTTTAGCTATTAAATAGTTCTTAATTATTTAATAGCTATTGTACCTGGTTAAAATAAATACAAAGTTACCTGTAAAATAAATATAAATCCTAAAATAGCTATAATATAATTATAAAAATGTAAGCAAGGATAGAGGCGCCTATGGTGCAGGTAAATGATGGTACAATAAGTGCTGATCGCTCACTCTAACACAATGTACTCACATTTGTTGAAGGCACTCACTTGTGCCTATAGAGGCAGGCTGGATTTTAACAGCAATCCAGCTGGCTGTGACAGGGTGTCAGAGTGCAAAGACTCTATAGTAGCATAGCAAGGTGGTACCAAAATAACACTGAGAGTGGATATGTAGTAAAAAATGGATTTATTAAAACATATAAAAAATAAAAAGTTGATCCACTCCTCAAAGTGTTAAAAACAACTGGTACATCAGGAATACATGCGACGCGTTTCTCAGTTACAACTGTTTCATCAGGCATGTTTTTGGTAACAAATCTTTACTCCTTAAATAGGGCTATGCTACTCTGAAACACCCACATCCCACCCCCAACAATTAGCAAGCCATGTACCAATCAGTGTCCCTCAAATACTTGTGGGTCAGCCCCTATATTTCTATAATGATAAAAATGCTGCAATAACAGTACAATGGATTATGATATGACTAAATACCTGGCTGCTTCTTTGAATTTGTATATGTATGTGTAGCTATTTCGGCATATGATTTTAAAAAACTGACCGATATTTGATAATAATGGAAAATCGTCAAATCTATGTTTTGATTGGGCGTCCTAGCCGTCACTCAAAGTGTGTTAGTGAGCACCTGTGTTTGGTGCTTGTGATTTGTCCATATGACTGTCAATCAAAGTTATTCGTCAGTTGTTACTAATGAGTGAGGCTACCAATAAAAAAGCTAATAGCAGGCGAGCCCCTGATCTTTGCTGACGTCGGTGTTAACCTGCAATGCACGCCCACCGAGGGAGTGTGTTATTTGTTCTACTATAATAAGAAGTACCATGGTGATTGTAAACAAAGTCTCCCATTGGTCCCAATACCGGATACAATATCGAGGCAAGGAACGTTATTGGTCACTTGAAAAAGTAAACACAAGGCTATATTATGCCGGACCCCAAATGTTGTCAGTTTGAAAGGGGGCTATCTTTCCAAAGAATGTGGTGAATGCAAGATATGTATATAAATGTGTGAATATGAATATGATGGGAATAAAATAATAATATAAGTGAACAGTTTAAAAGTTATGATGGAGAACGGAGTGTTATGACGTGTACAGTGATGTTAATGTCCATGGATAGTGATATGTGGTTATTCATATGATAGCGTCCACAACCTTAAAAGTGATGTAAAAGTGAGAGAAAATGTATATATGTATATCGAAAATTTACACATATTAATGCATACTAATGCATCTAATGCCTCAAAAGATGCAACATGTGCGGATGGAAGTGAATTAGAGTGAGACTTGGAGTGACCAACTACTCGTACGGATACAACCACCACAAAATGATGGGTGGCCAGAAATAAATAAATATATATATATATGTATATATATATATATATATATTGAGTGTAAATATGCCCCTCAAATGGGTAATGTGATATAATTTAAATTGTACTAATGTGGGTACAAGTGTTCTATCAAAGAAAGTGTGTGTAAAAGTGAAAGTGATGAAAATAATAAAAATAAGTATTTGATTAATTAGTAGTTCGGATGCGCCCACTATTGGATATCTATCAAACTAGAACACTAGTGGGGCAAACCACCTTGATGGGGTGGCAAAGCCAACTCTGGAAACAACCCTATTTTGGTCTCTATTGAGGTGCATAAAACCTATATATCAAGGTGGCTCTGGAAACAAAACAAACTAACACCTTACCCTACAGGGAATAAGTGTCAAAAGGAAGGGAGGTGCGCCAAATTCAACTAATACAACAAACAATAAATGCAAAAATAAAAACAATATAAGAGAAATAAAGGAAATAAAGTCCGGATTAAATTGGTGAGTGACAAAAAAGTCCATATAAACAATTCCTGTTGCTGGGGAATTGGCAGCTCTCTCCACAGATTATCGATACAAAAACAGTTCCTGAAACACAGAAAAAAGAGAGGCGCTCTTCGTGTAATATGTCCTAGAACGATGTGACCAGATGTATTAAGCAATGGAAATATACTCACAAACGACCATGCACCCACAGTGCAATAACGAGCAGGCCGAAACTTCGGAGCCGTTCGGCTGACTCACTAAGACGATAGGCACTTGGGACCAAAGCGAGGCTCACCAGAATGACCACTTCCGTTGATTAGCCTGAAGAAACGGCACTCAGCCGAGAAACGCGTTGCTAAGCAACAACTTTTAATTGTTTTTAATAAAGAAATTACTGTTTAATCCTTGCTCTGGACATTGGATTTAATCTTTCCCTTTAACGATTTGGGACCTCCGCCTGGTTGGAGCTCCCACACCAAGGGTTACATTCTTTTTGCCAGCAGTTTGGTATCCTGGTCCCACACACCAACGGAAGTGGTCATTCTGGTGAGCCTCGCTTTGGTCCCAAGTGCCTATCGTCTTAGTGAGTCAGCCGAACGGCTCCGAAGTTTCGGCCTGCTCGTTATTGCACTGTGGGTGCATGGTCGTTTGTGAGTATATTTCCATTGCTTAATACATCTGGTCACATCGTTCTAGGACATATTACACGAAGAGCGCCTCTCTTTTTTCTGTGTTTCAGGAACTGCTCTGGAAACAACCCTATTTTGGTCTCTATTAAGGTGCATAAAACCTATATGTCTACCAAAGTGCTAAACAAAAGCCATAGAATCAATGACTTCATTTAGCCCTGTTGGAAATAATGTTTGGAATTTAAATATCCAATAAGTTTCCCTTTGTCTTAGGCGCGTGAATCTATTATACTGGTGACTACTGGGAATGCTCTCCAAAGGTGTAATGTTGAATTGGCATTTTCCTGTCCTGCTATTGATGCAATAGTGCCTTGAAACACTATGTTTAGATGAGTGTTTGATTATATTGCGTTTGTGTTCTCCCCACCTCAGACGTATCTTCCTAGAGGTACGTCCAATATACTGTACCCCACACGCACAAGTAAGTGCATAAATTACATAACCAGAATTACATGTTAGATGTTCTCTAATCTGGTGGTTTTCCCCTGTTGCATGTGATATTATGGATTTTTTTCCATGTGTAATGAACTTGCACATATGGCACCGTCTATGTCCACATCTATAGGACCCAACATTGTTGCCATTACTCCCATTTGTGTGATCCTGACTTCTGGGTCCATATTTGTTGTATTTTTTTGTCATAACTATCTTACTGGGTGCTAGCTTTTGTTTCAGGGTTGGCGCCCTCCTATATACTATCTTGGGTTGGGGGGCCAGTACTTTTTTTAGTACGGGATCTCTGAGCAGGATATGCCAATGTTTTTTTATAATTCTATTGACTGCCTTGAAGTTGGAATTATATTGTGTGACAAATAAAGGTTGTCCCTGATGGCTTGTATTTTCCATCCCTTTTTTGATCTTACAAGATAACAATGAACTTCTATCTAATAATCTTGCTTTGTTGTAGCCATTTTCTACTAGATCCTTCGGATAGCCTTTTTCCCTAAACCTCTCCTTCAAAATACAAGACTGTTCATCATACATACTAGTAGAACTACAATTGCGCCTAATGCGGCAAAATTGGCTGTAAGGGATGTTAGTCTTCCAATGATTGTAATGGTTACTGGAATAATGCAAAAAATTATTACAGTCAACTGACTTGAAAAAAGTGGAGGTATATACTGTGCCATTGGATCCCCAAGTTAACAATAAATCTAGAAATTCAATAGTCTGTATCTGTATATTGGATGAGAGATCTATACCCATACTGTTATTGTTTAGGGAATCAACAAATTCTTGTGCTTCGCACATGGAGCCCTCAAAAATGAATAGTAGATCATCTATATAACGGCCATAGAACACCAGATTGCCCCCCAACTTTGTGTTGTAGATGTAAGTTTCCTCAAAGATCCCCATAAAGAGGTTAGCAAAGCTGGGGGCAAATCTGGTGCCCATGGCCGTTCCCTTAATCTGCAGAAAGAACTGGTCTAAAAATTGGAAGTAGTTGTGTTTAAGTATGAAATCTATCAAAGTTATGAGATATTCCTTTTGTTTGTCAGGCATATATATGTCCCTTTCCAAAAAAATCGAGGTAGTTCTTAGCCCCCATTCATGTGATATGTTAGAGTATAAAGCTCCTACATCGCAGGACAGCCATATATAGTTATTTTTATATTGTACATTTGTAAGTTTTTGTAACAAATCTGTAGTGTCTTTAATGAACGAGGGTAGATGTTGGACATATTTTTGTAAGAACGTGTCTACATATTCACTTAGCCTATCGGTTATACTATTGATGCCCGATATAATGGGTCGCCCCGGTGGTTTGAGGGCATCTTTATGTAACTTTGGGAGATGGTAGTAATAGGGCACGCTTGGATGGTCAGGAAGCAAGTATCTTTTTTCTTTCTTGCTTAGAATGCCCATTTTACTACCATCTTCCAAAATTTGGATGAGCTTTTTCGAAAATATTGATGTGGGATCCTGGGCTAGTTTCCTGTAATAATTAGTATCATGAATTATACGTTCCGCTTCTCCAATGTAATCAGAATAATTTTGGATAACCAATGCCCCGCCCTTATCAGCCTGACGGATGACAATATTTTTGTCACCCGCCAGACGTCTGAGGGCTTTTTCCTCATTTGGCCAGATTCTTTTATTACTACTAATGTGATTTGGAATGGTCTCCCAATCATCTAATACTAATTGTTGGAATAAATCTATGTATGACACGTCCTCTTTAGGCGGGTTGAATGTCGAGGTGGGTGCAAGTGAGGTGTGTATGACAGAGTCAAAGAGTTCCTCAGTGAGAAGTTCAGGTTCACAGTATATAATAGGGGAAGTGTTTCTATTGGGTAAATTGTCAAGAAGTATAGGTGTGCCCTCTATGTTATTTTTCCTAAGTGACTTTAAAGCAAAATATCTTTGTAATGCTAGTTTCCTCGTGTATTTGTTGAGGTCAACAAAAAGATGGAACAAGTTATGTGTATTGGGCGGGCAAAAGGATAATCCCCTACCCAAAACCCTTATCTCATCGTTAGTCAGAGTGTGTGAAGAAAGGTTATATATTCCTTTTTTAAGCGTGTCTAGTTTCTCTTTTTGTTTGGTTTTGCCTCTGCCTCTCCGTCCCCGTTTGGGAACGGTCTTTTTTTGCCGTTTTGGAGCTGCTTGGGGGGTAACTGCTGGTTCCTCCTCCATAATGGAGCGAGGTTGGGTGCCCCTAAAAAAACCTCATTCGAGGTGGTGGCCTGATTCTCATAATGTGGAATTGGAATATTACCATTTCCACATTGTCCCTGGTTGTTATCAACATTGAAGGGAGAGAATCTGTTTTGTACTGGGATCATGTTAGGGTTATCATAGTAATTCTGTGTATGATCTTGATGAGGAGGCTGTTTGTTCTGATAGCTCCTAGCTGGGTAATTGTCATCGTTCCGACTATTCTGTCGTCTATCCTGCTGTCTATTGTGGTGATTCCTACTATGTCCTAGGTTTTGGTAGTGGTGTGTATTCTGGTGGTGAAAATTACCTCCCTGGTTCCCATTCTGACTGTTCGATTTTTTCTTATTGCCTTTGCCGTGTGATACCGTAGTCCAATTTTCATTCTTATTGGTACGAGTGTAAGTATGGACCTCTCCCTTACTATAGTCTTCCTCATCCCTCTTCAATTTCTTATTTTTAATAGCAATGATCTCCATTTGATACTCATCTACTGCTTTTATGGTCTGTGTATTTAATTCAGAGTATTCAGAATGCTCTTTCAAGGGTTCTAAGTCTTTCTGTACGGTGTCTATTTGAATGGAAACCTCTGCTATTAATTTCTCCCTATGGGCAATAAGTAAATCAATCAGGTGGAAAGAGCAATCATCTAGGGCTTCATACCATTTGGTAAGGAGGTCTGTATCGTTTTTAAAGGAGCAATTCTTAAATAACCTCAAACCCCTAGGTATTTGCTTTTTCTCCTTATATTTCTTGAGACAGTCAATATCCCACCAATGTCTGTGTTCGGTTTTTAATAGGTCTTCCAATTTGGAGAATAAATTTTGTACATTAATAATAGGTGTGGAAGTAGAGGGAGAGTCTGCATAATGAGTGCCTTGTTGGTGACTAAGTCTGCGTTGATTTCTTTCAACAGATGACAACATGGTAACCGGGGTATAGGTACCCCAATATGTGGTTGTCTATCAAAGTGTTGATAGACAACCACATATTGGGGTACCTATACCCCGGTTACCATGTTGTCATCTGTTGAAAGAAATCAACGCAGACTTAGTCACCAACAAGGCACTCATTATGCAGACTCTCCCTCTACTTCCACACCTATTATTAATGTACAAAATTTATTCTCCAAATTGGAAGACCTATTAAAAACCGAACACAGACATTGGTGGGATATTGACTGTCTCAAGAAATATAAGGAGAAAAAGCAAATACCTAGGGGTTTGAGGTTATTTAAGAATTGCTCCTTTAAAAACGATACAGACCTCCTTACCAAATGGTATGAAGCCCTAGATGATTGCTCTTTCCACCTGATTGATTTACTTATTGCCCATAGGGAGAAATTAATAGCAGAGGTTTCCATTCAAATAGACATCGTACAGAAAGACTTAGAACCCTTGAAAGAGCATTCTGAATACTCTGAATTAAATACACAGACCATAAAAGCAGTAGATGAGTATCAAATGGAGATCATTGCTATTAAAAATAAGAAATTGAAGAGGGATGAGGAAGACTATAGTAAGGGAGAGGTCCATACTTACACTCGTACCAATAAGAATGAAAATTGGACTACGGTATCACACGGCAAAGGCAATAAGAAAAAATCGAACAGTCAGAATGGGAACCAGGGAGGTCATTTTCACCACCAGAATACACACCACTACCAAAACCTAGGACATAGTAGGAATCACCACAATAGACAGCAAGATAGACGACAGAATAGTCGGAACGATGACAATTACCCAGCTAGGAGCTATCAGAACAAACAGCCTCCTCATCAAGATCATACACAGAATTACTATGATAACCCTAACATGATCCCAGTACAAAACAGATTCTCTCCCTTCAATGTTGATAACAACCAGGGACAATGTGGAAATGGTAATATTCCAATTCCACATTATGAGAATCAGGCCACCACCTCGAATGAGGTTTTTTTAGGGGCACCCAACCTCGCTCCATTATGGAGGAGGAACCAGCAGTTACCCCCCAAGCAGCTCCAAAACGGCAAAAAAAGACCGTTCCCAAACGGGGACGGAGAGGCAGAGGCAAAACCAAACAAAAAGAGAAACTAGACACGCTTAAAAAAGGAATATATAACCTTTCTTCACACACTCTGACTAACGATGAGATAAGGGTTTTGGGTAGGGGATTATCCTTTTGCCCGCCCAATACACATAACTTGTTCCATCTTTTTGTTGACCTCAACAAATACACGAGGAAACTAGCATTACAAAGATATTTTGCTTTAAAGTCACTTAGGAAAAATAACATAGAGGGCACACCTATACTTCTTGACAATTTACCCAATAGAAACACTTCCCCTATTATATACTGTGAACCTGAACTTCTCACTGAGGAACTCTTTGACTCTGTCATACACACCTCACTTGCACCCACCTCGACATTCAACCCGCCTAAAGAGGACGTGTCATACATAGATTTATTCCAACAATTAGTATTAGATGATTGGGAGACCATTCCAAATCACATTAGTAGTAATAAAAGAATCTGGCCAAATGAGGAAAAAGCCCTCAGACGTCTGGCGGGTGACAAAAATATTGTCATCCGTCAGGCTGATAAGGGCGGGGCATTGGTTATCCAAAATTATTCTGATTACATTGGAGAAGCGGAACGTATAATTCATGATACTAATTATTACAGGAAACTAGCCCAGGATCCCACATCAATATTTTCGAAAAAGCTCATCCAAATTTTGGAAGATGGTAGTAAAATGGGCATTCTAAGCAAGAAAGAAAAAAGATACTTGCTTCCTGACCATCCAAGCGTGCCCTATTACTACCATCTCCCAAAGTTACATAAAGATGCCCTCAAACCACCGGGGCGACCCATTATATCGGGCATCAATAGTATAACCGATAGGCTAAGTGAATATGTAGACACGTTCTTACAAAAATATGTCCAACATCTACCCTCGTTCATTAAAGACACTACAGATTTGTTACAAAAACTTACAAATGTACAATATAAAAATAACTATATATGGCTGTCCTGCGATGTAGGAGCTTTATACTCTAACATATCACATGAATGGGGGCTAAGAACTACCTCGATTTTTTTGGAAAGGGACATATATATGCCTGACAAACAAAAGGAATATCTCATAACTT
This sequence comes from Bombina bombina, assembly GCF_027579735.1. Lineage (NCBI taxonomy): Eukaryota > Metazoa > Chordata > Amphibia > Anura > Bombinatoridae > Bombina > Bombina bombina. The sequence continues at coordinate 389,242,839 of NC_069503.1, read as the reverse complement.
TGATAGATTTCATACTTAAACACAACTACTTCCAATTTTTAGACCAGTTCTTTCTGCAGATTAAGGGAACGGCCATGGGCACCAGATTTGCCCCCAGCTTTGCTAACCTCTTTATGGGGATCTTTGAGGAAACTTACATCTACAACACAAAGTTGGGGGGCAATCTGGTGTTCTATGGCCGTTATATAGATGATCTACTATTCATTTTTGAGGGCTCCATGTGCGAAGCACAAGAATTTGTTGATTCCCTAAACAATAACAGTATGGGTATAGATCTCTCATCCAATATACAGATACAGACTATTGAATTTCTAGATTTATTGTTAACTTGGGGATCCAATGGCACAGTATATACCTCCACTTTTTTCAAGTCAGTTGACTGTAATAATTTTTTGCATTATTCCAGTAACCATTACAATCATTGGAAGACTAACATCCCTTACAGCCAATTTTGCCGCATTAGGCGCAATTGTAGTTCTACTAGTATGTATGATGAACAGTCTTGTATTTTGAAGGAGAGGTTTAGGGAAAAAGGCTATCCGAAGGATCTAGTAGAAAATGGCTACAACAAAGCAAGATTATTAGATAGAAGTTCATTGTTATCTTGTAAGATCAAAAAAGGGATGGAAAATACAAGCCATCAGGGACAACCTTTATTTGTCACACAATATAATTCCAACTTCAAGGCAGTCAATAGAATTATAAAAAAACATTGGCATATCCTGCTCAGAGATCCCGTACTAAAAAAAGTACTGGCCCCCCAACCCAAGATAGTATATAGGAGGGCGCCAACCCTGAAACAAAAGCTAGCACCCAGTAAGATAGTTATGACAAAAAAATACAACAAATATGGACCCAGTAGTCAGGATCACACAAATGGGAGTAATGGCAACAATGTTGGGTCCTATAGATGTGGACATAGACGGTGCCATATGTGCAAGTTCATTACACATGGAAAAAAATCCATAATATCACATGCAACAGGGGAAAACCACCAGATTAGAGAACATCTAACATGTAATTCTGGTTATGTAATTTATGCACTTACTTGTGCGTGTGGGGTACAGTATATTGGACGTACCTCTAGGAAGATACGTCTGAGGTGGGGAGAACACAAACGCAATATAATCAAACACTCATCTAAACATAGTGTTTCAAGGCACTATTGCATCAATAGCAGGACAGGAAAATGCCAATTCAACATTACACCTTTGGAGAGCATTCCCAGTAGTCACCAGTATAATAGATTCACGCGCCTAAGACAAAGGGAAACTTATTGGATATTTAAATTCCAAACATTATTTCCAACAGGGCTAAATGAAGTCATTGATTCTATGGCTTTTGTTTAGCACTTTGGTAGACATATAGGTTTTATGCACCTTAATAGAGACCAAAATAGGGTTGTTTCCAGAGCCACCTTGATATATAGGTTTTATGCACCTCAATAGAGACCAAAATAGGGTTGTTTCCAGAGTTGGCTTTGCCACCCCATCAAGGTGGTTTGCCCCACTAGTGTTCTAGTTTGATAGATATCCAATAGTGGGCGCATCCGAACTACTAATTAATCAAATACTTATTTTTATTATTTTCATCACTTTCACTTTTACACACACTTTCTTTGATAGAACACTTGTACCCACATTAGTACAATTTAAATTATATCACATTACCCATTTGAGGGGCATATTTACACTCAATATATATATATATATATATATACATATATATATATATATTTATTTATTTCTGGCCACCCATCATTTTGTGGTGGTTGTATCCGTACGAGTAGTTGGTCACTCCAAGTCTCACTCTAATTCACTTCCATCCGCACATGTTGCATCTTTTGAGGCATTAGATGCATTAGTATGCATTAATATGTGTAAATTTTCGATATACATATATACATTTTCTCTCACTTTTACATCACTTTTAAGGTTGTGGACGCTATCATATGAATAACCACATATCACTATCCATGGACATTAACATCACTGTACACGTCATAACACTCCGTTCTCCATCATAACTTTTAAACTGTTCACTTATATTATTATTTTATTCCCACATATTCATATTCACACATTTATATACATATCTTGCATTCACCACATTCTTTGGAAAGATAGCCCCCTTTCAAACTGACAACATTTGGGGTCCGGCATAATATAGCCTTGTGTTTACTTTTTCAAGTGACCAATAACGTTCCTTGCCTCGATATTGTATCCGGTATTGGGACCAATGGGAGACTTTGTTTACAATCACCATGGTACTTCTTATTATAGTAGAACAAATAACACACTCCCTCGGTGGGCGTGCATTGCAGGTTAACACCGACGTCAGCAAAGATCAGGGGCTCGCCTGCTATTAGCTTTTTTATTGGTAGCCTCACTCATTAGTAACAACTGACGAATAACTTTGATTGACAGTCATATGGACAAATCACAAGCACCAAACACAGGTGCTCACTAACACACTTTGAGTGACGGCTAGGACGCCCAATCAAAACATAGATTTGACGATTTTCCATTATTATCAAATATCGGTCAGTTTTTTAAAATCATATGCCGAAATAGCTACACATACATATACAAATTCAAAGAAGCAGCCAGGTATTTAGTCATATCATAATCCATTGTACTGTTATTGCAGCATTTTTATCATTATAGAAATATAGGGGCTGACCCACAAGTATTTGAGGGACACTGATTGGTACATGGCTTGCTAATTGTTGGGGGTGGGATGTGGGTGTTTCAGAGTAGCATAGCCCTATTTAAGGAGTAAAGATTTGTTACCAAAAACATGCCTGATGAAACAGTTGTAACTGAGAAACGCGTTGCCTGTATTCCTGATGTACCAGTTGTTTTTAACACTTTGAGGAGTGGATCAACTTTTTATTTTTTATATGTTTTAATAAATCCATTTTTTACTACATATCCACTCTCAGTGTTATTTTGGTACCACCTTGCTATGCTACTATAGAGTCTTTGCACTCTGACACCCTGTCACAGCCAGCTGGATTGCTGTTAAAATCCAGCCTGCCTCTATAGGCACAAGTGAGTGCCTTCAACAAATGTGAGTACATTGTGTTAGAGTGAGCGATCAGCACTTATTGTACCATCATTTACCTGCACCATAGGCGCCTCTATCCTTGCTTACATTTTTAGATCTACTTCCATCGGATGCTGATAGAGAAGCTGCCACTTTTTGCTGCCTTTTACAGCCAGCTGGATTGCTGTTAAAACCCAGCCTGCATCTACTGGCACAACTGAGTGCCTCCTCCTATTGTGAGTACCTTGTGTTCACATGAGTTTGATATTTTGAAATACCTTTTTGATCTGCACCATTGGCGCCTCCTTCTTGTTATTTCTTCATAATATAATTATAATTTATATTGTAGCTATATTAGGGTTTATTTTACAGGTAAGTATTTAGCTTTAAATAGGAATAATTTATTTAATAAGAGTTATTTTATTTAGTTAGATTTAAATTATATTTAACTTAGGGGGGTGTTAGGGTTAGGGTTAGACTTAGCTTTAGGGGTTAATCCATTTATTACAGTAGCGGCGAGATTCGGTCGGCAGATTTGGGGTTAATAATTGAAGTTAGGTGTCGGCAATGTTAGGGAGGGCAGATTAGGGGTTAATACTATTTATTATAGGGTTATTGAGGCAGGAGTGAGGCGGATTAGGGGTTAATAACTTTATTATAGTAGTGGTGCGGTCCGCCCGGCAGATTAGGGGTTAATAAGTGTAGGCAGGTGGAGGCGACATTGAGGGGGGCAGATTAGGGGCTAATAAATATAATATAGGGGTCGGCGGTTTTAGGGGCAGCAGATTAGGGGTACATAAGGATAATGTAGGTGGCGGTCGGCAGATTAGGGGTTAATTATTGTAGGTAGCTGGCGGCGACATTGTGGGGGGCAGGTTAGGGGTTAATAAATATAATATAGGGGTCGGCGGTGTTAGGGGCAGCAGATTAGGGGTACATAAGTATAACGTAGGTGGCGGCCGGCAGATTAGGGGTTAAAAAAATGTAATCGCGTGGCGGCGATGTGGGGGGACCACGGTTAAGGGGTGTATAGGTAGTTTATGGGTGTTAGTGTACTTTAGAGCACAGTAGTTAAGAGCTTTATAAACCGGCGTTAGTCCAGAAAGCTCTTAACTACTGACTTTTTTCTGCGGCTGGAGTTTTGTCGTTAGATTTCTAACGCTCACTTCAGCCAAGACTCTAAATACCAGCGTTAGAAAGATCCCATTGAAAAGATAGGATACGCAAATGGCATAGGGGGATCTGCGGTATGGAAAAGTCGCGGCTGCAAAGTGAGCGTTAGACCCTTTCCTGACTGACTCCAAATACCGGCGGTAGCCCAAAACCAGCATTAGGAGCCTCTAATGCTGGTTTTGACGGCTACCGCCAAACTCTAAATCTAGGCCATAGTAAAATGTGTAACTATGTTATTATACATGTTTTCTTACACAGAAATGTTAATCTTTGTGATGCCTTTTTCACTCTAAATATCACATCTTATTATACCAGTTTCAGGGGATTACATATCAATTACCAAATTCATTATTTACAAAAATCCATTTTGCACAATAATTAATTTGCCAGAAAATTCATCATTTGCAAAAAAAATCATCACTTGCACAATTTTTTTGTATACTTAGGAACAATTCATTTATTAGTGACAAATTTAAAGGGCAACTGTAAGTAAATATTTTCTATGCCTGTTACTTACTAACTACCCCAAATACGCTTTTTATCAGTAGCATTTCATTAACATATCTCTACCGTATATCAGAAATCTTGTCTGCAAATTTAATTGTTTTCCAAACCCACTCCGTGGGTATCCTTTGCTCTGTACCAATCCGTTTACAATACCTAGGTTTCAAAATGGCGCTTTAAACACAAAGTTATTGGTTTAAGTATTTTGAACATGCAGTGCTGAAATTAGTGGGCAGGATAACGTGACATCATCGGCGAATAAAAGATATAACTTTTAGAATGTTATGAAACTTCGTTTTGGAGAAAATATAGGTCAGTAGGTTTTAATTAATGTTTATTAACTTTAATATGTTAGTTGTTTAGCTTAAAAATTATAACAGAAAGTAATCCTTTAAGCAATAACCCTATAAGATACCATTCTCTATCAGAAGATTCATTCATTGCAAAATAATTAATTGCAAAGAACTGCAAAATAATTAAAAAATTAATATTATCTATAACTAGACAGGGTTTTTTATAGTATAATTTTCTACAAACAGATTTTCTATATGCAATGGGATTTTTTATATATAGAAGGATTTTTTACAAGAGGATTTTTCACAGGAAAATCGACCAGTCATACTCCCTATTGAGCCCGTTAGGTACCATGCTCCCTAATTCGAAAATGTTTAAGGAGCTTTTCCCTGTTACTTCCATTTCTTTGGGGACCCACACTATCAATTATTTGCCATCTTAATTGGCTTATTTGGTGCCCACATTGTAAGAAGTGATAGGACACAAGGGCTTCTATATTCTTACACCTTATATTAACTTGATTCACATGTGTAATTCTCTTTTATCTCATATTTCTTCCCATTCCTGGGATGATAAAAATATTTCCCTTTTATTATGGAGTGACAGCTCATACATCCTAGACAAGGAAAACATCCCTTATTTTTCTTATCTAAAAATGCCTGTCTTTCCTTTATCTTGGGCCCTACATCGGTACTAGTAAGCTGGTCTTTCAGATTTTTCACTCTCTTGTAGGCCATTAATGGTAGATTCTTAAATATCTCCATTTACTTATTGCGCTCTTTCAATATATGCCAGTGCCTTTTTATTATACGTGTAATCTCCTCATTATTAGAATTAAACTGAGTAACTAAGATCAATCTATCCTCTGGGTTCCCTTTATTTTTCTTTTGTTTGTTATCCTTTATACTAGATGTATGCTAATCAATGACGCCCTTGGGTACCCTCTATTGAGAATTTTTTGTTGCATTTCCCTCATCCTTATTTCTTTAGTTTCAGTATCTGTGAATATTCTATCAACCCCTAACAGTTGACTCTTAGGTAAAGAGTTAATTAACCCTCTCGGATGGAAACTTTCCTAATCCATCAATGTATTTCTGTCTGTCTCTTTGCTGTATAGGTCAAACACCAATTTATTCCCCTCTTTTATTACTCTGGTATCCAAGAAGATCACTGACTCTTCACTCCACTCCATAGAAAATTCTAGACCTTTTCCAGCTCCATTAATCTACTTAACAAAATCTTCCAGGGACTCAACGCTGCCCCACCATATGCCAAACACGTCGTCTATGAAACGCCACCATGTGGATCCATATAACCTAAATTTCTCATTTTCATACATGACTCTTTCCTCTATTTCATTCATAAATAAGTTGGCATATGATGGGGCAACGTTGGTCCCCATTGCTGTCCCTTTCACTTGAATATACCAATCATCTTGAAAAATGAAATGGTTCCAATAGAGGATAAGCCTCAGTAAATCTTCAATAAATTCAACCTGTATATCTGAGCATTTTTTATTTACTTTACAGATCTTTTTCACTATTGCAATTCCAGTCTCATGTTTAATAGCTGTGTAAAGGCTTTTCCCATCCATTGTACATAACAAAAATGTATCAGATTCCAAGCATAACTCCTTGGCTTTATTTAAAAAATCTCCTGTGTCCTCCAAGTAGGATGATATTTGTGTAATCTCTGGCTGTAACAATTTGTCAAGGAATATTGAAATATTTGTCAGAGCAGAGTTAACACTGGAGACTATCTGCCTCCCAGGTGGTCTTGCGAAATTCTTAAGTACCTTAGGTACGGTATAAAAAATCAGGTTCTTTGGCTCCTTATTGAATAGATATTCCTTTCTTATCTATCACCCTATTCTCATATGCTATATTTAGTAGTCTTTCAATTTCTTTCTGTATAGTATATTACCTACTGTATTAAAGTCATTGAACTGGAAGATTTTGTTAAGGAGATTAATGGAGCTGTAAAAGGTCTAGAATTTTCTATGGAGTGGAGAGAAGAGTCAGTGACCTTCTTGGATACCAGAGTAATAAAAGAGGGGAATAAATTGGTGTTTGACCTATACAGCAAAGAGACAGACAGAAATACATTGATGGATTTTGAAAGTTTCCATCCGAGAGGGTTAATTAACTCTTTACCTAAGAGTCAACTGTTAAGGATTGATAGAATAGTCACAGATACTGAAACTAAAGAAATAAGGATGAGGGGAATGCAACAAAAAATTCTCGATAGAGGGTACCCAAGGGCGGTCATTGATAAGCATACATCTAGTATAAAGGATAACAAACATAAGAAAAATAAAGGGAACCCAGAGGATAGATTGATCTTAGTTACTCAGTTTAATTCTAATAATGAGGAGATTACACATATAATAAAAAGGCACTGGCATATATTGAAAGAGCACAATAAGGAAATGGAGATTTTTAAGAATCTACCATTAATGGCTTACAAGAGAGTGAAAAATCTGAATGATGGATGGATGAATTGATGGATTATGAAAGTTTCCATCCGAGAGGGTTAATTAACTCTTTACCTAAGAGTCAACTGTTAGGGGTTGATAGAATAGTCACAGATACTGAAACCAAAGAAATAAGGATGAGGGGGAATGCAACAAAAAAATCTCAATAGAAGGTACCCAAGGGCGGTCATTGATAAGCATACATCTAGTATAAAGGATAACAAACATAAGAAAAATAAAGGGAACCCAGAGGATAGATTGATCTTAGTTACTCAGTTTAATTCTAATAATGAGGAGATTACACGTATAATAAAAAGGCACTGGCATATATTGAAAGAGCGCAATAAGTAAATGGAGATATTTAAGAATCTACCATTAATGGCCTACAAGAGAGTGAAAAATCTGAAAGACCAGCTTACTAGTACCAATGTAGGGCCCAAGAAAAAGGAAAGACAGGCATTTTTAGATAAGAAAAATAAGGGATGTTTTCCTTGTCTAGGATGCATGAGCTGTCACTCCATAATAAAAGGGAAATATTTTTATCATCCCACGAATGGGAAGAAATATGAGATAAAAGAGAATTACACATGTGAATCAAGTTATGTGATTTATCTCATAAAATGTTCCTGTTCCCTGATCTATATAGGGGAAACTACCTGTATGATCAGGGACAGGATTTGCCAACATCGCTCTAATATAAGGTGTAAGAATGTAGAAGCCCCTGTATCCTATCACTTCTTACAATGTGGGCACCAAATAAGCCAATTAAGATGGCAAATAATTGATAGTGTGGGTCCCCAAAGAAATGGAAGTAACAGGGAAAAGCTCCTTAAACAAAAATAAATGTTCTGGATTTTTGAAAAAGGGAGCATGGTACCTAACGGGCTCAATAGGGAGTATGACTGGTCGATTTTCCTGTAAAAAATCCTCTTTTTGCATATAGAAAATCTGTTTGTTGAAAATCATACTATAAAAACCCTGTCTAGTTATAGATAATATAAATAATTAATAATATTAATTTTTGAATTATTTTGCAGTTCTTTGCAATTAATTCTTTTGCAATTAATGAATCTTCTGATAGAGAATTGTATCTTATAGGGTTATTGCTGAAATTTGTCACTAATAAATGAATTGTTCCTAAGTATACAAAAAATTTGTGCAAGTGATGAATTTTTTTGCAAATGATGAATTTTTAGGCAAATACATTTTTGTGCAAAATGGATTTTTGTAAATAATGAATTTGGTAATTGATATGTAATCCCCTGAAACTGGTATAATAAGATGTGATATTTAGAGTGAAAAAGGCATCATAAAGATTAACATTTCTGTGTAAGCAAACATATATAAAAACAGAGTTACATTTTACAATGTAATTACTGAGAATGTTTTTATTGTGTAATTACTGTTTTTGGTCAGTAGATGGCAGCAGAGCCACTATGTTTAGTGGTTGGCGCAAAACTGAGGGTTTTATAAAGTGGAATTTTGATACAATGTAACTAGCATGATTAAGAGTGGCAACACTCGAAACGTCGCTATTTTATGTCTGTACCCTAACAGAAAATAAAGTAATTTAAGAATAACAGTGCTGTGGACAAGTTTGTATGTACCATTACGAGTCTTTTTGGTATAGGTGTACCGCACACCTTTTAGCCTGTCATACAACGTCAGTACCGCACTTTTAAAAAAGTCCTTTTTCAATGGGACTCAAATAGCGCTGGTATTACGACTTTGCCTGGGAGGCCAAAAAAAGAAGCAGTAAACTCTATAACCACAAGATCCGTAATGCCATCTAAAGTCAGCAGTTATGAGTTTTACGCTACAAAGCTATAACATAAAACTCATAGCTAAAGTATTACAAAGTACACTAACACGCATAAACTACCTATTGCCATCTAAACTGAGGCCCTCCTGCATTGCAAACACTATAATAAATGTATTAACCCCTAATCTGCCGCTCCGGAAATCGCTCCCACTATTAAAATTTATTAACCCCTATTCCGCCGCTCCCCGACATCATTGACACTATAATAAAGTTATTAACCTCTAAACCGTCACCCTCCTGCATCAAAAACACTATTTAAATATTATTAACCCCTAATCTGCCGTGCGCCCACACTGCGGCAATAATAAACCTATTAATCCCTAAACCGCAAGCCTCACACGAGAGATACTAAAATAAACTATTAACCCCTAAACCGAAAACCCCCACAATGAAATATACTATAATAAACCTATTAACCCTAAACTGCAAGCCCCCCACAACGAAATATACTAAAATAAACTAACGCCAAAACCTAACAACCCCCTAACTTTATATTAAAATTACAATTTTCCTATTTTAAATTAAATTAAAATTTACCTGTCAAATTAAATAAATTAATTTTAAACTAACAATTAAACTATTATAATTATTAAACTAAAATTAAACTAACAACCAATTAAATTAAACTAAACTACACATTAAAAAATCCTAACACTACTCTAAAAATTTCAAAAAAATATCTAATTACAAAAAAAAACTAAATTACAAAAAAAACCACTAAATTAAGAAAAATAAGAATCAAATTATCAAAAAAAAATGAATTACACCTAATCTAATAGCCCTATCAAAATAAAAAAGCCCCCCCAATAAAAAACCCTAGCCTACAATAAACTACCAATGGCCCTTAAAAGGGCCTTTTGTAGGGCATTGCCCCAAAGATATCAGCTCTTTTACCTGTAAAAAAATACAAACACACCCCCAACAGTAAAACCCACCACCCCACAACCAACCCCCCAAATAAAATAACTATATAAAAAATCCTAAGCTAACCATTTTCCTGAAAAGGGAATTTGCATGGGAATTGCCCTTAAAAGGGCATTTAGCTCTTTTACATGCCCAGACCCTAACCTAAAAATAAAACCCACCCAAAAAAAACCTTAAAAAAAACACTAACCCCCGAAGATCCACTTACAGTTCTTGAAGTTCCGCTTGAAGGATCCATCCAGCCGGCGAAGTCATCATCCATGCGGCAAGAAGTCTTCATCCAGACAGCCTCTTCGATCTTCATCCAGCCAGCAAAGTCCTCATCCAGGCGGCAAGAATCTTCATCCAGACGCCATCTTCTATCTTCATCCATGCAGAGTGGCTCTATCCTGAAGACATCTGGCATGGAGCATCCTCTTCATATGGTCGCCGCTGTAAACTAGAACTTCAATGCAAGTGACGCAATCCAAGATGGCGTCTCTTGCATTCCTATTGGTTGAAAGATTAGAGCAGCTAAAATCCTATTGACTGATCCAATCAGCCAATAGGATTGATCTCTCATCATATTGGCTGTTCCAATCAGCCAATAGGATTGAGCTCTCAACCTGATTGGAACAGCCAATAGGAATGTAATGGATGCCATCTTGGATGACGTCACTTAAAGGGAACCCTCAGTTTTTACGCCGACAACCATAAGAAGAGGATGCTCCATGACGGATGTCTTGAAGATGGACCTGCTCTGTGCCGGATGGATGAAGATAGAAGATGCTGTCTGGATGAAGACTTCTTCTCGCTTAGATGAGGACTTCACCGGCTGAAGGAAGATGGATGTCCGGACCTCAATAACTGTAAGTGGATCGTCGGGGGTTAGTGTTTGGTTTTTTTAAGGGTTTTTTGGGTGTTTTTTTTTTAGGTTAGGGTTTTGAGCAATTTGTAAAAGAGCTAAATGCCCTTTTAAGGACAATGCCCATACAAATGCCCTTTTCATGGCAATGTTTAGTTTAGGATTATTTAGATAGGTTTTTATTTGGTGGGTTTGGTTGGTTGGATGGTGGGTTTTACTGTTGGGGGGTTGTTTGTATTTTTTATTGCAATGTAAAAGAGCTGATTTCTTTGGGGCAATGCCCCGCAAAAGGCCCTTTTAAGGGCCATTGGTAGTTTAGTGTAGGCTAGGGGTTTTTTTTTATTTTGGGTGGGCTTTTTATTTTGATTGGGCTATTAGATTAGGAGTAATTCGTTTTTATTTTTGATAATTTTGTTTTTTATTTTTTGTAATTTAGTGTTTATTTTTTTGTAAGTTAGTAAATTGTATTTTAATAATTTAATTTATTTCATTTTATTGTAATGTTAGGTTTTAGTGTAAGACAGGTTAGGTTTTATTTTGCAGGTAAGTTTGTATTTATTTTAACTAGGTAGCTAGTAAATAGATAACCTAGTTATTATAAATACAAACTTACCTGTGAAATAAAAATAAAACCTAATATAGCTACAATATAACTATTAGTTATTTTGTAGCTAGATTAGGTTTTTTTTTACAGGTAAGTTTGTATTTAGTTTTAAATAGGAATTATTTAGTTAATAATTGTAAGGTTTATTTAGATTTATTTTAATTATATAAGTTAGGGGGTGTTAGGGTTATGCTTAGGGTTAGGGTTACGTTAGGGTTAGGTTAAGGGGTTAATAACTTTAGTATAGTGGCGGCAACATTAGGGGGCGGCAGATTAGGGGTTAATAAGTGTAGGTAGGTGGCGGCGATGTTACACTTAAAGATCTGTTATATCTGTTTAAATATTTATTTCACTATTACCACTTGGACGCCCCCTCATTTAGTTTGTTTCAGTAACAATGGTATTGATCTGGTTGTTCGTTCCTGTGAGTGCATTTCTCGCTGTATGTATTTTGTCAGAACTTTAAAAAGGGCTGCAACGAGTGTCTAAATGGAAGATACATAATGTTTATTGTAAACATTGAATTAATAGGGTAATAGAGTCATATGTCAAAGAAAAAGCTAACTTATTTTAAATGAAATGCTAATGGAAGGATTGGGACTTACTTAAAGCTTGATTGTAATATTACAGTACAGGTCCCAACTCCACTAAGTGAGCACGAAGCAGACTGTCTGGAGTTTTGATCATGTTGAAAGTGAGGTTCTAAAGTGAAAGGTTCCAGCACCATAACTTAGCTGGCAGCCATTAAAATTATATATAGAGATAATGAAATCCCCAGTTGGATAATGTTACTCTTCCTTTATCATTTCTAAATAGCTTTATAGCTGCATGTCAGTGTAGTGTAGCAATATAAGCAGGGTAGGAGGTATAAAATAGCTAGATTGTTGTTTTCAGATACCATAACATAAAACAGATACATGAAAAAAAGAACTCACAGAACAAATAACATTTTTGAATAAGACATTAGGGGGTATATTTACCATGCAGCGGATGCTGCTTATTCCGTTCAAGCCTTCTGGCTCGCTGGAAACAGAAATTAAAAAGCAGCAGTCTTTTAGGTGGTGGACTGCAATCCTCCCAATCAGATATAATTGGGATGATTGACACCACCTGCTAGGGGTCGATTTGCCGCGAATGTGCAGGGGGCAGCATTGCACAAGCATTTCACAAGAAATGCTGGTGCAATGTTAAATACCGACAGCGTAAGCTTTGCATGTTTCCCTTTGGAACATAAGTACAAGAGATTACCACACCTCGATAACAGAGCTCTAACTGATTCACCAATCTGTAGAGCTACAGGTATACCCTATATCGGAGAACAATCAGATTCTGTACCTGATGTAACTCAATAGGAGTCACATGACCGGATACACAGTAGTCATAGAAAGCTTTCCTTCTGGACGCAGACAGAGCCGCCGAGAGGATACATACAACGAGCTGCACCTCTGTTCATCTTTCTAAAGTATCAGGTATCATACACATACGGTTGTGACCTTGAAGTATTGAGACATTGTCTCGTTAGTTTGCACTATTGGTGCCACTCCTCCATGCTTATTGGTGGTGTTCGGTGATGTTTTATCATTCTAAACAGAAGGTTCCTAAATACACATTTTAGCGTGTTCCGACTCATTCCTCATTCCTCAGTCTGGGATTCATGTACTGTTTCATTTAAATCATCTTTATGCTGGTTATGCTTTTAACTGTTATTTTATAGGGAGACGTCCCTTTTCTATATTTGATTGTATTCACTTGAATTGTTTTATATTAAATGTTTAAATTACATATGCTGTTTTAGTATAATTGCTTGAGCAAGTTGATACATTGTTTATTCCCACTGTTATATATTGAGTTACTTATCCATGCTTTTAGCGCTACCTCTTTCTTTTTTGTATATTATGGTTAGTGGTTTTAACTGGAGGGGTTAAACTGAGGTTTAGCAGTATTGTTTTCTCTCAAGCACTTTCTCTATTTAACTCCTTGAAAAACACAATTAGGCAAGATATACAGGCATCATATAGCGGACTACAATGAAAAATAGGAAGTAGAAAAAAATGAGAAATAGAACTAAGAGCACTACACACCTACTTACCCTAGGACCCCCTTGTAACACCCAAGGGAGCTGTACCTGGGAGTATAGTACCGGGGATCTAAGTGTCTCAGTATTTATTCCCTGCATAAGCATTCAGTACAAGGAAATACATATCTCAATAGTGGAACACAATATAACACCCCTACTTCTGTAGCGCTTTACAAACAGTTGTATCACCCAGAATTGTTAGTGGGACTTAATCCAATCTGGACTCCATGTTTAGAAACCACAGTCACTGTGTAATCCATTAAACTAATTACTGCTTCTCATCCTCCTCTGTGTTTCAACGCAAATGCAGTTATGTAAACAAATTCGTACTTGAGCAGGACAGCCATGTCAAGTCGCACCATACTGGTGCAGCAAACGTTCCATTCAGAATTGTGTCCGATATCCACAAGATGCTAACAAAAGATCTTCATATAGTTGCTCTGATCCACAGTTGGTGTCTTAGAGCTCCATCACGTTTTCACTCTGAGAAAATAATCATGTGGCGTGGCCGACCAATGCCAATGCACGTTTCACCCCCTTGTCGTAAAGTGGAAGGGGGCTTCCTCAGGGCTGATTATGTATCCTCATTTGCACTGTTTAAGTCCTCCTAGTTACTCTGCCCTTTGTTTGGGTGAAGATTCTAATTGGTAGGTAAAATTATTTACCTAAATTGCATCACAGCTTATTAAATTGTTAATGCTCATAGATACATTCTATCAACTAAAATCCTAAATTGACACAGTGAGTCTAATGATAATGAACAAATATGCAGTCATAGTTTGCCATTTGATCACCTTGCATATACAGTATGTACTCTCAAAATGTGTGTTTGGAGAAAAACTCATAAATTCACCTCAAAGTGTTTCAAATCTGAACAAAATAATTGATAAAATATCCTCCTCACAAAGCTAACTGTTAATGTGCTCGGGATCTTTTGTTATTAATGACCTGCTGACTGTGCTACCTACAATAAATGTATAATTGTGCAAATGTTTCTGTCTGTGGTGGTAACCCACAAAGAGAATGGGATAAGTAGGGGTGGGTTACTTGGTGTTTTTGGGGAAGCTGTTTGGCAATGATTTTGTTGCCTTCTTTTGAATATATACCCCTGAAAACAGATATTGGTGATCATTTTTGAACTTTCATGGCCAAGTCAAGTGGTGTATTTTAATTTATCAGTCAAATGCAGACTGCTATATCTGCCTGTATAGTTTTTAATTTGTAATATAGATATAAGTAATAGATTTATAATTTATATGCCTAACTTTATAGTAGTGCTTAATACATTTTATTTTCTTTATATTTGTACTGGTTGAAATATGTCAGAAATTGTAAATTTTAATCCTAATTCAAAAAATAAAAGATCGTGGTACGAACTCCCTCAGGGCATTTGTGTGCAGTTAGAACACAGAGCTATAAAATCAGTGATTTTAATAAATATAATTGATTAGAAAAATAATCCAAAGCTTAGTAAAATGCTCTAAAAGTGACATTCATTTTATTTTTACAATACAAAGTAACGTAAATTCATTAAAAATGTAGCTCAAAATTAGTTAAATAAAACAAATTATTTTTTCTCTTATGGTTAATAGCTCTAAAATACTTTCCATTGTTGCGTATGGGTTAGAGTAGCTAATGTAAAGCAATTTATCCCATATATTTAAAATAAAAAATTAAGATGCTTGAGTTTCCTCTAGAACTCTTATATTTCAGTGTTCTTTCCTTCTGTGCATTTGGCTGTAATGACTATTAGGATTATAAACAAATTGTAAAAATATTATTACATTTGAAAAATCCTATGCAGACTAGATGACATGTACCCTTTCATGTTTAGTGTTTCCATAATCCTTAAATATATTTAATGCACTGAACTAATCTATGATAGGATGATAAAAAAAACTATATTATGTGTGCAAGTATTGTGAAACATAGTATGGAAAACACAGATAAAGAACATGACATTTAAGATAACCTAATTTTTCTTAAAGTTTCCTTAACATATTTGTAAGACGACTTAAATTCAGTACTTCTCAATAGTGTAATGTGAGGATTTGTTTGACCTAAGGTCAAGGTTATTTTGGTAAGATAGATGGATTTGTAAATTATTAGATACATGCCACTTACTTTACACTCTGATATCTACCTACTGATTTAATAAAACTGATAGAACCATCTGTCTTACAATATGAAAAAGGCTAATCTACTCAACTTTAGCATAGAGTTCATTAATGGTCATTTATTTTCCTCTGGAGAAGAAATTTCTAAGATAAGTCAATTTCTGCTGTATTGAATATTTTCAAACTGGTTAACTGCAGAGGCTAATATAAAGGAAGGTACCTTTGAAAGAGAGAACTGAAAAAAAAATGTGATTTTTTTTTTCACATAGAATTGTATAATGCAGTGAAAGTACAATATATAGCTTAGTGAATTTATGTATATGTTTTTCTGAAATAGAAAAAAAAAAAATCATCCAGCACATGAATTGGAATCTTAGAATAGCAGTTACTGAAATAGAGTTAAAATGGATAGCACACATACATTTCAAGGGGCATATTTATGATTGTGTGACCGGACATAATCCGATATAGCGGACCATGTCCGCTGCACATCGATAAATGCCGACAGCCTACGCTCTCGGAATTTAGCATTGCACCAGCAGTTCTTGTGAACTGCTGATGCAATGCTGCCCCCTGCAGATTCGCGGCTAATCAGCCGATAGCAGGGGGTGTCAATCAATCTGATCGTATTCAATCTGGTTGATTTCTGTCTGCCGCCTCATCCAAGATAGCGTCCCTTAGATTCCAATTGGCTGATAGAATTCTATCAGACAATCAGAATTAAGGTAGAAAAAATCCTATTGGCTGATGCAATCAGCCAATAGGATTGAGCTGTCATTCTATTGGCTGTTCCAATCAGCCAATAGAATGGAAGCTCAATCCTATTGGCTGATTAGATCAGCCAATAGGATTGAAGTTCAATCCTATTGGCTTATTGGATCAGCCAATAGGATTTTTTCTACCTTAATTCCGATTGGCTGATAGAATTCTATCAGCCAATCGGAATCTAAGGGACGCCATCTTGGATGACATCACGTTGGATGTCTTGATGATGGACCCGCTCCACGCCGGAAGGATGAAGATAGAAGATGCCATCTGGATGAAGACTTCTCCCCGTCTGGAGAACCACTTCTGCCGTCTGGAGGACTACTTCTGCCGTCTTCATTGAAGACATCTTACTGTTTGGATGAAGACTTCTCCCGGTAACTGAATCTTCGGGGGTTAGTGTTAGGATTTTTTTAAGGGTGTATTGGGTGGGTTTTAGTTTTTAGGTTAGGGCTTTGGGCCTGCAAAAGAGCTAAATGCCCTTTTAAGGGCAATGCCCATCCAAATGCACTTTTCAGGGCAATGGGGAGCTTAGGTTTTTTAGTTAGTATTTTATTTGGGGGGGTTGGTTTTGTGGTTGGTGTGTTTTACTGTTGGGGGGTTGCTTGTATTTTTTTTTTACAGGTAAAAGAGCTGATAACTTTGGGGCAATGCCCCGCAAAAGGCCCTTTTAAGGGCTATTGATAGTTTAGTTTAGGCTAGGGTGTTTTTATTTTGGGGGGCTTTTTTATTTTTATAGGGCTATTAGATTAGGTGTAATTAGTTTAAAGATCTGTAATTAGTTTTTTATTTTCTTTAATTTAGTGGGGTTTTTTGTAATTTAGCTAATTTAATTTAATTTATTTAATTGTATTTAATTTAGTTAATGTATTTAATTGTAGTGTAGTGTTAGGTGTTATTGTAACTTAGGTTAGGTTTTATTTTACAGGTCACTTTGTATTTATTTTAGCTAGGTAGTTATTAAATAGTTAAAATAACTATTTAATAACTATTCTACCTAGTTAAAATAAATACAAACTTGCCTGTAAAATAAAATAAAACCTAAGGTAGCTACAATGTAACTATTAGTTATATTGTAACTAGCTTAGGGCTTATTTTATAGGTAAGTATTTAGTTTTAAATAGGAATAATGTAGTTAATGATAGTAATTTTATTTAGATTTATTTAAATTATATTTAAGTTAGGGGGTGTTAGGTTTAGACTTAGGTTTAGGGGTTAATACATTTAATATAGTGGCGGCGACGTTGGGGGCGGCAGATTAGGGGTGAATAAGTGTAGGTAGGTTGCGGCGACATTGGGGGTGGCAGATTAGCGGTTAATAAATATAATGTAGGTGGCGGCGATGTTGGGGGCAGCATATTAGGGGTTCATAAGTATAATGTAGGTGGCGGCGGTGTCCGGAGTGGCAGATTATAGGTTAATAAGAATAATGTAGGTGTCGGTGATGTCTGGGTGGCAGATTAGGGGTTAATAAGTGTAAGATTGGGGGTGTTTAGGCTCGGGGTTCATGTTAGGGTGTTAGGTGTAAACTAAAAATGTGTTTCCCCATAGGAATCAATGGGGCTGCGTTACTGAGTTTTACGCTGCTTTTTGGCAGGTGTTAGACTTTTTCTCAGCCGGCTCTCCCCATTGATGTCTATGGGGAAATCGTGCACGAGCACGTATGACCAGCTCACCGCTGACTTAAGCAGCGCTGGTATTGGAGTGCGGTATGGAGCACAATTTTGCTTTACGCCCACTTCTTGCCTTTTGACGCAGGGATTGCAAAAACCTGTAATATCAGCGCTGTAGGTAAGTGAGCGGTGAAAAAAACTGCTCATTAGCACCGCACAGCTCTTAACGCAAAACTCATAATCTGGCTGTTTGTTTTTAGGACTGTGGATTGAAAAGAAGTATCTAAAGTAATAACTGTAAAAATGAATTACAAAGAAAATGCTAAGAAAGAAAAAAACAAGGATGGGATTAACCCTTTAGAATTTATAGATTTATCTTGACCTATTGACAAGTTCTATAGTTCATATTTTTTTGATACTAGCATATTCCCTCACTTTATAATGCTTGTAAAGCCTGAGGTCAGATGAACTTTATGTTGCATTTATTTAGTTGCTCAAGTTTTTGAGATTTAAAGCCAATTGTGCTGTTAGATAATGATCTACTGTTGTGCAAACTGCTAATTATATCACCAAAGCTAAATATACTGTATTCTAATTGTCTGCATTATTCAGTTCTTTACTTATATTTAAATTTAGTCTTTTTTGTTTCTTAATCAAGAAAGAAAAATAAAATAACATCAATAATTAAAAAAATACTGAACTATATATAGTTTGCCAGCAAAGCGAACAGACGTGCTTGTTTGCAGCACTGCAGGGAGTACTAAGAAATAACTCAATATTGGCCGATATTTCTTTATAAAAACACCCCAGACGGCAGGGCCTACAAGAACGGTCATCTGTCCACAATCTGCGGGTAAAGAAACTTGATTCAGCTATTCTCTGTGAGATCAGTTAGGCTGCATTACTGGAACCTGAGGCCCTAAGAGAGCAAGGCTCCATGCAGCCAGACACTAGCCTACTAACCTTTAGCAGCTCCGGTGGTTTGGGGGCCCTGAAAATTCCTTCTGAGGACCAAAGATTCTAGCTCAAGCTGGTCGGTAAAGAGCTGAGGGGTGGAAGGAGTCTTGGCAATAGAGAGGTCGAGATCCCAGCAGAGGCACGGACACATCACCATCAGCCCGCCCAGCCCCACAGGATATTGTGGTGTAGTCAGACAGTATTGCTGGGAGGATTGTGTGCGCACCATGTCTGGAGCCTAAATGAAGAACGGCAGCAGAGGGTGAGAAAGCGAGACTTGAATGTCTCTGGCGTGAGTCCCCATTTTTTAATAATTAATCCCTGAGCAACACACTGTGCTCCTGCATCTTGGGCCTAAGACAGCCGTTTTTGTCTAGTAACCATATAAGCACATATCTCTCCCAGCATATAACACATGGGGGTGAATTGAACTCCCCAGGCTGCATCAGAGACCTATTGCTGCAGACCCTGTATGGACAGACTAGCTTTAGGTCACACCTCAGCCCTACACATAGCTGATTTTGAAGAAGTACCCCCTGAGAGGAGAACTTCACACCAATTTGCCAATTTGCCTCATATCCTACACTTAACCAGGTAGAGGAGCCATAGCTCAGTTAAAACTGAGTGAGCTTGTGGATAAGCAAGATTTAACAAAGATTCATAGCTAAGCTGCACCATACCCACTGTAATAAGAAGCAACTAGGCACGTTAGGCCCCGGATTAGGCGGCCAATTCCTACGCAATTACCAGGAGTTGAGATGAAATCCCTCTGTGGGAGCTACTCTGCACACTCTCCCCCTCCCTTTCCTGCTCTCCCTTGGGCCAGTAGGTCATACCCTCTATTCCTTTTTCATCTTCTTCCAGTGGGGAGCAGTGCAAATTGTCCTTCTTTATGCTCACAGGAGGCCTTCTCAATTAAGCAGGTACAACTTCAGCAGTATTCTAAGACATAGTTCACAAATTCCATAGACCACTCCTGACCATGGCTCTCCCCTAAAACCACTCAGATGTGGGGATAGCGGGGGACACATATACATCTGTCCATAGGCTGTGAGTGATGGCCACACAGAATATACAGTTTTGAGGCAGGATATAGAACCCCGCATAGTAGCAAGCTAGACAACATCTACTCAGCGACTCTCCCTAAGCCTATTCGCAATTATATCAGTGGATCTGTTACTCATGAGAATGGCACACTGCAAAAGGAAAAAACAACAACAAAGACATCCTGAGGGGCCTAAACGCACAGTAGCTGATCACTTTAATAGCAAAATACAAATGTACAGAGAGGGTTCAAACGAGGAATCTAGGGACTCACACTTGTCATATAAAGATACTCCTGATCCAGAAACTGCTACCAGTATGAGGCCATCCCACACAGATTCGCAAGTCCTACAATCCATTAAGGCGCTATCATCCAAAATAGACAGCCACTATTCCTCTCTCAAAAATGAGATCAGAAGTTCTGTCACTAAACTACGTAGGGATCTGAACACTCAAGGAGAGAGGACTGAAACATGATTCAGCATTGCGGATCATGTCCGACAGACCTCACTAAATGTGGAGAGCAATACGCTATCCGCATTCAGCATTGCACCAGCAGCTCTTGTGAACTGCTGGTGCAACGCTGCCCCTGCAGATTCGCAGCCAATCGGCCGCTAGCAGAGGGTGTCAATCAACCTGATCTTATTTGATCAGGTCGAATTCCAGCGATGTCTGTCTGCCTCCTCAGCCTTTAGACCGCTGCTTCATAACTGGTGTTTCTGGTGAGCCTGAAGGCTCGCCAGAAACATGGGCCCTCAAGCTCCATATGGAGCTTGATAGATAGGCCCCTAAGTCTTCATGATACCATCACTTTAACTATCCTTAGAAGGACATTCAATCCATCCAAAGACAGGGACTATGTTGACAAATAGAGGGAGAATTGTTGATGTTATAAGGTTTGAATGTTTGTTATTGTTCTCCTTCATTTTACTTTGTTTGCAGTTATTCATCTCTAAGGCCTACCATGCCCCGGACAGGCCCCACTCGAAAGAACATAGGCACTATATTGAGGGTGCTAGAGAAAGGAGATTATGATCCGCAGAACTCTCTACCAGAGCATAAGTAGCTATGTTATATAAGGTTCAAGTTATACAGTTATGTTAACCTCTCTCTTGCATTGTAAAGTTTTGTAGTGTATTACCTTAACAGGAATCTGTAAATGTTTATGTGTTTTGCCTGCCAACAAGGTACTAATTTAGAAATAATATCCATATTCCTAGGCTATTTTACTAAAAATGGCCTCACTGCAAAGTTTGTCTAGAATAAATTGCATTGTCCCTAGACCTCTAGATCACCTTACTTAAAGATTTTATGTCTCCCCACTGTAAATCACCCCTATAACTTTAATTACATTTATTTCCATATCATACTCAGGGTCCCCCATATACTAGAAACTCCACTAACCAGCATTGTGTTTAATTGGGTGCATTTTAGCTAAATTCGGTAATATTGCACTCTTCATCAGTATTGCATCTCCCCCCCCCCCTTTTTTATGTATATGACTGAATATTGAATTAATATACTCAAAATTTCTCCTATACATCAGTCTTCATTCACCCTTCTTGGTGAATTATGTAGCGGGATACAACCGCTGACACTTCATCACTGACATAAGTTGCTGAATTTCAGATATACATGTTTGAGTCTTATAACCTACCTAGGTTTATATAAGAATATTGTGGTAATTTATTTTGTGATTGTTATCAGCTGTTCAGATCTAAAGAAAAATACTACTACTTTGAGTCATAAGCACTTCTTTACTCTAGGGCATACCTTCTTCCCTATTTTCCTTCCCTCCTCCCTCCCTGTTTCCCCCCCTCCTTCCCTTTTTTTCTCCCTCCCCAATATGGCTGGCCTTCACTTCATTGCACATAATACACAGGGCCTGAACACCCCTACCAAGAGGAGCCTTTTTCTTAATTGCCTTAGAAAATATAAGGTAGACGTGGCATTTATCCAGGAGACTCATTGGCTTCGGTCCCAGGGTAGACCTTATAAATTTCGTAATTTCACACAGGTCTTTAGGGAATCCTACCACACAGGGTCCAGAGGGGTAGCTATCTTGATTAACGGCTCAATAGGCTTTGAGGAAATTTACACAGAATATGATCCTCATGCTAGGTATATAATATTAGTGTGTAAAGTTAACAATACATTGATGACTACGGTAAATGTGTATGCATCCAATGCCAGAAAAATCCACTTTCTTAAGAAATTGTTAAGACTAGTCGCAACTATTAGACAGCAGGAACTGTGCATAGGGGGGGACTTTAATCTAGTTTGGGACCCGGACATTGACATACTTCTACCCCCCCTGGCCAAAAAGGATAGGGCTGCTCAGTCCTTATCAAGAGCTTTT
This sequence comes from Bombina bombina, assembly GCF_027579735.1. Taxonomy (NCBI): domain Eukaryota; kingdom Metazoa; phylum Chordata; class Amphibia; order Anura; family Bombinatoridae; genus Bombina; species Bombina bombina. The sequence continues at coordinate 389,220,221 of NC_069503.1, read as the reverse complement.
AGAAAACTGATGTTTCAACATCAGTTATATGATGTTTGGAGGGCTCACAATTCTACCGATAGAGATTACTCCTTCTATTCAAACCTACATAGGTCTTATTCCAGGATAGATGCATTATTTTCCTCTCACAAGCTACTACATAGAGTGTTTAAAGCTAGCATCCTCCCTGTCACATGGTCGGATCATGACTCAGTGCTTATTGATTTAGGACCGGTCAAGCCAAACGAGAGTTTCTCGTGGAAACTGGCATACTGGCTAATTAATTCTCATACAGCAATTCAGAACACCTCGGAGGCCTTAATGGACTTCTTGAGGATTAATGATGATAGTCAAACTAGCTCTCAAACCATGTGGGCCACCTTAAAGGCTTATATGAGAGGCTACTTTATTAAAAAGTCTGCAGTCGCTAAACAAAAACAAGGAGGTACCATAGCGGAATTAACCTGTAAATTATGACTAAGTCAGATCCAGTTATCCAAGGGTTACTCTTCCACGATTAATACTCATATCAAAGTATTAAAGTCTCAAATACGCAAGCTAGCACTCCTTAGGGTGCAGAGAACTTTAGAAAAGTTCAGTCAGAGGTTCTACATAGCAATAATAAACGTACAACTTCCTTAGCAAATAAACTACATAATAGAATGGCACAGAGTAGAGTAGCGTCCATCCGATAAGACTCAACCTCAGTAACTTCACCTAGTGACATTGGTCTAGTCTTCAGCAAATATTATAACTCCCTATATGACCTACAGTCAGAAGAGGTCAGCCCGATGTCATCCTCTCCTCTTGTTAAAGCTTTTCTTGGGAAGTTGAACCTACCAAAGGTGTCAGCAGAAGACATTGACTTCTTCAGGGGCCAAATTACTAGTGATGAAATAAAGCAGGCGATAAAACAGTTAAAAATTGGAAAGGCTCCTGGGCTGGATGGTTACACAGGAAAATTCTTCAAAACTTTCCAAACTACTCTGATCCCTATACTACACAGATTTTTTAATGACATCATGTCTTCTGGTTCCATTTCCCCAGAATTCTTGGAAGCCTCCATAATTACACTTTTAAAACAGGACAAAGACCCACACGAATGTGATAGCTACAGACCCATTTCCTTAATTAATATTGACACAAATATCTACTCCAAAATTCTACCAAACTGCCTTTCTAAGGTCATCCCATCCATAGTACATGGAGATAAAGTAGGGTTCATTCCGGGTAGGGAGGGACCTGATAATATGAGAAGGTTAATCCATATTATGATGGACGCCAAGAGATGCATGATGCCCCTCCTTGCCCTGTCGCTTGATACTAAAAAAGGCATTTGACAGGGTGAGGTGGGAATACTTTTGGGAGGTTTTGAGGACTTTTAAACTCCCAGAGTAGTTTATTTCAGCAGTGGGCGCCTTGTATTCTTGCCCTACGGTGTCAGTGAGAGGAGTTGGCTTTAAATCAGAAAAATTTGCAATAACCAATGGCACTAGGCAGGGGTGTCCTCTGTCTCCCCTCCTCTTTGCACTGGCCATAGAACCTCTGGCACAGGCCATTAGGAAAGAGGATAGAATCAGAGGCATTGACATTGGAAACTCTAACCATAAAATTGCGTTATTTGCTGACAACATAGCTTTACTTTTAACTTCTCCCAGACTTCATTACTGACACTTATATACCTAATCAAACAATTTGGGGTCATTAGTTACTATAAGTTAAACTTAGCTAAAACAGAGGTATTGCTAATAGGTTTTCCAGATGCTGAAATCGATAGTCTTAGAAGTGCATTTAGTTTTAAGTGGGTCACGAAGAGTATTAAACATTTTAGGGGTCTATGTTAGTCCTGATATACCAGTCATAATAGAAAATAACTTCACAGATAGACTCCAGGAGTTCAGGCTACTATTGGGCTCCTGGGAATTCTCTGAAATTTCATTGTCTGGCAAGATTGCAGCCATAAAAATGTCTCTACTTCCAAAGATTACGTATGTGTTTTGTTGCATGCCGCTACAAGTACCTAGATATCTTCTTAATAGACTACAAAGTTTAGTATCCACTTATATTTGGAGATGAAAGAGACAGAGAATCTCCAGACACACTCTTCAGAAAGCAGCATGTCAGGGAGGGTTAGCGCTCCCTAATATTGTAGCATACCACAATGAATCTAGGCTCATTCTTATCTTAGGCTGGGGTACTATCGGCCTCTCTCTTAGATGGCAGGATGTCGAAAGAAACCTAATACCAAATAATATGAAGCTCTCTGACGTAATCTGGATACCCTAGTATTATAGGAATAGATTGGGTATAGACCACCCAGTAATGGTGGATACACTCCTTTTTGGGATAAAATCTGACATCGACAAAACGTGGCCCCTCACCCCTCCCCCATTCATTCTGTGGCAAGTATAGTCTGGTGCCTACATGAATCACATGTGGGTTTTTGGTATACTTTGGGGAATCTATGCATTGGAGACCTTCATTGAGAAACATAAGAATCCAAATAGATTTCATTTCAAAACCTCTAGACTTTTTAGTTTCACACGTAATTGGGGCCTCATGAGGGACCATATTAGAGACAGAACTATATGGGAGAGTTGTTGGAAAAGGGACAGGAAGCCAAGGGGATTTTTATCCTTTTACATACTCCCTAATAATGAATGACCAACAAGTCCTCAAGGGTAGCGCTCAATTAGCTTGGGAAAGAGACTTGGGGAAGTCAGTTGATGTGAAATCTTGGTTTAGGGAGATTACGATTGCCAAAAAATATCTACACTGTTTCTCCCTTTGGGAAATCCACTTAAAAATTGTACATAGATGGCACTTAGTCCCTAAATGCCTTCACCAACATTTTGACAATGTGTCTCCCCTCTGCTGGAGAGAGTGCACACAAGTAGGTTCGTGGATACATGTGTGGTGGGATTGCCCTAAGATTAGGCCTTTTTGGGGAGAGTGTTTTGGTCTGTTGGGGGACCTAAGATTTAACCTTCCCCTGCTACCAGAGTTAGGCTTGCTCCACTTACATTTGCCTAGAATGCCACTGCAGCAAAATTGACGATAGCCAGGGAATGGAAGCAGACCCACCCCCCTACTATTCAGATGGTTATAGCTCTCAATAGGTTCTTCAGGAAAATGGACGAATATGTTTTCAGCCTTCTGAACATGTCAGAACTGCATGCCAGTATCTGGGAACAATGGATTGAGCTCTTCGCAACTTAGATGACCTGGATAGGCTTCTATGGAGATTGCAAACTCTTACCTCCCCCCCCCCCCTTTTTTTCCCCTCTCTCTTCTCTCCCTCCCCAGCATTCCCTCTTTCTCCCCGCCCCCTCAGTCTAGATTTGGATCACTGATATAACAAATAGTGCATAACTAGCTTGAGTAACTACTTATCTCAGATATTAGACTTTATCAGCACAACTAACTAACTGATGCAACTTATTAGCCTTCCCATCCTTAATCAACAAATATCACCACTTCCTTTGCCTCTATCATATCAAGTTATCATCCTATAAGGCATACTAAATCATCAGGGAGTTTGATCCGACTTGTGTAATACAGAAAAAATGAGGTATTTGTGTCTCTTAGTTGTGTCCAATTATAAACTTTGACGTGTATATATATATATATATATATATATATATATATATATATATATATATATATATATATATATATATATATATATATATATACAAAACACGGAAGGGAACTGCACTCTCATACCGGACCGGGTACACATCCTATGACCCTGCAACATGCTCAGCCCTGGGTGCCACTGGCACTCACAGGAAGCTGTGCTGTCCCCAGAGCCACAAGCAGTTAACCCCAGACAGGTCTGGGTGCAAGAACCATAGGGAAAATTACAAAACAAATTAATACAACACACAGAGAAAACCCAGCACTCACTTACAAGCTCTCAGCTAAGATTTAAAAGCAAAAATGGAAAGGTTAGTCACCGCATCTGGCCAAATGGGACAAGCTCAGGTACCACGTCAAGGTCCTCTCCAATACCTGAGACCCTAAAACAGCCACACAATGCAAGCTTTCAAATCCAAACAAACTGAAAACAAAAAAAGGGTGCACAGGAATATGTAATCACCCTAGACATATACAAAACACGGAAGGGAACTGCACTCTCATACCGGACCGGGTACACATCCTATGACCCTGCAACATGCTCAGCCCTGGGTGCCACTGGCACTCACAGGAAGCTGTGCTGTCCCCAGAGCCACAAGCAGTTAACCCCAGACAGGTCTGGGTGCAAGAACCATAGGGAAAATTACAAAACAAATTAATACAACACACAGAGAAAACCCAGCACTCACTTACAAGCTCTCAGCTAAGATTTAAAAGCAAAAATGGAAAGGTTAGTCACCGCATCTGGCCAAATGGGACAAGCTCAGGTACCACGTCAAGGTCCTCTCCAATACCTGAGACCCTAAAACAGCCACACAATGCAAGCTTTCAAATCCAAACAAACTGAAAACAAAAAAAGGGTGCACAGGAATATGTAATCACCCTAGACATATACAAAACACGGAAGGGAACTGCACTCTCATACCGGACCGGGTACACATCCTATGACCCTGCAACATGCTCAGCCCTGGGTGCCACTGGCACTCACAGGAAGCTGTGCTGTCCCCAGAGCCACAAGCAGTTAACCCCAGACAGGTCTGGGTGCAAGAACCATAGGGAAAATTACAAAACAAATTAATACAACACACAGAGAAAACCCAGCACTCACTTACAAGCTCTCAGCTAAGATTTAAAAGCAAAAATGGAAAGGTTAGTCACCGCATCTGGCCAAATGGGACAAGCTCAGGTACCACGTCAAGGTCCTCTCCAATACCTGAGACCCTAAAACAGCCACACAACATTTTTGCTTTTAAATCTTAGCTGAGAGCTTGTAAGTGAGTGCTGGGTTTTCTCTGTGTGTTGTATTAATTTGTTTTGTAATTTTCCCTATGGTTCTTGCACCCAGACCTGTCTGGGGTTAACTGCTTGTGGCTCTGGGGACAGCACAGCTTCCTGTGAGTGCCAGTGGCACCCAGGGCTGAGCATGTTGCAGGGTCATAGGATGTGTACCCGGTCCGGTATGAGAGTGCAGTTCCCTTCCGTGTTTTGTATATGTCTAGGGTGATTACATATTCCTGTGCACCCTTTTTTTGTTTTCAGTTTGTTTGGATTTGAAAGCTTGCATTGTGTGGCTGTTTTAGGGTCTCAGGTATTGGAGAGGACCTTGACGTGGTACCTGAGCTTGTCCCATTTGGCCAGATGCGGTGACTAACCTTTCCATTTTTGCTTTTAAATCTTAGCTGAGAGCTTGTAAGTGAGTGCTGGGTTTTCTCTGTGTGTTGTATTAATTTGTTTTGTAATTTTCCCTATGGTTCTTGCACCCAGACCTGTCTGGGGTTAACTGCTTGTGGCTCTGGGGACAGCACAGCTTCCTGTGAGTGCCAGTGGCACCCAGGGCTGAGCATGTTGCAGGGTCATAGGATGTGTACCCGGTCCGGTATGAGAGTGCAGTTCCCTTCCGTGTTTTGTATATGTCTAGGGTGATTACATATTCCTGTGCACCCTTTTTTTGTTTTCAGTTTGTTTGGATTTGAAAGCTTGCATTGTGTGGCTGTTTTAGGGTCTCAGGTATTGGAGAGGACCTTGACGTGGTACCTGAGCTTGTCCCATTTGGCCAGATGCGGTGACTAACCTTTCCATTTTTGCTTTTAAATCTTAGCTGAGAGCTTGTAAGTGAGTGCTGGGTTTTCTCTGTGTGTTGTATTAATTTGTTTTGTAATTTTCCCTATGGTTCTTGCACCCAGACCTGTCTGGGGTTAACTGCTTGTGGCTCTGGGGACAGCACAGCTTCCTGTGAGTGCCAGTGGCACCCAGGGCTGAGCATGTTGCAGGGTCATAGGATGTGTACCCGGTCCGGTATGAGAGTGCAGTTCCCTTCCGTGTTTTGTATATGTCTAGGGTGATTACATATTCCTGTGCACCCTTTTTTTGTTTTCAGTTTGTTTGGATTTGAAAGCTTGCATTGTGTGGCTGTTTTAGGGTCTCAGGTATTGGAGAGGACCTTGACGTGGTACCTGAGCTTGTCCCATTTGGCCAGATGCGGTGACTAACCTTTCCATTTTTGCTTTTAAATCTTAGCTGAGAGCTTGTAAGTGAGTGCTGGGTTTTCTCTGTGTGTTGTATTAATTTGTTTTGTAATTTTCCCTATGGTTCTTGCACCCAGACCTGTCTGGGGTTAACTGCTTGTGGCTCTGGGGACAGCACAGCTTCCTGTGAGTGCCAGTGGCACCCAGGGCTGAGCATGTTGCAGGGTCATAGGATGTGTACCCGGTCCGGTATGAGAGTGCAGTTCCCTTCCGTGTTTTGTATATGTCTAGGGTGATTACATATTCCTGTGCACCCTTTTTTTGTTTTCAGTTTGTTTGGATTTGAAAGCTTGCATTGTGTGGCTGTTTTAGGGTCTCAGGTATTGGAGAGGACCTTGACGTGGTACCTGAGCTTGTCCCATTTGGCCAGATGCGGTGACTAACCTTTCCATTTTTGCTTTTAAATCTTAGCTGAGAGCTTGTAAGTGAGTGCTGGGTTTTCTCTGTGTGTTGTATTAATTTGTTTTGTAATTTTCCCTATGGTTCTTGCACCCAGACCTGTCTGGGGTTAACTGCTTGTGGCTCTGGGGACAGCACAGCTTCCTGTGAGTGCCAGTGGCACCCAGGGCTGAGCATGTTGCAGGGTCATAGGATGTGTACCCGGTCCGGTATGAGAGTGCAGTTCCCTTCCGTGTTTTGTATATGTCTAGGGTGATTACATATTCCTGTGCACCCTTTTTTTGTTTTCAGTTTGTTTGGATTTGAAAGCTTGCATTGTGTGGCTGTTTTAGGGTCTCAGGTATTGGAGAGGACCTTGACGTGGTACCTGAGCTTGTCCCATTTGGCCAGATGCGGTGACTAACCTTTCCATTTTTGCTTTTAAATCTTAGCTGAGAGCTTGTAAGTGAGTGCTGGGTTTTCTCTGTGTGTTGTGTGTATATATATATATATATATATATATATATATATATATATATATATATATATATATATATATATATATATATATATATATATATTGCTATACCCAGAGATGTATGTTGTAAGTATCTCTCCATACAGAGTGTGAAATACGTATTCATTTTTTGGGTATTATTATTTTTTATCTTTTGTCTGGGTATTATACAATTATGTTCTCACAGACGTTATATAATTTTTACATATATGTTAACAATGAACAAAACTACTCACCCGTAACGGTTTAAATGTTTGTGTACATGAGAAGTATGTGTATAATTGACTTACCTCAATAAAAATTATCAACAACAACAACAAAAAAATACTGAACATGTTATGACCCTTCTAATATATAAATCTAAGCTTTATAATAATATATTTGTTTAGAACCTCAGAGGAGAAAATAATTAAAGGGTGAGAGAATGAGTAGAAATCCAAGTGACATGCTGTCTATCTCCTCTCGATGCCCCACATGGTTCAATTCCAAGTATCTCTCTAAAGAAATTCCAAGAGATTCCAACCTCTTATTTCTTTTTATTTACTTTTCAGTTTTAACATAACATTTTGACAATTAGCAAATGAGAAGAAAAGGACAGTAAAAGTAAAAGAACAGATAAAGGGCCAAGTTATGAGTGGAGCGTAAAGTAACACTCCTGCTTGAGTATTAATTGCGCTAGAAGTAATATTTTTGTGCTTGTTGGGTTGCGCTCATACTATGGGGCTGATTTATTATCTGTCGGATGGACATGATACGTTGTAGCAGATCATGTCCGCCCGACATCGCTGAATGCCGACAGCATACACTGTCGGCATTTAACATTGTACAAGCAGTTCTGGTGAACTGTTTGTGCAATGCCGCCCACCTGCATATTCCCCTTGCAGAAGGTGTCAATCAACCTGATCATATTCGATCAGGCGGATTGATGTCCGCCGCCTCAGAGGAGGCGTACAAGTTAAGGAGCAGCGGTCTTAAGACCGCTGCTTCTTAACTCCTGTTACTGGCGAGCCTGAAGGCTTGCACGGAAACAGGTACATTAGGCACCATTCGGGCAATAGTAAATCGGCCCCTATGAGTAGAAAGTAAACTGTTTTTGCTGTTGTGGTAACCCGACAAGTGGAAAAATCTGAAGTTAGAATATTAAGTGCGCATTCACATATTATCCCACAGAAGTCAAAGGAGAGAAAAAATGGAAAAAACTAACACCCCTCACGATTGCATATTCTCATTTGTGCCAACCTGACATGAAAATATGAATATTTCGCATTCCAATGTTCTTCGCATAACAGGATATCTTCTATTTATTCATAGATATATATTTCTACATAAATCTGATGATATTTTGGTACAATATATATATTTTCGCCCTAATAAATTTGCCCTTAGGAATACCATCCATGTCGTGGATGGCAAGAACTATATTCAAGAATCATGGGTCCTGCAGTAGGTTTTCTGTATAAGTCAGTCTCTATAGTCTCTTTACCTAAATTGCTGAAGATAGTAATATCCAGAAAATTGATTTTACTAATATTCTGCTCTCCCAATAGCACAATACCAAAATTATTTCTGTTTAGATAATCACGAAATCCCAATCTCAATTCCTCAGTGCAATCTAGGATGAAAACCAAATAATCTATATATCGAGTATAACAAATGACATTGTCATGATAAGGATTTCTATCCCCCAAAACATAGGACTGCTCCCAACATCCCATGAAGAGATTGGCATAACAGGGGGGGGGGGGCTTCGCCCCCATAGCAGTCCCATGCTTCTGGAGATAGAAACACCCATCTAACATGAAAAAATTATGGGTAAGCAAATATTCTATAGATCTTTATATAAACTGCTTAGTTGTGATCTCAAAATGTCTACTGCCTGTATCCTTTTATCATGTACAATGGATGTATATAGTGATGCTACATCTGCCACAAAGAATCAACAGTATATAAAAAATTAACACCTTTTATAAAGCTCAGGTTATTACACAATGACTGAGAGAGAGGGAATATGATGAAGATATCCTTAATAAAGCCAAAATGGAGGTGGATCTTTTTCTAAGATAGAAATTACTATGCTATAAACCTAAATCCTCTGAGAGTAGACATTAAAAACCTAAATTTATAACAACATACAGCTTGGAATATTGAGGCATATGTAACATAATTAAGGAATGTATTCCCATCTTGTATACGGTCGGACCATATATTAAAAAAGATAGTACAAGAAGGTTGTGATTTCATCTCCAAAAAAGGCAAAACTATAGGCAAATATGTTTCTCCTTCATACCTACCTAGGGATACAAAACCATGTTGGCTAAAACAGAGGAGAGGGTTTTATAAATGTAGAAGAAACATTTGTTAAAAATGTGAATATGTAGAAGGTGTTCATTTTAACTCCACTTACACTAATCGAAAACATAAAATAAATTTCTCTATCAACTGTGCTACTACACATGTAATATATTTATTGACCTGTAGGGGATGCTCTAAAAAGTAAGTGGGGAAAACAAAGAGACCCCTAAAAGACAGGTTTTTGGAGCATATAAAATCTATAGATGACCCTGAATTGGATACACTTATAGACAAACACTTCAGAGATTTTCACAACTCTGACTTTTAACAGAATAAGGTATTGACCAAGTTCCTATTTGGAGAAGAGGGAGAAATAGAGAGAACAAGCTAAATCTAAGGCCTAGATTTAGAGTTTGGCGTTAGCCGTCAAAACCAGCGTTAGAGGCTCCTAACGCTGGTTTTTACCGCCCGCTGGTATTTAGAGTCAGTCAGGAAAGGGTCTAACGCTCACTTTCCAGCTACAACTTTTCCATACCGCAGATCCCCTTACGTCATTTGCGTATCCTATCTTTTCAATGGGATCTTTCTAACGCCGGTATTTAGAGTCGTGGCTGAAGTGAACGTTAGAAATCTAACGACAGCCGCAGAAAAAAAACAGGAGTTAAGAGCTTTTTGGGCTAACACCGGTTCATAAAGCTCTTAACTACTGTGCTCTAAAGTACACTAACACCCATAAACTAGCTATGTACCCCTAAACCGAGGCCCCCCCACATCGCCGCCACTCAATTACATTTTTTTAACCCCTAATCTGCCGACCGCACACCACCGCCACCTACGTTATATTTATGTACCCCTAATCTGCTGCCCCTAACACCGCCGACCCTATATTATATTTATTAACCCCTAATCTGCTGCCCCTAATACCGCCGACACCTACATAATATTTATTAACCCCTAATCTGCTGACACCCCAACGTCGCCTCCACCTACCTACACTTATTAACCCCTAATCTGCTGACCCGACCTCACCGCTACTCTAATAAATTTTTTAACCCCTAAAGCTAATTCTAACCCTAACACCCCCCTAAGTTAAATATAATTTTTATCTAACGAAATAAATTAACTCTTATTAAATAAATTATTCCTATTTAAAGCTAAATACTTACCTGTAAAATAAACCCTAATATATCTACAATATAAATTATAATTATATTGTAGCTATTTTAGGATTAATATTTATTTTACAGGCAACTTTGTATTTATTTTAACCAGGTACAATAGCTACTAAATAGTTAATAACTATTTAATAGTTACCTAGTTAAAATAATTACAAAATTACCTGTAAAATAAATCCTAACCTAAGTTACAATTAAACCTAACACTACACTATCAATATATTAATTAAATACAATACCTACAAGTATCTACAATTAAACCTAACACTACACTATCAATAAATTAATTAAATACAATACCTACAAATAAATACAATGAAATAAACTAACTAAAGTACAAAAAATAAAAAAGAACTAAGTTACAAAAAATAAAAAATATTTACAAACATTAGAAAAATATTACAACAATTTTAAACTAATTACACCTACTCTAAGCCCCCTAATAAAATAACAAAGACCCCCAAAATAAAAAAATGCCCTACCCTATTCTAAAATTAAAATAGAAAAGCTCTTTTACCTTACCAGCCCTGAAAAGGGCCCTTTGCGGGGCATGCCCCAAAGAATTCAGCTCTTTTGCCTGTAAAAAAAAAACATTCAATACCCCCCCCAACATTACAACCCACCACCCACATACCCCTAATCTAACCCAAACCCCCCTTAAATAAACCTAACACTAAGCCCCTGAAGATCTCCCTACTTTGTCTTCACCACGCCGGGTTCACCGATCGATCCATAAGAGCCTCCGATGTCTTGATCCAAGCCCAAGCGGGGGGCTGAAGATGTCCATGATCCGACTGAAGTCTTCATCCAAGCGGGAGCTGAAGAGGTCCATGATCGGGCTGAAGTCTTCATCCAAGCGGGAGCTGAAGAGGTCCATGATCGGGCTGAAGTCTTCTATCAAGCGGCATCTTCAATCTTCTTTCTTCCGGATCCATGGTCATCCGGCCGACACGGAACATCCATCTTCACCGACGACTTCCCGACGAATGACGGTTCCTTTTGACGGTTCCTTGGTCATCCAAGATGGCGTCCCTCGAATTCCGATTGGCTGATAGGATTCTATCAGCCAATCGGAATTAAGGTAAGAAAATTCTGATTGGCTGATGGAATCATCTAATCAGATTCAAGTTCAATCCGATTGGCTGATCCGATCAGCCAATCAGATTGAGCTCGCATTCTATTGGCTGATCGGAACAGCCAATCGGATTGAACTTGAATCTGATTGGGTGATTCCATCAGCCAATCAGAATTTTCCTACCTTAATTCCGATTGGCTGATAGAATCCTATCAGCCAATTGGAATTCGAGGGATGCCATCTTGGATGACGTCCCTTAAAGGAACCGTCATTCGTCGGGAAGTCGTCGGTGAAGATGGATGTTCCGCGTCGGCGGGATGAACATGGATCCGGAAGAAAGAAGATTGAAGATGCCGCTTGATAGAAGACTTCAGCCCGATCATGGACCTCTTCAGCTCCCACTTGGATGAAGACTTCAGTCGGATCATGGACATCTTCAGCCCCCCGCTTGGGCTTGGATCAAGACATCGGAGGCTCTTCTGGATTGATCAGTGAACCCGGCGTGGTGAAGACAAGGTAGGGAGATCTTCAGGGGCTTAGTGTTAGGTTTATTTAAGGGGGTTTTGGGTTAGATTAGGGGTATGTGGGTGGTGGGTTGTAATGTTGGGGGGGGGGTATTGTATGTTTTCTTTTTCCAGGCAAAAGAGCTGAATTCTTTGGGGCATGCCCCGCAAAGGGCCCTTTTCATGGCTGGTAAGGTAAAAGAGCTTTTTATTTTAATTTTAGAATAGGGTAGGGCATTTTTTTATTTTGGGGGTCTTTGTTATTTTATTAGGGGGCTTAGAGTAGGTGTAATTAGTTTAAAATTGTTGTAATATTTTTCTAATGTTTGTAAATATTTTTTTATTTTTTGTAACTTAGTTCTTTTTTATTTTTTGTACTTTAGTTAGTTTATTTCATTGCATTTATTTGTAGGTATTGTATTTAATTAATTTATTGATAGTGTAGTGTTAGGTTCAATTGTAACTTAGGTTAGGATTTATTTTACAGGTAATTTTGTAATTATTTTAACTAGGTAACTATTAAATAGTTATTAACTATTTAACAGCTATTGTACCTGGTTAAAATAAATACAAAGTTGCCTGTAAAATAAATATAAACCCTAAAATAGCTACAATATAATTATTATTTATATTGTAGCTATATTAGGGTTTATTTTACAGCTAAGTATTTAGCTTTAAATAGGAATAATTTATTTAATAAGAGTTAATTTATTTCGTTAGATTTAAATTATATTTAAGTTAGAGGGGTGTTAGTGTTAGGTTTAGACTTAGCTTTAGGGATTAATACATTTATTATAGTAGCGGTGTGGTCCGGTCGGCAGATTAGGGGTTAATAATTGTAGGTAGGTGGAGGCGACGTTGGGGGCGGCAGATTAGGGGTTAATAAATATAATATAGGGGTCGGCGGTGTTAGGGGCAGCAGATTAGGGGTACATAGGTATAATGTAGGTTGCGGCGGTGTACGGAGCGGCAGATTAGGGGTTAAAAAAAATATGCAGGTGTCAGCGACAGCGGGTGCGGCAGATTAGGGGTTAATATGTGTAAGGTTAGGGGTGTTTAGACTCGGGGTTCATGTTAGAGTGTTAGGTGCAGACTTAGGAAGTGTTTCCCCATAGGAAACAATGGGGCTGCGTTAGGAGCTTAACGCTGCTTTTTTCAGGTGTTAGGTTTTTTTTTCAGCTCAAACTGCCCCATTGTTTCCTATGGGGATATCGTGCACAAGCACATTTTTTAAGCTGGCCGCGTCCGTAAGCACCTCTGGTATCGAGAGTTGCAGTGGCGGTAAATTATGCTCTAGCTCCCTTTTTGGAGCCTAACGCACTGAAAACCCAGCCATTCTGTGAACTCTAAATACCAGCGGTATTTAAAAGGTGCGGCCAAAAAAAGCCAGCGTTAGCTACGCGGGTCGTTACCGACAAAACTCTAAATGTTAGAGAAGTGTTTTGGATCTTCACCCTTAATACTTCTATTCCCTATGGTCTCAACTTTAGAAAATACATTGATGTATATGTCTGAATTGACAGCATGCCTTAAATTAGTAACACAATGAGATGATATCTGTAACTAATGTATTAGGATAAATTTGTATTTAATTACTTAATTGCATGTGCAATGATAAATGCAGACAGTGTATGCTGTCGGCATTTATCGATGTGCGGCGGACATGATACACTACATTGTATCATGTCCGCTCGCACGTTGGTAAATTGGCCCCAAGGAGTGTAATTAAACCGTAGGAGGCTGTTGCTCCTATAAACAATGAAAAAGTGCGTGTAGCATGAAACATGTCTGCATAGGAGCATGGCTTAACATTCTATGCTTTCTGTCATTGCGGTATCGATGGCTGAATACCTTATGGTTTTAATGATTATGGTATATATTTTGGACTGTTTATCATATATCGCCTGTGAGCGAGTTATGCTTTGGACCCTTTTTGTATATCTATATTTAAAATTGTTGGTGAATAGTGATGTCGCGAATAGTTCGCCGGCGAATAGTTCCCGGCGAACATAGCTTGTTCGCCGCGGCGGGCGAACATATGCGATGTTCGATCCGCCCCCTATTCGTCATCATTGAGTAAAACTTTTACCCTGTACCTCACAGCCAGCAGACACATTCCAGCCAATCAGCAGCAGACCCTCCCTCCCAGACCCTCCTACCTCCTGGACAGCATCCATTTTAGATTAATTCGGAAGCTGCATTCTTAGTGAGAGGAGGGACAGTGTAGCTGCTGCTGATTTAATAGGGAAATCGATAGCTAGGCTAGTGTATTCAGTGTCCACTACAGTCCTGAAGGACTCATCTGATCTCTGCTGTAAGGACAGCACCCCAAAAAGCCCTTTTTAGGGCTAGAACATCAGTCTGCTTTTATTTATTTTTTTCCTGTGTAATCTAATTGCAGTTGCCTGCCTGCCAGCATGTGTGTCAGGCTCACAGCGTATCCTGTGCCCACTTGCCCAGTGCCAGCACTCATAACTGGTGTAACAGTAGTGTAGATTTTAAAAAAAAAACAACACTTTTTTGACTGTGTTAAATAACAGCAGTCAGTTTCCTTCACATATGTGCGTTTCAGTGCCTGCCAGGGCACAGTGTCACCCTAGTGCAACTCATATCTGGTGTAACAGTAGTGTACATTTAAAAAAAGCAACACTTTTTTGACTGTGTTAAATAATAGCAGTCAGTTTCCTTCACACGTGTGCGTTTCAGTGCCTGCCAGGGCACAGTGTCACCCCAGTGCAACTCATATCTGGTGTAACAGTAGTGTAGATTTAAAAAAACAAAACACTTTTTTGACTGTGTTAAATAATAGCAGTCAGTTTCCTTCACACATGTGCGTTTCAGTGCCTGCCAGGGCACAGTGTAACCCCAGTGCAACTCATATCTGGTGTAACAGTAGTGTAGATTTAAAAAAAACAACACTTTTTTGACTGTGTTAAATAATAGCAGTCAGTTTCCTTCACATGTGTGCATTTCAGTGCCTGCCAGGGCACAGTGTCACCCCAGTGCAACTCATATCTGGTGTAACAGTAGTGTAGATTTAAAAAAAAAAAAAAACACTTTTTTGACTGTGTTAAATAATAGCAGTCAGTTTCCTTCACACATGTGCGTTTCAGTGCCTGCCAGGGCACAGTGTAACCCCAGTGCAACTCATATCTGGTGTAACAGTAGTGTAGATTTTAAAAAAACAACACTTTTTGACTGTGTTAAATAATAGCAGTCAGTTTCCTTCACACATGTGCGTTTCAGTGCCTGCCAGGGCACAGTGTCACCCCAGTGCAACTCATATCTGGTGTAACAGTAGTGTAGATTTAAAAAAAAAAAACACTTTTTTGAGTGTGTTAAATAATAGCAGTCAGTTTCCTTCACACGTGTGCGTTTCAGTGCCTGCCAGGGCACAGTGTCACCCCAGTGCAACTCATATCTGGTGTAACAGTAGTGTAGATTTAAAAAAAACAACACTTTTTTGACTGTGTTAAATAATAGCAGTCAGTTTCCTTCACACATGTGTGTTTCAGTGCCTGCCAGGGCACAGTGTCGCCCCAGTGCAACTCATATCTGGTGTAACAGTAGTGTAGATTTAAAAAAACAACACTTTTTTGATTGTGTTAAATAATAGCAGTCAGTTTCCTTCACACGTGTGCGTTTCAGTGCCTGCCAGGGCACAGTGTCACCCCAGTGCAACTCATATCTGTTGTAACAGTAGTGTAGATTAAAAAAAAAAAAACAACACTTTTTTGACTGTGTTAAATAATAGCAGTCAGTTTCCTTCACACGTGTGTGTTTCAGTGCCTGCCAGGGCACAGTGTCACCCCAGTGCAACTCATATCTGGTGTAACAGTAGTGTACATTTAAAAAAAACAACACTTTTTTGACTGTGTTAAATAATAACAGTCAGTTTCCTTCACACGTGTGCGTTTCAGTGCCTGCCAGGGCACAGTGTCACCCCAGTGCAACTCATATCTGGTGTAACAGTAGTGTACATTTTAAAAAAACAACACTTTTTTGACTGTGTTAAATAATAGCAGTCAGTTTCCTTCACACGTGTGCGTTTCAGTGCCTGCCAGGGCACAGTGTCACCCCAGTGCAACTCATATCTGGTGTAACAGTAGTTTACATTTTAAAAAAACAACACTTTTTTGACTGTGTTAAATAATAGCAGTCAGTTTCCTTCACACGTGTGTGTTTCAGTGCCTGCCAGGGCACAGTGTCACCCCAGTGCAACTCATATCTGGTGTAACAGTAGTGTACATTTTAAAAAAACAACACTTTTTTGACTGTGTTAAATAATAGCAGTCAGTTTCCTTCACACATGTGCGTTTCAGTGCCTGCCAGGGCACAGTGTCACACCAGTGCAACTCATATCTGTTGTAACAGTAGTGTACATTTAAAAATAAAATACAATTTTGATTGTAGTAGATTGAATAGCAGTTAGTTGTCTGCAAGCGTGTGTGTCAGGCCTACAGCGTCTACTCTGCCAACTTCTGCCAGTGCACAGTGCCACTCATATCTGTTGTCACAGTAGCTTGCACGCATAGTACCACTAATCGAAAAAAAAATGACAGGCAGAGGCAGGCCACCCCGCAGGGGCCGTCGTGTTCATGGTGCTGTGATTCCCTTTGGCCCTAGAATAATGCCCAGTGTTCAGAGGCCACGTACCCCGAACTCGAACAGTTCTGAGGACATTGTTGACTGGCTAACACAGGACACCCAATCTTCTACAGCTTCCGCTCAGAACCTTGACGCACCATCCTCCTCCAGTTTAGCTTCGGGCACCTCTCAAGTTACCACTCGCCCGCCTGCCGCCACCACCAACACTAGGACCACAGCCACTTCACTTGATCTGTCAGAGGAGTTATTTACACATAAGTTGGAAGAAATGAGTGATAGTGATGCGCAACCATTATTGCCACAGGATGTAGATAACAGGGATATGTCTCAGCCAGGCAGCATTACACACATGGATGTACGGTGTGATGATGATGTTGTACCCGCTGCTGCTTCCTTTGCTGAGTTGTCAGATACAAGTGAAGCGGTTGATGATGACGATGCATCTGTGGATGTCACTTGGGTGCCTGCTAGAAGAGAAGAAGAAGAGGGGGAAAGTTCAGATGGGGAGACAGAGAGGAGGAGGAGATGAGTTGGAAGCAGGGAGAGGTCATCGCAAGGAGCTTGTGACAGTCAGACAGCATGCATCGGCACCTGTGGTCAGCCAGACAGCACGCCAATCAATGCATGCTGTTGCCACCACCAGAATGCCGTCATTGCAGAGCTCAGCAGTGTGGCATTTTTTTTTTGTGTGTCTGCCTCTGACAACAGCAATGCCATTTGCAACCTGTGCCAAAAGAAACTGAGTTGTGGGAAGTCGAACACCCACCTAGGTACAACTGCTTTGCGAAGGCACATGATCGCACATCACAAACGCCTATGGGATCAACACATGAGTACAAGCAGCACACAAACTCAAAGCCGCCATCCTCCTCCTGGTCCAGCATCTTCAGCCACGTCAACCACTGCTGTCCTCCTTGCCCCCTCTCAACCATCCGCCACTCCGTATCTCGCCTTGAGCAGTTCCTGCTCATCTGCCCACAGTCAGGTGTCTGTCAAGGACATGTTTGAGCGTAAGAAGCCAATGTCACAAAGTCCCCCCTTGCCCGGCATCTGACAGCTGGCTTGTCTGAACTCTTAGCCCGCCAGCTTTTACCATACAAGCTGGTGGAGTCTGAGGCGTTCAAAAAATTTGTAGCTATTGGGACACCGCAGTGGAAGGTACCCGGCCGAAATTTCTTTGCACAAAAGGCAATCCCCAACCTGTACTCGATTGTGCAAAAGGAAGTAATGGCATGTCTGGCACACAGTGTTGGGGCAAGGGTCCATCTGACCACTGATACCTGGTCTGCAAAGCATGGTCAGGGCAGGTATATCACCTACACTGCGCATTGGGTAAACCTGCTGATGGCTGCCAAGCATGGAATGCGTGGCTCTGCAGAGGAGTTAGTGACACCGCCATGACTTGCAGGCAGGCCTGCTGCCACCTCCTCTACTCCACCTACTCCATCCTATTCCATAACCTTCTTGGCTGAGTCCTCTTCTGCTGCTGCGTCTTGCTCCACATCAACAGCACCCCCCCAGCTCCCCAGGTACTATTCCACATCCCGGATACGGCAGTGTCACGCCGTCTTGGGTTTGACTTGCCTGAAAGCAGAGTGACACCGGACCAGCACTCCTGTCCGTCCAGAACACACAGGTGGATCAGTGGCTGACTCCGCACCAACTGGAGATCGGCAAAGTGGTTTGTGACAACGGAAGAAATTTGGTGGCGGCATTGTATTTGGGCAAGTTGACACATGTGCCGTGCATGGCACATGTGTAATCTGATCGTACAACGCTTTGTGCATAAGTACCCAGGCTTACAGGATGTACTGAAGGTGAGTGGCCATTTCAAGCGTTCCTACATGGCCATGGCGCAGTTTTCAGATATCCAGCGGCGAAACAACATGCCAGTGAGGCGCTTGATTTGCGACAGCCCAACACATTGGAATTCAACACTCCTAATGTTTGACTGCCTGATCCAGCAAGAAAAAGCCATTAACAACTATTTGTATGACCGGGGTGCTAGGACGGCCTCTGTGGAGCTGGGAATTTTTTTGCCACGTTACTGGACACTTATGCGCAATGCCTGTAGGCTCATGCGTCCTTTTGAGGAGGTGACAAACCTGGTCAGTCGCACCGAAGGCAACATCAGCGATATCATACCATTTGTTTTCTTCCTGGAGCATGCACTGCGAAGAGTGCTGGATCTGGCCGTTAATGAGCGTGAAGAGGAAGAGTTGTGGTCACCATCACCACCAGAAACAGCCTTATCAGCATCACTTGCTGGACCTGCGGCAATGCTGGAAGAGGATTGTGAGGAAGAGGAGTCAGAGGAGGAATGTGGCTTTGAGGAGGAGGAGGAAGAACAACCACAACAGGCATCCCAGGGTGCTCGTTGTCACCTATCTGGTACCCATGGTGTTGTACATGGCTGGGGGGAAGAAGATACCTTCAGTGAGATCACTGAGGACGAGGAACGGGACATGAGTAGCTCGGCATCCAACCTTGTGCAAATGGGGTCTTTCATGCTGTTGTGCCTGTTGAGGGACCCTCGTATAAAAAGGCTGAAGGAGAACGACTTGTACTGGGTGTCCACGCTACTAGACCCCCGGTATAAGCATAAAGTGCCTGAAATGTTACCGAATTACCGCAAGTTGGAAAGGATGCAGCAGTTCCAAAATAAATTAAAAAGTATGCTTTACACAGCGTATAAGGGTGATGTCACAGCACAACGGGAATCTAACAGGGGGAGAGGTGAAAGTAATCCTCCTCCTCCCACGACCATGCCGACAAGGACAGGACGCTTTAAAGACATGTTGTTGATGGAGGACATGCAGAGTTTTTTAAGTCCTACGCATCGCCACAGCCCTTCGGGATCCACCCTCAGAGAACGACTCGACCGACAGGTAGCAGACTACCTCGCCTTAACTGCAGATATCGACACTCTGAGGAGTGATAAACCCCTTGACTACTGGGTGTGCAGGCTTGACCTGTGGCCTGAGCTATCCCAATTTGT
Source organism: Bombina bombina (assembly GCF_027579735.1). Taxonomy (NCBI): domain Eukaryota; kingdom Metazoa; phylum Chordata; class Amphibia; order Anura; family Bombinatoridae; genus Bombina; species Bombina bombina. The sequence continues at coordinate 389,200,532 of NC_069503.1, read as the reverse complement.
GATAGAACTTCTGGCCTGCCCCGCTTCAATTGTCCTGTTAGAAAGGACCTTCAGTGCAGCAGGAGGTATTGTCACTGAGAAGAAAAGTCGCCTAGGTCAAAAAAGTCTAGATTACCTCACCTTTATTAAATGAATGAGGGATGGATCACGAAGGGACTGACAGTGGGCAATACATTTGACTAAAAAAGGCCTGATGAGCTGAGATGCCTTGGGCTAAAAATGGTCCACACGCTGCTGTATTTTATCTCTGAATGCCGGATGACTTGCGTGACTTATCCTCCACCAACTAGGGTTCAAGCCGCAATGTTTTAGGGCACTTTCTGCCTGGGAAACAAACATCAATTTTTCTGGCTGCTGCTACAGCAGCAGCTGCAACAATACATAATTTTTCAGGCATGTGTACATGCCTAATTTTTCTGGCCTCTGGTGCTGCACTGTGGCTTCAAAAACCAAACAAAAAAAAGGCACATAACAGGGATTAAACTGATAGGAATAGTACTACTTAACACACCACTCCTATCTGGTGGCACATTAGATTGCATGTGCAGTGCCCCAAATTTGAAGTAGGAGGTCCGACCAAGCATCTTTTTCCATCTCCTGGTTCCTAAAATCGATGCCATATACACGTCCCCTGATAGGGGACGTAACAGGGATTAAACTTATAAGAATAGTACTACTTAACACACCACTCCTATCTGGTGGCACATTAGATTGCACGCGCAGTGCCCCAAATTTGAAGTAGGAGTACCGACCAAGCATCTTTTTCCATCTCCCGGTTCCTAAAATCGATGCCATATACACGTACCCTGATAGGGGACGTAACAGGGATTAAACTGATAAGAATAGAACAACTTAACACATCACTCCTATCTAGTGGCACATTAGATTGCACGCGCAGTGCCCCAAATTTGAAGTAGGAGGACCGACCAAGCATCTTTTTCCATCTTCCGGTTCCAAAAATCGATGCCATATACACGTCCCCTGATATGGGACGTAACAGGAATTAAACTGATAAGAATAGTACTACTTAACACACCACTCCTATCTGGTGGCACATTAGATTGCATGCTCAGTGCCCCAAATTTGAAGCAGGAGGACCGACCAAGCATCCTTTTCCATCTCCCGGTTCCTAAAATCGATGCCATATACACGTCCCCTGATATGGGACATAACAGGGATTAAACTGATAATAATAGTACTACTTAACACACCACTCCTATCTGGTGGCACATTAGATTGCATGCGCAGTGCCCCAAATTTGAAGTAGGAGGACCGACCAAGCATCTTTTTCCATCTCCCGGTTCCTAAAATCGATGCCATATACACGTCCCCTGATAGGGGACGTAACAGGGATTAAACTGATAGGAATAGTACTACTTAACACACCTTATAATAATGCAGAGAGAGGCAACGCAGAGAGAGGAGTCTGAAGAAGAGGAGTCAGAGGAGGAAGGTGGCTTAGAGGAGGTGGAAGACCAAACACAGCAGGCGTCCCAGGGGGCTTGTTTTCACTTTTTGGGGACCCTTGGTGTTGTACGTAGCTGGGTGGAGGAAAAGACCTTCAATGACATCAGTGAGGACAAGGAACGGGACATTGCTAGCTTGGTATCCAACCTTGTGTAAATGGGGAGTTTGCGGTTGTGCAAATGGACTGTTTGCGGTTGTTTGCGGTGCGTTAAATGGGGAGTTTGGTCTGTCACTGTGAAGCGGGTGTAACCCTTACACTACCTGATCGATACAACATCATACCTGATGTTTTAAAGCACATTATTCCAAACAATTTAGGAATGTTAGGTGATTTATGCCCTTTATGGATTAAAACCAGACTCTGCATCAACTATGTAATTTTCCATGGGAGTTTTGCCATGGATCCCCCTCCGGCATGCCACAGTCCAGGTGTTAGTCCCCTTGAAACAACTTTTCCATCACTATTGTGGCCAGAAAGAGTCCCTGTGGGTTTTAAAGTTCGCCTGCCTATTGAAGTCTATGGCGGATCGCCCGTTCGCGAATAGTTGTGGAAGTTTGCGTTCGCCGTTCACGAACCCAATTTTTTAGGTTCACGACATCACTATTGGTGAAATTATATTTTATTATTGAAATTTTAATATACATAATAAACAGAAACTTGTTATTGTATAATTGTATTACCTGAATACATGCAATAATTAATTATGCAGTTCTCATAATTTAAAATAATTCTCACATATAATATTTGATTAAAAATACTTGCATTGTGAGAGTTAAATAAGACAAATTATTTAGCTGTAATTGAAATAATCAAATTAATAAAAACTAATGGCTAGATTACGAGTTTTTGTCGGTAAGGCTGTGCGGTGCTAACGCTCCTTGTTTTCTCACCGCTCACTTAAGACAACGCTGGTAATATGAGTTTTCTGCAAGCTGGTGTTAGCCTCAGAAAAGTGAACGTTGAGCAAAATTTAGCTCCACATCTCACCTCAATACCAGCGCTGCTTACGTTTGTGGTAAGCAGGTAAAACATGCTCGTGCACGATATCCCCATAGGAAACAATGGCGCTGATTTGGCTGAAAAAAACCTAACACCTGCAAAAAAGCAGCGTTCAGCTCCTAACGCAGCCCCATTGTTTCCTATGGGGAACGAAAATCACCCTAACATGAACCCCGAGTCTAAACACCCCTAATATTACACTTATTAACCCCTAATCTGCTACCCCCGACATCTTCACCACCTACATTATATTATTAACCCCTAATCTGCCACTCCGGATACCTCCGCCACCTACATTATACTTATGAACCCCTAATCTGATGCCCCCAACATCGCCGAACCCTACATTTTATTTATTAACCATTAATCTGCCCCCCCCCCAATGTCGCCACAACTATATTAAATTTATTAATCCCTAATCTGCTACCACCAACGTCCCTGCCACTAAATTAAATTTATAAGTCTAACCCTAACACCCCCCTAAATTAAATATAATTTAAATACATCTAAATAAATTTACTATAATTAACTAAATTATTCCTATTTAAAACTAAATACTTACCTGTAAAATAAACCCTAAAATAGCTACAATATAACTAATAGTTACATTGTAGCCATCTTAGGGTTTATTTTTATTTTACAGGCAAATTTGTATTTATTTTAACTAGGTACAATAGTAATTAAATAGTTATTAACTATTTAATAACTACCTAGTTAAAATAAGTACACATTTACCTGTAAAATAAACCCTAACCTAAGTTACACTATAATTAAATTAATTACCTAAACTAACTACAATTAAATACAATTAAATTAAATAAACTAAAGCACAAAAAAAACAAATACTAAATTTCAGAAAATAAAAAAGAAATTACAAATTTTTAAACTAATTACACCTAATCTAATGCCCCTAATAAAATAAAAAAGCCCCCCAAAATAAAAATATTCCCTACCCTATACTAAATTACAAATAGCCCTTAAAAGAGCTTTTTGCGGGGCATTGCCCCAAAGTAATCAGCTCTTTTACCTGTAAAAAAATACAATACCCCCCAACATTAAAACCCACCACCCACACACCCAACACTACTCTAAAACCCACCCAATCCACCCTTAATAAAACCTAACACTACCCCCTTGAAGATCACCCTACCTTGAGCCATCTTCACCCAACTGGGCACAAGTTGACCTCCAGAGGGGCAGAAATCTTCATACGATCTGGCCAGAAGAGGACATCCAGACCGGCAGAAGTCTTCATCCAGGCAGCATCTTCTATCTTCTTCCATCCAGAAGATCCAATCAGCCAATAGGATTGAGCTCACATTCTATTGGCTGTTCCAATCAGCCAATAGAATGCGAGCTCAACTCTATTGGCTGATTGCATCAGCCAATAGGATTTTTCCTACCTTAATTCCGATTGGCTGATAGGATTCCATCAGTCAATCGGAATTGAAGGGACGCAATCTTGGATGTCGTCACTTAAAGGAACCTTCATTCTTCAGTCGCTGTTGGATGGAAGAGGATGCTCCACGTCAGATGTCTTCAAGATGGACCCGCTCCGCTCTGGATGGAAGAAGATAGAAGATGCCGCCTGGATGAAGACTTCTGCTGGTCTGGATGTCCTCTTCTGGCCGGATCAGATGAAGACTTCTGCCCGTCTGGAGTTCCACTTGTGCCCGGTTGGGTGAAGACGGCTCAAGGTAGGGTGATCTTCAAGGGGGTAGTGTTAGCATTACTTTGGGGCAATGCCCCGCAAAAAGCCATTTTAAGGGCTATTTGTAATTTAGTATAGGGTAGGGATTTTTATTATTTTGGGGTTTTTTTTATTTTATTAGGGGGATTAAATTAGGTGTAATTGGTTTAAAAATTTGTAATTTCTTTTTTATTTTCTGTAATTTAGTTTTTTTTTTTAAATTTAGTTTATTTAATTTAATTGTAATTAATTGTAGGTAGTTTAGGTAATTAATTTAATTATAGTGTAGTGTTAGGTGTAACTGTAACTTAGGTTAGGGTTTATTTTACAGGTAACTTTGTATTTATTTTAGCTAGGTAGCTATTAAATAGTTAATAACTATTTAATAACTATTGTACCTAGTTAAAATAAATAGAAAGTTGCCTGTAAAATAAAAATAAACCCTGAAATAGCTACAATGTAACTATTAGTTATATTGTAGCTATCTTAGGGTTTATTTTACAGGTAAGTATTAGTTTTAAATAGGAATAATTTAATTAATTGTAGTAATTTTATTAATATTTTTTTAAATTATATTTAAGTTAGGGGGTGTTAGGGTTAGCGTTAGATTTAGGGGTTAATACATTTAATATAGTAGCAGCGATGTTGGGGGGCGGAAGATTAGGGGTTAATAAATGTAGGTAGGTGGCGGCGATGTTAGGGATGGCAGATTAGGGGTTAATAAAAATTAACTAGTGTTTGCGAGGTGGGAGTGCGGAGGTTTAGGGGTTAATATATTTATTAAAGTTTCGGTGATGTCCGGTCGGCAGATTAGGGGTTAAACATTTTAGTTAAGTGTTTGCAATGTGGAGGGGGCCTCGGTTTAGGGGTTAACAGGTAGTTTATGGGTGTTAGTGTACTTTTTAGCACTTTAGTTAAGAGTTTTATGTTACAGGGTTAGCCCATAAAACTCTTAACTACTGACTTTTAAATGCGGTAGGAGTCTTGACAGGATAGGGTCTACCGCTCACTTTTTCCAGCAATCGTAATATCGGCGTTAGGCAAATTCCATTAAAAAGATAGGATACGCAATTGACGTAAGGGGATTTGCGGTATGCTAAAATCGCAGAAAAAAAGTGAGCGGTACACCTGTACCTGCCTGACTCGTAATACCAGCGGGCATTAAAAAGCTGCGTTGGAACCCCTCAACGCTGCTTTTTAAGGCTAACGCAAGACTCATAATCTAGGCGATAGTTTGTATTCCTTTTCTATTATTATATTTGTTTTTTGTTTTTTAATTTTTGCACTCAAACTGTAATAATAAAGGTGTAATGAACATATTTTTTTTTTTCAATAATGTATGTTTACAAAAAGAACTAATATGTGATGAAATTGTATTGTGCATATTGGACAACAAACATTTTCATGATACGCGTTATGCATGTTTTACATTCCTATGCTCTTCACATAAAAAAATATTTTATTATAAAATATATATTATTATATATATCTGATACTGTTCAGGCCTATGATAAATAACCAGCAATTACAAGTGTTTTTTTTTTATTGCTACTGCAAGCTTGCGGTAACAATTAGCACTTTTTAAAATTAACCAGAGATCAGATCTCTGGTTAATTTTATAAACATGCCCCAAATGCCCACAAAACACAAAAGTGTGTATTTTTATAAAAAATGAAAATTGTAGCATTTTTTAATAAAATATAGGTGCCAGGCAGCTTTTAGGAGCTAAAGTTGGCTAGTGACGGGTGTTAAAAAAAAAATCACTAAAAAGTGCCTTTACATTGTGGTCTATCGGAACTGTGTGTTCCGAGTAAATATATTTACAGTTATGTGTTAATATTGTATATTCACTTATTGAAGTGACATAAATATATATGTAAATAAGCATATACATATATATATTTACAATTTGCTAATATGTCTCACGGCAATAACACAAAAACACAGGCACACACACATACAAACACTCAGACACACTTAAAAACACACTCAGATGCACACAAACACACTTGGAAACACACTCAGACACACACACACAAACACACACACAAAAACACTCAGACACACACAGAAAAACACTCTGACACACACACACACACAAAAACACTCAGGCACACACACAAACACTTAGACACACACACACAAAAACACTCAGACACACACACACACAAACACTCAGACACACACACACACAAAAACACTCACACACAAAAACACTCACACACACAAAAATACTCACACACACAAAAACTCAGACACACACACACAAAAACTCAAACACATACACATACAAAATATGTAAACTATACTGCATTAATTATAAAGCTCATGCCTAGAGCTGCTTCCTGTCTCAGCAGAGCCTAAAATGAAAGATAAACAGAGCACTCTAAAATAAATCACTAAAGAAAAGGTTTAGGCTCTGTTTCAAGTCTTTCAGTGCACAGCCCCGGGCCGCATGCCTACCACCTCTGCACTGTGCCCACCCTCAGACCCGTCCTCCCCTCCTACCTCTTCAGTGTGCACTTAGTGTACCGTAACCGTACCTGTCTGGTGGGCATCATACGTGGCTCCTTCACTTTAGAGACAGTGTCAGACAGTCATGCGGTCAGGTGCCAGGCATCCCCCTCATGATTTCCCAGTTCCCGTTTAGAGAGAGAGCACAGCAGTGAGTGACTCTACTGCTCCACACGTCACTGAGCAGTGAGCACAGATAGGCAGGCAGGTTTAGGCTAGCAGCTCAACTTTGCAAGCCCCACGGCACGTCCACAACATTAATAGTGAAATTGGGCAGGGGAGGAGCAAAGTACAAACAAGCAAAAGCAGCCGTGAAAACTATTTGTGGAAATTGCAGCGCTGGCCCCAGGGGCAAAAAAATTAAGTGTCTACAACTTCCCCAGTCCCCACACCCCCTAGTGATGCCACAGCATGAGATTGAGGCTCCCATTGGAGCCTATGGAAGCACTCTGTCATGAGCACAGTGACGTCTGGTGAATTTTTAAGATGGTGATGCACAAGACCCCGCCCCTTTGAGAAAGCCCCACCCATGTGAACCAAAGTAGCCTCTGGTGTAAAATGAACAAGATTTATTGTTTGCCTGCTTTCAAACATATGGGTGCATTATATAATTTTTATATAAACTGCTACACCTACCAATATATACTTTTTTATGGGCATGTTTTTTTTTTTTTTTTTTTTTTTTTTAAAGTTCATTGAATTAAAAAAAAAATGTTTTATTGATTTTACTGAGCTGAATAAAGCAGCTTTTTATTTGGTATTTGTTATTAGCCACTGCGCAATAGAATCCCAGTACCCAGTATTAGCTTCACCGTACATTTAAACAGCTTGTACTCAAATAGGTTAAAAAAAAATTACATAAAAAAGGTCAACTGTAGCACTTTCATATTCATTATAGAATCACTTAATAATAAAGTAAATATTTCAACTTTAAATCAATAACAAGTAAGTGTTTCACACTTATATATCAGCCCTTAAGCATCTCATTACAAAAGGTCTGCACACGCAATACATGTTTATATATGCACAGTATATTTTATCAGCACTTAAGCACCTCATTACAAAAGTATATGTCTCAGCCCCCCAGCAATAAATGATTCCCCAAGCCCCCCTACAATAAAATGATGCCCCCAGCCATAAAAGATGCCCCCAGCCCCCTGCAATAAAATGATTCCCCAGCACCCTTGCAATAAAATGATGCAATACATGTTTATATATGCAAAGTATATTTTATCAGCACTTAAGCACCTTATTACAAAAGTATATGTCCCCAGCCCCCCAGCAATAAATGATTCCCCCAGCCCCCCTACAATAAAATGATGCCCCCAGCCATAAAAGATGCCCCCAGCCCCCTGCAATAAAATGATTCCCCATCCCCCTGCAATAAAATGATGCCCCCAGTAATAAAATGATGCCCCCAGCACCCCTGCACTAAAATAATGCCCTGAGCCCACTTGCAACACATGATGCCCTGAGCCCCCCTGCAATAAATGATGCCCCAAGCCCCACTGCAATAAATGATGCCCCCAGCAATAAAATGAAGCCCCCAGCCCCCCTGTAATAAAATGATTCCCCAGCCCCCTGCAATAAAATGATGCTCCCAGCAATAAAATGATGCCCCAGCCCCCTGCAATAAAATAATGCCCTGAGCCCCCTGCAATAAATGATGCCCCCAGCCCCCTGCATTAAAATGATGCCCACAGCCCCTGCAATAAAATAATGCCCCTAGTAATAAAATGATGCCCCCAGCACCCCTGCAATAAAATAATGCCCTGAGCCCCCCTGCAACACATGATGCCCTGAGCCCCCTGCAATAAATGATGCCCCAAACCCCACTGCAATAAATAAGGCCCCCAGAAATAAAATGAAGCCCCCAGCCCCGTGCAATAAAATGATACAACCCTGCAATAAAATGATGCCCTGAGCCCCTGCAATAAATGATGCCCTCAGTAATAAAATGAAGTCCCCAGCCCTCTGCAATAAAATTATGCCCTGAGCCCCCTGCAATAAATGATGCCCCAAGCCCCATTGCAATAAATGACACCCCCAACAATAAAATGAAGCCCCCAGCTGCCCTGCAATAAAATGAAGCCCCCTGCAATAAAATGATGCCCTGAGTCCCCCTGCAATAAATGAAGCCCCCAGCCCCCTGCAATAAAATGATGCCCCCACTAGACCCTCTTAATCTCTAATAGGCAACATTTTTAAGATTTTAAATACATACTATACTATAATGCATCCAGCTGAGCTAGGGATCACACAGCATGTGCTGAACTGACCTGAGCATCTCTCCACTGACTCCAGCAAGAGCCGACATGGCTGCCACCCCCCCTCGTGGCACCCCCCGTGCATATGCCACCTTAACTAACAAGCAAAGCCAAGTATTGCCTATGTATAATCAATTCTTATGGAGATTTATTGTTTATTTTTAAAAACTATATTAGATGTTTAAATACTGAAGTAAAGTTACATGTAGTACATGTAAAGTTTTAATTTCTAAAAAGCAAAGAGTGCCACTGTGTTGATTTCCCTTATCGAATCTCTTCCGCTGAGAACAATTAGGGACAGATAAGCTGTGCAAACAATGGCTCTGTGTAAGTATGATGCAAAGTTGTTTACAACATATAATTAAAATTGTATTTTGCAATCTCAAAGTTTATAATGTTCTTTTAATTTGATTTAGCACTAGTTCTGATTAGTGGTTCTCTACTGGGAGCTACTTGAATACATCTGGTGAGCCGATGAAAAGAGATAAATAGCCATTGCTGAGGATATGTAAGTATTTTTTTCAATAGAGGATGCCAAGATAACAAAGTGCATGATAGAAGTGAAATAAAAAAAAGGGTCTTAAAACTACATGCTTGTTCTGAATCATGAGTCTGATTGTTGTAAGGTATACTCAAGTCAAAATTAAACTTTCATGATTCAGATAGAGCATGCAATTTTAAATTACTTTCCAATGTACCTTCCTTTAAAAAAATGTGCACAGACTTCTTATATTTACACTTTTTAAGTAATCTGCTCCTACTGAGCATGTGCAAGTGTTTGCTGAATATGCATATATGTATTTGTGATTGGCTGATGGCTGTCACATAATACAGGGGGAGTGGAAATAGACATAACTTTAAAATTGGCCAGAAAAAAAATGTACTACTCATTTGAAGTTCAGGTTAAGTGCTATTGCATTGTCTTTGTATCATACATTTGTTTACTATGCAACTCTACTGTATATACTGGTAATTTAATTAACTTAAATCTGTTTAGAGGATTTCAGTTTTAAACAATCAGCGCCAAATATGTTTCTCACCCTATAGCTCATTATTCATAACCTTAGAAGCTCACAGTCATTTCATACTTGTATTAGGCCTGCTACCTGTGAGTTATTATGCATACACATTCTACTATCCTATATAATAAAAGGCCAGGTATGTTTGTCAGATGCAGTCATGCGCAGTAGAGACTGCTCGAGGACAAACATACCTGGCCTTTAGGATCAACTTCAGACATCAACATCAGATCGTCCGTTACGGGGGCGTGGTCGTGGGCATGACCGGGCGGAGCGGGCGTGACAAGGAGGCGTGTCCAGGTGGGCATGGTCGGTCCAGGATTGGCCGTGGCCGTCCAGGAGTGGGCGTGGCCTGAGAGTGAAAAAGAGGGGGAGAGATAGAGAGAGCAAAAGAGAGGGGGAAGAGAGAGCAAAATAGAGGGGGGAGAGAGTAAAAGAGAGGGGGGAGCGAGAAAGAGAGGGGGAGAGAGAGCTAAAGAGAGGGGGGAGAGAGAAAGAAAGCAAAAGAGAGGGGGGAGAGAGAGTTAAAGAGAGGGTAGAGAAAGCAAAAGAAAGGGGAGAGAGAGTAAAAGAGAGGGGAGAGAGCAAAAGAGGGGGGAGAGAATGAGCAAAAGGGAGGGTAGAGGGAGCAAAAGAGAGGGAGAGAGAGAGCAAAAGAGAGGGGGAGAGATAGCAAAAGAGAGGGGGAGAGAGAGCAAAAGAGAGAGGGGAGAGAGAGCAAAGGAGAAGGGCGAGAGAGAGCAAAGGAGAGAGGGGAGAGCAAAAGAGAGGGGGGAGAAAGAGCAAAAGAGAGGGGAGGATAGAGAGCAAAGGAGAGGGGAGAGAGAGAGAGCAAAGGAGAGGGAAGGAGAGAGAGCAAAGGAGAGGGGGGAGAGAGAGCAAAATAGTGGGGGGAGAGAGAGTAAAAGAGAGGGGGGGAGCGAGAAAGAGAGGGGGAGAGAGAGCTAAAGATAGGGGGGAGAGAGAAAGAAAGCAAAAGAGAGGGGAGAGAGAGAGTTAAAGAGAGGGTAGAGAAAGCAAAAGAAAGGGGAGAGAGAGTAAAAGAGAGGGGAGAGAGCAAAAGAGGGGGGAGAGAATGAGCAAAAGGGAGGGTAGAGGGAGCAAAAGAGAGGGAGAGAGAGAGCAAAAGAGAGGGGGAGAGATAGCAAAAGAGAGGGGGAGAGAGAGCAAAAGAGAGAGGGGAGAGAGAGCAAAGGAGAAGGGCGAGAGAGAGCAAAGGAGAGAGGGGAGAGCAAAAGAGAGGGGGGAGAAAGAGCAAAAGAGAGGGGAGGAGAGAGAGCAAAGGAGAGGGGAGAGAGAGCAAAGGAGAGGGGAGGAGAGAGAGCAAAGGAGAGGGGGGAGAGAGAGCAAAGGAGAGGGGGGGAGAGAGAGCAAAGGAGAGAGGGGAGAGAGAGCAAAGGAGAGGGGGAGAGAGAGCAAAGGAAAGGGGGGAGAGAGAGCAAAGGAGAGAGGGGAGAGCAAAAGAGAGGGGGGAGAGAGAGCAAAAGAGAAAGGGGAGAGAGAGCAAAGGAGAAGGGCAAGAGAGAGCAAAGGAGAGGGGGGAGAGAGAGCAAAAGAGAAAGGGGAGAGAGAGCAAAGGAGAAGGGCAAGAGAGAACAAAGGAGAGAGGGGAGAGCAAAAGAGAGGGGGAGAAAGAGCAAAAGAGAGGGGAGGAGAGAGAGCAAAGGAGAGGGGGGAGAAAGAGCAAAGGAGAGGGGGAGAGAGAGCAATGGAGAGGGGAGGAGAGAGAGCAAAGGAGAGGGGGGGAGAGAGAGCAGAGGAGAAGGGGGAGAGAGAGCAAAAGAGGAAGGGGAGAGAGAGCAAAGGAGAAGGGTGAGAGAGAGCAAAGGAGAGAGGGGAGAGCAAAAGAGAGGGGGGAGAAAGAGCAAAAGAGAGGGGGAGGAGAGAGAGCAAAGGAGAGGGGAGGAGAGAGAGCAAAGGAGAGGGGGGAGAGAGAGCAAAGGAGAGGGGGGAGAGAGAGCAAAGGAGAGAGGGGAGAGAGAGCAAAAGAGAGGGGAGAGAGCAAAAGAGGGGGGAGAGAGAGCAAAAGAGAGGGGGAGAGAGCAAAAAAGAGAGGGGAGAAAGAGCAAAAGAGAGGGAAGAGAGAGAGAGCAAAATAGGTGGGAGAGAGAAAGCAAAAGAGGGGGGAGAGTGAGCAAAAGTGAGGGGGAGAGAGAGAGCAAAATAGAGGGGGAGAGAGAAAAAGAGCAAAAGAAATAGGGAGAGAGCAAAAGAGAGGGGGGTGAGAGAGCAAAAGAGAGCTAGAGAGCACAAAAGAGAGGGGAGAGAGAGAGCGCAAAAGAGAGGGGAGAGAGCAAAAGAGGGGGGAGAGAATGAGCAAAAGGGAGGGTAGAGGGAGCAAAAGAGAGGGAGAGAGAGAGCAAAAGAGAGGGGGAGAGATAGCAAAAGAGAGGGGGAGAGAGAGCAAAAGAGAGAGGGGAGAAAGAGCAAAGGAGAAGGGCGAGAGAGAGCAAAGGAGAGAGGGGAGAGCAAAAGAGAGGGGGGAGAAAGATCAAAAGAGGGGGAGGAGAGAGAGCAAAGGAGAGGGGAGAGAGAGAGCAAAGGAGAGGGGGGAGAGAGAGCGAAGGAGAAGGGGGAGAGAGAGCAAAGGAGAGAGGGGAGAGAGAGCAAAGGAGAGGGGGAGAGAGAGCAAAGGAAAGGGGGGAGAGAGAGCAAAGGAGAGAGGGGAGAGCAAAAGAGAGGGGGGAGAGAGAGCAAAAGAGAAAGGGGAGAGAGAGCAAAGGAGAAGGGCAAGAGAGAGCAAAGGGGAGGGGGAATGAGAGCAAAAGAGAAAGGGGAGAGAGAGCAAAGGAGAAGGGCAAGAGAGAGCAAAGGAGAGAGGGGAGAGCAAAAGAGAGGGGGGATAAAGAGCAAAAGAGAGGGGAGGAGAGAGAGCAAAGGAGAGGGGGGAGAGAGAGCAAAGGAGAGGGGGAGAGAGAGCAATGGAAAGGGGAGGAGAGAGAGCAAAGGAGAGGGGGGAGAGAGAGCAGAGGAGAAGGGGGAGAGAGAGCAAAAGAGAAAGGGGAGAGAGAGCAAAGGAGAAGGGCGAGAGAGAGCAAAGGAGAGAGGGGAGAGCAAAAGAGAGGGGGGAGAAAGAGCAAAAGAGAGGGGAGGAGAGAGAGCAAAGGAGAGGGGAGGAGAGAGAGCAAAGGAGAGGGGGGGAGAGAGAGCAAAGGAGAGGGGGGAGAGAGAGCAAAGGAGAGAGGGGAGAGAGCAAAAAAGAGAGGGGAGAAAGAGCAAAAGAGAGAGAAGAGAGAGAGCAAAATAGGTGGGAGAGAGAAAGCAAAAGAGGGGGAGAGTGAGCAAAAGAGAGGGGGAGAGAGAGAGCAAAATAGAGGGGGAGAGAGAAAAAGAGCAAAATAAATAGGGAGAGAGCAAAAGAGAGGGGGTAAGAGAGCAAAAGAGAGCGAGAGAGCACAAAAGAGAGGGGAGAGAGCGCAAAAGAGAGAGGGAGAGAGAAAGCGCAAAAGAGAGGGGAGGAGTGAGAGAGAGAGAGCAAAAGAGAGGAGGAGAGAGAGAAAAAGAAAGAGGGACAGAGAGCTAACGAGGGGGGAGAGAGAGAGAGCAAAAGAGAGTGGGGGGAGAGCAAAAGAGAGGGGACAAAGAGCAAAAGAGGGGAGAGAGCAAAAGAGAGGTGAGAGAGCAAAAGAGAGGGGGAGAGAGAGCAAAAGAGGGGGGGAGAGAGAGCAAAAGAAAGAGGGAGAGAGAGCAAAAGAGAGCAAAAGAGCACAAAAGAGAGGGGAGAGAGAGCGCAAAAAATAGGGGGAGAAAGAGAGCGCAAAAGATAGGAGGAGAGAGAGAGAGCAAAAGAGAGGAGGAGAGAGAGCAAAAGAGATGGGGAAGAGAGGGAACAAGGGGTGGGACCGCTGTACTACAAAAAACGGCCAGTGTGCACAGGCTTTAGGACTAGTCCTTTCATAATACATAAACTTAGACCACCTAGTAACGCAATTGTTTTTATTTGTTTTGAGCATTAACATTGAAAACACATCTTAAAGGGACATGATACCCAAACAATTCTATGTTCTATAAAAAACAGAATATTTCAAAATGTATTGTGGTGCTTCGTGTTTTTGTAATGGGTTTCCGTGTATGAAATAAACAAGTGTTTTCTGTGGGAGTTGTCTCTATCAGCCAGCGAGCAGTAAGTCCCAGGAGTTAGTTGTACACAGTCAAGTACTTCCTGTTAGTTTATAGTTAAACAACTTTTGCATAACTTTTTTCATAGAAAAAAGCATGTCTAAAAGCTTCTCAATCATTTTAAATACATGATAGAAAATAAATTGAGTAATATTCCCGTTTAAGACAACACAAGCCTTTAAAACTAATTAATCTAAACGTTGTTGCATGCACAAGGTGTCAATCACACACTGAAGTTAGTTTCTTTGTGTGGGTCTAACTATCTCCAGAAAATACATACTTGACTGTAAGATGTAATGCTACTATAGTATTCATTTATAATGTTGACAGTCTTATTTTGAAATGCATAAAAATATCAGGGCATTAATTAACAAGCTTGCCAAAATGATATGTATTCTAAGGAACATGTAACTATGATCCTTGAAATGTAATGCAATTATTTATTTATCAACTGTTATGTTTATTGTGTCAATGAAAGCTATGAGGACAATACAGCCTTTAAACAAGAGCAGGCTCTCATAAGCAGTGGTCATCAGACCTGCATGCCAGCTCTCAGTTGGCGGACTAAAATCCCCCCAGACAAGTCCGACTGGGGTTATTGAAAGCCACTGCTAGCGTGCAATTGGCCATACTGCAATGATAAATGCAAGCAGCGTATAGCTGCCAGCTGGCCGCGATACTTGGCGGACAGATCATTCAAATCTGCAATTTTTTAAATGTTTTTAAGTTTTTTTATTAAAGAATACACTATATGCTTTCACCTGTGTATTTCCTCATTATTTTTTCTGTACTTTGAGTCAATTGCTTAGGCCTAGGTATCAGTATTGTAAAAATGTTCTATAAAATATTGCAAGATTTGTATGTATATATATATATATATATATATATATATATATATATATACGTGTATATATATATATATATATATATATATATATATATATATATATATACACATTTGTGTGTGGGTGTCATATTCACCTATATATGAAATTATTTTCACAAATATTTAAACATTGGATATTTAAAATTGTTGGTGAAATTATATATTTACTTTCTAAATTGTAATATACATAATAAACAGAAACTTTGAACTATTGTATAATTTTATTACCTGAATACATGCAATAATTAATTATGAAGTTCTCATAATTTAAAATAATTCTCACATATAATATTTGATTTAAAAAATACTTGCATTGTGAGAGTTGAATATTGTTATATTTCTTTTCTAATTTTTCCACTCAAGCTCTAATGATAAAAGTGTAATGAACAATTATTAACAATTTTGAATTAATGTATGCTTACAAAAATAACTAATATGAGATGAAATTGCATTGTGCAAAATTGACAACTATTTATTGCTCCTTTATATTTGTTTTTTTTTGTCATACTAATATATGCTTACTCTTTAGACATTTTTAAATCCTTGTTTCTACTTCCTAAGGATATTTGGTGTATGGTTATAGAGCATGGTTACTATAAAAAGAAAAAAGAGAGCGCCTTATATAGGCTTAAATGTAAACAAGATTTGATTCAGTTCAAATTCAATATTTAAAATAAAGTTTATTAAAGGGATACTGAACTCAAATTTATTCTTTCACGATTCAGATAGAGCATGTAATTTTAAGCAACTTTCTAATTTACTCCTATTATCAAATTTTCTTTGTTCTCAAACCTTTATTTGAATAAGCAGGAATGTAAGCTTACGAGCCGGACCATCTTTGGTTCAGCAGCTGGATAGCTCTTGCTGATTGGTGGTTAAATGTAGCCACAAATTAGCAAGCGCTACCCAGGGTTTTGAATCAAAAATGGGCCGGCTCGTAAGCGATAATAGGAGTAAAAGTTGCTTAAAATTGCATGCTCTGTCTAAATAGTGAAAGAAAATATTTAGGTTCAGTATCCCTTTAACATATGTAAATTATAGAAAATTCAATTGTATGCGCATATATTAACATTGGCTAAACTAAAATGATCCCATCAGCATAATCCAAAGAAATTACAAAATAATGGTAACAATGATATATATATATATATATATATATATATATATATATAGTGTGTGTACTGTGGGTAAAATAATCTAAATGAATCTCAAATGATATTCTCTATCTAGCTAATTAACGTTTAATTCGTAATTTAGCCCTAAGTATGTAAAATAGGGCTTTTAATAAAAATTATCTTATACATACTTTATTTAACTTTTAAACTATGATAATAGTATAATAGGTCATGATGTTTATATATCCATCAATACTGCAGTTAACCAATCTTATCTTAAAGCAGCTTGAAACCCATTGCAAATAGCCTATATACCATCCCCCAAAACAAAACCTAATACCCCAAAATTACAAAAATTAAAATAGTATTAAAAATTCACCTGAATGGTATATGTAAAAATAGTCATTGAGTGGAAACATGTCTGAGAGCTCCAATAAGTTCTCCAAATTACTGCAATTTAAATTTACTACCCTCAACATATATTCCTTGTTGGTGTGAAAATGTATCAGTCAGGCTATACAGTTCAGAAAACTGTCCCATGATATAGGGTTCAGAAATATTTATATTCCCTACTATGGACTCCAGAAAGTATGTTTTGTAATAATAACTTTTCCTAATACATGTGATTGTAACATGGAAAAAAAGCTACAGTATGTGCCATTGCTGGCAGATAAGTGAGAAAGCTTGGGACCGGGAAAAGTGTATACAGTATATCATGTAGGAGGTTCCACATGATGGTCTGCTGTTATTTAGTTGTAGCAGATATAGCTGAAATATTCTATTTGTTTCTTTGACTTGTTGATTATGACCTTTGTAAGTGATTTTGTGGTGCTTTTTTATCAGATAGATGACGATAGGGCAGAATAATTTACCTTAACTGAGGAACAGAAACAGACTGAGGAATTTTAATATGCCCAATAGCTATATATAATGTAAGAAAAGTCTTCTAAAGTTTTTTGCTCCTTCTGTGGTTTTGTATACCATTGTTATTGCCACTTGGGAGATAGTTATTCTCTAATGTCTATAAGACACAGCCATAAATGATCATTTTTAACAGAAAGTTTATTGCTATTGTTGCTTATTGCTACACTGGAGAGATAATATTTATTTAAATAAGAATTAGTATGAGTTAATTTCACTTCAAAAGGTTTCCAAGGTGGTATTTTATTTTAATTTTCAAAGCAAGTAGCTTTTATGGTTTAAGACCCAAAGCACCCACCACTGTTAGTAATGGATTTGTTTCGCAGTTGGCATTGTTTTGCTAATATTATTATTATTATTATTATTATTATTATTATTATTATCAGTTATTTGTAGAGCTCCAACAGATTCTGTGGTGCTATAAACAAAGGTATGATATGCAAGGTAACATTTATAGGGAACAATTGGGCTAGAGCCCTGCTGAGATTGGCACTGTTGTAAAACAGCTCTCATGAAGGTGATCTACAAACAGCTGGGCTCATGGGCTTGCATGCTAAAGGGTTGAACGATAACAAAGGAGGAGAGGAATGGAGGTTGGAAAAGGTTAGCGTATATTGTATGCATAACTAAAAGTAGAGTCTTTAAAGCACATTTGAAACTTTCAAAACTACACCGTATAGGAGAGTCTTGTTGAGTGAGGTAGAAAGTCCTGTAGATAAGAATGTGATAAGATAACAAGAGAGGAGGAGATAAGGAGGTCATAAGCAGATTAAAGGAAATTTAAAGGAGAGTATATAGAAACATGGGAGCCGATGTATTAAAGTGTAGGCGGACATGTTATGATGTAGTATATCTTGTCCACCGTACATCAATAAATGCCGACAGCATACGCTGTCTGCATTTATCATTGCACAAGCAGTTCTTGTGAACTGCTTGTGCAATGCCACCCCCTGCAGATTCACAGCCAATCGGCCGCTAACAGGGGGTGTCAATCAGTCCGATGGTATTGGATCGGGCGGATTGATGTCTGCAGCCTCATAGCAGGCGGACAAGTTATGGAGCAGCAGTCTTTAGATTGTAAAGGAGATAAATGACAACTAAGGAGACCAGAGAGGATGGAGTTTCAATAGTTTTTTTTTTGTGTCACCTTTGCTTTCAATCCACTTTTTCACTTTAAGATGGAGCTAAACAAAAATACAGTAAATGTTACCAATTCCAATAATGCTTTACGTTTTTTATATATATTTTCCAGATATTGGCAATTACTGCATCTCTTAAATCTGAGCTCACATAATTGTGTGATGTATTAGATTCCCAATGTATATTATATTATAAAAAAGCTAATATGTGGGTCTTTTTGTTTTGTTTTGTTAGTTTGTTTTGCTTGTAGTTGTCTCTAAGCTGGATTTCTTAATGCAGATGTATTTTTTATCTATATTTGAGCATTAAATTATACTTATATTCTTAAATCAGTTATCTGTGTGCTAGTATATTTATGAAGTGTCAATTAAGTTAGAGATCATTATTTTATTTTCATAGTTTCAAATGTAATTATAATTAATGAATTATTGGCAAAATGTGTATAAAATGTTACCTAAGGTATCCTTTAAATACGTTTAGGAATTATAATAAGAAAGTATAACTTTTTAAATTATAATGGCCGTTAAACTAATTAATCTAGTTAACAGGACTTCACTATAATAGCTGTTGCAAGATAGCTGGTATTGTTTATTTTATAGAAGTAGAAGTAGAGTTGAGTATTCTTGAGTGTGTCATCTTTTTTAAACATAAAACATATTCTGATTAGTCATGATCCGAATTATTCTTTCCCTGTGCTCTTAAGACCATTTATAGTTGAAATGGTAGAGAAAAATGAAGTAATATAATTGGTTAATCAAACAGATCTTAATGTATGGCTCCTGTCTTAGGCCCATATTAAATTAATTTGTGCTATGATAAAGAAGCTGCCTGACATATTTTTTATACTTGTACAGCAAGGTCAGTAAAATCTTTGTATGAGCTTAACATAAGTCCATTATTAATCTTATTAATCAGAGGAGTGTTTTGTAAAAGCAAACCCTTTTCTGTTTTAATATTGTTGAGAGCAATGTGGTTAATGACTGATTTATTTAAAAGGAATCAGAAAAGAAACAAACCTATCTCTATCTTAGACATCTTTAAGCAACTATATTAACAAAATCTTTTGTTTTTTAAAAAAAATAATGTATCTATTTACTAAAGTTTCCTAGAGCATCAGAGGATATATTTTTCAACCTTGATTTTTCAAATAATCTTGCAGTGAATACATATATTTCTTCTTTTTACAATAAAGAAATTACTTATTTTGGATTATCTTATTTATTTAACCAAACCCCTTTGTTGTTGTATTTCTTAAATAGGGAGCTGACCAAATCCCTTTGGTTAAAGCACACCACCCAGCCCAGGTGTGTTCCAGATAATGCGATTATGGTATATATATATATATATATATATATATATATATATATATATATATATATATATATATATATAGCTAGGGATTTTCAGACATGGTTTGAGACATAGTACTGCATTGTTGGAATTCTGAATTTGAATATTAGAATCGAATGACTCAGCCCAGCAAAGCTAAACTGATTAGTGTTAGGACCAGTCTATTTTGGGACACCTTGTAAGTGGTGACTGGCTTAGCAGAATATGGCCATATTGTGTGACTAAGATCCCATTTTTATTTAAAAACATATTTAGAGGCAAAACTTTTTGCAGCATAAATATATGTTAATAATATTGTGAGACAATGATCCCAAATTTATTTTAACAATTTAAAGAATATTTAGCAGACAAATATATTTTTTTAAGTATATATAAATATGTTATAAATATGTGGACTTAAGTGTTTGGATGTGCACCAATACTTGTTGTGTTATTTATTAAACCTGATTAAGTCAAAAAAGTAAAATATTGTTCTTTGGTAAAATGTGATTCCCCTACCCCCTTTTTGCCTCCTTTATAAATATAAATTCAGACTGTTGACTGCATCAAGGGCTATATCGGTCAGCCGTATTCTGTCCTGTAGAACTTTGTTTTTAAACTCTCTTTATGCTAGGCTCTTTTGCTAAAATATAAATGTTTTTAAATTCTCTTTTTGCTATGCTCTTTTGCTAAAATATAAATATTTTATTCTTATTGACAATTCGTATATATATATATATATATATATATATATATATATATATATAGCTTTAGATAGATATATTACCAAAAATCTATCATATATATATATATATATATATATATATATATATATATATATATATATATAAATATTTATTTAAGAATAAATAGAGCATATTCTGCTACGTGAAAAATGTTCATATTTCATGTCAGGTTAGCGCATTTGGTTAAATGTGATTGGGTTTGAGTACGGGTGCTCATTTTTTACCACTTTTAACTCATAATACAAGCTCAACCGGACATGCACCAAAAGCCTCTGTCTTGCAAAATTAATGCACAAGCGGGAGTGCTAATTTGTGCTCCACTCATTATCTAGCCCTTAATGTGAACACCCCTTTTGAAATCTAAATGTGTAATTTGAGCCATATTTTTTATTTTTTATGAAACCCAAAACTAGTCATTAGCATGTTAACTAAGTATGCCTGAGTATGTAAACATTGAAAACAATCTGTGCCATGATGCAAGCTCAAATAGGTCACGTTTGTTGGACTTGAAAGTCAAATAATCCACAAAAAGATGCTGAAAAAGTGTTGCCAGATATAAAGAATGTTAATGTATCAAAAAAGGCTTTGATAAACATGTGACACGCTAGTTATCACTGGGTTTTCTAATGGAATGGAAAGTATTGACTTGAAAAGTCCTGTAAAATTCATGTGATACATCCACAGAGTTCTAACGGATTGAGACCTCAATGTTTCTAGATGAGGAGCCAATGTTGCTTTACAGTTTCCAGTTAGATTAGATGGGGAAAAATACAGTCAAAGAGCACAATTTAAAAAGCTGCAAATGTCATTGCAGCGGCTTTTGCAAAGCTAAATGTAGGCAGTTAATTGCTGTCAGTTAGTCGCTATGCCGGGAGGACAGGGGCCCTTGTTAAATAGAGGCAACAATCCAATAGCATCACTTTACAGAGGTTCTAAAATATTCATCAGAGTTAAAAAAAAATAATAGCATGTCCATGAAAAAAAAAATGGCATGGCCAAGAAAAGGACTTCCTAAAACTATTTGTTTTGTTGTTTAATGTTGCTTAACATGTAAAAATGTGCATAAACTTCAATCAATTGCCACTAAATTTTGCACAAGCAAAGTTTATCACTGCCCAATACTATTTTAAAAGTTTCATGAGTTTTGGATTCACACACTGCAACTTAATCACATTTTTTGTAGGCTGCTTAATGTTGTTTAACGTAAAATTACTTTTTATATAACTCAATTGCCACCAAGTTTGTCACAATACAATAGTCCAACAACATACACTGAAATTTCATACCTTTAGGTAAAACACAATAAAAAATATGCACGTTTAACAGTTTTTGTCAATTCTACTGTTATTTGCTTAATGTGAAAGAGCACTTAATGCAGGACAAAAATGTTTTAAAAATGTTGTACCACACAGGCTAAGTTTATCTCTTGCCTATGGTAAGTATTTAACTGTAAAAGCCCTTCCCTCAAATAAGATCGATGCCTTTACCGGTCCTCCTTCACCGTATGCATCAGATCAATCTTTAGTTTGGCTCTGCTGTGTCTCTTGGGAATGTCAAGCTGAATGGTTGTCTGTTTCCTTGTTGCACTCCAAATCATTGCAATCAATTCAAAAGAACAGTGGGCCCAGAATAATGTAATACCATTAAACACAATGAGGAACTAACTGGAAAATATTCATGGGGGGCGATTTATCAACCCCTGTATGGGCCCCAATGACTTGGAAACAGGAGTTAAGAAGCAGTGGTTTTATCATCAAAAGAGGATGTTGACATCTGGACAAATAGTGCACCGAATAGAGGAGGCTCCTAGATGGCTCGCATTTGAGAGCCATAGAATATTGAGATATCGCCAGGCTTTGGGATTCCCTAGGGCAGATCTTAGGGAAAGGACTAATTGGGGAAACAGGTGGATACAAGGGACCAAACTCATTAGACCCCTCACAAACCTTCACCTAATCCTTCTAAACAATTATAGTGAGACGCTACCATGGCAGATAAAGGCTTGGGGTCGCGAGATGCATATCCAGATTAATTTGGAAGACGTTGATCATGCGACAACAATCACTAAGGCTGCCATACATTGTGTGTCACATTTAGAGACCTATTTTAAGGTCTTACTAAAATGGTACTTAACTCCTCTGAAGCTAGCTAAGATATATCCCTCTGCTTCTCAGTTATGCTGGAGAGAATGTGGTCAACAGGGCTCTGATTTACATATTTGGTGGTCTTGCGAAAAAAATGTTCCTCTGTGGAATGAGGTATTCTCTATACTCACAGACCTGGGGTTGTCACTTCCTAGGTCTCCTGCTCTAGCTCTTCTGCATATAGGTCTGCAGGATGTGTCACACTCTCGACAAATGCTAGCAGCCGTAATTCTGATTGCTGCAAACGTTTGTATTGCTAGAGCATGGAAAAAGACGGAGGCTCCTAATTTGGCACAATTACTCCAGCTTATGGACTACTTAGCCTCTATGGAGCGGGGCTTCTACAGTGTATCAGAGTGTATGAACAAATATTGGTCGATCTGGAGCGTGTGGCTCCTGAAACCTCCTTAGGCATATGAGTATACTTGATAACCACTCAGGTTTAGTGACTGGCTTCTTTCCCCTCCCCCTTAGATGTACCTTTACATATTCCCTCTTCCGCCCACCCCTCCCCCCCCTTCCCTCTTTTTTATTTCTCTCTCTCTTCCCTTCTTTCCCCTAGTTCCCTATCCACCCCTCTCTCTCTCTCTTTCCCCTCTCCCCTTTTCTCTTCTCTTCTACCTCCTACTTTCTTATTCTTGTACTATATCTCTTTGATGAGCTGGCTTTATTGATTCTGACGGGAGTACTATATCCATACCACACACCACACATCTAACCTGCAACATAGGGAATCCACATCTCTACAACACTCAGTAAAGGTATTGATGTATACTACCCTAAGGATATTTGCATATGAGATATAACTACTCCTTGTAAGATCTCTTCTCCTAAGTGCAAAAGAAAGTGAGTTGTTTCATTTAATACAATCAACTATTGTGTGAAAAGAAAAATAATTCTTATGTTTCAGACATGTACAAAATGTTATTGTATCCTGTAAACTTTATTGTTTTGACTTTTGTTTTGTCATGTTTATATTGTATAAACTACTCAATAAAGCTTTTTGAAAAAAAAAAAAAAGAAGCAGTGGTTTTAAGACTGCTGCTCCTTAACTCATCCACTACCTTTGATGTGGCAATCTGCACGATCTCATACGACCCCCTGCTAGCAGCTGATTGGCCGCGAATGTGCAGGGAGCAGCATTGCACACGCATTTCTAGTGAAATGCTTGTGCAATGATAAATGCCTACAGGGTATGCTGTCAGCATTGATCTATGTGCGCTGGACATGATCCGCTACAGCGGATCATCACCATCCACACATTAATAAATCGGCCCCACAGTGTTCAAATTGAATCAACTTCTTTTATTCAAAAGGCTTCAGAGAAACAACAGCCACAAATACAGTGTGTGTAGATGTGTTAAAATTCATTTTAAAAGCTCCATGCATTTTGGCAACAAATGTCTGTTTTAAGAGCAAATGAACAATAAAAACCAACGGCTAGATTTAGAGTTCTGCGGCCAAAGGGGTGCGTTAGCTACGCATGCTTTTTTCCCCCCGCACCTTTTAAATACCGCTGGTATTTAGAGTTCACAGAAGGGCTGCGTTAGGCTCCAAAAAGGGAGCATAGAGCATATTTACCGCCACTGCAACTCTAAATTCCAGCGGTGCTTACGGACGCGGCCAGCTTAAAAAACGTGCTCGTGCGCGTTTTCCCCATAGGAAACAATGGGGCTGTTTGAGCTGAAAAAAAACCTAACACCTGCAAAAAAGCAGCGTTCAGCTCCTAACGCAGCTGCATTGTTTCCTATGGGGAAACACTTCCTAAGTCTGCACCTAACACCCTAACATGAACCCCAAGTCTAAACACCCCTAACCTTACACTTATTAACCCCTAATCTGCCGCCCCCGCTATCGCTGACCCCTGCATATTATTATTAACCCCTAATCTGCCGTTCCGTACACCGCCGCTACCTACGTTATCCCTATGTACCCCTAATCTGCTGCCCCTAACACCGCCGACCCCTATATTATATTTATTAACCCCTAATCTGCCGCCCCCAACGTCGCCGCTACCTACCTACACTTATTAACCCATAATCTGCCGACTGGACTGCACCGCTACTATAATAAATGTATTAACCCCTAATCCGCCTCACTCCCGCCTCAATAACCCTATAATAAATAGTATTAACCCCTAATCTGCTCTCCCTAACATCGCCGACACCTAACTTCAAGTATTAACCCCTAATCTGCCGACCGGAGCTCACCGCTACTCTAATAAATTTTTTAACCCCTAAAGCTAATTCTAACCCTAACCCTAATACCCCCCTAAATTAAATATAATTTTATTCTAACAAAATAAATTAACTCTTATTAAATAAATTATTTCAATTTAAATCTAAATACTTACCTGTAAAATAAACCCTAATATAGCTACAATATAAATAATAATTATATTGTAGCTATTTTAGGATTAATATTTATTTTACAGGCAACTTTGTATTTATTTTAACCAGGTACAATAGCTATTAAATAGTTAATAACTATTTAATAGTTACCTAGTTAAAATAATTACAAAATTACCTGTAAAATAAATCCTAACCTAAGTTACAATTAAACCTAACACTACACTATCAATAAATAAATTAAATAAACTGCCTACAATTATCTACAATTAAACCTAACACTACACTATCAATAAATTAATTAAATACAATACCTACAAATAAATACAATGAAATAAACTAACTAAAGTACAAAAAATAAAAAAGAACTAAGTTACAAAAAATAAAAAAATATTTACAAACATTAGAAAAATATTACAACAATTTTAAACTAATTGCACCTATTCTAAGCCCCCTAAAAAAATAACAAAGCCCCCCAAAATAAAAAAAATGCTCTACCCTATTCTAAAATTAAAATAGAAAAGCTCTTTTACCTTACCAGCCCTGAAAAGGGCCCTTTGCGGGTCATGCCCCAAAGAATTCAGCTCTTTTGCCTGTAAAAAAAAAACATACAATACCCCCCCAACATTACAACCCACCACCCACATACCCCTAATCTAACCCAAACCCCCCTTAAATAAACCTAACACTAAGCCCCTGAAGATCTCCCTACCTTGTATTCACCACACCGGGTCCCGATCTGTCCAGAAGAGCCTCCGAAATCTTCATCCAAGCCCAAGCGGGGGCTGAAGAGTGACGTCCATCCTCCGGCTGAAGTCTGGATCCAAGCGGCGTCTGAAGAAATCCATCATCGGGCTGAAGTCTTGATCCAAGCGGCGCTGAAGAAGTCCATCATCGGGATGAAGTCTTCTATGAAGCGGCATCTTCAATCTTCTTTCTTCCGGAGCCATCATCTTCCAGCCGACGCGGATCCATCCTCTTCTACCGACGCCTACTCGCCGAATGACGGTTCCTTTAAATGACATCATCCAAGATGGCATCAGATTCAAGTTCAATCCGATTGGCTGATCCGATCAGCCAATCAGATTGAGCTTGCATTCTATTGGCTGTTCCGATCAGCCAATAGAATGCAAGCTCAATCTGATTGGCTGATTGGATCAGCCAATCGGATTGAACTTGAATCTGATTGGCTGATTCCATCAGCCAATCAGAATTTTCCTACCTTAATTCCGATTGGCTGATAGAATCCTATCAGCCAATCGGAATTCGACGGACGCCATCTTGGATGACATAATTTAAAGGAAACGTCATTCGGCGAGTAGGCATCAGTAGAAGAGGATGGATCCGCGTCGGCTGGAAGATGATGGCTCCGGAAGAAAGAAGATTGAAGATGCCGCTTCATAGAAGACTTCATCCCGATGATGGACTTCTTAAGCGCCCGCTTGGATCAAGACTTCAGCCCGATGATGGATTTCTTCAGACGCCACTTGGATCAAGACTTCAGCCGGAGGATGGACGTCACTCTTCAGCCCCCCGCTTGGGCTTTGATGAAGATTTCGGAGGCTCTTCTGGACAGATTGGGACCCGGCGTGGTGAAGACAAGGTAGGGAGATCTTCAGGGGCTTAGTGTTAGGTTTATTTAAGGGGGGTTTGGGTTAGATTAGGGGTATGTGGGTGGTGGGTTTTAATGTGGGGGGGTATTGTATGGGGTTTTTTTTACAGGCAAAAGAGCTGAATTTTTTGGGGCATGCCCCGCAAAGGGCCCTTTTCAGGGCTGGTAAGGTAAAAGAGCTTTTCTAGTTTAATTTTAGAATTGGGTAGATAATTTTTTTATTTTGGGGGGCTTTGTTATATTATTAGGGGGCTTAGAGTAGGTGTAATTAGTTTAAAATTGTTGTAATATTTTTCTAATGTTTGTAAATATTTTTTTATTTTTTGTAACTTAGTTCTTTTTTATTTTTTGTACTTTAGTTAGTTTATTTAATTGTATTTATTTGTAGGTATTTGTATGTAATTAATTTATTGATAGTGTAGTGTTAGGTTTAATTGTAGATAATTGTAGGTAGTTTATTTAATTTATTTATTGATAGTGTAGTGTTAAGTTTAATTGTAACAGGTTAGGATTTATTTTACAGGTAATTTTGTAATTATTTTAACTAGGTAACTATTAAATAGTTATTAACTATTTAATAGCTATTTTACCTGGTTAAAATAAATACAAAGTTGGCTGTAAAATAAATATTAATCCTAAAATAGCTACAATATAATTATTATTTATATTGTAGCTATATTAGGGTTTATTTTACAGGTAAGTATTTAGATTTAAATAGGAATAATTTATTTAATAAGAGTTAATTTATTTCGTTAGAATAAAATTATATTTAACTTAGGGGGCTGTTAGGGTTAGGGTTAGAATTAGCTTTAGGGGTTAAAAAATTTATTAGAGTAGCGGTGAGCTCCGGTCGGCAGATTAGGGGTTAATACTTGAAGTTAGGTGTCGGCAATGTTAGGGAGAGCAGATTAGGGGTTAATACTATTTATTATAGGTTTATTGAGGCGGGAGTGCGGCGGTTTAGGGGTTAATACATTTATTAGAGTAGCGGCGAGCTCCGGTCGGCAGATTAGGGGTTAATAAGTGTAGGTAGGTAGCGGCGATGTTGGGGCGGCAGATTAGGGGTTAATAAATATTATGTAGGTGTCGGCGGTGTTAGGGGCAGCAGTTTAGGGGTACATAGGGATAATGTAGGTTGCGGCGGTGTACGGAGCGGCAGATTAGTGGTTAAAAATTTTAATACAGTGGCGGCGATGTGGGGGGGCCTCGGTTTAGGGGTACATAGGTAGTTTATGGGTGTTAGTGTACTTTAGAGCACAGTAGTTAAGAGCTTTATAAACCGGCATTAGCCCAGAAAGCTCTTAACTACTGACTTTTTTCTGCGGCTGGAGTTTTGTCGTTAGATTTCTAACGCTCACTTCAGCCAAGACTCTTAATACCGGCGTTAGGAAGATCCCATTGAAAAGATAGGATACGCAAATGGCGTAGGGGGATCTGCAGTATGGAAAGGTCGCGGCTGCAAAGTGAGCGTTAGACCCTTTCCTGACTGACTCCAAATACCAGCGGGCGGTAAAAACCAGCGTTAGGAGCCTCTAACGCTGGTTTTGACGGCTACCGCCCAACTCTAAATCTAGGCCATAGAAAATAAGCTTATGGATATTGAGTGATATTAAAGGTAATTTTTGTACATTAAGCAACATTAAGCAACCCAAAAAAATTAGCTTAATTTGATTTTTTTGCAGTGTGAGAATCCAAAACACAAAACTTCTGGAATAGGTTTGGGCAGCGATAAACTTAGCATGTGCAAATTTTTGAGAAAATGTATTGATGAATATTAAGCAGCCCAAAAAATGAGCTTAAAGAAATTTATTTCCATTGTGGGAATCAAAAATATCTTCTAGAATAGACTTGGGCCATGATAAACTTTGCTTATGCAAAGTTTAATAGTATTTTGATTGATGTTTAGGCACATTTTTGCATGTTAAGCAACATTAAACAATTTCTACATTAAAATCCCCCAAGAACCAGAGTATTTGAGGCCTATTTATCTATAGGCTACAGACCGGCAAAAGTAGAAATTTGTGACGTAACATACGATCTGCCGGTTTCAGTCCAACACAGATCGATGGTTACTTCACTACAGATGTTCCAAATGCAAATTCAGCACTATCTGACTACTTTTGCTAGTTAACAAAAATCTACCAAATACGCTCGCTACTATTCCGGCCCAGCATACCTGGTTTTCAATCTGCCGCCCTGGAGGCGGCGGATGCCATAGGAATCAATGGGAGTCTGAAAGCAGCAAAAGATTATGTTCGCTGCTGCCCGATATCCCATTGATTCCTATGGGAGAATAAAATCTAAGTTTACACCTAGCACCCTAACATGTACCCCAAGACTAAACACCCCTAATCTGCCGCCCCCTACACTGCCGCCACCTACATTATACTTATTAACCCCTAATCTGCTGCCCCGACACCGCCGCCACCTAAATAAAAGTTATTAACCCCTAATCTGCTGCTCCCGCCACTGCCGCCACCTACATAAAGTTATTAACCCCTATCTCGCCGCTCCTGGAGCCCACCGCAACTAAATAAAGTTATTAAACCATAAACCCCTGGCCTCCCACATCACTACCACTTACTAAACCTATTAACCCCTAAACCGCCAGCCCCCCACATCGCCATAAACTAAATTAAACTATTAACCCCTAAATCTAACAACCCGCTAAATCTAACAACCCTAATCTGCTGCTCTCGCCACCGCCGCCACCTACATAAAGTTATTAACCCCTATCCCGCCGCTCCTGGAGCCCACCGCAACTAAATAAAGTTATTAACCCCTAAACCCCTGGCCTCCCACATCACTACCACTTACTAAACCTATTAACACCTAAACCGCCAGCCCCCCACATCGCCATAAACTAAATTAAACTATTAACCCCTAAATCTAACAACCCGCTAACTTTATATTTAATATTTACTCCTCCCTATCTTATAATAAATTTAAACTAACCTTTAGATTCAAATTAAACTATATTAAACTATTAATTAATCTACCCTAACTATTATACTAAAATTACAATAAACTATATTAAATTAATAATTAACCTACCCTAACTATTATACTAAAATTACATTAAACTATATTAAATTAATAATTAACCTACCCTAACTATTATACTAATATTATCAAAATTGTAAGTGAATCTTCTGGGGTTAGAGTTTTATCATTTTTTAATGGTGTATTGGGTGGGTTATATGTTTAGGCTAGGGTTTGGGCTGCAATAGAGCTAAATGCCCTTTTAAGGGCAATGCCCATCCAAATGCCCTTTTCAGGGCAATGGGGATCTTAGGTTTTTTTTAAATTAGGATTTTATTTGGGGGGTTGGTTGTGTGGGTGGTGGATTTTACTGTTGGGGTGTATTTGTATTTATTTTTTTTACAGGTAAAAGAGCTGATTTCTTTGAGACAATGCCCTGCAAAAGGCCATTTTAAGGGCTATTTGTAGTTTATTGTAGGCTAGGGTTTTTTTTATTTTGGGGGGGCTTTTTTTATTTTCATAGGGCCCTTAGATTAGGTGTAATTAGTTTAAATCTTTGATAATTTCTTTTTTCTTTTTTGTAATTTAGTGTTTATTTTTTTGTGTAACGTAGTGTTTGTTATTTTTTGTAACTTAGTTGTTAGTTTTTTGTAACTTTGTAATTTTTTAGTGTAGATTTAAATTATTTGAGTAGGGTTAGGTGTTTAAATATGTAATATAGTTAATTTAATTTGTAGTTTAATGTAATTTTAGAGTTTATAAATTAAGTTAGATTAATTTTTATTTTAATATAGTTTAATGTAATTTATTATAATAGTTAGGGTAGGTTAATTATTAATTTAATATAGTTTAATGTAATTTTATTATAATAGTTAGGGTAGGTTAATTATTAATTTAAGATAGTTTAATGTAATTTTATTATAAACGTTAGGGTAGGTTAATTATTAATTTAAGATAGTTTAATGCAAATTTAAAGTTTAAATTTATTATAAGATAGGGATGAGTTAAAATGTAATATAAAGTTAGCGGGTTGTTAGGTTTAGGGGTTAATAGTTTAATTTAGTTTATGGCGATGTGGGGGGCTGGCATTTTAGGGGTTAATAACTTTATTTAGTTGCGGTGGGCTCCGGGAGCGGAGGAATAGGGGTTAATAACTTTATGTATGTGGCAGCGGTATAGGGGGTGGCAGATTAGGGGTTTATAAGTATAATGTAGGTGGCGGCGGTATAGGGGGCAGCAGATTAGGGGGTATTAACATAATGTAGGTGGCGGTGGGTTCCGGGAGCAGAGGAATAGGGGTTAATAACTTTATTAGAGTGGCGGCAGGGTCTGGAAGCAGCATTTTAGGGGTTAATACATTTATTTAGTTGCGGTGGGGTCGGGGAGTGGCGGGATAGGGGTTAATAACTTTATTAGAGTTAAACAGTTTAGTATAGTGGCGGTGCTTAGTGACAGTATACAAATAAAGCTGGGAAAAAGCCGAAGAGCAGCGAGATCGATGACTGTTAGTAAGCAGTCCACTGCTCATCGCCCCGTATTTGGTACGCAGCTTTTTGACAGCTTTTTTGTTAAATATGGAGAGAGTATTCAGGTCCGCGGCAGTGAAGTTAGGAGATGTCAGGCGAGTGTATTGGTGCCGGCGAATGCAGCACAGTTGACAGCTTGATAAGTAGGTCCCTTTGAGTCAAAGACAGATACTTATGGAAGAAATATGCTATTGCTTAGGGGAAAGTTAGTAATATATATGATGGTTACAGATACCAATCAACATTTGGGGAGGTTTTTATCAAGGACTCTGAAGGCACTAGGAAATTATACTCTAAGCCAGTATTGGCTGACATACATGCTTACTACACTTCCTTTGAAGGGATATAAGCTCAAACTTTCCTATAAAGTATATTTAAGTTTGATAAGTAAAATTATGTTCTGTGTCATTAATCTCATGTTTTAGTACAGTCTACGGGTGCACGATTAATCGCATATGCAATTAAAAACCGTGATTAATCGCCGCAATTTTAAAACCACAAGAGTTCGCTATTTTTTGCTAAATAAAAAAATCCTCAGAAGTGGCTGTAATATTAATTTGTTTGTAATTTCTTGCAATCCAGCTTCATCTAGTGGTTGCTTTTAGCACACATTTGTAAAATGGCTGTTTTTACTTTCACTTTCTGTTCTCATAAGCAGCCGATCAATCTAGAAGTCTAAAAGCAGAGCACATGCAGGAATGAACAGGAGAGAAAGCCGCTTACTTATATTTCCCCCTAGGGACGTCTGTAGTCTGAAACTTAGGGTATGTAAACATTATGGAACCTCTCACACAATCTCCTGCTCCTCTGAGAAACGGCTCAAATATATAGCAGATGCAGTTAACCCCACGGCTCTCAAAAAGGCTAAAACTGCAGTCCCCTCTGCTACTGGGTTAACTTAACTGCATCTAAAATGTTTTATTTATTTATATATATATATATATATATATATATATATATATCTGTGTGCAACTGTGTATGTGATTGTATATTATATATGTGTGTGTGTATGTATATATATATATATATATATATATATATATATATATATATATATATATATATATATATATATATATACAGGGAGTGCAGAATTATTAGGCAAGTTGTATTTTTGAGGATACATTTTATTATTGAACAACAACCATGTTCTCAATGAACCCAAAAAAAACTCATTAATATCAAAGCTGAATAGTTTTGGAAGTAGTTTTTAGTTTATTTTTAGTTATAGCTATTTTAGGGGGATATCTGTGTGTGCAGGTGACTATTACTGTGCATAATTATTAGGCAACTTAACAAAAAACAAATATATACCCATTTCAATTATTTATTTTTACCAGTGAAACCAATATAACATCTCAACATTCACAAATATACATTTCTGACATTCAAAAACAAAACAAAAACAAATCAGTGACCAATATAGCCACCTTTCTTTGCAAGGACACTCAAAAGCCTGCCATCCATGGATTCTGTCAGTGTTTTGATCTGTTCACCATCAACATTGCGTGCAGCAGCAACCACAGCCTCCCAGACACTGTTCAGAGAGGTGTACTGTTTTCCCTCCTTGTAAATCTCACATTTGATGATGGACCACAGGTTCTCAATGGGGTTCAGATCAGGTGAACAAGGAGGCCATGTCATTAGATTTTCTTCTTTTATACCCTTTCTTGCCAGCCACGCTGTGGAGTACTTGGACGCGTGTGATGGAGCATTGTCCTGCATGAAAATCATGTTTTTCTTGAAGGATGCAGACTTCTTCCTGTACCACTGCTTGAAGAAGGTGTCTTCCAGAAACTGGCAGTAGGACTGGGAGTTGAGCTTGACTCCATCCTCAACCCGAAAAGGCCCCACAAGCTCATCTTTGATGATACCAGCCCAAACCAGTACTCCACCTCCACCTTGCTGGCATCTGAGTCGGACTGGAGCTCTCTGCCCTTTACCAATTCAGCCACGGGCCCATCCATCTGGCCCATCAAGACTCACTCTCATTTCATCAGTCCATAAAACCTTAGAAAAATCAGTCTTGAGATATTTCTTGGCCCAGTCTTGACGTTTCAGCTTGTGTGTCTTGTTCAGTGGTGGTCGTCTTTCAGCCTTTCTTACCTTGGCCATGTCTCTGAGTATTGCACACCTTGTGCTTTTGGGCACTCCAGTGATGTTGCAGCTCTGAAATATGGCCAAACTGGTGGCAAGTGGCATCCTGGCAGCTGCACGCTTGACTTTTCTCAGTTCATGGGCAGTTATTTTGCGCCTTGGTTTTTCCACACGCTTCTTGCGACCCTGTTGACTATTTTGAATGAAACGCTTGATTGTTCGATGATCACTCTTCAGAAGCTTTGCAATTTTAAGAGTGCTGCATCCCTCTGCAAGATATCTCACTATTTTTGACTTTTCTGAGCCTGTCAAGTCCTTCTTTTGACCCATTTTGCCAAAGGAAAGGAAGTTGCCTAATAAATATGCACACCTGATATAGGGTGTTGATGTCATTAGACCACACCCCTTCTCATTACAGAGATGCACATCACCTAATATGCTTAATTGGTAGTAGGCTTTTGAGCCTATACAGCTTGGAGTAAGACAACATGCATAAAGAGGATGATGTGGTCAAAATACTCATTTGCCTAATAATTCTGCACTCCCTGTATATATATATATATATATATATATATATATATATATATATATATATATATAGGAAATGAAAAGATGAAAGCACTCACTGGACTATGGATAACAGTGTCAATAAAATATCGTTTATTGTGACGTTTCGGGACCAACAGCGTCCCTTCTTCTGACAAGCAACAAGTGAAAACAGACAAACATATAAAGGCCCCTAAACCACTCCCCATAGTGAACTACCAATCCCAATGTGCCGTGTGCAAAAGTAAGTGAGCCGTGTGCAAAACCGGCAATGGTCTCCGTGTTATAATTTCAAATACACATAAATCTTGTTCAAACTTATTAAAGGTGTACATTGAATCATACCTATCAATATTTGTTAGTGTCATAGTGTTTGTGTGATGTTAATAACTGAAAAACTGTATCCGATCATACACATGCTCAATGTCTAACATAGTGCGTTAAACCTAATAGAAAGGTAAATAAAACCTGATAGGCGTAGATCACACGCCCCTATTGTGTGATAGGCTCAGCACATATGCCTCACAAGCACACACCTTCCAAAGAATCACAAGCCAACCGCGATAGCCAACCATGTAAACAACCGACCTGATTGGCTACATGTGACCGAACAGCCCCGCTGTCAATAGCGGTGGCGAAACTACTAGTCTAATGGTTGTCATGGTTCCCACCGACAGGTCCCCCTGCTGCATATCATTGCATAACAGCCCCACATACCTCTCATTGTGCACATTCTGAGTCCTACACGAACCGCATAACGTTGAACCGGCATTACTCACAACTAACACACTACGCCGTAACCACCATTGCCTTATCGCATAGTTGCTATGGAAACCCGTATGTAAAGCACAGATCCCGATTGCGGCTGTATGTTGTGCCTCCTCATCACAACCCGTATGCAAAGCACAGATCCCGATTGCGGCTGTATGTTGTGCCTCCTTATCACAACATCCATGTTCTCAAATCGCTATTCATTATATCACCAGCCGCCATTATCCAGATATAATGGTTACTATGGTAACCTGTATACACCACTAGTCTCGAATGTGACTAACAACCAAGGGCTCTATGCTTGTGTGCTTGTAATATGCGTGAATGGGTAATAATGAATAATATCATACCCAATTAAGTATCAGCATCAGAATGAACAACTGCTCTTTCTGTCCACCTCAGAGAGCCAACAGGACAACCACAGCACCTGTCAAGACAAAACATTCTCCACATTAGAGGGACCAATCAGAAACAAAGTGTGCTATGATCCTGCCAACCATCTGTCACAGATGGTGCTTGCCGCCGGACCACCCTATTTAAAACCATATACACAATACCCACTACTAATGGTGATAAATAAAATCTAATACTATTCAAACATATAGAATAACTCGAAAACACACACCCCCTAAGTGTCAAACCCTCTGAGAACACGTCAGGGATGTACCCACCCCACTCGGGGGGCTACAACTCAAACTCCTTGTGTATAAGAACTGACCACCTATGGAAAAAATAACCGAAAAATGTATATAAGTCCGTACACCAATATAAAAGTACTAA
This sequence comes from Bombina bombina, assembly GCF_027579735.1. Lineage (NCBI taxonomy): Eukaryota > Metazoa > Chordata > Amphibia > Anura > Bombinatoridae > Bombina > Bombina bombina. Next base: position 389,165,513 of record NC_069503.1, on the reverse strand, counting down.
CAATATTGATCATGGTGTACCCATATGTATCCTAAAATAATCCAAAACAAACAAAATCTTACATCCCCCTATATACCTCATATAAAATAACTTACCCAATCATATCCAGACATCCAAAGTGATAGACACTGATCACCATACTTTTATCGCAACTATTGTCAAATCCATTGAGCATGTATAGAAAGTATACCAGTCACAGACAAAACCAAAGTTTGAAAGTGTAACCAGAGTGATAAAGCAAGATTAAAAACAAATAAAAACATAGCACCCCTTAACTAATAGCAATTTCACAGTAAAACATCTAACATATGAAAATCATGGAACACCATGGAAAGAAATTCCAACTCCAAAAGGGAGAAGTAACCCAGGAGTAGAAAGTAGACTCTCATTAATTAGCGATACACACAGTATCGCCCGCCCCCATGGGCATAGATCCAATGAATCAATGGACTCTCACAACACTGTATCAATGGACTCTCACAGCACATATCCATTATAGAAAGTTCTGCCACCCCGTCTGGATATTTAAACCTCTTGGGGCCAATGTACATAATTCATGTATCCAGCGTGCTTCTTTTCTCAGAAGGATCTTGGCTCGGTTTCCACCTCTGCGTAGGGCTGGCACGTGGTCAATTATTCTGAAGCGTAGGTCGCTCACAGTATGTCCTGCTTCAAGAAAGTGGCGAGCCACCGGATGTTCTGCCTTTCCCATGTTAATTGCCGATCTAATGCTTGAACGGTGATTCGCCATCCTCACTCTGGCGTCATCCGTCGTCTTGCCAGTGTAAAATTTCCCACAAGGGCAATTAAGTAGGTATACGATGAATTGAGTTGTACATGTCAGGTAATATTTTATCTGATATCTTTTACGACAATCAGGATGTTGAAATGTCGTGCCAGTGTGCATACTGTTGCAAGTAACACAACTAATGCATTTGTAGCATCCAATTTTTCTCTTGAGCCATGTCTGTTTCTCATTTTTTATAGGGATATCAGTCTTAACCAGGACATCTCGTAGACTCCTACCCCTACGGTATGCCAGTCGTGGTGCTGCCCATTCAGTGAATGGTAGTGTGGGGTCACTCTGGAGAATCTTCCATTCTTCCTTTATTGCTTTGGCAATCTGATGCTGGTCTGGATTGTACGTGGTCACAAACGTGAGTTGGCGAATTGGTGTACTTGTGGTACTTTGTTCTTGTTGGGCTAAAAGAGCCGATTCACGTTGTTGCTCTAAGTTCTTTCTATTGTACCCACGTTGAAGAAATCTTTGTGTCATTTCTGACATCTGTGTCTGCATCAGATCTATATTTGTGTTGTTTCTTATCACCCTTTGGTATTGGGCTTTAGGAATATTCCGTATGAGTGCAGGCTGGTGGCAACTTCTGGCATGTAATAGTGTGTTGCGGTCTGTTTGCTTCCGGAACAGTGTGGTACCCAGCTTATTGGACGTTTTAAACACCCTGACATCTAAAAAATCAACTGTGACACTGTTGACCGAGTGCTGAAATTTAATAGTGCTATCCATCTCGTTTAAAGTAAGGATCCAGTCATTCAGGGCCTGTTCGCCATCACGCCATATCAAGAAGACGTCGTCTATATACCGACAATAGTATAGAATGGCATCCATTTCGTACACCTTCATTTGTATGGACTCATAGTCCGCCATAAACAGGTTGGCCAACGATGGTGCCATGTTTGACCCCATCGCGGTCCCTTCAATTTGTAAGTAAAAAGTGTTCTCAAACCGGAAAAAGTTGTTCTCCAGGCATATCTTTAGGAGATCCACCAGAACATCCTCTGGGGGTCCCACATAAGGACTCTTTCGTAGATGGTTGACCACGGCTGCGATCCCCAATTTGTGGGGAATTACCGTATGAAACGCTTGATTGTTCGATGATCACTCTTCAGAAGCTTTGCAATTTTAAGAGTGCTGCATCCCTCTGCAAGATATCTCACTATTTTTGACTTTTCTGAGCCTGTCAAGTCCTTCTTTTGACCCATTTTGCCAAAGGAAAGGAAGTTGCCTAATAAATATGCACACCTGATATAGGGTGTTGATGTCATTAGACCACACCCCTTCTCATTACAGAGATGCACATCACCTAATATGCTTAATTGGTAGTAGGCTTTTGAGCCTATACAGCTTGGAGTAAGACAACATGCATAAAGAGGATGATGTGGTCAAAATACTCATTTGCCTAATAATTCTGCACTCCCTGTATATATATATATATATATATATATATATATATATATATATATATATATATAATTGTATGTGTGTGTGTGGCTTATACTGCTTCATTTGTTAATCATACCACTGTCCACTGTTAGAATGACTGTCCAAGAAAACATGACAATGTTGTGTGTCATAAGACCTAATAACTGGCTAGTGGCTACTATTTAATCACATCACAGGCAGAAAATTTTATTTGAACTATTTTGTGGTTTGTATTTTTATGCTCCAAGAGTGTATTGGATATTGAGAAACATGTACATTAAGATTCTGTAGTGTTAAATAAAATTTAGAGTGAAAAATGAAGGTGTTATAGTAATTTATAAGAAAATCGCGATTAAATTGCAATCGTGTTTTTTTTTCAAAAAAATCGCAATTTTTTTTTGCCCATATTGCCCAGCCCTAGTACAGTCAATAACAAACATGTTAATTTAGCAGGTTTAGTGACTACACCACAGATTAAAGGGTCTGTATGTTGACTGATCCATTTGTATAATGTGTGGTGATACTAATAGAAGACACGTTTACAATTATCCTGCTGTGTTTGCATGTCTCTTTAACCTTTTAACGCCGTTATGCCATTTTATTCCCTCATAATTACACTGGGCTTTAAAGCCGTTATGATGGAATAGAATGTCATAGCCAATGGCTGTCCTGAAGCCTACTGTGCTTCTCAGATTTGATCGCGGTCTGGAGGGCATTCCTAGGGTTATAGGGACACCCCCAGACCCGATCCAATAATTTAAATCTCGCAATCGTGTGCAAGATCACATGATTTCAATTTGTCTACATCGGAACAGTTGTTCCGATGTAGACACTTTAACCCCGGCAGGAAAGGGTTAAAGATTTTGTCAGTGTAGTAAACATGTATGTTTGTTGTGCAAGTGTTAATTAGTGTAAAAGTGCTCATTGTTATATATCTTTACCATAACTGATTGAGAAGGTAGCGTTTCTATCTGTTTGGTCATGTTGCTTCATTCAATATGGTGGGGTACTACTAGTGTGGTTTGTGCAATGCATAAAACCAAATGTGTTTTCCTTATTTTAAAGACCTTTTACTTGTCGTTTATTACATGAAAAATGGCCCAGTAAATGTGACGTTAAGTATTGAGAATTTAAATAGTGGTAAGAAAAACAGGACTTGCACATGTTATTTGTAGAAACATTTTTCACTTAATGATGCTGAAAAAGTGCTCCACATTAAAATGAGAATGGCTGATTGTGATGACGGCCACTGTGAAAATGGCTCACCAGCAGCTGTTAACAGGCTGATAATTATCAAATAATAGATTATGATCAACCCTTATATGGTTTTTATATGGACCATGCACTTTAAAAACCCAGCTTATGGGGCCGAATTATCAAGCTCCGAAAGCTGCTCCATAAATCGTCCCCCTGCTTTGAGGCCGCGGACAGAAATCAACCCGAGCAAATCTGTAGGGGCGGTATTGCACAAGCAGTTCTGGTGAACTGCTTGTTCAATGAAAAATGCTGATAGCTAATGCTGTTGGCATTTGTCGATGTGCAGCGGACATGATAAGCTACATCGTATCATGTCTACTTGTACTTTGATAAATATGCCTCTTAGTGTTCAGAAATACTCAAAGATTGCAAATTATACCCTTTAGATTTCATATTAATTTGTGTAATTTTCATAGTGTATCTAGTTAATGACAAGGTTTGAATTGCTATTTTCTAAAAAAAAAGTCAAATCAAACTTTCTTAATTCAAAACGTTTTTGTGATTTTATTATGTTTTTTAATTTAATTTTATTATCAAATTGACTTAGATCTCTTGGTAAACTGTGTTTAAAGGTAAACACATAGGAGATAAAAAAAACAGACTTTTCAATCTAGGCTAACTAACCTACAACATGGCAATACCTATTACTTTATAGAAACTCACGGCTAGATTACAAGTTTTAGTCGGTAATGGTGTGTGGTGCTAACAGACAGTTTTTCCTTACCACTCACCTACAGTAATGCTGGTATTACGGGTCTTTAGAAACCTGGCGTTAGCCTCAAAAAAGTGAGCGTAGAGCAAAATTTAGCTCCACATCTCACCTCAATACCAGCGCTGCTTACGGTAGCTGTAAGATGGAAAAACGTGCTTGTGCACGATTTCCCCATAGGAATCAATGGGGTTGATTCGGCAGCAAAAAAGTCTAACACCTGCAAAAAAGCAGCGTTCAGCTCCTAACGCAGCCCCATTGATTCCTATGGGGAAAAACTTTTTATGTCTACACCTAACACCCTTACATGAACCCCAAGTCTAAACACCCCTAATCTTACACTTATTAACCCCTAATCTGCCGCCCCCGACATCGCTGCAACCTACATTATGTTATTAACCCCTAATCTGTCGCCCCCAACATCGCCGCAACCTATATTATTAACCCCTAATCTGTCGCCCCCAACATCGCCGACACCTACATTATAGTTATTAACCCCTATTCTGCCTTCCCCAATGTCGTCGCAACCTACTTACATTCAGTAATCCCTAATCAGCCGCCCCCAACGTCGCCACCACTATAATAAAGTTATTAACCCCTAAACCTAAGTCTAACCCTAACCCTAACCCCCCCTAACTTAAATATAATTTAAATAAATCTAAATAAATATTCCTATCATTAAATAAATTATTCCTATTTAAAACTAAATACTTACCTATAAAATAAACCCTAAGGAGGGGGCGGAGTCTGGAGCAGTAAGGGAATGGCTGCTTAAGCTGAGAGCTCTGTGCAGGAGAAGGAGAATAAAGGCAAGAAATCAGTGCTACAGGCACATCAGAGACAAAGAATGTGAGCGGATGGGGTGCAGAACACCCAGACACTACTTTACAGACATCGGAGCAAACATTCTTTCTGTGTTAAGCAAGATTTTGTGGAGACTTCTGACAGGAAGGCCGGTCGCCATTTTCACAGCCCACGTGGAGAAACTTTTTTAAGAAAAGGCTGCAGCCGCTGCAGAACTCGATAGCTGAGGTCGGTAAGAGGCTTAAAATTATAATAAAGGGTCTCAACAAGAAGGAGACAGATGTAAATAAGCGACAAGTGAGGGAGGAAGAGGGTGAGGTTGGCTTCTGCAGCTCCTAAGCTACGGAGTGATAAAGGCCTTGCTGACACAGACCTGCATAGCAAGGGGATCTTGATAAATAATCAGAATAGCTTCTGGGGCCACATAACCTTTAATGGGAGCCATAGCTATAATGGAAAAAAGGGACATTTACAAAGATTGAACCGGGGGAGGATGCAAAAGGTAACAAGCTGCCAGGGATAAGAAAAACAAAATTATATAAACTCTGCATGCAGCAGTTATATCAATGCAGTGAATGAGAGATGTCACATAGGCCCATATAACTTATATGAATACCGAGAGAACAGCGTGGTGAACTTTCCCTAGGGATAACTATAGGGGAACAAGCTGCTTGTTTTAATACACCTGGGGCCCTGAAGGATCCACTGAAAGGGTCAAGAAAGACAGACTTTGAGAATGTTTATTAATGTGTTGGAGGAGAGAAGGAGGAAGCAAATCCCACATCGTGTATCAGCAAATATGTAATCTCCCATATACTTGAAACTGTGCAGGAAAATATAACTTAAACAGCCTGTAACTTGCCATTACATATAGCACCCTTCTCCCCGGTTCTACAGTTATCAACTCTATACTCAAAGGAGTAAATATACATTGCTTGTCTATTTCTGCCTGTTAGAAGATAAAGGAGGAGGTTTGGTCTGTGATACGACTAAAGGACAGTACTTATAATTCTTACACTCGCGTCAGTGACGCGCCAAAATGGCTGCCAGAAAGAATACTAAGGTGAACCCTCTAAGCAAACAATCGGCCTCTAGCCTCTTTTTCAGACCCGCAAAGGGGGATAAAGCCTCTGATATACAAGCACAGCATTCTGATGAAGAGAGGGATATGGATGAGCATCCCACAGAAGGGACAACAGATACAAGGCCCATAACTAAGGCTGATTTGGATCACCTGGTCTCCAAGCGGGACATAAATACGAACTTTGAGAAACTTTTGGAAAAAATGGAAAGCATGCAAAACTCTGTGACCAATAGTATAGCAGAGCTGAAAAAGGAGGTAGTAGATTTAGGATCTCGGGTAAACACCCTAGAGGAAAGCGGAGACTCTATGGTAGATGGTCTAAATGAAATGACAGAAAAGGTCTCCTCCCAACAGGCGGACATTGAGGATATATATGACAAGCTGGAAGATTTAGAAAATCGGAGCCGCAGATCTAATCTGCGGCTAAAAGGAGTTCCAGAATCAATTGGCCCTAAGGAGCTGAGTGCATATTTGCTCAACCTTTTTCATTCCATCACTGGCTCAGCTGGAGAGAAGAAATTCCAGATGGAAAGATCACATCGGGCACTCAGGCCCAAGCCTAAGGGGGAAGAACCTCCCAGAGATGTCATCATAAGGATGCTACGCTTTCAAGAAAAGGAAGAAATACTAGCTGCAGCAAGGAAGAACCCAACATTTAAGTATCAGGGCAATGTTATTCAGTTCTTCCAGGATTTATGCTTGAGGACACTACACAGAAGAAGCTCTCTTCGGCCTTTATCTTCTTTACTAAGGAAAAATCAGGTCCCATATAGATGGGGGTTTCCTTTTGCCCTCCACATAACGTGGGAGAACAAGTCATTCTTCATTAAAGAACCGTGGGAGATTCCAGAAGTATGTCGTAAGCTAAAGATGGAGCCTCCGGATCTCTCACAACAGGGAGGTCCCTCAGATCAACTCAGTCAGGGGAATAAAACCCGACAGAAGCAATGGACCAGGATACCAGAAAAGAAACGGAAAACTTGAGGAGTTTGCATCACATCAACAAAAGTTGAAGAAGAAAGACACATGTCCCTTATTTGGGTATACCCCCTTTTAGAGGGGAGGAACTCTATGTGATTACCCGAAGGTTATTAAAGAAAGGGACGATGGATAGATAAGTATACCAAAGCTGTATTCACTTTATGTTTCCTTTTTTCTTTCTTGTTCTCTAAGGAAATAAGGGTTGGAAAGTTTAATGTCTTGTAGGAGATGGTTGGGGGGATATGTTGATCACCATGTGGGCCCTTGAACATTGGGCCATACTTGTAAGTTATGACACTATGTTAGTTAGTTAAAATACAATGTAACTGTTAATACCAGACAAAGTCTGTCTTCCAGTGAGGAAAAAGTAGGGTTATTTTATCACAATTAGTTGCTGATCCACTGACTATACTGTAAAGGAAAAAATGTAAATGACCTCTTACTGTTTTATTTGTTTTGGTACATTCTAATTACATACCTTGCCACAATAACTATTTATGAATGTAACTGCACTTAGGTACAATATGTGGGGGAGTCCTAAAAGGACCAAAACAGATTATGTTTTTGAAAATGTTTTTTATTGTTATTTAATGTGTTTTTTTTTATATCAGGTGTTTCCTAGTAAGTATAGGATGGCAGAAAAGGAGAGAAGACAAGGTGAGAGGGTGATTCGGGTGTCTGGGGGCAAGGAAGTAGGAGGGGGGCCTCAGGGCGGTGAGAGCTTAGTTGAAGTGATAACTATATGGGACATTCTGAAAGGTATTGGGAGAAATGGCAATGTCACATAATTTAAAATTGATTTCTCATAATGTTAGGGGACTTAATACAGATAATAAGAGACGCACGGCCATGACGCACTACCTGAAACTAAAAGCAAACATTATTTTCCTTCAGGAAACACACTTCATTTCCCAGACAATACCAAAATATTGGTCGCACCAATTTCCACATCACTTCCACTCCACGACGGACGCAAAAAAAAGGGGGGTGACGATATTATTACATAAGTCATTAGACTTTATCCTGGACGATGTAACTAGAGATAAGGAGGGCAGGTTTGTAATTGTTCGGGGCACAATTCAGAATATCAAAATCACATTATGTAATGTTTACGCTCCTAATGAGACACAGAATACCTTTTTTCGGCAAATATCACATCATCTTACCCAGTGGTCACAAGATAGAGTTATTTTAGCAGGGGATTTTAATGTATCTATGTCCTCTTTCTCAGGGGGGGGGACCCAAAGGGATGACGAGTAAACAACACAGGCACAATGCCATTATTAAGTCCATTAGAGAATCACTAGGAGCACATAACCTTATAGACTCTTGGACGGCAGTAGGTAATTCCAAACATGACTATACATACTACTCGCCGGCACACCAATCGTACTCAACATTAGACTATATACGTGAGTCAAATCATGACTCCTAACTTGATTGCATCAAGCACACAGCCGTGTGTTTGGTCAGACCACTCCTTAGTGACTCTGGAGCTATCGGGTATAATAAACTTCACACGACAAAGGTCGTGGACATATAATGCAACACTCCTTAGGAATCCAGAGATACATGAGAGAGTAACCAAAGCACTGAGGGAATACTGGCAGATAAACGAGGGGTCCACAAGCAACCCTCTGATGATATGGGCGGCACACAAGCCCTTTATGAGAGGCCTACTCATTAAAGAGAAGTCGATGTTGTTGAAAAAGTCATCACAATTAGTTAATGCCCTCCAGGGGGAGGTTGAGACACTTGAGAGAGAGCATAGACGTACCTTATCAACTAAGATATATAAGACCCTCCAGTCCAAAAGACAGGAATTATCTAAAATCCTAAATGAATTCTCTATCCGAGCGGCTTTGAAATTGAGGGCGCACTATTATGTATATGCGAATAAGCCTGACAAATATTTGGCGTTTAAATTAAGGGAGAGAACTAAATTTTTTGCTATACCTTCAATTCAGAAACCAAACAGTGCTCCCACCTCTAACCCTCAGGAGATAACTGAAACTTTTGCCCAATTTTATGAGGATTTGTATGATGGGAAAAAGGTGGCTTCGGGGGACCTTACGATACAAATTGACAATTTTTTAAGACAGGCTGACTTACAGGTAATCCAGGACTCTGACCTTACACAACTTAACGCGAAAATTACGGCTATAGAAATACTGACGGTTATCAAAGACTTGAAGACAGGGAAAGCAGCGGGCCCCGATAGTCTAACAGGGGAATACTACAAATTGTTCGGGAAGGATTTGGTAGGCCACCTACTTACATTCTGCAATGAAATCCTGGCAGGGGGGGAGCTCCCTAAAGAAATGCTACAAGCTAAGATTGTGGTAATACCTAAGGTGGGAAATAATTCGAAACTTTGCCAAAATTATAGGCCTATTTCGCTGATAAATACAGATCTTAAAATTTTTACAAAAATTATGGCGAATAGATTGAAATTGATTCTTCCCTCCCTGGTGCATCAGGACCAGGTGGGATTTATCAAAGAGCGGGAAGCCCCAGATAATGTGCGGAGAATAGTGACCCTAATAGACTACTTAGCGAAAACCGAGACGCCAGCATTACTACTATCACTCGACGCGGAAAAGGCGTTTGATAGGGTGGACTGGAACTATATGTTTAAAGTGCTAGATAAAATGGGATTTCGGGGGGCCTTTATAAAAGCCTTAACAGCTATATATTCAAATCCAACGGTGGTGGTGGGTGCCGCAGGTTATACATCGAGGTCCATAGATATCTTGAATGGGACTCGTCAGGGGTGCCCGCTATCACCGCTCTTATTTGCCATTTGCATCGAACCGTTGGCAGCGGTCATTAGACAATCAAGAGAGATATCGGGTGTACAATTGGCGGGGGGAGACTATAAGATGACGTTGTTCGCCAACGATGTCTTGTTGACGCTGACCAAGCCCCTTACCTCTTTACCTAACCTATATGACATTCTGGGGAAATTTTCAGAGATTTCAGGATATAAGGTTAACATAGACAAATGCGAGGCCCTTCCGATCACCCTTCCCCCTCATACCAAAAAAACGATGGAATTGAATTTTAACATCTCATGGGCAAAGGTTCATATTACTTATCTAGAGGTGAAATTGAACGGGAATTTCTCAGATTTATACCAATTAAACTATGTCCCTCTCTATAAAACTATTAGGAAAGACCTCAGTAATTGGAAAAAGGGCAGGTTCTCATGGTACGGGAGACTGTCGGCTTTAAAAATGAATGTGCTACCTAGAATCATGTACCTCTTTAGAGCGGTACCGATTGCGGTACCCTTGACAGACCTGCGGGCCTTACAAGTAGATCTACTCCGCTTTTTAAGAGGAGATGGGAAAGCAAGAATAGCAGCACAAGTGTTAAAGCAGCATAGAAAGGTCGGGGGGGTAGGAGTCCCGAATCTAGTAGACTACTACTATGCCTCTAGGTTAGCACAAACTACCATTTTAGAGAAAAATCTGAAGGAAGTCATTTGGCCACGAATAGAGGCTGATATAGCTGGATGTGAAAACCAGGCAGATATTTTGTGGGATCCCACTTTGAAAGCAAAAACGCTGACGTATAGATCCCCTGTAACATGTGAGACAATACACTTGTGGGACAAGTTTACTAAAACACTGAGACTGTACTCTACTCAAACCTTATTGATGCCAATGAAATTCTTAATGCCCCGGGAACTGAGGAAATCTGTGGGGAAATGGGAAAATAAGGGATTGTATAGGGTGGCAGACTTTCTAGATGGAAATACAATACTTACATTTAATCAGATCAAAGATAAGGTCCAACCATATGTGGTACACTGGTTCCTCTACTTACAGATCTCGTCGGTTATCACTAAATACCTGACTAACAACACTAGCCGGTCCCCGACCATGTTGGAAAAGATTTGCAAAAACCCCTCTAGAGGAAAGCATCTGATATCACAATTATATATATTGCTTCAGGAGATGGGAACTGCCTCTAAGTCTTCCCTGATGGGAAGATGGGAGACAGATATAGGGGAGACTAGGGAGAAGGGAAAATGGGATGATATCCTATCTGAGGTGGGTAGGGGAATGCTAAGTGCAGATATGAGAGAAAACTGCTTGAAAGTAGCTTTCAGATGGTATCTTACTCCTGAGCGGACAGCACACATGACTTCAGATAGGACAGGGACCTGTTACAGAGGTTGTAAGGAGAGAGGGACATATAAGCATATGTGGCGGGACTGTCCGAAAGTACAACCACTGTGGGTGCGGCTCTCGGAGTTACTCAGCAACATTCTAGATGAAAACATTTCACTGACGATAACTCAGGCACTACTAAACTAAAGAAATAAAGCGTTTAACTCAGCGATTAATACTTTCATTAAGACTCTCTGTACATGCTTACGGATATGCATAGCCAGACATTGGAAGGTGGGAGCGCCTAGTTGGGGGGAGGTAGTAGATAAAATTAAAGACACCTACACAATGTCAGAACTAGCAGCATGGTCTCAGGGATCTAATGAGCAGTTTCAAAAAATATGGTTTTACTGGATCTTGAGAAAGGATAGCTTCTTATAGATTTGCTGTCAGGATCAGATGTGAGAGGATAGAAGCTGAGGAGGATGGGAGAGGGAAATAATAGAGAACCCCGGACACCTGACACCCACACCTAAATACTTATGCAAAGACAATGTATTTAGCTAGCTGTTGATATAAGAGTATTGATTTTGCCAGGATTTAGCTATGAGGAGGGGAGGGATTTTGTGGGAGTTATTAATGTTTTGAATACAATGTTTGAAGTTATGTTATTGGACTTGCAGGGATGAGATGGGGCAGAATCTTTATACATTGGACTATGGGAAATACAAAAAGAGACTTTTATGACATGTACCCGGGTTATGATTGTATGACTTTGTCCATCTCTAATCACATGATTTGTTCTGTATTATGTCCAATGGAAAATTAATAAAAATTTATTTCAATTAAAATAAACCCTAAGATAGCTAAAATATAACTAATAGTTACATTGTAGCTAGCTTAGGATTTATTTTTATTTTACAGGCAACTTTGTTTTTATTTTAACTAGGTAGAATAGTTATTAAATAGTTATTAACTATTTAATAATTTCCTAGTTAAAATAAATACAAATATACCTGTAAAATAAATCCAAACCTAAGTAAGAATTACACCTAACACTACACTATACTTAAATGAATTACCTAACAATTACAATTATTTACAATTAAATTAAATAAATTAAATTATGAAAAAACCCCACTAAATTACAGAAAATAATAAAATAATTACAAGTTTTTTAAACTAATTACACCTAATCTAATCCTCCTAATAAAATAAAAAAAAGCCCCCCAAAATAATAAAAATCCCTACCCTATGCTAAATTACAAATAGCCCTTAAAAGGCCTTTTTGCGGGGCATTGCCCCAAAGTAATCAGCTCTTTTGGCTGTAAAAAAAAGACAATACCACCCCAACATTACAACCCACCACCCACACACCAAACCCTACTCTAAAACCCACCCAATCCCCCCCTTAATAAAACCTAACACTACCCCCTTGAAGATCACCCTACCTTGAGACGTCTTCACCCAACCGGGCAGAAGTGGTCCTCCAGACGGTCCAAAGTCTTCATCCTATCCGGGCAGAAGAGGTCCTCCAGACGGGCAGAAGTCTTCATCCAGGCGGCATCTTCTATCTTCATCCATCCGGAGCGGAGCGGGTACATCTTTAATAAATCTTGATAAAGGCCCCTGGCGGCTGAAACGCGTAGATTTGCCGATTGCTCCTGTGCACCAGAGTAATAATACTATTGTAAGCAACAGATTGGATACGTAAGTAGATAGGACAGGTACATCGGGCAGCTATTAAAACTTTGTTTGAGCTTGCTCCATATGTGTAATCCCTGTCCCAGGACCTACTCATACTAATCCATCTGTTAATCAATATCCTGTTTGGAACTTCGGTTCTTTACCATACCCTGTGGGATTATCAAAGAGTCACTTACACCGGAACACCTTTTGCACCGGAACACCTTTGCACTACAGCCCGGAACTGTCTGTGTACATACGGGGATCACAGTATCCTCTACCGCTTGCAGAGAACGCTGCACTAACTCTCAACGCTGAGGAAAGGAGGACACAATTTATCCGGAGTTTCTGGATACAAGTTTGCACAAAACAACCACTCTCTGGACAATGTTGCGATATTAACAGGAAGATACAGGTTTTAGAATTCTTATGTATCTCTTTTCTGTTATGTGTTCTAGATGAGATCATTTGTTCGTACAACTTTTTTACATTGATATTTCTCATTGTGCTTATTGTGTTTGTTTTTAGATGCCGGCATCATTATTTTTTATCTAATGTTACCTATGTAATAAACATTATTTAAATTTAAATTTAACTCTTTCTATTCAATTACCTGCTATTTTTTATATCGGAATAGTTTATTGCTATTGGCCTATTAAATTCACATTTATTATAAATATTCACTAGTGTACACACACATATATATTTAATATCAGAGCCAATGCACTTTATACATTATACCTCTTAGCTCTCCTTTGTTGAGCACCATCCCAGATCACTTTTTTTCTGCGGGTACATCTTTAAGACATCCGACGCGGAGCATCCTCTTCGTTCGACGGCGACTGGAACAATTACGGGTCCTTTAAATGACGTCATCCAAGATGGCGTCCCTTCAATTCCGATTGGCTGATAGAATTCTATCAGCCAATCGGAATTAAGGTAGAAAAAAATCCTATTGGCTGATCCAATCAGCCAATAGGATTGAAGTTCAATCCTATTGGCTGATTAGACCAGCCAAAAGGATTGAGCTCGCATACTATTGGCTGATTGGAACAGCCAATAGAATGCAAGCTCAATCCTATTGGCTGATTGGATCAGCCAATAGGATTTTTTCTACCTTAATTCTGATTGGCTGATAGAATTCTATCAGCCAAACGGAATTGAAGGGACGCCATCTTGGATGACGTCATTTAAATGACCCGTCATTGTTCCAGTTGCCGTTGAACGAAGAGGATGCTCCGCGTTGGATGTCTTGAAGATGGACCCGCTCTGCTCCGGATGGATGAAGATAGAAGATGCCGCCTGGAGGAAGACTTCTGCCCGTCTGGAGGACCTCTTCTGCCCGGATAGGATGAAGACTTTGGACCGTCTGGAGGACCACTTCTGCCCAGTTGGGTGAAGATGTATCAAGGTAGGGTGATCTTCAAGGGGGTAGTGTTAGGTTTTATTAAGGGGGGATTGGGTGGGTTTTAGAGTAGGGTTGGGTGTGTGGGTGGTGGGTTGTAATGTTGGGGGGGGTATTGTCTTTTTTTTACAGGTAAAATAGCTGATTACTTTGGGACAATGCCCCGCAAAAAGCCCTTTTAAGGGCTATTTGTAATTTAGTATAGGGTAGGGTTTTTTATTTTGGGGGCTTTTTATTTTATTAGGGGGATTAGATTAGGTGTAATTAATTTAAAAAACTTGTAATTATTTTCTTATTTTCTGCAATTTAGTGTTTTGTTTTTTCCGTAATTTAGGAATATTTAATTTAATTGTTGTAATTAATTGTAGTTAATTTAGGTAATTTATTTAATTATAGTGTAGTGTTAGGTATAATTGTAACTTAGGTTAGGATTTATTTTACAGGTATATTTGTATTTATTTTAACTAGGAAGTTATTAAATTATTATTATTATTATTATTATTATCAGGTATTTGTAGAGCGCCAACAGATTCCGCAGCGCTGTAAACATAGTCGGTGTATAGGATTGCTTTTGTAGGGGTCAAGTGGGTAGTTATTAAATAGTTATTAAATAACTGAGGACCTCTTCTGCCCGGATAGGATGAAGACTTCGGACCATCTGGAGGAACACTTCGGCCCGGTTGGGTGAAGACGTCTCAAGGTAGGGTGATCTTCAAGGGGGTAGGTGTTAGGTTTTATTCATAACATAACATAATAAGTGGGTAGTTATTAAATAGCTAGTTATTAAATAGTTAATAACTAGTTAAAATAAATACAAAGTTGCCTGTAAAATAAAAATAAACCCTAAGCTAGCTACAATGTAATTATTAGCTATATTGTAGCTATTTTAGGGTTTATTTTATAGGTAAATATTTAGTTTTAAATAGGAATCATTTATTTAATTGTAGTAATTTTATTTTGATTTATTTAAATAATATTTAAGTTAGGGGGGTGTTAGGGTTAGGGTTAGACTTAGATTTTGGGGTTAATAAATTTAATATAGTGGCGGCGACATTGGGGTCGGCAGATTAGGGGTTAATAAATGTAGGTAGGTGTCGGCGATGTTAGGGACGGAAGATTAGGGGTTAATAATATTTAACTAGTGTTTGCGAGGCAGGAGTGTGGTGGTTTAGGGATTAATACATTTATTGAAGTGGCGGCGATGTCCGGTTAGGCAGATTAGGGGTTAAAATTTTTAATATAGTGTTTGCGATGTGAGGGGGCCTCGGTTAGGGGTTAAAAAGTAGTTTATGGGTGTTAGTGTACTTTTTAGCACTTTAGTTAAGAGTTTTATGTTACAGAGTTAGCCCATAAAACTCTTAACTACTGACTTTTAAATGCGGTAGGAGTCTTGACAGGAGAGGCTGTACCGCTCACTTGTTCCAAGACTCGTAATACCGGCGTTATGCAAGTCCCATTGAAAAGATAGGATAAGCAATTTACGTAAGTGGATTAGCGGTATGCTCAAGTTGTGGAAGTGAGCGGTACACCTGTACCTGCCAGACTCTCAATGCTGCTTTTTAAGGCTAACGCAAGACTCATAATCTAGGTGTCAGGGAATGTAAAAGCTAATTTTCACAGTTAAAGGGACATTAAATACTGATAGTAAACAACTTTGCAGTATTCTTTCATTCGGTCCTCTGATTGGCCTTTTTCCAAACCATGACAAGGCTAATCAGAGGGCCTAAATGCATTACCACAGAGCACCTTTGGTCACGACCATTGTGACAATCACAGAAGCCGGTTGTCGAAGATTTGGTACACAAATTTCTCACACACAGCATGTCCCAACTTCACATAGCTGAAGTCTTGGAACATACATGGATCAACTCAGATCACAAGCATTCCTCTGTAAGGGCAAGCAACCATAGCATCTTGTGGAGGATTGTGTTATGTGTAAGAATATTATATCCTTAACTGCAGGACCACTCAGTCTCACACCAAACCTTTAGGTTCATTAGATGTAATCAAGAACCTAGTTTTTGCTCATAGATCTGAGGGTCACTGCTGCATGGATGCAGAGTGAAAGAAATAAGATTCAAAGGTATATTATCCCGATTGCAATACCAGGTTGCAATATGCAGATAATTACAGAGATAGCAGATAAATAGAAAGATAAGGACAAGATTAAGAATGAGTAGGTAAATGTCAGCCTCAAGAAACACAGGTTGCAACCAGGAGGTGTTTCTTTAATATAGTAAGCAGGAGAGCTCTATAACAGTTAATGATGTTTTTTAGGCAACAGGCAGTCCTTAGTTAGTCTATAACGTTGTTAGTATTCATATAAACAGCAGACAGTCTTTTCACAGACAATAGTATGATTATTTGATAATGCACATAGAATAGTTAAGCACAGTTCATCAAGCTGAATCGTTAGATGTTACAGGCAATCAGATAGTAAACGGTAGCGGCATTTGCATAAGCGTCACACTTTAAAACAAGCAGGATAGTCCTTCAAAGTAGTAAGTGAATTAAGGTATAATACGTTACCAACTTCAGAGAGTAAGGAATAGTAACGGTTACCGCAGCTTCAAGGTGAGTTGCTGTTAAGCACAGGAGTTGTTTGTTAGCACCCAGAGTGAGAGAGGATCCGGAGACTTGCGATGACGTCAGACGCCGATTCACGGCTTCAATGTAGAAGCCGGATGAAACTGAATTAACAAGTAAGAGATACTTTAGAGATTCCGGACAAAACAGAGAGACCTGGTATATGACGATCCAAAGTTGGAAAGCACACAGCAGCTGTAGTTGTTAGGAGTAAATTCCTTGGTTAGGAATATCAGCAAGGTGTCTTCGTTGTTGCTCAGCATATAGCTAAGTGAGTACAAATTACCAAGCATAGGTAGACAGGAGGAGGAGCCTTAAATAGGGATGTCAATACCTGAACATCCTGATTTAAAGGGACAGGAACATAACAGGTTGGATCCACACCAATTCCCCTCCTTTCAGTTTTGGTCTAGCCCATTCACCCCCCGGTCCTCAGCGGAAGTGACTTGCAGCGGCTCCGCTCTCTCTCTAACATAACAGGACGCCCCCCTAAAAAGAGCCGCTCCGCGGATCGAGGCTTAGGTCTGTCCGGATGTCTCCGATGAAAAATTGAAAGAAGACGAGGTGTTGACAAATTAGAATACGGTTCCCAGGAGTCCTCATCAGCCCCAAAACCTTTCCATCGTACCAGGTACTGAAGTTGATTGCGATATAAGCGAGAGTCCAAAATAGAATCCACCTCATACTCAACATCATCCACAACTGGAGGGTTAGTCAACGAAGGATGAGGGGGATCTCTTATCGGAGTGAAAGGTTTCAGGAGGGACACATGGAATGTAGGATGTATCCTGAGAGAAGGAGGCAGCTGAAGAGTCACAGCATTTGGTTTGACAACCTTAACTATGTCATAAGGACCTATGAAAAGACTTCCAAGCTTTTTACTTGGAATACAAAGTTTCAGGTGTCTAGTACTGAGCCAAACCTTATCCCCAGGTTTATAAAGAGGGGGTTTTGAGCGCCTTAAATCATAATGGTGTTTCTGTGAAGCTTGAGCTTCTTGCAAGGTTGTTTTGAGAACAGAGAAGCCCTCAGCAATAGTATTAACAGTCTGATCAACAGTAGGTAGCAAGGAATCAGTTCTGTGGAAAAGATGATATGAAGGGTGAAAACCATAATTAATATAGAATGGCGAAGTCTTTGTGGATGCGTTGGTCATGTTATTATGTGCGAATTCTGCAGTAGGCAGCAGAGCAAACCAGTTATCCTGTTGGTTAGTACAATAGCATCTCAAATATTGTTCAAGGGACTGGTTAGTCCTTTCGCATTGACCATTAGTCTGGGGATGATAAGCAGTACTTAATCTCCTAGTAATCTTGAGGATAGAACATAACTGAGTCCAGAACTTAGAGGTGAATTGAGATCCTCTATCAGACGTGATAGAGTCGGGTAGTCCATGTAACTTTACAACATGATTTAGAAACAGTAAGGCTGTTTCGGAGGCAGTTGGCAAACCGATATGTGGAATAAAATGAGCCATTTTAGAAAACAGATCAACAATGACTAGGATTGTATTATGGTTAGAGGATGGGGGTAGTTCCACTATATAGTCCATTGCTATGTCCTTCCAGGGTCTATCGGGAACTGGTAACGAGAGAAGGAGACCATAAGGGCGAGTTCTAGTATGTTTGCAAGTAGCACAGACAGAGCAGGACCGGATATAAGACAAGACAGAACTTTTCATATTGGGCCACCAATAGTCTCTTTGAAGTATGCGTAGTGTTTTATGAAGTCCGGGATGTCCTGATAAAAGAGAATCATGTGCACAATGCATTAATTCATTACGTAGAGGTTCTGGTATGTATATCTGGTTTCCATGGTAATACAGATTGCTACGGTGTTTTTGTAGATCTGCTAATGGGAGTGTTGGGTCTGCTCCCTGATATTCTTTTATAGAGGTTTCAGTGATTGAAGTTAATCCAATGAATTTATTTTGTGGAATGATAGAATCTGGAGGTATATAATGTTGAGGTTTTGGATCTTTCCTTGAAAGAGCATCTGCTTTTGTATTTTTGGAACCCGGGCGGTAAGTGATGGTAAAATCAAATCTTGAAAAGAAGAGGCTCCATCTAACTTGTCTAGAAGTTAACATTTTGCTGGTTTTTAAATATTCAAGGTTTCTATGATCCGTAAGTATAAGAATAGTATGTTTAGTACCCTCAAGGAGGTGCCTCCAAAACTCTAGTGCTGATTTTATTGCGAGAAGCTCTTTTTCACCAATAGCATAATTTAGCTCGGCTGAGCTCATTACCCTAGAGTAATATGATATTGGATGCAGTGCTTCCTTGGGTGAAACTCTTTGTGAGAGTACAGCTCCAAGAATGTATTCAGAAGCATCGACCTCAAGCGTGTACTGCAAACTGGGATCTGGGAATTTGAGTATCGGTGCTGTTACAAACCTCTCCTTTAAAACATTAAAGGCGTTCTCAGCATGAATATTCCAAGAGAAACCAGGTTTTTTCTGAGTTAATTTAGTCAAGGGTCTAGCAATCTCAGAAAAGCCCTTGATAAACTTCCTGTAAAAGTTTGCAAACCCAAGGAATCTCTGGACATCTTTTTTTGTACTGGGGGTGCTCCAGTTAGTAATAGCTTCCACTTTGTTTGCTTCCATGGCGATACCAGAAGGGGAAACATGGTATCCTAAGAAGGAAATAGTAGTGGTATTAAAAATGCATTTCTCTAACTTAGCATAGAGATGGTGTGTACGGAGTCTGGACAAAACAAGCTTGACATGGGTGTGATGGTTTGTTATATTGTCAGAATAGATCAAAATGTCATCTAAATAAATGACCATACAGACATCAAGTAAGTCATGAAATACGTCATTTATAAAACACTGGAACGTTGCAGGAGCGTTGCACAGACCGAAAGGCATTACTGTATATTCATACAGTCCATAACGTGTGCGAAAAGCTGTTAGCCACTCATCCCCCTTCCTCATTCTTATCAAATTATAAGCTCCTCTAAGATCTAATTTTGTGTAAATTTTAGCTCCTTGCAACCGTTCTATAAGTTCAGGGATGAGTGGGAGTGGGTACCTGTTTTTCTTGGTACATTTGTTAAGTTGCCTGTAGTCGATAATAGGACGAAGTGATCCGTCCTTGTTTTTAACAAAAAACATTGCAGCACCCGCTGGAGAGGTGGAAGGTCTTATAAATCCCTTCTTAAGGTTATCCTCTAAATACTGTTTCAAGTGAACCAATTCAGGTTGTGACATAGGGTATGTATGACCAAAAGGAATAGAACTGCCCGGTAGTAAGTCTATCGGACAGTCATAAGACCTATGGGGGGGTAGGTTCTGAGCTTCTACTTTGTCAAACACATCGGAATATTCTTGATAAAACTTCCATACAGTAAGTGGAATTAAAACTCACAACACCTTGCTTCCAAGATATATCAGGATCATGCTTTATCAACCAATTGATACCAAAAATTAACGGGTATAAACTAGAAGGCAAAACGTCAAATGTACACGTCTCAGTATGGCCTGTCTGTGTGGTAACTTGCAAGGGGGTAGTGTGATGCGTGATAGGCCCTGTATTCATAAAAAATCCATCAACCAATCTTATGGGTTGTGCACTATCTTTTTTTATTGTGGGTATTTTATGTTTTGTAACAAATGCTTGGTCAATGAAATTCCCAGATGCGCCAGAGTCAATAACAGCCTGGGTCTTTGTCTTCTGTAGACGCCACTGCAAGAAAACAGAAATTGGTAAATGAGTGGTAAGAGCAGACAGTTTGTTAAGGCAATTTTGGTGCTGAAGATTCTTACCCCTCTTCTGTCTGATAAGAGCAGGACAGTCTCTAACGCCATGGTCCTTTGCTGCGCAATATAAACACAAGTTATGTAGCTTCCTTCTGGCTTTTTCCTCTGGTTTTAGAGGACCCCTCATAACAGCAACTTCCATAGGTTCGTCATTTGATTTAGATGGCGCAGGGACCACAGGATGGTATACCGGAATTTTCTTGACAATAGGATCAGATACTGCCCTTTCAGATCTACGTTCTCTTATCCTTCTATCAATAGTGATACATAAGGTCATGAGATTCTCCAAATCCACAGGAACTGCACCACGGGCTAATTCATCTTTTAATGTTTCAGAAAGACCTGTTCTGAACTGATTTCTGAGAGCAGGTTCATTCCATTCGGTGTCTGGTGCCCATCTTTTAAAATCCATAATATATTCTTCTACTGCTCTTTTACCTTGTCGTAGGCTCCTAAGGGCAGTCTCAGCAGTATTCTGCTTATGATGGTCTTCATATAATAGAGACATGGCAGAGAAAAAGGCATCTAAGGAGTCTAATATGGGGTCATTGTTCTCATAGAAGGCGTTTGCCCAGGATTTAGCCTCTCCTCTTAGGTATGAAATGACCGTTAGAACTTTGACCTGATCAGATGTATAGGTTCGGGGTTTTAAAGAAAAGTACAGAGTGCAGGAGTTTTTAAATTCTCTAAACTGAGTCCAGTCACCAAAGAATTTTTCAGGTGGGGATACAATTGGTTCAGGTGTTAATTCAATAGGAGCAGGTTTATTAGATAAGTGCTCATTAATGAACTTCCTAATGTGATCATTTTCAATTTTAATTTCTCTGAGGCCTTGTAGCATATGGTCCATGCTTTGTGCAAGGGAACCCACACGGTTTGTAAGTTCAGTGATATCCATGCTGTAGGATATATATAGAGGCTTGGTAATATGTTATGTGTAAGAATATTATATCCTTAACTGCAGGACCACTCAGTCTCACACCAAACCTTTAGGTTCATTAGATGTAATCAAGAACCTAGTTTTTGCTCATAGATCTGAGGGTCACTGCTGCATGGATGCAGAGTGAAAGAAATAAGATTCAAAGGTATATTATCCCGATTGCAATACCAGGTTGCAATATGCAGATAATTACAGAGATAGCAGATAAATAGAAAGATAAGGACAAGATTAAGAATGAGTAGGTAAATGTCAGCCTCAAGAAACACAGGTTGCAACCAGGAGGTGTTTCTTTAATATAGTAAGCAGGAGAGCTCTATAACAGTTAATGATGTTTTTTAGGCAACAGGCAGTCCTTAGTTAGTCTATAACGTTGTTAGTATTCATATAAACAGCAGACAGTCTTTTCACAGACAATAGTATGATTATTTGATAATGCACATAGAATAGTTAAGCACAGTTCATCAAGCTGAATCGTTAGATGTTACAGGCAATCAGATAGTAAACGGTAGCGGCATTTGCATAAGCGTCACACTTTAAAACAAGCAGGATAGTCCTTCAAAGTAGTAAGTGAATTAAGGTATAATAC
Organism: Bombina bombina; assembly: GCF_027579735.1. Classification (NCBI taxonomy): domain Eukaryota; kingdom Metazoa; phylum Chordata; class Amphibia; order Anura; family Bombinatoridae; genus Bombina; species Bombina bombina. Next base: position 389,143,373 of record NC_069503.1, on the reverse strand, counting down.
GTTACCAACTTCAGAGAGTAAGGAATAGTAACGGTTACCGCAGCTTCAAGGTGAGTTGCTGTTAAGCACAGGAGTTGTTTGTTAGCACCCAGAGTGAGAGAGGATCCGGAGACTTGCGATGACGTCAGACGCCGATTCACGGCTTCAATGTAGAAGCCGGATGAAACTGAATTAACAAGTAAGAGATACTTTAGAGATTCCGGACAAAACAGAGAGACCTGGTATATGACGATCCAAAGTTGGAAAGCACACAGCAGCTGTAGTTGTTAGGAGTAAATTCCTTGGTTAGGAATATCAGCAAGGTGTCTTCGTTGTTGCTCAGCATATAGCTAAGTGAGTACAAATTACCAAGCATAGGTAGACAGGAGGAGGGGCCTTAAATAGGGATGTCAATACCTGAACATCCTGATTTAAAGGGACAGGAACATAACAGATTGTTTTATGAGTACAGCTTTGAAGGAACTGTGAGTACAGAGCCACTCAAGTCTGTGATTGGGAAGAAACTCCAGCTCAAAAATCAGTATCTGCATTTCTCCTGAAAGCTGACACAGAACATTGTTTTCACTTATTACTCAGAGCATGCATGCTTGTATATTCTTTCTGTTTCAAATTTAGGCACCATATATATATATATATATATATATATATATTGAACCGGTCTTTTTTTTTTCTCTCTTACCAGGGCTCTGTAATATATATGTTTATTTGTAACACTGCAGTATAATCCCCATATATGGTCAGATCTTCCGCAGCTGCCCTTCCACTGTTTGTGTGCAACACTTACAAGCTTGAATAAACAACTTTTTGCTTCATATTCCCAGATTCCTTGCTTTTTTTGTTCTTTTAATCCCCAGATATATTGATATATAGGGGTCTATTGGCACCACCAGCCTTACGAAGGTGCACAAAACCCCCTGTTTTTTATCTATAGTAGCAATATTGCATCAGAACTTTACTTGTGAGTAATGCAGAACTGTAATCAAATAAAGTTATGAAACTGGTCTGATCAATATAATATGTAATAAGTTTTATTTTATAATTGTAGGATGCAAATCTTCCATATGACACAGGTTACAAAAGCATCCAACATCAGTAGGAGGAAGGGGTAGATTGATAATGCTTATAGAAGTCAGATACTTTTTCTTCTTGAGTCTTTAAAATATTTAGGTTAAAAAATATTATTGTCACATTTTTCATATTATCACAATTTAAAATGTGATCCGTGTTTTAAGAATGTTTTCTTATCAAAAAGGTTAACAGAATAACAAAAAGTTTAAGATGTTTTCACTATCTAAAAGTATTCCTCTGTTGTTATTTTATCTCCTTTTTGTGATAGTTATCTAGACTGAATGATTCATGCAATCAGTAAAGGTTGTTGTTAACAGAGTATGTTTCGCGGGAATATAATTAAAATCCATAATAGTGCTTTGATCAAGATAGAGAGAAACAACGTGAAAATGGAAAAAACAACCTGGAGAACAACGGGTGTAAATCATAGTAACCAGTTCCAGATTTTAAGCATTGCTACAGCCTTGTAAGGTCACAATGTCCTTGAGAAGCAAGCAAAAGTTATGATTCAATGTTGCAAATAATGTGCAGCTGATTAAAGAACAATTATTGAATTCTAACCATGCCATGTATCACTGTGACATTTTTCATTAATCTTTTTTTCTAGCAGATGGATTATAAGAAAGAAAGATTCATCTGATGCAAGATAAAAAGGTTGATACGGAATTTAACATGAATACAAGCATGCCTCAATGGCAAATAAAAATGGCAATTAAAAAAGGGTCAATTCAATTAATCAGTTAATTACAATGAACAGTTACTGGGTGGATAATCTTGATATACCATAATCTTTCCCAGTCAATCTTTTGTATGGCTTCTTCTTTAAAGATGAAACTAATGGGGGGGGGGGGAATGTAATGTCACTAAGTCTTTTCGATATAAACCTTTTAAAGAATTCAAATTTGTTATAGTGTAGCTTGCAAATTATATTTCCACATCAATTATAATAGGTGTTTAAATACTATATACAATTGAAGTGAGTGGGTGTTTCTTTTTAACATGAGGTAGTACCATCTACTCTAAAATATTCTAATTTAAAAAAGTAAAATTTTCAAATTAAAAAAAAAACATGTAATTACCTAAATAATTCCTAATTTATTTATTTTTTTCAAACTGAGATCTAATCATATTAAAGAGGTAATATTGAATAACAAAAATGAGAAGCATTTCTTTTACTGGATAGACAGTTTGGATAGACAGTAAGATTAAGATTACTTTCCAATTATAAAGAAACAGCAAAATGGTACTGTACATAAATGATCTAACAGCTGTCTATGTTTATTAAATAGCTTTCAAATGATAAAGTAGATTATATATTGTAGTTTTAATTAAAGGGACATGAAACCCAAAAAATGTCTTTCATGATTCAGATAGAGAATACAATTGTAAACAAGTTACCAAATTACTGCTATTATTTAATTTGCTTCCTTCTCTTGTTATCATTTGCTGAAAGGTTTATCTAGGCAAGCTCAGGAGCAGCAGAGAACCTAGGTTCTACCTGTTAATTGGTGGCTGCATATATATATATATATATATATATATATATATATATTGATTGTGATTGGTTCACCCATGTGTTCAGTTAAAAAAACAGTTAATTGCTGCTCCTTCAACAAAGGATACCAAGAGAATGAAACAGATTAGATAATAGAAGTAAATTAGAAAGTTGTTTAAAATTGTATTCACTATCTGAATCATGAAAGCAAAACTTTGGGTTTCATGCACCTTTAACATCTTTACTGACATCAAACAATTTGACTCATCACTTGACAAAAGATACAATAGCTTTTTATAACATTCAAAGATTCAGATAGTGTTTTATTCAGTATAAGTCATATATAACTTTACTATTACAAATGTACCTGTCACATGACACAATCTCCAAGCATTTTTTCTTTTTCTTTGTGAATCAGTATTTTTTTTTCACATGACAAAATTGCACACTGTGCATCTATGTATGAATATGTGCAAAATTACATTAATCCAATGTTCTGCATCACACATTGGAAGAATTTATGAATTGTTCATTTGAATGTGCAAACAATAAATAAATACATTGTAATAACACTGAAACTAATTCTTAGATTCCCTAATATAAGACAGAAACATTTCTGTAAGTCAAAAGCTTTCAACATTGACCAAGTCAACCGTGAGTGGAGTCACAGCAGGAAGAGCAATGCTGACACAGTTTTCTTGCAACTATTTCATTGTGTATGGCAATCTAGCATGACAGGATTTCATCAACTTTATGCAGATAGCAAACATCTGAAAAGCAAGTCAAGAAGGAAAACATGTTGAAAAATAAAAAAATATATTTTCTTGTCAGTAACAATATAAATTATTAGTGTCATTATATACTTGCAGAAAAATGAGGACTGTACAATTTTTAAAAGCACAATAAATAATATAAATATTAATGGACCATTAAACACAGTAGAATTGCACAACAAATGCATAAGAATACAATGCAAAATTACTAGATTACGAGTTGTGCGTTAGGCTTAAAAAGCAGCGTTAAGAGGTCCTAACGCTGCTTTTTTTTGTTTGTTTGTTTGTTTAATAAAGTTTTATTGAGAAAAACAATCACAATACAATATGCCAAACATCGGACAAATATAAATGGGCATACATTCATCAATTGAATTTATCAGTCCTAATGAATTAACAAGTAGAGAAAAAACCTAGGAAGGGCTCCTTAAAACTTTAGAGACATAGAAATTTAGGCTGACCTCTTTAGCTCACGTCTGTTCAGTCACATTATCCAATCGAGGTAGCTCATCAAAAGAAAAGAAATTTAAATAACGTATCAAGAGTTCTCTCTACAAGAGCCAGCACAAAAACCATAAGTATGTCTACTTATTTAGAGGTGAAGATCTTCATATATAGGCATTTGCATCATACCATTTAAATAACAAACAACTTTAAACTCTAAACCATTCCAGCCGGGGGGGGGAGAGGGAGAGGGGAAGGGGATGGGGGGGAAAGAAAAGGGAGGGGGGTTGATCTGATTAGGGCATAAGATATCCTATACTTTTGTACTAAACTAATCTAGCAGGTGAATAATAAAGTGTTTGCCAATAAAACTGGATGTTGTGGAATAGTGGTAGACTGCCATTTTTGAAATGTGAGTATTCCTCCACTGCAAGGAGCTCAGATGTGTTATGTATCCATTCCTGTAAGGTGGGGGGGGGGGGCAGAAAGGGATTTCCACTTATGTGCGATGAGTAATCTAGCACTGTTGAGGCTATATTGCAGAAGTCTCCATTTAATTTTGCTCATCTTACTTGGCTTATGGCTAAGGAAAGCCGTAACGGGGGACAAGCTAAATTGTTCCCCCATAACAACTCTCAAGCGATTAGTGATATCTTCCCAGAAGGGAAGTAGTTTTGGGCAGTGCCACCAAATATGGGCCATTGTGCCAGGAGACCCACACCCCCTCCAGCAGGACGGGTTGGTATTGGGATAGATGCGTTTAAGCCTATCTGGGGTAAGATACCACCGGAATAGAATTTTGTGATTAATTTCAAGAATCCTGGAGGAGGAAGATTATTTAGAGGAGTGATAGCATATATTTCTCCATTGCTCTTTAGATATAGAGAGGCCCAAGTCAATTTGCCAATGCGAATCATATGAAGAGGGTGGTAATGTGAGTGCATTGTCTAATATTTTTTTTGCTATTGATATGGACCCCCTGGGCACCACCCCCTATGACAAAGGCGCTCAAAATTTGTTAGGTCTCTCAAGAGATCGTGTTTATAAGGAGAGGACCCTAATAAGTATGTCAACTGAGCATTTTTTTAACCATCTAGAGCAACCTCCGTAAGCTGTGACCTCAGTTTTAGTGTCCCTTCCTTAGTCAGACATGTAAATGGAATTGTCGGGCCAATATCCATAATACAAGGCTCAGTTGGTATTATTTCCCTGCTGAATTCTGCATTTATTGGGGCGGGTGTCATAGGAGAAATGAACGAGGAGATCCCCTTGGTCTTATCCCTTATCGTGTCCCATGTACGAAAAAAGTGAGAGTATAACAGTGATGTTCTAGCCAAAGTTGGTCTACATGTGTATTTAATCCAGCATAACGAGCCGATTGCAGGAGAGCTTAATAAGTAAGATTCGATAGAGGCCCAAGCCTTAGTGTATTTGCGTTCATGCCATTCCAAAACTCTTTGTAAAACCACAGCTTTATAGTACTGAGAAATTAATGGAACCCCTAACTCCCTCTACGCAGTGGTTTCATAATGCAGGGTTTGATATTTCCCCATATAAATGAATTAATCAGTGAGTGGACCTGGGTCAAATAAGTCATTGGCAAGTGTATCGGGGCAGCCTGGAGAACATATAATATTTGAGGGAGAGTAGTCATCTTAACCGACTGAATCCTGCCCCACCAGGAGAGAGGTTTATTTTGCCAAGTGTCAAATCTTTCTTAAGTCTATGTAAAATGGGCAAATAATTGTACTTAAATAATTTGCTTACCGAGGGTGCAAAGGTAACCCAGGTATTTAATTTTATCATGAAGTAGTCTATATTGGCAATGCTTCTTAAGGGCCTCAAATTCCCCTCTCTGCATATTGATATTGAGGATTTCGGATTTTTGAGCATTAATTAGAAAATTAGAGTGCCTACTAAATCTCTCAAATTCTCCTAGCAAGTGCGGCAAAGACGGGAAAGTGAGCAAGGTGAGAACGTCATCTGCATAGAGGGTAAGTTTATACGTGTTTTGTACCTAATTGAAGACCAGAAATTTTAGGGTTATTCCTTATATGTGACGCTACCTAATGCTGCTTTTTAACGCTCGCTGGTATTACGAGTCTTGCAGGTACAGGTGTACCGCTCACTTTTTTGGCCAGACTTGGAAATACCGCAAATCCATTTACGTAAATTGCGTATCCTCTTTTTTTCAATGGGACTTACATAGCGCTGGTATTACGAGTCTGCCAAAAAGTGAGAGGTACACCCTCTCCTGTCAAGACTGGTACCTCATTTTAAAGTCAGTAGTTAAGAGTTTTACACTACAACACAGTAACATAAAACTCTAAACTAAAGTGCTATAAAGTACACTAACACCCATAAACTACATATTAACCCCTAAACAGAGGCCCTCCCGCATCGCAAACACTAAAATAAAATATTATTTAACCCCTAATCTGCCAAACCGGACATCGCAAACACTATAATAAACATATTAACCCCTAAACCGCCGCACTCCCGCCTCGCAAACATTAGTTAAATATTATTAACGCCTAATCTGCTATCCCTAACATCGCCGACACCTACCTACATTTATTAACCCCTAATCTGCCGCCCCCAACGTAGCCGCCACTATACTAAAGTTATTAACACCTAAATCTAAGTCTAACCCTAACCCCCCCTAACTTAAATATAATTAAAATAAATCTAAATAAATATTCCTATCATTAACTAAATAATTCCTATTTAAAACTAAATACTTACCTATAAAATAAACCCTAAATTAGCTACAATATAACTAATAGTTACATTGTATCTAGCTAAGGTTTTATTTTGATTTTTTTTTTAACTAGGTAGAATAGTTACTAAATAGTTATTAACTATTTAATAACTACCTAGCTAAAATAAATACAAAGTTACCTGTAAAATAAAACCTAACTTAAGTTACAATTACACCTAACCCTACACTATAATTAAATGAATTCCCTAAATTAAATACAATTAAATACAATTAAATAAAATTATCTCAATCACTATCACTAAATTACAGAAAATAATAAACAAATTACAAGATTTTTAAACTAATTACACCTAATCTAATCCCCCATAAAAAATAAAAAAGCCCCCCCAAAATAAAAAAGCCCTACCCTACACTAAATTACAAATAGCACTTAAAAGGGCCTTTTGCGGGGAACAGCCCTAAAGTAATCAGCTCTTTTACCTGTAAAAAAAAATACAAATCCCCCCAACATTAAAACCCACCACCCACACAACTAACCCTACTCTAAAACCCACCCAATACCGCCTTAAAAAACCTAACACTAACCCCTTGAAGATCACCTTACCGGGAGAAGTCTTCATCCAACCAGGCCGAAGTCCTCAACGAAGCCGGGAGAAGTCTTCATCCAAGCCGGATGAAGTGGTCCTCCAGACGGGCAGAAGTCTTCATCCAGACGGCATCTTCTATCTTCATCCATCCGGCTGTATCAGCCAATAGGATTGATCTTCAATCCTATTGACTGATTGCATCAGCCAATAGGATTTTTTCTACCTTAATTCAGATTGGATTATAGAATTCTATCAGCCAGTCGGAATTGAAGGGACGCCATCTTGGATGACGACTGATAAAGACTTCTCCCGACTTCGTTGAGGACTTTGGCCCGGTTGGATGAAGACTTTTCCCTGTAAGGTAATCTTCAAGAGGTTAGTGTTAGGTTTTTTAAGGGGGTATTGGGTGGGTTTAAGAGTAGGGTTGGTTGTGTGGGTTTTAATGTTGGGGGGGATTTGTAATATTTTTTACAGGTAAAAGAGCTGATTACTTTGGGGGAATGCCCTGCAAAAGGCCCTTTTAAGGGATATTTGTAATTTAGTGTAGGTGTAACAACCTTCCTCTCTGTATAGGGTTAATCTTTTTGGCCTCCTTTTCAATTCACTTATCCTTTATAAGGAACGCCTTTTCCTAATACCTTTGCTTGGTATTAAGGATCTCACCTGGTTACTAGCCTTTCTACTCCTTCTAGGATTAGAACTACTTCTATAATCAAGTTGTCTCCTGAGGAACTCTCTCCTTATTTATTTGGCAGTATTTCCTGCTGAAATAATTACCTCTGGACTTCGATTTGGACATCTCTCTCTCTGACTCCATACCTCTGCTCCGGAGCAACAACTGACAGGCGGGTGACGTCACCGACGGCCGCTCCGATCACCTCCGCACACGCCACGCTACAGAATCTGGCTCCGGTTACTTCCCGCTGCTTGTTCAGCTCTGCAAAGCAAACACCTCACTCTCTGGCTTCTCTCAAGCCGTTAGCATATCCTTTGACCACGCTTGGTAAGCGAACCTATCACCATTGTAACTTAGAAATTCAAACACATTATTTGATTGCATTTATCTGACGTCTATTTGCTAAGTACTGTGAAAGTTATTCTACCTGCTTTACTTGATAACTTGTACCGGCTAATCGTTAACTACAGCATAACTAAGTCACATATGCTGTGTTAACTATAAGCTAAATAAAACATCCTAAGTTAAATTCATAATTACAGCAGTCATTGTTTTTATGAGACATTTGGGATAACACATTTATCTCTGATAGAGAAATGCTGACATATTTTATATGTTTTCTAAGGAAGATTGTTTGAATTGTTACAGAATACCAAGCCTAAAAAATAACAATATTAAGTGTGATGGATCCTGTGGAACTTTCAAACTATGTGGTAACCTTAGGCCAAAAGGTTGATCAATTAAATCAGGGTCTTAGAGATTTACAGATAGAAAACCAGACTTTAAAAAATATCATCAAAGAAGGCCTAACCCCAGCACACCAACACACTGATTCCTCCCCAGAACCACCTGTGAGTCCACCAGACAAGTTTAGTGGAGACAGGAAACAATTCAGACAATTTATCAATGCTTGCACATTATTTTTCACTTTAAAACCTAAAACTTTTTCTAATGATAAAATTAAGGTTTTAACAATGATATCTTATCTAAGAGGTGAACCCCGTGTCTGGGCAGATTCACTCTATGAACAAAATAATCCAATAATTAATTCTTTTGATAATTTTCTTAGTTCATTATCCTCTCTCTATGAAGATCCACACAGACAGAGTACAGCTGAACATAAACTCAGAGGTTTAAAACAGAATAAAAGGGCTGTGGAGGATTATATTTCAGAGTTTAAAATCTGGCAAATAGATTCTGGATGGAATCAGGTTTCCTTAAAGAGCCAATTTAGATTAGGTTTATCAGAACCTATTAAAGATGAATTTGCCAGATTAGAATTACCAGATGATTTAGAAGCTTTAATGCAGTTAAGTATAAAGATAGATCACAGACTTAGAGAGAGGAAACAGGAGAAGTTTTCCCATGACACCAATAACAGATATCATGACTCAAGAGCAACACTGCAGAATACAAAGGGTACAGAAGAACCTATGGATATAGGGACCATTAAAGGACCTTTAACTTCAGATGAAAAGATCAGACGTAGACTCAATTATTTATGCCTATATTGTGCATCAAAGGATCATGATGTCTCAAATTGCCCAGTACTTAAAAGAGTTAAAAAGGGTAAGAAAACAGACAATGAGTTAACCCTGAAATTAACTAACACTCGGGTAACAAACTGTCTTATTCCCGTCTCTTTACAGTGGGACCACCACCGCCTGTGCTCTGAAGCTGTAATCGATTCTGGGGCATATTCTTGCTATATAGATTCTGCACTTGTATTGTTGAATAAAATTCCACTTGTTAAAAAGCAAAAGCCTGTATTAGTGCGTCTCATTGACGGTAACCAACTAGAATCTGGGCCTATTACACACCAAACAGTACCCATTAAGGTTATATCACAAAACAACCATCATGAATATATTACATTCGATGTGTTGTCATCACCCATATTCCCACTTGTATTGGGGTTACAATGGTTAAAATTACATCAACCAACAATAGATTGGGAATCTAATAACATACAATTTACTTCCAGCTACTGTAAGACCACCTGTTTACCACATATACCCTTATTAACGATCACTGAAACTAAAATCCCGAAAGAGTATACAGATTTTGAATTAGTATTTTGTAAAAAAGAGGCTGAATCACTTCCACCCCATCGGCCATATGATTGCCCAATTGACTTAATTCCTGGATCTGACATACCATATGGGCACATATTCCCATTATCAGAATCTGAATTGTCACATTTAAAAACATACATAAATGACAATCTCCGAAAAGGGTTCATAAGACCTTCAACCTCTCCGGCAGGAGCAGGTATCTTTTTCGTTAGAAATAAAGACCATTCTCTACGTCCAATTGTGGACTACAGGGAATTAAATAAGAGAACTATAAAAAATCGCTACCCTCTACCCTTAATACCTGAATTGATTGAGAGGTTGCGAGGTGCAACTGTATTTACAAAACTTGACCTAAGGGGGGCGTATAACCTCATAAGAATTAGACCAGGTGATGAGTGGCTCACTGCCTTCAGAACCCGATATGGGTTATACGAATACACCGTTATGCCCTTTGGGCTTTGTAATGCCCCTGCCACGTTTCAAAGATACATAAATGACATTTTCAGGGATTTACTTGACATCTCCATGGTCATTTATCTGGATGATATCCTGATTTATTCATCCAACTTTGAAGAACATGTTAGACAAGTAAGAACTGTACTCTCTAGGTTACAAGCACATCAACTGTATGTGAAATTAGAGAAATGTATATTTCACTCTCAGGATATCACATTTTTGGGTTATCATATCACACCACAAGGAATTTCAATGCAAAATGACAAGGTTTCTACCATACAAAATTGGCCAATTCCAAAAACAAAAAAAGACATTCAGAAATTTCTCGGTTTTTCCAACTTTTACCGGAAATTCATAAAAAATTTTGCAGATATAACAAAACCTTTAACTGATTTAACAAAAAACAATACTCCATTCTTATGGACACAATCAACAAATGAAGTATTCCAATACCTAAAGACTTGTTTTACAACTGCACCAATATTGTCTTTCCCCAAAACCAATCTTCAGTATATTCTAGAAGTTGATGCATCACATTATGCCATTGGTGCCATACTCTCTCAGAGACCTTCACCTCAAGAACCCATTCACCCAATTGCGTTTTACTCAAGAGTACTAACTTCCTCAGAACTCAACTACCACATAGGGGAGAAGGAACTGCTCGCTATGAAATCAGCTTTGGAACATTGGAGGCACCTCCTAGAGGGTACTGACATACCTATTCAAATATATACAGACCATAGGAACCTCCAATATCTTAAGACTCACCGAACATTAACATCCAGACAAGTGAGGTGGAGTCTTTTCTTTTCAAGATTTTCATTTACCATAACCTATAGACCCGCCTCCAAAAACAAGAAAGCTGACATCCTTTCGAGACTACCTGAAAAACCTAAACAACAAACTCCTTATGGGACTATATTACCAGAACACTGCTTTCAGGAGACTCTTGGGATAGCTTTCAATGAGGACTCGTTTCTTCTGGATGAACAACAAAAAGATATTACTTTACCCAAACACTTGTTACAAAAACACGTTGATGGTTTATATTATAAAAATGATAAGCTGTATGTACCTCCTTCATTGAGGAAGAATATTCTCAAATCTATGCATGAGTCTTACCTAGCAGGTCACCCAGGTATAGGAAGGACTCTAGAACTAACAAAGAGATCCTACTGGTGGCCACACATGGGTTCTGACATTCAAACTTATGTACAGTCTTGTGAGATTTGTACTACCTGTAAAATTGAAAAACACAAGCCAGTGGGTTATTTACTTTCGCTGCCTATACCTGACAAACCGTGGACTCACATAGCTGCAGACTTTATTGTAGAACTACCTAAATCAAGTAACTATAACACAATTCTGGTGGTTGTTGATTTATTCACGAAACTTGCACATTTTATACCCTATCACAAACTTCCAACATCATTGGAAACTGCAACTTTATTAATAGAACACGTCATAAAATTGCATGGGTTACCTCTATCCATTACTACGGATAGAGGTACTCAGTTTACTTCTCGTATGTGGAAAGAACTCTGTACAGCATTAAATATCGAACAACGTTTAAGTACTGCCTACCACCCCCAGACGAATGGACAGACGGAAAGGACGAACCAGTGGTTGGAGGAATATCTCAGGTGTTTTGTGACCCAGAACCAAGAAAATTGGTCATCACTGCTTCCGCTGGCTGAATTCGCTCATAACAACGCATATCATACCGCAATCAAGAGCACACCTTTCTTTGCGAATTATGGCTTTCACCCAATCTTTCACGTTAATCCACAACATGACAGTCATTGCCCTGTTGTTAACGACACCACTAACAGCATTTCTGAAACCTTCTCTATCTTAGCTGAAAACATTAAGATTGCTCAGGACAGACAGAAAGTGTATTACGACCTCAGAAGGGGTCCTTCGCCTAATTATATGATTGGAGACTTAGTATGGTTATCGACTAAAAATCTTCGTCTCAGTACACCAACTAAGAAACTGAATAGATTCTACATTGGTCCATTTCCAATTAAAAAAATTGTAAATTCTAATGCAGTGACATTGGATCTCCCTGTACAATACAGGATACATCCCACTTTTCATGTCAATTTGCTCAAACCGTATAAAGAACTCAGGAACACATCCTTGAGATCTATTCCTCAGGTACCCATTGTTCCTGACTGTGAGTTTGAAGTCGAGAAAATACTTGACTCTAGGAAAGTCTCTGGTAGGTTACAATACCTCATCCATTGGAAGGGTTACTCATCCGATGAAGACTCTTGGGAGCCGTCAGTAAATTTATCTGCCCCAAGGTTGGTGTCGCTATTTCATCGTCGGAATCCGGATCGGCCTCGTCCTTGAACCTCGGAGTGGTTCATTTTTGGGGGGCCCTCTGTAACAACCTTCCTCTCTGTATAGGGTTAATCTTTTTGGCCTCCTTTTCAATTCACTTATCCTTTATAAGGAACGCCTTTTCCTAATACCTTTGCTTGGTATTAAGGATCTCACCTGGTTACTAGCCTTTCTACTCCTTCTAGGATTAGAACTACTTCTATAATCAAGTTGTCTCCTGAGGAACTCTCTCCTTATTTATTTGGCAGTATTTCCTGCTGAAATAATTACCTCTGGACTTCGATTTGGACATCTCTCTCTCTGACTCCATACCTCTGCTCCGGAGCAACAACTGACAGGCGGGTGACGTCACCGACGGCCGCTCCGATCACCTCCGCACACGCCACGCTACAGAATCTGGCTCCGGTTACTTCCCGCTGCTTGTTCAGCTCTGCAAAGCAAACACCTCACTCTCTGGCTTCTCTCAAGCCGTTAGCATATCCTTTGACCACGCTTGGTAAGCGAACCTATCACCATTGTAACTTAGAAATTCAAACACATTATTTGATTGCATTTATCTGACGTCTATTTGCTAAGTACTGTGAAAGTTATTCTACCTGCTTTACTTGATAACTTGTACCGGCTAATCGTTAACTACAGCATAACTAAGTCACATATGCTGTGTTAACTATAAGCTAAATAAAACATCCTAAGTTAAATTCATAATTACAGCAGTCATTGTTTTTATGAGACATTTGGGATAACACATTTATCTCTGATAGAGAAATGCTGACATATTTTATATGTTTTCTAAGGAAGATTGTTTGAATTGTTACAGTAGGGTAGGGCTTTTTTTATTTTGGGGGGCTTTTTATTTTGTTAGGGGGATTAGATTAGGTGTAATTAGTTTAAAAATCTTGTAATTTGTTTATTATTTTCTCTTATTTAGTGTTTTTTTGTTTGATTTTATTTAATTGTATTTGATTTAGGAAAATAATGTAATTATAGTGTAGTGTTAGGTGTAATTTTAACTTAGAATAGGTTTTATTTTACAGGTAACTTTGTATTTATTTTAGCTAGGTAGTTATTAAATAGTTAATAACTATTTAATAACTATTCTTCCTAGTTAAAATAAATACAAACTTGCCTGTAAAATAAAAATAAATCCTAAACTAGCTACAATGTAACTATTGGTTATATTGTAGCTAGCTTAGGGTTTATTTTACAGGTAAGTATTTAGTTTTAAATAGGAATTATTTAGTTAATGATAGGAATTTTTATTTAGATTTTTTAAAAATTATATTTAAGTTAGGGGGTGTTAGGATTAGACTTAGGTTTAGGGGTTAATACATTTAGTATAGTGGCGGTGACATTGGGAGCAGCAGATTAGGGGTTTATAAATGTACGTAGGTGGCAGCGATGTTAGGGCCGGCAGATTAGGTGTTAATAATATTTAACTAATGTTTTTGAGGCTGCGGTTTAGGGGTTAATATGTTTATTATAGTGGCAGCGATGTTGGGAGCGGCAGATTAGGGGTTAATAAGTGTAGGTAGGTAGCGGCAACATTGGGAGCAGCAGAGTAGGGGCTAATAAATATAATGTAGGGTTCAGCGATGTTGGGGGCAGCAGATTAGTGGTTCATAAGTATAATGTAGGTGGCGGCAGTGTACGGAGTGACAGATTAGGGGTTAATAATTATAATGTAGGTGTCGGTGATGTCGTGGGCGGCAGATTAGAGGTTAATAAGTGTAAGATTAGGGGTGTTTAGACTCGGGGTTCATGTTAGGTGTAGACATAAAATGTATTTCCCCATAGGAATCAATGGGGCTGCGTTAAGGAGCTTTACGCTGCTTTTTTGCAGGTGTTAGACTTTTTTTCAGCAGGCTCTCCCCATTGATTCGTATGGGGAAATCGTGCACGAGCACATTACACCAGCTCACCGCTAACCTAAGCAGCGCAGGTATTGGAGTGCAGTAATTTTTTGCTCAACGCTCACTTCTTGTCTGGTTTGTAAAAACTGGTAATACCAGCGCTGTCTTTAAGTGAACGGTGAGCATAAACTGCTTGTTAGCACCGCACAGCGTCTAACGCAAAACTTGTAATCTAGGTGCTAGTTTGCATGTAAAGGGGCATGACACTAAATTTTTAAATTGCTCTTGATATCGAATCAGAATAATACAGGATCTGCGCCTCTATATCCACGGCCTGATATTTAAGACTGTGCAGCTCAGACTAGATATTCTAATGTTTATGTTGCTATGTGTTCTTTATGTGAAACAGAGACTCCTACATTACAATACAAGGTCTAAAAAAAATCCCAAAGATTTTGCGTAATTTCTCTTCATGCCGGCAAAGTTTTTAATATTAGGCCCCCATAGAGAATACAATTTGAATCACTTTTCCAATCGTCTAATGCGGGTCATTCCCTTAGTATTCTTTGTTGAACAAACACCAATGTACATGGTTGAGACAGTAACATGAGGCATATATTTGAAGCTACCAATCAGCAGCTTCTTAGCCTACCTATGTATGCTTTTCAACAAAGGATACCAAGAGAATGAAACAAATTAGAAAATAGAAGTAAATTAGAAAGTTGTTTAAAATTGTATGATTTAGCTGAATCATGAAAGAAAAAAACATTGGTGTTCAAGTCCTTTTTTTCTGAAAATGTTTAAAATGCATGTATGAATATTCTGTTAACTTTTGCACATGCTCAGGAGCAGCTTGTGCCTCAGAAAGTGTGCATATAAAAATAAAATATATATATATGTGTGTGTGTGTGTATGTGTTCTGTAGGCTAATACAACTATTACTTCTTTTTTTGTCTAGGGTGATTACATAAGCTTGTGCACCAGTCCCTTGTTCCCAGTTTGTTTGGATTTGAGAGCTTGCATTGTGTGGCTGTTTTAGGGTCCCAGGTATTGGAAAGGACCTTAATGTGGTACCTGGGCTTGTCTCATTTAGCCAAATGTGATAACTAACCTTTCCATTTTTGCTTTTAAATCTTAGCTGAGAGCTTGTAAGTGAGTGCTGGACTTTCTCTGTGTGTTGTATTAATTTGTTTTGTAATTTCCCTATGGTTCTTGCACTCAGATCTGTCTGGGGTTAACTGCCTGTGACTCTGGGGACAGCACAGCTTCCTGTGAGTGCCCGAGATAACCCAGGGCTGAGCATGTTACAGGGTCATAAGATGTGTACCCGGTCCGGTATGAGAGTGCAGTCCCCTTCCGTGTTTTGTATATGTCTAGGGTGATTACATAAGCCTGTGCACCCTTCTCTTGTTACCAGTTTGTTTGGATTTGAGAGATTGCATTATGTGGCTGTTTTAGGGTCCCAGGTATTGGAAAGGACCTTGATGTGGTACCTGGGCTTGTCCCATTTGGCCAAATGCGGTAACTAACTTTTCCATTTTTGCTTTTAAATCTTAGCTGAGAGCTTGTAAGTGAGTGCTGGACTTTTTCTGTGTGTTGTATTAATTTGCTTTGTAATTTCCCTATGGTTTTGCACTCAGACCTGTCTGGGGTTAACTGCCTGTGACTCTGGGGACAGCACAGCTTCCTGTGAGTGCCCGTGAGCAACCAGGGCTGAGCATGTTACAGGGTCATGGGATGAGAGTGCAGTCCTCTTCCGTGTTTTTATATATATATATATATATATATATATATTTATATTTATATATGTGTGTGTGTGTGTGTGTTCTGTAGGCTATTACAACTATTACTTCTTTTTTTTTTATAACTGTAACTTTATTTATTTTTTTCTTATTTCTGTGATGGGGCCAATTAGGGACACATATAAATGAACTTCTATACTGATCAAGGAATACTATGTAGTAGGTAACACAATAAAAAATAAATTGTACAAAAACAAATCCATAACAAGTACTTTCCTGTAGGAAAGCAATGCCTGCCCCAGTATCTCACAAAACTGCATTGAACCTTAATCGTCTAGACAATGGCAGTACTGCGCTTCCCAGGGGTGAAATGAGTAGCTCTTTACTGAAGATCTTAGAAAGAAAAAAAAAGAAAAGAATAATGTACCTTAAATGAACAGACTTCACTAACTGAAAAGCCCAGCCTACAGTTGAACATTGAGAGGTTTATTCAGTCTTGACTTCCAATGTAGAAGACCCGCAATTTTCAATGTGGAGTTATAAGAACATCAAATGAGCAAAAAGTTACTCTTTAATATGTATAAACAGCCCATACCTTTAAAAAGCTGTATCTATATGGGTCAGGGTTGGGTCATAAAGGGAGAGGGATGCACAGGGGTGGAGAATACAGTTGTGGGAATATGGTGGCTGGGGAGCCCCACAAATGTGTCTTGCCCAGGGCAATTGCAAATATTAAGGGTGCCCCTGTCTTAACAGGATGGGAAAGTTGATTATCAGTTCAATAGGTGGATTCATATAGGCTATTAAATGGTTTATTTACATCTGGTAAAGATTATAAATAAAATAAATGTAGGCAGATGAGTTCACATCACTGATTTATATCAAGAATTATACCAAACTAAAATTCAGGAAATAAACGGGGAGAAAAAAGTATTGTTCAATTTTAATATAACTATAATGTAATAAAACATCTTGTGGTATTACTTTATGAAGTAGAAAATAATTTGTTTGATACATACTTTTTCATTACTGTGACTGAAATCATCAGCATACAAAAAAATATCTTGCATCTAAACCTTCACTTTAAAATGAAGAAGTTTGCAAGACAAAAAAGTTTTATGGCATTGATCCTTTTGTAGACATAAATTAATTAAGAAAAAGACTGGATGTAAAAAAACAGAAAAAAATCTAATCATAAGCGCTGTTAAAAGCTTAAAATAGGTGAAAGTGATGCATAAAGAACTATGTGAAAAACAAAACAATTAAGTGAACCTACAAACTAATAAACCTTAAAAATTGTGAATTGAGTGAAGCCTACAACTGGCTAAATAAAAAACAAAATAGGATAAAGTGCAAAATCTGCATAAATTTAATACAAATATATTAAAACATTAGGGCAAATATAACAAGTTTACAGAACTCTACATGCGTTGGTCCATCGATGCCCGGTTGGGTGAAGATGACTCAAGGTAGGGAGATCTTCAGGGGGGTAGTGTTAGGTTTATTTAAGGGGGGTTTGGGTTAGAGTAGGGGTATATGGGTGGTGGGTTGTAATGTTGGGGGGTGGTATTGTGTTTTTTTACAGGCAAAAGAGCTGATTTCTTTGGGGCATGCCCCGCAAAAAGCCCTTTTAAGGGCTGGTAAGGTAATAGAGCTGTTAACTTTTTTAATTTAGATTAGGGTAGGGAATTTTATTATTTTGGGGGGCTTTGTTATTTTATTAGGGGACTTAGAGTGGGTGTAATTAGCTTAAAATTCTTGTAATCTTTTTTTATTTTTTTGTAATTTAGTGTTTGTTTTTTTTGTAATTTAGTTTAGTTTATTTAATTGTAGGTAATTGTAGGTACTTGTAGTTAATTGATTTAATTTATTTATTGATAGTGTAGTGTTAGGTTTAATTGTAACTTAGGTTAGGATTTATTTTACAGGTAATTTTGTACTTATTTTAACTAGGTAGCTATTAAATAGTAAATAACTATTTAGTAGCTATTGTACCTAGTTAAAATAAATATAAACTTGCCTGTGAAATAAATATAAATCCTAAAAGAGCTACAATATAATTATTGGTTATATTGTAGCTATATTAGGGTTTATTTTACAGGTAAGTATTTAGCTTTAAATAGGAAGACTTTAGTTAATAATATTTAATTTATTTAGATTAAAATTATATTTAATTTAGGGGGGTGTTAGGATTAGGGTTAGACTTAGCTTTAGGGGTTAATACATTTATTAGAGTAGCGGCGAGGTCCGGTCGGCAGATTAGGGGTTAATAAGTGTAGGTAGGTAGTGGCGACGTTGGGGGCAGATTAGGGGTTAATATATATTATGTAGGTGTCTGCGATGTTAGGGGCAGCAGATTAGGGGTTCATAGGGATAATGTAGGTGGCGGCGGTGTGCGGTCGGCAGATTAGGGGTTAAAAATATTTATTAGAGTGGCGGCGATGTGGGGGGACCTCGGTTTAGGGGTACATAGGTAGTTTATGGGTGTTAGTGTACTTTAGAGCACAGTAGTTAAGAGCTTTATAAACCTGCGTTAGCCCAGAAAGCTCTTAACTACTGACTTTTTCCTGCGGATGGAGTCTTGTCGGTAGAGGCTCTACCGCTCACTTCAGCCAAGGCTCTAAATACCGGCGTTAGGAAGATCCCATTGAAAAGATAGGATACGCAATTGGCGTAAGGGGATCTGCGGTATGGAAAAGTTGCGTCTTGGAAGTGAGCGTTAGACCCTTTCCTGACTGACTCTAAATACCAGCGGGCGGTAAAAAGCAGCGTTAGGAGCACTTAACGCTGCTTTTGACGGCTAACGTCAAACTCTAAATCTAGGCGAAAGTTTGCACATACTTACACAATTTTGTTTTGTTTAGATAGCTATATATAAATATGGGAAATATTACGTATATATTTAGTCCCTAGGCTTGACACATCTATATAATAATTTGATTATGTGTTTTACACAGAATTGTTCTCTATATCACTTTGTTCTCTATATCACACCCTCTCAAGCGTATACCCTAATGGTAAGGGTATTCTCTGTTTTTGGATAATCTTTCTTACATGGAACACCCACAATTTTGGTACTTTTCAAACTAGGTTTAGTTTTGTTTAGTTTAGTTTAGTTGGCACTGTAACTATACTATATGTACAGGTAGGGATTTTGACATATATGATTGACACATATGACATGACCACAAGTTGTCAACAAATACAGGCGCACATGATTGTAATCTGTCATTACTGGTTAGACACCTTTTGTAAGTTTGTACTTTTATATCACGTAATGTAGTGTTCTGAAAGTATGTGAAACAAGGAAGATAAAAATATATATTTCTCTGGTATATGAACATTCACATATATTACAAGTATCATCATTTATTTAGGTGTCTTATAATACTGTACTTCTTGAAATATATTAACTATTTATGTTACAAGAATATTGGCACTGTCACAATGTATTACATTGAATTGAAACGTGTAACATTGTATGTTTGATCATGTGATTTGTCTTTAAACAATGGTGTGCAGATTGTGCTTTTAAATACACCTGTTTCCGTTGCATTGTATCAGCATCTATGATTAAAGGGACCCTAAACACCTTGCAATTTCACCAATTACTATAATATTATTAAAGTTTATACTGCTAAAAAGACAGTCCTTATTATATTAGCAGGATCTGGTCTTTTTCTAGATAATTTGACATGATTAAGTTTCCATCCAAACTGCAGCCTATCTGTGTGACTGGGAGCAGCCATGTTGTAACGCACGTTGTAAAGGGTGATCGATCACGTGATGCGCTAAATCGTGGAGTCGAGTGAACCTGTGCAATTTTTTTTATAATTTACTAAATGTGCACACAAACCCATTAACTAACATCCTCCCCACCGGTAATAACTTGTCTGCACACTTTACTGTCAGACCTGATAGCAGTTGCAGCGTTTTGGATATATTCACAGCCGGACAACAAAATTGTTTATACGTTGATCCTTTCCTAAGCTTTACTCTGCTCTGCTGTTCTGTTGGCTGCTCGCTCTTCTCTCTAAGCTGTACACACATGGTACAGCTTAGAGAGAAAAGCGAGTAGCCAGCAGGGCAGCAGAGCAGAGTAAAGCTTAGGAAAGGATCAACGTATAAACAATTTTGTTGTCCGGCTGTGAATATATCCAAAACGCTGCAACTGCTATCAGGTCTGACAGTGAAGTGTGCAGACAAGTTATTACCGGTATTGTATCATTCATAAATGGCTCCCCTGTAGAATGAGACTGAGCTTTCAAGAAGGGATCTGGAAATGTATGAGGAGGGAGGAGAATGGGAGTAGCTGCGGTGGGGGGGCGGAGTTCCGATTCTTGCCGAGGAGCCGAAGACCCGGAATTCTACAGGGTAACCATGGCATTATGATACAACACCAGTGGGGAGGATGTTAGATAATGGGTTGCGTGCACGATCACATACGGATGACGTAGCATCCATGAAGGTGCCCAGCCCCCTTGTCAGTGTAAAATAGAAGATCTTTTAAATCAAAATAATAAAGGATGGATTTTTAAATTTTAAAAAGATGTATGTGTTTTGCATCCTAACACTAAAAGGATGTTAACACATTCATTAGTTACATTTCATTGATGTATAGTATTTAAGGTCCCTTTAAGGCATAAAGTCGAAATGCATAAACTGTGTGTTTTTTATCTGCATCCTTGATGAAGGCTTTGTCAAAATAAAGCTTTTTGGAATTTTAGGAGTGCTGATATTTCATTCTCTACATTATAAGTGGCTGGTTAATGCTACTGCGAGCTTGAGGTAGTTCTTTGTGATCAAATTCATTAACCAGAGATCAGATCTCTGGTTAATGAAGAAAATGTTCCCCTAATTTCCCACCAAATAAAGTGTATAGTTCATTTCTAAATAAAAAAATATGATAATCTTTCTTTTTAATTAAAATAACTACATGTAGCAGTTATAAGGGATTAAAGTGAGGGGATGTGGGGTGTTAGAAATAAAAACACCTTCCCACCTCAAACTGAAAATAGAAAAAAATGCCTTTTCATTGCAGTTTATGTGGACTGTGATTATATTGTTAATATATATGTATATGCTTATATACATATATATTTATGTGTTGATATGTGTATATACATATATAAACACATAAATATATATGTATATATGTATTCACTCTGTGTGACTTACCCCCTACACTGCGCTAGATTATTTGCCATGTCTATCAGCATCAGAACAAAGGTCCCATAGGAGGCTAAGAAAGCACACTCTCGTGAGCGCAAAGCTTCCATGCAATGCGAATGTGAGGTCGCGTTTGCATTGCACTCAACCTGTAAGAACATTTTGGAGATTGCCAAGACCAGTATAGTCTGGAAAAGTTGTAACCCATAACCTATAAAGAAGTTATATGTTGGGTTCATAAAAGGGAAAAAAGGGGTTCTTTGTAGGATTGTATTCTGCACATAGATTGTTACATACCCTGGACTTCCTGAAAATGTGTTATAGGACTCCATCTTATATGTATATTGTAACATTATTTTTTGTATTTTGCTCATATTTTTTTTTTGATAACCAGCTGGTCTTATTTATAATCTAAACGCTAAGTTTTGTGATTCTTGTTATCTCCCTTCCATTTTCTAAGTAGCTCTGTTATCTAAATTTCTGATTAAGAGAAAAGGAGATGGGAAAGGAAGGAAAAGAAAAGGGGGAGAAAAGGAGAAGGGAAAGCCAATGAGGAAAAGCTAGATATTTTATATATAGTACCTACCTATAGTAAGATATCATCTTGCTATAATTTATTCATAATTCAAAACAGAAACAGGGAGAGGGGAAGAAAGGGAAAGTGAGAAGGAAAGGGAAGGAAAGGAAAGGAAGAAAAAAAAGGAAAAAAACAAAACAAAAAAAATTCTTCAAATTAGCGGAAGATTAATTCTTTGTTTCACTGGGGATTTTGGTTACACACACACATATATATATATATATATATATATATATATATATATATATATATATATTATATATATATATATATATATATATATATATATATATATATATATATATATCTATATATATATATCTATATAGATATCTTTTGTTAAACTTGGATCAAATTTTATTAGAGTACTACATATATTTTTCACTATTTTTTTGATCTGTTGCTCCTTTATTTTCTGCGTTTATATCTTACTCCTTTGAGAAAGGAAAATATTTTTTTTATTTTCACTTTATGCACATGGAAAGATTTATTTCTCACACTAAAACATATTCTCCCACTATGCCTGCTAAAACTAGAGAGAAAAAAACTGTCTCTCTGAGATAGGTGTTGAGGTGCCAAGTGAAGCTGCAATCTCTAAAAAAGATTTGCGACCATTAGTTAAACAATTATCTAATCTTTTCCTACCCCAGTTTGATTCACTAAACGAAGTAGAAGATAGAGTCTCAGAGACAGAGGACAGACTTAACCTCCAAGAACAATCCCTGTTTTCCCAGAAAAAAAATATTAAAGCTTTACAAGACAAAGTTGACGATTTAGAAAATCGTTCTAGGCTCAATAATTTAAAAATTATTGGCCTACCAGAAAATATAGAATTTTCAGACCTCCTTAACTTTGCGGCTACAGTCTTACACCAAGTGCTTGGCATTCCACAGCAGAGCCTCCCATTAGCTGTAGAGAGGGCACATAGATTAGGTACCCTAAAAATACACTCTTCTGGTTATAAAATTCCTAGACCTTGATTAGATTTTTAAACTACCAAGACAAGATCAATATGTTAAGACTATACAGGAAAAATATGAATTTACTAATAGGTGAACATAAGGTTTTGCTTTTTCAGGATTCCTCTGCTGAGGTTTCCCTGAAAAGAAAAACTATGGCACCATACTGTACAAAATTGATCAGTATGGGTACAAAAGCGAGGATCCTGTACCCTGCTAAAATCATCATAAACAAAGATGATACTACTATTACACTAGCTAAAATTGATGAGGTCAAGGAATACTTTCGACAAAGGAATATTTCTCTTGTTTAATATAGATAGGGGCAATGATATGTCTTTACCCGCATATAAGGTATTTAAGTTATCTCATGGTAAGTGGATTGTCTGGTTGTGATTTTATATAAAAAAAATATTTTTAATTATTATATATACATATATTTTTTTTTTCTTCCCCTCCGCTTTGCCTCCCCTTCTCCTCCTCTCCCTCCCCACTTTATACCTTGTTTTTTGGAAGCTTAATGTGTATTTAAAGAATGAAAAACTATATTAAATATCTATCTTGGAACGTAGGAGGTATCACTTCTCCAATCAAAAGAAAATTGATATTAAAACAACTTGGGAAACATAGCCCAGACATATCTTTTATCCAAGAAACACACCTCAGAATGAAGGAAATAGGGAAATTAAAAGCTAAATGGGTTGGGGAAGTGGTTGCCTCCACATGTACCTATAGGAAAAGAGGTGTAGCAATTCTTTTTAATAAAAACCTTTCTTACAATATTTTAAATCTTGAAATAGATCCAGAGGACAGATGGGTATTAGTCAATGCAGAAATTCAGGGTATTAAATTTATACTATTTAATATATGTGGACCAAATAAAGTAGACAAAGAGTTTTGGTATAAAATTATTCTACACCTTTCTAAATATATTAGACAAAACTTAATAGTTACAGGGGACTTCAACATGACCCCTTTTTCAGCTCTAGATGGAACTGGTCAAAAAGATTTAGACTATGCCATCCAAAAAACTAAGATCTATAAACAAGTTTCTGAAGAGTTAAACTTCATGATATTTGGCAAATTCAACACCCTGACGCTAAGGAATATACTTGTGAGTCTAAGTCAGCCAGATCTTTTTCTAGAATTGATTTATTTCTAATCTCAGATTCTATTCTCTCCCAAGAGACTAGAACTGAAATTAATGATATACTTATATCTGACCATGCGATTATTTCTTTACAAGTACCAAAAAAATAGTTACCCCTGAACAAACTTCTAACTTCTTTTTCCCTACGTTTTTAATAAACAATGTACAATTCCGATATTGGTTAGTATAGAAATGGAGAGAATATAAAAAAAATAATTGGGCATATTATGAAAAGTCTGAAATATTTTAGGAAGCAGCCAAAGCTTATCTCAGAGGAGAAATCAAAGCCTACATAATAAAACAGAAAAAGAAAACTAGAGCGCGTGAGCTACAACTTGCAAATCAAGTTAGAAAAGCTTATAGGATTTATATAGTTTCACCGAATAGTGTGTCATGGAATAAATATATTATTTTAAGACAAGAGAGAGATCTTTTCTTAACACAAAAAAACAAAATGGAAGAACTTAAAATAAATATAAGATACAGAGATCAAGTCAGAAAATCAGCTAAATATTTAGCTAGTTTAGATAAAGCAAGACAAAAATCTAATACTATTGTAAAAATCGTAGAAGCCTACAATACATATATGGACCCAACGAATATTAAAAATGCTTTTTTGAATATTATAAAAAGATATATACAGCTAAAAAAGTAGACTCTGTAAATAAATCTCTATTTTGGGATAAGATTAAACCACCTTGTATTCAATCAGATCTCTTAGATGATTTAAATAGCCCAATAACAAAAAATGAAATTCAAGAAACTATTGTTCTAGCGAAATTAAACAAAGTCCCAGGTCCAGACCAGGTTCCTGTGGAGTTCTTTAAAATATTAAAAACAGAAATTACAGATATTTTGAATCAGTTATATAATAATTATTATGTTAAGAATCACCCAATGTCTAAAATATGTACTGCCTCTTTGATTACCTTACTTTTAAAGAAAGATAAGGATCCAACAGATTTAGGTTCTTACAGACCTATCTCGCTACTAAACATAGACTACAAAATACTCACCTCTATTTTGGCAAACAGACTTAAAAAATCATTGAATATGATTAAACATGAAGATCAGTCTGGATTTATGGTGGGCAGATCACCGGTTAAAAATACTAGGAAAGTAGCCCTTTTTTGGATCTATTCTGCAATGATTTTATAATAAAAGAGGAGAGTCTGATATGAATTTTAATAAAAACCTTTCTTACAATATTTTAAATCTTGAAATAGATCCAGAGGACAGATGGGTATTAGTCAATGTAGAAATTCAGGGTATTAAATTTATACTATTTAATATATATGGACCAAATAAAGTTGACAAAGAGTTTTGGTATAAAATTATTCTACAACTTTCTAAATATATTGGACCAAACATAATAGTTACAGGGAACTTCAACATGACTCCTTTTTCAGCTCTAGACAGAACTGGTCAAAAAGATTTAGAATATGCCATCCAAAAAAACCAAGATCTATAAACAAGTTTTTAAAGATTTAAACTTCATGATATTTGGCAAATTCAACACCCTAACGCTAAGGAATATACTTGTGAGTCTAAGTCAGCCAGATCTTTTTCTAGAATTGATTTATTTCTAATCTCAGATTCTATTCTCTCCCAAGAGACTAGAACTGAAATGAATGATATACTTTTATCTGACCATGCGATTATTTCTTTACAAGTACCAAAAATAAATAGTTACCCCTGAACAAACTTCTAACTTCTTTTTCCCTAAGTTTTTAATAAACAATGTACAATTCCGATATTGGTTAATACAGAAATGGAGAGAATATAAAAAATATAATTGGGCATATTATGAAAAGTCTGAAATATTTTAGGAAGCAGCCAGAGCTTATCTCAGAGGAGAAATCAAAGCCTACATGATAAAACACAAAAAGAAAACTGGAGCGCACGAGCTACAACTTGCAAATCAAGTTAGAAAAGCTTATAGGATTTATATAGTTTCACCGAATAGTGTGTCATGGGAATAAATATATTATTTTAAGACAAGAGAGAGATCTTTTCTTAACACAAAAAAACAAAATGGAAGAACTTAAAATTAATATAAGATACAGAGGTCAAGTCAGAAAATCAGCTAAATATTTAACTAGTTTAGATAAAGCAAGACAAAAATCTAATACTATTGTAAAAATCGTAGAAGCCTACAATACATATATGGACCCAACGAATATTAAAAATGCTTTTTTTGAATATTATAAAAATATATATACACCTAAAAAAGTAGACTCTGTAAATAAATCTCTATTTTCGATAAGATTAAACCACCTTGTATTCCATCAGATCTCTTAGAAGATTTAAATAGCCCAATAACAAAAAAAGAAATTCAAGAAACTATTGTTCTAGTGAATTTAAACAAAGTCCCAGGTCCAGACCAGGTTCCTGTGGAGTTCTTTAAAATATTAAAAACAGAAATTACAGATATTTTGAATCAGTTATATAATAATTATTATGTTAAGAATCACCCAAATCTCTAAAATATGTACTGCCTCTTTGATTACCTTACTTTTAAAGAAAAATAAGGATCCGACAGGTTTAGGTTCTTACAGACCTATCTCGCTACTAAACGTAGACTACAAAATACTCACCTCTATTTTGGCAAACAGACTTAAAAAATAATTGAATATGATTAAACATGAAGATCAGTCTGGATTTGTGGTGGGCAGATCACTGTTTAAAAATACTAGGAAAGTAGCCCTTTTTTTGGATCTATTCTGGAATGATTTTTATAATAAAAGAGGAGAGGGTGATATGAATTTCGCAACATTAGATGCCGAGAATGTATTTGATGCTGTAATATGGGATCATCTATATTCATCACTCCAAAATTTTGGGTTCTCAGGTAACTACTTCATTTGTTAAAGAAATCTATAATCATCCTTTTTCATCTATTATGGCTAACGGCTGTCGCTCTCCAAACCTAATCCTAAATAAAGGGACAAGACAGGGGTGTCCATTGTCCCCTCTTTTGTTCAATCTTGCCCTGGAACCCCTGGCTATACTTTTTAGGCAAGAATTAAATGGAATTAGATTAGGAAATAAGGAATTAATTCTTTCTTTATATGCTGATGATCTTTTTTTTTAAATTAAAGTTTTTTATTGAGGTTTTTAAAATCCACAAGGGAAAAATACATAATCAGACATATGTTCTTTCACATATACAGTAATTACAGAGATGTTAAATGCAAAAATACAAAAATGAGCAATGTTATCTACATACCCACCAGAACATAAATATAGAACCTCAGTTTTTAAGTTTAATATACCTCCCAGCAACACTATAAGTCACTTCTGGACCTATACCAAATAGCATGCATCACAGGAAGGAACTAGAGTGAAATAGAGCCACTTTTGGGCATGTTGGACAAATAAAGTCCAGTTAGCTAGGAGCGGAGTCAATACCACTGAAAAATTCATCTTTGCAGATGAAAAAAGATACCACATAAGCCTTCTTAAAACATGTAATGCATACTATTAAGGCTAGGATCCTGCTAATAATAAAACCAAATCTAGAACCGCAATTTAAAAACTAAGAACAGAGGGAAACACAGAATCTCACTATATCTATGTCATGCAGACTCATATAAGGGACCAAACTGCTGAAATATGATTCATAACCACATATTGATATATATGTATAACAAAAGCTATATCCTGACTACTTTAAAGTGAGACGCCCTTTGTAGATTTGTTACTGACAGGCTTACATCTAGCAAAGATAACACTGTTTATCTCACAACCTGTCAGACTGTTCTCTCCCCATGACAATAGAACACACCTAACATACATTTGCAAGCATTAGGGTTCCCGTCTGTGAGTCATTGCTAGCATCACATTATATCTTTTTTATACCTTTAGAACCTATGGTGTCTTCTAGGGGGTACTAAAAACATAAAAGCACAAATACATACTGAAAAGTATTAACATCTATCCCCCATCTCTAGGTAAACTTTGTGAATACACATAAATTAGGTTATGACCCCAGGATATTCGATGGACATATGTAATTTTGGATAGTCCCCCCATACACAACATCAAAATGTCTATATGACCCCCAAAATGACAACAGTAGTCCCTCCTCAGAGATCAAGAGAGTGTCACTTAATTATCTGTCATGATTAAAACTTGTATGCTCTGTAGAAAGTGGATAATAATATTATTCAGCTTGTCCCATCTTTTTCTCGAGACTGTCAGATCCGATTATAGGTAGTGCTAGTTCTCAACCACTTTACGATCCGGTGCTGCATCAGGGCTCACCCTATACCTGTTCTGCTGAAATTAACCGATGCACCCCGAATATCTCTCCAGATGAGAAGCCCAGCATACTGCAGCTCATGTATGCAAACGAGGGAGATTTGATCTTGCAGCTGTACATCTTCCAGTAGTCGCCTCTCAGGGTGCATCACATGTTTTGCAGCTATTGGGCCACGGGAGCCGGCCGCTCTCCCCCAGCCCAGCGCCGCTTTCACACTACGTGTATTCAACACCTCATTGCAGTGCCATACCAACTCTGGGTTGCGACCATCCCGGCTTCTGGAGGTATCGGAAGGTGAGTTGATGGGTTTGGGTATTTCCACACTCGGGCAGGAACAAGTATTAGTCACCTCCATGGGCGAAGCCTCCTGGTTAAAACTTGTGAGCCCTTGTGGGAATATTGTATCTGAAGCAGGCCGTAAGGCAATCTGTGTATCCCGTCTTGTACTTCTTATTGTTACAATAAGGTTGAGCATACAGTCATCAAGTTTAGTTTCCAATTTCGATAGTAGAGCTTGTAAAATTCTGCAAGACATCTCCATGATCGTTGTTCTCACGTCAGTAGCGGCTATTGAGCTTATTCAAACAGATTTCTTAGACTTATGGGCGGATGAATGTTTGTAATTGCGGCCTTAAGCCACCACCTAGTATTATTGAGGCCCTGGTTCAGGCCCATAAAATGCAAGCCCAGCTTTATGGGCATCAAACTGTTCAGAATTTCCTCCTCTATTCCGTGATCAAGTGCTTTTCCCACAAAACTGGCAATAAATCTCAGAAAACAGCTAGGAGGTGGAAGTTCAGTGAGGAGCTCTGATTAAAACAACCTAGTATGGCCGCCACCCGGACACGCGCCCGCCGATGATCTTTTATTATTTCTTAAAAACACAAATAAAAGTATTCCCATATCCCTTCAGATTTTTTATCTATTTAGCTCAATATCAGGATACAAAATTAATGTACCTAAAACAGAAATTCTATGGTTAACCATAAAAATAGTTATCTTCAACATCCTTTTAGGGAGGTAGACTCAATAAGATATCTTGGGATTATATTTCATAAGAATCCAAATAACTGGTATAAATGTAACTTTACAAATTTCTTTCAAAAAGCACAGGCAAGGTTATATAGATGACAAGCATTTCCCATTTCCTTTTCAGCGAAAATAACACTTATTAAAATTATCTTGCTCCCTCAATTGTTACATATAATTCAGAATCTCCCATTGTTTATCTCTACTAAAGATATTAAATCCTTTTATAGAGCCTGTGCTAGCTTTATATGGGCTGTGAAAAGAAATACATTTTTGATACATAAATTATCACAACTTACAAGTTTTGGTGGGTTTTCTTTCCCGGATATTAAAGTCTATAACATCATTACTTTAGCCAGATATGCAGTGGATTGGCTTACTAATGAAAATTATTCAGCATATTATGATCTAGAAGAGAGTTTAATATCTCCCTTTTCACTTAATGCAGTCTTACACTGTTAGAAAAAACATTTACCAGTAAACATCCAGAATAGAAGTATAATTTTTAACACTATTTCTGCTTGGCAAATGCTATGTACAACACTAGGAATCAATTACCAATTCTCCTCATTTCTTACAATTAGGGTAACCCTTACTTAGTCCCAGGGTTGACTTCGCAGATTTTTAAGGCCTGGGAACAGGAAAAATTGGTTTTCCTAAATCAAATCTTAGATAGTAATAAACACATTAACCCTGCAGGCTCGCCAGAAACAGCAGTTAGGAAGCAGCGGTCACAAAGACTCTGAGCAGGCGGACAGACATCGCTGGAATTCAACCCGATTGAGTACGATCGGTTTGATTGACACCTCCCTGCTGGCGGTACATTGGCCGCGAGTCTGCAGGGGGCGGCATTGCACCAGCAGCTCTTGTGAGCTGCTGGTGCAATGCTGAATACGGAGAGCGTATTGCTCTCTGTATTCAGCGAGGTCTGCCGGACCTGATCCGCACTGTCGGATCAGGTCCGCCAGACTTTGGTAAATAGAGGCCTCTGTATTTTGAAAATATTTTGCAAGAATATAATATCTCTAACAATTTTTTTTTTGCTTACTTGCAAATCAAGCATTTTATATCCAGTATTTCAGAAACTATACAAAGATCAGATGGATTAGGAGAATTGAGTGTTTATATTAGACTCTATCATAAGGGCTGTCATTCGTCTTCTCTTCTATATAAACTCTATTTACTAAACATGGTAAAGTTTCCTTGGATTTACTTCAGGCTAAATGGGCATTTCATTTTTCTGACCTTGTGGTCAGTGAGTTAAAAGCTAGTATTAACTGGATCCAAAATGCCCCGATTTCTAATACATGGAAATAATCACATATCCAAGTACTCAACAATACTTATATTACCTCTCAAAGATTAGCTAAGTGGAGTAAAGATGACAATATAACCTGTTCCAGATGCAATTTCCCACAAGCAGATATCATTCATTGTCTATGGTACTGTCCAAAGATAAATCAATTCTGGAAAAAGGTCTGCTTCTGGCTAAATAAAACTATAGATTTTCATGATACTATGTTGGCTCTAAATAAAATAATTAAAAAAAAATATTTGCAGGGTCTAAGAAAGTAATAATACTTTGCATATAGTTAGCAATGCAGTGCATACGCTGTCTACTTCTTTGTGTGCTGTCATTATGAAATATAAAACTGAAATAAACTTAACAAGTGTCTGGATATCTCAGAGTAACTTACTTTTATAGTGCAGGTTGAAATCTCATTCAAAGCATTTAACATTTAATGGTCATGTAATAGAGTCAATGAAGAAATGACCAAAAGTGATAATTAGGCCTGTAGCTCATGTAGCTTAAGGTTACATAAGCCCCATATTCATTCTCTCTCTCTCTCTCTCTCTCTCTCTCTCTCTCTCTCTCTCTCTCTCTCTCTCTCTCTCTCTCTCCCTCAGATGCCACTACATCCTCATCTTCCCACCTCAAACACAATCTCCTCACACTCACCTTCATTTACCACCCCACACAACATGTTTCTTTACCTCTCACTCTTTCTTACTCATCTTCTCAGCAAACTTTCCCTTGCATCCTGCTCACCCTCTCAATCCAACTAACCCTCAAACACCAGTTTCTGTCCATCCTCTAAGCTTTCTCTCATCAAAACATAGCCTCCCCCTCAACCTCTCTTCCCACCTCCTAAAATCCAAAATCCTCCTCACCTTCTTACCCAGCCTAATCTTCTTGTTAAAATCTGCTTCACACCCTCTTATTCCTCTCTCCCTCACACACAGCTTCTTTCTTTTCCTCTTACCCTTTTTTCTTTACCCACAGCCATACTTAGCCCCCTGTACCTCAAATATAAGCCCTTGCACACCCTCTTAGTCCTCCTCTCCCTTGCAAACTTTTGCTCACCCCTGTCAACCCCACACTCATTTCTTTAATGGCATCACCTATATTGCTACATTTATATGTATTTCTGCACAAACTGTATATATGAGCATACAAACACACACACACACACACACAAACACACACACACATATATATATATATATATATATATACATATACATATACATATATATATATATTTATATATATATATATATATATATATATATATATATATATACAATTTTCCATAGGGATGGCAAAGATAATGTAATCAATAATGTCATATTTGATGTCATCAGTGACTAAGGGGAGAGGCAGAGTTTGCTGTATTTCATCAAGGGGCTTTCCCTGCATTTCTGGATGTGAAGGAGAGACTGAGAGTGGAGGGCCCTCTAGTGGGCCTGTAACAACATTAAGGGATTACCAACTATAAGTCTGGAGGATGGTAGAGTGTGTTTGTTACAATGTTGCAGGAGAGGAGGAGGTGTTTGTGCTTACCTTTATAGGTTCCTGTAGCAGGGTGTCCGGCCTCTTTTCGGTTCCAGACTTCAAGGAGAAAGTTTTCTGCTGTGTCCCTGAAGGAATAGTTGGAAATGGATAGATCCAGGAGGAAATCTCTGCCACCTAAGAGATACAGGGAGGTCGTGGAAATGGCGTCCAGAAAGAAAGGACCTGCAAGACAGATGGAGGAGCATGGGTCTGATGATGTGGTACCCCCCATCCCCCAGAAAGATAGGCCTCAGAGGAGTTTTAACAAAGAAAAGGGCCTGCCAAGGGTGGGAGAGGGGGCTCAGGGCCCAAGGCTAGAGTAGTTAATATAGCCCCTGCTGGGGAGGGCCAATCTCGGCCTGGTGTAGGCCGGGGTGAAGCTATGCCCGGGCCTAGTGGGGTTTAGGAGGGCCCTTTGGTGTCAGGGATTTCTATCAGTGGCCTAGGGGCACTGGTAGGGGGCGATGTGGCAGGGCAATTGTCTGCGCTCACACCGGCAGCCATGGCGGCGGTCTTGGCCTTAGCCCAATCTTTGTCGATGGCTATGTCCCCCCCTGGGCATGGGCAGAGCCGGATCGCGGCCCAGGCTGCCAACGGTGGGGCAGGTGCGGAGGCCGGGTGTTTGGGGCCTAATGCGCAAGGAATTGCAGAGTGCGTAGTGGGACCCGCCCTCTCAGATGGCAGATCGCGCGAAATGTACTCCTCCAGTTCATCTGAGGAGGAGAATTTCGGCTGCCATCTTGGAGGGCGGGCCAATGGAGGAGGAGACGCTATGTGCGACCGGAGCGGCCCAGGTAACTTGGGAAGGCTTCCGGTCGCGGGTGGTGGGCCAACGGGTGGCTTAGGAGGGCAGCGGGTGCACTTACCGGGGGCGGCCAGGGCTGCTGGTGAGGCGGAGACACCGAGAGGCAGTGGAGGAGATGCACCCAGTACAAGTGTGCATGCGTGCATGGGTATTGGCGCTTGTGGCCTACGGAGTGGAACAAGTGTGGCTGGAGCAGATGGGCCAAGTGTGAGTCAGGAGGTTGGCTCAAGCATGGTGAGACATCAGTCAGGGGCGCAGGCAGGCTTGCATGGTGGCGCTAGCGGCCTCATTGGTATGGCTGGGTCTGCTGTGAGTACACAGGGGGAGTTGTGGATGCAAAAAGCGGGACGATTGTGGGTCATGCCACTAGGGGCAGAGGGTGGTCGCATGCGGGGATAACGCATGTTAGTGAGGAAAGGGCACAGTGTGACAGGAGTGTTGATGCGATACATGGGGGGCACAGATGTTTGGTATATGCGAACCGGGAGCAGTGTGATATGAGGCAGGTTTTGCCCATGTGTGTTGCGAATGATGCCCAAGGGCACGGTGGTTTGGTGCAAGAGGAAATTATACAAAAGGCAGTTGAGGCTGCGCTGCGTGAGGTGGCTAGGCAACAGGCCCCCCAAGGGTTGAGTGCCCACACCCTGGAGGGGCCTGGTCAGGAGGCCATAATAAGGCGGGCTGTTTCGACAGCTCTGGGGATGAATACAGGAGGGGAGCAGAGGGTGGAAGGGAGGAATAGTTCCTTTGACACACCACCTGTCTGCCAGAGTACTCCCCAAGTTGTTTTGTCTCCACAGGTGCACAATAGGACTACGTCGACGATGGCATCGGAGGCTTCCAGTGCACTGGTTGTGGCGGGACCGAGCAGGGAACAGTCGGTTCATCCAGGAACATCGGCACAGGCACCCGTCGATGCAGACCGCCCTGGGAATCGTGAGTACTATGCACATCAAACATTACACGCTGACACGGGGTCTTCAATTAGTGGGTCAGGTTCAGAGAGTGGGGATGACCTGGGGCTGGTTGGGAAAGGGCAGCGTAGGATGTTTAGATGGATCAAGAAAATGGTGGTGGGGCATGCGAAGGATAGGGCTAAGGGGCCAGGGCCTGCAGAGGAGGAGCTCGGGGCTAGCGGGCCTGGGGGCAGCGTGCCCGGGGTCGCTGTGCTGCGTAAAGTGGCCGCGCAAGGGGACACATACCCATGCCTAGTCCATTCATTGTACGGGCATCTAAAGACAAAAGTAGTAAAAAAGATACAGGAGGGTTGATATGTGAATATTTTCGACCTCTCACTGGATGCATTTCGGGCGAAAGAGAGAGCCCTGGATGGGTCTGGGCCTAAAAGGGTGCGCAGGCCGGAAACATATGAAGAATGGCTTAAATGTTTCAGGGTGCTGGTGGCCTGTTACGTGGATAGGTGGCCGCTGCAGGGCCACAACCTCTTTAAGTACCTGGATACTATTGAGGATATCCACGCTAGATTTAAAGAGGGGGCATGGAGAGAGTATGACATGGCCTTCAGGAGGAAAATGGTGGGGAATGCCTTACTGCATTTCGGCACACAGGACATGCACTTGTGGTCGAAATTAGGGCTGGAAGGGGGCACCACGCCACCCGCTCAGGCACGGCAGGGGTTGCCCCGGCTGGGCGCAAGGGCGAGTAGGCGGGGGCGCGAGTACTGGAAATTCCAGGACAAGTTGTGCAACAGGGGGAGCGGTTGTTCCTTTCGGCACATCTGTAGATACTGCGGGGGCCCCCACTCAGGGATTGATTGCATTAAACGCAAGGAGCAAGGGCAGCTTAAACCAGCTCAGAAACCAGGAGTTGAGGTCAAGGGCCCCAACCCCGCTTAAGCTGTCACCAATGCTAGCATGGCTAGCTAATTATCCAGACCGGGGGTGGCCGAGCTGCTTCGGGCTGGTCTGGAATGGGGTTTTGAGATACCAGTTACGAGAGATGTCCTGGGAACAAAAGGGCACAAGAATTTAAAAATGGCTTACGAATTCCCTCACGTGGTGAGAGAGAAATTGGCGAAGGAGGTGGCAATGGGGCAGGTGTCCGGCCCGTTCGCTGAGCCCCCGATTGAAGACCTGGTGGTCTCACCTCTGGGGGTGGTGCCAAAAAAGGAGCCGGGGAAGTTCAGACTGATTCATCACCTGTCTTTCCCAAAAGGGGGATGGGTCAATGACGCGATTGACCCCGAACTTAGCTCGGTGCATTATCAATCTTTTGATAATGCTCTAGAGGTGGTCAGGGAATGCGGCCCTGGGGCAATGATGGCAAAGCTGGACATTGAGTCCGCATTTAGGCTGTTGCCGCTTCATCCTTCAGCATTCAGGCTTATGGGGATGAAGTTTGAGGGTTATTACTACGTGGACAGGTGCCTCCCAATGGGGTGTTCCTTGTCCTGCTTGCTATTCGAGTGTTTCAGTACATTTCTGCACTGGGTAGTCGAGACGGCGCCTGGGGGTGGGGCGGTTGCCCATTACCTCGACGACTTCCTTTTGGTGGGGGGAGCTGGGTGCGCTGAGTGCGAACAACTCATGAAAGTCATGGTAGACATGATAGCATGTTTTGGGGTACCACTGGCGGACGATAAGACGCAGGGTCCCTGTACATGTATAACATTTCTGGGGATAGAAATTGACACAGTGCATGCGGTCTGCAGATTGCCTGAGGACAAGGTGCAGCGGATGTTGCAGACGGTTATTCAGTCAGGGGGAGCGAGAAGGTTCCCATTAGGGAGGTCCAGTCATTGCTGGGGCTCCAGAACTTTGTGGGGCGGGTGATCCCCATGGGTAGGGTTTTCAATCGCCGCTTGGAAGGCCAATTGAAAGGTCCTTCTGAAAGAGGGAAATGACACGTGTAACAGCTGAGATAAAGAAGGATTTGGGATTCCTGGTAAACTTCAACGGGGTTTGCCTTTGGAGGCACCCACCAGTTTCCAATCAAATACTGCACCTCTTCACGGATGTGGCAGGGGGCTCTGGTTATGGAGCATACCTGGAGGGGGAATGGAGTGCGGCTCCGTGGCCCAGTGAGTGGATAGAGGCTGGGTGTGTCAGGAACTTGACGCTATTGGAGCTGTTTCCGATAATTGTAGCGGTGGAAATATGGGGGGAGAAGTTAGTGAACAGGTCTGTGGTATTCTGGACAGATAACCTGAGTGTGGTGTACGCCATTAATAGGTTGTCTGCGGCTTCACCTAATGTTGTATGCTATCTGAGGCACCTGGTGTTGCGCTGCTTGCAGCTCAACATCTGTTTCACCGCCAAACACGTCCCGGGAGTGCAGAACGTGATTGGTGATGCTCTCTCTCGATTCATTTGGGGGCAGTTTAGGAAAGCAGCACCCAGGGCCGCGAAGGAGGGTCTAACATGCCCATCTTATCTTTGGCAGCTGGGAAGGCATCCTCGGTTTAGTTAAGGCTTCCTTGGATCCGAAGACCTGGGCCACCTACCTGGGCCACTGGAACAGATGGGAGGCTTTCTGTCGTCAGAAGGGCGTACAGGTACAAGGGGCCACTAGTGTGCATGTGTTGGAATGACTGGCATGGCTGAGAAGGGATGGAGTTAGCAAGGCTGGAGCTGCGGGTAGGCTGTCAAAAGTTGCATTCTTTAACAGGGCACTCAGTTTCGGGACCACTCTGGTGCAGAAAGTACTGAAGGGCTGGGGGAGAATGGTTCCCAGGGTTAAGGACCCCAGGGAACCTATTACAGCCAGTTGGCGTTCGGTTTACATGAGGTGTGGAAGTCTGATTACGAGAGATTGCTCTTTCAAACGGCTTTTGCAATAGCATTTGCCGGGGCCCTTCGGGTGAGCGAGTTAGTTTCATCATCCAAAAGGAAGGGTACAGGGGGGGTCCTGGCGAAGCACGTGCGGTTGGCACAAGGAAGGGTGCTATTATTTGTCCCTAGGTCCAAAACGGATCAAGAGGGTAGCGGGACTTGGCTACCCCTGGCCAGCCAGGAGGAAGCGTTATGCTGTCCAGTGCGCTGAGTAGAGGAGATTTCAAAACTCCGTCCCCGGCAGTGTGACCAGTTTCTCATACACGAGGATGGGTCAGCATTGTCGGTATTTCAGTTTCGTAGGGTGCTCGCGAAAACAGCTGAGATGGCGGGCTTGGATCCCAAAAGAATCGCTGCCCATTCGTTTAGGATTGGTGCAGCGACTAGTGCGGCAGAGAAGGGTGACTCCTCAGCGGAGATAAAGGGACTGGGGAGGTGGAGGTCAGCGCAGTTTAAAGTGCATATTAGGCATTCCTAAGGCGGATGTGGATCAGGACCATTAGTGGTTATATGCAGGGTCCTGAAGGGGTACCCCAAGGGTGGCGGGTTGGTGTGGGTTGGGGGGTAGCTGGCAAGGGATTGAACGGTGGGGTTGTGTTATGGGTCAGAGCTTTGACCGGCTAATAGGTTGTCATCTGTTTAACCAGGTTCATTAGGAAGTTCACCCACGGTTCGAGTATGGATAATAGGCCACTCCTTTATCCATTGGGCGTCCATCAGGGCGCTGCGGATGCCGGAAGGGCAACAACTTGGATTCCAAATGTCCAGGGCCAACTTCCGGTGGTTAGGACGCAGGGGCCTTGTTTGGGACGATTTGCCAGCATTGTTGCAGGAGGCACATAAAAGGTGGGGGCAGCCTAACGTGATAGTGCTGCACCTGGGAGGTAATGACTTAGGATCATTGCCGGCTTTGGACTTTATTAAAAGGATCACAGCCGATATTAAGTGGGTTCACACGTGGTTGAAGGAGGTCAAAATAGGGTGGTCCAATGTGGTTGCTCGGCTGCATTGGAGGCACATTGTGACCCAGAAAGCGGCTTATAATGTGTGTAAGAAGGTCAATAGAGAGTTGGGGAGAGCAGTCATAGCCCTGGGGGGGCTTTGTGATTCATCACGATGGAATAATGGCTGACAAAAAGGACCTGTTTCGACCCGATGGGGTACACCTGACGGATGTTGGGTTGGACATATTCCTAAAAGACATTAGGAGCGCTTTGTTAAGAGTAATTTAGTTTCCAAAAAAAAAAAAAAAGTTTAATTGTTAATTGTTATTGAAGTTAATTGTACAGTTTTGTCATGTTATGCTATTTATAGGTGCCTGTCGGTTTTGTGCGTGGCGGCAAGAGAACGCTTGGCTCTTGTGGCGGGTGGTCAGGGCCCTGGGGAGCGGGCACCGAGAGGGAAGAGTGACGGTCTAAAATTGGGGAGGGGTTACGTCCGCCAGGCGCCAGCCTGGGGATCCTCTCCCTTGCGAATAAGACCAAATACCTCTAAACCATCACAGCTTTCTTTCAGTGCCATTGGGCATGAACAGCCGGGTGTCACGCTGCAAACATCTGACCATCTGCTTAAAGGGGCTAGGTTAGTGAAAGATGCCGCCAACGTTGTGTTACGAACTTGTTGCCAAGTTTGGTATTAAGAGTTAAAGTGCCTAAGATAATTGGATAACACCTTAGGCACTAGTTATCCGTTTATTTTAATAAACGTGACCGTGACCGGTCTTTCTCTCCCAACATGGTGTGTTGTCTTATTTATTCAGGTTTATGCTACACTACGTAGGACGTAATAGGGGGTTAAGAGCTTATGAGAGTGGAGGGCCCTCTAGTGGGCCTGTAACAACATTAAGGGATTACCAACTTGAAGTCTGGAGGATGGTAGACTGTGTTTGTTACAATGTTGCAGGAGAGGAGGAGATGTTTGTGCTTACCATTATAGGTTCCTGCAGCAGGGTGTCCGGCCTCTTTTCGGTTCCAGACTTCAAGGAGAAAGTTTCCCGCCCACCCGTCCCTGGAGTAGCTGTGGATTTGCGGTGATGCGGCTTGGTAGGGTGAGTTAACCCGGCTGGGGTAGGTTTAATTGAGCTAGCCTTTTGTAAGACCGGGTTCTTAATATAGTCATCCACCTCTATCAATAGGGTTGTACGATTCGATTTTTAGAGGTTACCTTGCCGGGTTGGATGGATGCCTTGGCAGGCGGGTGGTCAGGGCCCTGGGGAGCGGGCACCGAGAGGGAAGAGTGACGGTCTAAAATTGGGGAGGGGTTACGCCCACCAGGCGCCGGCCTGGGGGTCCTCTCCCTTGCGAATAAGACCGAATACCTCTAAACCATCACAGCTCTCTCTCAGTGCCATTGGGCGTGAACAGCCGGGTGTCACGCTGCAAACACCGAAAGGGGCCTTGACCATCTGCTTAAAGGGGCTAGGTTAGGGAAAGATGCCGCCAACGTTGTGTTACGAACTTGTTGCCAAGTTTGGTATTAAGAGTTAAAGTGCCTAAGATAATTGGATAACACCTTAGGCACTAGTTATCCGTTTATTTTAATAAACGTGACCGTGACCGGTCTTTCTCTCCCAACATGCTACACTACGTAGGACGTAATAGGGGGTTAAGACCTTAAAGCTTAGTACAATATATTACTGAATTATATGAGTTTTGTTGCATTTACACTTAGCACTTTTGCTTTTGTAAATTCTAATTGTGCTTTCAATATTTGTAGTCACTAGAAATAGCTATAAAACTGCCATATTTCAGCACAGTAAAATTTTTATTTCATAGTTATGCAACTTTGGAAACTGAGATTTTAACAGAAACCTCACTGTAACTTAAACTATATACTGTATATTCAGGGATGGAATTTTCTGAGTCCAAGATGCATAAAAAAGTTGCAGTGAGACATTTGGCTTTTTTCTTTCTTTAATACTGAGTGGCTAATAACTTTTTTCCCTCTAGACTAGTAACTTGTCTCACCTGCTAATAAAATAAAGTTATGTGTTTGTGTGAATATATATGTGTGTGTGTAAATATATGTGTGCGTGTATGTGAATATATGTGTGTGTGTTTATATATATATATATATATGTGCGTGTGTATCTATATGTGTGTGTATATACTGTATATATATATATATATATATATATATATATGTGTGTGTGTGTGTGTGTGTGTGTGTATTTGTGTGCATGTACTTGTGTGTGTGTGTGAATATATGTGTGTGTTTATATATATATATATATATATATATATATATATATGCGTGTGTATCTATATGTGTGTGTATATACTATATGTGTGTGTGTGTATCTATATGTGTGTGTGTTTATATATATATTTTTGTGTCTATACAGTATATATTTGTGTGTATATGTGTGTATCTATATGCTGTATGTGTGTGTGTGAATATATGTGTGTTTATATATATATATATAATGTGTGTGTTAGTGATTTTACTTTATTAACTAGGACTGCTTCCTATTTTCCTATGTTCTAATTTTCAAACCTTCAACCAACAAATTATTTCTTGAACAACTACTCATTCCCCATGAAACATTTCTTATTAATCTACCTAATGTATTCATGCTTGACTGTTTCACTACAGTTTTCACCACATATTTATTCTCTTACCGATTCAAATTTCCATCCTGTAATATTACTAATTAAACCTGGGGTGCACATAAAGAGGCATTTTTATTCCGCTATCTTTTACAAAATGTTGTCCTTCACAAAATTAAGCTTTAATCATCCTGAAACTATCAGGAGAATGCAGTCAGCAATTAATTATATCAACTTTAATGCATTTTTTTTATCGGCATGGATAAAGCCTGATAAAATGTAATTAACGGTTCAATGAACATTGATTCTTATGCAAACAACTTATATATGTGAGAAACAGTAAACACAAATAATGCTGTATAATACACTTTTAATAATATTACTTAACATCCCCTATGAATTAATTAACAGAGTAAGAGATTTATCTGTTTTAATAAATGAAGGCAGATCTTGAATAATATTTATGATTCTGGAGATTGTTACATAAAGCAGAAATTCTTTAAAAAAAAAAGTTACAAATACTAATGCATAATCTAAATGCTTTTTAAAAGAAATAGGAAAGCCAACAAGAACACAGTAAGTACAACTTGTACATGAGTAAAAAAAAAAAAAGGAAACGATAGAAATTTAAAACTAAATTAATTTACCCTACACCACACATGTGAAGACTTAATAGGCCTTTTTTATTTTATAAAATTACTATTTTGTCTTATCTTTGTGTTTGGTTCTTAAACTCTCTTTTTTACCCATGTGCAACATTTATTTATACATAGAAACGCTGAGCAATTAGTTCTGCATATTCTAATGTCTGTGAGTTGATAATTAATTTATTGATATACCCAGGATATATTAAATCAATAATTCTACTTAATGATATCTGGTAATATACTAAGCTTACAAACGTAAATGCTTTAAAAAGGCAAATCGTTAAAATCATGAACGAATAAATTATTTAAAATATGATCATCCCATTGATTAACTACTTGTATACACATATAATTTAATATTATTTAACCTTTCTGCCACCTAAAGTCAGATCTGATCAGGATGATTGACAACCCCCGAGCAATTGGCCGCAAGTAGGGGGCGGCATTGCACAAGCATTAGCTACATAATAGATAGTTTGAAATGGGATATACACGTATGCTAGAGTATACGTGAGACCAAATCTCTAAAGTGTTACAAATATACAATTGCTTTCAGTTATATGGAAGATCAGAAACAGCTACAACAACTAAAACAACCACAAACTGAGCTAATGCAATTAAGACAATTATTAAGATAAATATGTAAACCAAAATGATAACACCAGATTAAGTTGGCTAACAACTGAGGAGAAAGTTTTATAATCAGTATATTTTATTCCAAGCAACTTCAGCATAATTAAAATAAAACAGACACATTGAACAAAATTGATCAAGTGAATATTTATACCAAATAAGTGCACCACGCTGTAGGGCACACTACCTCAACTCTATCCATTCCTACTGCTGCTCTTTTTCTTTATTCGAATGCATAGCATCCATAGAGATTTAGTCTCATTAAAGGTGATAGGGGCCACATTTATTTCAGAGGGGTTTATCTGTACTGAAGCTAACAAGGCTCACACAGGCTGAAATGTGCATCTGGGGTTAGCTCTACAAAGAATAATTACCTGTTTTCTAAATCTCTAGGGGTATACTGAAAGTTCTTCTTTTTGAAAGGCACACAGTGAGTGGGCACCATTACATAAGAAAAGTGATTATTATTGTGTCTGTTCTCAGTTGTACACTTATGTTTTTTTTCTTATTTTAAAGAGACAGTCAAGTCAAAATTAAGCTTTCATGATTCAGATATGACATGCATAAACATTTTTCCAACATAGATAACATTGTGCTCACTCCCATGGAGTTACCCAGGAGTCGGCGTTGATTGGCTAAAATGCATGTCAGTTAAAAGAAATAAAATATGGGTGCAGTATGCAGAAGCTTAGATACACGGTAATCACAGAGGTAAATGTATATTAATTTAACGATGTTGGTTATGCAAAACTAGGGAATGGGTTATTAAGGGATTATCTATCTTTTTAAACAAGAAATATATTGGAGTGGAATGTGACTTTAAAGAGAATAGAAAAACTAAATAATAATAATAATAACTAAACATTAATGTAAAACAATATTTTAAAGGCATAAGTTAATTATTATGTTTTATCATATCGTGTCAATGCCCACGTACAATAAGTAGAACTTCCACCATAATTGCAATCAATAAGCAACCCAGAGTAAAAAAAAGAAAAATAACTATGCAAAAAGAATTGATAAAATAATCCTTTATTACCATTATTTTTAATGCATTTGATTATATAATGTCAAATAGAAATGTAGACATATTTAACACAAGGCTTATATTAAAAACTTCCTTATAATAACTATTTCATTTAGTGATGCACTTAGAAATATAAAGTCACCTACTAAAAGTGGTAGGCCAAGTAGAATAGCAGGAAAAAAACAAAAATTGATTATATCAATACAATTGCTAAAAATCAATGGTAAGAACAAAAACTCCCCTTAAGGAGCAGAGCCGCTGCCTCCCACAGTTTCTCCCAGTGAACTGTCAGTAGATATTGATAGGTTAGGGGGGCGCTTGCTTCAATGGAAAGTCCACCAACTGTGTGTAAATCCAGAAGGCTTTGGAAGTGAAAGGACTCCAATTTTATCAAGTGTATACAAGCACAAAATTGGAGCCCTTTTCCTTCCAGTGCCTTCTGGATTGACACAAAGTTGGTGGACTTCCCATTGGAGCAAGCGCCCCCCTATCCTATTCAAGAAGAATAGGCATCCAATAACAGAGGACATGTTTTAATTAAATTGTTACCACTTGTTAAGCAGAAGAATTTGTTGAGCTTTCAAAGAAACAGTAAGAATTATATTTTCCCCTTCCTCTTGTTCAAGCTTTCTTATTTGTTGCATGTAATGGCCACTGATGTTAAAGGGCAGTCTAGTCCAAAACAAACTTTCATTATTCAGATAGGGCATGTAATTCTAAACAATTTTCCAATTTACTTCTATCACCAATTTTGCTTTGTTCTCCTGGTATTCTTAGTTGAAAGCTAAATCTAGGCGGTTCATATACTAATTTCTTGACAGCTGCCTCTTAGCTCAGGGCATTTCAACAGTTTTTCACCACTAGAGGGTGTTAGTTCATGTATTTTTTATAGATAACACTGTGTTCACGCACGTGAAGATTGTAGGAGCCCGCACAGATTGGCTAAAATGCAAGTCTGTCAAAAGAACTAAAATAAGGGGCAGTTTGCAGAGGCTTAGATACAAGATAATCACAGAGGTAAAAAGTGTATTAATATAACTGTGTTGGTTATGCAAAATCATTGGAAGCTATGTGCGCAGATATCATACTGATTAATTTATTCATATAGGAAGCAATTTTTATTGCTGAATGATATAACATTGTAGACAACACTGAAATGGGTGATGTCGACCCCCCTTCCTGTTGTCAGAGACATATTACAAGCCTGGCATGTCCCAATACATATGAAAGAAAGTATGTTTACTCAGACCTCCTGCTGTTCAGAGTTTCACTAGGCAGGACTTCTAAAGAACAAACATTTGTCCCAAACTACAAAGAGTCTGTGTTCAATACCTTTGCTGAGATCAAAATCTATGGCCCCTAGTTATCAAGCCGTCAATCGCAATCGCAAATACGCTGGAATTCCGCAGTGTATTTGTGGCGAGGCTCATTCGCCTTAGTTATCAAGCCCTACACACCAGCAAAAGTAGAATATAGTGACATAAGCTTCGATCCGCCAGACCCAGTCCGACACAGATCGATTCTTACGTCACTCCAGATGTTCCGAACGCAAGTTCGGCACAATCTGACTACTTTTGCTAGTTATCAAATGACTAGCAGGTACGCTCTGCACTTTTCCGGCCCAGTGTACCTGGTTTTCAATCTGCCACCCTGGAGGCGGTGGATCCCATATGAATCAGTGGGAGTCTGACCATAGCAAAAGTTCATGTTCGCTGCTGCCTGACATCCCATTGATTCCTATGGGAGATGTCTGCACCTAACACCCTAACATGTACCCCGAGTCTAAACACCCCTAATCTGTCCCCCCCTACACCTCCGCAACTAAATAAAT
The DNA here is from genome assembly GCF_027579735.1 of Bombina bombina. Lineage (NCBI taxonomy): Eukaryota > Metazoa > Chordata > Amphibia > Anura > Bombinatoridae > Bombina > Bombina bombina. The sequence goes on along the minus strand of NC_069503.1, from coordinate 389,098,870 downwards.
GTATTACCCCCTAAACCGCCGCTCCCGGAGCCCACCGCCACTCTAATAAACTGATTAACCGCTGCTCCCAGACCCTGCCGCCACTCTAATAAACTGATTAACCCCTAAACCGCCGCTCCTGGACCCCGCCGCAACTATAATAAATGTATTAACCCGTAAACCGCCGCTCCCGGAGCCCACCGCCACCTACATTATACCTAGTAACCCCTATCCTGCCCCCCTATACCGCCGCCACCTATAATAAATTTATTAACCCCTATCCTGCCGATCCCGGACCCCACCGCAACTAAATAAATTGTTTAACCCCTAAACCGCCGCTCCCGGACCCCGCCACCACCTATATTAAACTTATTAACCCCTATCCTGCCCCCCTACACCGTCGCCACCTATAATAAATTTATTAACCCCTATCCTGCCCCCCCTACACCGCCGCCACTATAATAAAATTATTAACCTCTAAACCTAAGTCTAACCCTAACACCCCCCTAACTTAAATATTAATTAAATACATCTAAATATTAACTCTTAATAACTAAATGAATCCTATTTAAAACTAAATACTTACCTTTAAAATAAACCCTAATATAGCTACAATATAAATAATAATTATATTGTATCTATCTTAGGATTTATTTTTATTTTACAGGCAAATTTCAATTTATTTTAACTAGGTACAATAGCTATTAAATAGTTATTAACTATTTAATAGCTACCTAGTTAAAATAAAGACAAATTTACCTGTAAAATAAAAACTAACCTAAGTTACAATTACATCTAACACTACACTATCATTAAATAAATTATTCCTATTTAAACTAAATACCTGTAAAAAAAAACCTAAGATAGCTACAATGTAATTAATAATTACATTGTAGCTATTTTAGGATTTATATTTATTTTACAGGTAACTTTGTATTTATTTTAGCTAGTTAGAATAGTTATTAAATAGTTATTAACTATTTAATAACTACCTCGCTAAAAGAAATACAAAATTACCTGTAAAATAAATTCTAACCTAAGTTACAATTAAACCTAACACTACACTATCATTAAATTAATTAAATAAATTAGCGACAAATAACTACAATTAAATACAATGAAATAAACTAACTAAAGTACAAAAAAAAAAAAAACTAAGTTACAAAAAAAAAAGTTACAAACATTTAAAAAATATTGCAACAATTTTAAGCTACTTACACCTAATCTAAGCCCGCTAATAAAATAACAAAGCCCCCAAAATAAAAAATGCCCTACCCTATTCTAAATTACGAATGTTAACAGCTCTATTACTTTACCAGCCCTTAAAATGGCCTTTTGCGGGGCATGCCCCAAAGTATTCAGCTCTTTGCCTGTAAAAAAAAATAAAACCCCCCCAACATTAAAACCCACCACCCACACACCCCTACTCTAACCCAAACCCCCTTAAATAAACCTAACACTACCCCCCTAAAGATCATCCTACCTTTAGCCATCTTCAGCCAGCCGACCACCGATGGAACAGAAGAGGACATCCGCAGCAGCTGAAGTCATCATCCAAGGGGCGCTAAAGAAGTCTTCCATCCGATTGAAGTCATCATCCAAGGGGCGCTGAAGAGGTCTTCCATCCGATTGAAGTCTTCATCCAGGTGGCGTCTTCAATCTTCATCCATCCAGAGCGGAGCGGAGCCATCTTCAGACGAGCCGACACGGAGCCATCTTCTTCCACCGACGACTTCCCGATGAATGACGGTTCCTTTAAGTGACGTCATCCAAGATGGCGTCCCTCGAATTCCGATTGGCTGATAGGATTCTATCAGCCAATCGGAATTAAGGTAAGAAAAATCTGATTGGCTGATTAAATCAGCCAATCAGATTAAAATTGCTTTTTATTGGCTGTTCCGATCAGCCAATAGAATGCAAGCTAAATCTGATTGGCTGATTCAATCAGCCAATCAGATTTTTCCTACCTTAATTCCGATTGGCTGATAGAATCTTATCAGCCAATCGGAATTGGAGGGACGCCATCTTGGATGACGTCCCTTAAAGGAACCGTCATTCGTCGGAAAGTAGTCGGTGGAAGAAGATGGCTCCGCGTCGGCTCGTCTGAAGATGGCTCCGCTCCGGATGGATGAAGATTGAAGATGCCGCCTGGATGAAGAATTCAATCGGATGGAAGACCTCTTCAGCGCCCCTTGGATGATGACTTCAAACGGATGGAAGACTTCTTCAGCGCCCCTTGGATGATTACTTTGGCCGCTGCGGATGTCCTCTTCTGTTCCGTCGGTGGTCGGGTGGCTGAAGACGGCTAAAGGTAGGATGATCTTCAGGGGGGTAGTGTTAGGTTTATTTAAGGGGGGTTTAGGTTAGAGTAGGGGTGTGTGGGTGGTGGGTTTTAATGTTAGGGGGGTTGTGTTTTTTTTTACAGGCAAAAGAGCTGAATACTTTGGGGCATGCCCCACAAAAGGCCCTTTTAAGGGCTGGTAAGGTAATAGAGCTGTTAACTTTCGTAATTTAGAATAGGGTAGGGCATTTTTTTATTTTGGGGGGCATTGTTATTTTATTAGGGGGCTTAGATTAGGTGTAAGTAGCTTAAAATTGTTGTAATATTTTTTAAATGTTTGTAACTTTTTTTTGTAACTTACGGCTAGATTTAGAGCTTGGCGTTAGCCATCAAAACCAGCGTTAGAGGCTCCTAAAGCTGATTTTGGGCTACCGCTGGTATTTAGAGTCAGTCAGGAAAGGGTCTAACACTCACATTGCAGCCGCGACTTTTCCATACCGCAGATCCCCCTACGCCATTTGCGTATCCTATCTTGTTAATGGGATCTTTCTAATGCCGGTATTTAGAGTCTTGGCTGAAGTGAGCATTAGAAATCTAACGACAAAACTCCAGCCGCAGAAAAAAGTCAGTAGTTAAGAGCTTTCTGGGCTAACGCCGGTTCATAAAGCTCTTAACTACTGTGCTCTAAAGTACACTAACACCCATAAATTACCTATGTACCCCTAAACCGAGGCCCCCCCACATCACCGCCACTCTATTAAATTTTTTTAACCCCTAATCTGCCACTCCGTACACCGCCGCAACCTACGTTATCCCTATGAACCTCTAATCTGCTGCCCCTAACACCGCCGACCCCTATATTATATTTATTAACCCCTAATCTGCCACCCCCAACGTCGCCTCCACCTACCTACAATTATTAACCCCTAATCTGCCGACCGGACCTCACCGCTACTATAATAAATGTATAAATCCCTAATCCGCCTCACTCCCGCCTCAATAACCCTATAATAAATAGTATTAACCCCTAATCTGCCCTCCCTAACATCGCCGACACCTAACTTCAAGTATTAACCCCTAATCTGCCGACCGGACCTCACCGCTACTCTAATAAATGTATTAACCCCTAAAGCTAAGTCTAACCCTAACCCTAACACCCCCCTAAGTTAAATATAATTTAAATCTAACAAAATAAATTAACTCTTATTAAATAAAGTAATCCTATTTAAAGCTAAATACTTACCTGTAAAATAAACCCTAATATAGCTACAATATAAATTATAATTATATTGTAGCTATTTTAGGATTAATATTTATTTTACAGGCAACTTTGTATTTATTTTAACCAGGTACAATAGTTATTAAATAGTTAATAACTATTTAATAGCTACCTAGTTAAAATAATTACAAAATTACCTGTAAAATAAATCCTAACCTAAGTTACAATTAAACCTAACACTACACTATCAATAATTTAATTAAATAAAATACCTACAATTATCTACAATTAAACCTAACACTACACTATCAATAAATTAATTAAATACAATACCTACAAATAAATACAATTAAATAAACTAACTAAAGTACAAAAAATAAAAAAGAACTAAGTTACAAAAAATAAAAAAAATATTTACAGACATTAGAAAAATATTATAACAATTTTAAGCTAATTACACCTACTCTAAGACCCCTAATAAAATAACAAAGCCCCCCAAAATAAAAAATGCCCTACCCTATTCTAAAATACAAATAGAAAAGCTCTTTTACCTTACCAGCCCTTAAAAGGGCCTTTTGCGGGGCATGCCCCAAAGAATTCAGCTCTTTTGCCTGTAAAAAAAAAACATACAATACCTCCCCCCCAACATTACACCCCACCACCCACATACCCCTAATCTAACCCAAACCCCCCTTAAATAAACCTAACACTACCCCCCTGAAGATCATCCTACCTTGAGTTGTCTTCAGCCAGCCGACCCACCGATAAAACCGAAGAGGAGATCCGGAGCGGCAGAAGTGATCCTCCAAGGGGCGCTGAAGAAGTCTTCCATCCGATGAAGTGATCCTCCAGGCGGCGCTGAAGAAGTCTTCCATCCGGGCGATGTCATCTTCCAAGGGGCACTGAAGAAGTCTTCCATCCAGGCGATGTCATCTTCCAAGCGGGGTCTTCAATCTTCTTCTTCAGGATCCATCTTCATTCCGCCGACGCGGAACATCCTTCTTCCCCGACGGACTACCGACGAATGAAGGCTCCTTTAAGGGACGTCATCCAAGATGGCGTCCCTCGAATTCCGATTGGCTTATAGGATTCTATCAGCCAATCGGAATTAAGGTAGAAAAAATCTGATTGGCTGATTGAATCAGCCAATCAGATTCAAGTTCAATCCGATTGGCTGATCCAATCAGCCAATCAGATTGAGCTCGCATTCTATTGGCTGATCGGGACAGCCAATAGAATGTGAGCTCAATCTTATTGGCTCCATCAGCCAATCAGAATTTTCCTACCTTAATTCCGATTGGCTGATAGAATCCTATCAGCCAATTGGAATTCGAGGGACGCCATCTTGGATGACGTCCCTTAAAGGAGCCTTCATTCGTCGGTAGTCCGTCGGTGGAAGAAGGATGTTCCGTATCGGCGGAATGAAGATGGATCCTGAAGACGAAGATTGAAGACCCCGCTTGGAAGATGACATCGCCCGGATGGAAGACTTCTTCAGCGCCGCCTGGAGGATCACTTCATCGGATGGAAGACTTCTTCAGCGCCCCTTGGAAGATCACTTCTGCCGCTCCGGATCTCCTCTTCGGTTCCATCGGTGGGTCGGCTGGCTGAAGACAACTCAAGGTAGGATGAAATTCAGGGGGTAGTGTTAGGTTTTTTTAAGGGGGGTTTGGGTTAGATTAAGGGGTATGTGGGTGGTGGGTTTTAATGTTGGGGGGTGGGGTTTGTATTTTTCTTTTACAGGCAAAAGAGCAGTTTTCTTTGGGGCATGCCCTGCAAAAGGCCCTTTTAAAGGCTGGTAAGGTAAAAGAGCTTTCAACTTTTTTAATTTAGAATAGGGTAGGGCATATTTTATTTTGGGGGGCTTTGTTATTTTATTAGAGGGCTTAGATTAGGTGTAATTAGCTTAAAATTGTTGTAATATTTTTTAAATGTTTGTAACTTATTTTTTTTTATATTTTGTAACTTAGCTTTTATATTTTTTGTACTTTAGTTAGTTTATGTAATTGTATTTAATTGTAGTTATTTGTAGTTAATTTATTTAATTTATTTAATGATAGTGTAGTGTTAGGTTTAATTGTAACTTAGGTTAGGATTTATTTTACAGGTAAGTATTTAGTTTTAAATAGGAATAATTTATTAACGTATAGTGTAGTGTTAGGTGTAATTGTAACTTAGGTTAGTTTTTATTTTACAGGTAAATTTCTATTTATTTTAGCTAGGTAGCTATTAAATAGTTAATAACTATTTAATAGCTATTGTACCTAGTTAAACTAAATTGAAATTTGCCTGTAAAATAAAAATAAATCCTAAAATAGCTACAATATAATTATAATTTATATTGTAGCTATATTAGGGTTTATTTTACAGGTAAGTATTTAGCTTTAAATAGGAATAATTTATTTAATAAGAGTTAATTTATTTCTTTAGATTTAAATTATATTTAACTTAGGGGGGTTAAGGTTAGACTTAGCTTTAGGGGTTAATACATTTATTAGAATAGCGGTGAGGTCCGGTCGGCAGATTAGGGGTTAATACTTGAAGTTAGGTGTCGGCGATGTTAGGGAGGGCAGATTAGGGGTTAATACTATTTATTATAGGGTTATTGAGGCGGGAGTGAGGCGGATTAGGGGTTAATACATTTATTATAGTAGCGGTGAGGTCCGGTCGGCAGATTAGGGGTTAATAATTGTAGGTAGGTGGAGGCGACATTGGGGGCGGCAGATTAGGGGTTAATAAATATAATATAGTGGTCGAGGGTGTTAGGTGCAGCAGATTAGGGGTACATAGGGATAACGTAGGTTGCGGCGGTGTATGGAGCGGCAGATTAGGGGTTAATTCTGTAATGCAGGTGTCAGCGATAGCGGGGGCGGCAGATTAGGGGTTAATAAGTGTAAGGTTAGGGGTGTTTAGACTCGGGGTTCATGTTAGAGAGTTAGGTGCAGACTTAGGAAGTGTTTCCCCATAGGAAACAATGGGGCTGCGTTAGGAGCTGAACACTGCTTTTTTGCAGGTGTTAGGTTTTTTTTCAGCTCAAACTACCCCATTGTTTTCTATGGGGGAATTGTGCATGAGCACGTTTTTGAAGCTGGCAGCGTCCATAAGCACCGCTGGTATTGAGAGTTGCAGTAGCGGTAAATATCCTCTACACTCCCTTTTTGGAGCCAAACGCAGCCCTTCTGTGAACTCTAAATACCAGCGGTATTTAAAAGGTGCGGGGAAAAAAAGCCAGCATTAGATACGCGGGTCGTTACCGACAAAACTCTAAATCTAGCCGTTTTTTATTTTATTTTTGTACTTTAGTTAGTTTATTTCATTGTATTTAATTGTAGTTATTTGTAGCTAATTTATTTAATTAATTTAATGATAGTGTAGTGTTAGGTTTAATTGTAACTTAGGTTAGGATTTATTTTACAGGTAATTTTGTATTTCTTTTAGCTAGGTAGTTATTAAATAGTTAATAACTATTTAATAACTATTCTAACTAGCTAAAATAAATACAGTTACCTGTAAAATAAATATAAATCCTAAAATAGCTAATTACATTATTAATTACATTGTAGCTATCTTAGGGTTTATTTTACAGGTAAGTATTTAGTTTTAAATAGGAATAATTTAGTTAATGATAGTGTAGTGTTAGGTATAATTGTAACTTAGGTTAGAGTTTATTTTACAGGTAAATTTGTCTTTATTTTAACTAGGTAGCTATTAAATAGTTAATAACTATTTAATAGCTATTGTACCTAGTTAAAATAAATTGAAATTTGCCTGTAAAATAAAAATAAATCCTAAAATAGCTACAAAATAATTATTATTTATATTGTAGCTATATTAGGGTTTATTTTAAAGGTAAGTATTTAGTTTTAAATAGGATTAATTTAGTTAATAAGAGTTATAATATTTAGATGTATTTAATTAATATTTATGTTAGGGGGGTGTTAGGGTTAGACTTAGGTTTAGGGGTTAATAATTTTATTATAGTGGCGGCGGTGTAGGGGGGCAGGATAGGGGTTAATAAATTTAATATAGGTGGCGACAGTGTAGGGGGGTCAGGATAGGGGTTAATAAATTTATTATAGGTGGCGACGGTGTAGGGGGGCAGATTAGGGGTTAATAAGTTTAATATAGGTGGCGGCGGGGTCCGGGAGCGGCGGTTTAGGGGTTAAACAATTTATTTAGTTGCGTCGGGGTCCGGGATCGGCAGGATAGGGGTTAATAAATTTATTATAGGTGGCGGCGGTATAGGGGGGTAGGATAGGTGTTACTAGGTATAATGTAGGTGGCGGCGGGGTTCGGGAGCGGTGGTTTAGGGGTTAATACATTTATTATAGTTGCGGCGGGGTCTAGGAGCGGCGGTTTAGGTGTTAATAACTTTATTTAGTTGCGGGGGGCTCCGGGGGCGCCGGTATAGGGGGTAGAACAATGTAGTTTAGTGTGGGTGCTTAGTGACAGGCTAGCAATAAAGCTGGGAAAAAGCCGAAGAGCAGCGAGATCGGATGAGTGATAACTATCACAGTCCACTGCTCATCGCACCGTACTTGGTGCGCGGCTTTTTGACAGCTTTATTGATAACTTTGGCGAGCGTATTCAGGTCCGTGGCGATGGTAGGCGAGCCTAGGCAGGCGTATTGGGGCCGGCGATGGCAGGTAAGTAGACACGTTGATAACTAGAGGCCTATTACTTAAATAATTGCCATAATAAAGGTCCAAATAGATAATGACCCCATGCAAGGACAGAAGTCAAGCAGTCTAAAACTGACCTTTGAAGCTCAGGAAAGTGTAGTAATTAACATGTGTATGGTAAACAGGAGAAAACAAAGAAATATCCTAACCTGTGTAATTTGAAAGCATACGATTGAAACTTTAAAACTTAATTTCTTGTGTCTGATTTTCAAATAATTAATATGTGCCTCAGACTGTCCAAATAATATGTATAAAGGAATGGATCTGAGAGAAATGCCTAATTATACTATATTGGACAAATGTCTGCTGTATTGAATAATTAGCTACATTGATAAATTTAAAACGTGTTCCAAAATCTCAGAATAATAACACTGCTTTTTTTATTTCAGACATCTGGTAAGTGCATGTGTAATTGATGCTTTAAATTATATCATATGTTTTTATACACTCAGCAAAAGATATACTGAATATGGAATATACTCTATTTATATTAATATGGAATAATAATCAAATGTAAATATAGCTAGCTATATGATATTACATCAGACTGCTACTCACAAGGTATGTATGTGATAGTAAAATTATAACTGGAAAAGGTGGAAACATTATATCAGGATATGAACTAAAATACTAATTAAATTCATGCTGAACGTATTAAAAATTATTTTTAAGTGCCATAATGAAGGGGAATATACTTGTGTTTGATATTGATACACACCTCTTCAGTAGTATCAGATAGCCCCATATATGTGGACCAGATTAATGTAGTAATATCAGGAAATAGTGATTATATTAAATATACATTTAAAAATATATAAGAATATCTGTATTTTATTTAGCAGTATTGATAATGAAACAGTTTTTCTATGTCTGCTGCCCCCTAATGGACTAAAACTGGTATAACAGCCAACCGGGTTGACTGTTAAGACATACATTTAACCAGGCCACTGAGATGTTCAGTTTCGAAGGGCCTATTTGATAAGCTTCAGTTGAGGGCGTTAACAAAATTTCACCAATGATTAGAAAAAGAGGCAGGCTTTGATCACTTGATAAAAGTCTGATGCACTGGAGTAAGTACATGCTGCTGAATTTCGACTGAGTGACTAACTTGCTGCCGTGGACGCAGTCTCTAGAAAGCAAAATTGTCCTAACCTTTTTATTTTCAGAATTGCAATACCTCTCATATGACAGTGAACGGATTTTTCTGAAAAAGCTGAAACTTCCAAATTGGATTATTTGGTGATGTATACGGTTGCTCTATATTTTTAATGTTTTAAATCAAGGTATTCTAAAATTAAAGGGACACTGAACCCAAATTTTTTTATTTCATGATTCAGATAGAGCATGTGATTTTAAACAACTTTCTAATTTACTCCTATTATCAATTTTACTTTGCTCTCTTGCTATCTTTATTTGACAAAGAAGGCATCTAGGTTTATTTGGTTCAGGACTATGGACAGCACTTTTTTATTGGTGGATGAATTTATCCACCAATCAGCAAGAACAACCCAGGTTGTTCACCAAAAATGGTCCGGCATCTAAACTTACATTCTTGCATTTCAAATAAAGATACCAAGAGAATTAGGAAATTTTGATAATAGCAGTAAATTAGAAAGTTGCTTAAAATGTCATGCTCTATCTGAATCACAAAAGAAAAAATTTGGGTTCAGTGTCCCTTTAAAGTTAAATTGTACTGTCTCTTGGTTGCAGGATAAAACAACACATTTCCAAAAAATTTGGGTCCACTGGATCATGAACAGAGATAGAAGTGAGATAAGGGGAATTTAAGTCTTTCAAGAGTTATTACATGATAGGGGATCTCTCCTAAACTTATTGCCACTAAGTCTTTTATGGGGAACTTATATACATCTTAGATACAATTTGATGGTTTTCTCTCTGCTCGACGGGAAAGGTTATACAGTTATGAGTTTATTGTTTTACAGTTTCAAAAGATTATGTTTAATGTTTATAATTATTAAAATAAAAGGAAAACACATTAAAAAAGGGAGGGGAAGGAAGACTATAGATAATTTCGTTCCTACTTCAGGAAAATAAACAGGACCTCATATAATTCCTACGCCTGAAGGCAACTTCAGTAGGTGGGAGCTTTTCCTAGGACTCTATGGACTTTCAGAGATTTCAGTAATGATGGAGATACATTGGGAAAGCCGGATGGATATACTAATTGCTGAGAGAAGTTGTTTAATCCTCCAACTCTTTTTCATGTTGTTTGAGACAGATATATGGAATTATAAAACTTTATCGAACATGATAAGAGGTCCTGAGACTGTAACAATGAATATAAATATGTTTATCTGAACTAGGGGCATGATGTATTAGATATGTCTCTTGTCTTCCTTTCTGACAATAAAGATTATTTCAACTAAAGTTAAATTGTAGCTGTGAGTTAAAAGGAAATGTATTCTTATATTTAATATTAATTAGACCAAGGGTAGTAAGTAAACTGTTGTTAAATATTAATATTTAGAAATAATTATTGTATTTTAATGTCATAAGTTAATTACAGTTATTGTGATATATGTTAGAATTTGTTTTATTGTGGCTAAATAAGAGGTTGTTTCAGGCCAGATTAATTGGCATATGCTTGGCTTTTGCATTAATAATATACCATTTCTGGTGCTTTAATTGAAGTTATATAGAACCATTTGTGGGCTAAATAGTTTAATTATACTTTTCTGAAAGTTCTCTTAGATTTATTGAGATTCAGTAAGATTTGTGGGAAGTATCTTGTTAACTAAGCACTGTTAAGTTAGTAGTCCATATTTCAGCATTGATATTTTAATAAGCGATTCATTGTGAATAAGGTTAATGTGCAGAAATATCTTAATCAATAGAAATCCTAAGAAAGGACACAAACAGAAGCGCCTCTAAGTGCAGTATCATCAGATAACACAAGTAACTTATAAGCATAAGAAAACCACTCACATGCGGTGAAGCACACAATACTGCTAATGGGGCAGGTCGAGACTACTGAGCCGCTCGGCTGACTCAACATCCAGCTCTCCTAGATACCAGGGTTTCCAGGGTGCCCCCTAGGAATACTTGAGTTTTTAGAAATATCTTTATAACTGGCTTTGTATATAATAATCATAACAGCATAGACATACTTATATTGCCCATAAGTAATACAATATTTACTAACCAAATATAATTATTGTGTCTATAAGGATAACTAATCAGAACACAGGATTAAATATTTATTTTCAATAATAGTATTGTTGTCAAATTTATAGATATCTCAGTAGCGATATTTTGGAGTACACTACATATTTAATATCTTACTGAAGTGCATTGACAAAGTTCTGCTATATTAATTGTAGATATCGCTGACAATAGTTTTATACTGCTATTAATTATTAATATTCATAATTATGATACGTAACACATTGGAGGACACTCCTGAGACGTATCAACATAATTGGAGGTTACTGCTGAGATAATAATAAATACAATTTGTAACCTAGTATATACAACAAAACAATAAATATTCTGGTGTAGACTGTCCCTTTAAGCTGAAAACAGCACCCTAGTGTGCTTTAATATATGTATATATTAATATAAAGAGTTTTTCATTGTTTTCAAGGTGTAATGATTTTCTCAAAAATCAAATAAGATTTCAAAATAGTTATATAATTCCCTGCATTCTCAGGCTGCACTGTTTGTATCTTTTCTGCCCTTTGAACATCAGAAGGTGCAGCTGCTATATAAATGAAAATTTTATATATGATGTATTGTTACCATTATATGCGGGAAATAAACACCAAGAAACCCATTCCAGTATGTCTGAGCATCCATTTTGGAGGGATATTGGATTTGAATTCATTACCATTATTTCCAATGCCAACAGAAAATATATACAACTAATTTTAATAAAAAACAGAACATACAACTAACTTATTGAATACGAGTCAATGACTAGATCACAGAGGCAGAAAATTCACAGTACTGCATGTTCCAATAGCTCTAGTCAAGGTGATTAAAATGTATGAGCTTCCTCTAGTCTTCCACCACCTAATAGATTAAAGGGACAGTCAACACCAAAATTGTTATTGTTTAAAAAGATTTACTACCCATTCCCTAGCTTTGCCCAACAAACATTGTTATATTAATATACTTTTTAACATTAAAACCTCTACATTTCTGTCGGTTTCTAAGTCACTACAGACAGTCTCTTATCACATGCTTTTTTATTAGCTTTTCACAATAAAGGATTGCTAATCCATGTGGGTAATATAGATAACATTGTGCTCTCTCCCGTGGAGTTGTAGATGACACTGCACTAATTGGCTAAAATGCAAGTCAATAGATAATAAATAAATAGCCATGTGATCAGGGGGGGCTGTCAAAATAGGCTTATATACAAGGTAATCACAGAGGTTAAAAGTATATAAATATAACCATGTTGGATGTTCAAATTTGGGGAATGGTAAAAAAGGGATTATCTATCGGCTAGATTATGAGTCTTACGTTATGAGTAAAAAAGCAGCGTTAAGACTGTTTTTTTACTACCGCTGCTATTACAAGTCTTGTAGGTAAAGCGGTCCCACACTTTTTTTGCCTTACCGATTATCAACTTACGTAATTTGCGTATAGTCTTTTTTAAATGGGACTTCCATTGCGCCGGTATTACAAGCTTTTTTTTTAGGCCAAAAAGTGAGCGGTACAGCCTATCCTGCAAGATTCGTAACGCATTCTAAAGTCAGTAGTAATGAGTTTTACACTACAAAGTCGTAGCATAGAACTCATAACTAAAGTGCTAAAAAGTACACTAACACCAATAAACTACCTATTAACCCCTAAACCGAGGCCCTCCCACATCGCAAACACTAAAATAAAATTATTAACTCCTAATCTGCCACTCCATATATTACCGCCACTAGAATAAACATATATTTAGGTTAGGGCTATTGGCTAATTGCATCAGCCAATAGGATTTTTTCAGCCTTAATTCCGATTGGCTGATAGAATTCTATCAGTCAATCGGAATCTAAGGGACGCCATCTTGGATGACGTCATTTAAAGGAACCTTCATTCGTCGGGTAGTCGTCGGCAGAAGAGGATGCTCCGAATCATATGTCTTGAAGATGGACCCGCTCCGCGCCGGATGGATGAAGATAGAAGATGCCATCTGGATAAAGACTTCTGCCCGTCTGGAGGACCACTTCTCCCGGCTTGGATGAAGACTTTTCCCAGCTTCGTTGAGGACTTCTTGCCGCTTCAATGAGGATTTCTCCCAGCTTCATTGAGGATGGATGTCGGATCTTCAAAACTGTAAGTGGATCTTCAGGGGTAAGTGTTAGTTTTTTTAAGGGTTTATTGGGTGGGTTTTATTTTTATGTTAGGGCTTTGGGCTGCAATAGAGCTAAATGCCCTTTTAAGGGCAATGACCATCCAAATGCCCTTTTCAGGGCAATGGGGAGCTTAGGTTTTTTTAGTTAGGGTTTTATTTGGGGGGTTGGTTGTGTGGTTGGTGGGTTTTACTGTTGGGGTTTTTTTTGTATTTTTTTTTTTTTCAGGTAAAAGAACTGATTTATTTGGGGCAATAAAGGCCCTTTTAAGGGCTATTGGTAGTTTAGTTTAGGCTAGGGGTTTCTTTTTATTTTTGGGGGGGCTTTTTTAATTTGATAGGGCTATTAGATTAGGTGTAATTAGTTTAAAGATCTTGTAATTTGTTTTTTATTTTGTGTAATTTAGTGGGGGGTTTTTTATTTTAGGTAATTATATTTAATGTATTTAATTGTATTTAATTTAGGTAATTTATTTAATTGTAGTGTAGTGTTAGGTGTTAGTGTAACTTAGGTTAGGTTTTATTTTACAGGTAAATTTGTATGTATTTTAGCTAGGTAGTTAGTAAATAGTTAATAACTATTTAGTAACTATTCTACCTAGTTAAAATAAATACAAACTTACCTGTGAAATAAAAATAAAACCTAAGCTAGATACAATGTAACTATTAGCTATATTGTATCTATCTTAGGGTTTATTTTACAGGTAAGTATTTAGTTTTAAATAGGAATTATTTAGTTATTAATTGTAGGTTTTAATTAGATTTATTTTTAAGTTAGGGAATGTTAGGGTTAGGGTTAGGTTTAGACTTAGGTTTAGGGGTTAATAAATATAATATACTGGCGGTGACGTTGGGGGCGGCAGATTAGGGGTTAATAATTGTAGGTAGGTGGCGGCGATGTTAGGGGCGGCAGATTAGGGGTTAATAATATTTAACTAATGTTTGCAATGCGGGAGTGCGGCAGTTTAGGGGTTAATATGTTTATTCTAGTGGCGGCGAAGTTGGGGGCGGTAGATTAGGGGTTAATAAATGTAGGTAGGTTGCGGTGACATTGGGGGAGGGAGATTAGGGGTTAATAAATATAATGTAGCTGTCGGCGATGTTGGGGGCAGCATATTAGGGGTTAATAAGTATAATATAGGTGGCGGCAATGTCCGGAGCGGCAGATTAGGGGTTAATAAGTATAATGTAGGTGTTGACGATGTCGGGGTGGCAGATTAAGGGTTAATAAGTGTAAGATTAGGGGTGTTTAGACTCGGGTTCATGTTAGAGTGTTAGGTGTAGTTTCCCCATAGGAATCAATGGGGCTGCGTTACGGAGCTATACGCTGCTTTATTGCAGGTGTTAGGCTTTTTTTCAGCCGGCTCTCCCCATTGATGTCTATGGGGAAATTGTGCACGAGCACGTACAACCAGCTCACCGCTGACTTAAGCAGCACTGGTATTGGAGTGCGGTATGGAGCACAATTTTGCTCTACGCTCACTTCTTGACTTTTAACGCAGTTTTTAGAAAAACCTGTAATACCAGCGCTGTAGGGAAGTGAGCAGTGACAAAAACGTGCAAATTAGCACCGTATCCCTCTTACCGCAAAACTCATAATCTAGCCCATATATTTTTAAACAATAACAATTTTGGAGTAGACTGTCCCTTTAAAGCTTGATTGAACATGCTTGCATGCCTAACATCCAGTTGTCAAATGGAGCACATAATACTCCACATAATATTATGGCAGCATTGGGGGGGGGGGGGATTGGCACATGAATGGCCAGACCTCCCTATACTTTATTACAAATATAGAGCTGATAAGCCAACAAATATAATCCTTCCCCACCTTCCTGTGCCTTTTTGGTACAAAATGGAAGGAAATAATGAACTTGACTTAATTATGGCATAATTATTATCATATATACATATTTTTATTTATTATTTTGTTGACATCAGAAGTAAAGTAATTTTCTTAAAGAGAATAACATTTACATAAAAATATTAAAATAAAATAATAAAAATAATAAAATAAACAAAAAGGCTGTGTATTAGAAACTATAAAATATATTGTCATACTTGTGCTTAAAGTGGAGTCATTTAGCCATATATCATGAGGAATAAAAAAGGCCATCATTTTTATACTAATAACATGTGCATTCAAAAAGGATATGTAGCCATATATCATGATGTAATAATTAGGCCAAAGTTTAAGGGCCCATATATAAAACACACTGTTTATTTAGCAAGATCTAATTAACTAAAAATGATTAGGTAATAAAACAGGTTGTAGTTGCATGACCCATAAAATTACACTTTTATCACAGTTCTGAATTTTAATACAGAGTAGACAATAAGTAATGATTTACCTATTTTTCTACTATAATGCTTTAAACATCTGTAATTGTACTCTTGAAAAAGTTCCTGTGCTTAAGGAACGAAACGTGCGTCGAGTTTTTAAATATTTAAACATATCCCTGTGAAGCTCTGTTTGCTTGCGGTACATTGCTAGCATCAGTATAGCCAAGGGTGTTATATGTTATATATAATTGGCTTGTATTACTACTGCATTGCCCTACGGCTAGGCAGGGTGTGTTCACATCATTCAGGTACCACCTGCTGTAGCCGGCTTGCTTGTTAATACACAGTCAGTGACATGTCAGTATACAAATGAGCTGCATAAATGAGCCAATGGCCTTGGTCATAGTTACAATAAAGTACCCAAAGAGCCTCAATTTCTCCTCTTTTTTTTTTTGCTGCTCAATAAGATAAGTGCATATGAGTGATCTCCCATTTAATGTATTATTATTTCATATTACACTGTTCTATTTTATTCACATACACATTTTCAGACGTCCTCTACATAAATTCAGAAATTTACTCTCTAGCATTAAAGGGACACTGAACCCAATTTTTTTTCTTTCATGATTCAGATAGAGCATGCAATTTTTTTTATTTATTTTTTTAAATTCTTTATTTGATATCAAACAGGTTATACAGGTTGAATTAAGCATATATTATCACATGGAGGCATACATAAACAAAAAAAAAATCAAGAACATGCTGTCACACCACGCAGGGTGTTGTAAACAAATTCACTTCAAGAAGGAAATCAAATCATAAAATAACGAAAATCACATATCACTTAGTTACCCTAATCTGTCCTGTTGAAGGAGCTCAGATATTTCTCTGTTCATTTGAATAATAACCTGTTGGGAGGTTTTTATTCCCTCTTTTTCCCCCTTTGTTTAAAAAAATACTAAGGTGTAGAAATTATCACTGAGCCTTAACCTGCCCTTTCATTTTTGAAAACAATCTTCCCTAGTTCAGGTGGGCACATTTAGGGCAGAGCAAAAATAAAAAAATAAAAAAAAAAAAAAGGGAGAGGGAAGAGAGAGGAGAGTAGAAGGAGGGAGAATAATGGGAAGAAAAAAAAAAAAAAAAGGGAATTTACCATATGCCAAGCAAGACAATTTCTGAGTTTCTGAATGGAGGGAAAGATTTTTTAAAAACTGACCACTTCTTGAAAAATAAGTTAACATCACGTTCTTCATTTAAATCAGTATCCATCTGCTTAAGAAAATACTGTTTTTTTAGGCAATTTTTGACCTCTGGGATACTGGGGGATGACCTTCCCTTCCATTTTTTGAGAACTAGGTATCTGGCTGCTAGTATGACCATGTTAATAATTTTAGTGTTGCCCTGCTGATTTTCTGGGTCCTTCCAAAGGAATATTATGTGTGATGCTTTTAATCTCAGAAAGGAAGTCCCTAATAATTTATTAAGCCAATATTGTAATTTGGACCAACATTGTTGCAACTTTGGGCAGTCCCAAAACATATGTATAAGATTGGCTGAGGGAGAGGAGAGCATGCAATTTTAAGCAACTTTCTAATTTACTCCTATTCTCAATTTTTCTTCTTTCACTTGTTATCTTTATTTGAAAAAGAAGGCATCTAAGCTTCTTTTTTTGGTTAAGGACTCTGGACAGCACTTTTTTATTGGTGGATGAATTTATCCACGAATCAGCAAGAATAACCCAGGTTATTCACCAAAAATGGGCCGGCATCTAAACTTACATTTCAAATAAAGATACCAAGAGAATGAAGAACATTTATTAATAGGAGTAAATTAGAAAGTTGCTTAATATTGCATGCTCTATCTAAATCACAAAAGAAAAAACTTGGGTTCAGTGTCCCTTTAAAGCTAGCCATATAACTTGTCCTTATAGACTCAGTTACCTAAGCAACATTTTCTTAGTCAGTCAATTTTTCCCTGTTAGCAATCTCAGGACCCTAAATTATTATGGTTCATACCATTATTTCAAACTAAAAGGCATTCACCTTCTCAGGTATTGCATTTTAGACAACAACTGGTTTGTTCCCCTCAACTTGAAGGATACATACCTCACACCCTATCCATCACAGATCACAGGAAATGTCTTTATTTTTTTCTGACGTGCAGTAACAGGGTGCAGGGGAGGCAGCACCTCCCCTGTCCAATCAGGGGAAAAAAAGATTTCAAATAATATTTATTTAAAAAAAAGTGTTTTTTATCTTATTATTTTTTTGGCCATGCCCACCCCGCCCCAAGGGCGATTACTCATTACCCACATCATTATTTATTTGTAGTACTGCGCTTGCACTGCCAAATCCACCATCCATTGTTGCGCAATTAGGAGGCAGTGAGCTGGTCTGCTGCCCTCCATTAATTGCGCAACATTTATCTAAATAACATTGACTGCTCACTTAGAGCTGTGCCACCCACTGGTGACTCGCCGGCACTCATACAAGCTCCAATGGATGCGGTTCTCAAAACCGCCTCCATGATGAGCTAGATCACTTGAGCCAATCAGCATTCAGCACTGCAGGGAGGCATGCCAGCTGGGCTGCTGATTGACAGTCTGGAGTGTGGGTCATGTGACATCGCACCAACACAGTCAGACTGGCGGGAAGACACTGGATCAAGAGGTGGAGCCGGAGAATGACACGATTAGCTGCTGCCCTGCACGAGGAACCAACACAGTGCATCACAGAGCAGTGAGTACTAAAAAAAATGCATCGGCATGGGCAAACTTGTTTTCAAGGCAGCTGAAGGGTTAATGGCGTCCCTGTCTAATCTCCCCCTTGTGACAGTGTTCCAACGTCAAAATCCATAAGTTCCAGCAGCACCTTTGTTCTAACTGTGCAGTGTGCACGCTGCAAATGTGCCTCTGAAAACGTTCTGAAACAACTCTAGCAGGAGCACTGTTAAAATTGCTAAGTGTATTTTTTCCCTGTTAGAAAAAATATGCATTGTGCAATTTTAATGGTGCTGCTGCTTTTCTCAACTACCCTTGTGACAGTGAGGAGGAAGCTAGCACATCTGAGCACCCCCAGCTTTATGCCAGTGAATGCTAAGTGACTGTGCAAAATGTTTAAAAGTGTGGGGTGGGAGTAAGGGGGCAATTGACTCGCAGGTCACCATCCATAGTAGGCAGCATATAGAGACAGTGATGAGAGGGATACCCACAAGCAGAGAGAGAGCAGGGCAGCCAGCATAGCTAAGAAGGATCATGCTGCACTGTTTCCCTGCATACTCGGTCAGAAACTTTTGTAAAACTTGGTGTCTCTAATATCCTTAATTGAAGAAAGAGTGCTGCTTTTCTACATGTGCAACTATAATCCCTCCTGCAGTTATGGTGCACATCTTATTTTATTATTTGTGGGAGGGGTTGTTCTTGCCGTTCAAAGCTTCACTTTTTAGGTCGGTGCATTGTGTGTTTCTGTTTATGCAGTAGCATGTCTCCCTCTTCCTTCTATTGTAGCTTTTGACAGGAACAAGAGATCCCTTTTTTCTCTGAATGGTGATTTAGCTCCATAGGTCAAGTACTACATTCTTCCCTCTTCTGGTTTAACCCTTTGGCCTCCAAATGACAGCTGAGGTACTAAAATTGTAATGAGCAAAGCCTGTTATGTATATATATACAGTATATGTGTGAACAGTGTGTGTGTATATATATATATATATATATAATTTATTTTTTCAAGTGGCAAAAGTTATTAAAACCTACTGTAGAAATAAAGTGTATATCTGTGCAAAATGTATCCTTAGGAATAGATGGCTCATTCTCTGATAAGGACAAATTACAGTAAAGACCTAATTAGCTCAGGATCATGTTTCTTTGTTTTTCTAAACTAAATTACATGTTAAAATACACCATTTTAAATGCAATAAAGAAATAGGTATGCTGTTGTCACTTTTTAACAGATTTTCTATTGTAAATGGGGAGGGGGGTTAACTAAACCCAGATACATGTATTGTAGCTCTTTAATAGTTATGTTACTGTTAAAGAAACTGTGTGTCAGAGTGAGAGAGTGTGTGTGTGTGTGTGTGTGTGTGTGTGTGCGTGTGTGTGTGTAAAAGGGAGTGAGAGAGGGAGTCTGTGTGTCTGAGTGTGTGTGTAAAAGGGAGTGAGAGAGGGAGTATGTGTGTCTGAGTGTGTGTGTAAAAGCGAGTGAGATTAGGAGAGTTTGTGTGAGTCTGAGAGTGTGTGTGTAAAAGGGAGTGAAATTAAGTCTGTGTGAGAGTCTCTGTGTGTAAAAGAGAATGAGAGAGTGTGTGTCTGAAATTGTGTGTGTTTGTAAACGGGAGTGAGAGAGAGAGTCTATGTATGTCTGAGAGTCTGTGTGTAAAAGGGAGTGAGATTAAGAGAGTCTGTGTGTGTCTGAGAGTGTGTGTAAAAGGGAGTGAGAGAGAGCATCTGTGTGTCTGAGAGTGTGTGTGTATAAAATGGAGTGAGAGAGTCTGTGTGTGTGAGTGTTTGTGTGTAAATGGAGTGAGAGAGAGAGTCTGTGTCTGAGTGTGTGTAGAAGGGATTGAGTGTGTGTGTGTGTATGTGTGTGTGTAAAAGGGAGTAAGAGTGAGAGAGTCTGTGTGTAAAAGGAAGTGAGAGGTAGAGAGTTTGTGTGTGTCTGAAATTGTGTAAAAGGGAGTGAGAGGGAGTGTGTGTGTCTGTCTGTGTGTAAAAGGGAGTGACAGAGTGTGTATGTGTCTGAAAGTGTGTGTGTGTGTAAAAGGGACTATGTGAGGGTGTATGTGTGGGAGATATGTATGTGTGTATATATAACTTTGGGTTGGGACTGCCTTGCACCTCTTTGTGCAGGTTCTTGTTGTGTAAAGCAGTTTGCAGCGCTCTGGGAACTAGGCATGTGTTTTCCTCATGCTGACATGCTATGTTTTTGTTCAGTTTTTGCCTGTGGAGTGCAGTGTAAGTTTAACCCCTTGGTTGTTATGGAGAGCTGTTGTGTAGCATTGAGTTGCAGACTTTCTGGCAGCCAAACGGTTAGTTTTTACCAACTCCTCCCTCTACCCCCTCTCTCCCTCTCCCCCCCCTCTCTCTCTCCCTCTCTCCCCCTGTCTTTCTCTCTCTTTCTCTCTCCCCTCTCTCTTTCTCTCTCCCCTTTCTGTCTCTCTCTCCCCCTCTATCTTCCCCTCCACCCCCCTCTCTTCCTCCCTCCCTTCCCCCTCTCTCTCTCTCCCTCTCCCCTCCCTTTCCATCTCTCCCTCCTTCTCACCCCTCCCTCCCTCTTCTTCTCTCCCCCTCCCTCTCCTTCTTTCCCCCTTCATCTCATTCTCTCCCCCTTTCTCCCCCTCCCTCCCTCTCTTCCTCCTTCTCCCTCCCTCCTTGCTCTCCCTCTATCTCACTCCTCCATCTCCTTCTCTCTCTCCCTCTCCTTCTCTCTCTCCCCCATTTCTCTCTCTCCACATCCCTCTCTCTCTCCCCTCTCCACTCTCTCTCTCTTTCTCCCTCTCTCTTCTCCTCCATCCCCCTCTCACTACCTCATTCTCCCCCTCCCTCTCACCCACCTTTTCTCCCCCTCCCTCTCTCTCTCCTTCCTTCTCACCCCCTCCCTCTCTCTGTCTCTCTACCCTCCCCCTCTCTCCCTCCCTCTCTCTTCCCCACTCCTCTCTCTCTATTTCTCTCTCCCCTCTCTCTCTCTCCCCTCTCTCTTTCTCTTTCCCCTCTCTCTTTCTCTCCCCTTTCTGTCTCTCTCTCCCCCTCTATCTTCCCCTCCACCCCCTCTCTTCCTCTCTCCCTTCCCCCTCTTTCTCTCTCTCCCTCTCCCCCCCCACTCCATCTCTCCCTCCTTCTCACCCCTCCCTCTCCTGCTTTACCCCTCCCTCTCCTTCTTTCCCCCTTCCTCTCCTTCTCTCCCCTCCCTCCCTCTCTCCCTCCTTCTCTCTCAATCCTCCCTCTCTTTCTCCTTCCTTCTCACCCCCTCCCTCTCTCTGTCTCTCTATCCTCCCCCTCTCTGCCTCCCTCTCTCTTCCCCTCTCCTCTCTCTCTCTCTCTCTCTCTTTCTCTCTCTCCTCTCTTTCTCTCTCCCCTCTCTCTTTCTATTTCCACTCTCTCTTTCTCTCCCCTTTCTTTCTCTCTCTCCCCCTCTATCTTCCCCTCCACCCCCTCTCTTCCTCCATCCCTTCCCCCTCTCTCTTTCTCTCCCTCTCCCCTCCCACTCTATCTCTCCCTCTTTCTCACCCCTCCCTCTCCTGCTCTACCCCTCCCTCTCCTTCTTTCGCCCTTCCTCTCCTTTTCCCCCTCCCTCCCTCTATCCCTCCTTCTCTCTCCCTTTATCTCACCCCTCCCTCTCTCTCTCTCTCTCTCTCTCCCTCTCCTTCTCTCTCTCCCTCTCCTTCTCTCTCTCCCCCTCCTTCTCTCTCTCCCCATCCCTCTCGCTCTCCCCCTCCCTTCTTCTCTCCCCCTCCACTCTCCCTCCTTCTCTCTCTCTCTCTCTTTCCCTCCATCCCTCTCTCACTCCCTCTTCCCCCTCCCTCTCTCCCTCCTTCTCCCCCCTCCATCTCTCCCTCCTTCTCCCCCCTCCCTCTCTCCTTCTCTCCCACCTTCTCTCCCCCTCCCTCTCTCTGTCCTTCCTTCTCACCCCATCCTTCTCTCTGTCTCTCTACCCTCCCCCTCTTTTCCTCCCTCCCTCCCTTCCTCTCTCTCTCCCCTCTCCCTCTATTTCTCCCTCACTCTCTCGTGTGTTGTAAAGAATGATAATAGTCATTGTATCATAAATGTAAGCTACCTCTATTGGGATCATATATGTGCTTATCGGGTGTATCATATTCAGTGCCTCACCAACCTCTGACCTCACCGCACGTCACTGTCACAGTTCACCTGTCTCCTGTTTGGTCTTTCTTTGGCCCCTTGGATCTTTACAAAATCTTGAATCTAATCAAGGTTTCATTAGTTTTTAGACTCTTTACTCTCACATACAAACCACTATTTGCCTTCTACAGAATCTAGGCTTTGTCGTGAACAAAGAAAATCCATTTCTGTGCATACACAAAGTCTGTGTGCTTGTAATAAAACTGATGTAAATTATGATCCTTTTTTAAATAAAAAATATAATGTATTTGGTAGCATGAGTTTAGGCTAAAAACAAGAGGACTGACTGTCACAAATATCTCAGGATTCAGCTGCTAAGGAGTTAACTTTGTGTAGCTTGCACTCAAAACAGTTATTTGTTTTCAAGAAGAATTGTGTTTGTATTTTCTTTGAAGTGCCAGAACCCCCTAAATAGCCACCAAATGTTAGTGTGTATGCATTGGGTCATAAAGTCACTGAAACTCTTAGTCACAGAGATACACAGGATAAAGTTTATGGCTTAAACTGTCAATAGAATGCCTGATGCAAAACAGGCTCTTCATTACAAAACTGACTAGGTCACTGACAGGACATTGGTATATTATGTACATATGTGGGTTAAAAGTGTTATAACCTTAACGGCAGGTAAATATGACAACCTATGGCATATTTGATATCAAAACGATTCTCCCAATAAAACTAAAAAGGTTCTAAAGATGTAAATATAGGAATTTCTTACCTAGCAGGTATGATAATGGATTGTATAAATTCAGGCAAGAAATTAGTCTATTGAAGGTTGTAAAGACAGGGGGGTTTCTTAGCCCGCCCAGGAGGGTGTGGTTAAGCAACCTGATCTCTGAAAAGTAGGGTTTAAGAATCTTATTTTTTAACAATAAGATTGTCATTCTTACAAGGGGAGCTGCTGTACAGAAGTAAGGAGCCATCATTTTCATGCCAGCCCATGGCGCAGATCTTGAAGACATAGGAAAGTATTCAATTCTGTTTTTCTCTTTTTTATTTTAAAATACTGTTTGTGTGTGTAATTTTATTTGTAACAACTTTTTATTAATAATGCATTGTGCATAATATTTTTGGCATAATAAATAATTCCTTTATTAAGTTTGGCCTTTGTCTAATAATTGAACCACGTTACTGAAAGAGACTGGAATATTAGAACTGTATAATTTAGATTATTTTCTGCTAAATTGTATTTCTAGAGTTAATGTGTAAAGTCTGGGGTTTTTCCTTAAGTTTTTCCCTTTAATAAATTTTAAGTGGTGGCAGCATTTGAGCTATAGGATTTATAGTTTATTGTGGGTGGCATTGGAAAGGGAGTGTTGGGCATTTCTCTTACGTCTAGTACAGATTAAGGGAGTGCGAATTAACTCTTGCACCCACTAAACTGAATCACAAGCTTGCCTGGTGTGGCTAGATTGTGACCTATAGGTGACAGAAAAGGGGGCTTAAAACCCTTTCTGTGCCAAATAAGTGACTGGTGCAGGGTTGGATAACCTTGGTTCGTCACAAATTGGTGGGCAGCGGTGTAGATCATTTTTTTTATTATTAGATTTTAGTGCTTGTGGATTTGCTAGTGTGAAAATCCTGGTACTAAAAGAAATTGTTTCTTACAATTTCCAAAGGCTAAAACTCAGTGCATTATATAGTCACACATTGAAAACAGTCCCCTTCCCTATTCTCTGTTTTTCTTTTCTATTTTATTTTTGCTATGGAGGCATACGAGCAGAGATCCAGAGAGGCACTTATACTCCTATGCCAGGAGCGGGATATTCCAATACGTTCAAAGAACAAAGATTTACTAATACAAGCTCTTGTTGAATATGATAACAGCCAAATCACACCAGTTGAAGTCTCAGGAGAGATGTCTGCAGCTGTGGGCGGTGATTCATCAGGATCTGGGGATCCATTGGACTGTTATTTGCAAACTGTTCTTAAACATATGGGTTCAGTGGATGCAAGTTTACGCATGGAACTGTTACAAAGTTTTATGAAAGACAGGCAGCTGAGAGACAGGCTGATGAACTACAGGCGTCTCTGGCAGCTGAGAGAGAGGCTCTGGCAGCTGAAAGACAGGCTGCTGAACGACAGGCGGAGAGAGAGTATCAGCTACAGCTTGCACGGTTGGAGAGAGGGATGGTCTCACCTGTTGTTAGTGAACCTAGAGACCCCCCTGCTCCCAGAGTGCGTGCAGAGAATTTTCCCACCCTGGAGAAAGATGGAGATGTGGATGTATTCCTGCGTAGCTTTGAGAAGGTTTGCAGACAGTTCCAGTTGCCAAGGGAGCAGTGGGCCAAGTACCTTACCCCTGGCCTGAAAGGTCCTGCACTGGAGGCGTTTGCTGAACTACCCCCAGAGTTTGATCAGGACTATGATTCCATTAAAGCTGCACTACAGAGGAGATACAATCTTACTCCTGAGGTGTACCGAAAGAAATTCCGTTCTCTGCAGAAAGGTTTGTCAGAGAGCTATATTACAGCTGTTGGGAACTTGATGACAGCCTTTAAACAGTGGGTCAGAGGATTAAAAGTTGCCACAATGGAGGAGCTGGAAGATTTGATGGTGAAGGAGCAGTTTATGCAGCTGTGCCCAGCCGGAGTTCAAGAATGGGTTTTAGATAGGAAGCCCATAACAGCATTGGAAGCTGGCGAGCTGGCTGATTTTAACACAGCTAACAGGTCTCCAGAGAATGGGAGGAAATCCTTTTCTAAGGGGGGATCCACCTGTAAAGGAGCTGCTGCACGACTCCCCTTCACAAAACCTGCTGTGCCTTTATCCAGTGTGTCTGCTCCCTCTGGGAAAGGAGGGGCGAGTGCTGCATCTGGGCAGGGGGATACCCGCAGATGTTTTGTTTGCAACAAAGTGGGCCACATCAGCTCCACTTGCCCAGAGAGGATTAACTTGGGGCAATCAGCTGGAGGAAGTAATCCCTCAGAAGTGCCAGCATCTATTTTGTTTGTTACCTGTCCAGAGGAAAAAAACCATGAGAACTTGCAACCTGTGACTGTTGGAGATAAGGTAACCTTAGGTCTAAGGGACACAGGTGCAGAAGTGACTATGGTGCATCCAAAGCTAGTGAACTCTCAGAACATTATCCCTGGAAAGACTCTAGCAGTTAAAGAGATTGGGGGAATGAAACTTGCAGTGCCTATGGCACGTGTATATCTTGATTGGGGAGTGGGGAGAGGTTTAAGAAATGTGGGGGTATCTGAAAATATTCCTAATGATGTCTTACTGGGTACTGATTTGGGTAGATTGTTATCTCTTTATGTGCCTGACAATGCTACATGTGACCTAGTGACATTAGTTGCAGACCCTTATGTGGAAAGGGCTGTGTGTAAAAATGCTCAGAGACATTATGACCAGGAGGGAGGACAGAGTGCATGTATGCGCAGGGCTGTGCCTGAACTGGGGGTGTCTGTGCTGAGAGGTGACCCTGTAAGAGGAGAAACTGATGGTGGAGAAAGGCAGATAGACTGTGTGGGTCTGTCTGTGCCTGAATTGAGTTTACCTGTACAGGGAGAAGCTGTTTGTGAGAGAAGGCAGATGAGGGGTGCGTGTCTGCCTGTGATTGAATCGGTGGATTCTATAGAAAGAGGTGAGATTGACGGGGGAGAGAATGACTGGGTGACTGGGCCGCTGGATGATGTGTGCCAGTCTCTGCCAGGGACAATTCCGTACCCTGTGAAAAGACACAATAGTTGGGATAAATGGCAGAAGGAAGATGTGTGCTTGTCTGCACCAGTGTCAAAAGGATACCAGATTCTGTGTGATTATGCAAAGTGGCAGACTGACTGTGAGAGAGAGCAGGGGGGCAAACTAGCCCACTCTATGACAGAAGCAGCAAAAACACAGATTTCAGACTGTGTGGGGGAGGAGGTTACAGGATACTCTTTGAGGGACCCCCAGAGTGAGTGTGAAAGATTGTGGGTGACAGAGACCCCAGTAACCTCAGTTGTGACCTATAAACAGACTGCACAGGCTAGGGGACAGAGACTGACACAGACTGCAGACACAGGGGGGAGGAGTACAGAGCAGTGTATTTACACAGCCCCACAGTGCCATTCAGCAAATACACTGATAGATGTGCAGCATCAGTGTCCCCAGCAGTTAGAACCCACAGTCAGGAGGAGGGGGGCAGTTAGTCAACCCGCTACCAACCATAACAGAGTGCAGGAGTACAGGAATTCTACTCCAGTGGGAGGGCAAGAGCCTATGGTAGTTAAGCAGCAACTGACAGCACATAATATGCTTAGAGAGCACACCATAGGTAGCAAGACACTAGGCTTCACAGGCACCTCTGTAACAGGGGATGATGTGTTGTTCAGGGATAAAATGCAAACCTTATTGGGGGAGGTACCTGCAAAACCCACAGATGCCATATTCGCACAAAAACCTTTGCTGGAGTTTACTGCCAGAGAGGGAGTGTGTGAGATGGTCCATAATGTTCTTGTACTCACACCCATGAGACAGAACAAACTAGAGGCTGCATGGGAGGGGCCCTGCAATATATTCAATCGGTTGGGTAGAGCAACTAGTGTGTCACTTTTAAAAGGAGGGCATCCTGCTGCCAAAACTGCTAGGTGCAATCTGTCTGGCAATGGTGTTCTCAGCACAAGGGGAAGCTCCTTTTGATATGCATCAGGAGAGGCTCGTAGCCACCCCCTTTTGCGTCTCTTATTGGGGGAGGTGTCACAAATATCTCAGGATTCAGCTGCTAAGGAGTTAACTTTGTGTAGCTTGCACTCAAAACAGTTATTTGTTTTCAAGAAGAATTGTGTTTGTATTTTCTTTGAAGTGCCAGAACCCCCTAAATAGCCACCAAATGTTAGTGTGTATGCATTGGGTCATAAAGTCACTGAAACTCTTAGTCACAGAGATACACAGGATAAAGTTTATGGCTTAAGCTGTCAATAGAATGCCTGATGCAAAACAGGCTCTTCATTACAAAAACTGACCAGGTCACTGACAGGACATTGGTATATTATGTACATATGTGGGTTAAAAGTGTTATAACCTTAACGGCAGGTAAATATGACAACCTATGGCATATTTGATATCAAAACGATTCTCCCAATAAAACTAAAAAGGTTCTAAAGATGTAAATATAGGAATTTCTTACCTAGCAGGAATGATAATGGATTGTATAAATTCAGGCAAGAAATTAGTCTATTGAAGGTTGTAAAGACAGGGGGGTTTCTTAGCCCACCCAGGAGGGTGTGGTTAAGCAACCTGATCTCTGAAAAGTAGGGTTTAAGAATCTTATTTTTTAACAATAAGATTGTCATTCTTACAAGGGGAGCTGCTGTACAGAAGTAAGGAGCCATCATTTTCATGCCAGCCCCTGGCGCAGATCTTGAAGACTTAGGAAAGTATTCAATTCTGTTTTTCTCCTTTTTATTTTAAAATACTGTTTGTGTGTGTAATTTTATTTGTAACAACTTTTTATTAATAATGCATTGTGCATAATATTTTTGGCATAATAAATAATTCCTTTATTAAGTTTGGCCTTTGTCTAATAATTGAACCACGTTACTGAAAGAGACTGGAATATTAGAACTGTATAATTTAGATTATTTTCTGCTAAATTGTATTTCTAGAGTTAATGTGTAAAGTCTGGGGTTTTTCCTTAAGATTTTCCCTTTAATATATTTTAAGTGGTGGCAGCATTTGAGCTATAGGATTTATAGTTTATTGTGGGTGGCATTGGAAAGGGAGTGTTGGGCATTTCTCTTACGTCTAGTACAGATTAAGGGAGTGCGAATTAACTCTTGCACCCACTAAACTGAATCACAAGCTTGCCTGGTGTGGCTAGATTGTGACCTATAGGTGACAGAAAAGGGGGCTGAAAACCCTTTCTGTGCCAAATAAGTCACTGGCGCAGGGTTGGATAACCTTGGTTCGTCACACTGACGTTTAACTTTCTATAAAAATATTTTCTGTAAATACAGAGTTTCTTCTTAAACAGAGACCAAAAAATCAATGATCTGTGAAGAAGATATAACTTTTAATTAATTTAATATGCATTTACTAAAAATATTAATTTGGCAGTTTCATTCACTGCTGAATGCGGAAGTAGGAGGCTATTTTCGGGTTTTCGACTCTTTTCAGAGCTGGATATCCTCTTGTGTAAGTGAAACACACTAAGATCTGTACAAACCCATTGTAAAAATATTTGAAAAAATAATGGGGCCTATTTATGAAAGGCCTGTCGGACAGGATCCAACATTGCGGATCATGTCCAACAGACCTCGCTGAATGCGGAGAGCTTTCTGGCTTGCCAGAAAGACAGGGTTCAAGCTCCACACGGAGCTTGATAGATATGCCCCATTGTAATAAACACCTGTGGAAAACATATAATGTTTTATAAATGCACAATGTATGTATAATGCATATTTTTCCACATATAATAAAATATATTTTGATGAATCAGAAATTGGTTACACGTAAAAGACAATTAAACAAAATCATTCATGTAGCATTGCTCAAAATTATA
This sequence comes from Bombina bombina, assembly GCF_027579735.1. Classification (NCBI taxonomy): domain Eukaryota; kingdom Metazoa; phylum Chordata; class Amphibia; order Anura; family Bombinatoridae; genus Bombina; species Bombina bombina. Next base: position 389,069,778 of record NC_069503.1, on the reverse strand, counting down.
ATATTATTTGTTCAGTAGAATACTATGGCCTCAATTACAAATTTACAATAGGCAAGATCAAGCTTCATTTCACTTCTGTGCGCTTAATCTCTTGTTGGCAACATATTTCTAAAGACATGAGCATGGCTGCAAGCATAATTTCATTTTGTCTGTGTAATAATCCCTAATGACCTGTTCAGAAAATGAAAAGGAAAATGCTTATGCAGAACTGTGTATAATTAAGCAAAACCAGCCTTCTTCTCATATGGTATTATTAAATTAAAGTTAAGCACATTTGCTTGCAAAATTCTTGGGTGGCATACATAATTATTTTAGTTTAATTTAAAAATGCATTTTATTTATACGAGCTTTTTTCATATCTAATGACATATTTGATATTTTAAACAGTAAGCATCTAGTCGAATAAAGCAGAAGAAAACATTGAAATTATTTATACCAGTTAATTTTCATTAAGTGGCCAATGGAAGATATTATAATTTTAAATCATAATACTAAATTAATTTTAGTGCAATAAAAAATAAAAAAAATAAATGCTTCTAGGGGAAACATTTAAAAATTTAAACATTCAACCATCTACATTAAGAGACTTAAGAAAGGAACAAAGAGAAACTATTTCAAGAACATTATTTATTAATGTACGTTTGCTATTTAAAGAATAATCTGAAAGGGGCATTAAATAAAATACTTCCTATGGTGGTTAAAAAAGTTCAGCAATTAAAACAGACATTATTAACATACTCAAACACATAAATACATACACTTAAATACACACATACTCACACATATAAAAAAAAAAAAATATATATATATATATATATATATATATATATATATATGGAAATGTAGAGGAACAAAAGGGAAGATAGCGCTGGTTCTGTATATATACAGTGCAAAGAAATAGTAAATATATACTCTTAAAGATAAATGCACCTAATGAAACAGCAGGTATTAACAGCAGTAAAAAGACCCATATAGTGACATATGTGAGCTGGTAACGTATTTAAATTCAATCCTGATAGATACAGCTGAAATTCAAACTTACAGGATGAGACCTAAATCCTATGAGTTAAGGTATTGGCAATGCAATTGTGTACTCGTATGGAAATCCGCTCCCCTCGCAGAATGTGACGAGATATTCAAATCACTGACAGAAATCTGTATTTCTTCTGTACTTCGGATATAAAATCTTCTTGGAGTATGGTAGGTCTCCCCAGGAGTATATATGAAAAGAAAGAAGCCGCAATATAGTGTGATAACGTTTAAAAATATGATACAATTTATTCACATGAAACACACACACTATTAAAATGACTGCTTACATTAGTTAACCTCAAAGTGGTATGAGGTATTTTAAAGGCTGTTTCAGAGATTGTACATGCGAATAATAATCGCTCTCTATGTATGCCGGGCTAAAATCCCAAACGTCAGCCTCAAATATCCACAGCAGCAGGAATAACGCTTTTCAAAGGATTTCTGCAATAAAACGGTATCTTGTCACATTCTTTGAGGGGAGAGGATTTCCATACGAGTACACCATTACATTGCCAATACCTTACCTCATAGGATTGAGGTCTCATCTTGTAAGTTTGAATTTCAGCTGTATCCATCAGGATTGAATTTAAATACGTTACCAGCTCACATATGTCACTATATGGGTCTTTTTACTGCTGTTAACACCTGTTGTTTCATTAGGTGCATTTATCTTTAAGAGTATATATTCACTATTTATTGCACTGTATAAATAGATTTGATACTACAGAACCAGCGCTATCTTCCCTTTTGTTCCTCTACATTTCCATTTTTTCCACTGGGAAAGTGTTTACTGGAGTTTTGCTCCAGTTCTCTTTTCCCTTAAAGGGATAGCAGATTAGGGTTCTGGTTACTGTTCTGGGGAAAGTTTTTGTGACCTAGTCCCTATTTGTCTCTAGTCTCATAGTTTGTAGCTCCTGTTTTTTTCCGCTTTTTGTCCCATATATATATATATATATATATATATATATATATATATATATATATATATATATATATATATATATATATACTCCTGAATTAGTTAGAGCACCTCCATTTTCCAGTTGTTAGTGATATTTGTTCAGTATAATGTCCCAGTGTAAAGCATTGAACAAAAAACAGTTGTAGATTTTTTTTTTAATTGTTATATATATAAACAACGCCAGAGTTAAGTTTACAAATTGTTCCCCAATCCCCAAACATAACAAATAATACATAAAAACAAACTAAACTAAATTCCAAAATTCCACTCCTTAATCCAATAATATATTGTATTATTATATTATCTCATTAACTGGGGTTGGTAAGTTTTATTTTGGAATTTCAATACTTTTAAAAGTTTGATTGGAAACTTAAACTCTGACATTAATTTGAGTTTTTGCCATTGTATTCCCTATGTTTATTATTTAGTGTGTAGTGTGTGTGTATGTGCAGTGTTTGTGTATAGTGTTGTGCCTGTGTGTAGTGTTAATGTAGTGTGCATAAATGTGCACAATATATTGTATTGTATTGCATTGTATTTTATAATGTAATTAGAACCTCATGGGTTGCGGTTGCTTCTTAATATTTGATTTGGAATTTTTACATTAACATGTTTTTTGCCAATAAATGTCATTGTTTTTTATTTTGACATTTATATGTACATGTGTGTGAGTACATGTGTAATGTATGTGTGTTTAGTGTACACATACACTATACACAACAGAAAAACACTACACAAACTGCACATAAACTACACAAACATAATGTGCCCTCAAATTACACACACAAAAACTACACACATTCGCACAAACACTATTCATAGGCAACATAAACACTATAAACACAGATTACACGTTTGCAGGCAAACACTATGCAAATTATATAGAACACACACTACACAAATGCACACACACAATAATCATGAGTTTTCTTGAAATTAAACATATCCAATGTTGTCCTCTTAACTTAAACCAGCCATTAAAGTAAAAAAATAAAGTTTCATAATTCAGCTAAAGCATGGGATTGAAGAAAAAATATTTCCAATATACTTTCAGTATCAAAACATGCACATTCTTTTTATATGCACAATTTCTTTCCTAAGATATGGTGAGTCCACAGAATCATCAATTACTAGTAGGAATATCACTCCTGGCCAGCAGGAGGAGGCAAAGAGCACTACAGTAAAGCTGCTATATATGTCACTTCCCTTACCCATAATCCCCAGTCATTCTCTTTGCCTGCGGTGCAAGGAGGAGGTGAAGTTTTGGTGTCTGATTTACAATCAAGATTTTTTTTATTTTAAAAGCAGAGTAGGTTTGGTCTGATCTTTCTAAAGGGTCTAGCCTTAGCACATGTCAGTCTCTTCAGTAGGGCAGTAGTGGTTTTAAGCAATCGGGAACTTGTTGGGTACAACCCTCACTGCGTTTTCCCAAAACATTTTGCTTCCCTACTTTACTTTACTTTACTCAGTCTTTCTGTATTTTCACAGGTCCATGTGAGGGATGGCATCCTCTCAAACCAGGTGAGCTGTCCTACTGCCGGACACATAAATATTAAGGTAAGTGCCAGTTTTATTTTTCTATGTAAGCAGGGAAAAATTTGGAACTTATTCAGCTGAAACACTGCAGGGGGGCGTTTTTTTATTATTCCTGTCAGGGTGCAGGTTTTTATGACAGTTTTTGCAGGCATTGTTAGTGTGAGGAGTTTTTTATATTATTGATGGCTCAGTGAGAATCCGTTTTTTGTAACGGATTATGTACTTTTATTGGGGGTTTTTTTGTTTGTTTTTAAGCCTGTTTTCAAGAAAGTTGTTTAAAAAAAAAAAAGAAAATGGCTTTTTTTGTCAGCTGTAGGACTGCCCCTTTTATGGAGGTTCTGATTCTTTGATGTCAGAGTTTTTTGGCGCTTTTCTTCACTTCCTGTAGAGTGAGGTACGCATATTTCAGATGGCTCTGCTGTTTAGAAGGCTTATTGCTGTTTTTGCATCTCTGGAATCCGGATTGTAAACGGGATAGTTTTTTTCTTCTGTTTGCTGTGGGTTGCAGGACAGGTAGGGCACCTCGGTAATTCTGCTGTGATGTAGAGTTTTGCCTGGGGTATGTTTATGTTTTCTTGATTTGGTAAATTTAAAGGGAACATTTATTTAAGAACTTTTTTTGTTCTGTTTTATATCCTTTGTTAAAAGATTAAAAAAAAGGTTAGATTTGTATTTGCTTCTTTTTTTTTGTATTATGGATCAAGAGGCTTTGCAGGATGTTACCTGTAGCTTATGTTTTGATGCCCAGGTGGAACCCCCAGTACCTTTTTGTTCTTCATGTATTGAAAGAACTTTAGCTTATAGAAATATACTTTTTTGACCCTGAGCCATCATTAGCTAAGGCTGATGCTGTTTAGGAGCCTCCTGTTTCAGATGTGCCGCAGCTGTCTCCTCAAACGTTCCCATCCTATTCATCTGCACATGCAATGCCCTATGTTTCCTCGCATGCTCCGTCTGGAATTACTTTGCAAGATATTGCTGCCCAGGTATCGACTACAGTATCTGAGGCGTTGTCTACTTTTTCCATGCTGCAGGGAAAATGCAAAAGGAAATTTAAAGAAACAGTAAGTAAGGTTTCTGATCCTGAAGTGGCTAATCAAATTATTTCCTTTCAGAAGTCTGAGGATGATGATTCTTCAGGTGCATCTGAGGGTGAAATCTCTGATTCAGGCAGTACAATTCCTTCTACTGATGCTGAAGTTGTGTCCTTCAGATTTAAGATGGAACACTTCTGCTTGTTACTTAAGGAGGTTTTGGCTACATTGGATGACTCTGATTCTACTATTGTTGTTACCCTAAGAAGTCTAGTAAGCTGAACAAGTATTTAGATGTTCCCTCTGCGGTGGAGTGGGAGAGACCTGGTATTCCTTTTCCTCCATCTCCTATTTTTAAGAAAATGTTTCCTATAGCTGACTCTATTAAGGAGTCGTGGCAAACGGTTCCTAAGGTGGAAGGAGCTATTTCCACTTTGGCTAAGAGGACCACTATTCCCATAGAGAATAGTTGTTCTTTTAAAGATCCAATGGATAAGAAATTGGAGGCATTATTAAAGAAAATGTGTGTAATACTCTTCTAATAGCCGCCTCAACTTAATATCACCTATCAGTCCCACTTCAAGACAGAGGTCTCCACTACTGAAATATCCTAATCGTAGACATAAGATGGCCCAATATGACACCCAGGCTCATTCGTGCAGAAACCAAAGTGAAGAGACGCTTTGCTATCTACACTATCTCAAACAAGGATAAGTGAAAATCACTACACATTACCAAATAAACATTATCTCATTTGTATCATCTACATTCACTGCTAATTCCCTCTTATGGGTATAGAGGTCAAACACATCTCGCATAAGACCCGCCCCCAGTCTATTTACATCTTCACTTATTCTTGTGGTACAAAAAATATACAAAATATACCTGTCCACAACACCTCCTGATACCAATTACTGTAACCATAACCCAACTAAATTCTACTCCTAGTCACAAGAAGCCCTAATCTTTGCATGATAGTGCCTATCAGATATAAATGACAGCCTATTTGATTAGTGTTTGGGTGACTAGCCTTTTAAAAACCTCTAGCCCACCACTCACCATAACAACAGATGACACATGGATAGTGTGATAATTTTGTCTCACCAAACTTCAGAGAATAATAATAAAAAAATAAAATAAATGGAATGTAGCTCTATTCTTGTAAACAGCAAGTAAATATAACTTATTCTACTTGCATGTACAAGGTGAGCATTTACTTTTAGTAATTGAAATGAAAAGTATGGTAATCCTCTATGTATGATAATAATAAATCTTATGAGAGAAACTTATTAAGCCTCTATAATATAAGCAATGATTCTTTAATATTATCGATAAAGAAAAAATGAGAAAAAATCCTTTATATTCAGGATAAAAAACGAAGTGGAAGAGTTCAACTCTAGATAAAGTAATGTTCAAATATCTTTCTTTAAGCTTCACGCACTCACACAAACACTCTAAAATATATATACAATGTTCTCTCACACACGCAATATTGACCAGCAAGGAGGAGGTTAATTCAGTGTAATACACCTCAGGTAAGTAAAGACACTTAGCGTTATATTTGGAAACCATAAGATTTGTATACAATACGATACCCAAACCAGCGTGGTAACAAATCCAGATTTCCCCAGAAGCTATGGTGTGGCGTGGAGAGCGGTAAGAACAGCAGAGTAAGTGCTAAACCGGAGATTCGTAGAGAGCGGCGTCCCGGTAGCAGCTTGTGTGAGTGCGGCTTCAGCCGCGGGTGGATTGAATTCCGGTAGCGTAGGGATATGATTAGAAGTATCAGTCCAAAAGAAGCAGGAAAGAAGTGCAGCAACTATGAGACACAAACAGCCTTCAAATATAAAAATAGTTAAGACCTGAAAAGGAAAAGTAAACTGCTTGGAATGAGCAGGAACACACGATGAGAGAATCCACTTTAATTTTCAGGCACTGAGTAATGGAGAAGCACTTCCTTAAATAGGAGGAAGTGCTGATAGTCAGAAAGTCTTAAAGGGATATCACATCCCCCCCTTCTCAGGGAATCACCCCCGGGGATTCCAGACTAGGTTTAAGGGGGTAACGGTGATGAAATGACTTCACCAGATGAGGGGCATGAACTTCTGAATGAAGATGCCAGGAATCATCCTCTGGACCATATCCCTTCCATCTGATGAGATATTCTAATCTTTTTCGTTGAATCCTAGAATCCAGTATCGATTCAACTTCAAATTCCTCTTGAAGATCCACTGAGATAGGAGGCGGAGGATCAACTGCCGTGCGTGTCATTGAATGAAAAGGTTTCAATAAAGAAATATGGAAGGTGGGATGAAACTTGTAATCCTTGGGTAATGTGAGCTTGACCACATTGGGATTTATTATCTGCTCTACAGGGTAGGGTCCCAGGAACTGATTAGCCAATTTCTTGCTGGGGACCTGAAGCTTGAGATTTTTAGTAGAGAGTAACACTAAGTCACCTATTTTATATTCAGGTCCAATCGAATGTTTCCGATCATAGTATTTCTTTTGGTATTCCTTAGCCTCAGCTAGATGTGTTTTCAATACTTTCAATCTATCTTGAAGTTTGGAAGAAAAATCTAAAGCTGAAGGGGAATTCACTGTTTTGTGGGACAAGGTTATAGTGTTAGGATGGTACCCATAAGTTGCAAAAAAGGGGGATGTTTTGGTTGAGGAACACAATGAATTATTATGAGTAAATTCTGCCATAGGAAGGTAAATTAGCCAGTCATCTTGTAAATGTGAAATATAACAACGTAAAAAGTGTTCAATGGTCTGGTTTAGTCTTTCTGTCAACCCATTTGTCTGTGGATGAAAAGCAGTAGTGTAGCGATGATCAATTTTCAGTAGCTTACACAAAGATCTCCAGAAGGAAGAGGTGAATTGGGTACCCCTATCAGTAATAATGTCAGAAGGTAAACCGTGTAGTCTTACAACCTGATCAAGAAATACTTTGGCTGTAGTCATGGCAGTTGGTAATCCCTTGAGTGGAATAAAATGTGCCAGTCTTGTTAAATGGTCGACTACTACCATGATAGTGTTATATTGTTGTGATGCAGGTAACTCCACTATAAAATCCATGGCAATAGTACTCCACGGTTTATCTGGAATGGGCAGAGGTCTAAGTAACCCTATGGTTTTTTTATGTTCAATTTTATTTCTAGCGCAATTCTCACACCTAGAGACGTAATCATAAATGTATTTATTCATCCCTGGCCACCAAAACTTACGACGGGTAAGTTCAATGGCTTTCTGTATACCTGGGTGACCAGATATGGTGTCATCATGGGTATGTCTGAGAATGGAAGACCTTATTTTCTCAGGTATGTATAACTTTCCCTCATGATAAAAAAGACCTGTAGTAGAATCTTTAGAACAATTCTGTAGTGGTATTGAATCATGTTTTAGAGCAGTGTAAATCTCTTCTTCTAAGGGTGTTAAGGTACCTATTATCTTTTCTGGAGGGATAGTGAAGTTAGGTTGTTCATGAGGAAGTAACTCATGAATACAAGAAAGTGCATCTGCCTTTGTGTTTTGACTCCCTGGTTTATAAGTTATTAAAAAGTTAAAGCGATCTAAAAAAAGTGACCACCTTGCTTGTCTAGCTGTTAAAGTCTTATTCTTCTTTAAGTATTCTAAATTTTTATGATCAGTATAAATAAGAAATGGAATTACTGATCCTTCTAGTAGGTGTCTCCATTGTTCTAGTGAACACTTAATAGCAAGGAGTTCTTTGTCTCCAACACTATAGTTAGCTTCAGCACAAGTCAAAGTTCTTGAATAGAACGCAATGGGATGAACTTCACCTGTCTCCTTATTTTGTTGGGAAAGAATAGCTCCAATACCTGTGTTCGATGCATCAACTTCCAACAGAAATTGTTGATCAAAATTAGGTAGTGTTAGTATTGGAGCTGTTGTGAACATTTCCTTAAGACTATCAAAAGTCTTCTGGGCTTGTTCAGACCACTTAAAGCGCTGTTTTATACTAGTTAATTGTGTTAGTGGTTTTATCACTGAGGAGAAGTTTTTAATAAATTTACGGTAATAATTTGCGAAACCGATAAATCGCTGTAATGCTTTTACTGTAGAGGGTATAGGCCAGTCTTTAATTGCGGCTACTTTTTCTGGATCCATTTCTATTTTGTTTGGGGTAATTATGTAACCCAAAAACTTTATTTTAGAGACATGGAAAACACATTTTTCCAACTTTGCATATAACTTATGCTCCTTGAGACGAGTAAGAACCCACCTAACATGTTTTTCATGTTCTATGGAAGATTTCGAATAAATCAGAATATCATCTAGATATATGATGACACAGATATCCATTAGATCATGAAAAATCTCGTTGATAAAATGTTGGAAGGTTGCGGGAGCATTGCTTAGACCAAAGGGCATTACGTTATACTGGAAAAGCCCATAACGGGTTCTGAACGCAGTTTTCCATTCGTGTCCTTCCTTTATGCGAATAAGATTATAAGCGCCCTTTAGATCTAATTTTGAGTAGATCGTGGCCTCATTTAATCTTTCGAGTAACTCTGGTATGAGAGGTAGAGGATACCTATTTTTGATTGTTATTTCATTCAATGCCCTGTAGTCAATAATCGGTCTTATTGTTCCATCTTTATTGCGTACTAAAAACAGTCCTGCAGCAGCAGGAGATGTTGAGTGTGAGATGAACCCTTTTCGCAGGTTTTCATCTAAATATGATCTTAGATATACTAATTCTTCTTGTGAAAGAGGGTAAATCTTTCCATGTGGTATTTGAGATCCCGGTATTAAATCAATGGGACAGTCAAATTCCCTATGTGGTGGGAGGTTTTCTGCCTCCTTGAGGTCAAACACCTCTGCCAGGTCCTGATAAATTTGAGGCAGCTCATGTTCTATAGTAGAGATTACCTGATAGGGAAAACAAGTCTTTATACAATAGTCAGAGTCAAAGATTACTTGTGGTGATGACCAGTCAATATGAGGATTATGTATTTGTAACCAGCTAAATCCTAAGATGATAGTATGCATGTAGATAGGTATGAGGTCAAAAGTAATATATTCGGAATGCCCTTGGTCAGTTGTTATGAGTAAAGGGATTGTCTGATGGGTAACGGGGCCCTGTTGTATAATAGAACCATCAATAAGTTTAACTGAAACAGGATGTGTTTTGACAACAGTTGGAATTTTATTAAGCTTAACATATGCTATATCTATATAATTTCCTGACGCCCCAGAATCAATCAAAGCGTTAGATCGCACGTTTTTCTGATCCCACTGTAAAGAAAAGGTGAGAGTGAGATGAGGATTTTGGGTAATGTGAAAAATATTGTGATTTGAACTACCCTTACCCTTTTTCTGTCTCAATAGAGATGGACAATTTGTGACGGAGTGGTCCTTTTGTCCACAATAAAGACAGAGATTTTCTAATCTGTGTCTAGTTTTTTCTTCTGGGGTTAGAGGACCCCTTATAGTTCCAATTTCCATAGGAACCTGGTTTGAAACAGCTTTTTCCATGGTTGTAGAACAGGGATAGGAACGTCTGGGCACAACTTCATAGGAAGCTCTTTCAGCCTTTCTTTCACGTAACCTTCGGTCCAAAGTGGTGCTTAATTTCATCAAACCATTCAGTGTGTCAGGCATCTCTAATCGTGACAGTTCATCTTTAAGGGATTCAGAGAGTCCCAATCTGAATTGGTTCTTTAAGCTGATCTCATTCCATTGAGAGTCATCTATCCACATTTGGAATTCAGTAATATATTCTTCAATGTTTCTTTTCCCCTGTCTCATAGATCTTAGTTTATTTTCAGCTGTTATTTGAGTGTGGGAATCCTCATACAAGGCAGTCATAGCTAGAAAAAATTCTTCAAGCGAATCCAATATTGGATGTTCACTTTCAAAGAATCTATTGTCCCAGGAGCGTGGCTCCCCCTGGAGGAAGGAAATAGTGGTACAGACCTTTATCCTTTCACTATGGTATGTTTTAGGTCTAAGTGAGAAAAGAAGTTTGCATGCACTTTTAAAATCCCTGAATTCGCTGCGCTTGCCAGAGAAGGGTTGTGGGTATTGTATGTGAGGTTCAGCAATTCCTGCCTCTTTCCCTGACATACAATCTTTTATTAAGGTTTTGAGAGCTTTATTTTCAGTTTGTACCTCTGTTAAGGCTCTAGCAAGAAATTCTAATTTTTGATGAATATTAGAAAATTCATTTTTAATTTCATTGGGATCCATCTTCCCAAAACAAATAGGAAAAGGAAAAAAAAAAACTTTATATTTTGGGCCTGAAAATTCTGTGATAATTTTGTCTCACCAAACTTCAGAGAATAATAATAAAAAAATAAAATAAATGGAATGTAGCTCTATTCTTGTAAACAGCAAGTAAATATAACTTATTCTACTTGCATGTACAAGGTGAGCATTTACTTTTAGTAATTGAAATGCAAAGTATGATAATCCTCTATGTATGATAATAATAAATCTTATGAGAGAAACTTATTAAGCCTCTATAATATAAGCAATGATTCTTTAATATTATCGATAAAGAAAAAATGAGAAAAAATCCTTTATATTCAGGATAAAAAACGAAGTGGAAGAGTTCAACTCTAGATAAAGTAATGTTCAAATATCTTTCTTTAAGCTTCACGCACTCACACAAACACTCTAAAATATATATACAATGTTCTCTCACACACGCAATATTGACCAGCAAGGAGGAGGTTAATTCAGTGTAATACACCTCAGGTAAGTAAAGACACTTAGCGTTATATTTGGAAACCATAAGATTTGTATACAATACGATACCCAAACCAGCATGGTAACAAATCCAGATTTCCCCAGAAGCTATGGTGTGGCGTGGAGAGCGGTAAGAACAGCAGAGTAAGTGCTAAACCGGAGATTCGTAGAGAGCGGCGTCCCGGTAGCAGCTTGTGTGAGTGCGGCTTCAGCCGCGGGTGGATTGAGTTCCGGTAGCGTAGGGATATGATTAGAAGTATCAGTCCAAAAGAAGCAGGAAAGAAGTGCAGCAACTATGAGACACAAACAGCCTTCAAATATAAAAATAGTTAAGACCTGAAAGGGAAAAGTAAACTGCTTGGAATGAGCAGGAACACACGATGAGAGAATCCACTTTAATTTTCAGGCACTGAGTAATGGAGAAGCACTTCCTTAAATAGGAGGAAGTGCTGATAGTCAGAAAGTCTTAAAGGGATATCACAGATAGTGACAAATAACAAATGATAACCCAGAACGATACTGAATCCCCGGACAGAGGACCCCAAAGATTACTATATACACTAAAAACCATATAGGTAAATTAGCAAAATTAAACATTAAAAACAACAACATGACAAACATTCCGATAAGACAGAGAGAAGATAAGAGATATGTACTAATCAATTTTAACTTTTAGTCAACCTATTTGACTATAAGATCCAAAAAAGCAAAACAAAATGGACCATTCTTCTTCTTGTTAGGATCCTATCATATACATCACCGGATCATAGACTCTCAAACAAATTAAGTTTTCAGGTGGCTCAAAGATAGATCTGGAGGGACACCCCACCTGGACTCTATCCTAGCTGTAAAAGAAATGAAGTGTGTACCCCCTCAATACTATGAGTTATAGAAAGCATTGCCACCCAGTCTGCACATTAAGAACTCTGGGGCTAAGGGTTCCCAGTTCGTAAATCCACCTGGATTCTTTCTGCAAAAGCAACTTTGCCCTGTCACCACCTCTCCTTAGTTGTGGTACATGATCAATTATCCTAAACCTGAGATCATTGACAGAATGTCCTGCCTCCAGGAAATGATGGGCAACGGGTTCGTCCGACCTTCCTTTGTTAATGGCCTTTGGAATACTGGACCGAAGGTTTGCCATTCTGGTTCTGACATTGTCAACAGTATTGCTGGTATAGAATTTCCCACAAAGACAGTTCAGTAGGTAGATCACAAATTTAGTCGAACATGACAGAAAAAAACTTTATTTCATACTTTCTTCTCTTCTCAGGTTGGTTGAAATGTGTGCCTGTCAACATACTATTGCAAGTTACACAGCTGGGACAGCGAAAAAAAAACCTTCTTCTTAGTTTTTAACCTAGTTGTCTGTGAAGCTTCAGGATTGATGTCTGTTCTCATTAGAGAATCCCTCAGGCTGCGACCACGTTTATAGCCAATCCTAGGGGCAAGCCATCCATTAAAGGGGAGAGACGTATCACTTTCCAACAGTCTCCACTCAACCTTAACTGCATGAGCTATAAAACAGCTCTCAGAGGAGAAGGTGGTCGCAAAAATGAGTTGTTTGTCACCCCTAGGAATAGTCGTATCCTATATGTTTCTTGGTTTAAGGGCAGCAGTTCTCATCTCCTTGAGCAGCTTCTTTTTATAACCTCTATTGATGAATTGTGTTGTCATCTCATCCAACTGATTTTGACACAGTTCATCATTGGTGTTATTTCTTGCCACCCTTTGGTATTGTGCTTTGGGTATATTTTTGATCAAAGCAGGTTGATGGCCACTCTGTGCATGCAATAAGGAGTTCCGATCAGTATTCTTTTGAAAAATAGTTGTCCCCGGGCCACCTTCAGACTTAAAAATCCTCACATTGAGGTAGTTCACAGTGTTAGCATCCTTAGTGTGAGTGAACCGGATACTACTATTCAGGGAGTTGAGACCATTAATCCACTTTTCCAGATTCGCCTCTTCATCCCCCCACACCAGAAAAAGGTCATCTATATACCGGCAAAAAAAAACTTGATACTGTTGTTTTCATATACTTGCATCATTGTGGTTTCATATTCAGCCATGTATAAATTGGCCAGGGAGGGAGCCATGTTTGATCCCATGGCAGTGCCAGAGATTTGTTGATAGAATGCGTTTTCGAACAGGAAGAAGTTTTCAGTCAGGCAGATAGTAAGTAGCGCAATCAATACCTCCTCTGTAGGTCCTACATATGTTGCTTTTCGTAAGGTATTTGCTACTGCTGCTATCCAAGCTGCTTGGGGTATAACTGTTTATAAACTAGACAAATCTGATGTTACCAATAAATCAGTTGTGTTTATATTCTTCAATACAGTTAAACGTTTAATGAAATCATTGGAGTCTTGGATGTATGATCTCATAGCCTTAACCTATAGCAAAGCGTCTCTTCACTTCGGTTTCTGCACTAATGAGCCTGGGTGTCATATGGGGCCATCGTATGTCTACGATTAGGATATTTCAGTAGTGGAGACCTCTGTCTTGATGTGGGACTGATAGCTGATATTAAGTTGAGGTGGCTAGGAAAAGAGTATTACACACAGTGGCCGCTATGGACAATTCAGTTGGCTGGACACAGTCCGGTGAGTGACAGCTGGATTTTGGATAATGAGGACCGCCCTGTTGTTTACTAATAACATGTGGCCAGTGAGGGGTGTGATCCTCTCTGCTTATTTGATTGGTTACAGACTGTTCCTGCATGTAGGTTGAGCCCTGCCTGTTTCCTGATTTATCGTTATTTGACAAAGAAGGGGATGTGATAGCCACTGCTTATGCATTTGATTAGTCCGTCATACACCTCGCCCATTTGAGGCGGTGTTAGTCTGGTAGCCGTCTACACACAGTGAACATAGATCAGCGTATGCGATTAGTTATGCATTGTGGTGGTATATTTCTAGTGAGCTTGTAGGGTGATAGGGTAGATCTTCCCGCTCTTGTTTATGATTTTGTGACTGAGATTGTTTTATATACACGCAGATGTGTTGATGGGTGTCGGGTGTTGACAACTATGTGCCGGTCTGTGATTGGACGAGTAAGGACTTATTGGTGATTGGGTGATCAGTGGCCTGAAGACTCTATCTGTGCCGTTGAGTGCCTTTTGCACTATATCAGATTTCTTATGAACGATTACTATGACTCTGTTGGTATTGAGGACCCTAAAGGGATTTTTAATAATAAAGTATATAGTCATTTATCACTTTGAATGTTTGGCCACTTGATGATGACACTATTAGTGTATGTCCAATTAGAATTCTACACTTAGGGGGTGTGTACTGAAAGGGGCAGGGATTGTCCCATATTGTGTGGGGGGGTTTCTGGGGCCTACATAAGGCTGTATTTTTCACTTGTATATTGTCAGACAAAGGGACAGTGCTTAGTCCCGAAATGTCACCGCACAAATAAATAATTTTTGTTGACTATGTTGTCCAGAGTCCAGTGAGTGCTTATCTTCAATCTTGCTTATTATTTCACAATAGCACCCTGGCAGTTGATGAGAGATAGTGGGAGTGCACACACATTCAACCGCTTATATATATATATATATTTTTACATGAACGGTATCAGATATATATATATATATATATATATATATATATTTAATAATAAAAAGTACATTATTTTTTATGTGAAGAACATAGGAATGTAAAATATGCATTTTGCGCATAATGTTTCTCGATTTAGATCTTAACACGGTCAGGTTATTCTTAAGGCACGTTAAAGAAATATTACATATTAAATATTAAAAAAAATACTAATGCTTAAAAATGATTAAACATATTGTAATATATATTATGTGGATTATTTACGAATATTTACAGTATGTTTAATTATAAAAAATTAGCATACGCATTGACTGGGCACCACAATTTTCCCCTTCGTAAACATTACAAGATACCAGAATTTGATTGATAAATTAATTAAGGAGGAGCATACCTTCTAAACGCTGTATAGAACAAATCCAAAACCCATTTTTTTTCAACACGTGTGGTTGAGCGCAAATAGTGAGTGAGCAGGTGTGACAGCAGTGCCCAGATTTGAACCTGGGTCTCATGGATCCCAGCCTGTTTCTCTATTCCTGTGCCACCAGAATGCTTTACATTTGCCTGAAGTTTTTGGAGACCTGTTACCTGCAGAGGATTGATCTCTGGCTCCACCTGATTGTCAGCTGCAGGTAGTTTTGCAATCAGCCCCCCTATAAAAAGGCTGTTTTACAATCCACTTCCAGCTCTGACATAAGGATTCATCCTGTTCCAGTGTTAGTGCTGCTGACCTTGCCTGTATTTCCTGTTTGGTTCCTGAATCTGGCTTGTTCTCTGACTACCCTTTTGGATCTCCCTTGGTTTTGATGAAAGATTGGACTTATTTTCTGTTGACTGAACCTGGCCTTGTACCCTGTCTATTCTATTGGATATTCCCTGGATTTGGTGACTGTTCTGACTGCTCTTAGGTATCTCACCATTGGCTTGTCTCCTGTCTATCATCTCTGTACCAGCCTGCCTCTTCTTTCTGTGGCATCATCCTGCTTCCCTGGGATCCTGTTTCAGTGCCTAGCCCTACAGAGGACACTTACCAAGTTCCTTTATCCAGCGCATGTACCCAAGCACTGCTAAGCATATTTGCAAAGTTCCATTCACCTGCTTCTCCATCTAAACTCTGTCAAGTTCCAATATCCTGCATGTGTGCTAAGTTTTGCATAGAGTCTCTGCTACCAGTGTTCAGGTATCCCCAGTGGGCCCTGACAAACATTTGTGTTTCTTGTGTCTCCAGCCTGTCACAGAAGTACCTGTGTATTCTGTGTCTCCAGCCTGTCACATAAGTACCTGTGTCTCCAGCCTTTCACAGCAGTACCTGTGTATCCAGTCTTGGCCTCAAGTGGGCACCTCCTGCCTCGGCCTCAAGTGGGCGCCTCAGCCTCCATTGGGCATCTCCTGTGTTAAGCCTAAGTTTGCACTCCTAGCCCTATCTTTGGCATTACCTCCGATTCCAGTTCTGGTGTGTGCATGCCTGCTCACTTACCCTGCTTCCAGCCTCCAAGTCTCCAGTTCCTGTACAATAAACTTACTTGATTGTCTTTTTTTTTTTTAAAACATGCCTAATAGAGGTAATTCCAGAAAGAAGCACATACTGCTGGCCCCTTTCAGTATTCAAGACAGTCCTAAGCCTACCACCACCTTGCATAAGCTCCAAACCCCCAGAACCTGCTCCTCCGAGCGTGACAGCGGGAGCGATAATTAGAGCTCCACTCATAATCTAGCCCATAATTGGTTAATCTGAGGAGTTTCTAATAATATAAACAAAGAGCAGGTAACAATATCCATAAAATTACAGTAGAACATGTTTGTACTTTATTTTTTTACTTAAAGGGACACTGAACTCAAATTTTTTTCTTTTTTTCCTATTATCATTTTTTTTAATTCTCTTGGTATCTTTATTTGAAAAGCTAGAATGTAAGTTTAGATACCGGCCCATTTTGGTGAACAACCTGGGTTGTTCTTGCTGATTGGTAAATAAATGAATCCACCAATAAACAAGTGCTGTCCAAGGTTCTGGACTTTTTAAAAAAAATATAGATAGCAAGAGAACAAAGAAAAATTGATAATAGGAGTAAATTAGAAAGTTGCTTAAAATTGCATGCTCTATCTGAATCACGAAAGAAAAAAATGTGGGTTTAGTGTCCCTTTAAGAGCTCCTGACATTATAACTTTCCCTTTATTTTTTAAATATGTCTAACTTTAGTTTTCATTGGAAAACTATTTTCATTAACTATCTTATCAAATAACTGCTAAATCAACTATTTAAAATGAGTTTGTTATAAGATTAAAAATTCTCCATATTCGACACATTACATACTCAATACAAATATTTCTGGATTAACTGTGTTCCATGAAGCACTTGCAGCAATCAAGTGGAACACATAATTGAATCCAGGCTCTTGGGATAAAACCCTTGTGTAGTATAAGACAGCTTGACTGCAAGCTGTGATTCTACTTTCCTTACTCCCAAGTGAATGTTTCATAGTAGTGAATAATTATATTAACCATCTTTATCATGAGCACTCATAAGCACTGGCTTCATGTTTCAGCATTTACCTAGAAATAAAACCATCATAAAGGAAAATTAGATATTGAAACATTTAACTCTGTTATGGGTGTTAAGTTATGTTCCTGCATAAAATTCCTTAACTATTATAATAATATCTATAGATTTTAAAGCAATTATTTTGTGTAATAGAATTAGTACATTTAAAAATTTAGAAATGTAAAACATGCTTTTTGTTTTGTGTCTTTTTCCTTTTATGCTCTGGATTACATTCTAAGAGTTTTCCATGTGAAAACCTTGATCTCAATGCTATTAGAAGTGCAGCTTTTTGGATAAATTAAGTAATGTGAAACATCTTAAATGTCCAGATTTTATATGAACTGATAAAAACAGACTTTTTGCTGACTTTTGCAAAAGCATTTACAGACCTATATGGAAGGAAAATATATGTAGCCATTGGGGCCTATCTATCAAGCCCTGTGTTTCTGGCGAGTCTTCAGGGGGGTGATTGACACCCCCCTGCTAGCGGCTGATTGGCTGCAAATCTGCAGGGGGCGGCGTTGCACCAGCAGTTCACAAGAGCTGCTGGTGCAATGCTGAATGTGGAGAGCGTATTGCTCTTCGCATTCAGCGAGGTCTGTCGGACATGATCCGCAATGTCTTTCATAAATAGGCCCCATATTCAAAGGGAAAAAAAGGTCACTAACTGATTTAGTGTTGATTATGACTAAATTAAATGCCTAAGTCTATGGTTTTTCTGTTAAGGAGCATTAGCTTCTACCTCAAACTATTTGCTTTGCATTCTCTTTTTTGCTGGGATTTCAAATTGAAATATGAAAAAAAGGATCTTGTAAAATGCATTTGAGATTGAGTGTATCAATAATGGTTCTTGCAAATATATCTAAAATTCATGTTCAAAAGGAGATGCGGTCACAAGTCCCAAATTAGCCTTGTGTAGCTACTAGGGCATAGCTCACTTAATCCATAGAGCTTTTGCAATTTGAGATTTACAATTCAGCAAGATATATTAAAGGGACAGTCAAGTAAAAAAATTTTTTATTTTTATTATCAATTTTGCTTTGTTCTCTTGGCATTCTTAGTTGTAAGCTAAACCTAGGAAGTTTATTTGCTAATTTCTTAGACCTTGAAGGACACCTCTAATCTGAAAGCATGTTGACAGTTTTTCACCACTAGAGGGCGTTAGTTCATGTGTTTCATATAGATAACATTGAGATCAGGCACGTGAAGCTCCTAGGAGTGAGCACTGATTGGCTAAAAATGCAAGTCTGTCAAAAGAACTAAAATAAGGGGGCAGCAAAACTGGGGAATGGGTAATAAAGGGATTATCTACCTTTTTAAACAACAAAAAATCTGGTGTTGACTGTCCCTTTAAGCTCCTTAAATACTTACTGTGTATCTTCCTCTGAATTCCACATAGTATTCTTCCACTTTATCAATCAAGGGCGGACAGGGGCGTACATATTCTCTCCTGTCTGCCCAAGCTCCTCTCTGGTGGGCAGCAATTCACTGCCAAAATTTAGCATTGCACACAAGCCCTATTTTGCAATCACGTGCAACCCCCACCCCCTGCCATTGCACAACCACTCACGCATGGGCAGGAGCTTTTAATCTCCCCGGTTGGACAAGACCGGAGAGATTGAATTTCCCCACCTAAGAGGTGAAGAAGAGGGTATTGAAGCAGTTGTTCTCTTGTGTGAACCTGCAGTTGAAAGGAGAAGGGCTTAATAAATCGAGCCTTATAAGTGCATACACTTCCTGCACTTCTTGCAGCTCATTGAAGTAGCTAGCTCTGAACCCCATCTCGGCTTCTGCGCACATGGTCTTCATCCTCCCCAATGCTTGCCTATGGATTCAAATGGCCACTCTCTATTTAAAGAGTATTTCTATCATGTCAACACTCTCTATACCTGGCATTGAGTAATTTAACAGCAGTATTCAAATCAATCAGAAAAAAAAACTTCATTAGCAATATTTTTTACATAACTTTTTCACTGATTTTTGTTTTTTTAAGTGACAGATGATGGCTGAGGGACAGATTGATTTTTCTCCAAAAATATAGCTCAATTCACACTTTGAACTATGAAACAAACACAACTAAAATACGAAAATCAGAATACTCATTTTTGGTTGCCATGTGCTTTGACATTTAAAGAAAGTAAAAATGAAATTACATAAAATTACATTTTTAATGCATGTGTCCTGAACTGCAATCATAAACATTAGCCAGTCCTCATCATTTTGAATCTTTTAGAAAAGCTTATTGAATGGTTCACCTACAAAACTCCTCGTGACCTTAACTGTAAATCATGTATACAAGTCATTAGAGTCAAAAAAGAAAAGAAAGGTGACAGTGTAATAGCACTCATGAGATACTACATGAAGTATGTATGGTTAATATAACAAGGAAGATCACCTAAATCAGGGATCATAAAACTTAACCTTTAATTAAGATAAATACAATAATGTAGGTATGGTGTAAATGCATTAAAACTTAAACTTAGATTATATATATATATATATATATATATATATATATACACATATATATATACATACATACATACATACATACAAAGGGTGACAAGGTGACAACATCCACTGGAAATATTTAAGATCATAAATTGAAAGGAAATTACCTTAAAAAGGGGGATTGACCCAGCCACAATGTAACTGAAAAATGCAATATTGAGCAAAAGTAAGCACGGCTCTGAGTGACTGAGGTATATATACTAACTCGTTGTAATCATTACCTCCTTTCTTCACATACGTAATAATGGACTCAAAATATATTTGTTTATCGTGATAATGAGTTACCTCATAATTTGTGATTTTGCTTCATGAACATCTTTATGCCCTGTATTTAGCCTTTTACTATAAGGCACTATCTTTGAATCTTTGTCTCTCTTTTTTCGCATGATATGAATTTTCCATGATGGTTTTGTTTTAACATATTCCATTATTGGCACATTGGACAGTTGTCAAATTGATCCTTGCAAATTATTACTATTAGATCGTGTAACATTATGGTATGCATTCCATACGCCTATACATATTATACGATCAAATGATTTTACTTATGTGAGTTTTGAATTCCATTTTCAATGTTTTCTACACCCAGCGTGTCTGTCAATACAAAAGAGGATGATGTCATTGCAGATGTTTACACATGTGACAGGTTAATGGACAATGAACGCTAGTCACTTGTGATAGGCTTAAACATGTGGGTCTGTAAAAGCACTCAACGGTAATTGACTACTCAGAATATAAAGACAAGGGGGCGATCCCAGATCGGGTTAGCCTTTGACAAAGCCATGGTAACGGCAAAATGCGCATCAGGCGTATCTGGGGGCAACATCTACTTCTATAGTGTCTATATCAGATTTATTTGGTTATATTTGGGTTTATACCCTTATCCTTATCTCAGTCACTCAGAGCCATGCTTACTTTTGCTCCATATTGCATTTTTCAGTTACATTGTGGCGGGGTCAATCCCCCTTTTTAGGTAATTTCTTTGCAATTTATGAGCTTTGTTTGGTTTGCACTGATATCCCCAAGCTGGTATGTGGAGATTGGTAGAAGTTAGTAGACTGTGCTACCCTCTACTCCATATGGTAATATGACAACTAGTTAAACAGATTAAACAGATTAAACAGATTGGGCAGATTGGTGGAGTGGTATCCACCAAATATGGGGAATACAATCTTAAGCAGATAAGGCTACAGCTCAACAAAATATCAAATGTGAATAAAAAATCATATGTGAAAAAAGACAAAGATGATCAAAAAATGTGACCAAAAAATGAACTAGTGTGTACACAGTCTAGTGTAAAAAAAAAAAAATGTGGTCTCAAAAAATTAAATAATGCAAATCACATAACATAGCATAAAGATGTGTAGTGAAAAATATATACTTAGTGACTCAAAACCATGTAAGGAAAAGTGGGCAATGGTTAAAACGTTAACGATATTTAGATACAGAAAATAAATGTGATCAAATCAATGTCCATACAAAACAGATAGTGATGACGTTATTGCAGTCAAGAAAAAAACTATCCAAAAGTATATTTAAAATATTTAAAATAAATAAGTCCAATAAAACCAATAAAATGTCTCTTATCCTCCAATGGGTCCTAATACTCCAATCGAAAAATAGTTCAGAAACCTCAGTCTCAGGGCAAAAAAATGTGGAGACAAAGGTAAGCCGGTAAGCCCTGGATAAACTCACTTGGTGGAAAACAGCCACAAGAGGGGTTCAGACAATATTACAAACAGACATCTTGTTGATAAATTTGGCCATACTAGATACAAACATACATTAATGCAGGATACATTTTTGTTTTTACGACCAAGGATACCATATCCGTCAGAAATCTGACACTTCCGGTGTAGCACTTCCGGTGTCAATTTGCGGCAATTTTTGGCGCCATTTGAAGTAAAATCTGATTGGCCACATACAGACATAAAAGACCCTGCTCACCCATACTATACCATATACTAGTCTTGAGAAAGGCCCAAGCTGTGGGCCGAAACGCGTTGACATTCATATGGTGAGCTATATTTCTTGATTTACTCATACGTTTTACAGTATTATACTATGTTATGTTTCTCTACCCTTAGGTTTTGAGGACTTCCCAGCATTTTTTTACTGTCAATTTTTCCCCTTTGTCTCCACATTTTTTTGCCCTGAGACTGAGGTTTCTGCACTATTTTTCGATTGGAGTATTAGGACCCATTGGAGGATAAGAGACATTTTATTGGTTTTATTGGACTTATTTATTTTAAATATTTTAAATATACTTTTGGATAGTTTTTTTCTTGACTGCAATAACGTCATCACTATCTGTTTTGTATGGACATTGATTTGATCACATTTATTTTCTGTATCTAAATATCGTTAACGTTTTAACCATTGCCCACTTTTCCTTACATGGTTTTGAGTCACTAAGTATATATTTTTCACTACACATCTTTATGCTATGTTATGTGATTTGCATTATTTAATTTTTTGAGACCACATTTTTTTTTTTTTTTACACTAGACTGTGTACACACTAGTTCATTTTTTGGTCACATTTTTTGATCATCTTTGTTTTTTCACAGCGTCTCTTTTTTCACATATGATTTTTTATTCACATTTGATATTTTGTTGAGCTGTATCCTTATCTGCTTAAGATTGTATTCCCCATATTTGGTGGATACCACTCCACCAATCTGCCCAATCTGCTTAATCTGTTTAATCTGTTTAACTAGTTGTCATATTACCAAATGGAGTAGAGGGTAGCACAGTCTACTAACTTCTACCAATCTCCACATACCAGCTTGGGGATATTGTGCCCTTGGAGGGATCGATCCCCTTTGAATTTTATCTAATATTTTAGATCGTTCTACCATATTTTTATGTACCATGGATCCATGTTTATGAGATTTAAATTGTGTTTGTTATAAACTGTATCATACATTTTATATTCTTTTCCCATTTTCCTTACCACCACGTAAGCCTCTCATTTAATCATAGGGACTTAGCCCTCACTAAAAGGGTTTTATTTGTTCTAGTGTGAATATATTTTCACACACACACACCAGACCCTGACTTAACTGGCGCTCCTCTCTAAACCTCTCTTACAATAGTATTTCTCCTGTGGGCAGTGGGGGCCCACCTTAGATAGGAGCTATAGGTCCTTTAAGCGCTGTGAGTACAATACATTTTCTGAGATTCTAACCACCCCCCATCTCTCATCAGCTGCTTTAAGTGAGTGTGTTTCTATTTTGACTCTAATCAAGTTATTTGATTTAACTACCCTTAGTACATCACACACAGAGATGGAGTTCACTAAATCTATCAGACAAGACATTACCTTAGAGATTAATGGTATATCCATATCTACTGAGAAGTCTGGAATGGGTCCAACAGATTTCACATCTGTGTTTAAAAATCTAGAAAGACTATTAATACAAGAAGTAAAATACAAGGCGGAAATTAGTTTTCTAAGAAAATGTCTGGAGTTAAATATTATCCCGAAGGGGCTAATTATTAAGAAAGAGTGTGCATTTCAATCAGATAACCAGGATTTCACTACAAAATGGTGTAATATACTCATAACAGCATCAAGGTCACTTATGGAAGCCATCATTGAACACAGAGAGTCCATTCTCAAACAAGTTGATATAGAGATCAAAACTAATGAGGGTGACCTGATTGGACCAGAGGGTCATCCAATAGACACCAAATAAATTTCTGAGAAAAAAGAAAATTTGGAAAGGAGGGTGTCCAAGATTAGAGAAGACATTATCAGTAAGAAAAGCAAGAAACTCAACAGAGAACTTAATCTCATTAAGAATAGTGATGTAGGCCACGCCACTGAAGATACAGAGACAGAAGCCCCACACTCAAACAACACGGAGGGAAGACCACCCCCCGATGAAGAATGGACAAAAGTTACCTACAAAAAGAATAGACCCAGACCGAGATTTCAGAACAGAGGCGATCAAGTTTATGAACAAGAACCCAATACCCCGAGAGAGAGATACCATCAATTTGAACATAGACAACATCAGAATCAATCGAGGTGGGAAAGGGAAGGACCACCACATATGTTCAACCATAGAAACCAGCGGGGTTATCAGCGACATTTTGGTGGGGCAATGCATAAAAGGAACTACTACAATGAGGATTCCCATATGAATAGGGAGTCGAACAGCCACTTCTCCCACAGACCGCACTATCAAAGGGAAAATTTCTATTCCCCACGTTGGAATCCAGATGAGAGATTCACATATGGATATGACCAATATCCAAGATGGAGGAACAATGATAGACCCGAGTATGGGAGTAACCATATCCGACCAAATAAAAGAAGACATTTCTACAATAGACCTGATGAAATACCATACACACCAAACAGATTTAATCAACATCAATATCAGAATAACCATAACCAACACTCCAACTACTACAATAATAAGAGAGAATACCAAGGGTACAGGAACACACCCAATGGTAACCAACCGAGATCTATGGACACACAGAATCGAATGACCACACAGCAAGATACCAGACCCATGATTGGTACACCAAACAACGTGGTAAATAATGGGAAACCAAGCACAACTCTTACAAACTCAACTTCAGGATATCATTTTTTAGAAGAACACCAGACCACAACCAAGGAATTAGAAAGGACTTCCACAAAAAGAAAAAAATCAAGTGCAGACGACTTCCAACATCCTATGGAAAAAAGAAAAGTCACAGAGGAAAGAGGGGCGGAAGGAGATTAAAAACCAACAAGAGAAAACCAGAGCCTAAAAGTCCGGAGAAGAAGGATACTACCAAAGGAATCTTCAATCTCAGTACTATTGCTCTAACAGATAAAGAAAATTTGGTTTTGAGTTATGGGCTCTCCTTCGCCCCCTCCAAAAGTCTCAACAAGTTCGATACATTTGTCAATATAAAACAGTTTGTAAGGAAACTGACTTTAAAACGACATTTTATGAAATCTCCCCTTGAATACAACAGCAGACCTCTGGAATCAAGATCCAGCACTCAACCTGGACCAGATCCATATCAGCATTCTGACCTTAAACCCAGGTCATCTTTTTATCCTATTCAAAGCAAGGGCAATGCCATAGAAGCCTTTGAGACCATAGTATGCAGTGATCTAAAGAACATCAGCCAAAATCAACTGAACAAGCACCGACATAACCTTACGAAGAGTCAAATGCAAACCATAAGATCTTTAGAGAAGAACAAAAACTTGGTGATTAAACCTGCAGACAAAAGTGGCGGAATTGTAGTCCTGAACAAAGAGGACTACAGCACTGAATGCAGAAGGATTCTATCGGACAAGGAGACGTATGAGGTCCTGAGAAACAATCCCGTAGGAGGATATAAAGATGAACTAGAAGGCATATTAGGGGAAGCACATGACAATGGAATTCTTAACATCAAGGAATATAGGTATATTGATATTAAACACCCTATAACCCCTGTCTTCTATTACCTCCCTAAAATACACAAGACACTCATCAACCCCCCGGGAAGACCAATAATATCAGGAATTGGGTCCTTATCCAGTAATCTGTCCGAGTACCTAGACAGGAATCTACAGAAATATGTGTTACAATTACCATCTTACATAAGAGATTCAACTCAAGTATTAAACATCTTGGAGAACATAGAATGGATGGAAGAGTATCTACTAGTCACCTGTGACGTCACCTCCCTGTACACAAGTATACCACACGAAGGAGGTCGGGAGGCAATAGAATACTTTTTAAAGAAAGATGACACAGTACCGGAACCTCAGA
This sequence comes from Bombina bombina, assembly GCF_027579735.1. Classification (NCBI taxonomy): domain Eukaryota; kingdom Metazoa; phylum Chordata; class Amphibia; order Anura; family Bombinatoridae; genus Bombina; species Bombina bombina. The sequence goes on along the minus strand of NC_069503.1, from coordinate 389,044,112 downwards.
AGAAATTCATCTTGGAGGGAATCAACTACATACTGACGCACAACTATTTTAACCATGATGGGAAGTTCTATAGACAGCTGTGCGGTACAGCTATGGGGACCAGGTTCGCGCCGAGCTATGCAAATCTATATATGGGCAGATGGGAACACATTTTTTGGGAGTCCTGCCCAGCCGGCGCGGACCTGGTATCCTATCATAGGTACATTGATGACATCCTTATGATATGGAAGGGCTCCAAAGAAGATCTGGAACATACCATCAGGGTCATGAATAATAACATCTGCAACCTAAGATTCACTCATGAGATCAGCAGTACTGAGATTACCTTCCTGGATTTGAAAATAACAGTAGAAGATGGGAAACTCAAGACCTCCACATACTTCAAACCTGTGGATTGTAACAATTACATCCACAGTGATAGCTGCCACCATGCAAGATGGAAGGAGAACATACCCAAAGGACAGTTACTGAGACTTAAAAAGAACTGCTCAGACTTAAACCTATGGGAAATACAGGCAGAAGAACTAAAGTCAAGATTTTTGGAAAGAGGATATGGAGAAGACAAACTAAATAAGGATATAGAAGAAGTGAGGAGACGAGACCACAAAGAACTACTGAAATACAAGATTAAAGAAAACAGGATTGAAAACAACACCAACTCCATAGACGTCGCATTCATCACTCAGTATAGTGAAAATAGGCGAACTATAGAAAGAATCATAGAAAATCATTGGCATATACTTAAAAACGATGACATCATAGGAGAGACCCTCATGGGTAAACCTAGATTTATCTACAGGAGATCCAATAACCTAAAGACTATACTGTCTCCAAGTATTCCACGTCTAGGAACAACAGAAGAGAGAGACATATCAGGGAAACACATCCAAGGTTTTTTTCCATGCCCCAGCTGCAAGGCATGCAAGAGAGGCTTGAAGATAAAACACTTCCTCTCCCACTATTCCACCAAGAAACACGCTATCAGAGATCTGATCAGATGCAGCAACAAGGGAGTTATTTACATAGTGCAGTGCAGCTGTGGCCTCCAGTATGTTGGCCAGACATCTAGGTGCCTTAAAGACAGGATTCGGGAACATCTCTTACAAATTGAACATGGCAGCACAGAGACTGCGCTATACAGGCATTTTGCACTTCAACATAAGGGCGATATGAAAGATCTCAGCTTTTATGGTATCCAGAAAGTGAAACCCAATTGGAGGGGAGGAGATTATGACAAACAACTCCTGGTATCAGAGTCAAGATGGATCTTCGAATTAGACTGTCTATTTCCAAGAGGTCTAAACAACAAGGAAGACCTTTCCCACCTATTGAATCTGAGATAACTGTTATTTCCAACTCTTTGAACTTAAGGTCATCAGGAGAAGACATTATGATGGCCAGGGCACTCTATCCAAACATTAAGATAAGTGCACAGTGTAGGCGCAACTGAGGACAAGCTGCACCCCATATGACCCACTACAGTCAGCATAGCATACAAGCACTATTCTAAGCCTTTTTGCACAGCCCAGGAATTTAACAGTCTGAATGATAGGACTCCTTCTCGTACACTTCCACAAAAACTATTATAGAAGTTCAAATATTGATCTTTTCCAGTAACCCACTATTCCACACACCGATACTCCCCATATACCTTATGGTCTCCATGTCCCCCATAACCGAAATTCGCCCTTTTCATCTTCTAGGTATCCCAAGATATAGCTGTAATTGGGTTGATAGAATAGAAGAAGAAAACCAAACGATTTTTTGTTTTTATTGAACACAGATTTGTTTTTATGTATCACCTATATATAACACCCAAGCACGTGGGAAGTTCATCTAATCCCACATTTGACTTACACATCATACATTAACCACTTTTATGATGCATACTAAGAATCTTGTAAGATATTTCTTATTACCAATCAGGTTAGCGACGGACGATATTTAAGCACCATAATTAATAAATTCCTGAGTGAAGACATAGTGAAACCAAAGACTTCCGGTTTCACGCATGCTAACTTCCGGTTTGGTGCAAGGCTCCGAAAACCGGAAGTGGAAAAATTCGGGTTTCACTTTATTTTGATTTCCGGTTTGGAGGAATACTCACAAACCGGAAATAGAGGATAAGAATAAACTTCCGGTTTAGCGGAAGATCCGGTAAGCCCTGGATAAACTCACTTGATGGAAAACAGCCACAAGAGGGGTTCAGACAATATTACAAACAGACATCTTGTTGATAAATTTGGCCATACTAGATACAAACATACATTAATGCAGGATACATTTTTGTTTTTACGACCAAGGATACCATATCCGTCAGAAATCTGACACTTCCGGTGTAGCACTTCCGGTGTCAATTTGCGGCAATTTTTGGCGCCATTTGAAGTAAAATCTGATTGGCCACATACAGACATAAAAGACCCTGCTCACCCATACTATACCATATACTAGTCTTGAGAAAGGCCCAAGCTGTGGGCCGAAACACGTTGACATTCATATGGTGAGCTATATTTCTTGATTTACTCATACGTTTTACAGTATTATACTATGTTATGTTTCTCTACCCTTAGGTTTTGAGGACTTCCCAGCATTTTTTTACTGTCAATTTTTCCCCTTTGTCTCCACATTTTTTTGCCCTGAGACTGAGGTTTCTGAACTATTTTTCGATTGGAGTATTAGGACCCATTGGAGGATAAGAGACATTTTATTGGTTTTATTGGACTTATTTATTTTAAATATTTTAAATATACTTTTGGATAGTTTTTTTCTTGACTGCAATAACGTCATCACTATCTGTTTTGTATGGACATTGATTTGATCACATTTATTTTCTGTATCTAAATATCGTTAACGTTTTAACCATTGCCCACTTTTCCTTACATGGTTTTGAGTCACTAAGTATATATTTTTCACTACACATCTTTATGCTATGTTATGTGATTTGCATTATTTAATTTTTTGAGACCACATTTTTTTTTTTTTACACTAGACTGTGTACACACTAGTTCATTTTTTGGTCACATTTTTTGATCATCTTTGTCTTTTTTCACATATGATTTTGTATTCACATTTGATATTTTGTTGAGCTGTAGCCTTATCTGCTTAAGATTGTATTCCCCATATTTGGTGGATACCACTCCACCAATCTGCCCAATCTGTTTAATCTGTTTAATCTGTTTAACTAGTTGTCATATTACCATATGGAGTTGAGGGTAGCACAGTCTACTAACTTCTACCAATCTCCACATACCAGCTTGGGGATATTGTGCCCTTGGAGGGATCGATCCCCTTTGAATTTTATCTAATATTTTAGATCGTTCTACCATATTTTTATGTACCATGGATCCATGTTTATGAGATTTAAATTGTGTTTGTAATAAACTGTATCATACATTTTATATTCTTTTCCCAATTTTCCTTACCACCACGTAAGCCTCTCATTTAATCATAGGGACTTAGCCCTCACTAAAAGGGTTTTATTTGTTCTAGTGTGAATATATTTTCACACACACACACCAGACCCTGACTTAACTGGCGCTCCTCTCTAAACCTCTCTTACAATAGTATTTCCCCTGTGGGCAGTGGGGGCCCACCTTAGATAGGAGCTATAGGTCCTTTAAGCGCTGTGAGTACAATACATTTTCTGAGATTCTAACCACCCCCCGGGTGGTTTTATTTAGTACTGAGTATACTTTTAATATATTTCCAGTGGATGTTGTCACCCTTTGTATATATATATATATATATATATATATATATATATATATATATATATATATACAGGGAGTGCAGAATTATTAGGCAAGTTGTATTTTTGAGGATTAATTTAATTATTGAACAACAACCATGTTCTCAATGAACCCAAAAAACTCATTAATATCAAAGCTGAATAGTTTTGGAAGTAGTTTTTATTTTGTTTTTAGTTATAGCTATTTTAGGGGGATATCTGTGTGTGCAGGTGACTATTACTGTGCATAATTATTATGCAACTTAACAAAAAACAAATATATACCCATTTCAATTATTTATTTTTACCAGTGAAACCAATATAACATCTCAACATTCACAAATATACATTTCTGACATTCAAAAACAAAACAAAAACAAATCAGTGACCAATATAGCCACCTTTCTTTGCAAGGACACTCAAAAGCCTGCCATCCATGGATTCTGTCAGTGTTTTGATCTGTTCACCATCAACATTGCTTGCAGCAGCAACCACAGCCTCCCAGACACTGTTCAGAGAGGTGTACTGTTTTCCCTCCTTGTAAATCTCACATTTGATGATGGACCACAGGTTCTCAATGGGGTTCAGATCAGGTGAACAAGGAGGCCATGTCATTAGATTTTCTTCTTTTATACCCTTTCTTGCCAGCCACGCTGTGGAGTACTTGGACGCGTGTGATGGAGCATTGTCCTGCATGAAAATCATGTTTTTCTTGAAGGATGCAGACACCTTCCTGTACCACTGCTTGAAGAATGTGTCTTCCAGAAACTGACAGTAGGACTGGGAGTTGAGCTTGACTCCATCCTCAACCCGAAAAGGCCCCACAAGCTCATCTTTGATGATACCAGCCCAAACCAGTACTCCACCTCCACCTTGCTGGCGTCTGAGTCGGACTGGAGCTCTCTGCCCTTTACCAATCCAGCCACGGGCCCATCCATCTGGCCCATCAAGACTCACTCTCATTTTATCAGTCCATAAAACCTTAGAAAAATCAGTCTTGAGATATTTCTTGGCCCAGTCTTGACGTTTCAGCTTGTGTGTCTTGTTCAGTGGTGGTCGTCTTTCAGCCTTTCTTACCTTGGCCATGTCTCTGAGTATTGCACACCTTGTGCTTTTGGGCACTCCAGTGATGTTGCAGCTCTGAAATATGGCCAAACTGGTGGCAAGTGGCATCTTGGCAGCTGCACGCTTGACTTTTCTCAGTTCATGGGCAGTTATTTTGCGCCTTGGTTTTTCCACACGCTTCTTGCGACCCGGTTGACTATTTTGAATGAAACGCTTGATTGTTCGATGATCACGCTTCAGAAGCTTTGCAATTTTAAGAGTGCTGCATCCCTCTGCAAGATATCTCACTATTTTTGACTTTTCTGAGCCTGTCAAGTCCTTCTTTTGACCCATTTTGCCAAAGGAAAGGAAGTTGCCTAATAATTATGCACACCTGATATAGGGTGTTGATGTCATTAGACCACACCCCTTCTCATTACAGAGATGCACATCACCTAATATGCTTAATTGGTAGAAGGCTTTCGAGCCTATACAGCTTGGAGTAAGACAACATGCATAAAGAGGATGATGTGGTCAAAATACTCATTTGCCTAATAATTCTGCACTCCCTGTATATATATATATATATATATATATATATATATAATCTAAGTTTTAATGCATTTACACCATACCTATATTATTTTATTTATCTTAATTAAAGGTTAAGTTTTATGATCCCTGATTTAGGTGATCTTCCTTGTCATATTAACCATACATACTTTAGGTAGTATCTCATGAGTGCTATTACACTGTCACCTTTCTTTTCTTTTTTGACTTTATTAACTACGGACAGTTAGCACCCCCCTTTAATCATTATTGAGAATTTACTTAACTTGGACATATATATGCAAATATTATGTGTATCATGTAACATATGAGGGAATATCATTCTCAATTATCTGACAAAACTAATAAGGGGTCTCTTTAATTGCTTAGAATTCCCCCATCATAATAATTTACTTATACAAGTCATTAGATAAGCTATCTAAAGGCTTAAGAATGTATCCCATGTTTTCCAATTGCACTGACCCCACATAGTTTTCTTCTTTCAGATGCATTATACCCTAGGGAGATCCATACAAAAACCTATTTTTGTATATTTTTAAAATGTTTACAGTTTATTCATGTGTAATATTGTTTTATTTCTAGCAGACAATCAGATACTGATGTTTCTGGTCATGTTTTGTTTCTTGAAATTGTGACTTAATCACTATTTGTACTAGTAAGAGTTCCAGCATGCAATGAATGGGAGGGGCATAGGTAGTTTATGGGCAGAGTCATAATGGTTGGAGGCAGGACTACTAGTAATCTGGGGCATTACTGGGTAGTTATTGGTAGTTAATGGGCCATAATGTTTTTTTCTACACCTCCATGCACTACCTTAGAACTGCCAGTGAGGTTAACAAATGTATTAAATAAAGTAACAAAACTGTTGCTGAAAGATTGACAAAACCAATAAAAAGCCAATGTATGCAGTGTGAAGTACTTGTTCAAGGAGATAAGGCTGGTGAATTAGATTAATTTAACCCCTTAAGGACCAAGGTCATTTTTCAATTTCTTTCCCTTAAGGACCAGGGCTATTTTTACATTTCTGCGGTGTTTGTGTTTAGCTGTAATTTTCTTCTTACTCATTTATTGTACCCACACATATTATATACCGTTTTTCTCGCCATTAAATGGACTTTCTAAAGATACCATTATTTTTATCATATTTTATAATTTACTATAAAAAAATTATAAAATATGAGGAAAAAATGGAAAAAAACACACTTTTTCTAACTTTGGCCCCCAAAATCTGTTACACATCTACAACCACCAAAAAACACCCATGGTAAATAGTTTCTAAATTTTGTCCTGAGTTTAGAAATACCCAATGTTGACATGATCTTTGCTTTTTTTGCAAGTTATAGGGCAATAAGTACAAGTAGCACTTGGCTATTTCCAAACCACTTTTTTTCAAAATTAGTGCGTTATATTGGAATACTGATATCTTTCAGGAATTCTTGAATATCCCTTGACATGTATATATATTTTTTTTAGAAGACATCCCAAATTATTGATCTAGGCCCATTTTGGTATATTTCAAGCCACCATTTCACCGCCAAATGCGATCAAATAAAAAAAATTGTTCACTTTTTCACAAATTTTTTCACAAACTTTAGGTTTGTCACTGAAATTATTTACAAACAACTTGTGCAATTATGGCATATATGGTTGTAAATGCTTCTCTGGGATCCCCTTTGTTCAGAAATAACAGACATATATGGCTTTGGCGTTGCTTTTTGGTAATTAGAAGGCCGCTAAATACCACTGCGCACTACACGTGTATTATGCCCAGCAGTGAAGGGGTTAATTAGAGAGCATGTAGGGAACTTCTAGGGTTAATTTTAGCTTTAGTGTAGTGTAGTAGACAACCTCAAGTATTGATCAAGGCCCATCTTGGTATATTTCATGCCACCATTTCACCGCCAAATGCCATCAAATTAAAAAAATCGTAAAATTTTTCACAATTTTATGTTTCTCACTGAAATTATTTACTAACAGCTTGTGCAATTATGGCACACATGGTTGTAAATGCTTCTCTGGGATCCCCTTTGTTCAGAAATAGCAGACATATATGGCTTTGGAGTTTCTTTTTGGTAATTACAAGGCGGCAAAATGCTGCTGCGCATCACACATGTATTTTGTCTAGCAGTGAAGGGGTTAATTAGGTAGCTTGTAGGGAGCTTGCAGGGTTAATTTTAGCTTTAGTGTAGAGATCAGCCTCCCACCTAACACATCCCACCCCCTGATCCCTCCCAAACAGTTCTCTTCCCTCCCTCACCCCAAAATTATCCCCGCCATCTTAAGTACTGGCAGAAAGTCTGCCAGTACTAAAATAAAAGCTCTCTTTTAATTTTTTTAATTTTTTCCCAGCATATTTACATATGCTGCTGTGTAGGAGCCCCCCATAGCACCCAACCTCCCTGAGCCCCCCCCCACAGCTCTCTAATCTCCCCCCTCTCACTATTTGGTGCCATTTTGGGTACTGGCAGCTGTCTGCCAGTACCCACTTTTCAAACTTTAGTGCATTTCTTTCTTTTTTTTTTTCTGTAGTGTAGCTGGCCCCCCCTCAATACCCCCCACCCCCCTCTCCCAGATCTTTTTTATAAATAAAAATTAAACCCCCATCACCCGCTCAGGATCGCTTCCAGCCGCTTTAAACACTTAGGTCGTACAGGGTACATCGCTGGTCTTTAAAGACCAGGTTGTGTGCGACGTACCCTGTACGACTTGTGTCGTTAAGGGGTTAAAAATCATATGAAAACTGTTGTATTGGAATACCTTTGGTGAAGCGTCTCAAGAGAAGTGAAGTCATGAAAACCCATTAAACCAGTTTGAAAATAGCTCTTTTCGGAATTATGTTATGAAACATTAACAAAAATAACATTCATGTACACATGAATGCCAAATATTAAGCAATCATTGGTCTCTATTTAAATCAATATGAATTACTTTGTGAAGGGGTTTTGAAATCCATTACAAAGTTGCCTGAAAACCCCATATTAACCAATTTGTCTAACTCTTTTGAAACACATTTGTGGCACAAAAACACCCCATAAATCTTGCATGGAGACAATTTGACACTGGTTTACCAATCAATTGCTTTTTTTTTTTAATTATTATTATTATTATTTACATTTTAACCTGGACCTGCTAAAAGACTGATGTGAGTTGCATTTTTTGGCAATTGGCATGATCAAGGTTAAAGTTATTGCTCATGATAAGTTTACATGTTAATAAACTAGTTTGTTTTTGTTTTATGAAAGTTTAACAATTAGTTTAGATCATACTTTTTAAAATGTAAAATTTGCACACAAATTAAATAAGATAATTTAAAGGAACATTACATTGAATAATTGACTCATACACAATATAAAGACAATGGAATAGCACTTACTATGAATTTGAAATGAGCAGTGGAATTTTTTTTGGTCAAATTTAAAAGTAAATCCTATTTCCCCACCCAGTGTATCATGTGACAGCCATAAGCCAATCACAAAATGCATATACATATATACTATGAACCGTTGCACATGCTCAGAAGAAGGAGCTGGAACCTCAGAAAGTGTGCATATAAATATTATTTGCATGTTATGATAAAGAAGTATACTGGGAAAAAAATGAAATTGCATACTTTGGGCTAGATTACAAGTGGATCATTATTTAACTCTCCCGCTTGAGCGTTAACTTTGCTAAAAGTGAGCTTTTTGCTTGGTTGGGTTGTGCTCGTATTACAAATGAAAAAGTAAACTGTTTTTGCTAGCACGCCAGATGGGCATAAAAAGCCAAATTTACAAAATCATGCGGACGATAACCTATTTCCCCATAGAAGTCAATGGAGCAAAAAAGTGGGAAAAAAACACTAATCGCATGCTAACCTGATTGCATATTCTCAAGTTCTTCACATAGCAGAATATGTTCTATTTTTTCATAAATACATATTTCTGTATATAAATATATATTGTCTTTTTTGCACAAATATGTATTTATACATATATATATATATATATATATATATATATATATATAACTTTTTGTGTAATTTATTTTTAATACTTTTTATTAGATGATGTTATTATTAGAGTAACTGTACTTTTTATGTATCTTTGATGTGTTTTGTGAAACTTTTTTGTTTTGCAGGTTAATTTAAATTGCACTCAAGAGATCGCATTTACTTTCAACTTGTAATGCAAGCGAAAAACCTGACATGCCCAAACACTTGCTTTAATTCCCTTATTGCTTGCACATAACTGTTAGGCTCCACTCATAAACTGTCTCTTTATTTCAAACATGAAACTTTAAATTTGATTTTATTGGCCCTTTAAATGCCATTTTATGATTGGCATCAAGTATTATGTTTTAAATGCCAGTTATAATTTTGGAGAAAAATAATTGCACGTATCATTAACCCCTTCACCCAAAAGGACGTAAATATACGTCTTGCAGTACTTTGCCTGTCGTAGTGCAAGATGTAAATATGTCTTCACTTCAGTAAGCTCCAGCATTCTAGGCTGTTAAGTTACAGCCTAGAGCTGGAGCTCTTGAAGCTCCAGGCATTTGCCTCATATGGAGCTGGAGCACGATTGGTGCTCCATATGAGGGCAGATCCTTGATCTCCAAGCATTTGCCTCATATGGAGCTGGAGCATGATTGGTGCTCCATATGAGGGCAGATCCCTGATCTTCTCTTGGTGCCGGCGGGAGGCGGGTGGGCAGCCCAGCAGGGGAGGCAGGAGGGAGTGGGAGGGCCCTATGCTACAGAAAAAAATAAAGGGACAGGGAGGAATGGGGCAGCTACACTACAGAAAAGGGGATCTGGGGGACCCTAACTAGAGATCGTGGGTGGGGGAACACTATGCTACAGAAAATATGCAAAAAATAAATAATAAAAAAATAAAAAGTTTATAGGTACTGACAGACAGCTGCCAGTACCTAAGATGGCGGTAATACTAGAGGGGGAGGTTTACAGAGCTGTTTGGTGGGGGGTATCAAAAATGTTGGGGGTAAGGGGAGTTTCTACACTACAGAAAATATAAGATGGGGGTTACCAATGGGGGATGGGGGAGGGAAGAGAGCTGTTTGGGAGGGATCAGGTAGGGATTAGGTAGGGATCAGGGTGTGGGAAATTTGCCAAAAAATGTCTTTGATTTTCTGAACTAAGGGAATCCCAGAGAAACTTTTACAAACATTTATGCCATGATTGCACAAGCAGTATATAAATAATTTCTGTGAGAATCCCAAAGTTTGTGAAAAAAGTACCAATTTTTGTTTATTTGATTGCATTTATCGGTGAAATGGTGGCATGAAATATACCAAAATGGGCCTAGATCAATACCTTGGGTTGTCTACTTAAATATATATATATAGATTTGATAGGTAAATAAAAAAACAAGGATCTATTTCTGTTTAAATGGAGTGATAGCAAAAATGCTAAAAATGCTTTTGTCTTAAAGTCCCGGTAGTGAAAAGGTTAATAAATATTAAGGCTAATCACTACCCTTTATCTATTTAGTTGGGGGGGGGGGATTAAATTCACTATTACATTTTATAGGGATTTTATAGATAAATCATTTAATAAACTTTCCTACAGGATTGTGATTAACTCCATTATTTTTAAGTGGGAAAAAAACTGCATTTAGACATATTAGATGAAAAATAAAACAAACTTTGAAATTTGTCAGAACAAAAATCTACTACTCATGCAAAATTCAAACTAAGTGCTTTTATGTTGTCTATTTATTACACAATTATTGGATATGCTATTCTATTATGTATAGTGGTCATTTAATGAGTTTAATGTGGTTAGGTCCTCATAATACTTGATATAAAAACTTGCTTTTTAATATTGACGTTATTGTGATTATTTTATTATAGTATAATATTGACAATCTGATTGCATTACATATCAGAAAGGGCTTTTTCTGGTAATATGACATTCACTGAACTGGGCATATGTCTATAGAGTTATAATCTATATGAACTATAATATGATTTATTTTTTATAAATATCATTAGTAGTATTATTAGTATAAATTATAGACATTGTACACAGAGGAATAGTGTCTTAATGAGGATACATTACATTCATTAAACCCCTTACATTAACAATCTTAAGCAAAAGCAGAGGAATTTCCAGAGGTGAAATGAACAATTAGTAGTATATGTAATTTATAGAAATATTTAACCTAATTACTAAGATCAGTTTGTTGTATTTAAGCTTGATTATTTGTATTTGTGTCTTTTATTAAAATAAAATGGTATGTAGACTCAGTGCCTTTAAAATGAAATATTAAAAGCAGGGTTTTTTTCCTAATTTATTACCAGGGCTGAGAAAAGAGGTGTGTACAAATGTGTGTGAATTTCCTTATAGATTGAAATCCAACTGGAATTATTCTTTTGCAAGCATTTCTAAAATGCATTGAAACCCTTCAATAGTGATATTCCAATTCATCAGGGAAAAATGCACACATCTTCTCATAGGTCTTCATATAAATCATTCTACCTCTTAAATACAGTTTTGTCCTGGTTCGCATGCTATATTTTGACTTTCTGCATGCCCTTTTTATATAAAGGTTTCAAGAATCCTCACTTCATTTTCTAGCATAGTTATTCATATTTAAAATATAGTTCAAATCGCACTTTTTCTAAATTATTTTAGATTCACACAAATACATAAAATAACAATACTGCATTCTAACACATTATGCAGTGATCTTAAATATTGATTTTATTAGTAACAATGGCCCAGATTACGAATTTGCGTTAGAGGCTATGCGGTGCTAACGAGCAGTTTTCACTCTACGCTCACTTACATTTTACAAACCCGTCGTTAAAAGACAAGAAGTGAGCGTTGAGCAAAACTTTGCTCATTACCGCACTCCAATACCAGCGCTGCTTAAGTCAGTGGTGAGCTGTCGTAACGTGCTCATGCACGATTTCCCCATAGGAATCAACAGGGAGAGCCGGCAGAGAAAAAGTCTAACACCTGAAAAAAAGCTGCGTAAAACTCACTAACGCAGCCCCATTGATTCCTATGGGGAAATAAAATTTATGTCATGACCCCCGAGTCTAAACACCCCTAATCTTACACTTATTAACCCCTAATCTGCCACCCCCGACATCGCCAACACCTACATTATACTTATTAACCCCTAATCTGCTGCTCCGGACACCGCCGCCACCTACATTATACTTATGAACCCCTAATCTGCTGCCCCCAACATCGCCGAACCCTACATTATATTTATTAACCCCTAATCTGCCCCCCCATGTCGCCGCCACCTACCTACACTTATTAACACCTAATCTGCCGCCCCTAATGTCTCCGCCACTATATTACAGTTATTAACCCCTAAACCTAAGTCTAACCCTAAACCTAAACACCCTAACTTAAATATAATTTAAATAAATTGAAATAAATATTCCTATCATTAACTAAATTATTCCTATTTAAAAATAAATACTCACCTGTAAAATAAACCCTAAGATAGCTACAATATAACTAATAGTTACATTGTATCTAGCCTAGGGTTTATTTTTATTTTACAGGCAAGTTTGTATTTATAGGTATTATAGTTATTAAATAGGTATTAACTATTTAATAACTACCTAGTTAAAATAAAGACAATTTTACCTGTAAAATAAAACCTAACCTAAGTTACACTAACACCTAACACTGCACTATAATTAAATAAATTAACTAAATTAAATACAATTACCTAATTTAAATTAAATTAGCTAAAGTCCAAAAAACAAACAAACACTAAATTACAGAAAATAATAAACAAATTACAGATATTTAAACTATTTACACCTAATCTAATAGCCCTATTAAAATAAAAAAGCCCCCCCAAAATAAAAAAACCCTAGCCTAAACTAAACTACCAATAGCCCTTAAAAGGGCCTTTTGCGGGGCATTGCCCCAAAGTAATCAGCTCTTTTACCTGTAAAAAAAAATACAAACAACCCCCCCAACAGTAAAACCCACCACCCACACAACCAACCCCCCAAATAAAATACTAGCTAAAAAAAACTAAGCTCCCCATTGCCCTGAAAAGGGCATTTGGATGGGCATTGCCCTTAAAAGGGCAGTTAGCTCCATTGCAAGCCCAAACCCCTAATCTAAAAAATAAACCCACCCAATACACCTTTAAAAAAACCTAACACTGACCCCCTGAAGATCGACTTACCGGGAGACGTCTTCATCCAAACTGGGCGAAGTGGTCCTCCAGACGGGCAGAAGTCTTCATCCAAGCCGGGCAGAAGTGGTCCTCCAGACGGGCAGAAGTCTTCATCCAGACGGCATCTTTTATCTTCATCAATCCGGCGCGGAGCGGGTCCATCTTCAAGACATCCGATGCAGAGCATCCTCTTCATCCAATGACTAACACAGAATGAAGGTATCTTTAAGTGACGTCCAAGATGGCGTCCCTTATATTCCGATTGGCTGATAGAATTCTATCAGCCAATCGGAATTAAGGTAGAAAAAATCCTATTGGCTGAGGCAATCAGCCAATAGGATTGAACTTGCATTCTATTGGCTGTTCCAATCCAATGTTCCAATGGCTGTATTGGATGAAGACTTCTGCCCGTCTTTTTTAAGGGTGTATTGGGTGGGTTTATTTTTTAGATTAGGGGTTTGGGCTTGCAAAAGAGCTAACTGCCCTTTTAAGGGCAATGCCCATACAAATTCCCCTTTCAGGGCAAGGGGGAGCTTAGTTTTTTTTAGCTAGTATTTTATTTGGGGGGTTAGTTGTATGGTTTGTGGGTTTTACTGTTGGGGGGGTTGTTTGTATTTTTTTTACAGGTAAAAGAGCTGATTACTTTGGGGCAATGCCCTGCAAAAGGCCCTTTTAAGGGCTATTGGTAGTTTAGGCTGGGGGGTTTTTATTTTGGGGGGGCTTTTTTATTTTAATAGGGCTATTAGATTAGGTGTAATTAGTTTAAATATCTGTAATTTGTTTATTATTTTCTGTAATTTAGTGTGTTTTTTGTACTTTAGCTAATTTAATTTAATTTAGGTAATTGTATGTAATTTATTTAATTGTATTTAATTTAGTTAATTTATTTAATTATAGTATAGTGTTAGGTGTAATTGTAACTTAGGATAGGTTTTATTTTACAGGTGCTTTGTATTTATTTTAGCTAGTTAGTTAGTAAATAGTTAATAGCTATTTAGTAACTATTCTACCTAGTTTAAATAAATACAAACTTGCCTGTAAAATAAAAATAAACCCTAAACTAGCTACAATGTAACTATTAGTCATATTGTAGCTAGCTTAGGGTTTATTTTACAGGTAACTATTTAGTTTTATATAGGAATAATTTAGTTAATGATAGGAATGTTTATTTAGATTTATTTTAATTATATTTGTTAGGGGGTGTTAGGGTTAGACTTAGATTTAGGGGTTAATAACTTTAATATAGTGGCGGTGACGTTGGGGGCGGCAGATTATGGGTTAATAAATGTAGGTAGGTGGCGGCGATGTTAGGGACGGGGTTAATAATATTTAACTAGTGTTTGTGATGCAGGAGGGTGGCAGTTTAGGGGTTAATATATTTATTATAGGGGCGGCGATGTCCGGTTCAGCAGATTAGGGGTTAAAATTTTTCTTTTAGTGTTTTTGCGATGTGGTAGGTCCTCAGTTTAGGTGTTAATAGGTAGATAATGTGTGTTAGTGTACTTTTTAGCACTTTAGTTAAGAGGTTTATGCTACGGCGTTGTAGTGTAAAACTCTTAACTACTGACTTTAAAATTCGGTACCAGTCTTGACAGGAGAGGGTGTACTACTCACTTTTTGGCAGACTCGTAATACCGGCGCTATGCAAGACCCATTGAAAAAAGAGGATACGCAATTTACGTAAGTGGATTTGCGGTATTTCCGAGTCTGGCCAAAAAAGTGAGCGGTACACCTGTACTTGCAAGACTGGTAATACTAGCGGGCGGTAAAAAGCAGCGTTAGGACCGGCTAACACTGCTTTTTAAGCCTAATGCAAAACTCGTAATTTAGTCAAATGGTTTTACATTGTTGGCGGCTTATATTTTGCTTTCTGTTAAGGTGTATGGTCTTCTGGATTTTATATGGTATAAATTAAGATATCCTGATTAATATCTGAAACAAATTTTGCAGAAGATGTGTTCTAGGTAGAAGTCAGGAACAGGCTGAAGTTGTCACCAGGAAAGCAGTAGCAAGTTTCAGGATTCAAAGGATGTCCAGAAGAATAGTTAGAAGACAAGCCAGCAACCAGTGTCAAAGCAGGAGGGACAGGCAAGAGAGTAATGCAGAAGAAGCATGTGTACCCCCTGAGCTAAACTAAGTGCACTCCTCTCCAATCAACTCTGACCTCAGTAAAGGATTAACACAACCTATACATTGAAATCTTTTTTACTTTAGTGCAGTCCTAAGCTCTAGCTACACTCACTAACACTTGGCTTAGCGCGACTCTAAACTTCTACCACACTGCCCAGTCTCAGCTTAGGATGACCCCTAACTGTGCCATATATGTGGTATATTTATTTTCAATTCCCATACTCTGTTTTTCAATACATGGCAATATTTAACCTATATTGCTAAAACTAGAGATGTTTTTTAGACAGAAGAGGTCTATTGCAGTGAAAAAAATCCATTAGTTGGGATTCTGAATGCTTTTGAGAGATTGGAAACAGGAACAAAGTACTGAAAAAAGAAAGCTTGCTATTAAAGTAGAATGTGCTTTGTGTAGGAAGTGCACAAACACCTTGCTGCTATCAAAAATAATTAAGGCTTTTCTTACAGTGTCTAAAAATTCTTTTGTTAAAGTAGACGTTCCATAAGACTGAACATATTTTTTTGTTATTTATTTTAGCTGTAGTAAGCTGTAGCTGCATTATCTAAAACATATATTGATCAATTTCTGTAATAACAGTGTTGCTGCCACTGCACGTTACAGTTAAAACATCTGTAGACTAACATTTGCTAAATTGTTTGAAGCTATTGCAAACATCTTTCCAACTAAATGAAAAATAATATGTGCAATATAAAGTAGTGAAATTGTTTGCAGTGGTGCTAAGGTGTTTTTTTTTTTTTTTAAATGATGTAGAGTGGCAATTTATTTATGTATCTATATATTAGCACTATACTACATGTATGTCTTTAATAGTTTTGCCAAATAGACATTGAACAATGAATCAGCGCAGTGAAAAAATTAACTGAACATTACTTCTGTTTATACCTTATTGTGATTTACATATTCATTTTGCTTTAAAACAAATGACAAACAGTTACATCAGCATAACATTAATTTTAAATTGTACTTTTTCTTTGTTATAAATGTACTGTCAAGTGCTGACATAATGGGTTTGCAACATAACATAACAACATAGTTCTATTTATCTATCTTTGAAATTATACACTATGGACATACCCTGTGTCTATGTGGTTTAGATCCAGACAGGCAGACAGGCAGACCCACAGACATACCAACAGACAGACAGGTAGATAGATAGAATATAGATAGATAGATAGATTAGATAGATAATTAATATACATTCTGATTGTATTCAAATTTGGCAATAGCATATGTGCCGAGGCCAGTAGTAGAAACCTGAAAGGATTGAATTTTTAATGATATTGAATACAGACTTTGCTTTGAGGTATAGAATGTGGTGAACCACTTCGTTTTTTCAGATCCTTCAAAGGAATTAAATGAGACTAAAACCAGGCATATATTTACTTCACATCATAACACTCCATCTGCAGTAGAACCACATTCACAGTTATTAACTTCAAGTTGGGATGTGCCTCTATCATTACATAATCCCACTCGCCCCCTTACTTAAATTTATGTTGCTTGCTCTATATGATAATGTACCCCTTTATGCCATATATTATTTTGGCCTAATGCCCCATTTTACATCTCCATTGTGATACATTTTATACTTATTTAATTTGTCTAACTCAACCATCATAGATTCTAGGTTAGATCAGTCCTGATGACACCTGGAAAACAACAATCTATAATATGGGTTATTGGGGAAAGATGGAAGGAAAGGTGAGAAGCCTTCTGTCTTTAATGGTTTTCTTCCTGCAAGATAAGACTTTAGACAGTTTACATGGAAACGTTATTGCATGTGGCCTCTCAAAAGTAATCACATTGGAGGTATCTGTTATTTTGTTTTTAGAAAGAGAATGCATCAATTGATTATGCATTCTAAATATTGGCATGTTTAAAACTTAATTATGAAAACACTTAAAATAATTAATTCAACTTAAAAGTATACGTACACTTTACATGATACAAATGCACTGCAAACAAATATGCTTATAAAAAAATAATGATTTAAGTTGAGCACTCCAGCTTTGTCATTTGTTTCTTTAGAAACTCCAGCATCTAGCAAATATAAGAGAGGCGCCTCATGTGTGTATCAGTGGCCAAATAGGCAAATCAGATAGAAAATGTCAAACACAGGGTACTCACATATCCATAGAGCACCCTTATGTGCTAGTAGAAGCAGGTTGGCAGTATAAAGGTTTGTCAGCTCACCTCCACCCGATGGCTGCACGTAGTCCAGGGACAGCTCAAACACACTCACAGCGATGAACCAAATAGTAGGCCCAACACATATGTGCACCTGGCAATTAGGGCTTGTAAACACTGTTGTAGTTTAAAAAGCTGATTTATTAAAACCATATAAAATTCAAACAATACAGTGTTAAAAGCTGATGGGTATGCACAGTCTGTACCCCCAGATATGCAATGTGTTTCTCAGCAGTTAAGCTGTTTCCTCAGGCATGTGGTTGAGCTGCCCCTGGACTACGTGCAGCTGTTGGGAGGAGGTGATCTGACACACCTTTATACTGCCAGCCTGCGTCTACTAGCACATAAGGGTGCTCTATGGAGAAATTAATAAATGAACAGGCTTGATACCAACCAAAGCCTGAAAAAAAACAACGAATATCAGGAAGTTAAGATTTGCAGACAAACTTATCCAAACCATCCTGAAAAACTGTAAAATCCTAGGAATTGTAAAAGAACACCTAGAGAATTTTGGAAAAAACCCTATAAAATATATATATATAGTCAGAGAAACTTCTATGACTCAACACTAATCAATTTCCATACTCCAAATTAGTAATTTGAGATCCCGATGGAAAAAATAGCCCCTAAGACAAAAGGGCTGGCCAAAGAGAAGCGGACAATAATGGCAACTGGACATCCGAACAGGATCCACATACCAAACCTGTGAGGCAATGCTGAAACTATCAGAAACACATGACACTGTTCCAATATGATCTTGAAACTCACCTTTGGAAGAAAAAAACAAAGGCGGAAAGATGTAGTCAGGTTGAAAAACCAAGACACTGCTAATGCATCCACCATCTCCACCTTAGGATCCCTGTACCTGAAAAGGTACCTGGGAAATTGAGAAAACACATCTGTATAGAGACACCACTCTCCCAGTTGTAAAGATTGACGACTGAGATAATCCACCTCTCAAATGTCTAAAATCGTAGTAAATAGAGAGGAGATGAATGACATCTAAGAACGTATTCAAGATACCTCTTAATTGCTAAGGAACTACGAGTCCTTATTGTTAATTGACATATACCACAGTTGTGATATTGAATGTCTGAAAGCAAAAAAATGAAAAAGTTCTCTAATAAAATAGGCCAAGCCTGAAAGAGCTCTAAAAAATAGCACAGAGTTCCAGAATATCGATTGGAAACCTCGACTCCTGAAGTTTCCATACCCCTTGTGCTGTCAAAAGACCATCAGACAGCTCCCCAACCTGTAAGACTTGAATTCATTAAGAATACAGTTCAGGAAGGATGAACAAAAGGAGGCCCCCTGAATAAAATGATGATAGACTAATCACCAAAACAGAGAGAGTAGAGTGGTAGGATTTAAAAATATCAACTGTGATATTTAAAAACAAACCCTGTATCAATGATTCAGTATCCAAATAAAAAAGAGATCTCAGATAAAAAACAAGCAAAGGGAACCACGCCAGATGCTGCAGTTATGAGACCTAACAACTTCCATGCACATAGCCACTGAAAGAAATGTTCTAGACTGTAAGTTAGACAGGCTAATGCCACTTACAATTGACATTTGTCTGATAAAGACAAAGACATGAACACAGAATCTATCTAGAAACCCAAAAAGAAAAAAATTCTTCAATTGGGTTTTTTTAGGAGATATTGGTGATGTCTTGATGATGGACCCGCTCCCCGCCGGATGGATGAAGATAGAAGATGTCGTCTGGATGAAGACTTCTGTCCGTCTGAAGGACCACTTCTGCCGGCTTGGATGAAGACTTCTCCTGGCTTCATTAAGGACTTCTTGCCGCTTTGCTGAGGACTTCTCCCGGCTTCGTTGAGGATGGATGTCCGGTCTTCAAAACTGTAAGTGGATCTTCGGGGGTTAGTGTTAGGTTTTTTTAAGGGTTTATTGGGTAGGTTTTAGTTTTAGATTAGGGTTTGGGCAATAGAAAAAGAGCTAAATGCCCTTTTAAGGGCAATGCCCATCCAAATGTCCCTTTCAGGGCAATGGGGAGCTTAGGTTTTTTTTAGTTAGGATTTTATTTGGGGGTTGGTTGTATGGGTGGTGGGTTTTACTGTTAGGGGGTTGTTTGTATTTTTTTTTACAGGTAAAAGAGCTGATTTCTTTGGGGCAATGCCCCGCAAAAGGCCCTTTCAAGGGCTATTGGTAGTTTAGTTTAGGCTGGGGGGGGGGTTATTTGGGGGGGGGGATTTTGATAGGGCTATTAGATTAGGTATAATTAGTTTAAATATCTGATAATTTATTTTTTTATTTTGTGTAATTTAGTGTTTTTGTCATTTAGGTAATTGTATTTAATTAATTTAATTTATTTAATTGTAGTGTAAGGTTAGGTTTTATTGTAAGACAGGTTAGGTTTTATTTTACAGGTACATTTGTATTTATTTTAGCTAGGTAGTTAGTAAATAGTTAATAACTATTTAGTAACTATTCTATTTAGTTAAAATAAATACAAACTTGCCAATAAAATAAAAATAAACCCTAAGCTAGATACAATGTAACTATTAGTTATATTGTAGCAAGCGTAGGTTTTATTTTATAGGTAAGTATTTAGTTTTAAATAGGAATAATTTAGGTAATGATAGGAATTTTTATTTAGATTTATTTTAATTATATTTAAGTTAGGGGGTGTTAGGGTTAGGTTTAGGGGTTTATAACTTTAGTATAGTGGCGACGACGTTGGGGGCGTCAGATTATGGGTTAATAAATGTAGGTAATTGAGCGGTGATAATAACGTGCAAGTTAGCACTGCACCCCTCATAAAACATAACTTGTAATTGGCAAAATAGTAGTAATACTACTTTCAAATGGAAAGTCATTGAGCAAGTCAAAGTAGCCTCCAGAGGTGGCGATACTAACAAGGCTTTGCTAAAACAAGAGGCTTTTTGGATTTTTACATTGGAAACACGCATTCCAAAAGGTTATAACTCTGTACATGATGTTATAAACTTTTGGGAATAATCCCTATGTATTCCCTTTATCAACACTTTTGCCATCTTAATTATAAATTATAAATTACTTATTTATTTATTCTTAGTTCCTCTTATGCACATATATATATATATAATATACATATAATAACTAGAATTAGGAAATATTAATGGGTTACTGTATGCATTTATGTACTTGTGCACGGGAGCGTTGTAGTACTCCATTGTTTGAAACCACACTTTCTAATTAAATAGCACATTTTTGTACATACATGAATATATATATACATATATATATATATATATATATATGTATATATGTATATATATACATACTCTTTATATCTAATTATGGCTGGTCAATGCTGCCTATTTGCTTATGGGGGGGGGGTTTGGTCAACTACTATATGTATTTTCATACATATATATATTTTTACTTTTTCCATCTTAGTAATAGTCACTTACTTATTTAAACTAATAAAACAGTATTAATAAAAGTTTATAATCTGTCTATACTTCAGTTAGCTATTATTATTATGTTAGCCCATAAAACATCATGTTTATTAATCTGTTTAAATATAAGATGGACATTATAATTTGGCCCTTTCTTCTCATTAATTAATAAGCCAATACTCCTGAACTATGTATATGTTCTATTATATTCTCTCCCCCTTTTTTAGTTATTATTTTTCTATGTATTTTCAGCCGTTTGCATTTAACTGAATTTGCTTTCTCTCTCTTCTTCTTCTTTTTATGAAGTTATATATTTCAATTATATTAATAATTGTATACTAAAGGTATAGAGATCTTTGCAAACAGGTATTTAAACTAATTTAATTCATATTGTCTATGTGCCAGAAATAAGTTATACTGTACCTAAGATGAATTAATTAATTTATTATTTTGTTTCTGTTTGTATCCTCTGCATTCATGTATGTAATCACAATTGTTACTGATTGATTACTATTTTTCAAGCAACCAATAGGGTTCAAGTACTGCTTTTAAATGTTGGCGGTTTTCTACATAGAATTACTGTCTAAGATTAAGGCCATTGGCCGAAACATGTCAGACTTTTCTATTGAATCCTGTTAAAGCTTTTTATGAATTGACCATTAAAAATTGGAACTTTTATTTTTATTTTTAGACGTTTGGCTACTCGCTCCTTTATTTCTACAATTAACTTTCCCTTAATGAGTAAGCCTGTCAGCAAATCAAAGCAGTGGAATGTAAGGCGGTTTCTCAGCCTTTTTGTTCCCTTTACCAAAGTCTGGAGCACCTTCTAGATTGGAGGAACGGATTGATCTACGTCACGGATGTGTTTGGCGTGCCCTGTGTCTGAAGTCTGAGCCTGTGTACTGGAGTCTGAGCCTGGTTCTCAGAAACGGAGTTCGTAGAAGGTGTGGAGGAAGAAGCTTGACCAGTCTTCCTGAGGTGCAGCGGTGGCGGTACCGACAGGCGGGTACTTGGTGAGAGCAAGAATTAACCCCTCCTTCCATAATTGATTACTCTTCGTTACAGCAATTTCAGCACAACACAGGCAGCCTCATACATTAAAATTTTGTTTGCTAACAAATGAATCCAGCCAACAACTAACTTTGTCCTGAACTCTCTTTTGTTTTTCCTAAATATAAATGTATCATATATATTAGAAACCTGTATCCTTTATGGCTCCCGCAATAATACTGTGTGACAATAGGGTGGTCCGTGTGAGTTCAAGTTTGCCCTATGATTCCTAATGTCCCCAGGGCATGTGACAGACTTCCAAGTGTCAATAGAATCACTGATTCAAAAACCTGATAGTTTCTCTGTTAACCCGTCGGCAAATTCCTGAGCTGTGGTCTGTACAGCGTAATGGATTCTCGGCGTGTGAAGCAAACAGTTAAAGCAGTGTTTCCTCGCTGAAATTGAACAAGGTCCGGGTGAAAGTTCAAAGTAATTACGTTAGGGTATACTTGAAGCAATGTATTTACCCCGGTGTTAGGAAGAATAATAAATTAGGTGGGTTCGTGAAAGTAGGTCCTGGGACAGGGATTACACATATAGAGACAGCTCAACAGATATTAGGACCTGCCCAATGTACCTGCCCTATCTACTAACAATACCACATCGGTGAATGAATTAGTAGATATCCAAAGTCAGTAGAGTAAGCAAATCTATGCGTTTCAGCTGTCAGGGGCCATTATCAAGATGCTTACTAGGTCCGTTGTTCACTTTAAATAACCGGTGTTCTGTGTTCATTGGATGAGACCCAACCTATGAAATTTGTTCATTTGGTGATACAGCCTCATATAAAAATCAGTTTACATATACGTGTGTAATATTAAACCCTAACACAAGTTGTAGTCATTATATATTCTGATTTATGATAAGAGCATATATAAAAAAGTATTTTATATTTTATACATATATGCAGTATATTTCAAATGTAAATGATAAAATATTTAATCTGTTTAGTGTGATATATATTATGTCTAAGGCTTTGCTCAAAAAGAAATTTTTCATCTGTGGGTATTAATCATTCAAGACACCACTCATCCATTCGTTAGAAAGAGAAATATCCAAATATGCTGAACCAATTCATAAGATTTGTTTTAAATGTAAAATATTCGAAAAAATATTTTCCATTGGGGTATCATAATTCGTGCAATTAAGCTATTTAGATATAAAGAATATTTTAATAAAGTGTTCTGATTCTAAATAAATATGAATTCAAATTTTATAAGAAATGTAAAAAAGGTAAAACATATATAAAAAATGTTTAAAAATATAGGTAATAAAACTTTATTAATAGCAGTGTATTGATGAATCAAAATTATTTGATGATTCAAATTTATTTAAATAGGAAGAGGAATTTAGTTTTATAAATTTCATAATAGATGATATATGATATTTAAAGTAGAAGCTAAACAGTAGAATTGATTCCTACTCAAATAGCACTAATAATTTACAGGAAGTACTAGTATTTTAGAGAAAACTATTAGTTTATTATTTTACAGTGAGGACTCAGATTTCAATTTAATTTGGAATCGATATATATATTATATTATATTATATTATTGTGATACAACTCAATATATTCTTTTCACACTTTTATTAACTAGTGTCGAATAATCCTAAAACAGCATGCTTAAATCCAGTTCTGAATTTAGGCCATATGGGTAGAGGGTCTTAAAGTTGAAAATAAATTCTGCTTCTTTCTTTAGTAGCACAGTATTAATATTTCCTCCCCTAGTTCCTAAATTTATTTGTCTAATACCCCAATATTTGAAGTCCTTTAGACTACCTGAGTGTATCTCTTTAAAATGAGAGTATAGCTTGGTTTCTGAAGATCCATCTTCTATTTTGAGTATATGTTCGCGAATTCTATCCCTTAATATCCTGCTTGTCTGTCCAAAATAGAATAAGTCACATGAACATTTACTACAGTATATTATGTTTCTATCAGAGCATCTAATTATAGGAAGGATATATATAATATCCACATTAAATGCAAATATAAATGAACTAGATATGGCTCAAGGATCTAAAGTCTTAGGGATAGATATATATTGGTTCATTGTAATTATATTCTGCATATGTAGTAAATGGTGGTAAAATTTAAATTATTTCTATTATCAGAAAGAAGAGTATTTCCCTCATATAGTATAGATTATATATAAATTAGGTCAGATATTTTTTAGTTGGCTAGATTTAAATATGGTTAGATGTATATACCCTGTCTAATGCATATACATTTTATGGAAAAAGTAAGATATTTTAATTGAATGGATTTAGGTCTGCATTAAGGCCTCCTGGGGTTAACAATCAGTTCTGCTTTAGTATATAGTTGTTTTTGTGTAATTTTTCCACCTCTTTTTGCAGTAATCTTTTTGACCCCCCCCAGTAAAGTAGTCATTTTGTATTTTGATTATGTACTTCTTTAAAATGTAAAGATAATAAGTGGTCTTTGAATCCTTTTTCTATGTTATTTAAATGTTGTCTGATTCTGTCTCTCAATGGTTGTCCCATTTGTCCTAAATATTGTCTTTTACACGGACATTGTATAATGTATACTATATTTGTATCAGTAAATTTGATCACATCCCTTATTCTTAGCTTGTAAATCTGAGTTAGTTGATTCTACAGTTTTGCACCTGTTGCTAAATTTACATGCTTTACATTTGTGACATGGGTAGATGGTACCTTTTGAAGAGTACAAGCTTTGCGCTCCCGGCGGTATCTAAAATTAGTTCTTGTTCAAATTTCCCCATAAATAAGTTTGCGTAACTGGGCGTAAACCTCGTACCCATTGCGGTACCTTTCTTTTGTAAGAAGAATCCTCCATTAAAGTTACAATAATTATTTTTCAATATGAAAATTATGCATTGTAAAATTAAATCTGCCTGTGGGATTGCGTAAATTATCCTCATTATGGAGGAAATATTTGATGGAATTGATTCCTAGAGTGTGTTGTATATTAGTGTAGAGTGCACTAAACATCACATGTTACTAACATTAGATTTCTACTCCAAATTACATTCTTTAGACTATTTAGAAATTCTGTAGAATCTTTGAGGTATGTGGGTAGTTCTTTGACATATGGTTGTAGGAATCTTTCCACATACTGGGACAGGTTGGATGTGAGAGAATTTATTGCAGATATTATGGGTCTGCCAGGTAGTTTAATTAGGGATTTATGAATATTTTTGGGGGACGTTGTAGAAAATGGGAGTTACAGGATCATATTTTTTAAGAAATTATAGTTATTTTTCATTAAGTATATTTTCTTTTCTTGCATCAAAAATTTAATCATCTAATGTTTTGGTAATATCTTTTATTGGATTTGACCTCAGTCTTGCATATGTTTCTTTATCATTAAGGAGTCTATAGGCTTCTTCTAGGTAATCTATAGTATCTAAATATACTAGACCTCCGCCCTTATCCGCTTTGTAATTGTACACTTTGTAATTGTATAAAACTGCCAGCTAAGTAGAATCATATTATGCTACCAATATCACCTAAAAAAAACCAATTGAATAATTTTTAAACTGAAGTGAATATAACTTTAAGAATTGTCCACACATATGGGTAACACATATGGGTGATTGCAGATGTATAAAAAGGATGAAACTACTTCCCACAAATCATCTTGATAAAGGCATTTCAGTGCCAAAATGCGTAGAGATTGATTAGTGGACACTATTTGCACTAAAAGAAAAAAGACACTTTGATCCGGTAGCAACGGAGGTTAAAATACCCCACAAAGGATAAGCCGTGGACGTGACCCTCTGATAGGCAATACAAGAGTCAGATGACCAAGCTGTGAGATCGAGGCAGTGAAGACACTGTGAGTATCCCGCCACACACACAAAACGCCGTTAGCAAGGAACACAGCTATGTAAATCTGCCACACAGCAGAACACGAACTGACAAGCCTGGACAGAGATCCAACAATACTTGCCATCATAACACCTGACCGGTCAGGCACTATCAGTCTATGATATCATGGGACACTTTCTTAACTGCTCCTAAAACAGAACTTTCACTTGGCACTAATTTTATATGGTATAAAACTACCTCCCATTAGGCTATCCTTTACACATTGTGGACGATCTGTCATGATCCTACCGTTCATCGCTGTGTCGCCGCGGCTCCCGGATCTTCTCAGTGTGAATGATGTCACGTTGCTTAGCAACGTGACGCGTCCTCTGACACTCCCTCTGATGACGTCGCCGCTCCTGCCTTTAAACCACGGCGGGAGATCTTACTCGGGGCCCGTTTGTTTGATTTCTCTGGCGTTGTGAGTACTATTTCTGAACCTGTCTGACTTTGCTTCTGATTCTGGATACCGACTACTGCCCGCCTGACCTAGCTTATGCCTTATCCCTACTACTGATGCCTGGATACCGACTACTGCCTGCCTGACCTAGCTTATGCCTTATCCCTACTACTGATGCCTGGATACCGACTACTGCCTGCCTGACCTAGCTTATGCCTTATCCCTACTACTGATGCCTGGATACTGACTCTTGCCTGCCTGACCTTGCTTTTGCCTAGTCCCTTTATCTATCTCTGGATATATATTGCCTTTGCCTGTCAGCTTCAGTCTTGTCCTGCTACAGCCTTGCCTTAAGTAAGCATAATCTTTTGTTTGTTGCAAACCTACTTAAAGGGACATTTTTCTTTTACAAACTGCTAAAAAGAACTTTATCTTTGTTTGTTGCAAACCTGCTTAGAGGACATTTACTTTTGCAAACTGCTATAAAGGATCTTTATCTTTTGTTTGTTGCAAGCCTGCTTAAAGGGACATTTACTTTTACAATTTGCAAAAGAGAACTTTGTCTTTTTGTTTGTTGAAGACCTGTTTAAAGGGACATTTACTTTTACAAGCTACAAAAGAGAACTTTGCCTTTTTGTTCGTTGCAAACCTAATTAAAGGGACATTTACTTTTACAAGCTGCTTAAAGAGAACATTATCTTTTATATATTGCAAAACCTGCTTAAAGGGACGTTTACTTCTACAAATTGCTAAGTGAACTTTTATCATTTGTTTGATTCATATCTTCTAAAAGGAACGCTAACTCTTTTGTGGCTATTCTGCTTAAAGGAACAATTATTATTTTTTGTACCTATCGTATTTGTTTCCTGAGTGGGTCACGTCCTGGTTATTTCTCAGTGTGCTAGCGTGTGTTTTACTTTTCACGCTAGCAGTTGGGTTAAACCCCGGACTGATTCCTAAACGGCTGACATTACAAACGGGCCATAAATGGACCCCACTGAATTATCCATGGCCGTGGCTCACCAGGGACAACTACTGGGATCTCACGCTACCCACTTGCAATCACTGGATTCTAAGCTGGATCAAATAACTGCTTTATTACAAAGTTTGGTTCCTCCCGCACCTCCCAATCCTAATCCTAATGAGGCATTACCTCCTTTGATCCCAAACAACCAGTCTCAAGTACAACTGAGTCCCAGGAGGACACCTCTTCCGGATAAGTATGATGGGAATCCTGAAGACTGTAGGGGTTTTCTGAATCAGTGCCGTCTCCATTTCCGAAATAGCCCTACTCTCTTTGCTACTCCCTCTTCGAGAATTACATTCCTTATTTCCTTAATGAAAGGAAAAGCTTTGGCTTGGGTATCACCTTTGCTAGAAAAGAATGATCCTATACTTTTGGATGTAGATGCATTTCTCTCTGTATTTTCAAATGTATATGATAAACCTGGAAGATCTTCCGCTGCTGAGGCGACTCTCTTAGATTTACGACAAGGAAGTCAACCAGTTTCTCAATACGCTATTGAGTTCCGCACACTTGCCTCGGAAACTACGTGGAATCAGGGAGCACTTAGAGACGCTTTTCGTAAAGGACTTTCTGAGCGTCTCAAGGATGAATTGGTGTATCGGGAACTTCCATAATCCTTGGAAGCCTTAATAAATCTTTGTATCAGTCTCGACACCAGATTTCGTGAACGCCAACAAGAAAGGGATAGAACACAGAGGTCATCAACTCGAACTCCTTTTCGTTTGGCTCCTCGTTTTTCTAATCCAGTCACTCCTGTCTCTCCTACTCCTGATCAGGCTGAACCTATGGAAGTGGGAAGCATAAAATTAACAGAGACTGAACGCTTGAGAAGACGTTCTCTTGGCCTGTGTTTGTACTGTGGCCTTAAAGGGCATTTATTAAGGGATTGTCCTACCAGGCCAGTAAAAGCCAGGGCTTAACTTTTGTCCAGGGAACTGAGTTAAGCCAAAAAAGTAGTCATTCCCTATACAAGAAACTCTTTGTAACCCTTCAAGTTGGACATAGTAAGATACATACCCAAGCTCTTGTTGACTCTGGTGCGTGAGGTGTGTTCATTGACTCCACATTTGTCTCTACTCACGCTATACCCTTACTAAAGAAGAAGTATTCTATTTCTGTCTCTACGGTTAGTGGAGATCCTTTGGGTTCCGGATTCATTCAGTTTGCTACTAAACCTTTACTTTTTACTGTTGGAATACTTCATTCTGAGACGATTTGTTTTGACGTCATTTCTACTCCTCAATTTCCCATCATTTTGGGACTTCCCTGGCTCCAAGTACATAATCCTACTTTTTCTTGGACTTTTGGCAAACTCACCTCCTGGGGCTCAACATGCCAGACTAAATGTCTTCAAAAGATCACTAAGTTACCACTCACTATCGCTCTCACAATCGAAACTCCGGACTCTCTTCCTATGCCTTATCATGATTTTGTGGATGTTTTCTCCAAGAAGGAAGCTGAACGTCTTCCTCCTCACCGTCCTTTTGATTGCCCCATTGATCTTCTTCCTGGGGCTACTTACCCTCGAGGCAAGACATATCCACTTTCTAGACCTGAAAACGTGGCTTTGGAAGAATATATTAAAGACAATCTGGCTAGAGGATTTATTCGACCCTCCTCTTCTCCTGTAGGGGCTGGTTTCTTTTTTGTAGGAAAGAAGGATGGCGGACTACGACCCTGTATTGATTACAGAGGACTAAATCAAATTACCATCAAGAACAGTTATCCTCTACCCCTTATTCCTGAACTGTTTACTTATCTTCAAGGATCCACCATATTTACCAAACTTGATCTACGTGGTGCATACAATCTTATCCGTATACGCAAGGGAGATGAATGGAAGACTGCTTTTAACACTCGATTTGGGCATTACGAGTATCTGGTCATGCCTTTTGGGCTATGTAATGCTCCTGCGGTTTTTCAACATTTTGTGAACGAGATTTTTCGTGATTTTTTGAATATCTTTGTCATCATATACCTTGACGATATCCTGATTTTTTCTCAAAATCACCAAGATCATGTGCACCACGTCAGGAGAGTACTTCAACGTTTAAGAGATTACCATCTGTTTGCTAAACTGGAGAAATGTTCATTCCATCAAAAATCCATACCCTTTCTGGGTTATGTAATATCTGCATCTGGATTTGAAATGGATCCTACTAAACTTTCTGCCATTTTGGATTGGCCTAGACCTGATTCTCTGAAGGCTCTGCAACGTTTTCTGGGCTTTGCCAACTATTACAGGAAGTTCATCAAAGATTTTGCTACTATTACTTCTCCTCTTACTTCTCTCACTAGAAAGGGGCAAAATTGTAAAGAATGGCCTCCTGAGGCTATTGAAGCTTTTGAGTCTCTCAAAGAAGCTTTTTCTTCTGCACCTATTCTCCGTCACCCGAATCCAGATTTTCAGTTCATCCTGGAAGTTGATGCTTCCTCTGTTGCTGCTGGAGCTGTTCTTTCTTAACGAATTCCTGATACTGGAAAAATTCATCCTGTTGGATTCTTCTCTAAAAAGTTCACTCCTTCTGAATTTAACTATGACGTAGGCAATAAAGAGTTGCTTGCCATTAAAATGGCCCTGGACGAATGGAGGCATTGGCTGGAGGGTACCTCTTTGCCGTTTACCATACTCACAGATCATAAAAACCTTCTTTATCTCCAAACGGCCAAACGATTGAATTCCAGGCAAGCACATTGGTCTTTATTCTTCTCCCGGTTTCACTGCAATTTGTCCTATATACCCGGTTCTAAAAACATTAAAGCAGACGCCCTTTCCAGACAATTTCAAGATACCCCAATTCCTGAGTCTGGTACCATTCTCCAACCTCATGAAGTCATAGCCCAGTTATCAACTTCCTGGTTACAAGATTTACAGTCTGCTCAAAAGAATCTTCCTTTGTCCTGTAAACCTCCTGATGGTCTACTCTTTGTTCCTGAACGCCTTCGTTCCAAGATCCTATTTTGGGCTCATGATAGTCCCCTCTCTGGACATCCGGGCATTAGTAACACCGCTCGAAATCTCAAACAACATGTCTGGTGGCCCACTCTCTCTCAAGATGTTAAAGATTATGTCTCAGTATGCACACAATGTGCCACTAACAAGTCTCCTCGTCAACTTCCTTCTGGTTTGCTCCAACCGTTGCCCATACCTCATCAGCCTTGGACTCATGTATCCATAGACTTTATTACCGACCTTCCTTTTTCAGCTGCAAACAACACTATTTGGGTAGTGTTCGACAGGTTCACTAAGACTGCTCATTTTGTTCCCTTACCCGGCTTACCGTCTGCCAAAAGACTTTCTGAACTTTTTATTTTGCATATTGTGAGAATACATGGATTTCCTCTGGATATCGTTTCAGATAGAGGGGTACAGTTTGTTTCCCGATTCTGGAGATCACTTTGTAAACACTTTGGAACAACAATTTCTCTGTCTACTTCACATCATCCACAGTCTAACGGCCAGACTGAAAGGGTAAATCAGTGTCTTGAAACATATCTTAGACATTATGTGGATCATTTTCACTCTAACTGGACCTCTTATCTCCCATTAGCTGAATTGGCTCACAACGCCCGGTATAATTCCTCCCTTCAGACCTCTCCTTTTCATGTGGCCTACGGATACCAACCCAAAACATTTCCTTTGCATACTTCTTCCACAGAAAATCCTGCTTCTGATCTTTCTGCCCGAAGATTAACTCGTCATTGGTGGAGAATACATCATATTCTTTCTGTGGCTTCCAAACGTTACAAGTTCTATTCAGATCTTCGACGGAAGAAGGCTCCCAAGTACCGTCCTGGTGACAAAGTTTGGATTTCTTCCCGTTATCTTCGCCTAAAACAACCTTCTACCAAACTGGGACCACGATATGTGGGTCCTTTCCGAATACTGGGTCAAGTGTGTTCCACTGCTTACCGGGTGGCTTTACCCAAGACTCTCAAAATCCATCCTGTATTCCACGTGTCTCTTCTGAAACCTATGTTGTCTAACAGGTATTCTAAACCTATTTCCAAGCCTCCACCTCTTTTTGTTCATGGACACCCTGAGTTTGAGGTCAGCCACATTCTAGATTCCAAACTCCGTGGCAAGAAATTGTATTATCTCATTCATTGGAAAGGTTATCCAGTCACGGAACGATCCTGGGAGCCGGCTCATCAAGTGAATGCTCCTACCTTGATAAAGGCCTTCCACAAGTCTCACCCTGCTAGGCCTGGTCCTGTCCCCCGGAGGGGTCCTTGAGGAGGGGGGTGCTGTCATGATCCTACCGTTCATCGCCGTGTCGCCGCGGCTCCCGGATCTTCTCAGTGTGAATGATGTCACGTTGCTGAGCAACGTGACGCGTCCTCTGACACTCCCTCTGATGACGTCGCCGCTCCTGCCTTTAAACCACGGCGGGAGATCTTACTCGGGGCCCGTTTGTTTGATTTCTCTGGCGTTGTGAGTACTATTTCTGAACCTGTCTGACTTTGCTTCTGATTCTGGATACCGATTACTGCCCGCCTGACCTAGCTTATGCCTTATCCCTACTACTGATGCCTGGATACCGACTACTGCCTGCCTGACCTAGCTTATGCCTTATCCCTACTACTGATGCCTGGATACTGACTCTTGCCTGCCTGACCTTGCTTTTGCCTAGTCCCTTTATCTATCTCTGGATATATATTGCCTTTGCCTGTCAGCTTCAGTCTTGTCCTGCTACAGCCTTGCCTTAAGTAAGCATAATCTTTTGTTTGTTGCAAACCTACTTAAAGGGACATTTTTCTTTTACAAACTGCTAAAAAGAACTTTATCTTTGTTTGTTGCAAACCTGCTTAGAGGACATTTACTTTTACAAACTGCTATAAAGGATCTTTATCTTTTGTTTGTTGCAAGCCTGCTTAAAGGGACATTTACTTTTACAAGTTGCAAAAGAGAACTTTGCCTTTTTGTTTGTTGCAAACCTAATTAAAGGGACATTTACTTTTACAAGCTGCTTAAAGAGAACATTATCTTTAATATATTGCAAAACCTGCTTAAAGGGACGTTTACTTCTACAAATTGCTAAGTGAACTTTTATCATTTGTTTGATTCATATCTTCTAAAAGGAACGCTAACTCTTTTGTGGCTATTCTGCTTAAAGGAACAATTATTATTTTTTGTACCTATCGTATTTGTTTCCTGAGTGGGTCACGTCCTGGTTATTTCTCAGTGTGCTAGCGTGTGTTTTACTTTTCACGCTAGCAGTTGGGTTAAACCCCGGACTGATTCCTAAACGGCTGACACGATCGATGTGTTCTTAGACATCACATCACTGAAGTGAAAATAAGAGAGATATCTATCATTCTATTAATATTTGTATACACCGAGACATTATAATTAAATCTCTATGGGAACATATAGAGACACCATTTTTTGAATCACTAATTCACTCTAAATCACCATATGTTTTTCTTTGTTTGATACATTGGGAAACCACACAGGAGTTACAAGGAGTTTTAGAAACATTGTTACATTTTAATATGCATTTTCTTTTTAAACCTGATGAATTTTCTACTTAGCCGCATGCTGCCCATATACATTATATGCTGAATATTGCTAATTTGTTACTTGCACTTATATAATTGTATCCAATATATATTTTGATTTATTGTATCACTATGTATTACTAATTTAATTCAAGCCTTAAATGACAAGATCAGTACCGCAATCTAAAGTCAGTAGTTATGAGTTTTTGCTACAAAGCTGTACATTAAAACTCATAACTAAACTGTCACAAAGTACACTAACACCCATAAACTACCTATTAACCCCTAAACCGAGGCCCTCCCACAAATACTAAAATAAAAATATTAACCCCTAATCTGCCGCTCCGGACATCGCCGCCACTTAAAAAATGTATTAACCCCTATTCCGTCGCTTCCCGACATCGTCACCACTTTAATAAACTTATTAACCCCTAAACCACCACCCTCCCGCATTGCAAACACTATTTAAATATTATTAACCCCTAATATGCCATCCGCCAACACTGCCGCTAAAATAAACTATTAATCCCTAAACCTCTGGTCTCCCACATCACTACATAAATATATTAACCCCAAAACCTAACCCTAACGTAACCTTAAGCCTAAGTCTAACCCTAACACCCCCTAACTTAAATATAATTAAAATAAATCTAAATACAACTTACAATTATTACCTAAATAATTCCTATTTAAAACTAAATACTTACCTATAAAATAAAACCTAGGTTTGCTACAAAATAACTAATAGTTATATTGTAGCTATCTTAGGTTTTATTTTTATTTCACAGGTAAGTTTGTATTTATTTTAACTAGGTAGACTAGTTAGTAAATAGTTATTAACTATTTACTAACTACCTAGTTATAATAAATACAAATTTACCTGTAAAATAAAACCTAACCTGCCTTACACTAAAACCTAATATTACAATAAAATAAAATAATTTAATAAATACAATTATCTAAATTACAAAAAAAAATAAACACTAAATTATACAAAATAAAGAACAAAATTATCAAAAATAAAAACGAATTATTCCTAATCTAATAGCCCTATCAATATAAAAAACCCCACCCAAAATAAAAAAAAACCCTAGACTACACTAAAACTGCCAATGGCCCTTTTGTGGGGCATTGCCCCAAAGAAATCAGCTCTTTTACCTGTTAAAAGAAATACAAACAGCTACCAACAGTAAAACCCACCACCTACCCAACCAAACCCCCCAAATAAAAACCTATCTAAATAAACCAAAGCTAACCATTGCCCTAAAAAGGGCATTTGGATGGGCATCACCCTTAAAAGGGCATTTAGCTCTTTTACATTGCCCAAACCCTAAGCTAAAAATAAAACCCATCCAATAAACGATTAAAACAAAACCTAAGACTAACCCCCGACAATCCACTTACAGTTTTCGAAGACCATACATCCATCCTCATCCAGACGGCAGAAAAAAAAATCCTATTGGCTGCTGCAATCAGCCAATAGAATTGAGCTTTCATCCTATTGGCTGATCCAATCAGCCAATAGGATTTAACTCTCATTCTATTGACTGTTCCAATCAGCCAGTAGAATGAAAGCTCAATCCTATTGGCTGATTGCAAAAGCCAATAGGATTTTTTCCCCTTTAATTCCTATTGGCTGATAGAATTCTATCAGCTGATTGGAATGTAAGGGATGCCATCTTGGATGACGTCACTTGAAGGGAAACTTCATTTTCCAGCGACGATCGTAAGAAGTGGATGCTCCGCGCCAGATTTCTTGAAGATGGACCCGCTCCGTGCCGGATGGATGAAGATAGAAGATGCCGTCTAGATGAAGACTTCTGCCCAGTGCCCACTTGGATGAAGACTACTGCCTGCTTGGATGAAGACTTCTGCCGCCTGGATGAGGAAGGATGTCTGGTCTTCGAAAACTGTAAGTGGATCGTTGGGGGTTAGTGTTAGGGTTTTTTAAGGGTTTATTGGGTGGGTTTTATTTTTAGCTTAGGGTTTGGGCAATGTAAAAGAGCTAAATGCCCTTTTAAGGGCAATGCCCATCCAAATAACCTTTTTAGAGCAATGGTTAGCTCAGGTTTTTGTAGATAGGTTTTTATTTGGGGGGTTTGGTTGGGTAGGTGGTGGGTTTTACTGTTGGGGTGTTTGTATTTTTTTTTACAGGTAAAAGAGTTGATTTCTTTGGGCAATGCCCTGCAAAAGGCCCTTTTAAGGGCCATTGGCAGTTTAGTGTAGGCTAGGTTTTTTTTTTATTTTGGGTAGGCTTTTTATTTTTATAGCGCTTTTAGATTAGGAGTAATTTGTTTTTATTTTTGATAATTTCGTTTTTAATTTTGTGTAATTTAGTGTTTATTTTTTTGTAAGTTAGATAATTGTATTTTATTAATTTAATTTATTTTATTATATTATAATATTAGGTTTTAGTGTAAAGCAGGTTAGGTTTTATTTTACAGTTAACTTTGTATTTATTTTAACTAGGTAGTTATTAAATAGTTAATAACTATTTACTAACTAGCATACCTAGTTAAAATAAATGCAAACTTACCTGTGAAATAAAAATAAAACCTAAGATAGCTACAATATAACTATTAAATATATTGTAGCTAGCTTAGGGTTTTTTTTTACAGGTAAGTATTTAGATTTAATAAGGAATTATTTAGGTAATAATTGTAAGTTTAATTTAGATTTATTTTAATTACATTTAAGTTAGGGGGGTTTAGGGTTAGGGTTAGGCTTAGGGTTACGTTAGGGTTAGGTTTAGGGGTTCATTTATTTATTTAGTGTTAGTGATGTGGGAGGCCAGAGGTTTAGGGCTTAATAACTTTAGTATAGTGGCGGTGACATTGGGGGGCGGCAGATTAGGGGTTAATAACTGTAATGTAGGTGGCAGCGATATCGGGAGCGGCAGATTAGGGGTTAATAGTTTTATTTAGGTGGAGGCAATGTTAGGGGCAGCAGATTAGGGGTTAATTACATTATGTAGGTTGCGATGATGTTAGGGGCAGCAGATTAGGGGTGTTTAGACGTGGGTTTTTATGTTAGGGTGATAAGTTTAAACGTAACTTTTTCTTTCTCCATAGACATCAATGGGTCTGCATTACAGAGCTTTTGTTTCCACAATCGTAGGAGTTAGGCTTTTTTTTAGCCGACTCTCCCCATTGATGTCTATTGGTAAATCGTGCTTGAGCATGTCAAAACACTGCTTGTATTTGGGTGAGGTATGGAACTCAACGCAACCATATCGCCCACGCAAGCCTGGTTTTACAAAACCTGTAATAGCAGCGCTATAGGGAGGTTAAATACCGACCCTTTTGTGGCGGTCGTTAATTTCCCTATAATGCTCAAAACTCGTAATCTAGCTGATTGTTGATAGGAGGATTAGACTCCTAAAAGCTATAAATTGAAAAAGTTCCTATACAAAGAACAAAAAATGTTCAAATGAAAAATAAGAAGAATTTTCAACAAACTGTCTGATACAGGAGCCTTTGAGCCAAAGAAACCTTCATCAGTAGAAAAAAACTTAAAGGGACACTGTACCCAAAAATTTTCTTTTGTGATTCAGATTGAGCATGCAATTTTAAGCAACTTTCTAATTCACTCCTATTATCAATTTTTCTTCGTTCTCTTGCTATCATTATTTGAAAAAGAAGGCATCTAAGCTTTTTTTTTTGGTTTCAGTACTCTGGACAGCACTTTCTTATTGGTGGATGAATTTATCCACTAATCAGCAAGGACAACCCAGGTTGTTCACCAAAAATGGGCCGGCATCTAAGCTTACAGTCTTGCATTTCAAATAAAGATACCAAGAGAATGAAGAAAATTTGATAATAGGAGTAAATTAGAAAGTTGCTTAAAATTTCATGCTCAATCTGAATCATGAAATAATTTTTTTTGGGTACAGTGTTCCTTTAAGTATGCTGTTGGTCAGAACAAAATTAATAAAAACAATTTTGAAAAGACCTCGTAAGTTTACTTAAAGGCATAATAGCAGTCCTAACCTTTTATGATATAAGCAACAACATGTGATGTTTGCAGATGAAATCAAGTACATGAATTGAATATGTAAAAAAACAGTAAATGCAGAAACATTGCTAGCATAAAACATTATAAATCAATGCCACATAATTGAGCTGAAGAAATAACAACCACTAAAAAGATGAAAAGAACACACTTAGCTTTGTAGAATTGTGTTCCAAGGCATTATAGTTTCTACAGTAACATCAGAGTGAGGATCAGAATGAGACATCTCGCAAAATTTAATAGAAAAATGAAAATAACATTAGGCAAAACAGTCAATTTCCAGAATGTAACAGTTTCAGAAGAGAAAAACAAAAGCAGGCATAACAGCTTTCAAAGTTCATGAAAACAGCGAGCAATAGAGGGAGAGGGGTAAAATAACTCAAATTTGGCACCAAGTATGGCGCATTATGCAAAGACAAGTTAAAAAAATGTTGGCGCAAAACTAACACCAGGAAATGACACAACTCGCTTCATAACAAACGTGATTTCACACCAAAACAACTAGCGTCAACAACGACACAGGAAATTACAAAATTTGAGCCATCAAGGGCGTAACTTCACGCCAAAAAAATTTGCAACAAAAATTACGCTATAAAAAACAGCATACAAAAGAAATAACCATTGAAGGAAATAAAAAAAGGGGTAAAAATATTAGCAATCTTAAATTAAAAAACTATAAAGATTATAGGAATATATGGTAGGACAAAATAATTAAAGTTAGTAAAGAGGTTATTAGAAATCATGAAAAAACAGATTAAATAAATGCATCCAAATTTATTTAAGCAGCAGTTAAATAAAATACTTATGTCCTTGATAGCAGCAAGAGAAAGAGGAGGTTGGGGTGCTTATTGGACTGTTTATGGACACCATGACTCTGCTAACTGGTCCGTGTATGCAATTTTCAAAAGTCTTACCTTTTCATGGGTTAATACGTTTTGGTCTTTATTTAGATGTCTATTATAAATTCTGTCAGTTATGTATGGTGTTCATCATTTTAAAATGATGCAGTTATGAGTAGTAAAAGAAATATATGCAAAATATGAGTCTCTGGTCTTGTAATAAAATCAGAATTAACTCAAACATTAAATAGCACACCCTGACACTTTTGCTATAATTCAAACATGTATAGTATTCCTTACTATTTTACTAATGACATATACCAAAAGTATGTACATTTCATACATAATACATGGAACATGTCTAGTATACTTCCTTTTAGTCATTCATCTTGAGAACTGCAGCCTCATTTCAGTTAAATTTGCCTTATCTAATGGCCTATCTACTTGCTTAGCAAACATAAAATAATTTTGCTAAATAATCATTTCTATAATACCCATCTGGACCTTAAACTGACTCTGTATATCTACCATAATCATATTTATAGTTCTAACTTTGAAAGCCAAAGCACAAAACCATCAAGAGCATCTTGACTTAAACCAAATTTTGCTCTGTACATCATCTACCAATCTATTCTCCCCAGAACTGTAGCTCACATGTCCCCTGAGCTGTCATATACAAATCCTTAATGTTATTTCCTCAGACTCCTCCATAACAGTTTTCTAATAATTTTTCTAAATAGAACAACTTTTGATTATATCACATATTTTATTTTATTGATGCCTTTCCCAAAAGTCTTCCATACATATGGTGTCCATTTTAGGACATCCTTGCTCCCTCCTCCATAACCCACTCCTCCATCCTTTGAAACTCCATGCTACCTCCTGCAAAACTCCCTCCTTTCTCCTCCCTACTGTAAAACTCCATCCTCCATCCTTTAAAACTCCATGCTCCCTCCTAAAAAACTCCCTCCTTTCTCCTCCCTCCTGTAAAACTCCATCCTCCATACTATAAAACTCCATGCTCCCTCCTTAAAAAATCCATTGTACCTCATTTATCAGGTATAAGGCATCAGGTATCAGGACTCAGGTGTCAGACATCAGGTATCAGACATCATGTATCAGGACTCAGGTGTCAGACATCAGGTGTCAGACATCAAGGGAAAAAAATCTGATCATAATGTGTGTGCATTGTTTTCATCAGGCAATTATATAATTCATCAACTATCAATGCCATCCTATTATATTTTTTTCCAAAATATTAGCTATCCACATTCAGAAACTTATACAGAGCAAGCAGAACTCTTTATTTTTATATGTTATAATGGTTACTGTATAGATTTATGAAAAAATAAATATATATTTGTTGGATGTAAAAAAATATGCATTTTAGCTTGTAGTATATAAACTTCTGAACAAATATATCACAATATTTAAAAAATATAGAAGGATGGCTTTGATATTTAATGGATTGTGTTTTAGGAGGTAGGAGAGAGTATGGGTTGTTGATTGACAGATATTCAGAAGAGGAAGTAGTTTTCTCCACCTTCCTGTCAATCTCCCTCAGCTATCCAATGAAACAATGCTTCCTCCTCATAAACTCCTCCCTACCTCCTTTATCACACATCAGAATATATTTCTGTTTTGTGCCTTTTCCGCACCTTTAGGGGTGAGGTTATGTTTTAGTGTAACACCCCTTTCTTTCTCAGAAACTGTATTCTTTTCTTTTGTAGCAGATTAACTCAAGGGGCGCGATCCGATATAGATCGCAGTTTGCGGCGCAAGCGAGGGAACCGGCGTTGCCCGCAGTTTCAGCTCGCAACTCGAGCTATCCCATATAAGTCGCCGTCAGATGCTAACGTGCCGTAAGTCTGACAAACCAGCGATGTCCAGAAATCTGCGCAAGTACAAATTTCTGGCGTCGCCAGTGACTTGCGGCACGTTAGAAACTGCCGGCGCCTATAAAACCTGACTAAAGTCTAAAACACCCGCACTGTCTAACACGCCTCCCTAACATAGCCCGACAAGTCTAACCCTCTATCCGCTATCCCCCCTCACTAGCCTAACAATAAAAAAGCTATTAACCCCTAAACCGCCGCTCCCGTACCCCGCTGCAACCTAATAAAGTTATTAACCCCTAAACCGCCGCTCCCGTACCCCGCCGCCAGCTATATTATATCTATAACCCCCTAAAGTGAGCCCCTAACAAGAAGATTGAAGATGCCGCCGGAAGAATGAAGACTTTGCTGCCGCTTGGAGGAAGACGTTGCCGGAGGAAGAATTCTTCTTTGCCGCTTGGAGGAAGACATCGCCGGAGGAAGAATTCTTCTTTGCCGCTTGGAGGAAGACATCGCCGGAGGAAGAATTCTTCTTTGCCGCTTGGAGGAAGACATCGCCGGAGGAAGAATTCTTCTTTGCCTCTTGGAGGAAGACATCGCCCGGATCGGATCAGGAGTTCGGCCCGGTGTGGTGAAGACAAGGTAGGGAGATCTTCAGGGGGGTAGTGTTAGGCTTTTTTAAGGGGGGTTTGGGTAGTTTTAGAATAGGGGTATGTGGGTGGTGGGTTGTAATGGGGGGGGGTATTGTATTTGTATGCAAAAGAGCTGAATTCTTTGGGGCATGCCCCACAAAAGGCCCTTTTAAGTGCTGGTAAGGTAAAGAGCTTTGAAATTCTTTTAATTTAGAATAGGGCAGGGAATTTTTTTTATTTTGGGGGTTTATTATTTTATTAGGGGGCTTAGAATAGGTGTAATTAACTTAAAAATCTTGTAATCTTTTTTTTATTTTTTGTAATTTAGTGTTTGTTTTTTTTTGTAATTTAGTTTAGTTAATTTAATTGTATTTTTAGATAGATGTTTGTAGTTTATTTAATTTATTGATAGTGTAGGTGTATTTGTAACTTAGGTTAGGATTTATTTTACAGGTAATTGGGTAATTATTTTAACTAGGTAGATATTAAATAGTTAATAACTATTTAATAGCTATTATACCTAGTTAAAATAATTAACAATTTACCTGTAAAATAAATATTAACCCTAACATAGCTACAATGTAATTATTAATTATATTGTAGCTATCTTAGGGTTTATTTTATAGGTAAGTATTTAGATTTAAATAGGAATATTTTAGTTTATAAATGAATTAGATTAATTTAATATAAATTTAGTTAGGGGTGTTAGGGTTAGATAGAGTTAATATAGTTAATATAAATACTATAGTAACTATATTAACTATATTAACCCTAATATAATTAGGGTTAATATAGTTAATATATATAATGTAATACCTATATTAACTATAATATACCCGCTGCAACCTAATAAAGTTATTAACCCCTAAACCGCCGCTCCCGTACCCCGCCGCCAGCTATATTATATCTATAACCCCCTAAAGTGAGCCCCTAACACCGCCGCCATCTATATTAAAATTATTAACCCCTAATGTAAGCCCCTTACACCGCCGCCATCTCTATTAAAATGATTAACCCCTAATTTAATCTACCTACCCCGCCGCCAGCTATATTATCTATATTAACCCTAAGTATATTATAGTTAATATAGGTATTACATTATATATATTAACTATATTAACCCTAATTATATTAGGGTTAATATAGT
This sequence comes from Bombina bombina, assembly GCF_027579735.1. Lineage (NCBI taxonomy): Eukaryota > Metazoa > Chordata > Amphibia > Anura > Bombinatoridae > Bombina > Bombina bombina. The sequence goes on along the minus strand of NC_069503.1, from coordinate 389,002,575 downwards.
TAATATAGTTACTATAGTATTTATATTAACTATATTAACTCTATCTAACCCTAACTAAATTTATATTAAATTAATCTAATTCATTTATAAACTAAAATATTCCTATTTAAATCTAAATACTTACCTATAAAATAAACCCTAAGATAGCTACAATATAATTAATAATTACATTGTAGCTATGTTAGGGTTAATATTTATTTTACAGGTAAATTGTTAATTATTTTAACTAGGTATAATAGCTATTAAATAGTTATTAACTATTTAATATCTACCTAGTTAAAATAATTACCCAATTACCTGTAAAATAAATCCTAACCTAAGTTACAAATACACCTACACTATCAATAAATTAAATAAACTACAAACATCTATCTAAAAATACAATTAAATTAACTAAACTACAAAAAAAACAAACACTAAATTAAAAAAAATAAAAAAAAGATTACAAGATTTTTAAGCTAATTACACCTATTCTAAGCCCCCTAATAAAATAATAAACCCCCAAAATAAAAAAAATTCCCTGTCCTATTCTAAATTAAAAGAATTTCAAAGCTCTTTACCTTACCAGCCCTTAAAAGGGCCTTTTGTGGGGCATGCCCCAAAGAATTCAGCTCTTTTGCATACAAATACAATACCCCCCCCCATTACAACCCACCACCCACATACCCCTATTCTAAAACCACCCAAACCCCCTTTAAAAAAGCCCAACACTACCCCCCTGAAGATCTCCCTACCTTGTCTTCACCACACCGGGCCGAATTCCTGATCCGATCCGGGCGATGTCTTCCTCCAAGCGGCAAAGAAGAATTCTTCCTCCGGCGACGTCTTCCTCCAAGCGGCAGCAAAGTCTTCATTCTTCTGGCGGCATCTTCAATCTTCTTTCTTCGCTCCGCCGCCGCGGAGCATCCATCCCGGACGACTACTGAACGACGAATGAGGTACCTTTAAATGACATCATCCAAGATGGCGTCTGCCGAATTCCGATTGGCTGATAGGATTCTATCAGCCAATCGGAATTAAGTTAGAAAAATCTGATTGGCTGATTGAATCAGCCAATCAGATTCAAGTTCAATCCGATTGGCTGATCCAATCAGCCAATCAGATTGAGTTCGCATTCTATTGGCTGATCGGAACAGCCAATAGAATGCAAGCTCAATCTGATTGGCTGATTGGATCAGCCAATCGGATTGAACTTGAATCTGATTGGCTGATTCAATCAGCCAATCAGATTTTTCTAACTTAATTCCGATTGGCTGATAGAATCCTATCAGCCAATCGGAATTCGGCGGACGCCATCTTGGATGACGTCATTTAAAGGTACCTCATTCGTCGTTCAGTAGTCGTCCGGGATGGATGCTCCGCGGCGGCGGAGCGAAGAAAGAAGATTGAAGATGCCGCCGGAAGAATGAAGACTTTGCTGCCGCTTGGAGGAAGACGTCGCCGGAGGAAGAATTCTTCTTTGCCGCTTGGAGGAAGACATCGCCGGAGGAAGAATTCTTCTTTGCCGCTTGGAGGAAGACATCGCCGGAGGAAGAATTCTTCTTTGCCGCTTGGAGGAAGACATCGCCGGAGGAAGAATTCTTCTTTGCCACTTGGAGGAAGACATCGCCCGGATCGGATCAGGAGTTCGGCCCGGTGTGGTGAAGACAAGGTAGGGAGATCTTCAGGGGGGTAGTGTTAGGCTTTTTTAAGGGGGGTTTGGGTAGTTTTAGAATAGGGGTATGTGGGTGGTGGGTTGTAATGGGGGGGGGTATTGTATTTGTATGCAAAAGAGCTGAATTCTTTGGGGCATGCCCCACAAAAGGCCCTTTTAAGGGCTGGTAAGGTAAAGAGCTTTGAAATTCTTTTAATTTAGAATAGGGCAGGGAATTTTTTTTATTTTGGGGGTTTATTATTTTATTAGGGGGCTTAGAATAGGTGTAATTAACTTAAAAATCTTGTAATCTTTTTTTTATTTTTTGTAATTTAGTGTTTGTTTTTTTTTTGTAATTTAGTTTAGTTAATTTAATTGTATTTTTAGATAGATGTTTGTAGTTTATTTAATTTATTGATAGTGTAGGTGTATTTGTAACTTAGGTTAGGATTTATTTTACAGGTAATTGGGTAATTATTTTAACTAGGTAGATATTAAATAGTTAATAACTATTTAATAGCTATTATACCTAGTTAAAATAATTAACAATTTACCTGTAAAATAAATATTAACCCTAACATAGCTACAATGTAATTATTAATTATATTGTAGCTATCTTAGGGTTTATTTTATAGGTAAGTATTTAGATTTAAATAGGAATATTTTAGTTTATAAATGAATTAGATTAATTTAATATAAATTTAGTTAGGGGTGTTAGGGTTAGATAGAGTTAATATAGTTAATATAAATACTATAGTAACTATATTAACTATATTAACCCTAATATAATTAGGGTTAATATAGTTAATATATATAATGTAATACCTATATTAACTATAATATACTTAGGGTTAATATAGATAATATAGCTGGCGGCGGGGTAGGTAGATTAAATTAGGGGTTAATCATTTTAATAGAGATGGCGGCGGTGTAAGGGGCTTACATTAGGGGTTAATAATATTAATATAGCTGGCGGCGGTATAGGGGGATTAGATTAGGGGTTAATAATTTTTATATAGGTGGCGGCGGTGTAAGGGGTCAGATTAGGGGATAGATAAGGTAGATGACAGCGGTGTAAGGGGTTCTAATTAGGGGATAGATAAGGTAGATGGCGGCGGTTTTAGGGGCTCACAGTAGGGGGTTAGTTTATGTAGATGGCGGCGGGGTCCGGGAGCGGCGGTTTAGGGGTTAATAACTTTATTAGGGATTTCAGGGGGGGGGGGGATCGCGGTTGACAGGTAGATAGACATTGCGCATGCGTTAGGTGTTAGGTTTATTTTAGAAGATTGCGGTTGACAGGGAGATAGACATTGCGCATGCGTTAGGTGTTAGGTTTATTTTAGAAGATCGCGGTTGACAGGGAGATAGACATTGCGCATGCGTTAGGTGTTAGGTTTATTTTCTAGTTAGTTTAGGGAGTTACGGGGCTCCAATAGTCAGCGTAAGGCTTCTTACGGCTGCTTTTTGTGGCGAGGTGAAAATGGAGTAAGTTTTCTCCATTTTCGCCACGTAAGTCCTTACGCTGCATATTGGATACCAAACTGCGCTGGTTTGGTATACCTGCCTATGGCCCAAAAAACTACGGGCGACGGCAGAAATATACGCGCGTAACTTCTAGGTTACGCCGTATATGTGATACCAAATCAGCGTAAATATTGGCGTCGCCGGCTTTTGCGGGCGACGATTTTTATCGGATGGACCCCAAGATCGTTTAAAGCTTTTCTGGAGAAGAAAAATAAAGTTACAGCAGTTGCAGATGAGAAATGTGATTATACTTTTACTTGCATTCTTTTGGTAAAATTGAAAGGAAAAAAACGTTTAGTCTGTACCATACAGCAAATCAGATTATATATTTATTTAATTAAACATACAGTGTTGATAAATGTGGACATGTCAGTACCTTTATTTTAGCAAGTCTTTTAGTGGTGCAATATTATGCAGTTTTACAGTTATTTGCTTTACAGAAGCAATGGTATACAACCATTGCTAATGCAGCTTTGTTTTAGCTATTTAAGCTTTTAATGCTGTTATGGCATTCTACTCCATCTCAACCGTGCTGGGCTTTAGCGTTGTTAAGACAGAATAGAACATCCTAGCCATTTGGCTGTCCTGAAGCCATCAACGTTTCCTGGATGAGATCGCAAACTGGAGGGTGCGCCTACCGTCATAGGCCGAAACGATCATCTGGGGGTTGCTGTGTTCCTTGTTCAGAGAGGAATTAACTGGTATTTTGGCATTGGACTGACCATGATAGGCGGGATCAGACTTATATACTACAGGAAAGTTCTACTCTCTGAAAAGCATTACTGGGCTAAAAGAAGCTGCACCCAGGTGGTAAATCGCCATAGAACAGGCAAACAATGGTATTGAGCTGGTTGTTCATTCCTGTGAATGAACTTCTCTCTGTGTATTTAGTCATTCTATGGGAAAAAGGGGCAACCAGACATGAACTTCTTGCTCAGTGTGCTTAGAGGAATATGGCTACACCTCAATGACGAGGCCCAATGAAGACTGAAACAATCATCTGGAGTTACTGTGTTCCTTGTTCATAGAGGAATTGCCTGGTATTTCGGCACTGGACTGACCGTAATAGGCGGGATCAGACTGATATACTACAGGAAAGTTCTTCTCTGTGAAAAGCATTACTGGGCTAAAAGAAGCTGCACCCAGGTGGTAAATCGCCATAGAACAGGCTAACAATGGTATTGAGCTGGTTGTTCGTTCCTGTGAGTACACTTCTCTCTGTGTGTATAACATTATAAGTGTTTGGCTGAAAAAAAACTTCACCATGTCCATGCTTTAAAGTCATTTTCATTGCAGTAGTAACACAAACCTGTTAGATTTTTTTATATTTTTTAACACTACTGTAAAATAAAAGATTAAATAATCTGTTCTCTTTTACCTTGATGATGTAATGTTTATTTTCATCACCAATTGCAAAAAACACTTACATAGCTAAAACAAAGCTGCATTAGCATGGGTTTTTATATCATTGCTCGAGTAAAGCAAATAACTGTAAAACCACATTATATTGCACCACTAAAAGACTTTATAAAATAAAGGCACTGACGTGCAAATTTATCAACACTGTATGTTTAACAAAATAAACATATAATCTGATTTGCTGTATGGTACAGACTAAACTGTTTTTTCCTTTCCACTTTACAAAAAGAATGCAAATAAAATTATAATCATATTTCTTATCTGCAACTGCTGTAATTTTATTTTTATTCTCCAGAAAAGCTTTAAATGATTTTGAGTTCATCTTAATATTAAAAGGGGGTGTTACACTAAAACATAACTCCACCCCTGAAGGTGTGGAAAGGCACAAAACAGAAATAGATTCTGATGTGTGATAAAGGAGGTAGATATGAGTTTATGAGGAGGAAGCACAGTGATTCATTGCATGACTGTGGGAGATTGACAGGAAGGTGGAGAAAACTCCTCCCTACAGTGTCCATTCTCCTCTGAGTCTATCAATCAACAACCCATACTCCCTCCTACCCCCTAAAAAACTCTGTCAGTCATCCAACAAAATGCCTTCCTCCCTCCTAACAAACTCCATCATTTTAATGCATCAGACATCATGGCTCAGGCATTGCACAATATCACAACACAATCAATTAAATATCAAAGCCATCCTTGTATATTTTTTAATTTTTTGATATATATCTGTTCAAAAGTTTCTATACTACAAGGTAAAATGTATATTTTTTACATCTAACAAATATATATTTTTTCATTAATCTATACAGTAACAAATATAATAAAGAGTTCTGTTTGCACTATATAAGCTTCTGACTGTGGATAGCTAATATTTTGGAAAAAAATATAACAGGATTGAATTGATAGTTAATGGATTATGTGATTGCCTGATGAAAACAATGCAAATACATTATGATCAGATATTTTTTCCCCTGATGTCTGATACCTGATGTCTGACACCTGATTCCTGATACCTAATGTCTGATACCTGATGTCTGACACCTGAGTCCTGATACCTGATGTTTGACAACTGATGTCTGACACCTTATACCTGATGTCTGACACCTGAATCCTGATACCTGACGTTTGACACCTGATGTCTGACACCTGATACTTGATGTCTGACACCTGAGTCCTGATACCTGATGTCTGACACCTGATGTCAGACACCTGATGTCTGATACCTGATATCTAACACATGAGTCCTGATGTCTGACACCTGATGTCTGACACCTGATACCTGATGTCTGATACCTGATGTCTGACACCTGATACCTGATGTCTGATACCTGATGTCTGAAACCTGATGTCTGATGTCTGATGTCTGACACCTGAGTCCTATTACCTGATCCCTGACACCTGATACCTGGTGTCTAACACCTGATTCCTGATAACTAAGGTACAATGGAGTTTTCAGGGAGGGAGCATGGAGTTTTAGAGGATGGAGGAGGGAGTTTTACAGTAGGGAAAATAAAGGAGGAATTTTTCTGGAGGGAGCATGGAGTTTAAAAGGATGGAGGAGGGAGTTTTGGAGGAGGGAGGAGAAAGGAGGGAATTTTGCAGGAGGGAGCATGGAGTTTAAAAGGATGGAGGAGGGAGTTTTGGAGGAGGAAGCAATGGTGTCCTAAAACGGACACTGTACATACAATTTACCCAGCGACCATCAACTAATATTTTAATTTACTATTAACTATTTGATTAACTATTTTTATTGACCAAAACCATTATTTAGATTGAATGCTAACATGAGTGTTGTTGTGCTTCTATAAGATCGAATTTATCAAGTTGCGGCGGACAGGGGCATTGCACAAGAACGCAATTTTGCACTCTTCTGCAATGCCACCCCCTGCCGTGCACAGCCAATTACATGCAGGCAGGAGCTGTGAGAACCTGCAGTCATGGTGAGTCGAAGGCTGGCAAAAGCCTTTGATGAATAAACCCTTATATCTGTTGGTATTTCTTCGTCATGACTGTTTTACAGTGGAATAATAATAATAACATTTACATTTAATGTATTATTATTAACTTTAAGTCTGTGTATTCCCTTAATAAAATGACTAATAACAGAATGACATTCAAAGTTATATAAATATATTATTAATTTTCAATTTTATTGAGACTGCTTTGTAAAACAACCTTTAATTACTAGAAACAGGTTATCAGGATTGAATTAATTTTGCTTGAAAGGAATTCAGATTAAATTTACACTGTTCATTTTCATACACGGAATAACTTTAATAAACTATTCTTGCTAGCTGTAATTTTATGACTTTCAGAAATCATAGATCATAAATTTCCAATTAAATCAAACAATTTTAGAATCATAAAATACTTTAATGTCCAGAAAGTAAACTGCTAATTGTGATAAAAAATTTTGCAAATCAAACTTGTTGAAATTAATGTCACACAAAAGACGTCATTTTCTTTACTTACAGCAAATTATTTTAATAAACAACTGAAATGCACTACATCAGTGAGCTTAAACGTTTAAGACCATACAAAAATAATTCGCCAAAAAAAAACATGGACTTTTTTTTATATATATATTTTATGAATTTCAATTAAGAACACTTGTTAAAGGGCAAAGTGAAGGAAAGTAAAAAACAAAATGATGGAGAAAGTCAAAATCAGCATCAACATTAACCCCTTAAGGACCATACCATTTTTTAATTTTCTTAGACCAGGGCTATTTTTACATTTCTGCAGTGTTTGTGTTTAGGTGTAATTTTCCTCTTACTCATTTACTGTACTCACACATATTATATACCATTTTTCTCGCCATTAAATGGACTTTCTAAAGATATCATTATTTTAATCATATCTTATAATTTATTATAAAATATGATGAAAAAATTGAAATAACATAAGCCTAGATTTAGAGTGTGGCGTTAGCCGTCAAAAGCAGCGTTAAGGGGTCCTAACGCTGCTTTTTACCATCCGCTAGTATTTAGAGTCAGCCAGGAAAGGGTCTACCACTCACTTTCTTTCCGCGACTCCAGGCTACCGCAGATCCCCTTACATAAATTGCATATCCTATCTTTTCAATGGGATTTGCATAACGCTGGTATTTGGAGTCTTGGAAGAAGTGAGTGGTAGAGCCTCTACCGACAAGACTCCTACCACCAAAAAAGTCAGTAGTTAAGAGCTTTATGGGCTAACGCCGGAACATAAAGCTCTTAACTACTGTGCTATAAAGTACACTAACACCTATAAACTACCTATGTACCCCTAAATCGAGGCCCCCCACATCGCAAACCCTCTAATAATTTTTTTAACCCCTAATCTGCCAACCGGACACCTACATTATAGCTATGAACCCGTAATCCGCTGCCCCTAGCATCGCCGACACCTATATTATATTTGTTAACCACTAATCTGCCCCCCCACAACGTCGCCACTACCCAAGCGGCATCTTCTATCTTCTTTCTTCCGGCTCCATCTTCAGACCACCGACGCGGAACATCCGATTGGCTGATCCAATCAGCCAATCGGATTGAGCTTGCATTCTATTGGCTGTTCCAATCAGCCAATAGAATGCGAGCTCAATCCGATTGGCTGATTGAATCAGCCAATCAGATTTTTCCTACCTTAATTCCGATTGGCTGATAGAATCCTATCAGCCAATTGGAATTCGAGGGACACCATCTTGGATGACGTCCCTTAAAGGAACCGTCATTCATCGTTAGTCCGTCAAGGAAGGTGGATGTTCTGCGTTGGCGGTCTGAAGATGGAGCCGGAAGAAAGAAGATATAAGATTCTGCTTGGAGGAAGACATCGCTCGGATGGAGGACCTCTTCATTGCCGCTTGGATCAAGACTTCGCTCGGATGGAGGACCACATCGCCCGGATTGGATGAAGAATTCGGCTCGGCTGGGTAAAGACGGCTCAAGGTAGGGAGATCTTCAGGGGGTTAGTGTTAGGTTTTTTTAAGGGGGGATTGGGTGGGTTAGAGCAGGGGTATGTGGGTGGTGGGTTTTAATGTTGGGGGGTTGTATTTTTTTTTTACAGGTAAAAGAGCTAATTACTTTGGGGCAATGCCCCGCAAAAAGCCATTTTAAGGGCTGGTAAAAGAGCTGATTACATTGTAATTTAGAATAGGGTAGGGCCTTTTTTTATTTTGGGGGGCTTTATTATTTTATTAGGGGGCTTAGATTAGGTGTAATTAGTTTAAACTTCTTATAATATTTTTTTTTCTGTAATTTAGTGTTTTGTTTTTTTGTATTATAGATTAGTTTATTTAATTAAATGTAATTGTAGGTAATTGTAGTTCATTTATTTAATTAATTTAATGATAGTGTAGTGTTAGGTTTAATTGTAACTTAGGTTAGGATTTATTTTACAGGTAATTTTGTAATTATTTTAACTAGGTAGCTATTAAATAGTTAATAACTATTTAATAGCTATTGTACCTAGTTAAAATAAATACAAAGTTGCCTGTAAAATAAATATAAATGCTAAAATAGCTACAATGCAATTATTATTTATATTGTAGCTATATTAGGGTTTATTTTCTAGGTAAGTATTTAGTTTTAAATACAAAAATTTTATTTAATTATAGGAATATTATTTTGTTTTATTTAAATGATATTTATGTTAGGGGGTTGTTAGGGTTAGGGTTAGACTTAGGTTTAGGGGTTAATACATTAATTATAGTAGCAGTGACGTTGCGGGTGGGAGATTAGGGGTTAATAATTGTAGGTAGGTGGCGGCGATGTTAGGGAGGGCAGATTAGGGGTTAATACAATTTATTATAGTGTTTGTGAGACGGGAGTGCGGCGGTTTAGGGGTTAATACATTTATGATAGTGGTGGCGAGGTCCAGTCGGCAGATTAGGGGTTAATAATTGAAGTTAGGTAGTGGTGACGTTGGGGGGGCAGATTAGGGGTTAATAAATAGAATGTAGGTGTCAGCAGTGTTAGGGGCAGCAGATTAGGGGTTCATAGCTATAATGTAGGTTGCGGCGGTGTCCGGAGCGCACATTAGGGGTTAATAGTATAATGCAGGTGTCAGCGATGGCGGGGGTGGAAGATTAGGGGTTAATAAGTGTAAGGTTAGGGGTGTTTAGACTCGGGGTTCATGTTAGGGTGTTAGGTGCAAACTTAGAGTGTTTCCCCACAGGAAACAATGGGGCTGCGTTAGGAGCTGAACGCTGCTTTTTTGCAGGTGTTAGGTTTTTTGCAGCCAGCTCAGCCCCATTGTTTCCTATGGGGATATCGTGCACGAGCACGTTTTTCCAGCTTACCGCTACCGTAGGCAATGCTGGTATTGAGGGTTGAAGTGGAGCTAAATTATGCTCCACGCTCCCTTTTCTGAGCCTAACGCAGCCACTCAGACAACTCTAAATACCAGCGTTGTCTTAAGCGTGTGCTGGAAAAAAAGCAGTGTTAGCTACGCGGGTCTTTACCAACAAAACTCTAAATCTAGGCACTACTTTTTCTAACTCTGACCCTCAATATCTGTTACACATCAACAACCATCAAAAAAATGCCCATGCTAAATAGTTTCTACATTTTGTCCTGAGTTTAGAAATACCCAATGTTTACATGTTCTTTGCTTTTTTGCAAGTTATAGGGCAATAAGTACAAGTAGCACTTTGCTATTTCCAGATCATTTTCTTTTTCAAAATTAGCGATAGTTACATTGGAACACTGATATCTGTAAGGAATCCCTCAATATCCCTTGACATGTATATATTTCTTTTAGTAGACAACCCAAAGTATTAATCTAGACCCATTTTGGTATATTTCATGCCACCATTTAAACTGCCAAATGCGATCAAATAAAAAAAATCGTTAACTTTTTCACAAACTTTTTCACAACTTCTCACTGAAAATATTTACCAAAAATTTGTGCAATTATGGCACAAATGGTTGTAGATGCTTCTGTGGGATCCCCTTTGTTCAGAAATAGCAGACATATATGGCTTTGGCATTGCTTTCTGGTAATTAGAAGGCCGCTAAATGCCACTCTTCACCACACTTGTATTATGCCCAGCAGTGAAGGGGTTAATCAGGTAGCTTGTAAGGTTAATTTTAGCTTTAGTGTAGAGATCAGATTCCCACCTGACAAATCCCACCCTCTGATATATCCCTGACCCCCATCAAACAGCTCTCTTCCCTCCCCCACCTCACAATTGTCACCACCATCTTAAGTACTGGCAGAAAGTCTGCCAGTATAAAAATAAAGGTGTTTTTTTAACATTTTTTAAATATATGCTTTATTTTATATGAACTGTAGGACCCCACTATAACCCCCCAACCTCAATAATCCCCCCAAACAGCTCTCTAAGCCTCCCCCCTCAACGTATTGGCCGCCATCATAGGTACTGGCAGCTGTCTGCCAGTACCCAGTTTACTTACAAATTTTCCCTTTTTTTAAAAATTTTACCCTGATGTCTGAGTCATATTACCTGATCCCTGACACCTGATACCTGACGTCTGACAACTGATTCCTGATAATTAAGATACAATGGAGTTTTCAGGGAGGGAGCATGGAGTTTTAGAGGATGGGGGAGGGAGTTTTACAGTAGGGAGGAGAAAGGAGGGAGTTTTGCAAGAGGGAGTATGGAGTTTTAAAGGATGAAGGAGGGAGTTTCACAGGAGGGAAAATAAAGGAGGAATTTTTCAGGAGGGAGCATGGAGTTTAAAAGGATGGAGGAGGGAGTTTTGGAGGAGGGAGGAGAATGGAGGGAGTTTTGCAGGAGGGAGCATGGAGTTTAAAAGGATGGAGGAGGGAGTTTTGGAGGAGGAAGCAAGGGTGTCCTAAAACGGACACTGTACATACAATTTACCCAGCGACCATCAACTAATATTTTAATTTACTATTAACTATTTGATTAACTATTTTTATTGACCAAAACCATTATTTAGATTGAATGCTAACATGAGTGTTGTTGTGATTCTATAAGGTCGAATTTATCAAGTTGCGGCGGACAGGGGCATTGCACAAGAACGCAATTTTGCACTCTTCTGCAATGCCACCCCCTGCCATGCACAGCCAATTACATGCAGGCAGGAGCTGTGAGAACCTGCAGTCATGGTGGGTCGAAGGCTGGCAAAAGCCTTTGATGAATAAACCTTTATATCTGTTGGTATTTCTTCGTCATGACTGTTTTACAGTGGAATAATAATAATAACATTTACACTTAATGTATTATTATTAACTTTAAGTCTGTGTATTCCCTTAATAAAATGACTAATAACAGAATGACATTCAAAGTTATATAAATATATTAATTTTCAATTTTATTGAGACTGCTTTGTAAAACAACCTTTAATTACTAGAAACAGGTTATCAGGATTGAATTAATTTTGCTTGAAAGGAATTCAGATTAAATTTACACTGTTCATTTTCATACACAGAATAACTTTAATAAACTATTCTTGCTAGCTGTAATTTTATGACTATCAGAAATCATAGATCATAAATTTCCAATTAAATCAAACAATTTTAGAATCATAAAATACTTTAATGTCCAGAAAGTAAACTGCTAATTGTGATAAAAAAAATTTGCAAATCAAACTTGTTGAAATTAATCTCACACAAAAGACCTCATTTTCTTTACTTACAGGAAATTATTTTAATAAACAACTGAAATGCACTACATCAGTGAGCTTAAACGTTTAAGACCATACAAAAATATTTCACCAAAAAAAACATGGACTTTTTTTATATATATATATTTTATGAATTTCAATTAAGAACACTTGTTAAAGGGCAAAGTGAAGGAAAGTAAAAAACAAAATGATGGAGAAAGTCAAAATCAGCATCAACATTAACCCCTTAAGGACCATACCATTTTCAATTTTCTTAGACCAGGGCTATTTTTACATTTCTGCAGTGTTTGTGTTTAGGTGTAATTTTCCTCTTACTCATTTACTGTACTCACACATATGATATACAATTTTTCTCGCCATTAAATGGACTTTCTAAAGATACCATTATTTTAATCATATCTTATAATTTATTATAAAATATGATGAAAAAATTGAAAAAACATACGCCTAGATTTAGAGTGTGGCGTTAGCCATCAAAAGCAGCGTTAAGGGGTCCTAACGCTGCTTTTTACCGCCCGCTGGTATTTAGAGTCAGCCAGGAAAGGGTCTACCACTCACTTTCTTTCCGCGACTCCAGGCTACCGCAGATCCCCTTACGTCAATTGCGTATCCTATCTTTTCAATGGGATTTGCATAACGCTGGTATTTGGAGTCTTGGAAGAAGTGAGCGGTAGAGCCTCTACCGACAAGACTCCTACCGCCAAAAACGCCGGAACATAAAGCTCTTAACTACTGTGCTATAAAGTACACTAACACCTATAAACTACCTATGTACCCCTAAATCGAGGCCCCCCCCACATCGCAAACCCTCTAATAAAATTTTTTAACCCCTAATCTGCCAACCGGACACCTACATTATAGCTATGAACCCGTAATCCGCTGCCCCTAGCATCGCCGACACCTATATTATATTTATTAACCACTAATCTGCCCCCCAACGTCGCTGCTACCCAAGGGGCATCTTCTATCTTCTTTCTTCCGGCTCCATCTTCAGACCACCAACGCGGAACATCCGATTGGCTGATCCAATCAGCCATTCGGATTAAGCTCGCATTCTATTGGCTGTTCCAATCAGCCAATAGAATGCAAGCTCAATCCGATTGGCTGATTGAATCAGCCAATCAGATTTTTCCTACCTTAATTCCGATTGGCTGATAGAATCCTATCAGCCAATTGGAATTCGAGGGACACCATCTTGGATGACGTCCCTTAAAGGAACCGTCATTCATCGTTAGTCCATCGAGGAAGGTGGATGTTCTGCATCGGCGGTCTGAAGATGGAGCCGGAAGAAAGAAGATAGAAGATTCTGCTTGGAGGAAGACATCGCTCGGATGGAGGACCTCTTCTTTGCCGCTTGGGTCAAGACGCTCGGATGGAGGACCACATCGCCCGGATTGGATGAAGAATTTGGCTCGGCTGGGTAAAGACGGCTCAAGGTAGGGAGATCTTCAGGGGGTTAGTGTTAGGTTTTTTTAAGGGGGGATTGGGTGGGTTAGAGTAGGGGTATGTGGGTGGTGGGTTTTAATGTTGGGGGGGTTGTATAATAATAATAACATTTACACTTAATGTATTATTATTAACTTTAAGTCTGTGTATTCCCTTAATAAAATGACTAATAACAGAATGACATTCAAAGTTATATAAATATATTAATTTTCAATTTTATTGAGACTGCTTTGTAAAACAACCTTTAATTACTAGAAACAGGTTATCAGGATTGAATTAATTTTGCTTGAAAGGAATTCAGATTAAATTTACACTGTTCATTTTCATACACAGAATAACTTTAATAAACTATTCTTGCTAGCTGTAATTTTATGACTATCAGAAATCATAGATCATAAATTTCCAATTAAATCAAACAATTTTAGAATCATAAAATACTTTAATGTCCAGAAAGTAAACTGCTAATTGTGATAAAAAAAATTTGCAAATCAAACTTGTTGAAATTAATCTCACACAAAAGACCTCATTTTCTTTACTTACAGGAAATTATTTTAATAAACAACTGAAATGCACTACATCAGTGAGCTTAAACGTTTAAGACCATACAAAAATATTTCACCAAAAAAAACATGGACTTTTTTTATATATATATATTTTATGAATTTCAATTAAGAACACTTGTTAAAGGGCAAAGTGAAGGAAAGTAAAAAACAAAATGATGGAGAAAGTCAAAATCAGCATCAACATTAACCCCTTAAGGACCATACCATTTTCAATTTTCTTAGACCAGGGCTATTTTTACATTTCTGCAGTGTTTGTGTTTAGGTGTAATTTTCCTCTTACTCATTTACTGTACTCACACATATGATATACAATTTTTCTCGCCATTAAATGGACTTTCTAAAGATACCATTATTTTAATCATATCTTATAATTTATTATAAAATATGATGAAAAAATTGAAAAAACATACGCCTAGATTTAGAGTGTGGCGTTAGCCATCAAAAGCAGCGTTAAGGGGTCCTAACGCTGCTTTTTACCGCCCGCTGGTATTTAGAGTCAGCCAGGAAAGGGTCTACCACTCACTTTCTTTCCGCGACTCCAGGCTACCGCAGATCCTATCTTTTCAATGGGATTTGCATAACGCTGGTATTTGGAGTCTTGGAAGAAGTGAGCGGTAGAGCCTCTACCGACAAGACTCCTACCGCCAAAAACGCCGGAACATAAAGCTCTTAACTACTGTGCTATAAAGTACACTAACACCTATAAACTACCTATGTACCCCTAAATCGAGGCCCCCCCCACATCGCAAACCCTCTAATAAAATTTTTTAACCCCTAATCTGCCAACCGGACACCTACATTATAGCTATGAACCCGTAATCCGCTGCCCCTAGCATCGCCGACACCTATATTATATTTATTAACCACTAATCTGCCCCCCCAACGTCGCTGCTACCCAAGGGGCATCTTCTATCTTCTTTCTTCCGGCTCCATCTTCAGACCACCAACGCGGAACATCCGATTGGCTGATCCAATCAGCCATTCGGATTAAGCTCGCATTCTATTGGCTGTTCCAATCAGCCAATAGAATGCAAGCTCAATCCGATTGGCTGATTGAATCAGCCAATCAGATTTTTCCTACCTTAATTCCGATTGGCTGATAGAATCCTATCAGCCAATTGGAATTCGAGGGACACCATCTTGGATGACGTCCCTTAAAGGAACCGTCATTCATCGTTAGTCCATCGAGGAAGGTGGATGTTCTGCATCGGCGGTCTGAAGATGGAGCCGGAAGAAAGAAGATAGAAGATTCTGCTTGGAGGAAGACATCGCTCGGATGGAGGACCTCTTCTTTGCCGCTTGGGTCAAGACGCTCGGATGGAGGACCACATCGCCCGGATTGGATGAAGAATTTGGCTCGGCTGGGTAAAGACGGCTCAAGGTAGGGAGATCTTCAGGGGGTTAGTGTTAGGTTTTTTTAAGGGGGGATTGGGTGGGTTAGAGTAGGGGTATGTGGGTGGTGGGTTTTAATGTTGGGGGGGTTGTATTTTTTTTTACAGGTAAAAGAGCTGATTACTTTGGGGCAATGCCCCGCAAAAAGCCCTTTTAAGGGCTGTTAAAAGAGCTGATTACTTTGTAATTTAGAATAGGGTAGGGCATTTTTTTATTTTGGGGGGCTTTATTATTTTATTAGGGGGCTTAGATTAGGTGTAATTAGCTTAAACTTCTTATAATATTTTTTTTTTTTGTAATTTAGTATTTGTTTTTTTTGTATTATAGATTAGTTTTTTTAATTAAATGTAATTGTAGGTAATTGTAGTTCATTTATTTAATTAATTTAATGATAGTGTAGTGTTAGGTTTAATTGTAACTTAGGTTAGGATTTATTTTACAGGTAATTTTGTAATTATTTTAACTAGGTAGCTATTAAATAGTTAATAACTATTTAATAGCTATTGTACCTAGTTAAAATAAATACAAAGTTGCCTGTAAAATAAATATAAATCCTAAAATAGCTACAATGTAATTATTATTTATATTGTAGCTATATTAGGGTTTATTTTCTAGGTAAGTATTTAGTTTTAAATAGGATTAATTTATTTAATTATAGGAATATTATTTCGTTTTACTTAAATGATATTTATGTTAGGGGGTTGTTAGGGTTAGACTTAGGTTTAGGGGTTAATACATTTATTATAGTAGAAGCGACGTTGCAGGCGGGAGATTAGGGGTTAATAATTGTAGGTAGGTGGCGGTGATGTTAGGGAGGGCAGATTAGGGATTAATACGATTTATTATAGTGTTTGTGAGGCGGGAGTGCGGCGGTTTAGGGGTTAATACATTTATTATAGTGGTGGCGAGGTCCAGTCGGCAGATTAGGGGTTAATAAATAGAATGTAGGTGTCAGCAGTGTTAGGGGCAGCAGATTAGGGGTTCATAGCTATAATGTAGGTTGCAGCGGTGTCGGGAGCGCAGATTAGGGGTTAATAGTATAATGCAGGTGTCAGCGATAGCGGGGGTGGAAGATTAGGGGTTAATAAGTGTAAGGTTAGGGGTGTTTAGACTCGGGGTTCATGTTAGGGTGTTAGGTGCAGACTTAGAGTGTTTCCCCATAGGAAACAATGGGGCTGCGTTAGGAGCTGAACGCTGCTTTTTTGCAGGTGTTAGGTTTTTTGCAGCCAGCTCAGCCCCATTGTTTCCTATGGGGATATCGTGCACAAGCACGTTTTTCCAGCTTACCGCTACCGTAGGCAACGCTGGTATTGAGGGTTGAAGTGGAGCTAAATTATGCTCCACGCTCCCTTTTCTGAGCCTAACGCAGCCACTCAGACAACTCTAAATACCAGCGTTGTCTTAAGCGTGTACTGGAAAAAAAGCAGTGTTAGCTACGCGGGTCTTTACCAACAAAACTCTAAATCTAGGCAATACTTTTTCTAACTTTGACACCAATATCTGTTACACATCAACAACCATCAAAAAAACACCCATGCTAAATAGTTTCTACATTTTGTCCTGATTTTAGAAAAACCCAATATTTACATGTTCTTTGCTTTTTTTGCAAGCTATAGGGCAATAAGTACAAGTAGCACTTTGCTATTTCCAGACCATTTTCTTTTTCAAAATTAGCGATAGTTACATTGGAACACTGATATCTGTAAGGAATCCCTCAATATCCCTTGACATGTATATATTTCTTTTAGTAGACAACCCAAAGTATTAATCTAGACCCATTTTGGTATATTTCATGCCACCATTTAAACTGCCAAATGCGATCAAATAAAAAAAAACGTTAACTTTTTCACAAACTTTTTCACAACTTCTCACTGAAAATATTTACAAACAATTTGTGCAATTATTGCACAAATGGTGTAGATGCTTCTCTGGGATCCCCTTTGTTCAGAAATAGCAGACATATATGGCTTTGGCATTGCTTTCTGGTAATTAGAAGGCTGCTAAATGCCACTCTTCACCACACTTGTATTATGCCCAGCAGTGAAGGGGTTAATCAGGTAGCTTGTAAGGTTAATTTTAGCTTTAGTGTAGAGATCAGATTCCCACCTGACAAATCCCACCCTCTGATCCATCCCTGACCCCCATCAAACAGCTCTCTTCCCTCCCCCACCTCACAATTTTCACCGCCATCTTAAGTACTGGCAGAAATTCTGCCAGTATAAAAATAAAGGTGTTTTTTTTAGTGTTTTTTTTAATTTTTTAAATATATGTTTTATTTTATATGAACTGTAGGACCCCACTATAACCCCCCAACCTCAATAATCCCCCCAAACAGCTCTCTAAGCCTCCCCCCTCAACGTATTGGCCGCCATCATAGGTACTGGCAGCTGTCTGCCAGTACCCAGTTTACTTACAAATTTTCCCTTTTTTAAAAAAAAATAAAAATATTAACACCCCATTTTCTGTAGTGTAGCTGCCACCCTCAATACCCTACCCCCCTCCCGGATCCGTTTCAAAACAATTTTTTCCTCTCCCTTTCTCTTTCCCTGATGCCTGACACCTGATACCTGATGTCTGAAACCGGATCCCTGACACCTGAGTCATATTACCTGATCCCTGACACCTGATAAATGATGTCTGAAAACTGATTCCTGATAATTAAGATATAATGGAGTTTTCAGGGAGGGAGCATGGAGTTTTAGAGGATGGGGGAGGGAGTTTTACAGTAGGGAGGAGAAAGGAGGGAGTTTTGCAAGAGGGAGTATGGAGTTTTAAAGGGTGAAGGATGGAGTTTCACAGGAGGGAAAATAAAGGTGGAATTTTTCAGTAGGGAGCATGGAGTTTAAAAGGATGGAGGAGGGAGTTTTGGAGGAGGGAGGAGAAAGGAGGGGTTTTGCAGGAGGGAGCATGGAGTTTAAAAGGATGGAGGAGGGAGTTTTGGAGGAGGGAGCAAGGGTGTCCTAAAACGGACACTGTACATACAATTTACCCAGCGACCATCAACTAATATTTTATTTTACTATTAACTATTTGATTAACTATTTTTTTGACCAAAACAATTATTTAGATTGAATGCTAACATGAGTGTTGTTGTGATTCTATAAGATCGAATTTATCAAGTTGCGGCGGACAGGGGCATTGCACAAGAACGCAATTTTGCACTCTTCTGCAATGCCACCCCCTGCCGTGCACAGCTAATCACATGCAGGCAGGAGCTTTGAGAACCTGCAGTCATGGGGGGGTCGAAGGCTTGCAAAAGCCTTTGATGAATAAACCCTTATATCTGTTGGTATTTCTTCGTCATGACTGTTTTACAGTGGAATAATAACAACATTTACACTTAATGTATTATTAACTTTAAGTCTGTGTATTCCCTTAATAAAATGACTAATAACAGAATGAAATTCAAAGTTATATAAATATATTTTTAATTTTCAATTTTATTGAGACTGCTTTGTAAAACAACCTTTAATTACTAGAAACAGGTTATCAGGATTGAATTAATTTTGCTTGAAAGGAATTCAGATTAAATTTACACTGTTCATTTTCATACAAGGAATAACTTTAATAAACTATTCTTGCTAGCTGTAATTTTATGACTATCAGAAATAATAGATCATAAATTTCCAATTAAATCAAACAATTTAGAATCATAAAATACTTTAATGTCCAGAAAGTAAACTGCTAATTGTGATAAAAAAAATTTGCACATCAAACTTGTTGAAATGAATGTCACACAAAAGACGTCATTTTCTTTACTTACAGGAAATTATTTTAATAAACAACTGAAATGCACTACATCAGTGAGCTTAAACGTTTAAGACCATACAAAAATAATTTTCCAAAAAAACATGGACTTTTTATATATATATATATATATTTATTGAATTTCAATTAAGAATACTTGTTAAAGGGCAAAGTGAAGGAAATTAAAAAACAAACTGATGGAGAAAGTCAAAATCAGCATAAACATTAACATTAACCCCTTAAGGACCAGACAATTTTTCAATTTTCTTAGACCAGGGCTATTTTTACATTTCTGCAGTGTTTGTGTTTAGGTTTTATTTTCCTCTTACTCATTTACTGTACTCACACATATTATATATCATTTTTCTCGCCATTAAATGGACTTTCTAAAGATACCATTATTTTAATCATATCTTATAATTTATTATAAAATATGATGAATAAATTGAGAAAACATACTTTTTCTAACTTTGACCCCCAATATCTGTTACACATCTACAACTACCAAAAAACATCCATGCTAAATAGTTTCTACATTTTGTCCTGAGTTTAGAAATACCCAATGTTTACATGTTCTTTGCTTTTTTTTGCAAGTTATAGGGCAATAAGTACAAGTAGCACTTTGCTATTTCCAGATCATTTTCTTTTTCAAAATTAGTGATAGTTACATTGGAACACTGATATCTGTAAGGAATCCCTGAATATCCCTTGACATGTATATATTTATTTTAGCAGACAACCCAAAGTATTGATCTAGACCCATTTTGGTATATTTCATGCCACCATTTTACCGCCAAATGCGATCAAATAAAAAAAAAGTGTTAACTTTTTCACAAACTTTTTCACAAATTCTCACTGAAATTATTTACAAACAGCTTGTGCAATTATGGCACACATAGTTGTAAATGCTTCTCTGGGTTCCCCTTTGTTCACAAATAGCAGACATTTATGGCTTTGGTATTGTAATGTCTGACAAGAGAAAGTTGTATATTTGGACCACAGCTACTGATTAAATACTATATTTGTGTGTTGCTGGATGTGTGGCAGGAGAATACATAAATATCACCTCTTAGTAATACGTGAAGCCCTAGCACACACACATGAGCAGTTTGTTATATGAATGTAAGAGAAAACAGCAGATAAGACTATAGCTGATTTGACAATGAAAACATTATATTCAGCAGTGGAATTTCTATGTCTCAGTTCAATTAATAAACACTTTCATAAATGAGCAATGAGAGAAACATGAGAGGATCATTATTGAGTGGTTCAGAACTATAGGTCATGTTTTCTTATAGATTATGACAGGCAGAGTGAAACTATTAGAGTATATAGTATTCTAAATAACAGCGTGATTTGATAAGTAGAAGGCACAAATAAGTAAAACCAGAACAATACCCTTCCTTATAGTACCTGTAGTGGGATTAGTAGGTAAGTGTCCACAAACAGTGAAAACACAGACTTGTGCAGCGAGGAGTAGCGAGCTCCGTGATGGCGGCAGTATTGAGAGTGAGCCGCGCTGGGCGTGTGACGTCACAGTGGCCGAGGTTCCGGTCTAGAGCTGCAGATCCCTGCACAGCGGTGCAGACTGAGAGCTGAGGATTAGCGATGACTGAGAACTCCTTAGAGACAGGATGTCAGGTGCAGCTTGATCCGATTTCAGGGAAACAATACCAAGCATGGAATAGAAGGTAATGCTGGTATTTAAAGGGACAGCCTGAGGAGGTGATTGGTTAATCAGTGAAGTGAATTTGGATATGGAAGGAATCATGACAGGATACCCCCTCCAAGGAGCAGCACCGATGCTCAAAGGCGAGGACGATCAGGGTACCTTTGATGAAAGAGAGAAATTAACCTGGGAGCAGAGACATTAGTGGCTGGCTCCCAAGAGTTATGTTCAACAGAGTAGTCCTTCCATTTGATGAGATATTGAAGAACACCCCTCACCAGCCTACTGTCCAAGATATCCTCAACCTCGTACTCCATGTTCGGATCTATAGAGATAGGTGGTAGAGTAGTGACCATATCCTTATCACGTACATAGCGGTAAGGCTTTAGTAGTGATACGTGAAAAGTGGGGTGAATTTTCAGGGTGGTAGGTAGAGTGAGGCGAACAGCATTGGAATTGATTATTCTCTGTATAGGAAAGGGTCCAATGAAGAGAGGGGTAAGCTTCCTAGAGGGGGTGGACAAGCGGAGATTTTTTGTTGAAAGCCAGACAAGGTCTCCTACAGAGTATGAAGGTGGAGGAGTGCGTCTTCGATCGTAATACCTTTTCTGTATATCCTTTGATTCTTCTATCGCTTGTTTAACAGTAGCGAAGTTCGAATTAATACTGGAAGTTAGATCAGAAATGTGGGGATGGTCTGGAACCAGATCAGGTAGGTACTGGAATGTAGGGTGGAATCCATAATTGATGAAAAAGGGAGTTTGTTTAGTGGTGGAGTGCACAGTGTTATTGAAGACGAATTCTGCAAAATGTAACTGTTGGGACCATGAATGTTGAGAAGTATGGCAATAAGTACGTAAGAACTGCTCAACCCATTGATTGCATCGCTCAGTTTGTCCATTTGTCTGTGGATGGTAAGAGGAGGATAAGGATTTGTCTATAGAGAACTGTTTACAGAATGCAGACCACAAAGCACTGGTGAACTGGGAGCCACGATCGGTTAGAATCTTCCGGGGTAAACCGTGGAGTTTAATCACATTGGTCAGTAATAGTTGTATAGTCTCAGCGGCTGATGGAAGTTTATGATAAGGTATCAGATGCAGCATTTTACTAAAAAGGTCAACCACGACAAGAATAGTAGTGTTCTTATCGGATTTTGGTAAATCAACAATGTAATCCAAGGCAATCTCTTGCCACGGTTTATCCGGGGTAGGTGTGGACAGTAGCAGTCCAAAAGGTGGTCTCTTAGAACGTTTAGATATTGTACAGGATGAACAGGTGTTGATGAACCGAGTAGCATCAGATAACATGGTGGGCCACCAGTAAGATCTCTGTAGTAGCTCCTTGGTCTTTTTGACTCCACAATGTCCTCCAAGAGGTGATTCATGTGCTGAAGCGAGTAGTTGGGCTCGAAGAGATAGGGGAATGTAATATTTTTTTCCATAGTGATATACTCCATCATTATCCTTTGATAGGAGATGTAGAGGTTTAGAGCAATCTTTGGTTTGTTCGGTACGTAGTAAAGGGAGCGAATCAATGAAGAAGAGGAGAAAATTCTCATCTGGAATTACTTGCTGATGTGAAAGTTGTCTTAATGGAGTGGAGGGTAGTCGAGAGAGAGCATCTGCTTTTCTATTCTTGCTTGCGGGCCGGTAGGTGATGAGGAAATTGAAACGCAAAAAGAAGAGATTCCATCGCACTTGGCGAGCAGAGAGTGTTCTGGTGGTCTTTAAGAACTGGAGATTTCTATGATCTGTATAGACTATTGTAGGTGTTGTAGCTCCTTCGAGTAAATGCCTCCATTGTTCGAAAGCAGCCTTTATGGCGAGAAGTTCTTTTTCTCCTACGGGGTAATGTCTCTCTGCAGTAGTCAAGGTCCGGGAATAAAATGCAACCGGGTGTAGAGGTTGATTGAGAGTCTCCCTTTGAGAGAGAATGGCTCCGAGAGCGGAATCGGATGCATCTACTTCGAGTACAAAAGGGAGTTCAGTATTGGGGTATCTCAGAATAGGAGCAGTTGTGAAACTAGTTTTCAATTTATTAAAAGCAATATGAGCTTCATTAGTCCAGACGTACTTTATGTTTTGTTTTGTAAGATTAATGAGGGGTTTTGCCAAAGATGAGTAATTTTTTATAAACTTCCGATAGAAGTTGGCGAACCCAAGGAAACTTTGTACTTGTTTCCTAGTAGAGGGGGTAGGCCAATCTAATACCGTTTTGATCTTGTTGTCATCCATGCGGATACCTTCGTTGGATATGATGTATCCCAGGAAAGGAATGCTGGTAGCGTGGAAAATACATTTTTCGGCTTTCACATACAAAGAGTTGCTTCTGAGGCGCGTGAGAACTTGGCGAACATGGAATTTATGTTCTGAGAGGTTTTTTGAAAATATGAGGATGTCATCCAGATATATTACGACATATAGGTCAAGAATATCCTTGAAAATATCATTGATCAGGTGCTGGAAGGTGGCAGGGGCATTACAGAGGCCAAATGGCATGACAACATATTCGTATAACCCGTAACGGGTACGAAATGCCGTCAGCCATTCGTCTCCTGCCCGCATCCTGATCAGATTGTACGCCCCCCCTAAGATCAAGTTTAGTGAAGATCTTAGAGCCCACTAACCGTTCGATTAACTCCGGGATAAGTGGTAGGGGGTAGCGGTTTTTTACGGTTATTTTGTTCAGTTGCCTATAATCCACTATAGGTCTTAGAGATCCATCTTTATTTTTCACAAAGAAAATACCTGCAGCAGCAGGTGAAGTGGATGGCCTAATAAAGCCTTTTTTGATGTTCTCATCTATGTATGTTCTGAGGTGCAGTAATTCCGGTTTGGACAGAGGAAAGATATGCCCACAGGGTATGACTGCTCCAGGTAAAAGGTCTATGGGGCAGTCATATGGATTGTGTGGAGGGAGTGTCTCAGATTGCGTTTTACTGAATACATCAGTGAAGTCCGCGTAATCCATAGGCACGTTAGACTGTAAGCCTTCTGATGGAGGCTGAAGGAGTAAATGGGGAAAACAGGTTGTTTTACAATACTGAGATTTAAACTGAAGAGAGAGAGAAGCCCAAGAAATCAGAGGATCATGTTGCCTTAGCCACTGTAAACCTAAAATTAAAGGGAAATCAGGTGAAGTGATTACATCGAATTTAATGTACTCCCTGTGGTGACACTCAGTTGACATAAGAATGGGAGTAGTTTCGAACATAACAGGGCCTGTGGTTAGTACTTTACCGTCTATTCCCCTCAAATGAACAGGAGACAGTTTCTTATGCAGGGGAATTTTATTATTTTCACAAAAGGTTAAATCAATATAGGAAAGAGAAGCTCCAGAATCAATGATCCCTTGGACTGTCACCCGGGATTGGTCCCACTGCAAGACAAGAGGAATGTTGCAGTAATGAGGGCATTTGAGTACAGTTTTTATTGAGGATGGGGGAGTAAGCAGCTTACCCTTTCTTTGCCGGGCCAGATTAGGACAGTCCTTGACCCCGTGTTCATCGGAAGCACAATACATGCATAAGTTATGCGCACGGCGTCTTATCTTTTCCTGAGAGCTTAGAGGTCCACGTAGAAAAGCGATATCCATAGGTTCTGGTGGGGGTTTTGAGTGTGTACTTGATATATTAGGTGAGGGTTTTGGCCTATAAGCAGTGTCATGACTGACTCTTTCATGATGCCGTTCCCTAAGTCTCCTATCTATGCAGATACTCAGATCTATTAATTGCTCCAGAGTTGGGGGTATTTGTGTACGTGAAAGCTCGTCCTTAACTGCTTCTGATAACCCCAAGCGGAACTGATTACGTAGGGAAAGGTTGTTCCATTGGGTATCAGGGGCCCACCTTTTAAATTCAGCTATATACTCCTCAACTTCTCTTTTCCTCTGCCTTAGGGACCTCATAGCATTTTCAGCAGTTTGTTGTTTAAAAGGGTCCTCATAGATTTGTGCTAAGGCAGAGAAAAAGGAGTCAAGGGAATTAAGAATCTCATCATTATGCTCAAGAAAAGTGTTTGCCCATGCTCTAGGCTCAGCTCTTAAATATGAAATAGTTGTCATGACTTTTACCCTATCATTAGGGTAGGTGTAAGGTTTAAGGGTGAATAATAGATAGCAGGAATTCTTAAATTCTCTGAAAATCTTTCTATCACCATAAAAAGGCTCAGGGGTAGAAATTTGTGGTTCCTGGGGAGGAGGCTTCCTATCTACTACCTCTTTTATGTAAGATTTTAAGTTATCATTTTCTACCTTAAGTGCAGTAAGGCCTTCAGTTAACAGTTCAACTTTTGTGGTTAATGTTTGTATGTGTGTTGGTAAATCAGTTGGGTCCATCTTATTTTTTAGGGCTTGGTATTCTGTAATGTCTGACAAGAGAAAGGTGTATATTTGGACCACAGCTACTGATTAAATACTATATTTGTGTGTTGCTGGATGTGTGGCAGGAGAATACATAAATATCACCTCTTAGTAATACGTGAAGCCCTAGCACACACACATGAGCAGTTTGTTATATGAATGTAAGAGAAAACAGCAGATAAGACTATAGCTGATTTGACAATGAAAACATTATATTCAGCAGTGGAATTTCTATGTCTCAGTTCAATTAATAAACACTTTCATAAATGAGCAATGAGAGAAACATGAGAGGATCATTATTGAGTGGTTCAGAACTATAGGTCATGTTTTCTTATAGATTATGACAGGCAGAGTGAAACTATTAGAGTATATAGTATTCTAAATAACAGCGTGATTTGATAAGTAGAAGGCACAAATAAGTAAAACCAGAACAGTACCCTTCCTTATAGTACCTGTAGTGGGATTAGTAGGTAAGTGTCCACAAACAGTGAAAACACAGACTTGTGCAGCGAGGAGTAGCGAGCTCCGTGATGGCGGCAGTATTGAGAGTGAGCCGCGCTGGGCGTGTGACGTCACAGTGGCCAAGGTTCCGGTCTAGAGCTGCAGATCCCTGCACAGCGGTGCAGACTGAGAGCTGAGGATTAGCGATGACTGAGAACTCCTTAGAGACAGGATGTCAGGTGCAGCTTGATCCGATTTCAGGGAAACAATACCAAGCATGGAATAGAAGGTAATGCTGGTATTTAAAGGGACAGCCTGAGGAGGTGATTGGTTAATCAGTGAAGTGAATTTGGATATGGAAGGAATCATGACAGGTATTCATTTTTGCTAATTAGAAGGCCGCTAAATGCCGCTGCGCACCACACTTGTATTATGTCCAGCAGTGAAGGGGTTAATTAGGTAGCTTGTAGGGTTAATTTTAGCTTTAGTGTAGTGTAGTAGACAACCCAAAGTATTGATCTAGGTCAATTTTAGTATGTTTTATGGCACCATTTCACCACCAAATGTGATCAAATAACAAAAATCGTTAACTTTTTCACTAACTTTAGGTTTCTCACTGATATTATTTACAAACAATTTGTGCAATTATGGCACAAATGGTTGTAGATGCTTCTCTGGGATCCCCTGTGTTCAGAAATAGCAGACATATATGGCTTTGGCATTGCTTTCTGGTAATTAGAAGGCCGTTAAATGCCACTCTTCACCACACTTGTATTATGCCCAGCAGTGAAGGGTTTAATCAGGTAGCTTGTAAGGTTAATTTTAGCTTTAGTGTAGAGATCAGACTCCCACCTGACACATCCCACCCTCTGATCCATGCCTGACCCCCCTCAAACAGCTCTCTTACCTCCCCCACCTCACAATTGTCACCACCATCTTAAGTACTGGCAGAAAGTCTGCCAGTATAAAAATAAAGGTGTTTTTTTTTAGTGTTTTTTAAAAAAAAATTAAATATATGTTTTATTTTACATGAACTGTAGGACCCCACTATAACCCCCCAACCTCCCTAATCCCCCCAAACAGCTCTCTAAGCATCCCCCCTCAACGTATTGGCCGCCATCATAGGTACTGGCAGCTGTCTGCCAGTACCCAGTTTACTTACAAATTTTCCCTTTTTTAAAAAAAAAAAAAATATATTAACACCCCATTTTCTGTAGTGTAGCTGCCCCCCCCCCCCCTCAATACCCTACCCCCCTCCCGGATCCCTTTCAAAACAATTTTTTCCCTCTCCCTTTCTCTTTCCCTCTTCCTCCTTATGGATGTCCATTGATGTCCGTGCCCCGCCCCCGAATCCTCGCACGCTCCCGGACACTTAGGAACAGGATCCGGAACACGCACCAGCGATGGGCCGCCCACCTGCCTCCCTGCTATGGCTCCCACCCACCCACCAACGATCAGCGACCAGTATGTCCTTGGTCATTAAGGGGTTAAGGACCAGATTACAAGTGGAGCGCAAACATTTCAGCCTGAGTGACAAGGAGTTTATCATGAGGGTTTGAGCTTGTCGGGCTTACCATTGGTATTGTGAGTTGAAAGTAAATGTGATCGCTTGAGTACAATCGCAATTTAGGCTAGAATGATCTTGCAAAACATAAGTGTCAAAAAAACCCATAAAAAAATACATTACAAAGTATAGTTGCACTCATAATAACACTTTCTAGTTAAAAATATTTAAAAAAAATATTGCACATGTTATAAAGGCTCAAACATATGAGGTCTCAGGTCTGCCAAAAAAGTCTGCCAAAGGTCTTTGACATACATATACGTGTCTAAAGATGTAAATGCATATATATATATATATATATATATATATATATATATATATATATATATATATATATATATATATATAATATACTATATATATATATATATATATATTTACACATGTGTACATGTGTATTTATATGAGGGAATACATGAACACACACATGGGGGGCGATTTAACAAGCTGTTAAACGGCCCCAATGCAGCTGTTCCCGGGCAAGCCTTCAGGCTCACCGGAAACAGCAGTTAAGAAGCAGCGGTCTTAAGACCGCTTCTCCTTAACTCGTCTGCCTCCTCTGAGGCTGCGGACATCAATCCGCCCGATCAGATATGATCAGGTTGATTGACACCCCCTGCTAGCGGCCAATTGGCCGCAAATCTGCAGGGGGCGGCATTGTACAAGCAGTTTACCATAACTGCTGGTGCATTATTAAATGCAGAAAGTGTATGCTGTCAGCATTCAGTGATGTCTGTCGGACATGATCTGCTGAGCGGATCATGTCAGACAGACACTTGATAAATTGGCCCCTTAATATTCTAACTTTGGCTTTTTGCGATTGTCGAGTTAGCTCGCAAGTGAAAACAGTTTACTTTCAACTCAGAATACGAGGGCAACTTGACAAGCACAAAAAGCTTATTTCGAACAAAATTAACTCTTTAGTGGAAGCATTAATTTGTGCTTCACTCATAATCTGGCCCTAAGGCTACTTAAAGGGATAATAAACACCTTGTAATTGCACAATATTTATGTTGTCTTGCTATAGAACAACATATCAGCCAAGTCAAAACATATTAAAAAAAAAAATAACACCTGCATTTGTGTTAGCCAAACGTACCCTACCACTTGTCTTATTTGAAGGAGCCAATCTATGCTTGAGTCAGCAGACAAAAATGATAGCCACAGTCATAATGTTAATATAAAATTCATTGATTAGCAGTCATTATCTGTTTAACCCAAATAAGGGAATGCATGTAGCAGAGTTAGCTTTGAAAGTCTGCAATGCGCATTCCCATTTCTGAGAATTAGGAAATCCCCAATTTTCAGAGCTAAATTAAATAAAAATGTGGGGGGAAGTTGCTTTACTAAGCATAACTAAACATTTTACATTATATCTCAATGTGTTTTTTGATCCTTAAAGGGTTAAAAAGGTGAAATGTGCATTAGTGCATTTTAGTTTTAAACAGACGCATTTTCGCAATATAATTCTAGTAGTCAAAATATTTCTCTTACTGTTTTTCAGTGACATATGCACATAGGGGTCAATTTATCATATGCCAGATGTAGCACATCATGTCCACCCGACATTGCTAAATGCAGACAGCATATGCTGTCGGCATTTAATCTTGTGAAATGCTTGTGCAACAATGGCCCCTGCACTTTCAAGGCCAATCGTCGCTAGCAAGAGGTGTCAATCATACCGATCGGATCGGGATGATTGCAGTCCGCCACCTAAAAGGTGGCAGGCAAGTTAAGGAGCCGCAGTCTTACTACTGCTGCTTCTTAACTTATGTTTATGGCGAGCCGTAAACTACGGGCGTAGAAAGCAGCATCCGCTGCTTATTAAATCTGCCCCATAGGCTGTGAGAGCCCAAATACTAGTATTCAAATGCCACAACTTCTCAGAGAGTCAGCAGTGGCTTGTATGATACACAGATACAATACATACCACCTCCTGCTATCTGAGCATTCATGGTGTTTGAATACTGGAGCACAGGCTCTCACAGGATATGCGTGTATGCTGCTGAAAACCAGTTATAATGCTTACTAGAAGCCTAAGGGATAAACCCCCTATTCCGTCCTATGTACTCTAGTCATATCCTTAGATAAGTAAAACAAGACAACTTCATTGGGAGAAAGACCGGTCATGGTGACGTTTATTAAATAAATGGTTAACTTGTGGCTAATATTCTTTATTAATAGGCACTCACACATATATTAACTCAAACTTGAAATCTAGTTTGTCATAAACCGGTGGCAGCATCTAAACCTAACCTAACCCCTACCATCAGACGGACAAGGCCCCTTCTGGTATTTGCAGCTAAACAGCCAGCTGTTCACGCCCAACGGCACAAAGAGAGAGCTGTGATTTGTAGAGTTCTTTGGTCTGCATCTGCAAGGGAGAGGACCCCTAGGCCGGCACCTAGTGGGCGTATCCCCTACCCTTTTTCAGACTGCCACTCTTCTCTCCCCATGCCCGCTCCCCAGGGCATTGACCCCCCACCAGCTAGGGCATATCCAACCAACCCTATAAGGCAACCCCTTACAGGCGAATCTTGCAACCCTCCTGAAAGGGGTGGAAGGCTATATTAACAACCCGGGCTTAACAAGGCTAGCTCAATTAATCCTACCCCAGCCGGGCTAATCTCACCCTCAATCTGCCACATCATTTGCCGCCACTATCTTCTTCTCTGGAACGGGTGGGCGGGGTAGCTTTCTCCTTGAAGTCTGGAACAGGAAGAGGCCGGTATCACTGCTGCAGGATCCTATAAAGGTAAGCACAAACATCCGACTCCACACCTGCAACATTGTAACAACACATTCTAGCATCCTCCAGACTTCAGGTTGGTAATTCCTTAATGTTGTTCCAGGCCCACTAGAGGGCCCTCCACTATAATAAGGGATAAACCACCTATTCCATCCTACGTACTCTAGTCATATCCTTAGATAAATAAGACAAGACAATTTCATTGGGAGAAAGACTGGTCATGTTTATTAAATAAACGATTAACTTGTGGCTAATATTCTTTATTATTAGGCACTCACATATATATATACTCAAATTTGAAATCAAGTTTGTCATAAACCGGTGGCGGCATCTAAACCTTACCTAACCCCTACTATCAGGCAGACAAGGCCCCTTCCGGTGTTTGCAGCGTGACACCCGGCTGTTCACGCCCAATGGTATAGAGAGAGAGCTGTGATGTGTAGAGATCTTTGGTCTGCATCCGCAAGGGAGAGGACCCCTAGGCCGGCACCTAGTGGGCAAATCCCCTCCCCTTTTTCAGACCATAACTCTTCTCTCCCTGTGCCAGTTCCCCAGGGCCTTGACCACCCACTACAATACCCAGGCATACTCTTGCCGCCACCCAAGCCAACAGGCACCTATTATCTCCAAATTAAACCCAAATACCATAACCAATTGTAAAAAAATGTTTTATTTTTTTATTTTTTTATTTTTTTTAAAACTCCTTAGTAGCAAAATGGAATTTTAATATTCACACGTACAGCCATGTCCATTTTAAATTAACTTTAACAGCGTACTCCTGATGTCCTTCGTGAACAAGTCCAGCCCAATGTCCGTTAGGTGGACCCCATCAGGGAAAAATTGGTCGGCTGTAATCACCTAGTGCCTGATTACAAAGGCCCCCAGGGACGTGACCGTTCTACCCATCTCCCTGTTGACCTTTTTCTAATGTTGTAGGCTGCTTTCTAGGTCACTATATATCTCCACCCCAGCCTCACATCACAGAGCCAGGTGTGCACCCACTGCAAGTCAGACACCATCCTCTTAATGAGGTCCAAAGCAGGCACCGAACCCAAGTCATTCCCTCCCAAGTGCAGCACAATGATCTGTGGCTGCTCCCACCTCCTGTGTGCCTCTTGCAGAACAGCTGGCAAATCTGCCGATGTTAGGCCCCTACGCCATAACCAGCAGAAATTGGCCCTGGACGTTGGAAATCCAAGCTGCTGACCTTCCGGAGTTCGCAATGACCTGAGGGATGCCAAATGGATATAAGAGTGACCTACTATCCACACACAAACTGGAGGGGAATTCGCACCTAACGTACCTAGCAAACTACCTTAACCCTTGTCGCCCGTCAAAACCTAGACAGGTCCAACTGTTCCTGTCCCAACTAGAGCTTTAACTAACAAATCCTCTCAACAGCAAAGCTTTGTTCCTCAATAAAAAACACCCCATATTTTGTAGGGTTTTTTTTTTTTGTTTTATTTAATATGTCTTGAATCAGCCTGATATATGTTTTATAACGACCCAACTTCCATCCCCCTATGTGCTTAATTTCCTACGAGGAAGCACCTTGCGCCGCTGCACTAGTAGCTTCTCCAATCCAAACTGAATGTGGGGCGATCCTTTTAGGATCCAGCCCGCCCTTTCCGCCACCTTAGAGAGGACACTGAAGAACTGGAATACCGACAAGGCGCTACCATCCTCATGAACCAGGAACTGCTGGAAGCCCATGGGCCTCACCTTACTAAATTCCTCGACGCAGCGCACGGGACAACATTCCTGGAAATCCTGCTTAGCAAGGGACAACCATGTCCCTTTACCCTCCTGGTCCATCTTTGACCTTGGCACTAGTAAGAGCAGTCCCCCCGATTGGATGTGATCTGTTTGGATTCCCCCAAACTGTTTGCCTTGGAAGATGCTACCAATTCACCTAAGCGTAACGCCCCAGCGAATGCTAAAGCAAAAGCAACACGGAAAAGCAACTTCTCATACTCAGACGTGCAGACCAAGTTCAGCTCCAACACCAACTGTCTCAGGCAAAGTGGTGTGATAGGTTCCCTCCGATCCTTCAGATGTGGGTGCACCCAACCCCACCCCTTCAGGACCTGCCTGACTAAAAATGCTTTGGAGTGATCAACATTCCCCAATGCTTTATTGAAGAAGGCACTGCTGACAACCTGCTTCCTGCCCCTTATCTGATGATCCCTTCCTGCCTCTACACTGCTAACTATTCAAGCACCTGTACCTGTGATGTCTGCTGTACCCGGAAACCTTTCTGATGACAGAATGCCTCCCATCTTTTCCAATGGCCAATGTAAGCCGCCCAAGTGTCCAATGATGCTCTGAGTAAGGGAAAGATGCCTTCCCAACCTTTAATCGCTGCCAAAAAAATAAAAGCAGGGCATGTGAAACCCTCTTCCACTTCCCTGGGTGCTGTTCTTCTAAACTGATCCCAATTAAATCGAGAGAGTGCGTCCGCAATTACATTCTGCACTCCCGGGATGTGATTGGCAGTGAAACAAATGTTGAGCTGTAAGTAGCACAACAACAAGTGCCTCAAGTAATACACAACCCCTGGTGAGGATGCAGACAAACTGTTAATGGCGTACACCACACTAATATTGTCCATCCAGAACATCACCAAGCTATTCGCTAATCACCTGACCCAAATCTCTACGGCTACCATGATCGGAAAGAGTTCCAACAAAGTCTGATTTGTCCAGTTTCTTGACATTACCTCCATCAGCCGTTAGTACTCAGTGAAACTGCTCTCCCAACCAACAGAAAATCATCCAGGTAGTGGGCCCACCGACCCATCCCCAGACGCCATCTGCACCACCCAGTGAAGGAATGAACTGAAGCACTTGAATAGGGAACAGGACAGTGAACACCCCATTGGCAAACATCTGTCCCTGTAGTACGTTCCCTCAAACGTCATCCCCATCAGATGAAGGCAGAAGCCGGAAAGCGGACTCAATGTCCAGGTTAGCCATTAGGGCCCCTGGACCGCAAGCTCTGACTATCTCTAATGCTTTGCTGATAATGCACCAAGCTTAGCTCTGGATCAATGGCGTCATTCACTGACCCCCCTTTGGGGAATGACAGGTGATGGATCAACCTGAATTTCCCTGCCTCCTTTTTGGGCACCACTCCCAGAGGTGAGACCACAAGATCCGTGAAAGGGATGGCATCAAACGGGCCAGACACCATGCCCATCGCCAGCTCCTTTGCCGATTTCTCCCTGACTACCTGTGGGAATTCGTAAGCCGTCTTTAGATTTCTATGTACCCAAGACCCCAATACTTTGCATAGCACTGGGATCTGGAACCTCCCTCCAACCATGACAAGAGCAGCTGTGTTGCATCCTGGTAGGGGTAGTGTGCCAGCCATTTTCCCATGGCCACCAGCTTAAGCGGGGTTGGTGCCCTTGACACCAATTCCTGGCTTGGGTCTGGGTCTATCATTTCCCTACTCTTTCCTTTTGCTACACTCGGATCCAGGGTGGGGCCCACTACAGTGCTTGCATATGTGACAAAATGAGCAGCTGCTCCCCGGATCACACTGCCTGTCTTGAAATTTCCATCACTCCGTACCCCGCATTATTTGGCGGGGTCCCTGACGTGCTTCACCTTGGTATGGCGGCACTGGGGAGGGAGAACCCCCCTCCAACCCCAATTTGGACCATAGATGCAGGTCCTGTGTACCAAAATGCAATAAAGGATTGCCATCCATCTCTCTATGAAAGGCCATCTCATAGTAACGCCATGCCCCTTCCTTAAATCTATTATGGATATCCTCTATGATATCCTGATACTTGAATAAGTTATGCCCCTGTAGGGGCCACTTATCTATGTAACACGCTGCCAAGACCCTGAATCATTTCAGCCATTCCTCATAGGTCTCAGGCCTTTCCTAGGGCCTGTACTGTCCGCCGCCCTTTCCTTAGCTCTATATGCATCCAGAGAGAGCTTAAATACGTTCACATATCGCCCCTCCTGAATATTCTCAATGATCTTCTGTTTGACATGGCCATACAGGGAGTGCACCAGGCAGGGATAGGTATCCCCCTGTGCAGCCACCTTTCTTTGGAACCTGCCCCGTGGGGTGTGTGATACCACCTAGCGGGGCATCACTCACAGTCTGCCGTTTGCGCTCCATCCTTCGAGGCCTGGGGGGCTGCTTCCTTCTCCACCGGATGCTCCCTGCTGGGCAAACAACAAAAGGTATTCCAGCCTCCAGAAAATTTAAAAAGAACCTTTATTTTTTTTACATGGGGTCCTCAGAAGAAAAACATACAACGTTTCAAGCCTGCTATAGGCTCTTAATCATGTATAATAGCAAATACACAGGTAAATGCCTTTATTTACCCTCACCTACTATTCATCTTCATGTGAAAAAGACTAATGCAAATCATAGTGCATCACAGAGTAATTTTTGATTCCTTATCACAGGAAGATGATTGTTACACAAATAAAAACAATGCACAACATAAAACCCATATATACATTAAAAGCAGAGGTATTTTGCACATTATTAGCAGATTTTTATAAGAAAACTATTTTTTTTCAAAAAGGTTTTTGCCTTTGTATATTCTTTCCAATGTCAAAGTAATTTATATAAACAAATTCCAATCAAAATCCTTATTCATACCTTTGGGTCTCAGAGTCTCTAACTTATATATCCAGAACATCTCTCTATTTTTTAACAGGTGTTCTCTATTACCCCCTCTCCTGGGTCTATCAACCTGTTCTATAATTTGAAACCTAAGTTGGCTGATATTATGACCCATAGAGAGGAAGTGAGAGGATACTGGAGCATCTTTGTTGCTACATCTGATGTTTGATTTATGTTCAGTTATCCTCTCCCTTACCTCTCTACAGGTCTCGCCAATATAAATTAGGCCACACGGACATTTGATAAGATAAACACAGTAAAAAACACAGTAAAAAAGTTTATCAATAGAAAATATCCTACTACACTAATTGCTGAACAACTTAATGTAATCATGAATGATACTATAGAAACTAAAAAAAACAAAGATCAAGAGACAAATCATATGATTTTTGTAACACAATTTAATAGACTCAGTACTAAAATTACTGGCATCTTAAAGAAATATTGGTATATTTTGAAGGAATGCAATCCTGAGGTTTCTGAATTTAAAATAAATCTCATTGTAGCGTATAAAAGAAATCAGAGCATCAAAGATATTTTGGTTCACTCAGACATTGGTGGCAGTAAACAAAGCCATCAAAGGACTATAGGTTCGAAAAAAAAGTGGATGCTACCCCTGTCTGAGTTGTAGCAACTGTAGCTCTATGATAAAAGGTGAGATCTTTTACCATCCTATCAATGGGAAAAAAATTAAAATAAACAAATATTTAACCTGCAGGACAACTCACTGTGTTTATCTTATCAAATGTCCGTGTGGCCTAATTTATATTGGCGAGACCTATAGAGAGGTAAGGGAGAGGATAACTGAACATAAATCAAACATCAGATGTAAAAACAAAGATGCTCCAGTATCCTCTCACTTCCTCTATATGGGTCATAATATCAGCCAACTTAGGTTTCAAATTATAGAACAGGTTGATAGACCCAGGAGAGGGGGTAATAGAGAACACCTGATAAAAATTAGAGAGATGTTCTGGATATATAAGTTAGAGACTCAAAAGTATGAATAAGGATTTTGATTGGAATTTGTTTATATAAATTACTTTGACATTGGAAAGAATATACAAAGGCAAAAACTTTTTTGCAAAAAATTGTTTTCTTATAAAAATCTGCTAATAATGTGCAAAATACCTCTGCTTTTAATGTATATATAGGTTTTATGTTGTGTATTGTTTTTATTTGTGTAACAATCATCTTCCTGTGATAAGGAATAAAAAAATTACTCTGTGATGCACTATGTTTTGCATCCACAAGATGTCACTATCATGTAATTAGTCTTTTTAACATGAAGATGAATAACAGGTGTGGGTATATAAAGACATTAACCTGTGTATTTGCAATTATACATGATTAAGAGCCTATAGCAGGCTTGAAACGTATGTTTTTCTTCTGAGGACCCCATGTAAGAAAAATAAAGGTTCTTTTTAAATTTTCTGGAGGCTGGAATACCTTTTGTTGTTTGCCCAGCAGGGAGCAGCTGGCGGAGAAGGGAGCAGCCCCCCAGGCCTCGAAGGATGGAATGCAAATGGCAGACTGTGAGTACTATGCACCTGACATTACACACGCTGAAACAGGGTCATCCACTAGCGGGTCAGGTTCAGAAAGCGGGGAGGACTTGGGGCTAGTGGGTAAGGGCAAGCAGAGAATGTTTCAGTGGATTAAAAAAATGGCCGCTGGGCAGGCAAAGGCTAAAGCTAGGGTTTCTGGGTTGGTGGAAGTGGCAGTGGGGGCATCAGTGCTAGGTGGCATCACCCACCCCGCGGGGCAGGTTCCAAAGAAAGGTGGCTGCACAGGGGGATACCTATCCTTGTCTGGTGCACTCCCTGAATGGCCACATCAAACAGAAGATCATTAAGAATATTCAGGAGGGGCAATACGTGAACGTATTCAAGCTCTCTCTGGATGTTTTGCATCCACAAGATGTCACTATCATGTAATCAGTCTTTTTCACATGAAGATGAATAACAGGTGAGGGTATATAAAGGCATTTACCTGTGTATTTGCAATTATACATGATTAAGAGCCTATAGCAGGCTTGAAACGTTGTATGTTTTTCTTCTGAGGACCCCATGTAAGAAAGATAAATGTTCTTTTTAAATTTTCTGGAGGCTGGAATACCTTTTTTTGTTTGGACTGTATCCTGGGACTTGGCAGGTCCTGCATTCCGTGCCCCACAAGCCTAATTCAACAGTGTGCTGTTTTCCTAAAACCTTTTCTATTATCAGTATGCTCCATGCTGGGCCCTACAACCACCAGTGCACCTGAAGCTCCAGTTAGACAAAGCAATTTGGGGAGTACTCCAGTTCACGAATGAGGCCTCAAATAGGCCACTCGCATTCAGCTCCGCCTGTACTCCCCCAACATTCATCCCCAAAGCCGTTGACACAGCCCTCCTGATATGCTTCTCTTGCTCTGACCCCTCCCGGCCGTGCACACTGAACCAAGGGGGGGCTTGTGGCCTGCCACCTTCATGCAGCGCAGCCTCCACTGCCCTCCTAATGACATCCTCTGCAATTCCACCAGCTTCAACATACATACCAGCCCCCTGGCCTAGATGAGGCCTAAACGCCTGCTCCCCATGCGCAACGTGCCCCCTTGTCCCAACCTGGGCACCAAGCATACCAGAATGCATCATCCCCGCATTTCCAACCCCCAGCCGCATAGATTCATCCCCTGTTCTCATTCCCCATGTAACTGCCGCCGGTCCAGGTGGACCCATGCATTCAGACACATCACCTTGGACACTTGCACTCTCCATTGGGCCTACACTCCTCCTCATGCCCCCATCTGTTATGCTCCGTGGGCCATCCACCTCTCCTACAACGTAAATGCCTCCAGATCTGATACCCGGAGTAAGTCCCCTGTAGCATCAGAGACTCGCCCTTTGCCATTTAAGGACCCATCCGCGATCTTACCATGGGTGCTCCAGTTGCGTGGGCCGTTGTTTCCGCCTTTGCCCCTCCTCCCAAGATGGCGGCCGTGATCCTCCTCACTTGAAGATCCCAAGGAGGGGGTATCACAAGAGCCGCCATGTGAGGGGGTGTGGCCTGACATACCCGACATTCCCCTGTGCTTACTAGGCCGCAACCCACCGACCCCCTCATCGGCAGCCCCTGGGACCTCCTGACCCTGTGCTAGTCCGGTCTGGCCCATCACTGCAGCTAGTGATTGCGCAAGGGCGAGGACAGCCGCCATGGCCACTGGCTGTAAGGTAGGTAACGGATGGACCGCGATCCCCCATGTTTGCCCGCCCTGCTTTTCCTGGCCAGCCTGACTACCCTGGGGGCAAGCCTGACTACACTGGGGGCCAACCTGACTACCTTTGGGCCCATCCTGCACTAAAGGGGGAATAATGCCTGATGACATGGGCTGCTGTGTAGGACCTGGGCCTACCCCTTCAATCCCACTACCATGGGCGTGTAACGTGGGGCCTGCCTACCCACCCACCACCTTCCTTCCCCTATTAAAGTGTCTACTTATGGGGTGTTTTTTGGGGTGTGGGGGTAATGCTTCATCAGAATGATGATCCTCTCTTTCTCTTTCAGGTCCCTTCTTCCTGGCCGTCATCTCCACCACTTCACGGTTTCTCTTCAGAGGCATCGCCTTCCTGCTGGCTCTATCCATCATCGAAGCTCTGCACAGGACACAAAGAAACATTCTCCTTAAAGTCTGGAACAGGAAGAGGCCGGTATCCCTGCTGCAGGTAAGCACAAACACCCGCCTCCACACCTGCAACATTGTAACAACACAATCTAGCATCCTCTAGACTTCAAGTTGGTAATCCCTTAATGTTTTCCAGGCCCACTAGAGGGCCCTCCAATATCATTTTTGCTAATGGAATCATATTACAAAATGTTTGCATTAAAATTTAAATGCATCCACGTATATTTCAGTTTTAAACTTTCTATTCCTTTAAGTACAATCATATCTTTTTATTTTCTTATATTGAAAGTACCCTTCATCTAAAACGTAAGTAAAATAAATAAATGACACAAAAACACTTATTTGCAGTTGAATTTAGAAATTTCTTGTAAATTGAGTGATCAAGAATTTCATTAATGACAAAATAAATGCTTCAGTTGTTCCTCTTTCCTTTAGATGCTGTTTCTTCAGATATGAAGACATTGATTTATAATAATAATAAATATAGTGTTCTCAATATATAAATGGTTGGCTTAGTGCCAGGCAGCTGAAAATGTGAAGGCAAGAGAGAGGAAAGAATCCCTTGTCTAAATTCTAGGCAGGGTAGATTTTAAGAATGTTCTTTCAAAAGCTGCTTAAGCATAAGAAAAAAAACATTAAAATATAAAACTTTAAGTATGCATGCAAGGAAGATGAGGTGACTGTCGTGCACATTTGTTAGAGACAGAAAGATCAAAAATGAAATGAGCATAGGTGCATTTCAATTGAAAATATATGCATTTTGAAATATACTTTCATTAGAAAAATTGCTTCTATTAAAAGTTAATACTGTTTTTTTAGGCATACGCACATATCCTGTTAAGGCCCATGCAATAACAAATACTGCACCTTCGCAGAGAGTAAGCAGTGCCTTGTATGACACAAATTACGTCTTCAGAAGCAATACACACCATGCCCAGCTCTCTGAGCAGGCATGCTGTTTGGACACTGGTGCACTGGCCCTCACAGAATATGTGCATATGCCGCAGAAAAACAGTAATAACTTTCAATAAGGGCATTTTTGCTGATAAAAGTATATTGCATGTCAAATTGAAATGCACCCATGCATATTTTATTTTTTACCTTTCTATTTCTTTACATTGAAGTTTAATTATATTTTTCCAAAGATTGAACTATAATTCTGTTAAAAGTTTCTCTATTAAGGAATTTGTTTCTGAATTCATATGCCATGAGGATAAAGGAATGGAATCTACTGACTAAGGAAATGGTAAAAGTCTTTAGTCACTATTTATGACCAGAATGGAGAACAAAAGGCAATATTTTTTTCTAATACTCTATATGTTTATATAAAACATTTCCTTTAGCCTGTGTGGAAAAGCTTCTTTGTTATTTTGGGTGGTAGAGTGAAATGAAGGAACTATGGGCCTGATTGTCCAAATGTATACATAGCATTATAACTTTGTATCAATTGGGTAGACACGCAGGGTGTCCTTGGATTCATATATTGAACTATATAGCACACAAGCATGCCTAAGGGCATAGAACTCTATGTATGAATTGCACATTGAAGTACTCTCGATTCCTATTCCCTTTATTAACTCTTTGATTTCTTTAAGTGGGATATTTTTCTTCATGATAGCAGGCTCACTCATGGAATGCAAGCCTGCAACTTCACATTAAGGAAGGGTAAGTCTTAAGTTTTCCTCCATATAAGAACTAGCAGAGCTAAATCATCCTAAACTGATTTATATGGGATGATTGACAAGCAATCCTCTCACACAATTAGTTGAGCAGTGGGTGAACCTTGCCCTCCTTATATTTGATAAATGGGCTAAATGTTGTTATCTTTTATTTGCTGGTGGGGAGGCTAAAACTTTGTTCATGTTTATTAGTTACATTTGTGTTTTTTGCTGGGCATTTACCAGTCCTCACAGTCATCATGTGGGGCATGACTGTATTCAGAACAGCAAATTGTAGCATTAAGAACAGAACTTGGGGGTAGATTTATTTTGCAGCGGATGCTGCGTTCTATGCCCATCGTTTCAGGCTCGCCTGAAATGGAAGCTAAGAAGCAGCGGTCATAAGACTGCTGCTCCTTAACTTCTCCGCCACATTTTAGGTAGCGGACTGAAATCATCCCGATCCAATATGATCAGGGTGATTGACACCCCGTACTAGCGGCTGACTGGCTGTGAGTGTGCAGTGTTAAATGTCAACAGCGTATGCTGACGGCATATAGCGAGATCGAGCGGACATGATTCGCTACAGTGAATTATGTCCCCTCGACCTGTGATAAATCTACCCATTGGTAACGTGATCAGTTATAGACTGGGCAAGCAACTTGTGGGAGTAGGTAACCACATATGTAATGTAAAACAATGGGAAATAATATTCAAATATAATATTCTAATTCTAACGTACCATCCAATATTTGAGGGCTATCATTCAATATTTGCTTGTTACATTTGCAATTCTAATGTTAATGTTTATTCTATAAAAATATTCAAATGGCAGAAATGAATTGTTCTTCAAATTGAAAAGTAACATTATGGGTCCCATTAAAACACCTAGGAAGTAAATTGTGAATATGGACTAGATTACAAGTGGAGAATAATGAAAAGAAAAGGGTGCATCATCTTGCACTCTCTCTCTGTTAAAACTTCTAACCAGAGCATCATAACGTGGCCATCATAATGTGGATCTTATATTAAAAGTGGTGATTTTAGTGTTTTATTCAAGCACAATCCAAAACAGTGCTGTATAATGTAGCCCTATTTGAGACCTGATGTAAACCATTATAATTAATTGTATAGCACAGAGCTATATGAACTCCACTACCAATGGCTTAGAGCTTGATCAATATCAAACATGATTTTTACTACACACCTCCATAGAAGTCTATTATGTGAGGGATTTAGTATACCCACACTATCCACATGCAGATGTTAATGCACCCTAGATTATCTCTTATGTGAGAAGAAATAACTTTGGACTTGTAATATGAGTACAAATATAGGATCACTATTGATTGTTCTCAAGCAATGTTGCATTGTTAAAGTATAATAGGGCAAATATATTTGTGATCTACTTGTAATCTAGGCCTTTATGTCCATGCTTAAAGGCATATTAATTTAGGAAAGAATGAGATGAGGCTGGAGATCAATAATAAAAGTGCCTGCAATGGTGAGAGGCTCCAAGACTTGAACACATTAAAACAGGGAGAATCAGACAGACTTTTTTTTCTTAGAAAATATTTCTGAGGTACAAGTTACAAGTGGGGCTCCAGATTATATTGCAGAGATGCTAGACTAGGTAAACAGTTTATGTAGCTCTTGCATAATAACATTATAGAAAGTTAAATGTTCAGTTGTCATTTCAATAAATGTATATGTTTTACTAAATGTTACCTAACAATCAAAAAAAGCAAACTACAGAAACAAAATGTTTTTTTTTTTTAAATGTTATTAAATGGTACAAGCTTCTAATAAATGGAAGCTGATGGGACGTTGCTAAGTTTGGATTTATGTATATATTGAAACAATAATGATGTACTAAAACTTTTTTGTAATCATCTAATTTCACAATATTTTTTTAAGTGAAAGCTAATAATGCAACTAATACCTAGGTATTCCAGAGAACTACTGAATATAAAATATTTAAAAAAAAGCATTGTAGAGGGGCGGAGCTTCGCCGTGCTGGGACATGGCAGCAGAGTGAAAGAGCTACGTTGCTGTCAGCCCATCTGAGCGCATAAAATAGCAGGATTTGGGGACAAAAATTAAAGTGGAAGCGGCTGAGGTGGTCTGGGGCACACCCGGTCACTTTCCAGGAGACCAGCGACAGAGATCCTTGCACCTTGGTCGAGAAAGTTAGAGGTGCGGAGAGAGAAGCGGTCGCCATCTTGCGACTCCCAAAACTAGCAAACTCGAGCCGAAGTACAAAAGCAAACACATCGAGCCATTGGTAATTAACCTAAAGAACCCGCAGAATTTCAGCCCGCTCTATCACGCTGACTGAACGAAGATACAGAAAACACCTAACAACTAAGTTAGGGCGGGCGCCGAAGAGACCGGACCAGAAGCGATCAGCACTTAAGGTACAGGGGAAATTAAATTCAGGGGAACCCCATAACAGATACACAGTTGAGGCCCAAGGTGAGGCAACACAAATCAGGACTTTGACTTATAAAAGGTCTGATTAACAGACTACGGCTCCATAGACAAAACGGAAGCCGCCCATTTGGGGAGATATTCATATTAAATAAAGAGCAATCACTTAATTGTAAGGCCTGAAAGAAGTGAGGGAGCAGATCACGCACAGAGGCATTGAGCATCACAGTGTCATATTGAACATCACATACAGGGCCCACTTCACTAGAAGACACTCATAATTGATCCAAGACTGGGCCCCCGAATAACACACGTGGCAGCCAATATATGAATGCAAACAGCAAGTTTCCCTAAAACCACGTGGAGAGGATAAACGTGTACACTCCCCGCAATAAGCGAGTACCACTCCGGATTAAAAGATGAGACTCTATTATAGGGCTGGATATATTGCAGCTACATACTAATTGCCTAGGAGCAGAACAGTGATACAATAGCAGGTTCAGCCGGATCATAGGCCTGCTGATAACTGCTAACCGCCAGAACAGCATACTTGATAAACTTAATTGAAGCAGGCTGCTACAGCTTCGTGCTGATTTGCAAATAAAGACATGACCTCCAAAAAAGGAAATAAGCCAGAAAAACAACTTAAAACTCCTGCCCTGACACCATCAGTTTCCACCTTTTTTCATTCACAAGAGGGACATACGCCAGAACAACAGCAGACACAGGAGGTTAACCCTACGGACACTCCCTCAACACAGGCAGCTACCCAAAGGGACCTCCTGATCTCCATCCAGTCCCAAATAGCATGTCTACCCTCCAAGACAGATATCGAGTCACTAAAGACTTTTATTAAAGGAGAAATTAGAGATCTCAAAAAAGATCTGAACGAAATGGGCTCCAGAATCGAATATCTTGAAGATGGCCAAGATAACTTAAACAACCTTGTCAGCACAAACATCCAGCAATACAAGATTCTATTATTCAAACCCTGCAGGATAAGATAAAAGATCTGGATAATAGAGGGAGGAGGAACAATTTAAGAATCAGGGGTATCCCAGAGGAGGTACCTCAAGAACATCTAAAATCCTATGTCAAGGAACTGTTCCAGCACTTGCTACCTAGATCCAACCCACTAGCAAATGAAGACATAGAGAGGATTCACAGAGCTTTAAGACCTCCTGCCAAACCACCAGCCCCTCCTAGGGATGTTATCCTACGGCTGCTGAAATTCACCTTCAGAGAAGACATATGGCAGGCAGCAAGAAATAGGCAATCCATCTCCTTCCACAACCATACCTTGCAGATCTATCAGGACCTATGCCCTCAAACCATACAAAGACGAAGAGAGGTGCGATTCATAACCACAAAACTCCAGGAACAGAATATCAGATACAGGTGGGGCTTCCCGTTCAGCCTCAACATTAACCACAACGGCTCCCAAATTACCTACAGAAGCTACAACGACCTAGACTCACTGTCCAAGAAACTTAATATAACTTTTGAGATGCCTAAGGATAAAGTATTGGACATCCCAGCTCCCCAAGAGGACCGTCGGAGTGAAAGACCTAAAGAACAGCGCCCCAACTGGTCTAAGGTTCCAGCAAAAAGACTCAAAACGGGCTCAGTACCCCCGGCACAGGACACCTGAGTCTTACAGAGGAAAAGTTCCTTTGTGGCCTATTGACTGAGCGAAGAATGTGGTATGACTTTTTCAAATGGGATGCCACCTAAGTTTGTTTAAATGTTTTATTTAGATGATCCTTAGAATATGAATATAACAGGCCATAAATGAGGTATTGTAAGTCTACCTCATGTTTACTCTATATGTATGTTATGTTTCATGGTTCTCTGTTTAGTTAGCAAATTATCCCTACAACAACAGATCCACCGTACCACAGAAACACATAATTGTTATGACTTTTCCAAATATGACACCACCTAAGTTTGTTTAATGTTTTATTTAGATGATCCTTGGATTATGAATATATCAGGTCATAAATGAGGTATTGTAAGTACACCTCAGGTTTACTCTATATAAATGTTATGTTCCATGGTTTTCTGTTTAGTTAGCAAATTGTCCTTACAACAACATATCCATAATACCCCAGAAGCACATAATGGGACATAGTTTAGACACCGCTACCAGAACTCTTGAGGCACTGGTCCACCTTTATAAACATTGACGCCAAAAATACAAAGGCCTACTGCCCCACGCCTCATGGCTCTCACTTAACTCCAATAATCTTATCTGTTTCTTATATTCTCTTGCACTCTCATATAGTGTGTTCTATATAATCCTAA
This sequence comes from Bombina bombina, assembly GCF_027579735.1. Classification (NCBI taxonomy): domain Eukaryota; kingdom Metazoa; phylum Chordata; class Amphibia; order Anura; family Bombinatoridae; genus Bombina; species Bombina bombina. The sequence goes on along the minus strand of NC_069503.1, from coordinate 388,957,757 downwards.
TCCTGCTTAAAATTTGTAATTTTACAAGATAAACTCAGATGGTCTACTGACACCATTCGTCCCCCTAGTAAATGGTGTCTACGAGGCCAAACGTACACACAATGTTCATTTGTTTTTGTACAGATCAACCAATAAGTGTTTATGATGTTAAAGCTTATAGTTCTACAGTTGCGAATACATGTACCCTACAGGTTGAATTAATGTCTGTAAATTGCTGTTCTCTTTATGTAGGTCCTACAACTCTAAGAAAAAGTTCTATCTCCTCTAGTGATACCTGGGCACGGCTTATGGTAACTGCTAAGCATCAACTTGCTGCAAGGTATGTCTCGCTCTGGGTCTCTCCAAAAATAACATATGCTAAACAATTACAATATACACATAATGACAGATGACTCTCTCAGGATTAAAATTGTCTCCCACAATGTAAAGGGCTTGAACTCCCCACAAAAGAGGTCTATGGCAATGAGGGAATATAAGAGACTCCGATGTGACATAGTTCTAATACAGGAGACCCATTTTAGGAGAGGTAGGGAGCCCACAACATCTTTTTTTTTTTAAATATCTTTTTATTGTTATCCAAGAAAGCAATACACACATTCTTATCGTTTACAATTTGTGCGGGTGAAGTCACATGTGATACAGTTTACAATATCCATTAGAAATTATACGTTGAACCTTACAGTATACACAAGATGATTCACATTAGTATCAGTTGGATGAGAATATGATATTTTACTCTCTCATCCGCACTTTGAAATCTATAGCAAGTAATATTTTTCAGACCAATGTGATTACATTTCTCAGACGTACTCTTTTTTCAATACCTTTATCAGATTTAAAACTCAATCTAAATCATATCTAACCTAACTATAAACACAACATAACTAAACTTAAGCCCACAACATCTTTTAATAAATTCGGAAAGATTTATTTAGCATCTAACTCCACCAAACATAACGGAGTGGGTATTCTTATAAGGAGAAATGTTCCTTTTTGTCCCATGCACATACATAAAGATAAAGAGGGAAGGTCCATAATATTAACTGGCAGGCTTTATAATAAAATAATAACAATAGCTAACATATATGCTCCTAACAACACTGCAACACAATTCTTTTACACAATTAAAAACTCCGTCCTAGATAATACAAAGGGAAGTCTGATATTAGGAGGAGACTTTAACCTAGCAATGGATCCCGATATAGACTGCTCAAGGGGAATGTCCTCAGTACCGCAGAAAATGTAAAAATCAATCAAAGCTAACCTAGCTGACCTAGCAATACATGACACTTGGAGACTCTTTCACCCCTCGACAAGAGACTATACTTTTTACTCACACCCACACAGAGTCTATACAAGAATAGACTACATTTTTGTAGATGTTTCTAGTCTAGAATTAGTCCAAAATACGGACATCTCACCGATAACATGGTCAGACCACGCTATGGTCAGCTGCACTCTCAAATGGCCCACAACACAAAGACACAACAAAACTTGGAAACTGGACGAGACACTCCTGACAGACCCGATCATATGCACACAGATAGCTACCTCATTAATAGATTATTTTAATGTGAACTGCACCCAAGACGTAGATGCACAGTGCATATGGGAGGCACATAAATGTGTGATTAGAGGAGAGATCATAGCCTTGAAAGCTGCAAGAAATAAACAAAAGACCCACTTATTACATTCACTGCTGGAGGAGCTAAACAAACTACAGGATATACATAAAAGATTCCCTGACAGCCAGTCCCTTTTAGATAATCTACAACACAAAAGAGACCAACTTAACTTATTTTTAGGCCATAAGACCAAGCGCGCAGCGCTATTTCTTAAAAAAACATACTATGAAGGAAATAATAAACAAGGCAAATTGCTAGCGAGACTATTACGGCAACGCACAAACAAGCGCCATATTCTATCTATAAAAGACCATAACGGGAAAACATGGTACTCATCCAGGGATATTGCAGATAAATTTAGAGCATACTATGAAGGGTTATATAACTTAGAGAAAAGTCAACCTACCGCCACAACACAAGACATGGCCACATACTTATCACAATTGCATCTACCTTCTCTCACTACAGAGCAACAGGCCGAATTGGACTTGCCTTTCTCCCTTAAGGAGTTAAAAGAGGCTATCTCGGACCTCCCTACAGGGAAGGCCCCAGGACCAGACAGTTTCGGAAATGCGTACTTTACTAAATTCAAAAGCATACTGGCCCCCCATTTATTGGCATACTATCAAACCATAGATCGAGATAAGCCCTTCTCATCTATGGCTTTACAAGCGCATATAACGGTGATCCCAAAACCCAATAAACCAACAGACTCAATACCCAACTACCGGCCAATATCATTGTTGAATTCTGATTAAAATTTATGCGAAAATACTTGCGACAAGGCTAAATCTGCTTCTCCCTTCCATAATCCACCAGGACCAAGTAGGTTTTATACCCCATAGGGAAGCAAAGGACAACACAGTCCGTAACATGCATCTAATTTGGCATGCTAAGACTGACAGTATCCCCGCTGTGTGGTTATCCACGGATGCGGAAAAAGCCTTCGACCGAGTGAGTTGGTCATTCCTCAAGCTGACACTACAGGCATTTGGACTGGGAGACACTATGCTACATAGAATATTTGCTCTTTACTCGGGTCCCAGCGCAAGAATAGCATTGAATGGCATCCTCTCGCAGCCCTTTCAGATAAGTAATGGCACGCGACAGGGATGCCCACTCTCCCCGTTACTATTTGTATGTCTACTAGAAACATTAGCCACCAAGATCAGACTAAACAGGGAAGTGACGGGGATAGTTGTTGGAAAACAGGAGTATAAACTCTCCCTGTTCGCTGACAATATTTTGTTTTCTCTAACCTACCCAGATATATCCATACCACCTTTGATGAAGGAATTAAAGTTATTTAATAAACTCACGAACTTCTTAATTAATCATACTAAATCAGAGATCCTTGGAGTCTCCGTCCCAAAGTGGATGGAACTCCAGATATCACAAAATTGCCCATTTAGATGGTGTGAGAATTCAATAAAATATTTAGGTATCCAGTTAGCAGAAGACATGGACAAGATATTCAAACTAAATTACATTCCAATACGCAGAGCCCTGATTAGAGATCTATCCTCATGGAACTCCAAAAACTTAACATGGTTAGGAAGGATTAACACCATAAAAATGAACGCATTCCCCAGATTATTATACATTATGCAGACCCTCCCAATTCCCCTACCAAACAAATATACTCTACAGATGCAACAGTGTTTCCATTCCTTTATATGGAAGGGTAAACAACCTAGAATCAATAAGAGGATAATGATGAGGTCCAGAGAGCAAGGGGGACTGGGAGTACCAAACATTGATTTATATAGAACAGCAATTTTTGTCCAACGAATTTTGGACTGGAAGATCCATAAGTCACAGAAAAGATGGATCGCATTAGAAGAGAATCTGAATATAGGGGTACCACTGTCAACCTTATGCTGGCATCCTAACTTTAATATGTTGGCTAAAACCATCACTAACCCAATAACCAAGGAGACAATAGGACAGTGGACTGTAGCAAACAGACAAAACCCATATCTATCCTCCAACCCATCTCCACTGACCTCCCTGATCCATAATAGTGAATTCTCTGTGACAGAGCTGGGGGACACACAGAGGCTAGATAACAACATCACAGACTTAGAAATACACCAAGTGACTAATCACGAACAGGTACAGCCCCAATCACAATTACAAGAACAGGGACTCTCATGGTTCCATAACTGGTTTAACTATAGACGGCTACACCACTACATAATGACCCATACACACAGCAATAACATGCTAAGACCCCTCACAAACATAGAGAAATTATTTGCAAATAACCACCCAAGGAGACACACGCTATCCAGAATTTACGCTATTCTTACACAGCCACCCCCGGGCAACCTACCTACTTCATTAGAATCATGGGAAAGGGAACTGGGAGTCACAATTCTCCCACACACTGCAGCAGATATATTTAGAAACACAAAATCTACTTCCTCATCAGCATACTTAGTCGAGTTAAACCACAAGATACTACATAATTGGTACCTTACCCCAAAACGACTACACAGACTATATCCAACAGTCTCCAATAGATGCTGGCGATGCGGATACGTTGGTAGTGGTATGGGGCACATGTGGTGGTGGTGCAATAAAATACAGCAATTATGGAGAGACAGTATAGCGGAAATGGAAAATGCCCTTAACTGCATATTGCCATTAGACCCTCTAATTTTCCTACTTAACAAATTTAGGAAACTGCCCTCTAAGGCACACCAAATATTGTTCCGAATTATGATAAACAGCGTTAAATCTATTATAGCCAAGCAATGGAAATCACATACACTCCCAGACTTACAAATGTGGGAAAAAAGGGTGTCAGAATTAATCGAGCTTGAGGAATACAGCTCTTATAAGAATAACACCAGAGAACCATACATAGAAGCCCAAACCATCTGGGAACAGTATACACAAAAAGAAATAGGAGACTAGAACTAGGGATGAGACCCGGAGCGGACATGCAGCAGAGGAGGCAACCTACTAGGTATAATCTCATTAAGAAAGAACTGAAATGTTAGAGTATAGCAAAGTGAATATAGGCTTTGACTTGTTACTTGTTTGTTTGTTCATTTTTCTTATTGGGTTAAAACGTTACATAACCTATTTACAAAACAAGCAACCCCAAACGGGGTATGGAATTACAAACCACGTTAACATATGTTTCAACTATGACTGTCAGTTATATTTATTTTGCTCATTCTAATGTAACGTGTAATTTCTATGACTTATTTTCAATAAAAAGAAGTTGGAATAAAAAAAAGCATTGTAATACTCAGATTGGTCAAAAGTAATTAGTGGGGTCCCCCAAGGAGCAATCATTTTTTTAAATGACTTGGAGGAATGATTAAATAGCAACATCTCTGTTTTTGCAGATTATGCAGTTGTGTAAGGTGATAAGGTCAGTGCATAATGTCACTGCTTTACGACAATTGGAAGAATGGGCTGAAAAATGACAAATTAGATTACTGCCGAAAAATGTAAGTTTCTACATTTTGAAAGTAAAAATATGCAGGCTACCTTTTATTTAAATAGGACTAGATTCAGTAAAACAGTGAAGGGAAAGGAATAAGGCATACTTAAAGATAACAAGCTAAGAAGGAGAGTGCAATGCAAGATAACGACTACTAAGGCTATAAGATACTAGAATGTATTGAAAGAGGCATAGATGCTAAGGAAGAAAGCATAATTCTGTCAGCATAAATGCCCTGTAAGACCTTACCATAAATATGTAATGCAGTTCTAGAGACCAATTTTACAAAACAACATTACAGTATAAATAAGGTTAATATATTCAAGGCTCATATACAGAGATGGCAGAAACACTGTTTATTCCTAAGCAATTGTTTGTGACAAGAAGTCACATGTTTAAGACTAAAGGAAAGGACATTGAATCTCCACTTATGTAAATGTACACCTAAGAAGGTAGCGGATGCTTATACCTTAGATCAGTGATGGCTAACCTGGGCACGCCTGATGTTTCAGAACTACATTTTCCATGATGCTCAACAAGAATGCAGAGTGCCTAAGCATCATGAGAAATATAGTTTCAAAATATCTGGGATGCCAAAGTTACCCATCACTGCCTTGAATAAACATAACAATTGCTGAAATACATTTCTGACTAAATATAGAATTCTGGGATATTATTCCTTGTTTTAATTAATTTGGATTCTAAATTAATTACTGTAAGTTAAATTTGCAGCATCTTTATTGTAAATCAGGTAGGATCTGTATAGGATCTACTCAATGGACTCCTGTCCTCTTTTGACCTCATCTACTCTGTTGCTATGTAACTTTGTAATACTTTATGAAGTAATCTCTTTTATGAGTATTTTTCAGTGCCATGCAATAGATCTAGCACCTTTGCAATCTTAAAATGTTTAAAGGGCCATAATACCCAAATGTTTAAACACTTGAAAGTGATGCAGCATAGCTGTAAAAAGCTGACTAGAAAATATCTCCTGAACATCTCTATGTAAAAAAGAAAGATATTTTACCTCAAAAGTTCCTCAGTAGCCACCTCCCATTGTAAAGGATTTCTAAGCAGCATTTTAGTGTGTCTGTCCTAGGACAGCTTAGGGGATGAGCCTCGTGAACTCTCATATTATTTCACCAATCATGTAAAGGAAGCTTACTATAAAATCTCATGAAAGTTAAGTCAAATCTCATGAGATCACAGTAAGAGTTCATGACCTCAGCACTGCTGATGCTGATTGGCTGCTGTTCATTTCTTCATTTTTTTTTATTTTTTTTTACCTGCAGCTGGGAGCAGGTGAATTATAACTTTTTACACAGAACTTACTCTTCTGAGCTGAGGAGATTGTGAGGTAAAATATCTTCCTTTTTTACATAGAGATGCTCAGGTGATATTTTCCTGTCAGCTTTTTACAGTTATACTGCATCAGTTTCAAGTGATTTAGCATATGAGTATTATGTCCCTTTAAAGTTAACTTTACCAAACCTTATGGTGTTGTGTGAAATCATACAGACTTGGTCAATAATACTAGTTGAGATATTAAAAAATGCAGGGTAATGTCACCTGAAAATCACATGATAACTAAGTTTTCTAATGGATTGGAATGTTATGAAAGAACTTCTGTACAGCTATTTTAATAGAAATAAAACCTGAAGTTTGTTAACACCCGAGTAAGGAAAACATCAAGAAAATTAATGTAATGCTTATAAACATCAGGCTATTAAAACAATGAAAATCTCTACGATGCTTAAGTAGTTTAATAGCTATTGATTTTTCAATGGTATGGAAAGCTTGCAAAATGCAGAAACATTGTTATATTGCCCAGTTTCAATGTACGTTATAGAAAGAGGATACAAATTATTTACTATACAGTTCTGACCAAGATCTTAACTGCTTAATTTGCATTGGAAATCAGGTAAACATGCCACATAATGAGTGCACCTTTTTAGTTCAATAAAATCTCTTGAGTGTTAATTAATTGTATTTCATTTTAAAATGACATGAATGAAAAATATAAACCATATGCACAAATCCCAAATTAAAGGGACACTGTACCCAAAAATTTTCTTTCGTGATTCAGATTGAGCATGAAATTTTAAGCAACTTTCTAATTTACTTACATTATCAAATTATCTTCATTCTCTTGGTATCTTTATTTGAAATGCAAGAATGTAAGTTTAGATGCCGGCCCATTTTTGGTGAACAACCTGGGTTGTCCTTGCTGATCAGTCATAGGTTTGTGAAAGCTCATAGATAATTGATTTTCCTTGCTTGCAATATGTGGCTGAATATTGTCCTTGCAACAGTCCATTTAAAGGGACACTGTACCCAAATTTTTTCTTTTGTAATTCAGAAAGAGCATGCAATTCTAAGCAACTTTCTAACTTACTCCTATTATAAATTTTTCTTCATTCTCTTGCTATCATTATTTGAAAAAGAAGGCATCTAAGCTTTTTTTTGGTTTCAGTACTCTGGAAAGAGGAAGACCAAGTATAATCTGAATCAGAACTCAATTGGTTTGTGTGTCTTAGTCAGAGCAACTGGAATTAAAGAGAGTATGAACCAGGAGCACCTGCTGGCTGGAACTCTGTTCTACTGTTTTTGATCCTGATAATTCTGTTTGCAAACAGAATTATCAGGATCAAAAACAGTAGAACAGAGTTCCAGCCAGCAGGTGCTCCTGGTTCATACTCTCTTTAATTCCAGTTGCTCTGACTAAGACACACAAACCAATTGAGTTCTGATTCAGATTATACTTGGTCTTCCTCTTTCCAGAGTACTGAAACCAAAAAAAAGCTTAGATGCCTTCTTTTTCAAATAATGATAGCAAGAGAATGAAGAAAAAATGATAATAGGAGTAAATTAGAAAGTTGCTTAGAATTGCATGCTCTTTCTGAATTACAAAAGAAAAAATTTGGGTACAGTGTCCCTTTAAATGGACTGTTGCAAGGACAATATTCAGCCACATATTGCAAGCAAGGAAAATCAATTATCTATGAGCTTTCACAAACCTATGACTGATAAGTACCTTTTTGGTACCATAATAGTACAAATAGTACCATATTTTGGCCAAGGCATGTAAGCTCACTGTAAGAATCAAGGTAAACAACACATGGCCAATTAAACAAGCCCCATATGCAGCTGTTTCCGTGCGAACCTTCAGGCTTGCTGGAAACAGGAGTTAAGAAGCAGCGGTCTTAAGACCCCTGCTCCATAACTCGACCACCACCTCTGAGGTGGCAGACAGAAATCAGCCTGATCGGATACGATTGGGTTGATTGACACCCCCTGCAGGGGGCAGCATTGCACAAGCATTTAACTAGAAATGCTTGTGCAATGATAAATGCCAACAGCATATTCTGTTGGCATTTATTGATGTGCTAGCGGACATGATCTACTACAGTGGATCATGTCCGCCCGCACATTAGTAAATCGGTCACTATAAGTGAGTCCTACTCTAATACATTTCAATATGTGATGCAGTTAAAATCAGAAAAACAAAATTTATGCTTACCTGATAAATTTCTTTCTTTCCGGATATGGTGAGTCCACGGTTTGAGTAATTACTGTTGGGAATATCACTCCTGGCCAGCAAGAGGAGGCAAAGAGCACCACAGTTAAACTGCTAAGTATCACTCCCTTACCCACAACCCCCAGTCATTCGACTGAAGGGAAATGGAGAAAAAGGAGTAACACAAGGTGTAGAGGTGCCTGAGGTTATAGTCAAAAGAACAACTGTCTTAAAATAAAGGGTGGGGCCGTGGACTCACCATATCGGGAAATAAATAAATTTATCAGGTAAGCATACATTTTGTTTTACTTTTCTAAGATATGGTGAGTCCACGGCTTGAGTTATTACTGTTGGGAACCAATACCCATGCTAGCTAGAGGACACAGATAAATAGGGAGGGACAAGACAGGCAGTCCTAAACAGAAAGCACCACCCCTTGAAGAACCTTTCTCCCAAAAGAAGCCTTAGCCGAGGCAAAAGCATCAAATTTGAAAAATTTGGAAAAAGTATGTAGACAAGGCCAAATTGCAGCCATGCAAATTTGTTCCACAGAAGCTTCATTTTTGAAAGCCCAAGAAGAGGAAACAGCTCTTGTGGAATGAGCCGTAATTCTCTCAGGAGGCTGCTGTCCAGCAGTCTCATAAGCCAAGCAAATTATACTTTGTAACCAAAAAGAAAGATTAGTAGCAGTAGCTTTCTGACCTTTACGTTTTGCAGAGTAACAGACAAAGAGGGCAGAGGACTGGTGAAAATCCTTAGTCGCCTGTAAGTAGAATTTAAGAGCATGTGCAACATCCAAATTGTGTAACAAACGTTCTTTTGAAGAAGAAGGATTAGGACACAGAGAGGGAACAACAATTTCCTGATAGATATTTCTATTAGAAACAACCTTAGGAAGGAAACCTAACTTAGTACAAAGAACCGCCTAATAAGATAAGGGGAACTGCAGAGCTGAGAGCAACAAAACCTTCCAAGATATCAACCTAATGTCTATGGAATGCAATGGCTCAAACAGAGCCAGCTGTAAAACTTTAATAACAAGGTTAAGGCTCTAAGGAGGAGCAACAGACTTAAAGACATTGCCTGATTTTGACCAAGGCCTGACAAAAAGATTGCACATCTGGCACATCTGCCAAACGTTTATGTAGTAAAATGTATAAAGCAGAAATCTGATCCTTCAGGGTACTGATTGACAATCCCTTCTCCAGGCATTCCTGAAGAAAAGATACATTTCTAGGAATTCTAATTCTACTCCAAGAGTAGCCCATGGATTCTCACCAATAAAGATATTTACGCCATATCTTATTGTAAATCTTTCTAGTAACAGGCTTGCAAGCCTGAATCAATGACCAACTCAGAAAAACCATACTTAGACAGAATTAAGTGTTCAATCTCCAAGCAGTCAGCTTCAGAGAAACGAGATTTGGATGAAGGAAGGGACCCTGAATCAGGAGGTCCTTCCTCAGAGGTAGTCTCCAAGGTGGGAGAAATGACATCTCCACTAGGTCTGCAAACTAGATCCTGTGAGGCCATGCAGGGGCTATTAGAATCACTGATGCCCTCTCCTGTTTGATACGAGGAATGACTCGTGGAAGGAGAGCAAACGGAGGAAACAGGTATGCCAACCTGAAAACCCAAGGAACTGCCAGAGCATCTATCAGAATGGCCTGCGGATCTCTTGAACTTGAACCGTACCTTGAAAACTTGGCATTCTGATGGGATGCCATTAGATCTAACTCCACCACCCCCCATTTTAGGATTAAAATGGAAAACTCCTCTGGATGTAGTTCCCACACCCTAAGATGAAAAGTCTGTCTGCTCAGAAAATTCACTTCCCAGTTATCTACTCCTGGAATGTGGATGGCAGATAGAAAGCAATTGTGGGTCTCTGCCCACTGAAGAATCTGAGTAACCTCCTTCATGGCTAAGGAACTCCAAGTTCCTCCCTGGTGATTGATGAAAGACACAGAGGTTATGTTGTCTGACTGGAACCTGATAAACTGGGATGAGGACAACTGAGGCCAAGCCAATAGAGCATTGTAAATCGCCCTCAACTCCAAGATGTTGATGGGAAAAGCCTACTCCTCCCAAGTCCAAAGGCCCTGAGCTATTAATGACCTCTGAGATAGATCCGCATGGTCGCCATTCTATTGTCTGAGCATGCACAACTGGAGAGCTCTTAAATGGAATCGAGCAAAAGGAATGATATCCATGGAAGCCACCATCAGACTGATTACATCCATACATTGAGCCACTGAAGAATGAGCAGTAGCCTGAAGAGAGAGGCAAGAGGAAATGATTTTGTTTTTCCTGACCTCTATCAGAAAAATCTTCATCAACAGAGAATCTATTATGGTCCCTAAGAACACTACTCTTTTTTTCCAGATTCACATTCCATCTGTGGGAACGAAGAAAAGACCATAATATCTCTGTGTGAGATTTTGCTTGTTGAAAAGATGGAGCCTGAACCAATATGTCGTCCAGGTAGGGTGCCACAGCAATTCCACAAGAATTGATCACTGCCAAAAGAGCCCCCAGAACCTTTGAAAAAAATCTGGGAGCCATGGCTAGAGCAAATTGAAGAGCCACAAACTGGAAATGTTTGTCGAGAAAGGCAAATCTCAGGAATCTGTAATGGTCCCTGTGAATAGGAACATGAAGATATGCATCCTTTAGGTCTATGGTTGTCATGAACTAACCCTCTTGTACTAAAGGAAGAATGGAGTGTATAGTCTCCATCTTGATGGATGAAACTTTGAGAAACTTGTTTAGACACTTTAAGTCTAGAATGGGACAGAAAATTCCCTCTATTTTGGGAACCACAAATAGGTTGGAGTAGAACCCGAGACCCAGGGAGGAAAGATGTTGTATACATTTCAAGAACACCTCTCTCTTTATCTGGTCTGCAGATAATCTTAAGAGAAGGAATCTGCCTCTGGGAGGAAAAGTCTTGAATTCCAATGTGTAACCCTGGGATACTATGTCCACAGTCCAGGGATCTTGGACATCTCGTATCCAGGCTTGAGAGAAATGAGAAAGTCTACCCCCCCCTCCCGGATCAGGGGCAAACCCTTCATGCTGATTTGGAATCAGCTGCAGGTTTCTTTGTTTCACCTTGTTCCAAGACTGATTGGGTTTCCAAGAAGACTTGGATAGTTTCTGCGTGGAAAAAGAAGGGGAAGGCTTTCCTCTGAAGTTACGAAAGGAACTAATTACTCTTCTGTCCTTTAGGTCTATTCTTCTTATCTTTTCCACCCTTAATATCAGATCCTTTCTGCCAAACTGGGTCCAAACAAGGTTTTGCCCTTGTAAGGAATTACCAGAAGCTTTTATAGGAAACATCCTCAGACCACGATTTCAACCATAACAGGACAGCGAAACTAGAAGTTTTAGCTCCTAGTCTAACAACCTGTAAAATTACATCTGCAATAAAGGAATTGGCCAATTTAAGAGCTTTAATCCTATCCTGAATTTCATCCAAGGAAGTCTTTACTTGAAGAGAATCAAACAAGACGTTGAACCAATAAGATGCTGCACTAGTCACAGTGGCAATACACACCGCAGGTTGCCATTGGAGACCTTGATGAACATAAATCTTTTTCAAATAAGCCTCCAGCTTCTTTTCCATTGGTCCTTAAAAGAGCAGCTATCCTTAAAAGGAATAGTGGTTCTCTTAGCCAGAGTGGAAATGGCCCCTTCAACTTTGGGTACAGTATACCAAGGGTCTTTAATGGATTCCTTGACAAGAAAAAGACACCCCTGGTTTCTCACATTCCTGTAAGATAATCTCCCTAGCACAGTCCGGCACAGGAAATACCTCCGAAGTGGAAGGTTCATCAAAGAAACTATGATGTTTACTAGATTTCTTAGGAGTGACAACGACAGGGGTATCAGAATTATCTAAAGTAGCTAAAACCTCCTTTAACAATACACAAAGGTGTTCAAGCTTAAATGTGAAGGATACAATAAGTCACAGAAGAAGGAATTATACTGTCTGAATCTGAGATTTCACCCTCAGAAAGTCCCGATGTATCTTCCTCATCAAACTTATGAGAAAGGACAACTTGAGAGGCAGAAATGAGGACAGGCACCTTACTTACTGAATTTCTAGATTTACTCTTGCATTTTCCCTGTAATCTAGGAATGGCAGATAATGCCGCAGATACCACTGAAGATACCTGGGCAGCAATTTCTGCTTTTAAATAAACTCCACTAGGAGTTATAGAGGAACCACAAGGCACTGCATGTGACACCATTGAGGCTTGGGACGTAGCAGGAGAAAGCTGAGGTATTATTTTAACAGCATCATCCTGAGACACATTAGGCTAAAAATGTTGCCTTTATTTTGCAAGGTTTTCTTGACAAATGAAGAACAAAATGGCATAGGAGCTGCAATTAGTGCATCTAAACAGAATAAGCATGAATTCATGAGAACAGGCTCTTGCTCCATATCAGACATGTTGTGAAACAGTAAATAAACTTGTACAGATAAGTTTCAAAGATTTTAATATTCAATAAAAATAAGCTAAGGAAAAAATACACTTTAAATTGTATCCCAAATTAGGACCAATCCCCAGCTAAAAGTATGTGAGAAAGCTTAAGAAAAAACATTTAATAAACATCAAATAAACTTCTAAAATACCCCTCAGGCAACCCCATGCCTCATTTACTGAGGTGCCTTACCGCTACAAATTAAGACTGGATAACCCAGAAATGGAGAAAAACAACTTTTTCCTCAGAAACATTATGAAGTAAAGCCGGCCATGTGACCACAACTGCCAAGTTCAAATTACTGCTGTGACACAGAGAGGCATTAAAAATAGCTTCCTGGTACACTGAGTACCAGATATAACAGTTTTTCAAACCGGCCAGTTTAAAATGTTAGGAACTTGAAAAGAACTCCAGCAAACCTCAAAATGCTTAAGTAAAAAATCTCTTTATTGGAGACAAAGAGTCAAATATAAAAAGGTAAAAAGTATGACCTCAGCCTGTGAACCAGCTTACGCGTTTCTGCAATTACAGTGTTAATCATAGACATTTTAGCTGTTTGCCAGCCAGAGCTTAAATAGCCCTAAGCTAGAAGGCTAATTAGCACCTGCTGAGAAATTTAAAGGTACCGCATCCTGAATTTTTTTTCAATCCTGGTACATACATTGAGAGAATATGTGCAGCTTCATATAACATACAATTAAAGCAGTTTACATCTATTCTACTGTTAAACCAAACAATGATTCAGTATTAAGCAGTACAAACAGACTCTGAATAGCCATAAGGTAATTTAAATATACCACAGCCTAAGAAATGTTTCAGTCCTGAAACGTACACTGAGAGAATCTGCACAGCTTCCTATAATATACAATATAAATTATACAATATACATAGTTTGCATCTATTCTACTGTTAAATTGAACAATTATACTTTATTATGTAATACAAGCATGTGTAAATACTTGTAATGTCATTTGCTGGCTTCGACACACTGATTTTAGGAGTAACAGAAGGCAGACAGAGGAAAGTAGGAGCACTAAATTGGATCTAGAGTAAAAAAAACGTATAGTGTATTTCTTGCGAGACATCAATAAAAATAATTATATTTAATTATTGTCGCTGCCAGAAATTGATGATGTCACTATCAATATTAAAGCCTCTTGGTCTCCTAGTTTTCAGCTGGAAGATCCAGAAAGCTTCACTGTATAATAACCTACCTGCCCTGTCACCACCTCTCATTAAAGGGTCTAATATACTCTATTACTTGCCATTTAAAACTAGTTACATTTTGGTTGTGCTCTAGTATAAAATTCCGTGCTAGATCAAAGCAATCATTGTTTTGTTCAATATTATTTAAATGCTCTCTAATTCGTGATCTTGCTTCCCTTGTCGAGCAACCAACATATTGTTTCTCGCATAGGGAGCACTCTACCAAATACACAATGTATGTAGTTCTACAATTCGTGAGGTCAAGTAAGTTGTACATTCTTTTTAGCCCCCATGGTGGTCCCACATTTCTGTAGAATGAACTCTCCATCAAAATGGAAAAAGTTATGTGTCAGAAGTTTATTAAGTACCCACAATAAATAGTCTTTCAGTCCACTGTCATAGCTACTGTAAATATCAAGTAAAGATTTTGTTGCATCCATACCAAAGTTATGTGGTAAAGCTGAATAGAGCCCTACCACATCAACTTTAAAATGTTGCATCATTTTATTTTAAAGCAAAGGGGAAATGAATACGCTGCTGTAATAGAAAATTCAGCCTTACTTTCAGTTAAAACTTGTATTGTTATATCAATTAAATATGTGTCAGAAAATAAAGCCTAATAAAAACATTTACTCTTTGTTTTTAAAAGAGTTAAAATGTTAGTCTCACACATGCTACAGTGCCTGTTTCATGCCCCAGTGTAATCCATGCAACAGGATTATCTATGTCCTAATAAAAAAAGCAGTGTCTTTTAATTTGTTAAGTGCATGGTCTCCCCAACAGGAAAAAAAGCACTTATCTGCTCCGCTGTCCAGCATGTAGACAGTTACAAGGTATGAGAAGACACAGTTCCACACAGAGACCTTTGGAAAAGAAAGAACAGAGTAGCCAACTCTGGCTTTCTAAACTAGGGCAGCAATTGTTAGGAAAACGCAATAAGTACCTCTTTACAAGTTCCTAACTGCTTTAAAGCCACCACTACCCGACTGCAAGGAATGATGTGGAATATGGCTATAACCCAAATCTTGCTTGTAGATGAATTCCAAATGTTTCTTCAGACACCTAAATTTTACCTCCTCCATGCACCAAAGGCAAAGAAAATTACTGTGGATTGTGGGTAAGTGACACTTACCAGTTTAACTGTGGTGCTCTTTGCCTCCTCCTGCTGGCCAAGAGTGATATTCCCAACAGTAATTACTCAAGCCATGGACTCACCATATCTTAGGAAAGAAATAGGCATACCTCATTTTATTGTGCTTTGCTTTATTGCACTCCGCAGATATTGCACTCTTTACAAATTAAAGGTTTGTGGAAACTATGTGTCAAACAAGTCTATCAGTGACATTTTTCAAACATATATACACATAAATACACATATACACACACCACCAGCAAAAAGATTATAACTCACTGAAGGCTTAGATAATGGTAAGCATTTTTTAGCAATAAAATATGTTTTAATTAATGTATGTATATAATGCTATTGTGCACGTAATAGACTACAGTATAGTGTACATTTAACTTTTACATGCACTGAGAAACAAAAAAAAAATGAGCGTGACTAACTTTATTGCTATATTCACTTTATTAATTTATAGGTAGGGTCAATAATGGAAGTATGTATTGTATGGGGGTTACTTGGTATATGTGTATATTTTTAGGGGATTTGAGTTCTAGTAGATAGTTTTTAGTGGGTATGTAAGAGGGGGTTGCAATAATGGTTAACATTCACTCAGGGGGTCATCTGAGATCAAATTTAGGATTTTGTATTTTATTTGATTTTTTTATAACAACTTTAGGTCATGACTTCCTAAAACTACTTGTAAAAAATAGCAACAGCACACAGTGATGTATCAGCAGCCAAATGATAAGTTGCCACCTAGCTGTGTCAAGGTTCCTATCAAGGCTAGGAAGATATCAACTTGCTGTGATATCTCTTTTACCCCCTTGTCTGCTGTAGAGTGGTCCAGTACTTTGGGTTGCTAAAGTACTGAACCACTCAGCCCTCTCCTCAGCCACAATATTAAGTGCTATTTTGAGGGCTAAGAAATAATTCTTTGTTCTGATCAGTTGTGGGAGAAATTATGTTTCTTTTTTTAATGAGATCTAGGCAGAGACTTGCATTTTTCAGCCTTGCTAGATATAATTGTAAAGGACTCTTCTTACTATGAGTCAGTCCTATAATTCTCAGATTTCTCAACATGGGCTGCCACAATAGAATCCAAGGAAAAGTTTTTGCAAACCTATATTCTGTATTTTCAGTTTGTAAATGCCCAGCAAATGTACCGAGAAAATACTGAATTGTTTTTTTTTGTCTGAAGATTGTTATTTATTCTGATTAAAATAGGTCAGTAAGCCTTGGGAAATTATTTTTGTATATGACTTAAAATGACAGAAATTACAGAATGTTCATTTGAAGTTCACGATCCTATGAGCCATGAAACTTTTAACAGCTGGAACAAATTTTATGTCCGTTGACTGCCAGGTCTACAATATCATTCAGTAATATGCAGAATAATAAAGCAAATCCTATTGATGTACAGCAGTATTGTTGTTCAATAAAGTTTACTGGAGCGGCAAATGAGCTAGGACTCTGCATTTTCTGAAATGATTGGCTTCTGTACAAAAAGCACATAGACCATGAGCCATGGTATGATTTATGTAGGTATTTATTATATTTATTATAATTTAATTTGATGTGCAGAAATATAACAGGTTGATGTCTGCATCTTCAAAACCTTAATCCATCTGAGTAAAATATTTCGTAACATATTTATTCTGTAGCTTAAGATCGAAGATACTTAAAAATCTACTAAAATTTCAAGTGTTCCTCCAAAAAAATTCTGCATATTTTTTTTTATTTTAATCATTTAAAATGTTACACACTTTATTGAAATGCAAATAGACCAATAAGAAACAACATAAAAATAGATCTAGTTATCATAATTATTTAATAATATTAGCTAATCAAATGAGTAAGAGGTCTCAGTTCTGACATTCTGACCTTGTTTACTCCCATTTTAATCCTGATTGGTTAGATATGTATTGTTTTTCCAATATTTAAATAAAGGAGAGAATTCCTGACTATACCTGAGTCTACAAAGAGCAAGAGAAAGGAAACAGACCGGGCTACTGTAACTGTAAGACACTTAAGATAGACAATTCTGGAACAGTGACAGATATAGAAAACTAATGTTACAGGATTCTGTTATTTTTTATTTTAGTGTTTTTGGGGAAACATTGGGGATCATTAGATGTTATAGGTATATCCCTTAGATTATAAGGGTTCATTAGTTTTAAGGGGGTTCCCTTGAGTATTGTGGTATCAATTTGGTGTTGTGGAATTGTACTGTGGTGTTGTGTAGAGTGCTTTGGCATTAATTTGTAGTGGCTTGTGTAAGGGCTTGGTTTGGAGGTTAAAGGGGTGGACTAGGGTAGTGTGGTGGAAACAGACTTGCTTAGTGGGTGGAGGTTGCTTATTGGTGGTTAGGAATGGCTAATAGTTGTGGGCAAGGCTGAGGTTAATAATGGGAGCATGATATAATAAAGGGACTGAGGTAGGATAGTTAATCCACTGTTAGGTTTATTACAGTGGGAAGAGGTCATAGTTAGGGTTTACTGTGTTGTTACAGTCACATCATTTATTCACGTTCATAATGCTATTTACTATTAGGAGTGTATCAATAAATATAGTTGTTCAAGATGTAAGTTAATACATACAGTATAAAAGTTTCAAATACATTTTAAATAAAATCTACAGGGTGTCAAGGAGTTGCAGTTCATGTTGTCCAATCAAAATACACATTTTGACACCACTACCAATTACATTAAAAATATTTATTTCAAGGGGATATCTCTATTAAAAATTGCTGCAACATTTTCTTTAAACTCTTAAGGAACAAGAATATTAGAGAAATACTTGCCCAAAGTACCAGAAAATGTTAAGCATTATAAACTATTATAACTGAAATAGATGATTGTTTTTTCTTATATATATTGTATGATGGTGAATCGCTATAGAACAGGCTAACAATGGTATTGAGCCAGTTGTTCATTCCTGTGAGTGCACTTCTTTCTGTATGTATATATATATATATATATATATATATATATATATATATATATATATAACTTTTTTTTTTTACAAACTTTGGGGTTCTCACTGAGATTATTTACACACAGTTACTGCAGTCATAAGACAAATGGTTGTGAAAGCTTTTTTGGGTTCCTCTTTGTTAAAAAATAGCAGCGATACATGGTTTGACATTGTTTTTGGCAGTTAGAAGGCCACTAATTAGAGGTGTGCCCTACAATTTTGAAATTCCTGGTAGTGAATGGGACTAATGAAGTAGCTTGTAAAGTTAATTTTAGCTGTAACGTAGAGATTAACCTCCCAGATAAATGAGTTACAAAGTCTGTAACAAAAAAGAGTGCTTTACCCCTGCAATATCCCACCTGACACCTACCAAACAGTTCCTTTCCCTGTATCCCCCCCCAACACACACACACAGGTCACCACCATCTTTAGGTACTAGTTTACTCAATGATGAGGAATAGGGGGTGGACCGAACATGGCATATGTTCGCCGTCCGCAGCGAACGTGAACATGCTATGTTCGCCGGGAACTATTCCCCGGTGAACTATTCGCGCCATCACTAGTGGTCCTCCAGACGGCCAGAAGTCTTTATCCAGACGGCATCTTCTATCTTCATCCATTCAACGCGTAGCGGCTCCATCTTCAAGACATCCGGCACAGAGCATCCTCTTCAAATGACGGCTTCTTACTGAATGACAGTTCCTTTAAGTGACGTCATCCAAGATGGCATCCCTTAGATTCCAATTGGCTGATAGAATTCTATCAGCCAATCGGAATTAAGGTAGAAAAAATCCTATTGGGTGATGCAATCAGCCAATAGGATTGCGCTTGCATTCTATTGGCTGATTGCCTTTTGATTGCATCAGCCAATAGGATTTTTTCTATCTCAATTCCGATTGGCTGATAGAATTCTTTTTTGTGCAATATTTTTTTTATATATTTTTATTAGATAGTGTTATTATGAGTGTAAGTGTACTTTGTAATGTATTTCTGATGCATTTTGTGATACTTTTTTGTATTGCTCTGAGGTTCCTCTAACCTAACGTGCGCTAACTTCAATTGTGCTCAACTTGGAAAACTCTTGCTACATCTGACGTCTAACAGTTGCGATAAACCCGATATCGCTCTCCCATAACTATTAGAGAGCCACTCGTAATCTGGTCCTCAATGGTCTACATTGCATAACAAGTATTACATGTATAAAACACCTTAATCTGAAATTTTCTGTCTGTTAATGGGTGGGTCTCTTTAATCATACTATTGTTGCACCCAAACAGGGATAGCAACAAAACATTTTTTTTGGTAATATATCCTTGGCCTTTTTTAATACTACCTATGTCAGCTCTAACCAATGCATCTTTCAAATGAGTCTCTCTTCTATAGGCAGGCAATGAAATATTCTGAAAGGATAAAACACCAGGAAGACAATCTCTTAAAATAGACCAAATTGTCCTTATTATCTTTTGTATCTTTTAGCTCAGTGTATTACACTCTAAGGCAATATCATCCTATCCGGGTCTTTACTACACATGTCTCAACATATTGATCCCTTTAAGATTTTTGAAACCTTTAAAATTTCACTCTTGATCAGGGAAGTTGGGTACCCTCTAGATACAAGCTTATCACCCATTTCTTCCATTCATGTCTTATACATACTCTCATCAGAAACAATCACCTTATCTCTTAATTGCCTCTTGTACAAGCTGTACTGCTCCTGTCCTACTCCTCTCTGTCACACTGGCAAAGCAGCCATCACAGGCTGTGCTGCTATCTTTCTTAATAAAAACAGCAAATCATCCAGTAAAAAAATATTTATTTTAGAATTTATGGTCCAATTTATGTTACTGGTGTTTTTTTTTATAGTTTGCTTACAATAACCTAGATTATGAGTTGTGCGTTCGTGTTTTAACGCTGAAAAAAGGGTAATTTCAGGGTTAAAACAGCAATGCAGCCATTACGAGTCTTGTTGGTATTGCTGTACTGCAAGCCTTTTAGCCTTTAACGCCACGTCAGTCCCGCACACGTAAAAATTTAGTTTTTTCATAGGACTTCCATAGCGCTGCCATTACGAGTTTTGCAGTGAGGCTAAAAAGCTTGCGTTGGAGCCTAAACCAACATGATCCGTTTTGCAATCTAAAAGAAGAAGTTATGAGTTTTACGCTACAAAACTGTTACATAAAACTCATAACTAAACTGCTACAAAGTACACTAAACACCCATAAACTACCTATTAACCCTTAAACCAGAGGCCCTACGGCATCGCAAACACTATATTAAAGTTTTTAACCCCTATTCTGCCACTCCCGACATTGTCGGCACTAATAAAATGTATTAACCCCTATTCTGCCGCTCCCCGACATTGCCTCCACTATACTAAAGTTATTAACCCCTAAACTGCCACCCTCCCGCATTGGAAACACTATTTAAATATTATTAACCCCTAATCTGCCATCCGCCCACATCACCCCCACTATACTAAAGTTATGAAGTCCTAATTTCCTCCGCCACTATAATAAACCTATTAACCCCTATACCCTAAACTCCCCACAATGAAATATACAAAATAAACCTATTAACCCCTAAACCGAAAGCCCCCACATCGCAATAAACTAATTTAAACTAGTAACCCCTAAACCTAACCTTAACCCTAACACCCCCTAACTTTAACATAATTAAAATAGAGCTAAATTAAACTTACCATTATTAACTAAATAATACCTATTTAAAACTAAATCTGTGAAATAAAACCTAAGCTAGTTACAATATAACTAATAGTTATATTGTAGCTAGCTTAGGTTTTATTTTTATTTGGCAGGTAAGTTTGTATTTATTTTAACTAGCTAGACTAGTTAGTAAATATGTATTAACTATTTACTAACTACCTATTTAAAATAAATACAAACTTACCTGTCAAATAAAACCTAAGCTGCCTTACACTAAAAACTAACATTACAAAAATAAAAAACACTAAAATTACAACAAATAAAAAAACCTACCATTACAAAAAAATAACAAACTAAATTATCTAAAACAATACAAATTATTCCTATTCTAATACCCCTTAAAAAAACACCCCAAGATAAAAAAAACTAATATAGAATAAACTACCAAGGGCCCTTAAAAGGTCTTTTGTAGACCCTTAAAAGGGCTTTTTTGTAGGGCATTGCCCTAAAGTTAACAGCTCTTTTGCTAAAAAACAAACACCCCCTAACAATATACAAACCCCACCCCCAAACCCCAAAATAAAACTAAAGTAAAACCTAATCTACCCATTGCCCTAAAAAGGGCATTTGTATGGGCATTGCCCTTAAAATTGCATTTAGCTCTTTTTTTCTGCCCTTAAAAGGGCATTCAGCTCTTTTATGAGAAGCCCAAGCCCTAATCTAAAAATAAAAACCCACCCCAAAACAAAAAAATACATTACACAAAATAACAAATTATCAAAAATAATAAAAATGATTCCTATTCTAATACCAATTTTAAAAAAACACCCAAAATAAAAAAAATCTAATCTACAATAAACTACCAATAGCCCTTAAAAGTTAAACAGCTCTTTTACAAACCCACTAACATTACAAACCCTCACCACCCCTAAACCCACAAAATAAAAAAACTATCTAAAAAACCTAAACTAACCATTGCCCTGAAAAGGGCATTTTTATGGGCATTGCCCTTAAAAGGGCATTTAGCTCTTTTGCATTGCCCTGAAAATGACATTTAGCTTGTTTACGAAAAGCCCAAACCCTAAACTAAAAAAAAAAACACCCTAAAAAACCCTTAAAAAGCTATCACTAACCCCCAAAGATCCACTTACAATTTTTGAAGTTTTTGAAGATATCAGGCGCAGAGCATCCTCTTCATATGGTCACCGCCGTACAATGAATCTTCAATGCAAGGTACACGATTCAAGATGGCATCCCTTGCATTCCTATTGGCTGATTTGATTTTGGAAATTAAAATCAGCCAATAGGATGAGAGCTACTAAAACTTAATTGGCTGTTCAAATCAGCCAATAGGATGAGAGCTACTGAAATTCTATTGGCTGATTTGAACAGCCGATAGAATTTCAGAAGCTCTCATCCTATTGGCTGTTTTGAACAGCCAATATGATTTCAGTAGCTCTCATCCTATTGGCTGATTTGAATTTCCAAAATCAAATCAGCCAATAGGAATGCAAGGGACACCTTTTCAGGGCAATGCAAAAGAGCTAAATGCCCTTTTAAGGGCAATGCCCATACAAATGCCATTTTCAGAGCAAAGGTTAGCTTAGGTGGTTTTAGATAGTTTTTTTTATTGTGTGTGTTTGGGGGGTGGGGGGTTGTAATGTTAGTAGGTGTTTGTATTTTTTTCAGGTAAAAGAGTTGTTTTTACTTAGGGCAATGCCCTACAAAAGGCTGTTTTAAGGGCTATTGGTAGTTTATTGCAGATTAGATTTTTTATTTTGGGGTGGGCTTTTTTAAAATGGGTATTAGAATAGAAATAATTTTTATTATATTTGATAATTTGTTTATTCTGTGTATTTTTTTTTCTTTTTGGGGTGGGTTTTTATTTTTAGATTAGGGCTTGGGCATTTCATAAAAGAGCTGAATGCCCTTTTAAGGGCAATGCCCATACAAATGCCCTTTTCAGGGCAATGGGTAGATTAGGTTTTACTTTATTTTGTGGGTTTGGGGGTGGGGGTTTGTATACTGTTAGGGGGTGTTTGTTTTGTTTTGTAGCAAATCAGCTGTTAACTTTAGGGCAATGCCCTACAAAAGGTCCTTTTAAGGGCCCACAAAAGGCCCTTTTACGGGTCCTTGGTAGTTTATTCTAGATTAGGCTTTTTATTTTGAGGTGGGATTTTTTTTAAAGGGCATTAGAATAGGAATAATGTTTATTGTTTTTGATAATTTTGTTTGTTAATTTTTTAATGGTAGGTTTTTTATTTTTTAGTAATTTTAGTGTTTGTTATTTTTTGTAATCATAGGTTTTTTTTTGTAATGTTAGGTTTTAGTGTAGGGCAGCTTAGGTTTCATTTCACAGGTAAGTTTGTATTTATTTTAACTAGGTAGTTAGTAAATAGTTAATAACTATTTACTAACTAGTCTACCTAGTTAAAATAAATACAAACTTACCTATGAAATAAAAAAAAACCTAAGCTAGCTACAATATAACTATTAGTTATATTGTAGCTAGCTTAGGTTTTATTTCACAGGTAAATATTTAGTTTTAAATAGGTATTATTTAGTTAATAATTGTAAGTTTAATTTAGCTCTATTTTAATTATGTTATAATTATGTTTAGGGGTTAATATAGTTTAATTTAGGTTGTTGCGATGTGGGGGGCTGGTGGTTTAGGGGTTAATAGGTTTATTTAGTTGCAGTGATGTGGGAGGCAAGAGGCGATCGCAGGAGTTAGGCTTTTTTCTGACCCGCTCTCCCCATTGATGTCTAAGGGGAAAGCGTGCATGAGAATTGAGCACGTCAAAACAGCGCTTGTATTTTGTACGGTATGAACCTTAAAACCACCATATCGCACGCATAAGCCGGGAAAACTTGTAATGTCTGCGCTATAGAGGGATAAATAACGCAACTTTTGTTGCATTCGTTAATTTCCCTATAGCGCGTATAACTTGTAATCTATCTGAATTAGAATTATTGATAGTGCAATTAGCCCTTTCCATGTGATGACACATTTTGTAACTATTTATATTTACAGAAAAAAGACAACTATTTGTAACATTAGTTAATATGCAGCCATGTTTAGGAGCTGATTTATCATTTTCTGTCTGACATGATATGCTGAATGCCGACAGCATACGCTGTCTGCATTTAACATTGCACAAGCAGTTCTGGTGGTGAACTGCTTGTGCAATGCCGCCCCCTGCAGATTTTTGTAGCCAATCAGCTGCTAACAGGGGTGTCAATCAACCTGATTGCAGAGCCATCTTTAACACAGGGCAAAAAGGGTAGCTTCCCAGGGCCCAGTCTTTGTTGAGGGGCCCAAGATTCCTAAAACAAAAATTCTTTTTTTTAGGTCATGCCAGGCTGGTGATGTCATGTGACATGGGGGACACACACAGTCAGTCCTAATACTGTCACAGTCAAAAGTTCTCTGTTTATATTTATTTGTGAGAAACTGTGCCAGAAAGGATTAATTAAGATAATAACGTTATTGTCCCTTTAAGTTGAGC
Organism: Bombina bombina; assembly: GCF_027579735.1. Lineage (NCBI taxonomy): Eukaryota > Metazoa > Chordata > Amphibia > Anura > Bombinatoridae > Bombina > Bombina bombina. The sequence goes on along the minus strand of NC_069503.1, from coordinate 388,933,190 downwards.
ATGTGTAACTGTGACAATGGAAAAAAGCTCTTGATATACTGTGACAATGAAAAAAGGTCTTGATATACAGACAAGAAGTGTTCTTTAAAAAAAAATCTACAATTTGTTTTTCAAGAAGTCAAGGCTGATAAAACGGAAAAAGTATAAAATAACAGCACAAATGTGCTTGAAAAATATTTTCAAAGTGTTGGGTGAAAGTTTGAAAACTGTGTGAAAGTCATGCAAATAACATGAATTTACTGATGGACTCAAATAGACTTTATTTACAGTAATCTATATAACTGAATAGCAAAATACATTTATTTTTCTTGTAGAAGATGTTATTTGCAGTATAGTAACTTATAGTTTTGTTTTCATATAGGCATTTATTTTCATTGATTTTTATATATCAGGCAACCATAGCTATGGGCGCCATGTACTAAGAGGCGGGCGGACAGCTTCTTAACTCGCGAAGCTGTCCGCCCGCCTCCGCTACACACGGACAGTGGATCTATTGATCCGCTTGCCCGTATGTACCATTACACACTCATCGGAGTGTGTAATGACCGCACCTTCAATCACGCGACCAATCACGCGACTGAAGGGGCTGTCAATCACCGAGAGCGAGAGTGCAATCAGTGATTTTGCTTCTCCACCTAAGAGGTGGCGTAGGCTGTAGGAAGCAGCGGTCTAATGACCGCTGCTTCTTACATTCCGGGAAGCAGGCCGCAAAGGCGCATGCCCCGCAAAGGCTTCGGAGCAGCTTTCGCTGCTTCGTACATGGAGCCCTATGTCTGTGCCCAATGAAAAAATAATTCATACAAATGGTGAATGTAGTTTTAATAAAATAATTAATTGAAAACATGAAATAGTATTCAATATTTAAATTAATGTATGAAAAGCATGTCATAAAATAGTTTCTAATGTTATTTCAGGAATGTTGGTCCCAATGATGCATGAACTATCAGTTCACATTTCTCTCACATACTTATGTATTTTAGTTCTCTCAATAATTCATCATATTCTCAGATGCTTTAAGCTAGGACATATGGAGATCATTATTATAGAGGAATATACTGACATACGTATATCTGAAATTGTAGGGATCTAAATGAATGTGTGTTCAGAGAAATTACAAAAATATGAGAACATGGAATGAGGTAATTAATTGAACAGAACACATACAGATGGCAGAAGTGTGTGTGCGTATCAAGGGAACGCTTGCCTTGATTTGTTTTGTGAAGAATCTGTTATGCAGGAGAATACAGAAACAGGCAAGAGGGTCAACATCAGGAATCACTCCAATAAGTTTATCAGCAAAGGATATAGTTTGAAGGAAATCCAGTAGCATACCCAGCTCAAATACCATAAAGACAGTCTATCAAGTATAAGTAGGGGTAAGGCAATACCAGAGTACAGTGAACTAGCTAGGGTCAAACACAGGGATTAGTCTTTAATCCAAATGTCATAACAAATGGGATGAGGCAAATGAAGGATCCAGGCTGGTTAGCCAGGTTTTGGAATCCAAATACGGAAAGGTAATCAGGATACAAATGCTAAGAAACAGATACTTACACCTAGATTTAGAGTTTGGTGTTAAGGTTAGAAAGCAGCGTTAAGGGCTCCTAATGCTGCTTTTTACTGCCCGCTGGTATTTAGAGTTTCCTTAATGCCACTAAAAAATTGTTTAACGCTGAAATCATTGCCGACAACACAGACCCAGTAGTTAACATCTAACGCCAAAATAAACATCCACGAATCACAAAAAAAAATTATACAAAGTACACTTACACTCATACAAACACTACAATATATTTATTTTTAATTTTTCATATTTTCATGTCAAAATAGAAAGGATCAAAGTTACGAGATCTCGGGTGTTTGAAAAAACCCCCACTAATATCCTTTTTCCATTGACTTACATTGACAGACGGGAACAGACACTCATATAGCTACATCTAAATAATAATATTATCCCATACATACACTAATCGATACATACAAACAATATACACCACATTACATACACAAATAAGATTTTTATTAGGAAATAAACACGATTTAGCTACTTTTTCACACAAGACCATGACGTCACTCACTTTACGCTCAAAACCAGTCTTGGATTTTATTTACACACATTTTTCTCCTCCATTGACTTCTATGGGGAAGACGTGCTTGTGCATGCGACAGACAGATTTCCCTAACGCACGCAAAAAGCGTAGACAAGAAAACTCTAAATACCAGCGTTACAATTGTGAAACTAACTCATGTTTTCCTGCGTTAGTCCCGCTATGACAAATAGATCATGAAATGGCTATTTCCCTATGGACTTATGGCTTTTACTTCTGTGAAATTCACAACAACATCAAATTGTTTGATACATTCACATTACATCAACTACAAATCACCATCACTAGTAACAAACATTTGGAATAATTACATCAGATTTAAACGGACAGAAAAATAATTTGAACATTTCAGGATTCACAAACAGTAGACAATTGGAAACACCTCTCATTTACCTCTATTATAGCATTTCATTTATTCAACTCATATGCTTGCATGAACAGCATATCTACATAGGCTTAACACATGATCATTAATGGATGCACATACATTACTTTTAGCATTCACTCATACATGTGCATTCATATGATGGGGGAAAAACATATTACATTCTCTCTATGAATCAGGAAACATAAAATAGGGATTTTACTGTTTCTTTAACATCACGATTCACTCAGAATAAACCATTAGGAATTACGTACAATAAGAACATCATTAGAACAGATTACAGCTGTCACTTTTTGGGAAGGTACAACAATGCTATACTGCTTTATAGAAGTCAGCATATGTGGGAGACAATCACAATATATGTATATGTACATAACACGCATCACGCAACCACAAAGCACACATTTATATTTTAATCAGCACACAATAACAATGTAGTAAAATACAACAACAGAATGAAGATTTGATATCTAGACAGGCAGGTTGATAATATGATGACGTCATTAGAAGCTTCAACCATACACATTACAGCTTTAGGACTGTACCGCCCCTTTCAGAAGTTTAGCACTCAATACTACAATACAACATATACGTAAACGACAGTTTGGAACATCATTATTATGGCGATTTTAAAGGGATGCGTACGAAATATTGACAGCTCTCAAATCACCTATATATACAATATTATAGATGTCAGCCGGAAGATCGTCATTATTATTGCGATTTTAAAGGGACGCGTACAATATTGACATCTCGCAAATCACTTATATATACAATACTACAGATGGCAGCCAGAAGATCTTCAGTATTATTGCGATTTTAAAGGGACGCATACAATATTGACATCTCGCCAATCACTTATATATACAATAATAGAGATGTCAGCTGTTACTTTATCGTTTACAAACAATATTGCAGCAACATTGATCGATCACATTCTATGCCATTATACACAAGTATGCACTTTCATTCATGTTAGCGTGGACGTGTGCTTTTTACTATAATATCGCGTTTATTAAGTATTTATTACACATATGAACAAACATTACGAAGATGCATTGTATATGTTACATTTTACACTTTCACATTGCGATTCATTGGGGGAAAACAACATTTCAGCAAACACCTAAAAAAAACGCCCACTTTGAAAGCATTCACGCCGCTCACATACAAACAAGTGTATACAATCAGCAATCATTACGAAATCACTACCATTGGACATATTGCACTATAAATCCCCCAAACAACATGGCCAAAGCGTCCCTTGTGATCGACATTGTATCAATTCACTTCTGTGTTTTTGCATACCTTGTTACTCCTTGTGTTGTGTTTGCTCTGCTGTTTGGCTTTGTGCTGCTTAGCTTGGCAAATATGGTTGACGATCTGATAGAAACTGTGCTGGTGCTGCTACACAAGTAGAGATTCAGAGAATCAGGCGGGCTCGGCAGCTCCGAGTGAGACAAAGGGCTCGTTTGGTTAGAGGTCCTCATGTCTACAGTGTGAGAACCACCTTGGAAAACATGAGTGACTTCGAGGTTTATGACAAGTATAGGCTCAATCGCGAACAGCTCATTGGCCTTTACAATGTTCTTAGACCTCATTTGGAGCCATGTATACGAATAAGGACTGCTGTCCCTGGCATCACCAAGATGCTTAGTTGTATATACGTCCTGGCCTCCAGGAGTTTTCAATCTGGAAAGATATACATGCATGGCCTGTCTCAAGGTACATTCTCAGTGGTTTTTGATAACTTTCTGGACGCCATGGTACGTGTTAGTAAGCGTTACATAGGATTCCCTCAGAATGATGGTGATTGGAGGCGCCTGAAGAGGGAATTATTTGCAATCGCTGAATTGCCCATTGTCTTGGGAGCAATAGATTGCACCCACATTGCGCTGCGTGCTCCAGTCAATGATGAGCCCTTCCAAAATCGCAAACATTTCCATAGCCTCAACGTGCAGTATGTTTGTGACACATGGATGCGGATTATGCACATGTGTGTGAATTTTGGAGGGGCTTGTCATGATGCCCGCATTCTTAGACAGTCGTCCCTGTGGCAGCCATTTGAGGAAAGACAGTTTCCCCCTGGGTATCTCGTTGGTGAGTATTTGTGCACAACATGGTTAATTAGTTAAACAATTGCCACTGTAGTCTTAAACTGTTATTAGTGTAATGTGCAAAATGTGCAGCTATAGGATGCAATTTAACCATTTCTTTCTCTTTCCGCAAATGTCTAGTTTTAGCTCCAAACAGATATGTAGCATGTCTTAGCTTAATTGGGCAGATAGAGAATGCAATTTAACCATGTCATTGTCTCTTTCCGCAAATGTCTAGTTTTACTTTAAAACAGATATGTAGCATGTCTTAGCTTAAATGGGCAGATAGAGAATGCAATTAACCATTTTGTTTTTAGTTTAGCAAAGGTCTGGTTTATGCGAAATACGCATATGTAGCATGTCTTAGCTTAAATGGGCCGATAGAGAATGCAATTAAACCATGTGATTGTCTCTTTCCGCAAATGTCTAGTTTTACTTTTAAACAGATATGTAGCATGTCTTAGCTTAAATGGGCAGATAGAGAATGCAATTTAACCTTTTTGTTTTTATTTTAGCAAAGGTCTGGTTTATGCGAAATACGCATATGTAGCATGTCTTAGCTTAAATGGTTAGATAGAGAATGCAATTTAACCATGTCATTGTCTCTTTCCGCAAATGTCTAGTTTTACTTTTAAACAGATATGTAGCATGTCTTAGCTTAAATGGGCAGATAGAGTATGCAATTTAACCATTTTGTTTTAGTTGAGCAAAGGTCTGGTTTATGCAAAATACGCATATGTAGCATGTCTTAGCTTAAATGGGCAGATAGAGAATGCAATTTAACCATGTCATTGTCTCTTTACGCAAATGTCTAGTTTTACTTTTAAACAAATATGTAGCATGTCTTATCTTAAATGGGCAGATAGAGAATGCGATTTAAACATATAAATCTTTTTTAATGAAAATGTTTATTTTAGGGGATTTTCGTGTACACAAATGAAAAGTATTTGAATATAATAATTATAAATAAATTAGTAATATTTGTCATTTTTTTATGTTCATTATTTATAGGTGATTCTGGTTACATGAGCCGGCTCATTAGGCCTATACATAACCCCACTGATGAGTCCCAGGAGCGCTATAATAGGGCGCACAAGCAGACTAGGGCTGTAGTCAAGAGGATGTTTGGGCTCCTCAAAATGAGACTCTGATGCCTTGACAGGTCGGGAGGAGCCCTCAATACAGCCCCTAGTAAGTGGCGAAGATCGTTATAGCCTGCAGCGTCCTGCATAATATTGCAGAGCGGGCTGGGATGCTGCAGGCCATCCAGGCACCCCCACACCCTCGTCAGAGATGAGGAGGACGAGCCTATTCTAGAGGGGCCATTCCGGGACGAGGGGCTCAATGTCAGAGCAGGACATCATCAACCGCCACTTCAGATGGTAAATAATAGAAGTTAGAGTATTGCCAAAATATGTGAATTCTAGGAAATGACAAGTAGAGAATTGTACAAATATGTTAGGATTGTTCATCAAATGATTTAATTTTGAAATGTATTACTATAGGTGATGCTCTGGTTCATTGGGCTCCTGTAACGACTTTGCCACCTGGTTTTTAAAGACAACATCAGCTGGTAAGTATAAATAATGTATGGACTGTGCCTGGTGGGAATTTGGCACAAACAAACATATTACTTTTGGATACTCGAAAGGGATCCTCTAGCAAGACTGTGGTTCAAAGTCAGATTCAAAGTCACACATTAGAGGTTAGGTCTGCTCAATATATGACTCATCTTCACACTTGATTGATAGAACATAACACAAGATGCTACACATGCTTAGTACGCTAGTGACGAGAATCGTTTCAGAAATAGGGGGTGGGAGAGGTGTGAATAAATAATTAACACACTTGTATAATTGTTTGTTTCTCACTTTCTCTGCCATTAGGGAGATGACGTCATCTAAAGACTGAAAGTGAAGAATTCAAGACTGAAAGTGAACAATCCCAGACCTGAAAGTGAAGAATTCCAAGATTGAAAGTGAAGAATCCAAGATTGAAAGTGAAGAATACCAATGTGATCATGTTTGGCATTGTCTTTCAAATGTGCTGCCATGAAAACCATAAAAAGACCAGTTCATATAGTAAGTGGCAACAATATGATGGACTGAGGCTGTGGATGCATCCTATTGGAGACACTTAGATGTTTTTTTTTTATTTTAGATGGTATTTCACAATCCTCTCATTTGAAAATGATGATAAGACACCTAATGAAGATAAACTGTTATTTTCAAGATAATTGACTTTCAAAGACCATGCATACAGGTTGGTTTGCACAATGCATGCTAATTACGAATCACAAGAGTAAGAATGTTAAGAATTAGGAATAGTTACATGCCCTAGATTAGAATATTTTAATTTTACATACATTACCCCTACTTTGTGCTAAGAGGAAATCACATTCTGACCAATCAGACAAAGGAATACATCTTAGAGTTGATATAGAGTATATTATTAGAAGGGACCTGAAATATTTACATTTATGTTCCGCATACTATATAATTGGTTTTTGAAAATGTTATATGCATTTTTTTATATATTTAAAATGCTTGATATTTAAATGTAATATTGATGAGACAATATAATGTTATTTAAAAATTATGGATAGGTTTATATGTAAATTTATGTTTGTTTTTTTTAAATACTATATGGGAAAAAACATGTTAGAGCATAGACACAAGATAAAATTTTAATTGTTTTAATGAATATTTTAAGACATGTGTTCATGAAATAACTATTGTTTATATTTTCTTTTTTTCTTTTTCAGAGTTTCATCTGTGATGAATTACCCCTTTTTTTTTAAATTTTATCTTAATTTATTTTATTGTCAATAAATAATTTTTTATACTTATCTTTATTTTTATTTTAAAAAATCTTTTTTTAAAAAAAGATTATAATAAATATATCCATATAATCTGACAAGTAAAAAAAAAAAAAATACTCCCATGACTGTTAGTTGTCTATTTGACAAGCAAATGTCTGATCTAAAACTTTTTATCATGTATTGAATTAGTAATATAAAAACAGCTTATTCAGATAATGTTAAAGTCAAGTATCTTTTAAAAATTAATTTGGAGTTAAATCCATGATGTTTTTATTGTGTAATTTATAGATGTTAAAATTAGAAAATGTTTATGGCGAGTATATGTAGTCTAAATTAGACAGAACAACTTCGTTCTTTCACTTTTAAGAAAGGAAAAGTGGTTAACTTACATTAAAGTGACAGTGTATTTTTTTTGGATAATATTATGTATCTTCCTTAGGTAATCAAAAACATTATTTTTTTTATTTATTTTTTTATGTTTAAAATTGTTAGGAAATGTAAAATCATTTTATTTCATATTTAGACCAAGCTAGTTATTGTATGCCATACTGATGACTTTTCTGTTCTAGTGGAGTCATTTTGAAGGCTTATTTAACTATAGCTAGCTCATAATATAATTCAGAAAATTATTCATGTTACCTCTTGGATAGGATATCACATATCTATATGTAATTTCATTCCCCTTTAGTTTCTTACAATGTTAAAGGGACACTGAACCCATTTTTTTTTATTTGGTGATCTCGATAGAGCAGGCAATTTTAAGCAACTTTCAACTTTACTCCTATTATCAATATTTATTTGTTCTCTTGCTATCTTTATTAGAAAAATAAGGCATTTAAACTTTTTTGGGTTCAGGACTCTGGACAGCATTTTTTGATTGGTGGATGAATTTATCAAACAATCAGCAAGGACAACCTAGGTTGTTCAACAAAATGGGCCGGAATATAAACTTACATTCTGTGTATTTCAAAAAAAGATAGCAAGAGAATGAATACAATATTATAATAGGAGAAAATTAGAAAGTTGATTAAAATGTCATGCTCTATCTGAATCACAAAATAAACAATGTTGGTTCAGTGTCCCTTTAACTCCACATATTCCTAATGGTTTGGTCCTTAAAGGGACATTCAAAAAAAGATATCCTTTAGTGAATTATAGACAATACAAATTTAATTGAACAAACATTTAAATGTATTAATAGTATCTAATTTGATTCCTTCTTTAATATCCTTTGTTTTAGAAATATCAATGCACATGGCTTAGATAATGATATAAGGCATCTATGTGCAAACAACAATCAGCATCAAAAGAGCCTATCTAGTTATGCTTTTTAAGGCCAAGAATATAAATTTTCAAAAGATAATGAGAGAATAAAACCCAAATATAACGTGGTTAGAATATTCTATTATCCCTCAAAACCATTACAAACATATAGCTTAATGCTCCCTTTAAGGTGAAGATGGCTAAATACAGAAATTAGAACATATTTCATTCACTGTGGGGCAAAACAATCCAGAAGTTTGAGAAAGGGAGGTGCATAGGTTTATGATCATCAATCATTATTTGGAAATATCTACTTAAAGGCACATGAAACCCTAATCTTTTCTTTTGTGATTTAAAAAGAGTATGCCATGTTTAAAAATCTTCAATTACTTCGATTATGTCATTATCTTAATTCTCTTGACATACTTTTCTTGAAAAGCATAGCTAGATAGGCTCAGTAGTTGCTGATTGGTTGCTGCACATAGATGCCTTGTGTGATTGGCTCCCCCATGTGCATTGCTATTTATTCAATAAGGGATATCTAAAGAATGATGCAAAATAGATAATAGAAGTCAATTTGAATCTTGTTTAAAATTGTCCTTCTCTACTTGAATCATGAAAGAACATATTTGTGTTTAGTGTCCCTTTAATTGTGGCTGGCCAACAATACATATTTACAATGTTTACACAGATTTATTTAGAGCAAGATTGCATATCAGCCTCATGAAAGGGACGGAAATTTAACAAGCTTTTAGTTCTGGAATATGAAAAAAATATAATTTAAAACATTAACATTTAATTCTATCATCTATTGAAATCATTATTTTATGGTTATTTGCTTTCAAAACATATCTAGATATGCTCAGTAGATGAAGATGTATGGATGCACAGAGATGCCTTGTGTGATTTGCTCAACCATGTGCATTGCAATTTCTGTTAAGGATATCTAATTAAAAAGAAAATTTTGTTACATTTCAAAGTCTATAAATGTATTCTTTCTCCGGATCAATTTTTTAAAATTATTTTGGTGTAATGTCTCTTTACAAATAAAGACGCCATTGTACAATAACATATGTGAGCAGTTCAGACAAATACAAGTTCGAGGTTTATTTACTAATAAGAAACAAACGTGTATTTTAACATTTATAAACAGATTATCCAAGTTACGGACATTATAACCAGAAATTACGCATTTCAGAAATGTCGCGTGGGAAACGTATCTTGCAACACGAGATTCGCATATTTACACATTCTAGTCTAATGTCACGCAATAGCGCACATTCAGTGTGCATTATAAATACATTTAATAGAGCAATGTCAATACTTCAAAATAAGTCACTAAATTGATTTAATGAACAATAAACACATTCAATGTAAAATTTGTATTACTAAAACGTATTTGTATTAAACAAACAGAATGATATTAAACATAGAAATGTCTACAACATTTAATAATGTGACATTATTATATATTTTTGACAATTCAAACATTAATATTTAATGGATCACATATATTAAATCTGTGTCACACATATCTGCATAACAGCCCCATGAGTTACAAATAAGTCTACATGAAAAAATGTAGTAACAGCACCCCCAGGAGGTATGTGTATGGAAGTTACTAAGATATGAAACATTAAGGAACAGCCAATCAGAGTTCATCACACAAACACAACTTGAGTCAGGATGGTCTCACAGACATTCTAACAATATTTCAAAATTTTATCCAATCAGATGTACAGATACCATGTCCCATGGTGCATCTCATGTTTACTTCACCATATAAAAGTCCATTACACGTTGCCATCTTTGTCAGTTCTCTAATGCCTGCAGGCAATATATATATATATATATTATATATATATATATATTTATATATATATATATATATATATTTATATATTATATTATTCGTATCAAACCGAGCAGGCATGACACCTCCCAGGTTCACCAAGCAGGAGAGTGCTGCACTGGTCAACGCCGTCCTGGACTTTTATCCGCAGCTGTTTGGGAACAAGAGGGGGTTGACAGATGTGAAGGTTAAGAAAGCCCTCTGGGGGGCTATCACCAATGCGGTTCAATTGGTGTTCGGCGTCCAGAGGAGCCAGGATCAGATCATGTGGAGGTTCAGAGATATGACTTTGCGACTGCACAAAAAAGTCAACCTCATAAGGGACTGGGTAAAAGACTGTAAGAGAGATGGCAAGAAAACTAAGCCCAAACGGAAACTATACCTACTCCCTTATGAGGTGACTTTATGCGAGCTCCTCAATCACCGGGTCCATAGCAGATTTCGATCCTCTTCATCCTCGGCCGCCTCTTCTTCCCTACCAGCTGTTGGATCACAAAGTCCGGACCCGGGGGCCAGTGCAGCTGCTTCTCCATCTGGTGGCCTGGGAGGAGCGGACAGAGAATCTGAATCAGGTAACTATCCAACTAATATATTAATATTTGAGTAGACTTTTAAGAAATGTGTATATAGTCATATATTCAACCTATATAAATCTCACAACATACACTACATATGATGTTTAGATATCTGAATTTAGATTAGTCACACATGAAATAGGAGTGATGTTTCTTGTGCTCTCCAGAATATGCGTCACAGAGTGAAAAGGGAATTGCGCATCCGTGAAATCACTACCATCCGCAATTTCATACATTGACTATCGAATCATAACCCAGTTAGAAATATTCTTTGTTATTGTTCAATATTACCAAATATACGATTTCCATCTCGTAATACACCCAATTGCAAATATATTTGAAGTCTTTATGAAATGATACTCATCACACTACTATATCCAAATTAATTCCGATTCACGGATGCGTAATTCTGCTTGGAATCATTGCGCAATGATCACGAAAAATAGAATTGCGCACACACGTGAACATGTGTTTGCTGTAACTGGCATCGCTTCACACATGTTGGTCAAATCACGGATGCGTAATTCCGCTTGGAATCATTGCGCAATGAACACAAAAAATAGAATTGCGCACACACGTGAACATGTGTTTGCTGTAACTGGCATCGCTTTACACATGTTGGTCAAATCACGGATGAGTAATTCCGCTTGGAATCATTGCGCAATGATCACGAAAAATAGAATTGCGCACACACTGTGAACATGTGTTTGCTGTAACTGGCATCGCTTTACACATGTTGGTCAAAGGTATATGTTAATTAGTATATATGTGAAGAATACAGTATCCTTATTTTCAATCTTCTACATTCTAAAAACTATACTAGCAAGATCAAAATAAACAATGAACTATGTCCATCAATTGATGAGAATGCAAGAACACAACAAATGAATTAAAGCTACAGTCAACAACATAACAGATTGAAAATAAGAGTACAGGATATATTTTTGATGACATTAACTGAGGAAACAATGAACTCATGTGAATAAAAATTGATTATTAGTTTGTCAATGTAAATGTTTACAACAAATGTTTTTCTCCATGGCCTGATTTGTATTAATGATATCCAATCCTCATTGAATATTTTACAGATCTGCATGTTGGTGCTGGAACCTCAACCCAGGGCTTGCCTCAGTATGGTATGTCTCATTTTAATTTACATGTGTCTTAGAAACATGGACATAATAGATCAGCCAATAGAATGCAAGCTCAATCCGATTGGCTGATTGGATCAGCCAATCGGATTGAATTTCAATCTGATTGGCTGATTGAATCAGCCAATCAGATTTTTCCTACCTTAATTCCGATTGGTTGAGAGAATCCTATCAGTCAATCGGAATTCGAGGGACGCCATCTTGGATGACGTCCCTTAAAGGAACCGCCATTCGTCGTTAGTCCGTCAGGGAAGGTGGATGTTCCGCGTCGGCGGTCTGAAGATGGAGCCGGAAGAAAGAAGATAGAAGATGCCACTTGGAGGAAGACATCGCCCGGATGGAGGACCTCTTCTTTGCCGCTTGGATGAAGACTTCTACCGGATGGAGGACCACATCACCTGGATTGGATGAAGAATTCGGCTCGGCTGGGTGAAGATGGCTCAAGCTAGGGAGATCTTCAGGGGTTAGTGTTAGGTTTTTTTAAGGGGGGATTGGGTGGGTTAGAGTAGGGGTATATGGGTGGTGGGTTTTAATGTTGGGGGGTTGGGGTTTTTTTCAGGTAAAAGAGCTGATTACTTTGGGGCAATGCCCCGCAAAAGCCCTTTTAAGGGCTGGTAAAAGAGCTGGTTACTTGGTAATTTAGAATAGGGTAGGGCATTTTTTTTATTTTGGGGGGCTTTATTATTTTAATAGGGGTCTTAGATTAGGTGTAATTAGTTTAAACTTCTATTAATTCTTTTTTATTTTCTGTAATTTAGTGTTTTTTTTTTTTTACTATAGTTTAGTTTATTTTATTTTATTTAATTTTAGGTAATTATAGGTAATTTATTTAATTTATTTAATGATAGTGTAGTGTTAGGTTTAATTGTAACTTAGGTTAGGATTTATTTTACAGGTAATTTTGTAATTATTTTAGCTAGGTAGCTATTAAATAGTTATTAACTATTTAATAGCTATTGTACCTAGTTAAAATAAATACAAAGTTGCCTGTAAAATAAATATAAACCCTAAAATAGCTACAATGTAATTTTTAATTATATTGTAGCTATCTTAGGGTTTATTTTACAGGTAAGTATTTAGTTTTAAATAGGAATAATTCAGTTAATAATAGTAAGTTTGATTTAGATTTATTAAAATAATATTAAAGTTAGGGGGGTGTTAGTGTTAGACTTATGTTTAGGGGTTAATAAGTTTAATATAGGTGGCGGTGGGCTCCGGGTGCGGCGGTTTAGGGGTTAAAAAATGTATTTAGTTGCGGTGGGGTCCGGGATGCGCAGGATAGGTGTTAATAAGTTTATGTAGGTGGCGGCGGTATAGGGGGCGGCAGATTAGGGGTTAATATGTATAATGTAGGTGGCAGCGGGGTCCGGGAGCGGCGGTTTAGGGGGTAATAAATTTATTTAGTTATGGCGGTGTAGGGGGGGGCAGATTAGGGGTGTTTAGACTCGGGGTACATGTTAGGTGCAGACGATTCCCATAGGAATCAATGGGATATCGGGCTGCAGCAAACATTAAGTTTCGCTATGGTCAGACTCCCATTGATTCCTATGGGATCCGCCGCCTCCAGCGTGGCAGATTGAAATCCAGGTACGCTGGGCCGGAATAGTGGCGAGCGTACCTGGTAGTAGTTTGATAACTACCAAAAGTAGTCAGATTGTGCAGAACTTGCGTTTGGAACATCTGTAGTGGCGTAAGCATCGATCTGTGTCGAACTGAGTCCGGTGGATCGAAGCTTACGTCACTATATTCTGCTTTTGCCGGGCAGTAGGGGTTGATAACTAAGGCGAATCAGCCTCGCCACAAATACGCTGCGGTATTCCAGTGTATTTGCGGTTGACGGCTTGATAACTAGACCCCACGGACTTACTTTATAGATATAAGCATACTCTAACAGCACCATGATTACATATTTTGAATAATAACTTCTGTTTGGTATTGTGATCAATATGTGTTGTGTCCTAAACAAGATTACTGTACATTGCACAAATGGCTCGATGGCCACATGGCTTTGTTTAGATTTGTCAACAGTTGTTATTCCAAATGTTGTTTGTGTGTATTCTTTGAAAAACATTGATAAATGGGTATATTTAGATATTCAATAGAATCATATGAGATAAATTGTCTGTCTAATATAGACAGAAATTAAACATATGTTAAAGACATCTTTTTCTTCAGAATCACCTTGATTCACTCATGCATTTATTCTTCAGATTAGTGCTCTATTCTTCACATTTCTAGGTATATTATTCTTAAAAATCGATACTGATGTGATTTAGTGATGTCCAAACTGTGTTCACTAATATATATCTATATCATTCATAGATATAGTTGTTGTGGGGAGTCCAGAGGGATCCAGCACCGACGCTGAGCTGCCTTTGCAGTCTTCTGGTAAGTCCATTGACTCATTCATATGTCATTGAAGGTGTATTTGTAATCAATATTATGATCATGATTCTGATGAAGCATTACATTTGACTAAAACATATAATTTACTCCTCTGATTATATATCAATTTTATTTTAATATTGAAAGATTAAGATCTCAAAGCTTCTTAGTCTACACCTTTGTTCTTCAGAAGATGGATAGCATATGTTTGTTTTGATTTACAATTTTGACAACAATCATCAAGTGAGAACTCTTAAATGTTCCATGTACTCTGCTTTTATGATTTTTTTTTTTTTTGAGGTCAAGGTTTTGGCATACATATAGAGTGTTACAAAATTGGATGATTGTGAATCAAAAACAAAAAGGAGAGAATATAAGACAAAATACACCATATAGATCACATATTGAAAAGGCATATGCAATGAACAGAGTCTATTATAACAGAGTGCTTAAAAAACTATTAACCGTCCACAGTATCTGCAATGACAAAGAGCATAATATAGACTCCCTAATTAAAGTTTACATGAATTGCGTGGCGTTTGTTAACTATATGATATATAACTCTCAAGATAGACAATTGCTGCAAAAAAACAAAACAAAAAAAACACCCAAAGAAAGAAAACAAAACATGTGCTAATAGCAATTTAGGCCCTCTAAATTATTTCAGAGGCCTCTCTTGGACCTCATACTGTATGGGGTATTGAGATTAGCAGAGGGCTATCTGAAAAAGAGGAGACCACTTATAGGTCTCGATGTTTGAACCTCAGATTTTATTTTTTCTATTGAAATAGCATAACATTGAACTCTCCGTGCTGACCAATGCATGATAGTTACTGGTCTCAGGACAATTAGTAAAGCATCGTTAAGGCAAAAATGTATATTGCTCAACAGTACTATTAATATAAGGTGTTTAACGTATAGCCTGCTAAGGGTGTAACATTTATACCTTTATACTATTTCACTCAGCTAGCATGGAAAAGATATATATGCTGTGACCTCAAGGTGCTACATACAAGAGATGGTTATGGGGCTACCATATACATTTAAAATAGTAAAAATAAATTTAACATTAGGTAGGGATGTCTGAGGTTTAGTCATGTTAGATCACAAACTCTAAGGAAACTCTGACATTACCCCCTATCTAGAATGAGGGGACTAATAAAATATAGAAAAGATTACTGCTGCATATTAGAAGAGATCTAAGGGGTCCATCATTGCACTCTGCAAGAAACTAGCTAAAATCTGGGATAATCAGCACAATGCAGAGGCTCACTAAAATAGGTGTCATCACAGGAGTTACTATAAGTCTGGGAAGATATCAGCTCTAAAAGTAAAAGTGCTGATCAACTTTAGTTTAAACTGGGACACTACAGAAGGTTACTCTATCTATAAGAAAAAGTGTTTGGTATAAAATAATAATAGGACCCCATATCTAGCAAAATAACATTCTTGTGAAAAGCAAATACATGAACAGCTTAAATCAACAAATTTGCAACTAGCCAAGTCCCCATGTCAAAGAAATATACTGTTTAAAATTCCATTAACACATAAACAAAAGTACATTTGGATAGAAAGGCAAAGTCCCCTATGAACCATCAAATAGACAAACAGATAAAACAAAACACCATCAGGGTCAGAGGACCACTATGTAGGTATAACTATAGCGTATATTAACAGAACATAGTAAGGCAACTAATCGATCATCATAGTTCTGTTACTCCGGGCACGGCCCATACTCAACCAACTCCTGCACGGATTCCCGGAGGCAGCCCACACCACTAGTCAATTGCATAATCGCCAAAGGTGTCAGCCATACAGTGATGAAGGCAGAAGGGTAGTGATTCAGTTCTCAAACAGCCTCCCAATTGACCCACAGCAACTCCGGGCAGCAAGGAGCTCCTATTAGTAAAAAGGTAGATGAGGAGCACATTTTTGGCGTTAGTGAGTCTTTTTGGACCCGGAGCAGGACCTCTGCAGAGATTCTCCTTCTTGTATAAGTCCCATTGACTGGAACAGACGTAGGGGCTAGTTGGGTCTTAAACAGGTAATTAGTGCCGATCTGCAAGGAGGCAGCAGTGTTTGCGATAGCACTGTTGGTAATCACGGCCGTCTCGAGCTCCGTGCCGGCTTGTGTCCTAACTTCTCTGCAACTGGCCAAAGTAGTTATCAAGCGCTGGGGCCCCCAACGCGCTGTTGTTTAGGCACATCGCCAAAGCAGGCTTGACCTGCAGAGGTTGCTGTGATGATTGCAGGACTTCAGAGTGAAACACCATTTTTAGCTTTTCAGTAAGGTCCTCATGGTGTACCTCCAAGAGATTGCGCAATGCCTCTAGAAAGCTAGCAGCATTCTCCATGTCGACCTTTTCTTGGATTCTGTAGGTCAGCACAATAGATGACGAATAATGATTGTACTCTTGGCTGGTGTTGAAGGCCACAAACTTCAAATGAAGCTCCAGGCTCTGAAGCCAGCAGCCATTCCAATAAAATTAGTCTCGTTAGATAGATTTCCTTTTGCAGATATATAATATGTTAGGCTCTGAGTCAGATGCTGCATGTAAAGGATGATATTGAAGGGATTATGCTAGATGGCTGGAGCAGCTTGCAGAAGTGCGACCTGTCATGGCTGCTGCCCGGTCGTTCCCCTGCTTTTATGATTTTAAAAATAATACAGACAATAAAATGAAAATCTTTATCATTGAGAATAACAAATCTAATGTCATTTGTATGCTCCATCAAAATGATGTAAATTATAACTTTGGCTGTGTATATCTTTAATGCAACATTGATGTGTGTCTTTGAGCAACAGTAACATATGTTATAATATCTGATCTTAACGTGTACACAACATGTTATGTTTTACAGAGATTAATCTAACATGTGGGATGGAGGAGAAAGAGGCTCCCTTGGAGTCTGATGGTATGTGAAATATATCTAAAATGTATCCAACATGTTTTTTTTTGTAAACATTCTCTGGAAGAAAATCATAGTCTACAGCTTTGTTACTTTAAAAAGTATTATTCCTTTTCTTTTAGAATACACTACTGCCCCCCTTTCTATATCATGCAGCATGAACATATGCTTGGATTATTCTTTCATTTTTGTATGATTTGTAATTCATGACATCATGATGTCACATGCATATTCCAGGCCAAACCACAATAATAATTTTCTTATTGTACAGACAGTCATTGCTATTCATCTGAGTGCCTATATGCATACCATATCCTTATGTCATAATTGTTTATAAATTCAAACCCACTTCTAAGTATATCTAAACCATAATCATGTTGAAATGCCTTGATTTGATTTCATGATGTATGAGATGTTAATATATTTTTATTATATATTTCAGATGGAACCTCCACTTCTGTTCATCATTTTCCCGCCCCTGCACAGGCCCCTCCCCAGGCCCCTGCCCAGGCCCCTCCTCAGGCCCTTCCCCAGGCCCCTGCCCAGGCCCCTCCCCAGGCCCCTGCCCAGGCCCCCTCCACAGGCCCAAGCCCCTCCCCAAACAGAAGACCCTCCCGGCCCTTCCCAATTCTCCTGTCCTGTCCGTCCCAAAAAACGCCCCCTTACCCCCCCTTTTGCCGCTCTCCCCATCTTTTGGCCCGTACAGCTCCCCCACCTGCCCAGCCCCCCAACTCACCAGGCCCCTGACTCTCCAGCTGTATGGGCTACCTCAGAGCAGCAGCCCATCCCTCCCCAGCCCAATCCCATCCCTTCCCCCTGTCCCAACCTTCATTGTCCTGGGTGTCGGATTGTCCTTCCCAGGCACAGCTGTAAGTATCATTCTAAATCAACATTATAAGATATTTAAAGGGACACTGAAGGCAAATTGTTTCTATTGTGATTCAAATAGAGCATGCAATGTTAAGCAACTTTATAATGTACTCCTCTTATCAAATTTTCTTCGTTCTCTTGCTATCTTTATTTAAAAAAAGAAAGGCATCTAATTTTTAAAACTATTCTGAACTCTGGACATAACTTTTTTATTGGTGAATGAATTTATCCACCAATCAGTAGGGACAAGCAAGGTTGATCACCAAAAATGGCCTGCCATATAAACTTACATTCTTGCATTTCAAATAAAGATAGCAAGAGAATGAATAAAATTTAATAATAGGAGTAAATTATAAAGTTGATTAAAATGTCATGCTCTATCTGAATCACAAAATAAAATATTTTGGTTCAGTGTCCCTTTAATATTATATCACTCCATATACCAATCACCACTACTTGGATACAACAATTGCAAAAAAAAATGTCATACCTTATCTCTTCTATAACCCAGTGGGAGTGTAATTTCTTCTGCTTGCTATGTTTTCACAGCTTGGCCTCAAGGCCAAAAGGTTTAAGGATAGGTGTGGATACCACAGTATAAATAAACTATTTAAATTGCCAATGTAAGGACAATGGAAATCCTTTTACAAGATTTTATACACTCAAGCTGGAAAAGTGGATCATTGAAAACCAATTAAAGGGGAGAACATGTTTGAGTAAACGGTCCTTTAATGGTTTATGTCTGAAGAACATATTTAATGTGTAAATAATCAATCTCGAAAATTTAATTTAAAGAATGATTTGTCTTTATTATTACAATGTATCTTTGCTCAATTTTTATTATGATATGTAATTATCATTAATATTTTTTAATTTCTTTATTTTAGGTTGTGACTCAACATGGCTCATGCTAGAAGCTTTAGCACGTATAGAGCAGGCTGTGATGATGAACTCGCTGTTCCTGGGAAGGATGCATGACACCATGCATGCCCAGCTACAGGTTCAGCATTCGACTCTACAACGTATGATGCATGTAGAGTCAACGCTTGAATCTGGAGCTGGACATGCACAGGACGATGAAGGTGATGCCCAATAAGTAGAGGATCTGGAGATGCTACAAGGTGCAGATAAGAATCTTCCGTCCACATGTTGCTGTTTTGTTTTTTGATGTTGCCATTTGGCCTTTTTTGTTTATTGTTGTGCCTGTTGCACTCTTTTACCTTGTCAAATGGCTCCAATGGGGCTGTGTTGGCCCTTATCAACTCCCTCCAAGGAATGTGATGCACTCTTTTACCTTGTCAAATGGCTCCAATGGGGCTGTGCTGGCCTTTGTTGGCCCTTGTCAACTCCCTCCAAGGACTGTGATGCACTCTTTCACCTTGTCAAATGGCTCCAATGGGGCTGTGTTGGCCCTTGTCAACTCCCTCCAAGGACTGTGATTCACTCTTTCACCTTGTCAAATGGCTCCAATGGGACTGTGTTGGCCCTTATCAACTCCCTCCAAGGACTGTGATGCACTCTTTCACCTTGTCAAATGGTTCCAATGGGGCTGTGCTGGCCTTTGTTGGCCCTTGTCAACTCCCTCCAAGGACTGTGATGCACTCTTTCACCTTGTCAAATGGCTCCAATGGGGCTGTGTTGGCCCTTTTCAACTCCCTCCAAGGACTGTGATGCACTCTTTCACCTTGTCAAATGGCTCCAATGGGGCTGTGCTGGCCTTTGTTGGCCCTTGTCAACTCCCTAAAAGGACTGTGATGCACTATTTCACCTTGTCAAATGGCTCCAATGGGGCTGTGTTGGTCCTTGTCAACTCCCTCCAAGGACTGTGATGCACTCTTTCACCTTGTCAAATGGCTCCAATGGGGCTGTGCTGGCCTTTGTTGTCCCTTGTCAACTCCCTCCAAGGACTGTGATGCACTCTTTCACCTTGTCAAATGGCTCCAATGGGGCTGTGTTGGTCCTTGTCAACTCCCTCCAAGGACTGTGATGCACTCTTTCACCTTGTCAAATGGCTCCAATGGGGCTGTGCTGGCCTTTGTTGTCCCTTGTCAACTCCCTCCAAGGACTGTGATGCACTCTTTCACCTTGTCAGATGGCTCCAATGT
Organism: Bombina bombina; assembly: GCF_027579735.1. Taxonomy (NCBI): domain Eukaryota; kingdom Metazoa; phylum Chordata; class Amphibia; order Anura; family Bombinatoridae; genus Bombina; species Bombina bombina. Next base: position 388,912,669 of record NC_069503.1, on the reverse strand, counting down.
TTCAGATTTTTCAACATGTTTTTGGTCAACGTTATTTTATTTCTTTATGTTTTATGACATAATAATAAAATACATGTCATTCCACTATTCTTTGTCCTCTTTATTCATGTCATTGTTTGAAATCTATAGTTTATGTGGTTAATTCTTAAAGGGACCTGAAACCAAATAATGGTCTTTCCTGATTCATAAATATAATACAATTGTAAATGACTTTAATATTTACATCTCCAATTTAATTTGATTCATTTTCTTGATATACTTTTCATCAAGGTTTATCTTTTCAAGATTAGGATTAGCATAGGAATGAATTTATATATATATATATATATATATATATATATATATATATATATATTGCTGTTTATATATATATATATATATATATATATATATATTTATATATATATATTTATATATATTTTTTTATTTTCACATCCACGTGCTCATTTGTAAACTATTCGTGAATTGATGCACCTTTAACAAATGATCTCAGGATTGATACAATGAGATAATTTCTTTAAATTATAAATTTGATGTAAATAGTATCCTCTCTGTGAATCCTGAAACTGAATTGTTTGTATTTCATGTCCCTTTAAGTGATGCTGAGCACAATTGTTAAGGAATGGATATGCATTTGTAATGCGTTTTTGTCCTTTTTTTACATGAACATGGACATCTAATCTTTTTTAAAAAAGACTATTTGAATGTTGACAGCACATGTATTCCAATTTCACTTATATCTTATTGTAGTAGTGTAACAAAATCAATCACTGTGTGTAATACGCATATTTTAGATGATGAATATCTTTCTCTTATTAATGTTTATATTTAATTATGCAACGATATATGGCCATAGATAGGCTGACCATATTTAAACTTGAATAAGTGACACGTTTGATCAATACATGTGTCATTATTGTTATTCCCAAAAAATATAAACATATCTGAAAACATCAATGACATATGTATTTCTTATGCGTACCTTTTAAATGGTAAAGATGGACACCTTAGCTATAGGTAACATATAATATATAACACATCCCTATTTTCATAATGCATCTCCTAGCATTATAAAGCAGTTAAAGGGACATGAAACACAACAATACAAAGATTTACATTTTGTTTTAAAATGTATTTCAAATTGCAATGTCGTACATAATCGTGTAACCTAAAATGTTGTTTTCATGTCTATTTAAACCATGCTGCTTGCAAAAAAGTGTGAATCCGTTTACATAATAATGTGTAAAAAAGCGTAATAGCATTAATCATATTCTTAAAGGAACATTAAACCCACATTTTTTCTTTCAATGTTCAGATAGAGAATACTATTTTAAACAACATTCAAATGTACTTCTTTTATTTATTTTGCTTCATTCTTTAGACATCCTTTGTTGAAGAAATACCAATGCCCATGGGTTAGCCAATCACACGAGACATCTATGTGCAGCCGCCAATCAGCAGCTTCTAAGCCTATCTAGATATGCTTTTCAGCAAAGGATATCTATAGAAGGAAGCAAATTAGATAATAGAAGTAAATTATAAAGTTGTTTAAAATTGCATGCTATTTCTAAATCGTGAAAGAAAAAATTGGGGTTTCATGTCCCTTTAAATACATTCTTTATTTTTGATTTTGAGAGATTATTAAATGAGCTTACAGTCAGATGAGAGTGGCAGGTTCCTGGTATTGACTCCTCCGATACTGACTATGGCCACCTCGGAGATGCTGGGACGCAACATATCCTCCCATTGGGTATACTCCACGGTCAGTAGAGGCCCACCACCGGTTGCGGTTGCATGTTGGTACTCCCAAGACATTTTTCTTTTCAGCTCCATTTTGCAGTCCCGGTAGCGATGTTTAATGGATTCAACATCCCTGTTGTGGCCCCCTACTGCATTAACTGCATCCCTGATCTCCAGCCAGAGATTCCTCTTCTCCCTCGGGGTGGCCTTCTGAGCTTGCAGAAGAAAAGTTTGATGTCCTAGAAGACAAAAGGTGAAGAGGCGCATTATGGTGCAGTATCTTTGATACAAAAACAATGAGTGTAAAATGTAAACCATCACACAGGGTCCTCCCAAAGAGGAGGTGCACACACAGTGCAATCACAGGCAAGCCGAGGCTTCAGAGCTGCTCGGCTGACTCAGATGCTCTATCATGTGTGATGATTTACACGCTTTGTTTTTGTATCAAAGTTACTGCACCATAAGGCGCATCTTCATCTTTTGTCTTCTAGGACATAAAAGTTTCCTTGATGGGCAGCATAATTTAAGATTTAGGGTGGAAATGGGGGATAGCCATACTTTATCCCCCCTTGATATGTTTGGACATGAATTCTCTTCCTATCAGCTTGTTGTTTATACCTCTACTGAGAAGTTAGCAATGTCCAATCTAAGAAGTTGAAAATAGCTGAATATGAGTATTGAGTTCAGGAACAGGTGATTCTCTTGGTAGACAAGGTAATGTTAAAGGATGGAATCCATAACAAGCAAAAACTGGTTTCATCTTACTGCATTGATTATAGGTGAATTCTGCCATTGTCTGTGTGTCTGGCAGTATAAAACCATGTGTGCATCATCTCCAGAGCTGGTTAGGCTAATTAAAGCTTGAGTAGCCCCTTGGAAGTGTTAATTTGTGATTTTTGCACATAGGAGTAGATTTATCGTACCCCGGACGGACATGATTCGCTACAGCGAATCATGTCCACCCTGCATCACTGTCAGCATTTAACATTGCACAAGCAGTTCTAGCAGGGGGTGTCAATCAACCCTGATCATATTCGATCGGGCGGATTGATGTCCGCAGCCTCAAGGGCAGTGGACGAGTTAAGGAGCAGCGGTCTTAAGACTGCTGCTTCTTAACTCCTGTTTCCGGCGAGCCTGAAGGCTCACGCGGAAACAGGTACATTAGGCTTGTTAAATCGGCCCCAAAGGGGAATATTTATTATACTGCGAGATGATAGGATGTAGCGTATCATGTCCGCCGCACATACGCTGTCGGCATTTATCATTGTGCTAGCAGTTCTTGTGAACTGCTGGTGCAAGGCCATCCTCTGCAGATTTGCGGCCAATCATCCGCTATTAGGGGGTGTCAATCAACCCGATCGTATTCGATTGGGTTGATTTCTGTCCGCTGCCTCAGAGCAGGTGGACAAGTTATGGAGCAGAGGTCTTTAGACCGCTGCTTCATAACTTCTGTTTCCTGAAGGCTCGCTGGTAACAAGGGGCATCAAGCTCCATATGGAGCTTTATATATCGGCCCCATAGAGTGTACTTCACTATATTATTTATTTATATATTTTTTCTTTTTGTTTTGAGGAAAGAAGTTACTAGGAATATTAGGGTTTCATATTTACTTTGACCTCAAGGTTTCAATATATTCACATATCCTTATTGTATGGTTTAAAACTTTGTTTGTTTTCACTTTTTAAGTAGTAATTTTTTCACCCAAGTGAGCACTGTACTTTTATTGTATGTAAGAAATGGAGGCTTGTACAGGATTCCCAGAAGCATGCAATGGATATAGTGTGTGTATTACGAGTTGGAAGTAAAGGTGTTCACTTGAGCGCACTCAAATTTAACGTGCATCGTTAGAGCAATTTCACGGTAGGGTAGGGGTATAATACTGGTCAAAAGTGCCAGATATAGAGCTACATTAAATATCACTAAGAAAAGATGCCATGATGAAAAGTGACAATGTTTATGTATGCCACAATTAAATGAGCATGATAAGCTGAGTATGTGATGAAGTTAAATGCATAAACCTAGTAATATTTAAGTGTTGCAGTGGTGGGTACTTAGCGCACAAATGTATGCCTGTAGGGTACTTACTTCAAAAAGATTGAGAGACACTGTTTTAGGAAATTAGCATTAATATGAAATAGGCAGTTGATAAAAAAAAAAAAAATATTGTTCTGTGTGTATAATTTTATTAAGTCACTTTTTTCTCTGAACTAATGTGTTTAAAATAACAATTTAAACAAAAGCTATCCAATCTAATCAATCAATTTTTATTTTTTAATATTAGTTATTCAAAGAAATAAATGACTATGACAATGTAAGACTTAAAGCCAATAGATTTGCTTTCTAAAATTGAAATATAATATAAAGATGTCAGCTTCCTATGATAGAAAAATATAGTAGTTCCCTTCACAAACTACCACACTGTTCATGTAATACTTTAATTTGTCAATAAATGGAAATACTGTCACAAAGGGTAATCGCAACAGATTCTTCAGGTTATTAAAATTCAGTACTTCATTTCAGCAAGCCTTAACAAAATCACTTTTCTCAGTTCTTACTGCAAACCAAGTACATGTCTAATTTTATTAAAGTCCCTAGACAGCAAATAAATTGCCAGTGTTTTCCAAAATGATTTCCATTTCAATCTAGAGTATGATTGCCTATTGTAACAAAGTAGATAGCATGAGTTGACAGTGAATGTAAAAGCATTTCATCATAAAACATATTTTACTTAAAAAGAACTACAAAAGTTTTATCGGAACAAAAGAAAGAAATGGCACAAACTGCGACAATTCTTTACATTAATTTTACATGCATTTATACGTTGCTTGGGTATGAAACTTCAAGCAAATGATTATGGTTCTGCTTTCTTTTTTTTTAGATTTCACCTATTTCGAAAATATTTATGCAGTCACTTAAACACAATGCAAATGAAGGCAATTGAAATGAATAACTTTATGTAAGATTGTCGCCACTAGTCTGCAATGGTAATATATATTACTACAATATATTGGGTTACATTTCTTTTATCACGCACTTTCTAATTTTTCTTTCTGATATTTTTTTCCATTTTGGATCACAATGAAACAGCCAAGATTGTTAACACACACACGAGATTTGTTCTCTATTTTATTACAACAGTACTCTGAACTGCAGATAATGGATGTCAATCACTTAAATAACAAATGTGTTAAAGGGGTATATGGAGTCCATGTGCAAGCGGGCTTGAAACGCTAGTTAAGTAGCTGTGGTCTTAAGACAGCTGCTACTTAGCCTCTTTGCTCTCCAATTGGGATGATTGACAAGCCCTGCTATTGCTTAATTGTTTGTGGTAGAGTGGGGGCATAGCTGCACAAGCAATTGTTTGTGCAATCTTAACTGCATGCTTAACGCTCGCTATGACGTCAGGCAGATGAGGTTTCCGGATAGGAACATTGTCCATCAGACTGTGATAAATGGGGTCCCATGCCTGTGATTCCAATCAGCCAATAGAATGCGAGTTCAATCCTATTGGCTGATTGGATGCCTATCCAAATGTCCTTTTCAGGGCAATGGGGAGCTTAGGTTTTTTTTAGTTAGGTTTTTATTTGGGGGGTTGGTTGTGTGGGTGGTGGGTTTTACTGTTGGGGGGTTGTTTGTATTTTATTTTACAGGTATAAGAGCTGATTTCTTTGGGGCAATGCCCCGCAAAAGGCCCTTTTAAGGGCTATTGGTAGTTTAGTCTAGGTTTTTTTTTTATTTTGGGGGGCTTTTTTATTTTGATAGGGCAATTAGATTAGGTGTAATTAGTTTAAATATCTGATAATTTCTTTTTTTATTTTGTGTAATTTAGTATTTAGTTTTTTTGTAATTTAGAATTGTATTTAATTAATGTAATTTATTTAATTGTAGTAGGTGTTAGTGAAAGACAGGTTAGGTTTTATTTTACAGGTAAATTTGTATTTATTTTATCTAGGTAGTTAGTAAATAGTTAATAACTATTTACTAACTATTCTACCTAATTAAAATAAATACAAACTTGCCTGTGAAATAAAAATAAACCCTAAGCTAGCTACAATATAACTATTAGTTATATTGTAGTTAGCTTAGGTTTTTTTATAGGTAAGTATTTAGTTTTAAATAGGAATTATTTAGGTAATGATAGTAGGTTTTATTTAGATTTATTTTAATTATATTTAAGTTAGGGGGTGTTAGGGTTAGTCTTAGGGGTTAATAAATTTAGTATAGTGGCGGCAACATTGGGGGCGTCAGATTAGGGGTTAATAAATGTAGGTAGGTGGCGGCGATGTTAGGGACAGCAGACTAGGGGTTAATAATATTTAACTAGTGTTTGCAATGCAGGAGTGCTGCGGTTTAGGGGTTAATATGTTTATTATAGTGGCAGTGATGTCCGGAGTGGCAGATTAGCGGTTAATAAGTGTAGGTAGGTTGCAGCGACATTGGGGGTGGGAGATTAGGGGTTAATAAATATAATGTAGGTGTCGTCGATGTCGGCGGCGGCAGATTAGGGATTAATAAGTGTAAGATTAGGTTTGTTTAGACTCGGGCTTCATGTTAGTGTGTTAGGTGTAAACATACATTTTGTTTCCCCATAGGAATCAATGGGGCTGCGTTACGGAGCTTTATGCTGCTTTTTTGCAGGTGTTAGTCTTTTTTATCAGCTGGCTCTCCTCATTGATGTCTATGGGGAAATCGTGCATGAGCACGTAAAACCAGCTCACCGCGGCTTTCAGCAGCGCTGGTATTGGAGTGCGGTATGGAGCACAATTTTGCTCTAAGCTCACTTTTTGCCTGTTAACGCCGGGTTTTTGTAAACCTGTAATACCAGTGCTGTAGGGAAGTGAGCGGTGACAATAACTTGCAAATTAGCACCGCACCCCTCATAACGCAAAACTCGTATTCTAGCCGATTGTTTTCTGTTTTGAAAAGTTTTTCATCTAAAATCTAGTGGTACAATGGAGTATATTAATTTCCATAAGAAGAAAGTATCTCACACTGTAAATCGTGAACCTCTTAGTGACCAATTTACTTATTCACTCACTATACAGAATGGGGGTTTTGTTTCACACATTTATGTGACTGTAAGAAGATTGTGGTTTTAAACAAGCAAGACTGAATGGCAAATACTTAGCACCCAATTATGATGATGCAATTGTCAAGAAAAACTTTGTTTCAAAAGATGACAAATACTGTACTTCATAATCTTAAAATTGTGAGAATGAAATAAAAAAACAAAGATATTAAGAGCGCCATTTCTTGATGCTCATTAGATGTACAGGATATCAGGTATCTATATCTTAAATATATATGTAAATTACTTTCCTGCCCACTACTGTGAAATTATATGATAGTACTGAATATAGGGGTGATCAGCTTTGGCACTCCCGAGGTTTTGGAATCACATTTCCCATGATAATCATTCAGCTGATTCTCAGCCATCTTAAAGTGTCTGACCATCATGGTAAATGTATTTCCAAAACCTCTGAAGGCCAAAGTTGATTACTCCTGCAGCTAGACCATATATTCATATAAACATCAAATTTTGCATTTTTGACTATTTCAGAGTGTATTGCACATATTCTGGCAAACACTGAAAAGTTCAGTTTTCCACTTTATCAACATCCTTTGTGCATTGAATTTCATGTGTCCAATTCATTGCCACAGAAAGTGAAAAATAAAGTGGAGTATTGTGTCCCTGGAAACCATTGCTGTCCATGCATTGTATAGGTGATTGTCCTTCTATCTGCTTGGATGCAATACCAATATGGACATAATATTACTTTGATTGTGATCACAAGCCAAAAAACACTGATAAAGTGGATTAGAAGGATTGGAATCGACCATACTACATGAGATGTTTTTTCTTTCTGTGTGTGGGTTCTATTCTATTGATTAGAAGAGCTGTGTTAAGCATGTTACATGTATTTAGGGGATTTTGGAAATTAAGAATTATTTTAATCCATTAAAACCACTTTTTTTTTACATGATTTTTAATGAAATATCATGTAAAATCCCAAATATTATAGATATGATAGATTGTATCCCCCAGTAGTTTCCTTATATTTCTTTGGTAAACTAAACAAACAGTCGTCTAGATTACGAGTTGTGCGTTAGGGTAAAAAAGCAGCGTTAAGAGGTCCTAACGCTGCTTTTTTACGCCCGCTGGTATTACGAGTCATGAAGGTTTAGGGTCACGCAAAGTCTTTTTTCTATGGGACTTCCATAGCGCCGGTATTACGAGTCTGTCCTGGGAGGCCAAGAAGTGAGTGGTACACCCTACCCCGTCAAGATTCGCACCGCATTTAAAAGTCAGTAGTTAAGAGTTTTATGGTACAACGCCGTAACATAAAACTCATAACTAAATTGCTAAAAAGTACACTAACACCCATAAACTACCTATAAACCCCAAAACCGAGGCCCCCCCCGCCGCATCGCAAACACTAAAATAAAAATTGTAACCCCTAATCTGCCACTCCGGACACCGCCACCCCTACATTATATTTATGCACCCCTATTCTGCTGCCCTTGACATTGTCGACACCTACATTATATTTATTAACCCCCAATCTGCCACGTCGCCGCCACTTTACTAAAATTATTAACCCCTAAACCTAACCCTAACCCTAACACCCCCTAACTTAAATAGAATTAAAATAAATCTAAATAAAATTACTATAAATAACTAAATTATTCATATTTAAAACTAACTACTTACCAGTAAAATAAACCCTAAGCTAGCTACAATATAACTAATAGTTACATTGTATCTAGCTTAGGATTTATTTTTATTTTACAGGCAAGTTTGTATTTATTTTAACTAGGTAGAATAGTTACTAAATAGTTATTAACTATTTAATAACTACCTAGCTAAAATAAATACAAAAGTACCTGTAAAATAAAACCTAACCTAAGTTACAATAACACCTAACACTACACTATAATTAATTAAATAAATTAAATAAATTAACTAAATTAAATACAATTACCTATATTAAATTAAATTAGCTAAAGTACAAACCCCCCCCACTAAATTACAAAAAATAATAAACAAATTACAAGATATTTAAACTAATTACACCTAATCTAATAGCCCTATCAAAATAAAAAAAGCCCCCCAAAATAAACTAAACTACCAATAGCCCTTAAAAGAGCCTTTTGCGGGGAATTGCCCCAAAGTAATCAGCTCTTTTACCTGTAAAAAAAAAAAAATACAAACAACCCCCCCAACAGTAAAACCCACCACCCACACAACCAACTCCTCAAATAAAATACTAACTAAAAAACCTAAGCTCCCTTTGCCATGAAAAGGGCATTTGGATGGGCATTGCCCTTAAAAGGACAGTTAGCTCTATTGCGGCCCAAAGTCCCTAACCTAAAAATAAAACCCACCCAATACATCCTTAAAAAACCTAACACTAACCCCTTGAAGATCGACTTACTGTTCTGAAGATCGCAACATCCATCCTTAAGGAAGCAGCAGAAGTCTTCATCCAACCGGGCCAAAGTCCTCAACGAAGCCGGGAGAAGTCTTCATCCAAGCCAGGCGAAGTGGTCCAGACGGCATCTTCTATCTTCATCCATCTGACGCGGAGCGGCTCCATCTTCAATACATCCAATGTGAAGCATTCCTCTTCATCCGACGACTAAAGACGAATGAAGGTACCTTTAAGTCATGTCATCCAAGATGGCGTCGCTTAGATTCCAATTGGCTGATAGAATTCTATTAGCCAATCGGAATTAAGGTAGAAAAAATCCTATTGGCTGATGCAATCAGCCAATAGGATTGAACTTCAATCCTATTGGCTGATCCAATCAGCCAATAGGATTGAGCTTGCATTCTATTGGCTGATTGGAACAGCCAATAGAATGCGAGCTCAATCCTATTGGCTGATTGCATCAGCCAATATGATTTTTTCTACCTTAATTCTGATTGGCTGATAGAATTCTATCAGCCAATTGGAATCTAAGGGACGCCATCTTGGATGACGTCACTTAAAGGTACCTTCTGCTGCTTCCTTGAGGATGGATGTCGGATCTTCAGAACAGTAAGTCGATCTTCAGGGGTTTAGTGTTAGGTTTTTTAAGGGTGTATTGGGTGGGTTTTATTTTTAGGTTAGGGACTTTGGGCCGCAAAAGAGCTAATTGCCCTTTTAAGGGCAATGCCCATCCGAATTCCATATTCAGGGCAATGGGGAGCTTAGGTTTTTTTAGTTAGTATTTTATTTGGGGGGTTGGTTGTGTGGGTGGTGGGTTTTACTGTTGGGGGGAGTGTTTGTATTTTTGTTTACAGGTAAAAGAGCTAATTACTTTTGGGCAATGCCCCACAAAAGGCCCTTTTAAGGGCTATTGGTAGTTTAGTTTAGGCTAGGGTTTTCTTTTTATTTTGGGGGGCTTTTATTATTTTAATAGGGCTATTAGATTGGGTGTAATTCGTTTAAATATCTTTTAATTTGTTTATGATTTTCTGTACTTTAATGCTTTTTTTTTTGTACTTTAGCTAATTTAATTTAAGTAATTGTATTTAATTTAGTTCATTTATTTAATTATAGCGTAGTGTTAGGTGTTATTGTAACTTAGGTTAGGTTTTATTTTACAGGTACTTTTGTATTTATTTTAGCTAGGTAGTTATTAAATAGTTAATACCTATTTAGTAACTATTCTACCTAGTGAAAATAAATACAAACTTGCCTGTAAAATAAAAATAAACCCTAAGCTAGCTACAATGTAACTATTAGTTATATTGTAGCTAGCTTAGGGTTTATTTTATAGGTAAGTATTTAGTTTTAAATAGGAATAATTTAGTTAATGATAGTAATATTATTTAGATTTATTGTAATTATATTTAAGTTAGGGGGTGTTAGGGTTAGACTTAGGTTTAGGGGTTAATACATTTAGTATAGTGGCGGCCACGTTGGGGGCAGCAGATTAGGGGTTAATAAATGTAGGTATGTGGTGCAATGATAGGGATGGCAGATTAGGGGTTTATAATATTTAACTAATGTTTGTGAGGCGGGAATGCAGCGGTTTAGGGGTTAAAATGTATATTATAGTAGCAACGATGTTGGGGCAGCAAATTAGGGGTTAATAAGTATAGGTAGGTTGCGGCGACATTGGGGGCAGCAGATTAGGGGTTAATAAATATAATGTAGGTGTCAGCGATGTTGGAGGCAGCAAATTAGGGGTTTATAACTACAATGTAGGTGGTGGCGGTGTCCGGAGCGACAGATTAGGGGTTAATAAATATAATGTAGGTGGCAAAGATGTCGGGGGCGGCAGATTAGGGGTTAATAAATGTAAGATTAGGGGTGTTTAGACTCGGAGTTCATGTTAGGGTGTTAAATCTAAACATACATTTTATTTCCCCATAGGAATCAATGGGGCTGCGTTACTGAGTTTTACGCTGCTTTTTGGCAGGTGTTAGACATTTTCTCAGCCAGCTCTCCCCGTTGATTCCTATGGGGAAATCGTGCAAGAGCACATACGACCAGCTCACCGCTGACTTAAGCAGCGCTGGTATTGGAGTGCGGTAAGGAACAAAATTTTGCTCAACGCTCACTACTTGTCTTTTAACGACAGGTTTGTAAAAACTCGTAATACCAGCGCTGCATGTAAGTGAGCGGTGAGGGAAAACTGCTTGTTAGCACCGCATAGCCTCTAACATAAAACTCATAATCTAGCCGAGTGGTTGTTAATATATGAAGTTTAAAGTTTCTTAGATAAAGAAAATAGCTTAAAATATAGTGAAAACATGTTTAGAAGCAATGTGGCAGCAGAAGTTTTTGAAAGTTACTTATATTAGTTGATATGTAGGAGTAGTGTGGAGGACAGTAAGTATTTGCAGCAGTGACCTTTAGCATAAATATATATAAATGGGAGTCAGATTACACACACAATACATACAGTACACACACACTCATAGGTATGCACAACATGTTCATTAGGGTATGCACACAGGCAAATTCTATTAATTAAACAATTCTGGAACAGAACATGGCTAACATAAGGAAGGCTTTTATAGTGCAATAACAATAAACATAACCAATATCCAAAATGTCAAAGACCTGCCAAAACAACTATTGCAGTGAATTGTGCACATTACTTTCTTTTTGTTTTACCTGGAGGGAGCCTTAAGGATATATATGTATGTAAAAATGCTAAAAAGTGTTGTATATAGTGATGTCGCAAACCTAAAATTTTCAGTTTGCGAACGCGAACTTCCGCAAATGTACGCGAACCGGCGAACCGGGCAAACCGCCATAGACTTCAATAGGCAGGCGAATTTTAAAACCCACAGGGACTCTTTCTGGCCACAATAGTGATGGAAAAGTTGTTTCAAGGGGACTAACACCTGGACTGTGGCATGCCGGAGGGGGATCAATGGCAAAACTCCCATGGAAAATTACATAGTTGATGCAGAGTCTGGTTTTAATCAATAAAGGGTATAAATCACCTAACATTCCTAAATTGTTTGGAATAACATGCTTTAAAACATCAGGTATGATGTTGTATCGATCAGGTAGTGTAAGGGTTTATCCCGCTTCACAGTGACACACCAAACTCCCTGTCTAATGCACCGCAAACAACCGCAAACAGTCCATTTGCACAACCGCAAACTCCCCATTTGCACAAGGTTGGACCTGAGCTCTGCAATGACGGCATTCTGGTGGTGGCAACAGCATGTGTTGATTGGCGTGCTGTCTGGCTGACCCCTGGTGCCGATGCATGCTGTCTGACTGTGCCACTAGCTCCTTGTGACGACCTCCCCCTGCTTCCAACTCGTCTCCTCTTCCTCTCTGTCTCCCCATCTGAACTTTCCCCCTGTTCTTCTTCTCTTCTAGTGGGCAACCACGTGACATCCACGGACGCATCGTCATCCTTCACTTGTATCTGACAACTCAGCAAAGGAAGCAGCAGCGGGTACAACATCATCATCATCTCACCGTACTTCCATGTGTGTAATGCTGCCTGACTGAGACATATCCCTGTTATCTACATCCTCTGGCAATAATGGTTGCGCATCACTCATTTCTTCCAACTGATGTGTAAATACCTCCTCTGACAGATCAAGTGAAGCGGCTGTGGTGCTAGTGTTGGTGGTGGAGGCAGGCGGGCGAGTGGTAACTTGAGAGGTGCCCGAAGCTAAGCTGGAGGAGGATGGTGCGTCATGGTTCCGAGCGGAAGCTGTAGAAGATTGGGTGTCCTGTGTTAGCCAGTCAACTATATCCTCAGAACTTTTTGAGTTCAGGGTACGTGGCCTCTGAACACTGGGCATTATTCTAGGGCCAAAGGGAATCACAGCACCACGACCACGATGGCCCCTGCGGGGTGGCCTGCCTCTGTCTGTCATTTTTTTTTTCGATTAGTGGTACTATGCGTGCAAGCTACTGTGACAAAAGATATGAGTGGCACTGTGCATTGGCAGAAGTTGGCAGAGTAGACGCTGTAGGCCTGACACACACGTTTGCAGACAACTAACTGCTATTCAATATATTACAGTCAAAATTGTATTTTTTTTTTAAATGTACACTACTGTTACACCAGATATGAGTTGCACTGGTGTGACACTGTGCCCTGGCAGGCACTGAAATGCACACGTGTGAAGGAAACTGACTGCTATTATTTCACAGTCAAAAAAGTGTTGTTTTTTAAATGTACACTACTGTTACACCAGATATGAGTTGCACTGGTGTGACACTGTGCCCTGGCAGGCCCTTAAACGCACACGTGTGAAGGAAACTGACTGCTATTATTTCACAGTCAAATTTCGAGTTTTTTTTTTTATATTTAAATTTTTTTATTGAGGATTATAAGACATACAGAAACCAAAAAGACAATAACATTCCAGAAGCCTATTATTTCTAGCACATTTCTTGGAGATGTAAACTCCATTAACATGTGGAGTAACAAAATAGATGCCATATTAATGTACAAGATAAGTAAAAACCAAATATCTATCGCTGAGTTATAGAGAAGCTAGCTAATGTCTTGTGCTCTGCGAATGAATGTTCATAGAGGCTCCTCTGATAAATAAAAGTGACAGCTACACTATGGCTATGTTAAGTCTAAATAAAAATGACCTCATTTTTTTTAATTTTTTTTTTAACAATAAGAATAATATTATGGTAACTATAACTCAAACCTGTTATGGACTACAGAAAAGAGAGTGCTTATGAAAACTAGTGGTATCACAAGAAATCTCTGTGGGGGGGTATAGAAGAACAAATAGGTCCATGAGAACTGAAAGATGTATGAATGAATGGTGAGTATAGTTAGTGAGCAGGGTAATAGGTAGAGGGGTGCAGCGGGCGAGAGCCACTTAAAAAGGGATGGGGGAATCTAGTGCGGGTAAATTCTGAGCATAGATGGACTGCCAACATTATAAGGAGGGGAGAGATATAGGTGCTACGTACTGCTTCACCCACTTTAAAAGCTTAATAATATTGGAGCATCTAACTGAGCTTTTCTAGGTAATAGTTAGAGCCATGAGCAATCTATCTGGAGGTAGTACATAACTGTGGAGGTGAGTGAAGTTATACCATACAATAATAGAGTACTAGTGGGTAAAGTGCTGAAGTAAGTTGTGCGCTATGTCCGTGTGAGGGGAGCTAACGGGAATATTTATATGAAAATCTGACTGTGTGGGGACAATGTCTAGTCCAAGTACAGACATGATGTGTCAAGATTTGATGGTACCATCTGCCTAACCTGAAATAATTCTGTGTCCTAAACTCAAAGGGGTACTCATGAGATCTACAATAGTAATTAAATGGGTGCTGTATCTGCTAGTGCCATTCACCAATAATTAAGGACATAACTAAGGGTATATAAGTTGTACAGAAGTTAAGAGAAAGGATCTGTGAAATCAGTAATCAGTAAAAGGGCTAAGAGATTAAATTGTTAGGGAAGAAGATAGTGTAATACATATGAATAATGAGTGATAGTGTAGTACACAAAATCTCACTCTCCATCTAGAGGTCATATGTGAGATATATATATAGAGAGAATGTAGACCAATTCTTTCCCAGTACAATTACTGTTGTTATGTTATATGACTACCAGAGCTACAGTGAGCTAGGAAACTGAAGGAGGCTATGCTAGCTCATATGGGGACTTAGGGTTTAAATAAGAAAATAACGATATAACAGCTAATAAAAAATACCTTCCAGTGAGTGAGCAGAGTCAGTCCTATATGTATATGGAAAATAGTTTGAGACACTGATCAAGCAAGTGGTGAGAACTAAACAGATGAACTAGTCTCTAATGCTGCAGGAAACACTGACAAGCCCCCTAGGTTAATTATATGTGAAGGCTGAGATACCAATAATACACACAGTACAATATTGAATAACACAAAATCTTAACTCTGGGTAAGTAGTCTAAACTCCATTAACACATTGAGAAGAGAAAGAAAACAATAGGTAAAAATAACAAAGCAACTGTTAGCTTGCATATAAAAAAAAAGGAAATAGCATGAGGTTTGGTTACAGAGATAGTCTAATTCAGCCTACTCCAGATCGGAAGCTGTATTGCATCAGCACATCATGAAAAATAGAGTGGATCTCATGGGCTAGGATGTAAGGTGAGCAATCCATACAGCTCAGGAATAGAAGTCTCTGAGTTAGATGGGATCCTATACACTGGAGGGAGCCTTTCAGCAGTAGAAGAGTAGGATCTGGATCTCGTCTCGGGGAGTCGGCCGCACCTCCCCCGTCAGAGGCCAGAAGTGTGTGACCAGGAAGCAGGAGTTCCATGAAGTGCCATACTTGAGATGTCGGGAGTCGAGTTAGTCGCATGACAGAGATCGGTAAGGGCATCTCAGCACCTGTCGGGTCAGAGTTTACAAGCGGGACCTTCCATATCACCCCCGCAGGGGAAAGCAATAGTCCAGACACATCAGAGATGATGCCCCTTACAACACTATTTCCGGGGCTATAGTCCGTGACCCTGTCAGACTTTGTATCCTGAGGTGGCAATGATTGGGATATTGGGGTGATGTCCTCCGTCAGCTCAGTGAGCCCCGGGCTCGTGCTTGCAAGACTCTCTTCGCCATCTTGAACATGTACTCCTCTGATGATAGTAGTAAGCTCCACCAATCCTCTGTCAAATTTATTTGCGAGCTCAGTTAGGGCGATATGTATGTCTAAGCAGTCCATCTTGAGTCGGCAGTGAAGAGTTCTTATTTAACCCGACTATCTATCTGGGGGGGTTAGCAAAGTTAAGTATTGAAGGCCGGCGCCAATCTTTATTTCGATCTATTCTGGTGCTTTAAACAACACCGCAGTCAGGCGATACTGATATCAATTTATCCCGCTAGATGTGAGGGATCTCATATATAAAATATAGCATTACCAATTAATAGGATTCTGAAGATAAATGAAAAGAATGTTGCAGTAAATCTGGAGCTACCATGGAGTGCGACCTATCATGGCGCCGGCTAGACACGCCCCCCCTTCTAGTTTTTTTTTAATGTACACTACTGTTACACCAGATATGAGTTGCACTGGTGTGACACTGTGCCCTGGCAGGCCCTGAAACGCACATGTGTGAAGGAAACTGACTGCTATTATTTCACAGTCAAAAAAGTGTTGTTTTTTTAAATGTACACTACTGTTACACCAGATATGAGTTGCACTGGTGTGACACTGTGCCCTGGCAGGCCCTGAAATGCACACTGACTATTATTTCACAGTCAAATTTCTATATTTTTTTTTAATGTACACTACTGTTACACCAGATATGAGTTGCACTGGGGTGACACTGTGCCCTGGCAGGCCCTGAAACGCACACGTGTGAAAGAAACTGACTGCTATTATTTCACAGTCAAAAAAGTGTTTTTTTTTTTTTATGTACACTACTGTTACACCAGATATGAGTTGCACTGGTGTGACACTGTGCCCTGGCAGGCAGGCACTGAAACGCACATGTGTGAAGGAAACTGACTACTATTATTTCACAGTCAAATTTCTTTTTTTAATGTACACTGCTGTTACACCAGATATGAGTTGCACTGGTGTGGCACTGTGCCCTGGCAGGCCCTGAAACACACACGTGTGAAGGAAACTGACTGCTATTATTTCACAGTCAGATTTCTAGTTTTTTTTTAATGTACACTACTGTTACACCAGATATGAGTTGCACTGGTGTGACACTGTGCCCTGGCAGGCCCTGAAACGCACACGTGTGAAGGAAACTGACTGCTATTATTTCACAGTCAGATTTCTAGTTTTTTTTTAATGTACACTACTGTTACACCAGATATGAGTTGCACTGGGGTGACACTGTGCCCTGGCAGGCCCTGAAATGCACACATGTGAAGGAAACTGACTGCTATTATTTCACAGTCAAATTTCTAGTTTTTTTTTTTTTTTATGTACACTACTGTTACACCAGATATGAGTTGCACTGGTGTGACACTGTGCCCTGGCAGGCCCTGAAACGCACACGTGTGAAGGAAACTGACTGCTATTATTTCACAGTCAAAAAAGATTTTTTTTTTTTAAATGTACACTACTGTTACACCAGATATGAGTTGCACTGGTGTGACACTGTGCCCTGGCAGGCCCTGAAACGCACACGTGTGAAGGAAACTGACTGCTATTATTTCACAGTCAAAAAAGTGTTGTTTTTTTAAATGTACACTACTGTTACACCAGATATGAGTTGCACTGGTGTGACACTGTGCCCTGGCAGGCCCTGAAATGCACACATGTGAAGGAAACTGACTTCTATTATTTCACAGTCAAATTTCTAGTTTTTTTTTTAATGTACACTGCTGTTACACCAAATATGAGTTGCACTGGTGTGACACTGTGCCCTGGCAGGCCCTGAAATGCACACGCGTGAAGGAAACTGACTGCTATTATTTCACAGTCAAATTTCTAGTTTTTTTTTTTTATGTACACTACTGTTACACCAGATATGAGTTGCACTGGTGTGACACTGTGCCCTGGCAGGCCCTGAAACGCACACTTGTGAAGGAAACTGACTGCTATTATTTCACAGTCAAAAAAGTGTTGTTTTTTTTAAATGTACACTACTGTTACACCAGATATGAGTTGCACTGGGGTGACACTGTGCCCTGGCAGGCCCTGAAACGCACACGTGTGAAGGAAACTGACTGCTATTATTTCACAGTCAAAAAAGTGTTTTGTTTTTTTTAAATGTACACTACTGTTACACCAGATATGAGTTGCACTGGGGTGACACTGTGCCCTGGCAGGCAGGCACTTAAACGCACACGTGTGAAGGAAACTGACTGCTATTATTTCACAGTCAAAAAAGTGTTTTTTTTTTTTTTTTAATTTACACTACTGCTACACCAGATATGAGTTGCACTGGTGTGACACTGTGCCCTGGCAGGCCCTGAAACGCACACGTGTGAAGGAAACTGACTGCTATTATTTCACAGTCAAAAAAGTGTTGATTTTTTTAAATGTACACTACTGTTACACCAAATATGAGTTGCACTGGTGGGACACTGTGCCCTGGCAGGCCCAACGCACACGTGTGAAGTAAACTGACTGCTATTATTTCACAGTCAAAAAAGTGTTGTTTTTTTAAATGTACACTACTGTTACACGAGATATGAGTTGCACTTGTGTGACACTGTGCCCTGGCAGGCCCTGAAACACACACGTGTGAAGGAAACTAACTGCTATTATTTCACAGTCAAAAAAGTGTTGTTGTTTTTTTAAATGTACACTACTGTTACACTAGATATGTGTTGCACTGGTGTGACACTGTGCCCTGGCAAGCCCTGAAACGCACACGTGTGAAGGAAACTGACTGCTATTATTTCACAGTTAAAAAAGTGTTGTTTTTTTAAATGTACACTACTGTTACAACAGATATGAGTTGCACTGGTGTGACACTGTGCCCTAGCAGGCCCTGAAACGCACACGTGTGAAGGAAACTCACTGCTATTATTTCACAGTCAAATTTCTAGTTTTTTTTAAACCCCTTAATGACCCCTTAATGTAAAAAATACAGTTAACGCCTGAGGACGTATGCCGTACGTCCTCGGTTTGGAAAGCAGCTGGAAGTGATCCTGATCGCTTCCAGCTGCTTTCCGGTTATTGCAGGATGCCTCAATATCGAGGCATCCTGCAATAACAAATTGTATCCCTTCGGTGCACCGGGCATCGATGGCCGCATTCTTTGGTGGGTGGGAGCTGAAGTGGGAGGCGGGTGGGCGACCATAGATGCAGTCCTTGTCAGAGAGGGGGGCGGGATCGGGGGCGGGATCGCCAGGGGCGCGCGAGTGCATGGGAGGAGGCGGGCGGGCGGGCGCGTGCACGGGGAGGGAGCGGGTGGGAACCGCTACACTACAGAAAAAAATGTTTTTATAAGTGGGAGAAAGGGGTGCAATTTATTTAATACTTGGAAATCTAAGTGATCTGGGAGCGGGTGGGGAATTGGTCTTGGGGGGGGGAAGCTACACTACAGAAAAATGAAATAAAAAATAAAAAAAATAAAACATTTTATTTGCAAACTGGGTACTGGCAGACAGCTGCCAGTACCCAATATGGCCCCCAATAAGGCAGAGGGGGAGGGTTAGGAAGCTGTTTTGGGGGGGATAAGGGAGGTTGGGGGGATCCTACACCACAGCATATGTAAATATGCTAAAAAAATATATATAAAAAAGATACCTTTTATTTTAGTACTGGCAGACTTTCTGCCAGTACTTAAGATGGCGGGGACAATTGTGGGGTGGGGGAAGGAAGAGAGCTCTTTGGGAGGGATCAGGGTGTCTGATGTGTCAGATGGGAAGCTGATCTCTACACTAAAGCTAAAATTAACCCTGCAAGCTCCCTACAAGCTACCTAATTAACCCCTTCACTGCTGGGCATAATTCATGTGTTGAGCGCAGTTGCATTTAGTGGCCTTCTAACTACCAAAAAGCAACACTAAAACCATATATGTCTGCTATTTCTGAACAAAGGGGATCCCAGAGAAGCATTTACAACCATTTGTGCCATAATTGCACAAGCTGTTTGCAAATAATTTCAGTGAGAAACCTAAAGTTTGTGAAAAAGTAGACTATTTTTTTTAATTTGATTGCATTTGGCGGTGAAATGGTGGCAGGAAATATACCAAAATCGGCCTAGATCAATACTTGGGGTTGTCTACTATACTACACTAAAGCTAAAATTAACCCTACAAGCTCCCTACAAGCTCCCTAATTAACCCCTGCACTGCTGAGCATAATACACGTGTGGTGCGCAGCGGCATTTAGCAGCCTTCTAATTGCAAAAAAGAAATGCCAAAGCCATATATGTCTGCTATTTCTGAAAAAAGGGGATCCCAGAGAAGCATTTACAACCATTTGTGCCATAATTGCACAAAATGTTTGTAAATGATTTCAGTGAGAAACCTAAAATTTGGAAAAATGTAAAGTTTTTTTTTATTTGATCGCATTTGGCGGTGAAATGGTGGCATAAAATATACCAAGATGGGCCTAGATCAATACTTTGGGTTATCTACTACACTACACTAAAGCTAAAATTACCCCAAAAGCTCTCTACAAGCTCCCTAATTAACCCCTTCACTGCTGGACATAAAACACGTGTGGTGCGCAGTGGCATTTAGCGGCCTTCTAATTATCAAAAAGCAACGTCAAAGCCATATTTGTCTGCTATTTCTGAACAAAGGGGATCCCAGAGAAAAATGTACAACCATTTATGCCATAATTGCACAAGCTATTTGTAAATAATTTCAGTGAGAAACCTAAAGTTTGTGAAACAATTTGTGAAAAAGTGAACATTTTTTTTTTTATTTGATCGCATTTGGTGGTGAAATGGTGGCATGAAATATACCAAAATGGGCCTAGATCAATACTTTGGGATGTCTTCTAAAAAAAAATATAAACATGTCAATGGCTATTCAGGGATTCCTGACAGATATCAGGGTTCCAATGTAACTAGCGCTAATTTTGAAAAAAAAATGGTTTGGAAATAGCAAAGTGCTACTTGTATTTATGGCCCTATAACTTGCAAAAAAAGCAAAGAACATGTAAACATTGGGTATTTCTAAACTCAGGACAAAATTTAGAAACTATTTAGCATGGGTGTTTTTTGGTGGTTGTAGATGAGTAACTGATTTTGGGGGTCAAAGTTAGAAAAAGTGTGTTTTTTTCCATTTTTTCCTTATATTTTATAATTTTTTATAGTAAATTATAGGATATGATGAAAATAATGGTATCTTTAGAATGTCCATTTAATGGCCAGAAAAACGGTATATAATATGTGTGGGTACAGTAAATGAGTAAGAGGAAAATTACAGCTAAACACAAACACTGCAGAAATGTAAAAATAGCGTTGGTCGCAAACGGACAGAAAATGGAAAAGTGCTGTGGTCATTAAGGGGTTAATGTACACTACTGTTACACCAGATATGAGTTGCACTGGTGTGGCACTGTGCCCTGGCAGGCCCTGAAATGCACACGTGTGAAGGAAACTGACTGCTATTATTTCACAGTCAAAAAAGTGTTTTTTTTTTTTAAATGTACACTACTGTTACACCAGATTTGAGTGGTGGCACTGGGCAAGTGGGCAGAGTATACGCTGTGAGCCTGACACACACGCTGGCAGGCAGGCAACTGCAATTAGATTACACAGGGGAAAAAAAAGCAGACTGATTTTCTAGCCCTAAAAAGGGCTTTTTGGGGTGCTGTCCTTACAGCAGAGATCAGATGAGTCCTTCAGGACTGTAGTGGACACTGAATACACTAGCCTAGCTATCGATTTCCCTATTAAATCAGCAGCAGCTACACTGTCCCTCCTCTCACTAAGAATGCAGCTTCCAAATGAATATAAAATGGATGCTGTCCAGGAGGTGGGAAGGTCTGGGAGGGAGGGTCTGCTGCTGATTGGCTGGAAAGTGTCTGCTGACTGTGAGGTACAGGGTCAAAGTTTACTCAATGATGACGAATAGGGGGCGGACCGAACATCGCATATGTTCGCCCGCCGAGGTGAACGCGAACATGCTATGTTCGACGGGAACTTTTCGCGGCGAACTATTCGCGACATCACTAGTTGTATATTCTAAACATTTACAAAAGTTTAGAAAAAGTGTTTTCTACAAATAAATTGCAATTATTTTAGATGCACTGTTTGAAATGTTTTTTCTAAGGGATTAGAACATATACCAAAACATCCTGTAATAACACAAATAAAAGAAAACAATGCATATGTTTTGCAAATGTCAACATGCAGAGCATGAAAATGTCCCACATTCAATTGCCACCCAATCCCTAATGTACCAGATATTTGCATATTCTGGGCTAGATTACAATGGCACACAAACGTTAGTGTGCAAAATTAAAATAACTTGCGCACATATTAGTTGAAAGTGAACGTGACCACACAAACACAAACTAAATTTGCCATTGTCAGGTTAGTGTGACTGAAGACCTCATGTAAAGGGTTAGGGCTAAAGTAAAAGTTGTACTTTTCAGAACAGCCAATAGAATACGAGCTCAATCTGATTGGCTGATTGGATCAGCCAATCGGATTGAAGTGAATCTGATTGGCTGATTCCATCAGCCAATCAGAATTTTCCTACCTTAATTCCGATTGGCTGATAGAATCCTATCAGCCAATCGGAATTCGAGGGACGCCATCTTGGATGACGTCCCTTAAAGGAACCTTCATTCATCGGTAGTCCGTCGGGGAAGAAGGATGTTCCGCGTCGGCGGAATGAAGATTGATCCTGAAGAAGAAGATTGAAGACCCCGCTTGGAAGATGACATCACCTGGATGGAAGACTTCTTCAGCGCCGCTTGGAAGATGACATCGCCCGGATGGAAGACTTCTTCAGCGCCGCCTGGATGATGGCTTCATCGGATGGAAGACTTCTTCAGCGCCCCTTGGAGGATCACTTCTACCTCTCCGGATCTCCTCTTCGGTTCCATCGGTGGGTCGGCTGGCTGAAGACAACTCAAGGTAGGATGATCTTCAGGGGGGTAGTGTTAGGTTTATTTAAGGGGGGTTTGGGTTAGATTAGGGGTATGTGGGTGGTGGGTTTTAATGTTGGGGGGGTTGTATTTTTCTTTTACAGGCAAAAGAGCAGTTTTCTTTGGGGCATGCCCCGCAAAAGGCCCTTTTAAGGGCTGGTAAGGTAAAAGAGCTTTGAACTTTTTAAATTTAGAATAGGGTAGGGCATTTTTTTATTTTGGGGGGCTTTGTTATTTTATTAGGGGGCTTAGATTAGGTGTAATTAGCTTAAAATTGTTGTAATATTTTTTAAATGTTTGTAACTTATTTTTTTTATTTTTTGTAACTTAGCTTTTTTTATTTTTTGTACTTTAGTTAGTTTATGTAATTGTATTTAATTGTAGTTATTTGTAGTTAATTTATTTAATTAATTTAATGATAGTGTAGTGTTAGGTTTAATTGTAACTTAGGTTAGGATTTATTTTACAGATAATTTTGTATTTCTTTTAGCTAGGTAGTTATTAAATAGTTAATAACTATTTAATAACTATTCTAACTAGCTAAAATAAATAGAAAGTTACCTGTAAAATAAATATAAATCCTAAAATAGCTACAATGTAATTATTAATTACATTGTAGCTATCTTAGGGTTTATTTTACAGGTAAGTATTTAGTTTTAAATAGGAATAATTTATTAAAGTATAGTGTAGTGTTAGGTGTAATTGTAACTTAGGTTAGTTTTTATTTTACAGGTAAATTTCTCTTTATTTTAGCTAGGTAAGCTATTAAATAGTTAATAACTATTTAATAGCTATTGTATCTAGTTAAAATAAATACAAATTTACCTGTAAAATAAATATAAATCCTAAGATAGCTACAATATAATTATAATTTATATTGTAGCTATATTAGGGTTTATTTTACAGGTAAGTATTTAGCTTTAAATAAGAATAATTTATTTAATAAGAGTTAATTTATTTCGTTAGATTTAAATTATATTTAATTTAAGGGGGTGTTAGTGTTAAGGTTAGACTTAGCTTTAGGTTTTAATACATTTATTAGAGTAGCGGCGAGGTCTGGTCGGCAGGTTAGGGGTTAATACTTGAAGTTAGGTGTCGGCGATGTTAGGGAGGGCAGATTAGGGGTTAATACTATTTATTATAGGGTTATTGAGGTGGGAGTGAGGCGGATTATGGGTTAATACATTTATTATAGTAGCGGTGAGGTCCGGTCGGCAGATTAGGGGTTAATAATTGTAGGTAGGTGGAGGCAACGTTGGGGGCGGCAGATTAGGGGTTAATAAATATAATATAGGGGTCGGCGGTGTTAGGGGCAGCAGATTAGGGGTACATAGGGATAACGTACGTTGCGGCGGTGTACGGAGCTGCAGATTAGGGGTTAAAAAAATATGCAGGGGTCAGCGATAGCGGGGGCGGCAGATTAGGGGTTAATAAGTGTAAAGTTAGGGATGTTTAGACTCGGGGTTCATGTTAGGGTGTTAGGTGCAGACTTAGGAAGTGTTTCCCCATAGGAAACAATGGGGCTGCGTTAGGAGCTGAACGCTGCTTTTTTGCAGGTGTTAGGTTTTTTTTCAGCTCAAACTGCCCCATTGTTTTCTATGGGGGAATCGTGCACAAGCACGTTTTTTAAGCTGGCCGCGTCCGTAAGCACCGCTGGTATTGAAAGTTGCAGTGGCGGTAAATATGCTATACTCTCCCTTTTTGGAGCCTAACGCAGCCCTTCTGTGAACTCTAAATACCAGCGGTATTTAAAAGGCGTGGAGGAAAAAAAGCCAGCGTTAGATACGCGGGTCGTTACCGACAAAACTCTAAATCTAGCTGTAAGTTAACAACCACATTGAAAACTTAAGATCAGCGATATGCATAATATGTACTTTCAGCACAATGTTAATACTGCACAAGAGACCAAAAATCAAATGTATATAAATCTAAGAAAATTACTTCTTTAAGTTGATTGCTATGCGTGAGTTATTGCTTCCCATAGGGGTATAAAGAAAAAGGAATGATACAAGATAAATAAGGAAAATCAATACTATATATTAACATGTCTGAAAAAGCTCAGTGCCCTATGTGAATACATCTAGATCCCTTCTAATGTTTAAGCCATCAGGTTCACTAGTTTTTAATGAAAACATCCAAAATATTTCTTTTTTGTTTAGCACCTTTTCCCTATTTCCGCCTCTATTCCATTTCGTGATGTGGTCAATGCGTTGTATTTTTAAGGATGCTGTCTCTGATTTATGAAATAGTTTAAAATGCCTAGATACCGGGGTATCACTCTCCTCATCCTCAATAGACCTCAGATGTTGAAGAAATCTATCTTTTAAAGATCTTTTTGTTTTCCCTGTGTATTGCTTCTTGCAAATATCACAGGTGAGCAAATAGACAACATGAGTTGTCGCGCAATTCATGAAATATTTGATGTTATACTCTTTATTTGTCGTACTTGATCTGAATGTATTCCCCTCAATGACATGATTGCAGGTCTTACATATTGGGCATCTGCATTTATGAAATCCTTCCTTCCTCGTAAGCCAACATTTGTTTTTAATGGGCTTCAAATCAGAGGGAGATAGATGATTGGCCAGAGTTTTTGCCCTTTTGGGGATAAACTCACATCCAGAGGACAATATTTCCATAGTGATAGGATCGGAATACAATATGGGAAGACAATCTCTTTTTATGGAGCATACTTTATTGTATTCAGTACTGTATGTGGTAATGAACTTTAGTCTTTCATTTTTCTCTCTTTGTTCTTTAGATTTATATTGGAGAAGGTTTTGCCTAGGAATACTATCGACACTTTCTTTTGATTTTTTAAGCAAATCCTGCCTATATCCCCTATCAATTAATCTTTGTGTAGCCTCCTTTGCCTGAATTTGATATTCTGCCTTGCTCGTACAGTTTCTCTTGATATGAATATATTCCCCCTTGGGGATCCCTCTAGGAAATATCTCGAATGACATGATTCAAGCTTTAAGAGGGTATTGCCCGCAGTTTCCTTCCTATACATTCTGGTTTGAACTGGGGATCCCACTTTGCCCTGGACTGTGAGATCCAAAAAGTTAATACTTTCATTGCTTTGTTCTCCTGTAAGTTCGATTCTGAATTGATTACAGTTCAGGTATTTGCAGAAATTATCTGCTGTCAACTCATCACAGTCCAGGACAAAGAACAAATCATCAATATAACGAAAATATTTAACAATTTTATCCCCAAAGAGGTTACTATCTCCATAGACGCGGGACAGCTCCCACCAACCCATAAATAGGTTGGCATAGGAGGGGGCAAATTTGGCCCCCATCGCTGTCCCGTGTCAATTGACGTATAGAGTGAGGTGACATCAACTACCTTAAACCTATAGCTGTTTATCCATGTAATGTTCTCTATCTTTTTAATAAAAGTGGTGGCATCCTGAATGTAACTAGGGAGTTTGTTGACCAGTGGCTGCAGAAAGCTATCCACAAGTTCAGATAAGGCCTCATTTAATGAGCCGATCCCTGCAATAATCGGCCTCCCCGGTGGAGATAGTGGATTCTTGTGGATTTTGGGGAAATGATGAAAGATTGGTGTTACAGAGTGTTTAACCATTAACTTTTCCTCCATAGCTTGGGTAATTATATTGTTACATCTTGCAAAGTGAATAATATCATTTATTTCTGTCTGAAATTTATTAGTAGGATTTTCCCCAAGTCTAAGATATACACTCTCATCTTGAAGTTGCCTTTTTGCTTCTGCAACATAGTCCACTCTGTTAAGGACCACAACATTTCCTCCATTATCGGATTGTCGGATGACTATGTCATCATTACTTGACAATTCCTTAAGGGCCTGTTTTTCCCTAGAGGTAAGATTTGTATGTTTTTTAGCTTTCTTTTGGATTTGGTCACTTAATTCCCTCAGTTTATTTTCAACTGTTTTCTGGAAAACATCTATTGCTTTAGGACGTATGTGAGTGGGATATAAATTGCTTTTACTTTTAATGTGTTTCAGTGATATGTCCCTTTCTTTTAATGAATCACCTCTAGGACCCTCACTCTCTGCCAAAAGAGTTTCTAAATCTCTCATAGTATTAATTTCTGAGAAATTTAGCCCAGATGTTGTTATGGTCTCTTGAACAGCATCACAAATGGCGGTCATAGGGTCATTGAAATCCTGTGTCTTCTCATCTTTAGCATAAAAATGCCTTTGAAGTGTAATTTTCCTTGCAAAACAATTAACATCGAGAATGGTCTCAAAAATGTTAAAGTGATGAGAAGGCACAAAATTCAAGCCTCTGGACAGAACATTTACCTGTGAGGGAGTGAGAGATTTGTTAGATAGATTTATGACATTTTTATTCAGGCATATTTCTTGGTCACATTCTGTGACCTGGTGGCATATGTAGTCCTGTAACTCTGTTTTTTGTTGTCCTTTGTTTTTCTTGTGACCTCCTCTGGATCCTCTATGCGTTTTTTTTGAACTCCTGATACAGTTTGTCGCTTCTCATTTTTTTGACTGTGATGTTGGAATGTCAGTTTCCTGTGAGTTGTCTTCTACTTGAAAAACAGCTGCTGTCGCCCCCTCTTCATTGGTCTCACCTTCAGATGAATTGCACTCAAATTCAGTGTCTGAAAAAGTGACACTTTTTCCTCTCTTATTATTGCCCTTCCAGCTCACTTCTTTGTTGCTATTTTTGCGATTCTTTCTGTAGCCCCGCCTTGTAGTGTCTTCCTGGGTCCATCTATATACCTGCTTGGTGTCGTAGTCCTTTTTGTCTCGGCTCATTTTTCTGGATTTAAAGATCCACATTTCTTATTTGAAAGAGTTCAACTTTTTTCAAATTCTTTGTCATATTTTTTAAAATCCGGTTCTTGTTGATATTCTTTCAAAATTGACTGTGTTTGCTTGAGCTCTATAGATATCCACTCTCTGTTGTTTTTTATACATTATTAAGAGATCAATTAATGCAAAAGAGCAAGCATCTAGTATGGCATTCCATTTTTCAATAAATGAAGGGTCAGACACAATAAAAGAGGGAAACTTTCTTATACGTAATCCCCTGGGGATACGATGATCTTGCTTATATAGCATAAAAGATTTTATGTCTTGATCCAATTTAATGTCTCTCCTCCTCAGAGCGTCCATATCAAAGAATAAGCTATCCAAGGTGTGTACAATTTCATTGTATAATTCTGTACCTTCGTCTTTGAACTCACTAAGTACATATGCACTTTCCATTTTGATTTCAAGGAAAAGAAAAAAAAAGTCTCTTAGTGCTACCAATGAGTGCTATATCATGTTGCTTAATGTAGATCTTATGTTCTCCAATAAGATATATGTGTATTATTTTTAAACTTCATTAATGATAAAAATATAAATCAAATTGATTTCCCAGCTTCAGTCCATATAAACATATACTGCTGGCTCTTTATTATAGTGTACCCTTTGATTGCCTAAGGATTGTCAGATTATATAGACCGTAATCCCACCTCGTCTTCAGTTGGTTAAAGATTCTATTTTACATGAGGTAAAACACACAGCATACAAACAGATCAGGCCAAGGAAAGGATCACGGGCATATGATTCAAAACGTAACCTTCCGTTACTAGCTGTGACGTGTCTTACCTCCGTGCACTTCCAGGGCCGCTCTCACCGGGTCAGGCAGAAAAGTTGAAGATTATTCACAGAAGAATCCCGTGAGCAGCGCTCGCCGTCAGTCCAGTACGGAGTAAGATGCCGACACAATGGAGCGTGGGCGGGGACACACCCCCTTGTTGCTGTGCTGCAATAGGCTGCTTCTTCGGGCGGATCTGCCAGATACGCCCACAACAAACGTAGGAATCACAGGGATTGAAGATAAGAAAACAATGCATATGTTTTGCAAATGTGAACATGCAGAGCACGAAAATGTCCCACATACAATAGCCACCCAATCCCTAATGTACCAGATATTTGCATATTCTGGGCTAGATTACAAGTGGCACACAAACGTTAGTGTGCAAAATTAAAATAACTTGCGCACATATTAGTTGAAAGTAAACGTGACCACACAAACTAAATTTGCCATTGTCAGGTTAGTGTGACTGAAGACCTCATGTAAAGGGTTAGGGCTAAAGTAAAAGTTGTACTAAACACATTAAAAACATTATATATATATATATAATATAAATATATTGGTATACATATTTTGCAAAAAAATAATATATATATATATATATATATATATATAAAAATATTTGTTTAAAAATAAACAGAACATTTTCTTCTATGTGAAGATCATTGGAATGTAAAATATTCTTTGGGTTAGCGCAGTTGGTCTAATGTGTGTCAAGTAAGACCACGGGCGATAAATGTTAGTTTTTTTTCCAGGTTGCATGCTCTATTAAAGGCTTTTGTGAGAAGAGGTCATGACAAAGTCCTGTTAGCATAGCTGTATGAAATCAACATATAGGTGCACTTGCCGTTCATGACTTGTAATCAAGCAGGAAAACAATTTCATTCAGATAAAACAAACAAGATATGTTATTGAACTACATTAAAGATACGTTTGAATGCAGAGCAACATAGTTTTCGTCACCCTCTTCAAATTCATCAAATGTCCTAAGGTTCCAAAGGAGGTAGAAAGATGATCATAGTTTACCTTTGTCAAAAAGATGTACAAAACAATTATTCTTATCAGTGATAATTTAGTGCCGATTTCTCTCACCATTGTTAGATTAATATCAGCTTGATAGATGAGGCTTGACAGATGACATTACAGAATAGGTTTGGCATATGAGCTGACTCTAGCATTATGAAGCTTAGCAAAAGTTAGTATTCTCAACAGTAGTTTTGCAGATGAGAACAATTTCACAATATTACGCTTTGTAGATAGATTTGCACTTATATTACGCTTTGTAGATAGGTTTGCCCTCACAGGTTAACAACTTTGCAGAAAAAATTAAACTCACAGAACACTACATTGCAAAACAGCTGACACTCACAGAACTGTGAACTTCATAAAAAAGATGAAACTCATAGAATCCCCTCTATCACATCTAAATCAATGGAGAAGTATCCATCTAATAACTTTTTCTGGCATAGAATAAGTGTCACTGGGAATAATAGCAGAAACACTTAGGGGCCTATTTATATAAGTGCGAGCGGACATGATACGATGTAGCTTATCATGTCCGCTGCACATTGATAAATGTCGACCGCATATGCTGTCGGCATTTATCATTACAAACAAACAGAATCAGTCCAGCACAGCAGCAGTCAGGAACATGCAGGTTCACTCAGGAGCTACACTCAGGGCTCCAACAGCATACAAAAAACTCCAAGGTGAGTGACAGCAAAGATAAGTTTATTAAAAAACTTTACACAGGAGGTAGCAGCGACGTTTTGGAACAAGTTTCCTTAATCATGCATACAAACAAAGTGATTTACAATCTATAGATAGACAGATACCACAAGGTGGCGCTCTATTGCAAAAAATTTATTTAACCCTATAGGTAACAATATATCCAAGTCGGTATATAACCAGCACAAATATACATAATTCTCCTAAACTTTGGAAAAGCTTTTACAAAAATAGATATCTAAATAATCTAACATGAATTAGCTATATGAAAATAAAATCCTTAATCAAGACCTAATTTTATAAAAAAACAGAAAGGTCCCAATCTCTATTGAGACCATTAGGTTCAAGAGTACCTAATTTAAAGATCCAGAAAGCCTTGCGCTGTTTCAACAGCTGCTCCCTATCACCCCCTCTGCGAGGTCTTACTAAACTCTCATTAATTTGAAATCTTAACTCATTGATGAGGTGTCCCATCTTTATAAAGTGATGTGCTACTGGCGCATTTCTATTACCTGTTCTAATACTACTCTTATGTTCTATAATTCTGTCTTTGATGTTTCTTGTCATCTCTCCGACATAGCCACGCCCACAAGGGCATTTAATCAAATATATAACAAATTGAGTATAGCAGGAATGATAACCCCTAATGTTAAATTTCTTTCCTGTTGTTGGATGGTAAAAAAATGAACTTTTATACATATTATTACAGCAGGAGCAGTTGAGGCAAGGGTAACATCCTTCTTTTTTATTACCTATTACACCTTGAATAGTAAATTTACTTGGGCCAATATCAGCTTTAATGAGTTGTTTTCTTATACTTAGGCCTTGCTTATAATCTGGCAGTTTCATTTGAAATTCAATAACCCCAGGGTTACATTCAGTCAAAATGGGCCAATGCTTTTTAATAATTTTATGTATAAGAGCTGATTAGGCATTATACTCAGATACAAAGATAATACGTGAATCATTTTTTATCTTATCTTTCTTTTTACTTAACAAACGGATAGATTTAGAGTTCTGCGGCCAAAGGGGTGCGTTAGCTACGCATGCTTTTTTTCCCCCCGCACCTTTTAAATAACGCTGGTATTTAGAGTTCACAGAATGGGTGCGTTAGGCTCCAAAAAAGGGAGCGTAGAGCATATTTACTGCCACTGCAACTCTAAATACCAGCGGTGCTTATGGACGCGGCCAGCTTCAAAAACGTGCTCGTGCACGATTCCCCGATAGAAAACAATGGGGCAGTTTGAGCTGAATATTTTTTTATTTTTTGTAACTTAGTTCTTTTTTATTTTTTGTACATTAGTTAGTTTATTTCATTGTATTTATTTGTAGGTATTGTATTTAATTAATTTATTGATAGTGTAGTGTTAGGTTTAATTGTAACTTAGGTTAGGATTTATTTTACATGTCATTTTGTAATTATTTTAACTAGGTAGCTATTAAATAGTTATTAACTATTTAATAGCTATTCTACCTGGTTAAAATAATTACAAAGTTGCCTGTAAAATAAATATAAATCCTAAAATAGCTACAATATAATTATAATTTATATTGTAGCTATATTAGGGTTTATTTTACAGGTAAGTATTTAGCTTTAAATAGGAATAATTTATTTAATAAGAGTTAATTTATTTTGTTAGATGTATATTATATTTAACTTAGGGGGGTGTTAGTGTTGGGGTTAGACTTAGCTTTAGGGGTTAATACATTTATTAGAGTAGCGGTGAGATCCGGTCGGCAGATTAGGGGTTAATTATTGTAGGTAGGTGGAGGCGACGTTGGGGGTGGCAGATTAGGGGTTAATAAATATAATATAGGGGTCGGCGGTGTTAGGGGCAGCAGATTAGGGGTACATAGGGATAACGTAGGTTGCGGCGGTGTACGGAGCGGCAGATTAGGGGTTAATAATAATATGCAGGGGTCAGCGATAGCGGGGGAGGCAGATTAGGGGTTAATAAATATAATATAGGGGTCGGCGGTGTTAGGGGCAGCAGATTAGGGGTACATAGGGATAATGTAGGTTGCGGCGGTGTACGGAGAGGCAGATTAGGGGTTAATAATAATATGCAGGGGTCAGCGATGGCGGGGGCGGCAGATTAGGGGTTAATAAGTGAAAGGTTAGGGGTGTTTAGACTCGGGGTACATGTTAGAGTAGGTTTAATTAGTTTAAAATTGTTGTAATATTTTTCTAATGTTTGTAAATATTTTTTTTTATTTTTTGTAACTTAGTTCTTTTTTATTTTTTGTACTTTAGTTAGTTTATTTCATTGTATTTATTTGTAGGTATTGTATTTAATTAATTTATTGATAGTGTAGTGTTAGGTTTAATTCTATATAATTGTAGGCATTTTATTTAATTAATTTATTGATAGTGTAGTGTTAGGTTTAATTGTAACTTAGGTTAGGATTTATTTTACATGTCATTTTGTAATTATTTTAACTAGGTAGCTATTAAATAGTTATTAACTATTTAATAGCTATTCTACCTGTTTAAAATAATTACAAAGTTGCCTGTAAAATAAATATAAATCCTAAAATAGCTACAATATAATTATAATTTATATTGTAGCTATATTAGGGTTTATTTTACAGGTAAGTATTTAGCTTTAAATAGGAATAATTTATTTAATAAGAGTTAATTTATTTTGTTAGATGTATATTATATTTAACTTAGGGGGGTGTTAGTGTTGGGGTTAGACTTAGCTTTAGGGGTTAATACATTTATTAGAGTAGCGGTGAGATCCGGTCGGCAGATTAGGGGTTAATTATTGTAGGTAGGTGGAGACGACGTTGGGGGTGGCAGATTAGGGGTTAATAAATATAATATAGGGGTCGGCGGTGTTAGGGGCAGCAGATTAGGGGTACATAGGGATAATGTAGGTTGCGGCGGTGTACGGAGCGGCAGATTAGAGGTTAATAATAATATGCAGGGGTCAGCGATAGCGGGGGGCGGCAGATTAGGGGTTAATAAATATAATATAGGGGTCGGCGGTGTTAGGGGCAGCAGATTAGGGGTACATAGGGATAATGTAGGTTGCGGCGGTGTACGGAGAGGCAGATTAGGGGTTAATAATAATATGCAGGGGTCAGCGATGGCGGGGGCGGCAGATTAGGGGTTAATAAGTGAAAGGTTAGGGGTGTTTAGACTCGGGGTGCATGTTAGAGTAGGTTTAATTAGTTTAAAATTGTTGTAATATTTTTCTAATGTTTGTAAATATTTTTTTTATTTTTTGTAACTTAGTTCTTTTTTATTTTTTGTACTTTAGTTAGTTTATTTCATTGTATTTATTTGTAGGTATTGTATTTAATTAATTTATTGATAGTGTAGTGTTAGGTTTAATTCTATATAATTGTAGGCATTTTATTTAATTAATTTATTGATAGTGTAGTGTTAGGTTTAATTGTAACTTAGGTTAGGATTTATTTTACATGTCATTTTGTAATTATTTTAACTAGGTAGCTATTAAATAGTTATTAACTATTTAATAGCTATTATACCTGGTTAAAATAATTACAAAGTAGCCTGTAAAATAAATTTAAATCCTAAAATAGCTACAATATAATTATAATTTATATTGTAGCTATGTTAGGGTTTATTTTACAGGTAAGTATTTAGCTTTAAATAGGAATAATTTATTTAATAAGAGTTAATTTATTTCGTTAGATGTAAGTTATATTTAACTTAGGGGGGTGTTAGTGTTAGGGTTAGACTTAGCTTTAGGGGTTAATACATTTATTAGAGTAGCGGTGAGATCCGGTCGGCAGATTAGGGGTTAATTATTGTAGCTAAGTGGAGGCGACATTGGGGGCGGCAGATTAGGGGTTAATAAATATAATATAGGGGTCGGCGGTGTTAGGGGCAGCAGATTAGGGGTACATAGGGATAATGTAGGTTGCGGCGGTGTAGGAGCGGCAGATTAGGGGTTAATAATAATATGCAGGGGTCAGCGATAGTGGGGGCGGCAGATTAGGGGTTAATAAATATAATATAGGGGTCAGCGGTGTTAGGGGCAGCAGATTAGGGGTACATAGGGATAACGTAGGTGGCGGCGGTGTGCGGTCGACAGATTAGGGGTTAAACATTTTTAATAGAGTGGTGGCGATGTGGGGGGACCTCGGTTTAGGGGTACATAGGTAGTTTATGGGTGTTAGTGTACTTTAGAGCACAGTAGTTAAGAGCTTTATGAACCGGCGTTAACCCAGAAAGCTTAACTACTGACTTTTTTCTGCGGCTGGAGTTTTGTCGTTAGATTTCTAACGCTCACTTCAGCCAAGACTCTAAATACCGTCAGGAAGATCCCATTGAAAAGATAGGATACGCAAATGGCATAGGGGGATCTGCGGTATGCAAAAGTTGCGGCTGCAAAGTGAGCGTTAGACCCTTTCCTGACTGACTCCAAATACCAGCGTAGCCCAAAACCAGCGTTAGGAGCCTCTAACGCTGGTTTTGACGGCTACCGCCAAACTCTAAATCTAGCCGAAAGTTTCTCTAGATATTGATTTAGCATATTGTATTTCTTTGTCAATTAGTGCATTAGGATAACCTCTATTGAGGAATCTATTACCCATCTCTTTCATTCTATCCACAATAATATTTTCATTAGAAATAATCCTGCAAACTCTAAGAAATTGGCTGTGAGGGAGAGCTTTAAGTAAAGATGGAGGGTGGGCACTATTAAAGTGAAATAAACTATTTCTATCTGTCTCTTTACGATAGAGATCTACTAATAAAGAGTTCCCATTTTTAATAATTTTAATATCCAGAAATGAAAAATTATGCTCACTCCATATTAACTTAAATTTAATGCTATTGGTGGCATTGTTTAAATCATTGACTTTTCTGAAGTTTAGGAGAATTATGTATATTTCTGCTGGTTATATACCGACTTGGATATATTGTTACCTATAGGGTTAAAAAAAAAAATTGCAATAGAGCGCCACCTTGTGGTATCTGTCTATATATAGATTGTATATCCCTTTGTTTGTATGCATGATTAAGGAAACTTGTTCCGAAATGTCGCTGCTACCTCCTGTGTAAAGTTTTTTAATAAACTTATCTTTGCTGTCACTCACCTTCAAGTTTTTTGTATGCTGTTGGAGCCCTGAGTGTAGCTCCTGAGTGAACCTGCATGTTCCTGACCGTGTGCTGGACTGATTCTGTTTGTTTATATTGGCTGTCACTCACAGTCCATTGCACCTAGGTCAGTTGAAATTGAATGTGAGAAAATATACAAAAATGGACTCTACACAGAATGAATTGAAAACTTTCTCCTATACTGATTTGGAAGCTGCCAGAATCACTACCTTAACTAAAGGTTCAAGAGATTTTTTGGAAAGCACCCCTAATGATTCTACAACTAAAGATTTTGAAAAGCTGAAAAAGAAATGACTGGCTTATGACTTACATGCTTCAACTTTAGCAGAATATCACAGAGTGAAGTGTATCCCTAGAGGACTACGAATGAGCACTAGACCTACACTCATGAGAGAAAATACCACCTACTGTGACAAGTTTGAGCAAATATTATACAAATGCTCTATGGACTTGATGGTGCTTACTGTAGAATGCCTCACTCAAGAAGTGAATGAACAAGATATTAAACTTGCTGAGATGGAAGATGCCATAAAAAATATATTACCAGCTGATGAGTCAAAGAAAGTTCTTACACAAACCAATATGAATGTCGCTGAGCTTAGAAAGATAATTGAAGAGCGTAAAAGATTGAAGTTTGCCAGAGGCGAAACGGACTACTCCGAAAACCGGGTATACAGATGGAAGTATGACCCAAAAGGAATGTCACGAAGACCCACTTCCGGTAATCCCAGACGCCAAAATCGTTACCAAGCAAGGAGCGGCAGTAGTTCGAGCTCATCAGGTGCGTCTCTGGGGGACTCCGAAATAGAACACGGAGAGGAGGGAGGAAACTTCTATGGTAAAGGGAAAGCAGTCGCGACAACTAAGATCCTCCAAATGCAAGTAAATGATATCGATGGAGCTGAAGCAAGCACTATGGAGGAGAACGTGGTGAATATATCTAACACTGACTTTTCTCAAGACGAACTCTCTATGCTTAGCAAGGGCTTATCATTCTGTCCCAATAGAGACTGTAATATTTTTCAGAACCACTGCAGGGTCAAGTTCAATATATACAGATACAATATTGTTAAAGTGGTTTATTACCTGTGACCAAAATGGGACCAATATGGGGCATGACCACCATATGTGGAGCAAACTTCCTATTTCACCAAATCCTCTCCAACAACTTTCCGAGGCATTAGGGTATATTATCCTCAGCCTGTGTGGAGTTAAGCACCATCTCATAAGTAACTTATAATTGGTTTCTAATATATTTGCAGAGATAGAAGCTTTAGCAGTCTTTTGAAATATCAGATTCCAATCTTTAGTAGAAGGGGGGGAAAGTAGGTCCTTCTCGCCAATTCTTAGTGTATTGAGGTAATTAACTGGGTGGGGGCGAGATTAAAATTTTGTAAATTGAGGACAATGATCCCCCAATAGGGGACAAGCCTGTGCATAGAGATTCAAAGGCCGTGCATTGCCGATTTAAGTTTTCTTTTGGGGATGTGAGAAGAGGATGTGGTGGAGCTGTAAATAACTGAACCACTGTGAAAACATTCCTTGCCCATACTCAAGTAATTCTTCCCTGCTTTTTAGAGAGTTATCAGTAGTTATCAGAAAATAAGGTACAGTATCTCTAAGTGTTGGTGTTGCCAAGTGTTTTGTACTGTCGCCTAAAGGTAACGTATTATCTAAGATGACCGAGGTAAGGGGGGCGGGTGATGTCGATATCTGTTCTTTAAAGCTAAGTGTATGTGACTAGGTTTGAAAGACAAAGAGGCCTACTTATCAAGCCGTCAACCTCAAATATGCTGGAATTCCGCAGCGTAATTGTGGCAAGCCTGATTCTCCTTAGTTATCAAACCCTACAGACCGGCAAAAGTAGAATTTTGTGACGTAACATACGATCCGCCGGCCTCAGTCTGACACAGATCGATGCTTACGTCACTACAGATGTTCCGAATGCAAGTTCGGCACTATCTGACTACTTTTGCAAATTATCAAATTTCTACCAGGTACGTTCGGTACTATTCCGGCGCAGCGTACCTGGTTTTTAATCCGCCACCCTGGAGGCGGTGGATGCCATAGGAATCAATGGGAGTCTGAAAGCAACAAAGCTTATGTTTGCTGCTGCCCGATATCCCATTGATTCCTATGGGAGAATAAAAGTTATGTTTACACCTAACACCCTAACATAAACTCTGAGTCTAAACACCCCTAATCTGCCGCCCCTACACCGCTGCCACCTACATTATACTTATTAACCCCTAATCTGCCGCCCCTACACCGCCGCCACCTACATTATACTTATTAACCCCTAATCTGTCGCCCCCAATGTCGCCGCCACTATATTAAAGTTATTAACCCCTAAACCTAAGTAAATCTAACTAAATATTAAAAAAAAACTAAACTAGCTACAATATAACTAATAGTTACATTTTAGCTAGCTTAGGGTTTATTTTTATTTCACAGGCAAGTTTGTATTTATTTTAACTAGGTAGAATAGTTATTAAATTGTTATTAACTATTTAATAACCACCTAGCTAAAATAAATACAAAAGCACCTCTAAAATAAAACCTAACCTAAGTTACAATAACACCTAACACTACACTATAATTAAATAAAAATTAACAAAAATTAAATAAATTAAATTAAATTAGCTAAAGTACAAAAAACAGAAAATAAAAAACAAATTACAGATATTTAAACTAATTACACATAATCTAATAGCCCTCTCAAAATAAAAAAGCCCCCCACAAAATAAAAAAAACCCTAGCCTAATCTAAACTGCCATTAGCCCTTAAAAGGGCCTTTTGCGGGGCATTGCCCCAAAGTAAACAGCTCTTTTACCTGGAAAAAAAAAATACAAACAACCCCCCAAACATTAAAACCCACCACCCACACAACCAACCCCCTCAAATAAATTACTAATTAAATAAAACCAAGCTCCCCATTGCCCTGAAAAGGGCATTTGGATGGGCATTGCCCTTTAAAGGGCAGTTAGCTCTTTTGCAGGCCCAAAGCCCTAAGCTAAAAAATAAACCCACCTAATACACCCTTAAAAAAATCCTAACACTAACCCCATGAACCCCATGAAGATTCACTTACCGGGAGATGTCTTCATCCAAGCGGCAAGATGTCCTCAACGAATCCGGCAGAAGTTGTCCTCCAGACAGGCAGAAGTGGTCCTCCAGACGGGCAGAAGTCTTCATCCAGACGGCATCTTCTATCTTCATCCTTCAGACGTGGAGTGGCTCCATCTTAAAGACATCTGGCACGAAGCATCCTCTTCCAACAATGTCTTCTTGCTGAATGAATATCACTTTAAGTGGCATCATCCAAGATGGCGTCCCTTCGATTCCGATTGGCTGATAGAATTCTATCAGCCAATCGGAATTAAGGTAGAAAAAATCCTTTTGGCTGATGCAATCAGCCAATAGGATTGAGCTTGCATTCTATTGGCTGATTGGAACAGCCAATAGAATGGCAGCTCAATCCTATTGGCTGATTGCATCAGCCAATAGGATTTGTTCTGCCTTAATTCAGATTGGCTGATAGAATTCAGCCAATCGGAATCGAAGGGACACCATCCTGAATGACGTCACTTAAAGTGATATTCATTCAGCAAAAAGAAGTCGTTGGAAGAGGATGCTCCACATTGGATGTCTTGAAGATGGACCCGCTCCGCGCTGGAAGGATGAAGATAGAAGATGCCGTCTGGAAGAAGACTTCTGCCCGTCTGTAGGACCACTTCTACCGGATTCATTGAGGACATCTTCCCGCTTGGATGAAGACGTCTCCCAGTAAGTGAATCTTCATGGGGTTAGTGTTAGGATTTTTTTAAGGGTGTATTGGGTGGGTTTATTTTTTAGCTTAGGGCTTTGGGCCTGCAAAAGAGCTAACTGTCCTTTTAAGGGCAATACCCATCCAAATGCCCTTTTCAGGGCAATGGGGAGCTTAGATTTTTTTAGTTAGTAATTTATTTGGGGGGTTGGTTGTGTGGGTGGTGGGTTTTACTGTTGGGATTGTTGTTTGTATTTTTTTTCCAGGTAAAAGAGCTGATTACTTTGGGGCAATGCCCCGCAAGAGGCCCTTTTATGGGCTAATGGTAGTTTAGTTTAGGCTAGGGTTTTTTTTTTTTTGTTTTTTTTTTGGGGGGGGGGGCTTTATTTTACTTTGATAGGGCTATTAGATTAGGTGTAATTAGTTTAAATATCTGCAATTTGTTTTTATTTTCTGTAATTTAGTGTTTTGTTTGTTTTTGTACTTTAGCTAATTTAATTTAATTTATTTAATTGTTGTTAATTTAGTTAATTTATTTAATTGTAGTGTAGTGTTATGTGTTATTGTAACTTAGGTTAGGTTTTATTTTACAGGTAAATTTGTATTTATTTTAGCTAGGTAGTTAGTAAATAGTTAATAACTATTTACTAACTATTCTACCTAGTTAAAATAAATATAAACTTGCCTGTGAAATAAAAATAAACCCTAAGCTAGATACAATGTAACTATTAGTTATATTGTAGCTAGCTTAGGGTTTATTTTACAGGTAAATATTTAGTTTTAAATAGGAATAATTTAGTTAATGATAGTAATTTTATTTATATTTATATACATAATATTTAAGTTAGGGGGTGTTAAAGTTAGACTTAGGTTTAGGGGTTAATACATTTAGAATAGTGTCAGCGACATTGGGGGCGGCAGATTAGGGGTTAATAAATGTAATGTAGGTGGCTGCGGTGTAGGAGGCGACAGATTAGGGGTTAATAACATAATGTAGGTGGTGGTGGGCTTCCGGGAGTGGCGGTTTAGGGGTTAATACGTTTATTTTGTTGCGAAGGGGTCCGTGAACAGCGGGATAGGGGTAAAACAGTATAGTATAGTGGCGGTGTTTAGTGACAGTATACTAATAAAGCTGGGAAAAAGCCAAAGAGCAGCGAGATCAATGACTGTTAGTTAACAGCAGTCCGCTGCTCATCGCCCCGTACTTGGCGCGCAGCTTTTTGACAGCTTTTTTGGTAACTTTGGAGAGCATATTCAGGTCCGCGGCAGCGATGTTAGGCGATCTTAGGCGGGTTAGTGTTAGGATTTTTTTAAGGGTGTATTGGGTGGGTTTATTTTTTAGCTTAGGGCTTTGGGCCTGCAAAAGAGCTAACTGTCCTTTTAAGGGCAATACCCATCCAAATGCCCTTTTCAGGGCAATGGGGAGCTTAGATTTTTTTAGTTAGTAATTTATTTGGGGGGTTGGTTGTGTGGGTGGTGGGTTTTACTGTTGGGATTGTTGTTTGTATTTTTTTTCCAGGTAAAAGAGCTGATTACTTTGGGGCAATGCCCCGCAAGAGGCCCTTTTATGGGCTAATGGTAATTTAGTTTAGGCTAGGGTTTTTTTTTTTTTTTTTTTTTTTGGGGGGGGGGCTTTATTTTACTTTGATAGGGCTATTAGATTAGGTGTAATTAGTTTAAATATCTGCAATTTGTTTTTATTTTCTGTAATTTAGTGTTTTGTTTGTTTTTGTACTTTAGCTAATTTAATTTAATTTATTTAATTGTTGTTAATTTAGTTAATTTATTTAATTGTAGTGTAGTGTTATGTGTTATTGTAACTTAGGTTAGGTTTTATTTTACAGGTAAATTTGTATTTATTTTAGCTAGGTAGTTAGTAAATAGTTAATAACTATTTACTAACTATTCTACCTAGTTAAAATAAATATAAACTTGCCTGTGAAATAAAAATAAACCCTAAGCTAGATACAATGTAACTATTAGTTATATTGTAGCTAGCTTAGGGTTTATTTTACAGGTAAATATTTAGTTTTAAATAGGAATAATTTAGTTAATGATAGTA
This sequence comes from Bombina bombina, assembly GCF_027579735.1. Classification (NCBI taxonomy): domain Eukaryota; kingdom Metazoa; phylum Chordata; class Amphibia; order Anura; family Bombinatoridae; genus Bombina; species Bombina bombina. The sequence continues at coordinate 388,871,732 of NC_069503.1, read as the reverse complement.
ATTTTATTTATATTTATATACATAATATTTAAGTTAGGGGGTGTTAAAGTTAGACTTAGGTTTAGGGGTTAATACATTTAGAATAGTGTCAGCGACATTGGGGGCGGCAGATTAGGGGTTAATAAATGTAATGTAGGTGGCTGCGGTGTAGGAGGCGACAGATTAGGGGTTAATAACATAATGTAGGTGGTGGTGGGCTTCCGGGAGTGGCGGTTTAGGGGTTAATACGTTTATTTTGTTGCGAAGGGGTCCGTGAACAGCGGGATAGGGGTAAAACAGTATAGTATAGTGGCGGTGTTTAGTGACAGTATACTAATAAAGCTGGGAAAAAGCCAAAGAGCAGCGAGATCAATGACTGTTAGTTAACAGCAGTCCGCTGCTCATCGCCCCGTACTTGGCGCGCAGCTTTTTGACAGCTTTTTTGGTAACTTTGGAGAGCATATTCAGGTCCGCGGCAGCGATGTTAGGCGATCTTAGGCGAGCGTATTGGTGCCGTTGAATGCATTTAAGTTGACGGCTTGATAAGTAGGGGCCCAAGTCTATTATAGCATAAGAGTTTTTTACTTTAGGCCAGCTGTTTCGAGGTAGCCAACATAATGCTCCTAATTAGGGTACCTGTAGGATCTTGTGTTCAAGTTGAACCCATTCCTTGAGTTGGGCATTGCAACACCAGTCTTTTATTCTATGGAGGATCACTGCGGTTCTGTATTTAGCTATGCATGGTACTCCAAGACCTCCATCCCATTTAGGGTGGTATAAGGTTGATCTTGCTACTCTCTGGTGTTTACTGGTCCATATGTGTCAAATCCTGCAGTGATAGCTGCAGCTATAAGTTACTTGTATGACTTATTAGCTTTAATAAATTAAAGTGGTGTGACAAATAACGAAGTCTGTTTGCTAGCGAGGAAACATAAACTTAATTGTTTGTTATTATCTTGCTTATTGTAGTCACCAGTAATATCAGCAGTATTATGGTTAAGGAGTAGGCATGACACTATAGTGTATATATGAATTACAATACATAAGCACTTGGTAAGAAGGCAGGTTAGTAACAAGGTATAAGCTACTTTGCATAAGGATTATATCTATAGAGTATGAGCTCAGTAGTAAGTGGTAAAGCAACAGGCACAATGCGAGTAGCAAGGCTGAGTATATAACAAATCAAAGAGAGAGAGAGAGAGAGGCGCCTCATGGGACAGTATCGTAACAATCAAATATGGCGAGATATGAGACAGCCCGTGATGAGATATACTCACAAGGATAGCGGCATATGAGGATGCCTAGTAGAGCGGGACGGGACTTTAGGTCACCTGACAGACAAACACAACAGTGCGTGGAGACGTCAGGTCACGGGGCCCGTTCAGCCAATCAGCAGCCACAGAAAATCAGCATCGAACGTCAAAGCTGTTCCGGGAGTAGCCAATACCAGGCTTCACATATGGACAGGCAGGTCGGCAACCAATCAGGATGATGAATCAGGATAATGAAGCCTGGTATTGGCTACTCCCGGAACAGCTTTGACGTTCGATGCTGATTTTCTGTGGCCGCTGATTGGCTGAACGGGCCCCGTGACCTGACGTCTCCACGCACTGTTGTGTTTGTCTGTCGGGCGACCTAAAGTCCCGTCCCGCTTTACTAGGCATCCTCATATGCCGCTATCCTTGTGAGTATATCTCATCACGGGCTGTCTCATATCTCGCCATATTTGATTGTTACGATACTGTCCCATGAAGCGCCTCTCTCTCTCTCTCTTTGATTTACAGGCATCCACCTTCATTTTCCAAGAGTGCTGCCTGCTTCTCCGGAAGACTCTGGGAACATCCACCTACTGAACGCTCTTAAGAACTTTGCGCACCTCATATAGAGACTTGTTTTACTCTATATTTATTGTTTTCACACTCGCTACTGGTTTGGAGCTGGGAGCAATCTTAAATGCTCTTCTGGCCTCAGCTTCGGCCCGGTTTATCAGGTTCCAGTCGGAAAACATAACTTCAGTGGCTTACATCCACCATCCGGGGGGTACCCGGAGTTCCTTGGCCATGGCAGAGTTAGCCAAGAATTAAGTGGGCAGAGTCCCACAACTGCTGCCTGTCGACGATCCACAACCAGGAGTGGACATCTGAGGGGAAGACCTTTCACCCGGGGGAGTGGGAACCCCATGCAGAAGTGTTTTCCAGCTTGATTCTCAAATGGGGACAGCCGGAGCTGGATCTCATGGCATCTCTGCAGAATGCCAAGCTTCCGAGGTATGGGTCGAGGTCAAGGGATCCTCAGGCGGTACTGATAGACGCTCTGGCGGTACCTTGGAATTTCAGTGTTGCACACCTATTTTCCCTCTCCTCCCTCGAGTCATTGCTCAAATAAAACAGGAGAGGGTGTCGGTGATCCTCATAACACTGGCATGGCCTCGCAGGATCTGGTATGCAGACCTGGTGGAGATGTCATCACTTGCATTGAGAGGGGACCTTCTACTTCAAGGGCCCTTCCTTCATCCAAATCTAGTTTCTCTGAAGCTGACTGCTTGGAGATTGAACGATTAATATCCTCTAAGCGTGGATTTTCAGAGTCGGTCATTGAGACTATGATTCAGGCTCCTAAGCCTGTGACTAGAAAAGTTTACCATAAGAGATGGTGTAAATATCTATCTGCATTGGTGTGAATCCAAAGGCTACTCTTGGAGTAGAGTTCGTATTCCTAGAATTTTGTCTTTTCTCCAAGAGGGTTTGGAGAAGGGTTTATCGACAAGCTCCCTAAAGGGACAAGTATCTGCTTTATCTATTTTGTTACATAAACGTCTGGTGGATGTACCAGACGTGCAATCGTTCTGTCAGGCCGTGGTCAGAATCAGGCCTGTGTTTAAGCCGGTTACTCCTCCCTGGAGTCTTAATCTAGTTCTTCAATAGGCTCCGTTTGAGCCTATGCATTCCTTGGATATTAAGTTATCTTGGAAGGTTTTGTTTCTTGTTGCTATTTCATCTGCTCATACAGTTTCAGAGCTCGGCATTAGAGTTTCCTTACCTTATTTTTCATTTGGTTAAGGTCCTAGCTTGGGTATTGATTCCCAATGGTGATTGGATGATCCGTGGACTCACCGTGTCATTGGAAAGAAAACAAAGTTTGTGCTTGCCTGATGAATTTGTTTATTGACGCGGTGAGTCCACGGCCCGCCCTGTTTTCTTAAGGACAGGGTTTTTTTGTTATAAACTTCAGACACCTCTGCACCTTGTTGCTTTCTTTCTCTCATTTGCTTCAGTCGAATGACTGGGGTTGGAGGGAAGGGAGATGATATTTAACAGCTTTACTGTGGTGCTTTTTGCCACCTCCTGCTGGGCAGGAGTGATGTTCCCCAGTGGTGGTTGGATGGTCTGTGGACTCACTGTGTCAAGAGATAAGTGAGTTTGTCAGGTAGGTATAGATGTTGTTTTCTTTAAAGTTTTCAGTTGGTGTATCCTATCAAACGTGCTTTATCAATGAATGCAAACAATTTTTTTTTTTTTTAAAATGTGTCATTTTTAACTAGCATTTTAGTGGTTTTATGTCCCTTTTTAAGACCCTTTTAAAATACAGTTCTATTTTGACATGTGCTTTGTTCTCTTGGTATCCATTGTTGATAATGAAAAAGCACGTTTCCTACACTATAAAGGAAGCAAGCTGGTGATTGGTGCCTACATACATTTGTTTCTTGTGATAGGCTAACTAGATGTGTTCAGCTAGCTGCCACTAGTGCAATGCTGTTTTAACAATCAAGCATATGTGAAACAAGTAATTTTGAAAGTTGTTTAAAATTGTATGTTCTATCTGAAACATTAATTTTTTTTGGTGGGGGGGGGGTGTGTGTTCTGTCCCTTTGAGAATTGCATAGAATGACAAAATTAAAGCTAATATAAATGATTACAGCTTTCAGATAAAGAAATTATCAATATAGGTTGAACTGGATGGACTTTGGTCTTTTTTCAACCTCCTCTACTATGTTACTATGTAATAGAGGATTGCTGCATTGCTCATACTAAGATTATACACTATACTAATCTATTGGTATTATTACAATACTGACACTATTTTATTGATATAACTTATACAACTTAAATTGGTTTAGGTTGCTAAATAACTACACATTATTACACATCACGATCACTTTAAGTGACGATAAGATATATTGATATTTTTATTCCGCACCACATTTAAAATATTTGTGTGTTCATTTATTAGAAGTTCATTAGATTCACACTGTTATCACATTATTGTAGATTATATATTTCTGGTATTAATTGTTGATCTATAAGTCAAATTGTTGATTTTTTTCTTTTTTATTGTAGTTTATATATTTCTGGTATTAATGGTCGATTTATAAGTCAAATTGTTGATTTTTAGAATTATATATATTTTATATTTATAACATTAATTCACACTATTATATTCACCACAATATTCACTATATCGATTAGTAAATACTATTAATAATGCTTTCAGTCAGTGAGAGGACAAACAAGAGGCTTATGATGGTATCACACACAAATTCCAATAGTAATATGTCTAATACTGGGAATGACATAGAGAATTTATCTATTCACGCACTATTTGCTAGATTAGAGGAGTCCATCAATGTCGAATGCAGGCATTGGTTAGACGCCGAGATGTTACAAAAATATTTTGATAAAAAACAGATACCTCGTGGGTTAAGAGTTTTTAAAAATTGTTCATTCAAAGATTATTTAAATCTTAATGCTAAATGGGAGGAAGCCTTAGATGGCAACTCCATTACACTTATGAAAATTTTAATTGCCCATAGAAAAACATTGGTTGAGCAGATTTCAAAGGAAATTGACTCTATCCAGAATAGTTTAGATAAATTCAAAAATTCCCAATTATATGATGAACTTAATTCGATGGTTTTACAAAAAAACAGATAATTTTCAAAAAGAACTTATGCTAATCAAAAATAAAAAACTCATGAGAGATGAAGAAGACTATTTAATGGGCCAAGTTCATACCTATAATAAGGGTCAAAACAGCCATAGAAACAAAAAAACTAAAGTAAACCCACCAGAACAATCTATAGTGGGTAATATTGAAATTGAGGAAAATTCTAATTATCCTCAGACTCCTGGATTAGGGTATTTGACTGACCAAACTAATGATTGGACAGTGGTAAACTACTCTAAAAATAAAAATAAAAACAAAAATAAAAATACGAGTGGAAATAAAAATATAAATCAGCCACACAATAGAGAAAATAGGCAGCCTCACAATGATCATAATAGAGAATATGGTTATTCATATGATGACTATAACAGAGATCCGCATAGGTCTTATGCACAACTTGAAAGAGGGTGTTCCAAAAATTATAGTGAGTGGTCACACAAACAACACTCTAATCACACTGATCGAAAGAACGATAATGGATATGGTTACGAACGCCCCCATTATAGACCACATCATGACTCACAAAGACCCACATATAATGCTAATAAGCATTCTCATTCAACACGGGCTTACTTGACACATTCTAACCATTCCCCATCCAATCAGAATTATGGAGATTGGAGGGGTCACTCCTCTAGAAATCAAAGCACATCACATATTAGAGATACGTTCTCTTCTGATCATCGTGATTTTTCAAATAGATCACAGCCCACTAATAGATCAATGGTCAATAATAATGGCCACTCCTTTGTAAATGACACTAGTCGGAATTACAATTCCAACTTAAGTCCGTATGTTGATAGTGTGAATCAAACAGGAGCATCTGCGAATAATTCTTCTCCTAATTTTTTAGAGTTAGGCCCCAGACAATCCACTTGGAAACAGAAAACAATTGCCAGTTATCTAGAATCTGTGGTCTCTCTAACTGCCCCCCCAAAAGGCAAAAGACCACACGGAAACGAGGGTGCAGAGGACGAAGCACAGCCCTCAAAGAGACACGATTACAGACCTTGAGGAACCTTTCATCTCATGCATTAACAAATGATGAGATACGGGTCCTTAGTAAAGGCCTATCCTATAGTCCCTCAACCAAACATAAAATTTTCTCACTTTTCGTAGATTTAAATAAATTTACACAGAAATTATCTATGCAAAAGTTCTTTGCTGAGAAATTGCTTAAGGACAACACACAGAGGCCCATTTTAACTGATTCCATGGAAGCAAGACTCAGACAGCAAACTGTTGCTGCCTATGAGCCTGATAGCTTATTAGACCAATTATGTGATGGTTACATACACACATCTTTTAGAAATAAATCTAATTTCGTACCACAGCTCAATAATAATGCTCATATTGAAATATTTAGACAACTGGTTAGCGATGACTTCGAAAAAATTCCAAAAAAGATAAATATGAGACAAGAGAATTTATTTCCCAATGAAAAAAGAGCTATGTTAGCCCTCAGAAACAACAAATCCCTCATCATAAGGCAGGCTGATAAAGGCAGAGGGGTGGTCCTACAAGATATAGATGATTATCTTATGTAAGCAAGAAAAATCTTATTTAATACTTCTTATTATACAAAACTCAACTCGGATCCTACTGTGAGATATAGAGCTATCCTTAGAGATATTGTAGAAGGTGCTTTCAAGGAAGGGATACTACATAAAAAGGAAAAGGATTATCTGGTCCCTAACGAGCCTAATCAGGCTTTTTACTACCACCTTCCTAAGATACATAAGGACAACAAATGTCCTCTGGGCCGACCCATAATAGCAGGGATAGGCAGTCTCACGGACAATGTATCTTCTTACGTGGATTACTTTCTGCAGAGGTATGTATTGGGTCTCGAGTCATATATTCGGGACTCCACTGAAATTAGAACCAATACAGATCTCTCCAGAAATGATATGGATAACATGCGATGTTCAAGCGCTGTATTCCAACATCCCACATGAATTGGGGTTGATAGCAGTATCCCACTACCTAGAACATGATATGTACCTTCCTGAGAACCAAAGAGTCTTTATATTGGACTTGATCACTTTTATCCTGGAACACAACTATTTTATGTTCCAGGATGAGTTCTTTCTACAGACAAGAGGTACTGCCATGGGTACCAGGTTCGCCCTGAGCTACGCTAACCTATTTATGGGCTACTTCGAACAACATTATATATATGAATCGGGCTTTGGGGCGAACCTGGTATTCTATGGCAGATTTATAGATGACCTCATATTCATTTGGAGGGGGGATCAGTCCTCCGCTAATCTATTTATAGACCATCTAAACTCTAACAATAGAGGCATATGCTTCACGAGTGTCATCAATGATAAATCTATTGTGTACCTAGATTTAAATCTTTGTTTCATTGATGGGAGGGTAACTAGTACCACCTTTTTTAAAATGGTTGAATGCAACATCTTTTTGTACTTTAAGAGTTGCCATTACCATCCATGGAAACAAAATGTGCCGTACGGGCAATTTAAAAGAGTCAGTCGCAATTGCAGCTCTATATCTGACTATGAGTCTCAGAGTCTCATTTTATGAGAACGTTTCATTGAGAAAAATTATCCAACACATATCATTAATAATGGGTACAGTAGGGCCAAACTTGATGATAGAGAGAAATATTTCTCTACTTCTACCACCCAAGCAGAGAGGGTTGAGGGTATTAATAAATGTCCCCTATTCATAACTCAGTATAATTCCAACCATCATCTAATAAAACAGATTATTTACAAGCATTGGGAGATTCTGATGAAAGATCCCATCTTAGGAAAACAGTTAGGCAATAAACCAAGAGTAGTCTATAGAAGGGCTCCCACCTTAAAAACACTGCTGGCTCCTAGTAAAGTGGTAAAACACAAGATACCACTTACACGCAACCATCTATCAGTACGCAAATTACCATCAGGTTCTTTTAAATGTAGGTCTAATAGATGCAAGATGTGCACATTTGTGGACAATAAACAAAAAACTTTTAAATCTAGCATCACCAAAAAATCATACACTATAATCGGGCATGTGTCCTGTGCATCCAATTATGTTGTTTATTTGTTGACATGCATTTGTGAAATGCAGTATGTGGGGCGCACCTGTAGGCGTCTTAGCACTAGGTGGGCTGAGCACCAACGAAATATGAAAAATAACTATAGACTTCACAGTGTCTCCAGACACTGTAACAATGCACATAATGGTGACCTTAAATACTTTTCTATCAATCCCATTGAACATACAGGGAGTGCAGAATTATTAGGCAAGTTGTATTTTTGAGGATTAATTTTATTATTGAACAACAACCATGTTCTCAATGAACCCAAAAAACTCATTAATATCAAAGCTGAATAGTTTTGGAAGTAGTTTTTAGTTTGTTTTTAGTTATAGCTATTTTAGGGGGATATCTGTGTGTGCATAATTATTAGGCAACTTAACAAAAAACAAATATATACCCATTTCAATTATTTATTTTTACCAGTGAAACCAATATAACATCTCAACATTCACAAATATACATTTCTGACATTCAAAAACAAAACAAAAACAAATCAGTGACCAATATAGCCACCTTTCTTTGCAAGGACACTCAAAAGCCTGCCATCCATGGATTCTGTCAGTGTTTTGATCTGTTCACCATCAACATTGCGTGCAGCAGCAACCACAGCCTCCCAGACACTGTTCAGAGAGGTGTACTGTTTTCCCTCCTTGTAAATCTCACATTTGATGATGGACCACAGGTTCTCAATGGGGTTCAGATCAGGTGAACAAGGAGGCCATGCCATTAGATTTTCTTCTTTTATACCCTTTCTTGCCAGTCACGCTGTGGAGTACTTGGACGCGTGTGATGGAGCATTGTCCTGCATGAAAATCATGTTTTTCTTGAAGGATGCAGACTTTTTCCTGTACCACTGCTTGAAGAAGGTGTCTTCCAGAAACTGGCAGTAGGACTGGGAGTTGAGCTTGACTCCATCCTCAACCCAATGATACCAGTCCAAACCAGTACTCCACCTCCACCTTGCTGGTGTCTGAGTCGGACTGGAGCTCTCTGCCCTTTACCAATCCAGCCACGGGCCCATCCATCTGGCCCATCGAGACTCACTCTCATTTCATCAGTCCATAAAACCTTAGAAAAATCAGTCTTGAGATATTTCTTGGCCCAGTCTTGACGTTTCAGCTTGTGTGTCTTGTTCAGTGGTGGTCGTCTTTCAGCCTTTCTTACCTTGGCCATGTCTCTGAGTATTGCACACCTTGTGCTTTTGGGCACTCCAGTGATGTTGCAGCTCTGAAATATGGCCAAACTGGTGGCAAGTGGCATCTTGGCAGCTGCATGCTTGACTTTTCTCAGTTCATGGGCAGTTATTTTGCGCCTTGGTTTTTCCACACGCTTCTTGCGACCCTGTTGACTATTTTGAATGAAACGCTTGATTGTTCGATGATAACGCTTCAGAAGCTTTGCAATTTTAAGAGTGCTGCATCCCTCTGTGGGATATCTCACTATTTTTGACTTTTCTAAACCTGTCAAGTCCTTCTTTTGACCCATTTTGCCAAAGGAAAGGAAGTTGCCTAATAATTATGCACACCTGATATAGGGTGTTGATGTCATTAGACCACACCCCTTCTCATTACAGAGATGCACATCACCTAATATGCTTAATTGGTAGTAAGCTTTCGAGCCTATACAGCTTGGAGTAAGACAACATGAATAAAGAGGATGATGTGGTCAAAATACTCATTTGCCTAATAATTCTGCACTCCCTGTATACCTAAGTCTCATTTATACAATCATTTTTTTAGACTTAGGCAGAGGGAGACCTACTGGATTCATGTACTGAAGAGCATGCATCCTGACGGCCTGAAACTATGTATCGATCTGGCCGCCTTCCAGTGACTGGCTCCTTTAGGTCTCCCTCTCCATTAATGAGCCTTGATCCATGGGACTGTATTTGACAGGTCATTTGTGTATTATTATGTTATCATCAATATTGGGTTAATCTTACAAGTCCCTCTGTTGTGGCTTGACACCTGCATTTGGGATATATATATGTTAGGAAAGGCTTTATCAAGTCTTCCTTTCTATATGAGCCTTTATCATAGGACTGTGTTATACAGGATATACATCCTTACTAACTATATATATTCTATTATGTACTATGTTGTTACTATATCTTTTTAATTAATTCTGTTTTGGTGGTGACTTATGTCATGTTTGAGATCCTTGACTTTTTATAATATGTATGTTTTTTATAATATGTCTGCTTTTTATAATATGTATGCTTGTATATTAGGATGTATTGGCCTGTCTTATTTGTGAGACTCTGACATATGTCTGGTTAGAAAGGACATTTATTGCATAGGAATGCCCGTTTATATGAACTTATGCAATTCTTTTGTTCCTGGTCGTACTGACGCTTTTGTATAAACATGTAGGGTGTTATTTTTATCCCAAGTTGTCGCATCCAGGATCAATGAAATTGTTTAATATCGTGATCAATTGTGCATATATTTTATTACTTTTATTGGAGTTGTCACATGTACATGTTTTAGTATTATACAATGTTAAGATGAATTGTTATCAATTTTTAATTGTAAATATATTTAAATGCCGATTTGGCTCACGTCACACACACACCTTACCTATTGGACGAATGTGAATGGCCATGAACCAATCCTTGTTCGGCTCCCTGATTGGCCCCCTATAGGGGTGTGTGAGTGAGGTTAGCATTTGATAGGTTTTCAAATACTATAAGTAGAGCAAGTTGTGAGATAGGCATTATCAGCCTGATGAAACGACCCGTAGGTCGAGAAACGCGTTGCTGTTTGCCTTTTGTTTTTAAATAACTCAATAAATACGAGTTTTTATCTATACCACTTCTTGCTCTTCATTATCCTGATTCATCATCCTGATTGGTTGCCGACCTGCCTGTCCATATGTGAAGCCTGGTATTGGCTACTCCCGGAACAGCTTTGACGTTCAATGCTGATTTTCTGTGGCCGCTGATTGGCTGAACGGGCCCCGTGACCTGACGTTTCCACGCACTGTTGTGTTTGTCTGTCGGGTGACCTAAAGTCCCGTCCCGCTCTACTAGGCATCCTCATATGCCGCTATCCTTGTGAGTATATCTCATCACGGGCTGTCTCATATCTCGCCATATTTGATTGTTACGATACTGTCCCATGAGGCGCCTCTCTCTCTCTCTCTTTGATTTACAGGCATCCACCTTCATTTTCCAAGAGTGCTGCCTGCTTCTCCGGAAGACTCTGGGAACATCCACCTACTGAACGCTCTTAAGAACTTTGAGCACCTCATATAGAGACTTGTTTTACTCTATATTTATTGAGTATAAAACAATTTAGTAGCAGATCTCCCTCCTGGCTCTGAGTAATCACAGGAGCAGTGGTAACGGATCGCAGAGCAAATATGGTGGCAATAAACTTTAAATATACGGAACCTGATTTCCCAGCTGATAGCGGTGCTAGCAAGTCCGGTGACAAACTAAGATCAGAGGCTCCGGTATTGCGGAAGTGTGGGTCTGTGCAGCTAACTCACCAAGTGGCGTCTGGTGCGGAGCTGCCCTGCTGACAGCTGGGGAGAATGAGAGACAGATTGTGCTGACGGCGCTGACGTCACAGGATGCGGCAAGAGGCTCTTAGCTTCATTCCCTGTGAGTAGTTTAGGAAATGCTGTGGAAGTAGGAATCTTTACTTGAACAAGGTGCAAGGTAGAGAACTGGAGACTTCAGAAAAGTACTTCAATAAACCAGCAAGGAACCTTGGGTAATGGAAGGTTAAATAGGGAAGGAAAGGATACTTAATTGAGAAAAAAGGTGGTATTGTGAACTGTTGTCTGATCTTATTAAGGTGGAATGGTGGAGTTCATGACACATCCCCCCCATTAGAGAAACCTCAGGGAGGTTTCAAGGTGCAGGCCTGTCTGGGTGCCGATGATGGAATAAAGACACCAGTCTATCTGCGGAAATATTAGTAGCAGGCTCCCAGGAATCTTCCGAGGAATCGTACCCCGACTAATGGATGAGGTACTGCAGTTCCCCTAGACAACGACTGGAGTCCACTATGGACTGGACTTCATATTATGGATCTGGTGTGGGTGAAACCGCTGTGGAAGACAGTAGTGGAGGAGATGCGTTACATGGCTTGATGAGAGATACATGGAATGTCGGGTGAATGCGATAAGATGACGGGAGTTGCAAAGTGACAGTGACCGGGTTTCATATAGTGACAATTGGGAATGGTCCAACGAAAAGTTTGTTAAACTTCCTACAAGGTGGGGGTATCCTTAGGTTCTTAGTGGCCAACCAAACCATATCCCCAACCTTATAGACTGGGTGCGGGCGATGGCGAAGATCGTAAGACCTTTTTTGAGTAGCCTGTGCGAGCTTAATGTTATCTCGGATTAAAGTATAGGTTTGTTTAATGGAGTTGATCAGGTCATTGACCTGAGGACACGGGGTGTCGGTAGGCGGTAGAGGGTGAAAACGAGGATGTAGTCCCTTGTTGATGTAAATGGGTGAATAGCCAGTGGAGGAGTTGTTAGTTTTGTTGTATGTGAACTCAGCATGAGGTAGGAATGATGCCCAGGAGTCTTGTTTGTTGGAGCAGTAGCATCTTAGGAATTGCTCCAACCATTGGTTGGTTCTCTCACATTGTCCATTCGTTTGAGGATGATATGAGGTGGTTAGGTGTTGCTGTATACTTAGTGATGGCAGAGTTATTTCCAGAATTTGGAGGTGAATTGTGACCCTCTGTCACTGAGAACTGAAGTAGGGAGACCGTGTAAGTGGATCACCTCTTTTAGGAATAATTCAACATTTTTTTGTGCAGTCGGGAGTGATGCTGTTGGAATGAAATGGGCCATACGTGAGAACAGATCCACTAAAACAAAAATGACAGTGTAACCATCAGATTTTGGAAGGTTGACAATGAAATCCATGGATACGCAGACGGAAGTTCGAGTATGGGTAAGTTTTGCAATAACCCCACAGGCAGTTGGTGCAAGGGTTTACAGGTCTCGCAAGTAGAACATGACGACAAAATTCTTGACTGAGTGTCTCATAGATGGCCACCAGAAATACCTCTGTAAGAGATTAAGAGTCTTATGGACACCCATATGGCCGGCTAAAGGAGAGTCATGAGTCAAGGATAATACCTTATTGCGTAGGGATGGTGGGATGTACAGTTTAGACTGATTGCGAAGGATACCTGTCTCATCAGGTGTGAGTGGATAAGTAGACTTTGTAGCATCTAGTTGTTGGTGAGTCTTCAAATCTGCGAGATCTTTTTAAACGAATCCCAGAATAGATGTTTTAGGAATAATCGTCATTAGAGGTGAGGCTGTGATAGGCTTTGCATCCTTTCACCTATCAGTAGCATATGTCCTAGGCTTTAAATCGAAAAGTAGGAGGCAAGCATTTCTAAATTGCCTAAAAGTGGAGCGATCACCAGAAAATTTCTCTGGATAAGACACCTGAAGTTCAGTCTGATGGTCATTGCCAGCATTCCTATTTGACAAAACTTCCCTTAGACAGGCCTTGAGACTCTGGTTTTCCACCTGTAGGTCTCTGAAAGCCTGGGTTAAGTTGTCAAGGCGCTGGTTTAGGCTATGCAATTGCGGGGTGACATCAGAGGGCTCCATCATAAAAATTATGGCTGGTTTATTATGTCAAATCCTGCAGTGATAGCTGCAGCTATAAGTTACTTGTATGACTTATTAGCTTTAATAAATTAAAGTGGTGTGACAAATAACGAAGTCTGTTTGCTAGCGAGGAAACATAAACTTAATTATTTGTTATTATCTTGCCTATTGTAGTCACCAGTAATATCAGCAGTATTATGGTTAAGGAGTAGGCATGACACTATAGTGTATATCTGAATTACAATACATAAGTACTTGGTAAGAAGGCAGGTTAGTAACAAGGTATAAGCTACTTTGCATGAGGATTATATCTATAGAGTATGAGCTCAGTAGTAAGTGGTGAAGCAACAGGTACAATGCGAGTAGCAAGGCTGAGTATATAACAATTTAGTAGCAGATCTCCCTGCTGGCTCTGAGTAATCACAGGAGCAGTGGTAATGGATCACAGAGCAAATATGGTGGCAATAAACTTTAAATATACGGAACCTGATTTCCCAGTTGATAGCGGTGCTAGCAAGTCCGGTGACAAACTAAGATCAGAGGCTCCGGTAATGCGGAAGTGTGGGTCCGTGCAGCTGACTCGCCAAGTGGCGTCTGTAATGGAGATGCCCTGCTGACAGCTGGGGAGAAGGAGAGAGAGATTGCGCCAACAGCGCTGACGTTGCAGGATGCGGCAGGAGGCTCTTAGTTTCATTCCCTGTGAGTAGTTTAGGAAACGCTGTGGAAGTAGGAATCTTTACTTGAACAAGGTGCAAGGTAGAGAGCTGGAGACTTCAGAAAAGTACTTCAATAAACCAGCAAGGAACCTTGGGTAATGGAAGGTTAAATAGGGAAGGAATGGATACTTAATTGAGAAAAAAGGTGGTATTGTGAACTGTTGTCTGATCTTATTAAGGTGGAATGACAATATGTAACTATTTAATTGTTTTGTAGGTTATTGATATAGGTTTGAGGTAAAGTGATTGGAAGAGTGTTAAATATATATAGAATCATAGGTAGAATAGTCATTTTTATTGCTGAGATCCTTCCCAGCCACAAGAGTGAATTATGGCTCCACCTGGCTAGTTCTGCTTTGGTCTCTGATAGAAGTCTATCATAGTTATGCTTTTGAAGTATTGTAGGTCAGAAGATAGGTATATACCCAGATATTTAATTAAATTTTTTTTGTATGGTTAGTGAAAATCTACTGTGTAAGTCGTTGAGGGTCTTTTGATCTATTCCTAATACTACAATTTCTGATTTAGAGTGGTTAATAGCAAAATTAGAGTAAATGCCATACCTGGTTAGAGCTTGCATGATTATGGGAACAGATTGTAATGGGAAGGTAATGGAAAACAAAACGCCATTGGCGCATAGTGATATTTTGTATTGTTCTTTATCTATGAGTAGGCCCTTAATAATGGGAAACAAATAGTAACAGCGAAAGGGGACATCCCTGTCTTGTACCATTGTGAATTGAAATTTTTGGGGAAATTGAGTTATTGAATTTAATAGCTGCTGATGGGTTACAGTATAGTGCAAATATATACGGTGGATATATAATTGACTAAAACCAAATGAGTATAATGTGTTCCTTAGAAAATACCAGTCCAACCTATCAAAGCCCTTCTCAGCATCCATGGCCATGATTATAGCTTGGGTATTAGTTTGTTTTGCATACTCAATTAGTTGTATAACTTTGTTGGTGTACTCCATTTTGTCTAAAGTTGAATGAGCTGTGAAAATGGGTAGGGAATTCTGATGAAACATATTTGGGTTCCTTTTGTGGCCTAAAGTGTGTTTCCTGTAGTAGTAGTATATCTGCTTTCTTATTTATTAAATCTATAAAGGCCGCCCTTCTTTTTTGTGGGGAATTAAACCCTTTAACATTCTGGGTAATGAGGGTGATTGCTTATTTAAAGTGTGAATAGTGTCTACAACATTTTTTTATGCGGGAGAATAGAGCATAGAGAACACCCACCTTAATAAATAGAGAAAATATAACAGGTACAGACATATTAACTATAGATATCATAGACTTCAATTGTGTGTAAAGTAAAATGCTGTTGTTAGCTTTCTTACACGTGAAATCACTTTTTGCAAACATTATAACAGTAATGTGTAGAAAAATGGTGCCATACAGAATTTCCTTCATATCACAAGTAACAGAGGGGAGGAAACATAATTAGGGATATTATTAAGGTATTTGGCTATCAAAGTCATCTAGTTTGTTGTATTACAGCCAAGACAAAATAATTATATTTTAAAGTCCAGTGAGACAGCCGAAAAAGCTGTTTTAAACCTGTGGGGAACAGAGGTCAAACATTCATTCAAGATATATAAAGAGATGCGTGGACATACTTTAAATCAACCTACTCTTTTCAAAATCAGTACATTTACTTTACCCAGGGGTATATGTCAACGTCCAATAGATGGTGAACCAGTCTGAGACAGTTGTTTCTGAGGTAGAGCAAATTTGTTGCGGATGCCAGAGTCCGCTTTTTCAGTTGTGGACGTTGCTTTCCCTTTTTACTTGGGAGGAATCTATTATACTTTTTCATGTTACTTTTGGTTGCCGTC
Organism: Bombina bombina; assembly: GCF_027579735.1. Lineage (NCBI taxonomy): Eukaryota > Metazoa > Chordata > Amphibia > Anura > Bombinatoridae > Bombina > Bombina bombina. The sequence goes on along the minus strand of NC_069503.1, from coordinate 388,855,600 downwards.
GGTATGGGTTCCGGTGGTGTTGGTATTTCTGGTGTTTCTAGGCCCATAGGGAGCCAATCATTACAGATGAGGCATCTGTCTTTGTGTATGACTGCTAGATGAAATGGAAATAATAGTGTCGTTAAGGGTGCTAATTCTTTTCTTCTTTGAAGAGTAAGTTGAGAAAGATCGGCATAAAATTGTAGAACCGTGCTTTGCAATCTGCTGCCGCCATAAGCTTTTCCTTCTCAAGGACATTTTTAAAATGTATTATTATGACTCTTGGCGGGTACTTTCCGGAGGCCTTGGTCGGAGTGCACGGTGTGCCCGGTCCCATTTTATATTTCCCGCATTGAAGGATCCTATTAGATGAATAAATAGGGCAGGTAGATACAACGGGAACTCCTTGGGTAGTACCGTTTCGGGGACCCCCCGGATCCTAACATTTTTCCTGCGACTTCTGTTTTCAGTGTCCTCCATTTTATCTTGAAGAGTGGAAATTATTTCATATTGATGATCAATAAGATTGTGCATGGAGGATATCGCATCAGTTACCAGTTCACCCTTATCCTCCAGGGCTTCCACCCTGAAACCTAGAGTGTGAATGTCTTGTTTTAGCTAACTCTTACCTCAGGCAAGCTCTGATGGTATCTGTAATGTCCTTTGTTGGTGCGAGGGCCGATAAAATATGTGAAGGAATCTGCGTCATGTCAGTGCCAGTTGGTTCTGTAGTTTTTGATGTAGGTGTAAGGCTAATCCTCTCTGTCTTTGTAGGACTGGTTGAACCTTGTGAATTAGTGTCTGAGGAATTAAAGTATGAGCTCACTCGGTTATTCTTATATGACTCCATTTTAGTGTTTTTGTTTAACCTAATGTTTGTCCTTGCTGCCATCACAGAGACCATCCGATTCCCACAAGTTGTGTATCTGCACGACTCTCTTGTTTATCATAGATAAGAAATATTTATGTTGTTAGACACCACAGGATGTTAATATAGATTGAGGCATTCTTAACTTTTATATTATCAAGCCTTGATGAATTTAAAATCCTGGGACAGGTTGTATTTCACAGTTACTGAGCTGACTATGTATTATAAAAAAACAAGCACCTCAGTGACTCACTGTTTAATATGATATAATATAATATGAGTGGGGTTAAACTGTTCTCACTTGCCCATGGTTATTTCAAACCTTCTTGTGATTAATTTTCAGGATGGCGTCGCCAGAGCAACTTTATGCAGGCCCCTTATGGCTCAACTTTTTATTTACGGCCGTCTCTCTGGATCAGTACAGGAGCCGTATGGTAAGGCAATTCTGTCTGCGTCCTGTACTCCTGTCTGTGTCAGTCATCGGTTGTAGATGCTAAAGACGGATGTTTCTCCTGAGTGAGACTGAGGATTATGTAAGGCGCTGCCCAATGTTTAGTCCATCTCCACGTGGGGTGTAGGCCCCTGTAGGTTATATGTCAGGGCAGAAGGTGTCCCTGTTTACAATGGCTGGCTCGCTGGAGGCTGTGTTGGTTATGTAGGTGTCACAGCTTGCTTTGAGGCTCAGGCTGACAACCAAAGCTGTAGATTTTTCACATGTAGCATTTCCTCTGAACGGAGCTCTGGGCTTAAGCTACCATCTTGGTTGCAGCCGACTCCCCCCCCACACCCATACATATGCCATCTACACTCTATTAAATTTGAGCTTATCTCTATATATATTGTTGGGTATGGGAATATTACGTCTCTCATAGATCTAGTGCTGGGCATGCAAAGAAACATTAGTTAGCGACAGAGTTTTAGACTTAGATAAAATATATGCACTTTAACGTAAGGGTAATGCCCAATAAATTAGTAGATTGTGGCTATTAAGCCAGCGTTACAATTATTTTAATAATGGCTAAATATATGTAATTTAGGTCATAAAGCCTAAAATATTGGGGTTGAACCTATTGTATGCTCATCATCATATTTGTATTATAATTGTATATCATATAATATTTTGTAGCATTATGATGATTATGTACATAGAACACTTACAATATGTATTTAGATGATGTTGATTCATTGTATTATTATGTTCTCTACGATTCATTGTATTTTTATTTTTATTATTATGTCCACGATTATTTAGATGGGTAATGTACCATGGCCAATGAAAAGTCTTATGTAGAAGGGCGTTGCAATATCCAATTGTTTGATTGGGTAGAAAGAGGTACTAATAGAGCAAGAGGTGTGATTGATTTTTACAGCTTGATGAAACGGCTCTGTGTAGCCGAGAAACACATTGCTGCGTTTTACTTATTTTAATAAACTTGTTTTAACCTTTTTATACCCTTGCTCTGTATATTTGACCATTACAAAAACCTATCTAAAAAACCTAAGCTATCCATTGCCCTGAAAAGGGTATTTGTATGGGCATTGCCCTTAAAAGGGCATTCAGCTTTTTTACTGCCAGACCCTAAACTAAAAAAAAAACCCGACCAAAAAACCCTTAAAAGCCTAACACTAACCCCAAGACGATCCACTTACAGTTTTTGAATTCCCACTTGAACGATCTTCATCCCGGAGTTACAGTCCTGATCCAAGCGGCGAGAAGTCTTCATCCAGGTGGCCTCTTCAATCTTCATACAGGCGGCATCTTCTATCTTGATCCCGGAGGCGCGGAGTGGGTCCATCCTGAAGACATCCGGCGCAGAGCATCCTCTTCATATGGTCGCTGCCGTACACTGAATCTTCAATGCAAGGGACGCGATCCAAGATGGCGTCCCTTGCATTTCTATTGGCTGAAAAATTTGAATCAGCCAATAGGAATCAGAGCTGCTAAAATCCTATTGATCGTTCAAATCAGCCAATAGGATTTAAGCAGCTCTAATTCTATTGGCTGATTCAGTATTTTTTTGTTTTTGTATTTAGATACTTTGTAATTTTTAGAGTAATGTTAGGATTTTTTTAATGTGTAGTTTTGTTTAATTTAATTGGTAGTTAGTTTAATTTTAGTTTAATAATTATATTAGTTTAATTGTTAGTTTAAACTTAGTTTTTTTTAATTTGACAGGTAACTTTAAATTTAATTTAAGCTAGGTAAATTGTAATTTTAATATAAAGTTAGGGGGTTGTTAGGTTTAGGGGTAAATAGTTTAATTTAGTATATTTCGTTATGGGGGGCTTGTGGTTTAGGGGTTAATAGGTTTAGTATTATGGCGGCAGTGTAGGGCTTAATAACTTTAGTATAGGGGGGTCGATGTTGGGGGATGGTAGATTAGGGGTTAATAATATTTAAATAGTGTTTGCGATGCGGTAATGCGGCGGTTTAGGTTAGCTTAATAGGTTTATTATAGTGGTGAGGATGTCAGGGGGCGGCGGAATAGGGGTTAATATTTTTTTAAAGTGGCGGCGATATCGGGAGCAGCAGATTAGGGTTAATAACCTTTAAATAGTGTTTGCGATGCGGGAGGGCCTCGGTTTAGGGGTTAATAGGTAGTTTATGGGTGTTAGTGTACTTTTTAACACTTTAGTTATGAGTTTTATGTTACAGCTTTGTAGTGTAACACTCATAGCTACTGACTTTAGATGGCGATACAGATCTTGTCGTTTTAGGCTGTAACGCTCGCTTTTTAGCCTCACCTCAAAACTCGTAATACCAGTGATATGGGATTCCCATGAAAAAAAACATAATTTATGTAAGAACTTACCTGATAAATTCATTTCTTTCATATTAGCAAGAGTCCATGAGCTAGTGACGTATGGGATATACATTCGTACCAGGAGGGGCAAAGTTTCCCAAACCTCAAAATGCCTATAAATACACCCTCACCACACCCACAAATCAGTTTAACGAATAGCCAAGAAGTGGGGTGATAAGAAAAAAGTGCGAAAGCATAAAAAATAAGGAATTGGAATAATTGTGCTTTATATAAAAAAAAAATCATAACCACCACAAAAAAGGATGGGCCTCATGGACTCTTGCTAATATGAAAGAAATGAATTTATCAGGTAAGTTCTTACATAAATTATGTTTTCTTTCATGTAATTAGCAAGAGTCCATGAGCTAGTGACGTATGGGATAATGACTACCCAAGATGTGGATCTTTCCACGCAAGAGTCACTAGAGAGGGAGGGATAAAATAAAGACAGCCAATTCCGCTGAAAAATAATCCACACCCAAAATAAAGTTTAAATTTTATAATGAAAAAAACTGAAATTATAAGCAGAAGATTCAAACTGAAACAGCTGCCTGAAGTACTTTTCTACCAAAAACAGCTTCAGAAGAAGAAAACACATCAAAATGGTAGAATTTAGTAAAAGTATGCAAAGAAGACCAAGTTGCTGCTTTGCAAATCTGATCAACCGAAGCTTCATTCCTAAACACCCAGGAAGTAGAAACTGACCTAGTAGAATGAGCTGTAATCCTTTGAGGCGGAGTTTTACCCGACTCGACATAAGCATGATGAATTAAAGATTTCAACCAAGATGCCAAAGAAATGGCAGAGGACTTCTGACCTTTCCTAGAACCGGAAAAGATAACAAATAGACTAGAAGTCTTTCGGAAATTCTTAGTAGCTTCAACATAATATTTCAAAGCTCTAACTACATCCAAAGAATGCAATGATCTCTCCTTAGAATTCTTAGGATTAGGACACAATGAAGGAACCACAATTTCTCTACTAATGTTGTTAGAATTCACAACCTTAGGTAAAAATTTAAAAGAAGTTCGCAACAACGCCTTATCCTGATGAAAAATCAGAAAAGGAGACTCACAAGAAAAGAGCAGATAATTCAGAAACTCGTCTGGCAGAAGAGATGGCCAAAAGGAACAAAACTTTCCAAGAAAGTAATTTGATGTCCAACGAATGCATAGGTTCAAACGGAGGAGCTTGAAGAGCCCCCAGAACCAAATTCAAACTCCAAGGAGGAGAAATTGACTTAATGACAGGTTTTATATGAACCAAAGCTTGTACAAAACAATGAATATCAGGAAGATTAGCAATCTTTCTGTGAAAAAGAACAGAAAGAGCAGAGATTTGTCCTTTCAAGGAACTTGCAGACAAACCTTACGATGGTGATCTGTCCACCACATCAGAGAGTGTCGTACAATCGGTGTTAAAGATATTAATTGAGATATCTTTGTGTAATCCCTGCACCACTGGTTCAGCATACAGAGCTGAAGAGGTCGCATGTGAAAACGAGCAAAGGGGATCGCGTCCAATGCTGCAGTCATAAGACCTAGAATTTCCATGCATAAAGCTACCAAAGGGAATGATTGTGACTGAAGGTTTCGAGAAGCTGATATCAACTTTAGATGTCTCTTGTCTGTCAAACACAGAGTCATGGACACTGAATCTATCTGGAAACCTAAAAAGGTTACCCTTGTCTGAGGAATCAATGAACTTTTTGGTAAATTGATCCTCCAACCATGATCTTGAAGAAACAACACAAGTCGATTCGTATGAGATTCTGCTAAATGCGAAGACTGAGCAAGTACCAAGATATCGTCCAAATAAGGAAATACCACAATACCCTGTTCTCTGATTACAGACAGAAGGGCACCGAGAACCTTTGTAAAAATTCTTGGAGCTGTAGCTAGGCCAAATGGTAGAGCCACAAACTGGTAATGCTTGTCTAGGAAAGAGTATCTCAGAAACTGATAGTGATCTGGATGAATCGGAATATGCAGATATGCATCCTGTAAATCTATTGTGGACATATAATGCTCTTGCTGAACAAAAGGCAGGATAGTCCTTACAGTTACCATTTTGAATGTTGGTATCCTTACATAACGATTCAATATTTTTAGATCCAGAACTGGTCTGAAGGAATTCTCCTTCTTTGGTACAATGAAGAGATTTGAATAAAACCCCAGCCCCTGTTCCAGAACTGGAACTGGCATAATTACTCCAGCCAACTCTAGATCTGAAACACATTTCAGAAATGCTTGAGCCTTCGCTAGGTTTACTGGGACACGGGAAAGAAAAAATCTCTTTGCAGGAGGCCTTATCTTGAAGCCAATTCTGTACCCTTCTGAAACAATGTTCTGAATCCAGAGATTGTGAACGGAATTGAACCAAATTTCTTTGAAAAAACGTAATCTGCCCCCTACCAGCTGAGCTGGAATGAGGGCCGCACCTTCATGTGGACTTGGGAGCTGGCTTTTGTTTTCTAAAAGGCTTGGATTTATTCCAGACTGGAGATGGTTTCCAAACTGATACCGCTCCTGAGGATGAAGGATCAGGCTTTTGTTCCTTGTTGTGACGAAAGGAACGAAAACGATTATTAGACCTAAATTTACCTTTAGATTTTTTATCCTGTGGTAAAAAAGTTCCTTTCCCTCCAGTAACAGTTGAGATAATAGAATCCAACTGAGAACCAAATAATTTATTACCCTGGAAAGAAAGGGAAAGCAGAGTAGACTTAGAAGACATATCAGCATTCCAAGTTTTAAGCCATAAAGCTCTTCTAGCTAAAATAGCTAGAGACATATACCTGACATCAACTCTAATGATATCAAAAGATGGCATCACAAATAAAATTATTAGCATGTTGTAGAAGAATAATAATGAGAATTATGATCTGTTACTTGTTGCGCTAAAGCTTCTAACCAAAAAGTTGAAGCTGCAGCAACATCCGCTAAAGATATAGCAGGTCTAAGAAGATTACCTGAACACAAGTAAGCTTTTCTTAGAAAGGATTCAATTTTCCTATCTAAAGGATCCTTAAAGGAAGTACCATCTGCCGTAGGAATAGTAGTACGCTTAGCAAGAGTAGAGACAGCCCCATCAACCTTAGGGATTTTGTCCCAAAATTCTAATCTGTCAGATGGCACAGGATATAATTGCTTAAAACGTTTAGAAGGAGTAAAAGAATTACCCAAATTATTCCATTCCCTGGAAATTACTTCAGAAATAGCACCAGGGACAGGAAACACTTCTGGAATAACTACAGGAGATTTAAAAACCTTATCTAAACGTTTAGATTTAGTATCAAGAGGACTAGAATCCTCAATTTCTAATGCAATTAGGACTTCTTTAAGTAAAGAACGAATAAATTCCATTTTAAATAAATATGAAGATTTATCAGCATCAACCTCTGAGACAGAATCCTCTGAATCAGAAGAACCAATATCATTATCAGAATGATGATGTTCATTTAAAAATTCATCTGAAAAATGAGAAGTTTTAAAAGACTTTTTACGTTTACTAGAAGGAGGAATAACAGACATAGCCTTCTTAATGGATTTAGAAACAAAATCTCTTATGTAATCAGGAACACTCTGAGTATTAGATGTTGACGGAACAGCAACAGGTAATGTAACAGTAATAAAGGAAATATTATCTGCATTAGCAAGTTTGTCATGACAAACAGTACAAACAACAGCTGGAGGAACAGATACCAAAAGTTTACAGTAGATACACTTAGCTTTGGTAGCTCCAGCACCAGGCAGCGATTTTCCAGAAGTATCTTCTGACTCAGCTTCAACGTGGGACATCTTGCAATATGTAATAGAAAAAACAACATATAAAGCAAAATTGATCAAATTCCTTAAATGACAGTTTCAGGAATGGGAAAAAAATGCCAGTGAACAAGCTTCTAGCAACCAGAAGCACAAAATAATGAGACTTAAATAATGTGGAGACAATAGTGATGCCCATATTTTTTTAGCGCCAAAAAAGATGCCCACATTATTTGGTGCCTAAATGCTTTTGGCGCCAAAATGACGCCACATCCGGAACGCCGACACCTTTGGCGCAAAAAACGTCAAAAATGACGCAACTTCCGGCGACACGTATGACGCCGGAAACAGAAAAAAATGTTGCGCCAAAAAAGTCTGCGCCAAGAATGACGCAATAAAATGAAGCATTTTCAGCCCCCGCGAGCCTAACAGCCCACAGGGAAAAGTCAAATTTTTAAGGTAAGAAAAAATGATTTATTCATATGCATTATCCCAAATATGAAACTGACTGTCTGAAATAAGGAACGTTGAACATCCTGAGTCAAGGCAAATAAATGTTTGAATAAATATATTTAGAACTTTATATAAAAGTGCCCAACCATAGCTTAGAGTGTCACAGAAAATAAGACTTACTTACCCCAGGACACTCATCTACATGTAGTAGAAAGCCAAACCAGTACTGAAACGAGAATCAGTAGAGGAAATTGTATATATAAGAGTATATCGTCGATCTGAAAAGGGAGGTAAGAGATGAATCTCTATGACCAATAACAGAGAACCTATGAAATAGACCCCGTAGAAGGAGATAACTGCATTCAAATAGGCAATACTCTCCTCACATCCCTCTGACATTCACTGCACGCTGAGAGTAAACCGGGCTCCAACCTGCTGCGGAGCGCATATCAACGTAGAATCTAGCACAAACTTACTTCACCACCTCCATAGGAGGCAAAGTTTGTAAAACTGATTTGTGGTTGTGGTGAGGGGTGTATTTATAGGCATTTTGAGGTTTGGGAAACTTTGCCCCTCCTGCTAGGAATGTATATCCCATACGTCACTAGCTCATGGACTCTTGCTAATTACATGAAAGAAACATAATTTTTACGAGTGCGGTACTGGCGTTGCGGTACAGGCTAAAAGGCTTGTGGTACACATATACCGACAAGACTTGTAATGGCTGCATTAGGGAAAATGATGCGTTATGGGCCACATTACTGCTATTTGACTCAGAAAGCAAAACTCGTAATCTATTTGTATGTTACTAAGCGTTTAACTTTGTGCAGTTGGATTTTTTGATGGATAGCTGCAGTATTATCACAAATAAATTAATTCTATTTAATTTATAAGCACACTAATGTTCTGTCATTATTTTTAGTTAGATGACATTCAGTTTAAAATATTAATATAACCCATTCACAGATAAATTATGAGTTTTGAGCGCTATAGAGAAATTAACGAACGCAACAAAAGTTATTTAATTTCCTATAGCACTGCTATTACAAGTTTTCAAACATATGCCTTTTGCATGTGATATGGTTGTGTTGAGCTCCATACCGGCCAAGAAAAAACCTAACACCTGCGATCGCGGAAACAAAAGTTCCGTAACGCAGCCCCATTGATGTCTACGGGAAATAAAAAGACAGTTTAAACCTAACACCTTAACATAAACCCTACGGCCTCTATTTATCAAGCCGTCAACCACAAATACACTGATTTGTGGCGAGCTTGATTAGCCTTAGCTATCAAAGGCTAGAGACCGGCAAAAGTAGAATTTAGTGACGTAACATACGATCCGCCAGAGATCGATGCTTACGTCACTCCAGATGTTCCGAGCGCAAGTTCAGCACAATCTGACTACTTTTGCTAGTTATCAAAGAACTAGCAGGTACGCTCGCCACTTTTCCGGCCCAGCGTACCTGGTTTTCAATCCACCGCCCTGGAGGTGGCGGATGCCATAGTAATTAATGGGAGTCTGACAGCAGCGAAAGCTCATGTTCGCTGCTGCCCGATATATTATTGATTCCTATGGGAAATGTCTACACCTAACACCCTAACATGTACCCTGAGTCTAAATACCCCTAATCTGCCCCCCTACACTGCCGCCACCTAAATTATACTTATTAACCCCTAATCTGCCGCCATGACACCTCCGCCACCTACATTATACTTATTAACCCCTAAACTGCCGCTCCCAGACCCCGCCGCAACTAAATAAAGTTATTAACCTCTAAACCGCCGCTCCCAGAGCCCACCGCCACCTATATTATATTTATTAACCCCTAATCTGCACCCCCTACACCGCCGCCACTATATTAATTTTATTAACCCCTAAACCTAAGTCTAACCCTAACACCCCCCCTAACTTAAATATTATTTAAATTAATCTAAATAAATATTCCTATAATTAAATAAATTATTCCTATTTAAAACTAAATGCTTACCTTTAAAATAAACCCTAACCGCTAGATTTGGAGTTTTGTCGGTAACGACCCGAAAAACTAACGCCGGCTTTTTTCTGGCCGCACCATAAAAATAACTCTGGTATTGAGAGTCCACAGAATGGCTGCGTTAGGCTCCAAAAAAGGAGCGTAGAGCATATTTAACGCAGCTTCAACTCTCGATACCAGAGTTGCTTACGCAAGCGGCCAGCCTCAAAAACGTGCTCGTGCAAGATTCCCCCATAGAAAACAATGGGGCTGTTTGAGCTGAAAAAAACCCAAACACCTGCAAAAAAGCCGCGTTCAGCTCCTAACGCAGCCCCATTGTTTGCTATGCGGTAACCCTTCCTACGTCTGCACTTAACACTCTAACATGTACCCCGAGTCTAAACACCCCTAACCTTACACTTATTAACCCCTAATCTGCCACCCCCGCTATCGCTGACCCCTGCATATTATTATTAACCCCTAATCTGCCGCTCCGTAAACCGCCGCTACTTACATTATCCCTATGTACCCCTAATCTGCTTCCCTAACATCGCCGACCCCTATATTATATTTATTAACCCCTAATCTGCCCCCCACAACGTCGCCTCCACCTGCCTACACTTATTAACCCCTAATCTGCCGAGCGGACCTGAGCGCTACTATAATAAAGTTATTAACCCCTAATCCGCCTCACTAACCCTATAATAAATAGTATTAACCCCTAATCTGCCCTTCCTAACATCGCCGACACCTAACTTCAATTATTAACCCCTAATCTGCCGACTGGAGCTCACCGCTACTCTAATAAATGTATTAACCCCTAAAGCTAAGTATAACCCTAACACTAACACCCCCCAAAGTTAAATATAATTTACATCTAACGAAATTAATTAACTCTTATTAAATAAATTATTCCTATTTAAAGATAAATACTTACCTGTAAAATAAATCCTAATATAGCTACAATATAAATTATAATTATATTATAGCTATTTTAGGATTTATATTTATTTTACAGGTAACTTTGTATTTATTTTAACCAGGTACAATAGCTATTAAATAGTTAAGAACTATTTAATAGCTAAAATAGTTAAAATAATTACAAAATTACCTGTAAAATAAATACTAACCTAAGTAACAATTAAACCTAACACTACACTATCAATAAATTAATTAAATAAACTACCTACAATTACCTACAATTAACCTAACACTACACTATCAATAAATTAATTAAATACAATTCCTACAAATAAATACAATTAAATAAACTAGCTAAAGTACAAAAAATAAAAAAGAACGAAGTTGCAAAAAATAAAAAAATATTTACAAACATAAGAAAAATATTACAACAATTTTAAACTAATTACACCTACTCTAAGCCCCCTAATAAAATAACAAAGCCCCCCAAAATAAAAAAAATGCCCTACCCTATTCTAAATTACTAAAGTTCAAAGCTCTTTAACCTTACCAGCCCTGAACAGGGCCCTTTGCGGGGCATGCCCCAAGAAGTTCAGCTCTTTTGCCTGTAAAAAAAAACATACAATACCCCCCCCAACATTACAACCCACCACCCACATACACCTAATCTAACCCAAACCCCCCTTAAATAAACCTAACACTAAGCCCCTGAAGATCTTCCTACCTTATCTTCACCCTGCCAGGTTCACCGATCCGTCCTGAAGAGCTCCTCCGATGTCCTGATCCAAGCCCAAGCGGGGGGCTGAAGAGGTCCATGATCCGGCTGAAGTCTTCATCCAAGCGGGAGCTGAAGAGGTCCATGATCCGGATGAAGTCTTCATCCAAGCGGGAGCTGAAGAGGTCCATGATCCGGATGAAGTCTTCTATCAACTGCATCTTCAATCTTCTTTCTTCCGGATCCATCTTGCCGACCTCCGACGCGGAACATCCTCTTCTCCCGACACCTACTAGCCGAATGACGGTTCCTTTAAGGGACGTCATCCAAGATGGCGTCCCTCGAATTCTGATTGGCTGATAGGATTCTATCAGCCAATCGGAATTAAGGTAGGAATAATCTGATTGGCTGATGGAATCAGCCAATCAGAATCAAGTTCAATCCGATTGGCTGATCCAATCAGCCAATCAGATTGAGCTCGCATTCTATTGGCTGATCGGAGTTAATTAATTTTGTTAGATGTAAATTATATTTAACTTAGGGGGGTGTTAGTGTTAGGGTTAGACTTAGCTTAGGGGGCAGATTAGGGGTTAATACTATTTATTATAGGTTTAGTGAGGCTGATTAGGGGTTAATAACTTTATTATAGTAGCGCTCAGGTCCGCTCGGCAGATTAGGGGTTAATAAGTGTAGGCAGGTGGATGCGACGTTGAGGGGGGCAGATTAGGGGTTAATAAATATAATATAGGGGTCGGCGGTGTTAGGAGCAGCAGATTAGGGGTACATAAGGATAACGTAGGTGGCGGCGCTTTGCAGTCGGCAGATTAGGGGTTAATAAGTGTAGGCAGATGGAGGTGACGTTGAGGGGGGCAGATTAGGGGTTAATAAATATAATACAGGGGTCGGCGGTGTTAGGGGGAGCAGATTAGGGCTACATAAGGATAACGTAGGGGAACGGTCGGCAGATTAGGGGTTAAAAAAATTTATTCGAGTGTCGGCGATGTGGGGGGACCTCGGTTTAGGGGTATATAGGTAGTTTATGGGTGTTAGTTTACTTTAGAGTACAGTAGTTAAGAGCTTTATGAACCGGCGTTAGCCCAGAAAGCTCTTAACTACTGACTTTTTTCCTGTGGCTGGAGTTTTGTCGTTAGATGTCTAACGCTCACTTCAGAAACGACTCTAAATACCGGAGTTAGAAAAATCCCATTGAAAAGATAGGATACGCAATTGACTTAAGGGGATCTGCGGTATGGAAAAGTCGCGGCTGAAAAGTGAGCGTTAGACCCTATTTTGAGTGACTCCAAATACCGGCGGTAGCCTAAAACCAGCGTTAGGAGCTGGTTTTCACGGCTAACGCCAAACTCCAAATCTAGGTCTAAGATAGCTAAAATATAACTAATAGTTACATTGTAGCTATTTTAGGATTTATTTTTATTTTACAGGCAAGTTTGTATTTATTTTAACTAGGTACAATAGTTACTAAATAGTTATTAACTATTTACTAACTACCTAGCTAAAATAAATACAAAAGTTCCTGTAAAATAAATCCTAACCTAAGTTACAACTACACCTAACACTACACTATAATTAAATTAATTCCCTAAATTAACTACAATTACCTACAATTAAATACAATTAAATAAAATTATTGCCCCAAAGTAATCAGCTCTTTTACCTGTAAAAAAGAAATACAGCCCCCCCAACATTAAAACCCACCACCCACACATCCAACCTTACTCTAAAACCCACCCAATACCCACTTAAAAAAACTAACATTAACCCCCTGAAGATCACCCTACCTTGAGCCGTCTTCACCCAACCGGTCACAAGTGGTCCTCCAGATGGTCCGAAGTCTTCATCGAATACGGGCAGAAGAGATCCTTCAGACAAGCAGAAGTCTTCATCCAGGCGGCATCATCTATCTTCTTCCATCCGACGAGGAGCGGCTCCATCTTGAAGACATCCGACGCGGAGCATCCATCCAGACCGACAACTACCCGACGAATGATGGTTTCTTTAAATGACGTCATCCAAGATGGTGTCTCTTGAATTAAGGTAGGAAAAATCCTATTGGCTGATGCAATCAGCCAATAGGATTGACCTCGCATTCTATTGGCTGATTGGAACAGCCAATTGAATGCGAGGTCAATCCTATTGGCTGATTGGATCAGCCAATCGGATTGAACTTCAATCCGATTGGCTGATTGCATCAGCCAATAGGATTTTTCCTACCTTAATTCTGATTGGCTGATAGAATTCTATCAGCCAATCGGAATTCAAGGGATGCCATCTTGGATGACGTCATTTAAAGGAACCGTCATTCGTCGGGTAGTCGTCGGTCTGGATGAATGCTCCGTGTCGGATGTCTTCAAGATGGAGCCGCTCCCCGTTAGATGGAAGAAGATAGAAGATGCCGCCTGGATGAAAGCTTCTGCTCATCTGGAGGACCTCTTCGGCCCGGATTCGATGAAGACTTCAGACCGTCTGGAGGACCACTTCTGCCCGGTTGGGTGAAGACGACTTAAGGTAGGGTGATCTTCAGGGGGTTAGTGTTAGATTTTTTTAAGGGGGGTTTGGGTGGGTTTTAGAGTAAGGTTGGGTGTAGGTGGTGGGTTTTAATGTTGGGGGGTTGCTAAAATCCTATTGGCTATTCAAATCAGCCAATAGGATTTAAGCAGCTCTCATTCTATTGGCTAATTCGAATTAGCCAATAGAATGAGAGCTGCTTAAATCCTATTGGCTGATTTGAATAGCCAATATGATTTTAGCAGCCCTAATTCCTATTGGCTGATTCAAAATTTTCAGCCAATAGGAATGCAAGGGACGCCATCTTGAGTCGCGTCCCTTGCATTGAAGATTCAGTGTACAGCGGAGACCATATGAAGAGGATGCTCCGCGCCGAATGTCTTCAGGATGGACCCGCACTGGCTGGATGAAGATCGAAGAGGCTGCCTGGATGAAGACTTCTTGCTGCATGGATGAGGACTTCGCCTGCTAGATGGAGATAGAATAGGCCGCCTGGATGAAGACTTCTTGCCGCATGGATGAGGACTTCGCCAGCTGGATGGATAGAAGAGGCCACCTGGATGAAGACTTCTTGCCGCATGGATGAGGACTTCACCTGCTAGAGGAAGATAGAAGAGGCTGTCTAGATAAAGACTTCTAGCTGGATGGATCCTTCAAGCGGGACTTCAACAACTGTAAATGGATCGTCGGGGGTTAGTGTTAGTTTTTTAAGGTTTTTTTGGGTGGGTTTTTATTTTTAGTTGACGGTCTGGGCAGTAAAAGAGCTAATAGTTAGCTTAGGTTATTTTTAAAATAAAGTTAGGTGGTCGTTAGGTTTAGGGGTTACTAGTTTAAATTAGTTTATTTAGTTGTGGGGGAGCTTTTGGTTTAGGGGTTAATAGGTTTATTATAGCGGCGGTGTGGGCAGACAGCAGATTAGGGGTTAAGAATATTTAAATAGTGTTTTTGATGTGGGAGGGTGGCGGTTTAGGGGTTAATAACTTTAGAATAGTGTTGATGATGTTGGGGAGCGGTAGAATAGCGGTTAATACATTTTTTTAGTGGCGGCAATGTCGGATCGGCTGATTAGGGGTTAATAAATTTATTATAATGTTTTTGATGCTGGAGGGCCTCAGTTTAGGGGTTAATAGGCAGTTTATGGGTGTTTAGTGCACTTTTTTAGCAGTTTAGTTTTGAGTTTTATGTTACAGATTTGTAGCGTAAAACTCATAACTACTGACTTTAGATGGCGGTACGGATCTTGTCGTTTTAGGCTGTAACGCTCACTTTTTAGCCTCACCGCAAAACTCATAATACCAGCGCTATGGGAATCTCATGAAAAAAAACTTAATTTTTATGTGTGCGGGACTGACATTACGGTGCAGGTTAAAAGGTGTGCAGTACACCTATGCCGACAACACTTGTTATAGCTGCGGTGCGGTTTTAACACTGAAAATGCCATATTTTCAGCATTACAAGCCGCAACTCAAAACTTGTAATCTAGCTGTTAGTTAATTATGAACCACATTTTAGCAATGCAATTGTATTTAGGGCTAGAGTACGAGTAGAGCACTATTTTGCGCTCCTGCTCTCACATTAACTTTGCTAGATAGAGGCTTTTTGCACACACCAGATGGAGCTCGTATTACAAGTTGAAAAAATTAGTGTGCGAGGGAAACCTAATGCATGAAGAGGAGAACTTTCATTATGTAACTGCATTAATGAATTCTCCCATAGACTTTAATGGAGCATGAAAAGTGCAAAAAAAAAATTAGCAATACTCACACCTGATTGTGTTAATTCAAGTGCACTACACCAAACATGAATTATGAACATTTCACATTCCAATGCTTTTCATATAGAAGAATATGTTCTATTTATTCTTAAATAAATATTAATATACATATATATATTTTTTTTAAATATATATATATATATATATATATATATATATATTTATGATTATATATAGATATAGATATATACAGATATATGCAGCTATATCTATTTAAAAATGCTTAGAACATATTTGCCTATGTGATTAACATTGGATGTGAAATATTTACACACACACACACAGTTTATTCAATATGAGTATTGCATAAATATGATTTTCATGTTTTAACCTACTTGGGTGCAAACAGCTCCAATACACTTATATAAGTGTATTTATGTTTGCATATGTATTTATATGTGTATATATATATGTCTGTAAATGCATATATACACATATGAATACATATGTATTCATATACAAACATACATATGTTTCTTTATGTTAAAGCCCTTTGTCTGCCTTTTTTCTGACACCTGAAACCTTATATCTCTGAGCCCTTATAACTTTTTAATGCATTTTTTTAAACTATTTTATTTTATCAGGCAGTGTTAATATGAGTGTAACTGTACGGTTTAATGTATTTTGATGTGTTTTGTGCAACTTTTTGTCTCACATAACAGTTAACCAGAGCTCTGAAGTCCCACTAACCTGATGCACGGTAAATTTGATTACACTCAAGTGAATGCCTTTACTTTCAACTTGTAGTACATACGCTATTTCCGCTGCACGCAAAAAGCAGAGAAATACCCTACATCACTCGCGTGCTACAGTTAGCGAGACACTCGTAATCTAGCCCTTAATCAGTAATATTGCATATTCAATTGCTTGATATGTTTAAATAATTTGTTAAAATTTTACTCAAGTGTAAACAAATCATTAAAACAGTATTCAACTCATTGTCAAATAATATTAAGTCTTCTTTTTTCTGGTCTTTTTCTCTCCTAAATTTCGGCATTTCATGCTGAGAACTGACACTGATTGGTTGTCAATGAATACTCACTTAAGTTATTCCTCTTGAATTGTATGAAAGTATTTTTGTATACTTCTCAGGGTGGTCATTGCAATCATTTATAAGGAACCGCTATTGTTTAGTGACACATAAATAGAATGCTGTCATTAAATAATAATTTGATTGAGAGACAGTCTCAATAATGGAGCTTCTTTGAAACATCTACTTGTCACCATTATTTTTTCCGTTGCAGCAGATCAATTGATATCTAGGCCAATTTATCCTGGAAACACAATATCTATTCCTATACTTCACAGTTCTCGTTCTACTGAAATTTGACTTTTTAGTCATCCAATTACCCTGAAATTCCCCATCTTGGCATCAGTCTCTACAGGTTCTATATCTTTCTCTTGTCTTTATTATAAAACATGTTTGCAAAGAGATGGGGAAAAAGGGACTATGATGTATTCTACACGTTGCATTTAAAGTTTAGTTAAATTAGCAGTCGGGTTTATTGAGCATTCGATCAATTGATAAATCTGATTCTAATTAGCTGAATAAGTTTGAGTTAATACTTTACATTACATATTAGAAATGAAAATAAAATCAGATGTTAGGTTTTGAAGTGTGTTTTACAAAATATAATACTCTGTTGGATTTTTATCGGAATTAGTTTACTTTAATATTTTATAAATATAAATTAGTCAAAATATCAATAAAACAACACTATTGATTGCATTTGACTTAATTACAATTTATTTAAGGTATTGTAAGTAAACACAGTTCATTTGCTAATGTAAGTACTTTGTCTTTGCAATAAACAATTTTAATACCCTACAATGCTCAGGACAAAGAGAAGAGCTATTGTACCACACTACAATATTTTTCGTAGTAATTTATAGGAAAATCTAACCAAGTGAAACCTGGTTGTATAGACTCATATTTTTTATAAAACAATTACAGTATGCTATTTACCTGTTGACTGAACATTATACACCTCAGTGGTGTAACCTAAGAAGTAGAATGAAAAATATATATTTCCAATGTCCAGGGGTATAAAATATAATGTGCTAGAATTACTTCCTTGAAGGTGACTTTTCAAAGCAATGGATTAACATGTTGGTGAAATGCATTAAAAAACTTTGAACACATTATCAATTAAACAACAAATCAGAATATGGGTACTAAAATTCATTTTAAATAATTTTCCAAGGTTTCAAGTTCTGCACAAAATTAAGAGACTAATTTAAATACATTACAACCCAACTATGTAAGAGCAGATTAACTATAAAAAATATTATACTTCCTGGCTGGCCTTCAAAACTCAAAAACTTTTTTTTTTTTACCTTTTATGGGCTAAATTACAAGTGGTAGAAAAATATTAAAATATTGCACAAATCTAATTAATTATACTGACCACTACAAAAAGAAATCCACTACCAGGATTAAACAAATTAAGACAAAAAGTACAATAAATGAAGTGGGCGCTATATCCTGCTTAAAAGTGTTATAGGTTGATAATAAAACAATTTATCCTATATACATACCAACTCACATGTATAAAAAGAAGAATATTTATTCAGGGGAGTAAAAAACACAGTTAAAGGGACAGTCAACACCAGAATTTTTGTTGTTTAAAAAGAAAGATAATCCCTTTATTACCCATTCCCCAGTTTTGCATAACCAACACAGTTATAATAATACACTTTTTACCTCTGTAATTATTACCTTGTATCTAAGCTTCTGCCGACTACCCCCTTATTTAAGTTCTTTTGACAGACTTGCATTTTAGCCAATCAGTGCTCACTCCTAGGTCACTTCATGTGCATGAACTCAATGTTATCTACAGTATATGAAACACATGAACTAATGCTCTCTAGTGGTCAAAATGTATTCAGATTAGAGGCAGTCTTTAAGGTCTAATAAATTAGCATATAAACCCCCTAGGTTTAGCTTTCAACTAAGAATACCAAGAGAATAAACCAAAATTGGTGATAAAAGTAAATTAGGAAGTTGTTTAAAATTGCATGCCCTATTTAAATCTTGAACGTTTTTTTTTTTGGACTTGACTGTCCCTTTAATCACCACAGTAAAAAAATACAATAAATTATCACAATATTTAAAACCTGTCTACAATCAGCTAGCTCAGAGATATAACCTAGAAGAGTCTCTAGTGTATTACAGGACTTCTCCCAATAATCAAAAAATACCAGTAGCATGCTTAAAAAAGAGGAATATTATGAAATACTTATGACAGTGCGGTTTAAATCACAAACTTCTTCCAGCTTTTATATATTATTGTGAATGTTCCTTGCCACTGAATCGATCGGAACCTTTTATTCTAAGTGAATCGGTCAGTGATAGTGATATGTGTTTTAGCATCGGCCTATTGCTGTATATTTAACACATCCGTTAGCTGGAGTATTCAACACATCCGTAAACTGGAGTATACTTGCTCTGAAATAAATAATTACTTAGTGCTCCATTTCCCAGAAGATATATAGCCTCAATACACTAACCTTAGTGCACAAGGAGGAGCCCTGGGGGGCGAACCCTTCCTGAATCCGTAGTATGTAGATCATCATCACCGAGTCCTCCTGCCTCACGTCTCGTATATCTGCACTTAGTTAAATCAGCACAAAGAGAAGGAGACTGATACAATGTAGCTTGACAGCTACAAATGTCTATTTCCGAAAATGTACAGGCATATTGTAAACCAACAAAAGGATACAATTGGATTTCTTAGTGGATTTGTCTACACCTTCGTGGTCGCCAAAATGTGGTTATTTATTAATTTAAAATATATTTACGTTATACTAAATATAATATACTAAATCTCTATGGTAACCACTAAAACCAATACAAGTAAGTTGTGAAATAAACTCCATGAGAGGGTCTCCATTTTTTCCAAACAGTTTATTTGGAATCAATATATGTTAATAATAAGAGAAATATTTACAGGTATATATAGACACACATCTATTTTACAGCAACACAGTACACATATTTAATACAGGGCAACTTTACTACAATAACCCCAGTTTGTCCAACACTACTAAAATAATCATAGGAATATACTTAGCCGCATTCTTCAGTGTGTTCACCATCAGCCATCTTTCCAGCATGCACAAGATATGAAGAAAGAAGAGAGAGGTTTTGGTGTTACAGTATTTTATACCTCAATTCAATAGGGAGTGTTTTATCAAATGCCACTCAAAGGCTATTGGGAGTGTCCTACTTAGACAGACACTAGACAAAAGAACTACTTGAATATTCAACTTTAAAACCAGCTATGTGAATTGCCAGGTATAAAATCTGTGAGCTATATTTTAATATTCCTGTGATAAAATGTCACCACACCTTACACCTAGATTACAAGTTTTGCACTATAGAGGGTGCGAAATGAACGCAACAAAAGTTGCGTTATTTCACCCTCCATAGTGCTGCCATTACAAGTTTCAAAAAAGCCACCTTCTGCGTATGATATGGTGGTGATAAGCTCCATACCACACAAAATCCAAGGGCTGAGAATACGAGCTTGTGCAAGCTTTCCCCATAGACATCAATGGGGAGAGCGTGTTAGGTTTTTTTCTAACACCTGAAGCGCGGAATGGCGATTGCCGTAACGCAACCCCATTGATGTCTTTGGGGAAAAAAAAGTTACCTTTAAACCTAACACCCTGACATAAACCCCCCAACATCGCCGACACAGAAATAAAGTTACTAACCCCTAATCTGTGGCTCTTGACATCACCGCAACTAATAAAAGTTATTAACCCCTATTCCGCCACTCCCGACATCGCCGCCACTATAATAAAGCTATTAACCCCTATTCCACCACTCCCCGACATCGCCACTACTATAATAAAGCTATTAACCCCTATTCCACCGTTCCCCGACATCCCCGCCACTAAATAAAGTTATTAACCCTTAAACCTCTGGCCTCCCACATCACCACCACTAAATAAACCTATTAAGCCCTAAACCTCCAGACCCCCATATCGCAAAAAACTAAATTAAACTATTTACACCTAAACCTAACAACCCCCTAACTTTAAATTCAAATTACAATATCCCTAATCGCTATCTTAAAATAAATAAAAAAAACTTACCTGTGAAATAAAAAAAAAAACTAAGTTTAAACTGACAATTAACAAGTAAATAAACTAAATTACACATGAAAAACACTACTAAAAAAGTTTAAGTCTAAAATTACAAAAGATAAAAAATACTAAATTACAAAAAATAAAAAATACTAATTTACGAAAAATAACAAACGAAATTATCAAAAATAAAAAAGATTTACACCTAATCTAATAGTCCTATAAAAATAAAAAAATAAAGAAAACGCTAGCCTAAAATAAACTATCAATAGCCCTTAAAATGGCCTTTTGTAGGGCATTGCCCTAAAGAAATCAGCTCTTTAACCTGTAAAAAAATACAAAGACCCCCCAACAGTAAAACCCACCACCCAACCAACCCCCAAAATAAAAAACCTAACTCTAACAAAAACCTAAGCTACCCGTTGCCCTGAAAAGGGCATTTGTATGGGCATTGCCCTTAAAAGGGCATTTAGCTCTTTTGCATTGTCCTTAAAAGGGCATTTAGCTATTTTAAAAAAGCCCAAACCCGAATCTAATAAAAAAAAACACCCAAAAAAAGTAAAAACAAACTAACATTAATCCCCGACGATCCACTTACAGTTTCTGAAGTCCGGACATCCAGGCGGCGAAGACTTCATCCAGGCGGCGAGATATTCATCCATTCAGGCGGCATCTTCTATCTTCATCACGGCGGCGACTTCTATCTTCATCCCGGTGGCGTGGAGCGGTCCATCCTTGAAGACATCCGGCACAGAGCATCCTCTTTATATGGTCACTACCGTACACTGAATCTTCAATGCAATGGAGCCTTTTTAAAATGGCGTCCTTTGCATTCCTATTGACTGATTTGATTTTTGAAATTCAAATCAGCCAATAGGATGAGAGCTACTGAAATCCTATTGGCTGTTCAAATCAGCCAATAGAATTTCAGTAGCTCTCATCCTATTGACTGATTTGAACAGCCAATAGGATTTCAGTAGCTCTAATGTAATGGCTGCTTTACTGTTTTAACGCTGAAATGGCCATTTTTTCAGCGTTAAAACCATAACGCACAACTCATAATCTAGCCGTTAGTTAGTAAGCCTTCAGCATTAGAGAAAGGCTTAGTTTAAAAGTCAAAACATAAATTACAAGTGGAGAGCATATTTATTGCGCTCTCACAAACATTACAAGTGGCTGGTTATTGCTACTGCTCGCTCGCTATAGCAATTAGATCTGATCTCTGGTTAATTTTATAAATGTTACCCAAATGCTCCCAAACTTAAGTGTAAGTTTTTCTAAAGTATGGTGTTAGAAAAAAAATGGAACTCAAAAATGTACCTTTGCATTGCGGTCTATGGGAACTGTGTGTTCCCTATAAATATATATGTATATGCTTATATACATATATAGTTATGTGTTAATATGCGTATATACACATATTAACACATACATATATATGTATATAGTCATATACATATATCTTTACACTTTGCTGCCATCGCTGCGCTACTGACCCCCTTCGCTGTACTAGGTTCTCATTTCGTGTGTCACAGAATGAGAACGAGGCTCCCATTGGAGCCTATGGAAGCGCGCTCTGGTGATCACAATGCTTCCTAGCAAGTGCTTCAGCAAGTATGTGTTTATATATGTCTATCAATACATATAAGCACATAAATGAAGGGACTTGCAGAGAGGTTCATCAGATACAGAGTGACGGGAAAGGTGGATCAGCCTGGCCGAGGCATTTAAGATGGATTGAAGGGGAGAGAGGAGGGAAAGAGGAAGGCCAGCGAGTAGGTTATTGCAGTAGTCAAATCGGGAAATAGCAAGGGAGTGGATTATTTGCTTTGTGGTGTCAGCGCTCAGAAAAGGGCGATTCTTGGAAATATTGCGTAGATGGTTGCGGCAGGATGTAGAAAGCGATTGGATATGGGGGACGAAGGATAGATTTGAGTCAAGTGTAACTCCAAGGCAACGGACTTGGGGCGATGGGGAAATGGTGATGCCGTCAACAGGGATAGAGAAGTCAGAAGTCAGTGTAGAGCTTGAGAGGGGATAAGAAGGAGCTTAGTCTTGGACATGTTAATCTTTAGGTGTTGAGAGGCAATTTAGGAAGAAATCTCAGATAAGCAGTCGCTGACATGAGAAATGGACAGATGGAGAGAGAACAGGGGTGGAGAGGCAGATCTGGGTGTCATCAGCATAGAGGTGATATTTGAAGCCATAACTGTTGATAAGTTTACCCAGTGAAGAAGTATAGATGGAGAAGAGTAGAGGACCCAGAACAGATCCTTGAGGTACTCCAACAGACAGAGGCATAGGAGAGGAGGAGTCACCAGCAAATGACACAGAAAAAAAACCTGTGAGAAAGATAGGAGTGAATCCAGGAAAGGGCAGTGTCACAGAGGCCAAAAGAGCTAAGGATCTGTAGGAGTAGGGACTGGTCAACTATGTCAAAGGCAGCTGAGAGGTCAAGTAAGATGAGTATAGAGTAGTGGCCAATACTTTTAGCAGAGAGAAGATTGTTAGTAACCTTGGTAAGGGCAGTCTCAGTTGAGTGTTTGGGGCGGAATCCATATTGCAGGGGGTCAAGAAAAAAGTTGGTGGACAGGAAGTGGGTTAGGCAATTGTAAACTAGTTTTTCAAGGAGTTTTGATGTTAGTGGAAGCAGTGATATGGGACGATAGCTTTCAGCAGAATTGGGGTCGAGGGAGGGTTTTTTGAGTATGGGAGTGACTTTTGTGTGTTTGAAAGAAGATGGGAATGAGCCGGTAGAGAGAGATAGGTTGAAGATGTGAGTAAGAGCAGGAGTGAGGGTGGAAGACAGGGAGGGTATTAGATCGGAAGGGATAGGGTCGAGTGGGCAGGTAGTGAGGCTTGAGGAAGATAGTAAGGAAGAAACTTCATTCTCAGTGGCTGGATGGAAGATGCAGAGAGTGGCAGAGGGAATATGTATAAGGATGTATTTCTATGTTAAAGTCCATTGCATGCCTGAGACCCATATCATTGAGCCCTTATAACTTTTTTATGCAATAAGTTTTTAAATAATTTTTATTAGACAGTGCTAGTGTAGCTGTACTGTACAATGTATTTTTCATGTGTTTTGTATAACTTTGTTGTCTCACGTAACTGTTAACTAAAGCTCTAAAGTTGTGTTATCCTGAAGCATGATAAATTAAATTGCGCTCAATAGACTGCATTTACTTTCAACTCGCAATACGTGCGCTACTTCCGATGTGTGCAAAGAGCCTTGATAAACCCCTTATCACTCGCACAAAACAATTAACGCAATCAAATCTAGCCCATAATAAGGAGTTGAAAATATGATGTGTATGGTAACCATTTATCATTTCCACATGAGGTCTACCTTAGCCTTTGGTGAATTGTTGGAAGTTAAAGAGTAAAAGACAGGTGACAGTTGGCTAAATCAGGGGAAAGCAGAGAGTGACGCAAGCTCCCTGCAAGTTTTATAACAGGGATCAGAATTGCTATAATGTTAATGTCGAGA
Source organism: Bombina bombina (assembly GCF_027579735.1). Lineage (NCBI taxonomy): Eukaryota > Metazoa > Chordata > Amphibia > Anura > Bombinatoridae > Bombina > Bombina bombina. The sequence continues at coordinate 388,831,239 of NC_069503.1, read as the reverse complement.
CTGCAGATGATACTTCTAAGCAAGAAAATACATTAGGGCTCCATGTACTTATTCAGTGAGCTTCCCGCAAATATTTTTGTGTCAAAACAAGCACACTGATATGAACAAAGCCGTCAACTATGTTCAAAACCGCATTTTTAAAATTGCGAGCGTACTTATCCGCCAAATGTAAATAGACAGATTTGACCACCAACTCGCAATAAACTAATGTACTAAAAAATCTATTTATCCGCTCGCTACATTTTCCACTCCCACCTCGTTATTTTTGCCCCGCCACCTTTTAGGTGGCGGGCAAGGTACAAAACAATAAGAAAGTCAATGTAGACACCAGTCAAGACCAATATAAAAGGCAGTAATATCATCATTGTACTTACATTGTTGATTTCAGCAGCTATGGAGACACTTCTCTATTTGTTTCTTCTCCGTGTGATGCAAATCCAGTCTAGAAGACAGAATACTGGAATAAATTTTGCAAATCGATTAGTTAGAAGAAGGAGCGTTCGTGTCCCCCGTGTATTCCTTCCACGGGTTGGTTTGCATGGCCTTTCTGACCGAGTGATCATACAAAGATTCTGGCTTGTTCGTGAATCTATATTACACCTGTATCGAGAGATAGAAGATTATTTGGAGCTGATGACCGCATGTTCACGAGCTATTCCGGGACTATTGAAACTATTAGCTGCATTGCATTTTATGGCAACAGGCTCCTTTCAGGCGGTTTCTAGCGTCATTATTGGAATAAGTTAATCAGCATTTTCACGTCACTTAACAAAAGTCATAGTGGCTATGATGATTATTTTTCCTTGCTATGTTTGCTTGCCATCTACCCCAGAAGAATGGCAATCTATAAAATTAAATTTCTATAAGATGACTGGGATGCCCAATGTCCTAGGGGCCATCGACTGTACCCATGTTGCAGTAAGACCACTTCAAGCTCGAGAGGAGATCTATAGGAATAGAAAGCATTTCTATTCCTTGAATGTTACAAAAATAACGCACTGTATGGATGTTTAGTACATAGTGACAGCAGACACCATTTTGCCCACGGCGAGTAATAGCGAGTTTATCCGCGTCTACAATGTTGGATTAATTGATGGCTTAGTACATGAAGCCCTTGGAATAGATAAACACAAAAGTGAAAAGTCTGTCAATAAGAGTGGCAAATAAAACAGTATCACATAAGATACTATCTACATAGCACTAACAGTTACACAGTTATTTAAATATATAATGAAAAAATGTATTATTTAATCAAATAAAAGTCAAACAGACTTTCAGATAGATTACAAGTTTTGCGGTATGAGTGAAAAAGCAGCGTTAAGGCTCTTTTTCACTACCGCTGGTATTACGAGTCATGCAGGTTTAGCTGCACCGCACACTTTTTTGGCCGTAACGCAACGTAATTACCGCAGCTTTCAAAAAGTCCTTTTTTAATGGGACTTCCAAAGCACCGGTATTACGAGTCTGCCTGGGAGGCCAAAAAGTGAACGGTACAGCCTATACCGCCAAGATCCATACCGTAAACTGAAAGTTAGTAGTTATAAGTTTTACGCTACAAAGCTGTAGCATAAAACTCATAACTAAAGTGCTAAAAAAAGAACACTAACACCCATAAACTACCTATTAACCCCTAAACTGGGGCCCTCCCGCATCGCAAACACTAAAATAAAATTATTAACCCTTAATCTGCCGCTCCGGACATCACAGCCACTATAATAAACATATTAACTCCTAAACCGCAGCACTCACGCATCACAAACACTAGTTAAATATTATTAACCCCTAATCTGCCACCCCTAACATCGCCGCCACATACCTACATTTATTAACCCCTAATCTGCCGCCCCCAATGTCGACGCCACTATACTAAATTTATTAACCCCTAAACCTAAGTCTAACCCTAACACCCCCTAACTTAAATATAATTAAAATAAATCTAAATAAAACCTACTATCATTACCTAAATAATTGCTATTTAAAACTAAATACTTACCTGTAAAATAAACCCTAAGCTAGCTACAATATAACTAATAGTTAAATTGTAGATATCTTAGGGTTTATTTTTATTTTACAGGCAAGTTTGTATTTTTTTTAACTAGGTAGAATAGTTAGTAAATATTTATTAACTATTTACTAACTACCTAGCTAAATTAAATACAAATTGACCTGTAAAATAAAACCTAACCTGTCTTACACTAACACCTAACCTTACACTACAATTAAATAAATTACATTAATTAAATACAATTACCTAAATTACAAAAAAAAACAAACACTAAATTACACAAAATAAAAAAGAAATTATCAGATATTTAAACTAATTATAACTAATCTAATAGCCCTATTAAATTATAAAAGCCCCCCCAAAATAAAAAAAACCCTAGCTTAAACTAAACTACCAATAGCCCTTAAAAGGGCCTTTTGTGGGGCATTGCCCCAAAGAAATCAGCTCTTTTACCTGTAAAAAAAATACAAACAACCCCCCAACAGTAAAACCCACCACCCACACAACCAACCCCCCAAATAAAATTCTAACTAAAAAAAAACTAAGCTCCCCATTGGCCTGAAAAGGGCATTTGGATGGGCATTTTTCAAATGCCCAAACCCTAATCTAAAGATAAAACCCACCCAATAAACCCTTAAAAGAACACTAACCCCCAAAGATCCACTTACAGTTTTGAAGGACATCCATCCTCAACGAAGCCGGGAGAAGTCTTCATCCAAGCGGCAAGAAGTCCTCAATGAAGCCGGGAGAAGTCTACATCCAAGCTGGCAGAAATGGTCCTCCAGACAGGCAGAAGTCTTCATCCAGACGGCATCTTCTATCTTCATCCATCCGGCGCAGAGCGGGTCCATCTTCAAGACATCCTCTTCTTACGACAACTCTTCCAGAATGAATGTTCCTTTAAGTGACATCATCCAAGATGGCGCCCTTTGAATTCCGATTGGCTGATAGAATTCTATCAGCCAATTGGAATTAAAGGTTAAAAAATCCTATTGGCTGATCCAATCAGCCAATAGGATTGAGCTCGCATTCTATTGGCTTATTGGAACAGCCAATAGAATGCAAGCTCAATCCTATTGGATGATTGGATCAGCCAATAGGATTGAAGCTCAATCCTATTAGCTGATTGCATCAGCCAATAGGATTTTTTCACCTATAATTCCGATTGGCTGATACAATTCTATCAGCCAATCGGAATTCAAGGGACGCCATCTTGGATGACATCACTTAAAGGAACCTTCATTCTGGAAGAGTCGTCGTAAGAAGAAGATGCTCCGCGCCAGATGTCTTGAAGATGGACCCGCTCCACGCCGGATGGATGAAGATAGAAGATGCCGTCTGGATGAAGAATTCTCCTGGCTTCATTGAGGACTTCTTGCTGCTTGGATGAAGACTTCTCCCGGCTTTGTTGAGGATGGATGTCCGGTCTTCAAAAATGTAAGTGGATCTTCGGCGGTTAGTGTTAGGTTTTTTGAAGGGTTTATTGGGTGGGTTTTATTTTTAGATTAGGGTTTGGGCACTTGGAAAAGAGCTAAATGCCCTTTTAAGGGCAATGCCCATCCAAATGCCCTTTTCAGGGCAATGGGGAGCTTAGGTTTTTTTAGTTAGGGTTTTATTTGGGGGGTTGGTTGTGTGAGTGGTGGGTTTTACTGTTGGGGGGTTGTTTGTATTTTTTTTACAGGTAAAAGAGCTGATTTCTTTGGGGCAATGCCCTACAAAAGTCCCTTTTAAGGGCTATTGGTAGTTTAGTTTAGGCTAGGTTTTTTTATTTTGGGGGGGCTTTTTTTATTTTGATAGGGCTATTAGATTAGGTGTAATTAGTTTAAATATCTGATAATTTCTTTTTTTATTTTGTGTAATTTAGTGGGGTTTTTTGTAATTTAGGCAATTGTATTTAATAAATGTAATTTATTTAATTTTTGTGTAAGGTTAGGTGTTAGTGTAACTCAGGTTAGGTTTTATTTTACAGGTACATTTGTATTTATTTTAGCTAGGTAGTTAGTAAACAGTTAATAACTATTTACGAACTATTCTACCTAGTTAAAATAAATACAAATTTACCTGTAAAATAAAAATAAACCCTAAGCTAGCTACAATGTAACTATTAGTTATATTGTAGATAGCTTTGGGTTTATTTTATAGGTAAGTATTTAGTTTTAAATAGGAATTATTTAGGTAATGATAGTAATTTTTATTTAGATTTATTTTAATTATATTTAAGTTAAGGGGTGTTAGGGTTAGACTTAGGTTTAGGGGTTAATAAATTTAGTATGGTGGCAGCAGATTAGGGGTTAATAAATGTAGGTAGGTGGTGGCGATGATAGGGGCAGCAGATTAGGGGTTAATAGTATTTAACTAGTGTTTGTGATGTGGGAGTGTGGCAGTTTAGGGGTTAATATGTTTATTATAGTGGCGGCGATGTCCAGAGTGGCAAATTAGGGGTTAATAAATATAATGTAGGTGTCGGCGATGTCGGGGGCGGCAGATTAGGGGTTAATAAGTGTAAGATTAGGGGTGTTTAGACTCAGGGTTCATGTAAAATAGGTGGCGGCGGTGTAGGGGGGGTCAGATTAGGGGGTAGTACATATAATATAGGTGGCGGCGGTGTAGGGGGGTCAGATTAGGGGTAATACATATAATATAGGTGGCGGCAGGGTCTGGGAGCGGCGGTTTAGTATGGTGGCAGCAGATTAGGGGTTAATAAATGTAGGTAGGTGGTGGCGATGTTAGGGGCAGCAGATTAGGGGTTAATAATATTTAACTAGTGTTTGTGATGTGGGAGTGCGGCAGTTTAGGGGTTAATATGTTTATTATAGTGGCGGCGATGTCCAGAGTGGCAAATTAGGGGTTAATAAGTATAATGTAGGTGTCGGCAATGTCGGGGGCGGCAGATTAGGGGTTAATAAGTGTAAGATTAGGGGTGTTTAGATTCGGGGTTCATGTAAAATAGGTGGCGGCGGTGTAGGGGGGTCAGATTAGGGGGTAGTACATATAATATAGGTGGCGGCGGGGTCCGGGAGCGGCGGTTTAGGGGTTAATATATGTTTGGGAGGCGTGTTAAACAGTAACGGGAGATTTAATATTTTAGTCAGTTTTTTTAGGCGGCGGCAGTTTCTAAAGTGCCGTAAGTCACTGGCGACTCCAGAAATTTGTACTTACGCTTATTTCTGGACATCGCTAGTTTGTCCGACTTACGGCACTTTATCAACTGTCGGCGCCGTATATGTGATAGCTCGCTGTGCGAGGTGAAATTACGGGCGGCACAGGTTTCCACGCTTGCGCCGAAACATGCGCCGTATATCGGATCGCCCCCTCTGTATATGGGTCTTGAATATGTGTCTATAAAGTAATTGTGTAACCTCTCAAGTGCCTTTTTCTTGAAAAAAAACAGGCCCAGTTTGGCTAGGCTCTCTTTATCGCTTAAATTCGCCACTTCTCTTATTAGTTTTGACCTTTTTCTGAACATTTTGTTAATCTGCAATGCATTTTTTTGAGATAGGTCTCCAGAACTGCACATTACTAACATTACTCAAAATAAAAAAACCTAGCATTACTAAAAATAAAAAAACCTAAGATTACTAAAAAAAGTAAACTACAATTAGAAAAAATTATAAACACAAAAATTACAAAAAAAACTATCATTACAAAAAATAACAAATAAAATTATTCAAAAAAATAAAAATTATTCCTATTCTAATACTCCATTTAAAAACAAAACAAAAAAAAAACCATCCTACAATAAAAAATAAACAAATCTATAATTAACTACCAAGGGCCCTTAAAATGGCCTTTTGCAGGGCATTGCCCCTAAAGTTAACAGCTCTTTTGCAAAAAATAAAAACAAACACCCCCCAAACCCACAAAATAAAAATAAACCTAATCTACCTATTGTCCGAAAAGGGCATTTGTATGGGAATTGCCCTTAAAAGGGCATTCAGCTCTCTCTTTTTCGGCCCATTAAAAAAAAAAAAATCCCCGATCTAAAAAAAAAAAAACTCCAAAAATAAAAAAATCCCATTACTATAAATAACAAACAAAATTATCCAAAATAATAAAAATTATTCCTATTCTAATACCCCGTTTAAAAAAAACCCCACCCCAAAATAAAAAAACCCCTAATCTATAATAAACCACCAATGGCCCTTAAAAGCACCTTTTGTAGGGCATTGCCCTAAAGTTAACAGCACTTTTGCTAAAAAAAATACAACAAACAACCCCTAACATTACAAACCCCCATCCCCTCAAACTCACAAAATAAAAAAAAACTAACTAAAAAAACACCTAATCTATCCATTGCCCTGAAAAGGGCATTTGCATGGGCATTGCCCTTAAAAGGGAATGTAGCTCTTTTACTGTCCTTAAAAGGGCATTCAGCTCTTTTTCAGGCCATTAAAATAAAAAAAACCTAATCTAAAAAAAAACACCCCCAAAAAACAAAAACTAACCCCAAAATTGGTACTCACAGTTACTGAAGTCCGGCAAAAGATCTTCATCCCAGCGGCGAAACATCTTCATCCAATAAAATATGTGAGAGTGAGGTTTCAAAAAACACAAATTGCTGAGATATAATCTCCAAAATAACTGAGATATTACCACTAGCACATATGTGCAGGCAAAAGTCCAGAAATTGTCAGCTTGATTCAGATTCCTTGAGACAGGAGAAATATATATGTTTGATTGAAGGGACAATCCAGGAGGCAGCTCTCTAACAGCATACAATGATAGGCAATCTGTTAAAAAAGACTCAATAGATAGAGGCGCCAATGGTGCAGATCAATGAGGATTCTTAAGAGCTTCAGACAAGAGATATACACAGGGTACTCTCTTGTGGCAAAGGCAATCAATCATGCCCATAGAGACAGTCTGGATTTCTACAGCAGTCCAGCTAGCTGATCAGTGCCCCACGAACAGATCCAGAATGCAGGGGATCATCAGGTCTGGAGTATACACCAAAGAGGTATATAAGCAGGATATTAGGGTCAGGGATTCATGCCCTGGTGGTAGCGTAGCTCCAAGATATAATGGACACTTAGAGTTGGTAAAATAAAAACAAATTTATTTAAAAATTGTAAAATACACAACTCATGTTTGTGTCAAATAAAACCTTGGACAAGTGGAGAAACAATGCAACGAGTTTCTCAGTAAAACTGTTTCATCAGGCATGTCTCACATCTGTTTGTTTGATCCTTATATAGGGCTACGCTACTAACTATTCCCATATTCCCACCCCTCTCAGTACAGGTCAAACAGCCAATAGATACCCTTAATTTGCACACACCCACCTTGCTGCAATATTGTTTGTATCATAAATATATTAATAATATATGTATAGCAATTTGTAAATAATTATATAATTGACCCTATGATGTCCTCTACTAGTATATGTGGTATTACGATTTTCGCCATGTTATTTTTAGTAAAACAAGTAGTTTTAGTGATAGTTTCCATAAGTTTCCATTGTTCGTTATTTAGGCCTGCTGATAGGCAGATGAGCCTGTCACTCATTGTAAGGGTTAAACTTCTGCTCACCTAGTAACTCCACCCTTTTTACCTATATCAGTACCAGCACACCTGCAGACAAGTGCTTGGTAATTTGTTTTGTTCCTGAACTGCACGCTGTGCATATGAATTAACTTTGTTTGCCTTCTCTCCTAACTTGGATTATAAATATAGGACGTCCTATTTCTCAAATTACTCTGAGCCTCAGATTCTAAGGAATCCTCTTCTATAATTCCCTTTGCAAAGAGAACTTTCTTAATTACCCTCTGAACAGCTTCCAACTAAGGATTCAGCTGTTCCACCTCTCCCTTGCATAAACTGAACTCTGCTACAATTCTGCTGTCAGCATATCCTGTGCTGACAGGCGGATTCACACAGTCTATTCAGAGGTAGGAGCCGAGCACACAGCCATCAGCATATCCTGTGCTGACAGGCAGATTCACACAGTCTATTCAGAGGTAGGAGCTGCGCACACAGCCATCCTGCTACCTAGTGCTGACAGGCAGATACACACCGGGTATTCAGAGGTAGGAGCTGCGCTGTGTATCATCACTCTCTCCAGTAACCCCTACTGTGCGTGGTCCTAGTACTAACTTGGCATTTACACTTCCTAGCCGTATTACTTCTCTGTACTTATCTGACATCCAATCTGCTCAGACCAAAGGTGAAGTCACCAACACTTTTAGCACAACCTCAGATCTCTATACCATCTGATAATTATCAGACCTGAGTATTTACCACCTACTAATTAAAATCACTTTATTACTTGAGCGTACCTGAACAATAGCTACGCTCCTAAAGAAGGTGAAACAACAACCACTTTTGTAAAACAATTCTGCAGCTGAGGTCTAGATCCCAGTTCTAATCTTACATATTACCAAGCCCCAAAATGGACCCAGCAGAATTGCCACAAGTGGTGTATAATCTTTCTCAGAGAGTGGACCAGCTCTCACAGGGACTCAGGGAGCTTCAAGTTGAGAACCAGACCTTAAGAGGTATAATAAGGGACTCCCTCACTCCAAAAGCATCCTCTTCAGAGCCTACCATAGAACCTCAAGTCTTGCTGCCTGATACCTTCTCAGGTAATCGCAAGAATTATAGACATTTCAAAAATGCTTGCCCTCTGTTATTTCAATTGAAGCCAAAAACCTACAATACAGATAAAATCAAAGTACTAACTATGATATCTTTCTTACGTGGCGAACCAAGGGTGTGGGTGGATACACTGTATGAGGCCAATGATCCAGTCTTAACCTCATTCCCACAATTTCTTGCTACAATGGATGAACTTTATGTTGATTCTAACTTACAGTTAACTGCAGAATCCAATATGAGAGGCCTCAAACAAGGCCGAAGACAGGTTGAAGATTATATTACAGAATTCAAACTGTATTCAACAGACTCGCAGTGGAACGCCATTGCGCTAAAAAATCAATACAGGATAGGCCTGTCAGATCCTATTAAGGATGAGCTAGCCCGTGTAGAGCTTCCCGATACCTTGGAAGGATTAATGAAGCTGACGATACAAATAGATCGTAGGCTGCGAGAGAGGAGAAGTGAGAGGGGTACGCCAGAAAGCACATCTAAACCCTTGAATTATGTAAGACCAGCAACTTCCTGCAAGAATACGGTCGAACCTATGGACATAGGTGTGATTAGAGGTCCCCTTACCTCAGAAGAACGGAACCTCTGTATGTACTGCGCAAATCCCAGCTACACCGTAAAAGAGTGTCCAGTACTTAAAAAATCAAGGAAAAGTAAGTTCCATCACATTCACACTGAACATACCTGTCAGAGCAATTCCACTTATTGTTATCTCTCTCTCCTTTTACAGTGGGACCAAAACAGACTGACGACTAATGCCTTAGTAGACAGCGGAGCCTACGGCAACTATAAAGAAAAAGATGTTGTAGCTGTCAATAAAATTCCTTTTGTTTGCAAGCAACAACCTGTGTCTATTCACCTTATTGATGGTACCAATATCTCCACAGGTCCCATTACACAGCAGACGAAACCTTTACAGGTACTAACACCTTCAGGGCACACCGAATATCTTACATTCGATATCCTACCCTCACCATTGTTCCCTATTATTTTAGGCCTAAATTGGCTGCAATTACATCAGCCCCAAATTAATTGGAAGGACTTGACCATCGATTTCACATCCACGTTTTGCAAGACAACCTGCTATCCGCATCAGGGTTTACTCTTACATCTACAGGAAAATGAACTCACACTACCCAAAGAATACACCGATTTCGTTGATGTATTCAGTAAAAAAGAGGCTGAGGCATTACAGCCGCATCGAGTCTATGACTGCCAGATAGATCTCCAGCCTGGAGCAGTAGTTCCTTACGGACATCTGTACCCTCTAAGTAAGCCAGAATTGGATTATCTGAAAACATATTTGGATGAAAACATACGTAAGGGGTTCATACGACCATCCACCTCCCCAGCTGGTGCGGGGATTTTTTTTGTCAAAAACAAAGATTCATCTCTACGTCCCATAATAGACTATCGGGAACTTAATAAGAGGACTATTAAAAATAGGTACCCCCTGCCATTAATTCCCAAACTTATAGAAATATTGCATCAAGCTACTGTTTTTACAAAGCTTGACCTACGTGGAGCCTATAATTTAGTCCGCATTAGAGACGGTGATGAATGGCTCACTGCGTTCCGTACCAGATACAGCCTCTACGAATATCTCGTGATGCCATTTGGGCTTTGCAACGCCCCAGCAACATTCCAATTTTTTATCAATTATATTTTTAGGGATCTCTTAGACGTATGTATCGTAATATATTTAGACAACATCTTAATCTACTCAAAAAATATATCCGAACATATTAAACATGTCCGTTGGGTCCTCTCCCGCTTACGTACTCATCATCTGTATGCCAAGCCAGAGAAATGTGTGTTCCACACTAACCAAATTTCATTCTTAGGGTACCATATCTCTCCAGCAGGAATTGAGATGGAACAAAATAAAGTACAAACAGTCATTGAATGGAAAACGCCCACAAAAAAAAAAGGAGCTCCAACGCTTCCTAGGTTTTGCGAATTATTATCGCAAATTTATTAAGAATTTCTCAAAAATCGCAAAACCTCTCTCAACACTATCTGGATCTACGCAATTCCGCTGGACTCCTCAAGTAAATAATGCTTTCCTAGAATTGAAGTCCCGCTTTACTACAGCTCCAATCTTGACATTTCCTAATCCTGAGCTACCTTACACTCTCGAGGTGGATTCCTCTGATTATGCCATCGGAGCTGTACTGTCACAACGAGAGACATCGGCCACCCCACTCCATCCAGTATCTTACCTGTCTAAAGTCATGTCACCAGCTGAGAGAAACTATCCTATTGGTGACAAAGAACTCCTTGCAATAAAGAGATCACTAGAACATTGGAGGCATCTTCTCGAGGGCACTCTCCATCCATTGGTGAGCTACACTGATCATAAAAACCTGGAGTATTTACAAACCAAAAAGACCCTTTCCGCAAAACAGGTGAGATGGAGCCTGTATTTTGCCAGGTTCAACTTCAATATAATCTATCGACCAGCAAACAAGAATGGCAAGGCAGATGCCTTGTCATGAAAAGAGGACAAACCCCCAGAAACATCAACACAAAAATCTATGATACCTCCAGAACGCTTCTTAGGTGTTATATCTTCCTACTCAAAACAAATCGTGGAGGCACAAAAATCTGATTCCGCTTTACCAAAGGATCAGGTCACTCTACATTCCAATGGCCTCTACTACCACAATGAAAAATTGTATATCCCAGTCAGTCTTAGACAACAATTGATTCACTTGTTCCATGATACCCCTCTATCCGGACATTAGGGAGTGAGACACACTTCAGAACGGATAACACGAGAATTCTGGTGGCCTGGGTTAAAGTACTCAATAAAGGAACACATAACTAGTTGCCTTATCTGTACAACCTGCAAAAACGAAAATAAAAGCCCATTTGGTTTTCTGTTACCTCTACCCATTCCAGAGAAACCATGGCAACATGTTGGTTTAGATTTTATTGTAGAATTACCAGTCTCGAATTTACAAACAACAATCCTTGTAGTCATTGATCATCTCACCAAGATGGCACACTTTGTGCCATTCCATAAACTCCCTACAGCAGCAGAGACAGCAACACTATTTGTCAAGCATATAATCAAATTACATGGAATCCCTTCAACACTGTATTCGGACAGAGGGACACAGTTCACATCTAACTTCTGGAGACATCTTTGCAGAATCCTGCAGATCGACCATCGTTTCTCGTCTTCCTATCATCCACAGACGAACGGACAGGTGGAAAGAACAAACCAATGGCTTGAGCAGTACCTCCGGTGTTACTGTTCACAACATCAACATGATTGGGAGGAATATTTACCTCTCGCCGAATATGCCTATAATGATGCAAGCAATGCCAGTACTAAGATGTCACCTTTCTTCGCCATTTTCTTTAGCCCCAGGTGTTGTCTCAGACTCTCCACAGGTAGACCAGTTGACTAAATGCATGCTGGTGGTCTTTAGGACTCTTCAAGATAACATCAAACAGGCTCAAGATTCTCAAAAGAAATATTTTGACCAGAGGACAAGGCCATCTCCAGTATACTCTATTGGTGATTTCGTTTGGCTTTCAACCAAAAATCTACGTTTGATCATTCCTGCTAAGAAACTTGCCAGGAAGTTCATAGGTCCGTTTTCCATAACTAAATTGGTTAACGAAAATGCAGTCACTCTGGGTCTACCTCCTAGTTTGCACATCCATTCCACATTCCATGTCTCACTGATAAAACCTGCTAGACTTATGAGGGACACCAGTGTTGTACTTCCTTCTGACCCAATTCAGGATTTACCCGATGAATTCGAAGTTGAAGAACTCATAGATTCCAGACATCATAACGGTGGCATACAGTACCTGGTTCGCTGGAAGGGCTACACCAGTCAGGACGACTCCTGGGAACCCTCGGTTAACATTCATGCACCGAGATTGGTTGCCTTGTTCAATCGAAGGCATCCTGATCGCCCCCGTCCGCAAGCCGTGGGACGGCTTGCCTGAGAGGGGGATCCTGTAAGGGTTAAACTTCTGCTCACCTAGGCCTAGATTTGGAGTTCGGCGGTAGCCGTCAAAACCAGCGTTAGAGGCTCCTAACGCTGGTTTTGGCCGCCCGCTGGTATTTGGAGTCAGTGATTAAAGGGTCTAACGCTCACTTTTCAGCCGCGACTTTTCCATACCGCAGATCCCCCTACGCCATTTGCGTATCCTATCTTTTCAATGGGATCTTCCTAACGCCGGTATTTAGAGTCGTTTCTGAAGTGAGCGGTAGAGCTCTAACGACAAAACTCCAGCCGCCTGAAAATAGCAGGAGTTAAGAGCTTTCTGGGCTAACGCCGGTTCATAAAGCTCTTAACTACTGTACCCTAAAGTACACTAACACCCATAAACTACCTATGTACCCCTAAACCGAGCTCCCCCCACATCGCCGCCACTCGATTAAAAATTTTTAACCCCTAATCTGCCGACCGCCACCTACGTTATACTTATGTACCCCTAATCTGCTGCCCCTAACCCCGCCGACCCCTGTATTACATTTATTAACCCCTAACCTGCCCCCCACAACGTCGCCGCCAGCTACTTAAAATAATTAACCCCTAATCTTCCGACCGCAAAGCGCCGCCACCTACGTTATCCCTATGTACCCCTAATCTGCTGCCCCTAACACCGCCGACCCCTATATTATATTTATTAACCCCTAATCTGCCCCCCTCAACGTCGCCGACACCTGCCTACACTTATTAACCCCTAATCTGCCGAGCGGACCGCACCGCTACTATAATAAAGTTATTAACCCCTAACCCGCCTCACTAACCCTATCATAAATAGTATTAACCCCTAATCTGCCCTCCCTAACATCGCCGACACCTACCTTCAATTATTAACCCCTAATCTGCCGACCGGAGCTCATCGCTACTATAATAAATGGATTAACCCCTAAAGCTAAGTCTAACCCTAACACTAACACCCCCCTAACTTAAATATAATTTACATCTAACGAAATAAATTAACTCTTATTAAATAAATGATTCCTATTTAAAGCTAAATACTTACCTGTAAAATAAATGCTAATATAGCTACAATATAAATTATAATTATATTATAGCTATTTTAGGGTTAATATTTATTTTACAGGCAACTTTGTAATTATTTTAACCAGGTACAATAGCTATTAAATAGTTAAGAACCATTTAATAGTTACCTAGTTAAAATAATAACAAATTTACCTGTAAAATAAATCCTAACCTAAGATATAATTAAACCTAACACTACCCTATCAATAAATTAATTAAATAAACTACCTACAATTACCTACAATTAACCTAACACTACACTATCAATAAATTAATTAAACACAATTGCTACAAATAAATACAATTAAATAAACTAGCTAAAGTACAAAAAATAAAAAAGAACTAAGTTACAAAAAATAAAAAAATATTTACAAACATAAGAAAAATATTACAACAATTTTAAACTAATTACACCTACTCTAAGCCCCCTAATAAAATAACAAAGCCCCCCAAAATAAAAAATTCCCTACCCTATTCTAAATTAAAAAAGTTACAAGCTCTTTTACCTTACCAGCCCTGAACAGGGCCCTTTGCGGGGCATGCCCCAAGAATTTCAGCTCTTTTGCCTGTAAAAAAAAACATACCATACCCCCCCCCCAACATTACAACCCACCACCCACATACCCCTAATCTAACCCAAACCCCCCTTAAAGAAACCTAACACTAAGCCCCTGAAGATCTTCCTACCTTGTCTTCACCATCCAGGTATCACCGATCCGTCCTGGCTCCAACATCTTCATCCAACCCAAGCGGGGGTTGGCGATCCATCATCCGGTGGCTGAAGAGGTCCAGAAGAGGCTCCAAAGTCTTCCTCCTATCCGGCAAGAAGAGGACATCCGGACCGGCAAACATCTTCTCCAAGCGGCATCTTCGATCTTCTTCCATCCGGTGCGGAGCGGGTCCATCTTGAAGCAGGCGACGCGGATCCATCCTCTTCTTCCGTTGTCTCCCGACGAATGACGGTTCCTTTAAGGGACGTCATCCAAGATGGCGTCCCTCGAATTCCGATTGGCTGATAGGATTCTATCAGCCAATCGGAATTAAGGTAGGAATTTTCTGATTGGCTGATGGAATCAGCCAATCAGAATCAAGTTCAATCCGATTGGCTGATCCAATCAGCCAATCAGATTGAGCTCGCATTCTATTGGCTGATCGGAACAGCAAATAGAATGCGAGCTCAATCTGATTGGCTGATTGGATCAGCCAATCGGATTGAACTTGATTCTGATTGGCTGATTCCATCAGCCAATCAGAAAATTCCTACCTTAATTCCGATTGGCTGATAGAATCCTATCAGCCAATCGGAATTCGAGGGATGCCATCTTGGATGACGTCCCTTAAAGGAACCGTCATTCGTCGGGAGACAACGGAAGAAGAGGATGGATCCGCGTCGCCTGCTTCAAGATGGACCCGCTCCGCACCGGATGGAAGAAGATCAAAGATGCCGCTTGGAGAAGATGTTTGCCGGTCCGGATGTCCTCTTCTTGCCGGATAGGAGGAAGACTTTGGAGCCTCTTCTGGACCTCTTCAGCCACCGGATGATGGATCGCCAACCCCCGCTTGGGTTGGATGAAGATGTTGGAGCCAGGATGGATCGGTGATACCTGGATGGTGAAGACAAGGTAGGAAGATCTTCAGGGGCTTAGTGTTAGGTTTCTTTAAGGGGGGTTTGGGTTAGATTAGGGGTATGTGGGTGGTGGGTTGTAATGTTGGGGGGGGGGTATGGTATGTTTTTTTTTACAGGCAAAAGAGCTGAAATTCTTGGGGCATGCCCCGCAAAGGGCCCTGTTCAGGGCTGGTAAGGTAAAAGAGCTTGTAACTTTTTTAATTTAGAATAGGGTAGGGAATTTTTTATTTTGGGGGGCTTTGTTATTTTATTAGGGGGCTTAGAGTAGGTGTAATTAGTTTAAAATTGTTGTAATATTTTTCTTATGTTTGTAAATATATTTTTATTTTTTGTAACTTAGTTCTTTTTTATTTTTTGTACTTTAGCTAGTTTATTTAATTGTATTTATTTGTAGCAATTGTGTTTAATTAATTTATTGATAGTGTAGTTTTAGGTTAATTGTAGGTAATTGTAGGTAGTTTATTTAATTAATTTATTGATAGGGTAGTGTTAGGTTTAATTATATCTTAGGTTAGGATTTATTTTACAGGTAAATTTGTTATTATTTTAACTAGGTAACTATTAAATAGTTATTAACTATTTAATAGCTATTGTACCTGGTTAAAATAATTACAAAGTTGCCTGTAAAATAAATATTAATCCTAAAATAGCTATAATATAATTATAATTTATATTGTAGCTATATTAGCATTTATTTTACAGGTAAGTATTTAGCTTTAAATAGGAATAAGTTATTTAATAAGAGTTAATTTATTTCGTTAGATGTAAATTATATTTAAGTTAGGGGGGTGTTAGTGTTAGGGTTAGACTTAGCTTTAGGGGTTAATACATTTATTAGAATAGCGGTGAGCTCCGGTCGTCAGATTAGGGGTTAATAATTGAAGTTAGGTGTCGGCGATGTTAGGGAGGGCAGATTAGGGGTTAATACTATTTATGATAGGGTTAGTGAGGCGGATTAGGGGTTAATAACTTTATTATAGTAGCGGTGCGGTCCGCTCGGCAGATTAGGGGTTAATAAGTGTAGGTAGCTGGCAGCGACGTTGTGGGGGGCAGATTAGGGGTTAATAAATATAATATAGGGGTCGGCGATGTTAGGGCAGCAGATTAGGGGTACATAGGGATAACGTAGGTTGCGGCGGTTTACGGAGCGGCAGATTAGGGGTTAAAAAAAATATGCAGGGGTCAGCGATAGCGGGGGCGACAGATTAGGGGTTAATAAGTGTAAGGGTAGGGGTGTTTAGACTCGGGGTTCATGTTAGAGTGTTAGGTGCAGACGTAGGAAGTGTTTCCCCATAGAAAACAATGGGGCTGCGTTAGGAGCTGAACGCTGCTTTTTTGCTTTTTTTTTGTTGTTTTTCAGCTCAAACAGCCCCATTGTTTCCTATGGGAGAATCGTGCACGAGCACATTTTTGAGGCTGGCCGCGTCCGTAAGCAACTCTGGTATCGAGAGTTGCATTTGCGGTAAAAATGCTCTACGCTCCTTTTTTTGGAGCCTAACGCAGCATTTGTTTGAACTTTCGATACCAGAGTTAAATTTATGGTGCGGCCAGAAAAAAGCCCGCGGAGCATTAACAGCCCTTCTACCGCCGAACTCCAAATCTAGGCCCTAGTAACTCCACCCTTTTTACCTATATCAGTACCAGCACACCTGCAGACAAGTGCTTGGTAATTTGTTTTGTTCCTGAATTGCACGCTGTGCATATGGATTAACTTTGTTTGCCTTCTCTCCTAACTTGGATTATAAATATAGGACGTCCTATTTCTCAAATTACTCTGAGCCTCAGATTCTAAGGAATCCTCTTCTATAATTCCCTTTGCAAAGAGAACTTTCTTAATTACCCTCTGAACAGCTTCCAACTAAGGATTCAGCTGTTCCACCTCTCCCTTGCATAAACTGAACTCTGCTACAATTCTGCTGTCAGCATATCCTGTGCTGACAGGCAGAGTCACACAGTCTATTCAGAGGTAGGAGCTGCGCACACAGCCATCATGCTACCTAGTGCTGACAGGCAGATACACACAGTCTATTCAGAGGTAGGAGCTGCGCACACAGCCATCCTGCTACCTAGTGCTGACAGGCAGATATACACTGGGTATTCAGAGGTAGGAGCTGCGCTGTGTATCATCACTCTCTCCAGTAACCCCTACTGTGCTGGTCTAGTACTAACTTGGCATTTACACTTCTACCTATTACTTCTCTGTACTTATCTGACATCCAATCTGCTCAGACCAAAGGTGAAGTCACCAACACTTTTAGCACAACCTCAGATCTCTATACCATCTGACAAATATCAGACCTGAGTATTTACCACCTACTAATTAAAATCACTTTATTACTTGAGCGTACCTGAACAATAGCTACGCTCCTAAAGAAGGTGAAACAACAACCACTTTTGTAAAACAATTCTGCAGCTGAGGTCTAGATCCCAGTTCTAATCTTACACTCATATATCGAGGTGATGGACTATTCAATGAGCCAATCCCGTCTACCGCAGCTGGTGTTTAGAGTCCTCCCCTCAGGTTAAGGCTATAAGGCAACACCCGGTGTTTGACCAATGATTGAGTCGGGAGGGGAATGGACAGCCGAAACTCTCTCTATTGGTTGCTCCAATAGAGAGATGTGATTGGTGATGTTTAGAGATGATGAAGATAACGTCACATAGAAACCGATAAGTCGAGTATAACGTTGCTAGCAACCGCAAAGTGCCCTGCGGCATCTCCTGTCATAATGACAAGCAGTCACGCTGCTACATCGCCGCAAATGGAACAAGATGCAATAACAGCAAGGTGTCTGCAGCAATCCTTATTGTATACTAAAGCCGATGCTGCTATTAAATTGTCATCGATGATCAGAATAAGTGCTCATGTAAAAATGTGCAGCTGCATGCATCAAAACAAAGAGTCTATTTCAAAGCTTTCACGCAGTTAAACCACAGTGGTTCAACCGGACTAGTGAACTCCAAATTGGATCGACATAAGATTAAAAATGTTAAGTGTGTTAGAACTAACTTATATAATCATGTGATTTACTAGGTGATAGCCATGGTGGGCCTGAATGTGAACTATAGTGGATGTATAAGTGCCTAATACTGGCGTGTAGCCAAAGTCATCTTATATAAAATGCACTAAGTGACAAATATATTGTCTACTAAATGGCAACTGTGAACCTATAAAAATATATGCAAAAATATATGCAAAGTTGTAAATATATATAGTATTTATAATATTCATAATATTCATAATGTGAGTGCTAGTGCTATAAAAAAAATATAATGTGAATAAATCTAATAGGGGACTATAGAAATGTTTACACTCATAGACAAAACAACCTAAATGTATAAGTATATACTGGATATACTGTAGTGCATACAATAATATTTATAAAAATGGCTAAAAGAGAATCAAAATAAATATATTCTCTTCTGGACGATTCAGTGCAGCAAAGTGGGTTCATACAGACTCTGGTGTACATGAAAAACATATAAAAGTACATGTGTATGTATGAGCACAAACACATAAACATGCATTCAAGTGTACCCGCACACATAAACGCGTATATGTACACATATACAAAAAAACACATACCCACGTGTGTACACACACACACACATACAAACATAGGGTATGATATTGAGGATAGGCGATTCCCTATGTATATGACATTGACAACTAAATAACGAATAACAGCAGAGGTGGTTAGACAAAGGCAGCAGAATCTATGACTTTATTGAGCCCCATTGGGAAAAGAGTTTGAAATTTAAAAATCCAATAGGTCTCCCTTTGTCTAAGTTGTGTGAACCTATTATAATTATGACTACTGGGGACACTTTCTATTGGGGTGATTCTAAAATGACATTTCCCTAGGGTTTGCTTTGGCAACAGTGTCTTGAAACACTGTGTTTTGGAGATTTTTTTAGGACATTTCTCATGTGTTCGCCCCATCTTACTCTAACCTTCCTGCAGGTGCGTCCGATGTATTGGATCCCACATGCACATGTGAGAGCATATATCACATAACTGGAGTCACATGACAGGTGTTCCAAAATATGGTGTTGTTCACCCATTGTATGTGAAGTCACAGAGGTCGTCCCATGTGTAATGAATTTACACATCATGCAACGTCTGTTGCCACATCTAAATGTACCATTGTTGGTTGGGGTTCTCAATTTACTTTTTTGTTGTTTATTAGGTTTCCTGGTCATCACTACTTTGCTGGGGGGCAGTTTTTGCTTTAGGGTTGGTGCTCTCCTGTAAACAACCCTAGGATGTGGAGTTAGTATTCTCTTTAGAATAGGATCTTTAAGCAGTATTGGCCAGTGTTTCTTTAGAACTCTACTGACCGCTTTCTGATTTGAGTTGTACTGGGTTACAAATAAGGGCTGTCCCTCAATCTGACTGACCTCTTTTTCTTTTTTAGAATTTTTTCCGGAAGTGAGAAGGTCTTCTCTGTCTAATAGTTTTGCTCTATTGTAACCATATTCTATAAGTTCCAATGGATATCCCTTTTCTATGAATCAATTGGTGCCTCTATCTATTGTGTCTTTTTTAACAGATCGCATGAAGAGGACCTCTACAGCAGACTGATGGACCTCCGCCTCTGCGCATTGACCACTCCGCATCCGCAGGGATGAAAAAGATGCTGGTCCCATGATGGATGAAGTTGGAGCCACCTGGATGAAGATGCTTTACCACTTGGATGAAGATCTTTCGCCGGACTTCAACAACTGTGAGTACCGATTTTGGGGTTAGTGTTTGTTTTTTTGTGGGTTTTTTTGGGGGTGTTTTTTTTTAGATAAGGCTTTTTTTTATTTTAATGTGCTGAAAAAGAGCTGAATGCCCTTATAAGGGCAATGCCCATACAAATGCCCTTTTCAGGGCAAATGGGTAAAAAAAAAAAAATTAGTTAGGTTTTTTTAATTTTGTGGGTTTGGGGGGATGGGGGTTTGTAATGTTAGGGGGGGTGTTTTTATTTGTTTGCAAAAGAGCTGTTAACTTTAGGGCAATGCCCTACAAAAAGCATTTTTAAGGGCCCTTGGTAATTTATTATAGATTAAGGTTTTTTATTTTGGGGTGTTTTTTTAAAAGAAAATGGGGTATTGGAAAACCAATAATTTTTATTATTTTGGATACTTTTGTTTGTTATTTTTTGTAATGGTAGTTGTTTTTATTTTTTGTAATTTTAGTGTTTATTATTTTTTGTAATTTAAATTTTTTAGTAATATTAGGTTTTTTTATTTTTAAGTAATGTTAGGTTTCATTATTTTTAGTAATGTTAGGTTTTTTAGTGTAAGCTTAGGTTTTATTTTTATTTCACAGGTAAGTGTATTTATTTTAACTAGGTAGTTAGTAAATAGTAATATTGTAGCTAGCTTAGGTTTTATTTTTATTTCACAGATAAATTTGTATTTATTTTTAAATAGGTAGTTAGTTAATGATTGCAACTTTAATTTAGGTGTATTTTAATTATGTTAAAGTTAGGGGGTGTTAGGTTTAGGGGTTAATATTGTTTAATTTAGGTTGTTGTAATGTGGGGGCTTGCAATTTAGGGGTTAATAGGTTTAGTTGGTGTTGGCGATGTGGGTATATGGAGGTTTAGTGGTTAATAGTTTTAGTTAGTGTCGGCGATGTCGGGGAACTGCAGTTTAGGTGATTAAATAGGTTTAGTTAGTGTCTGCAATGTTGGGGAACTGCGGTTTAGGGGTTAATAGGTTTAGTTAGTGTTGGTGAGGTCAGGGAACTGTGGTTTAGGGGTTAATAGGTTTAGTTAGTGTCAGCGATGTTGGGGATCAGCAGTTTAGGGGTTAATAGCTTTATTTAGTGATTTAGTTACTGTCGGCAATGTCGGGGAACTTCGGTTTAGATTAGAACAATTAAAAATTCCGAATATGAATAAAGAATGGATCTGAAAATTCGGAAACTGATTTATTAATTATCAGAATTTTTCGGTTATTTTCATTTTAGTTATGGTGCTGATTCGGAAATTCGCCAAAAAACGAAATGCACATATCTAGTACCAATGACCAAAAAACAGCTTACAAAAGAACAATTTAATGTATTACAATATGGTTTATCCTTCTCCACAACCACGGATTTCAGTGTTTTCCAGACTATCATTGATGTGAATCGGTTAGTAAGAACCGTCACACTGTGAAAACACTTTGGTAACTTGGAAGACACTGAATCCTTGGAGGATAAATATCCAGTGATGGAAATTGAACCAACTAAACAAAATTTCCAGCAAGGAACTATATAATTCTGCCTAGGGACCCTACTGAAATTTATAGGAAGGAATTGTGTCAGATTTTGGATGATGGGATGGAGCAGGGGTGCATTGACTCAAACAGCTGAATTCCTCAATGTGGATAACCCGAGGATACCCCTGTTCCATCACTTACCCAAGGTCCATAAGTCATTGTGTAACATACAGGGTCGCTCTATAGTCAGTGGGATAGGGTCTCTTTTAGAGCACCTATCCCAGTGGTTGGATATGATTCTTCAACCTTTTGTTAAGTCCCTTCCATCATATATTAAGGACACTAAACATGTACTTAATATGATGAAAACCCAAGTTTGGAATACAGATTACCACTGGGTAACTGTGGATGCAGTCTCTCTGTACTCCTCCATTCCCCATGAGGAAGGCCTACAAGCTGTAAGATTTTTTTCTGAGAAAAAAAGTGAATTACAGGATTTTGTACTGAGAGTAACCAGGTATCTACTGACCCATATTTTTTTCCAGTTCCAGGACAGTTTCTATCTCCATAAGTGTGGAACAGCGATGGGAGCAAAGTTTGCCCCATCCTACGCCAGCCTATTTTTGGGTTTGTGGGAATTCTTCCACATCTTTGGAGATAGAAACATAAATAGAGATAATATCGTCATGTATGGGAGATACATTGATGATCTCCTGTTTATCTGGAAGGGAGATCCAGCGAAGATTTCTGGATTTGTGGATTACCTAAACTGTAATAATGTTGGCCTTAGTTTCACATATGAATACCATCCAACATATATTAACTATTTAGACCTTACGTTAGTGGGTACAAAAAACAATAAAGTCACAACAAAGATTTACAGAAAACCCATCAGTGGAAACAAACTGTTACATGGTGGCAGCTGCCACCCGAGACATATGGCAGCAGCAGTGGCAAAAGGCGAGTTCACTTGCTTGAAAGGAAACTGTTCTGAGGATGGTAATTATCACCATGAAGTAACAATTTAATGTATTACAATATGGTTTATCCTTCTCCACAACCACGGATTTCAGTGTTTTCCAGACTATCATTGATGTGAATCGGTTAGTAAGAACCGTCACACTGTGAAAACACTTTGGTAACTTGGAAGACACTGAATCCTTGGAGGATGAATATCCAGTGATGGAGATTGAACCAACTAAACAAAATTTCCAGCAAGGAACTATATAATTCTGCCTAGGGACCCTACTGAAATTTATAGGAAGGAATTGTGTCAGATTTTGGATGATGGGATGGAGCAGGGGTGCATTGACTCAAACAGCTGAATTCCTCAATGTGGATAACCCGAGAATACCCCTGTTCCATCACTTACCCAAGGTCCATAAGTCATTGTGTAACATACAGGGTCGCTCTATAGTCAGTGGGATAGGGTCTCTTTTAGAGCACCTATCCCAGTGGTTGGATATGATTCTTCAACCTTTTGTTAAGTCCCTTCCATCATATATTAAGGACACTAAACATGTACTTAATATGATGAAAACCCAAGTTTGGAATACAGATTACCACTGGGTAACTGTGGATGCAGTCTCTCTGTACTCCTCCATTCCCCATGAGGAAGGCCTACAAGCTGTAAGATTTTTTTCTGAGAAAAAAAGTGAATTACAGGATTTTGTACTGAGAGTAACCAGGTATCTACTGACCCATATTTTTTTCCAGTTCCAGGACAGTTTCTATCTCCATAGGTGTGGAACAGCGATGGGAGCAAAGTTTGCCCCATCCTACGCCAGCCTATTTTTGGGTTTGTGGGAATTCTTCCACATCTTTGGAGATAGAAACATAAATAGAGATAATATCATCATGTATGGGAGATACATTGATGATCTCCTGTTTATCTGGAAGGGAGATCCAGCGAAGATTTCTGGATTTGTGGATTACCTAAACTGTAATAATGTTGGTCTTAGTTTCACATATGAATACCATCCAACATATATTAACTATTTAGACCTTACGTTAGTGGGTACAAAAAGCAATAAAGTCACAACAAAGATTTACAGAAAACCCATCAGTGGAAACAAACTGTTACATGGTGGCAGCTGCCACCCGAGACATATGGCAGCAGCAGTGGCAAAAGGCGAGTTCACTTGCTTGAAAGGAAACTGTTCTGAGGATGGTAATTATCACCATGAAGCCCCCATTCTAGAACAAAGATTAAAAGAAAGAGGGTATTCACACAGAATTATAAAAAAAGCTCGAAGTCAGGTAGAACCTAAAAAAAGAGGGACTCTACTCAGTGAAAAGTAAAATCAAGAGAAGTGTTCAAAGGAGTAAACTTTGTTACAAACTTTAGTGTACAGTTTCCCCAAATTGCAGATATAGTGAGAAAACACTTCCCAATGTTGGCTGCAGATGAAAAAAATTATAGAAGTAGTCAAG
Organism: Bombina bombina; assembly: GCF_027579735.1. Classification (NCBI taxonomy): domain Eukaryota; kingdom Metazoa; phylum Chordata; class Amphibia; order Anura; family Bombinatoridae; genus Bombina; species Bombina bombina. The sequence continues at coordinate 388,807,337 of NC_069503.1, read as the reverse complement.
AAGGGTGTGAGATGTAGCTCTAGGAAGTGTCAGTCTCCTACAGAACTGAAGACATAAACTAAACCCAAAGGTACTTAGATGACCAGCAGGGGCATGTACAACTGTGGTCATAAGAAATGTAAACCGGCGAGTACCTAGACAAAACAAAAACTTTTATGTCTCACATAACAGGTGAAGTTTTCCAAATCAAAACATGCATGAATTGCATGACCTCAAGTGTGATATATGTATGCATAGATGTCAAATCTGTGGGGTCAAATATATAGGCCTCACTTCCCGGGATATAAAAACACGAATTTGTGAGCATATATCCACTATCACAAGAGGTAAATCGCAAACTCCATTAGTGCAACATTTTGTAGAGAATCACAATGGAGAAATTAACACACTTAAATGGTTTGCCATTAATGAAGTGAAGATACCCAAAATGGGAGGGGATTTAGATAAACTTCTTGCGAAAAGGGAGATATTCTGGATGTTCAGATTAAGAACAAGATATCCAGAAGGCTTGAACTCCAAATATGACATCATAAACTATTGGGAGTAGGGCCACTATTTATGGGAATACAACAACAATTTTTTTTAGGTACACTTATTATAACCAAGTTAGTGGATTTCAGTCCCCTCAAGGAATAAACTACAATGTAGGGATTTATAATCCCTATATAATGGAGGGACTATACACTTTAAATAAAAACTAAAAAATTGGGGGCGGAGCCGGCCGCTGCTAAAATGGTAGCATAACTCCATAGCTCCGTAAGCCAGCATGCTTAAATAAACAATAATGGACATATAGCCTTAAATATATCACACCTTAGGAAAGTATATGAAAGCTGGAAGGCACAGTGCACGGTCCTGCAGTATCCATGTATGCGGAAGGCTGAAAAAAGATCAGTAAATGAGCAGGAAGAAAATTCCATCATAAGATGGGAAAACTGAGCGCAACAGAGCCCGGTAAGAAATAACAATAAAGAGTACAACTATACAGTACTTACTTATAGGAGGGCTGGTCTAATTGTTAAGATACACACTGGGTGACCCAGAGGAGTATAAAGATTCTGGAACAGCCGGAGATCAGGCTGCCCGATAGTTTGTGACGCAGCAGCACTTACTTTGTCATCCGCAGAAAGACTTCTATAACAGAGGTAAATAAATATTGCACAAAACCCTGATAATAGGGATTAGAAGGGAAGGAGGATACCCCACTTTATCAATATTTAAAGAGCGTTACAGAATTTTGGAGAAGAGGAAAGGTTAACTTCCAGCCCAGGCCCAGATCTGGAAAGTAAGACCTAAGCCACACAAAGATCACTTTAATAATGTCCAAATCTAAAGGCAGCTTTAAAATACACCTGAAAGCACAGCTAGATAGACTGTAAAAGAAAGAAAGAAAAAAAAAAGTACTGCAAAGAAGAAAATCTAGACTAAGTTGAAATACCTATAGTGGTAAAGGCCAAAAATGGCATGCAGGAAACCACTAAAGCCTCTGAAACCTGCTAAATCAACCCACATGAAAGATACTACGGTTGAATCTTTCTTTAATTCAGCACTCACTCACAATGGAGCAAGATCCGATGGGAACAGTGTCAACTTCCTCACGGTCACCTATCAGACCTAGCGGAGAAGCTGGTGCACTATCACAAATCCCAACATTCTTACTATCCTCACTGGCCTCAAAGCAGGACATTGCAGAAATAGTGAGGACATGTATGAGAGAGGAGATGGCAGATCTTAAGCAGGGAATGCATAAAATTGGATTTTGTGTAGAAACTTTGGAGGACTACACAAATAACATTCAGGAAGAAGTGAACCAAATACAAGAAGCCTCAACAACACAGGCAGACCTGATAGAATTTCTCCATGATAAGATAGAAGACCTTGAAAATAGAGGATGCAGAAAAAATCTGCGCATAAGAGGAATACCGGAATCAATACTGCCAAAAGATCTACTGACCTATTTACCAGCACTATTCGCACATTTAAGAGGCGAATCATCCTCCATGGAGATAAATTGGGACAGAGCTCATAGGGCTTTAGGGCCCAGACTGTCAGACGAAGCCCCACCTAGGGACATAATAATAAAGTTTAAACAATTCAGGGAAAAAGGGGAACTTCTAAATTTGTCCCGCAGAAATCAGCCAGTCAAGTTTAGGGGCAATGTCCTCCAATTCTATACTGATCTATCTCAACGGATGTTACAGAGAAGGAGGGAACTGGCCCCATTAACTAGCCTCTTAAGTAGTAAAAAGATAGATATAGATGGGGCTTTCCTTTTTATCTATATGTTCTCCACGGAAATAGGAAGGTCTCCTGCACCAAGATATCGGAGATACCAGAATTCTGCTCAGCCCTCGATCTCAAACCTCCAACTGAAATGGTTGTTGAGGAACCACGGCCCTTGTCACAACGGAAAAAAAGACAAAATTATACTAATAGGGGCAGATTGAATCATCTACCATTGGAAAAACTTCCTCCATAAGAACCCAGCCACCACAAGCAAAGAAAATGGCTCAGCTCACACGGAACATTGCAACAGACAAAGGATAAAAGAACTGACACACGTTTAGATGGGTAAAAAGTATTAAACAAGCTTACAATTAATTTTAAAACACTCTGTACTTCAACAAGCTGATAGAAGACTGTGTTCTAGATAATGAACACGTTTAAAATATAATCCAATCTTAGAAGATAGCTAAAGTTACTCGTAGAGAGTTATAAAAGTTTTGAAAAAAGAGACAATATATGCCCAAGGTTATGTTAAAGGTTGATAAAAGTATTATGTAATGCTAAATGTTCTAGAAGATACATGATAAACATTGGCTTGCACCTCAAAGTTCACTAATAGTTGAATATAAGATCCAATATTATATATATATATATATATATATATATATATATATATATATATATATATATATATATATATGTGCAATTTTATACGCATCTCAAAGCATTTCTGGCAATACTTGCTAGTTTGTTATTTAAAAACAAAAGTTATTGTTATTTTTTTTTTTTTTTTTTTTTAACTGTTTATTTACAACCTTGACATCGGTTTTATACTGGTATTGTTGAATTATTGTATAGATCTGGTTTAAAGTAATCCACACAAAGTATACATATATTCTACCCTACTACAGACTAGGTATTGAGAGGGCCGAGATGGGTAAAACAATCAATATAATTTATCAAAACGCAAAGAGATTAAACTCCCCACAGAAGAGGTCGATAGCATTAATAGATTTATATAAGAGGAAGGGAGATATAATATTCCTTCAAGAGACCCATTTTAGAAAATGGAACCAACCTAGGTACTTTGGGACAAGATATACCCAACACTTTCATAGTTCAGCAGACTCTTAAAAAGATGGGGTTAGTATTTTAATACATAAAGATATCCCTTTTAAGCTCATTCAGTCAACCTCAGATAATGAGGGTAGATTCCTGGGAGTGTTTGGACTTCTTTACGGGAGCCCTGTAACTTTGATAAATATCTATACACCATTGTAAGGCAACTTCCATTTTTAAAAAAAATCTTTAATAAGATTATAGATTTCTCAAAAGGGGTGACCTTCTTAGGAGGAGACCTAAACATTGTATTAGATCTGTGCATGGACAGCTCAAATGCTTCACACAAACCTTTAAAACATGTGACTAAGTACTTGGGGAAACTAATGAGAGACTAATTTATATGATGTTTGGAGATTTGTGAATCCCTCTAAAAGAGATTATACATTCTTTTCCTCGCCACATCATTCTTATAGCCGAATCGACCATATTATGACTAACCAGAGTGGTCTAGCAACCATACAGTCCTCAAGAATTTCACACACCACTCGGCAGTGATAGCTCAATTTCACTGGCCCAACACATCAATACACCCCTTTAGTTGGAAAATAGATGATTCCATATTAAACACCACTATATTCGAAGAGAAATTGGTCAATTCCCTGAACAAATATTTCACAATTAATACACAAGCAGATAGCGATCCATTTATGGTCTGGGAAGCACACAAATGCTTTATGAGGGGCAAATTTATTAAATTCAAATTGCACATGAAGAAAAATGCTAGGCAACACTATAAAGACCTGTTGAATGCTCTATCCCAAATAGAATATGCACACAAACAAGATCCATAAAATGATAAAATATTCTCAGAGTTACAAAAAGCGAGGGAAGCCCTCCGAGATCTTTTAGCTAAAGAATATAATTTAATGGCGATAAAGCTCAAACAGCGATTTTATTATGAAAGCAACCGAAGTGGTAAACTATTAGTGAGAGCGCTAAAACTGAAAAAGCTTAAAACATATATACATGAGCTTAACACACATACTAAAAGTAAAGACCACACCAGACATAATGGGGGGTAGTTATCAACGTGTCAACTTTCCTGCCTTCGCCGGCCCAATACGCCCGCCTAAGCTCGCCTCACATTGCCGCCGCGGACCTGATAAATTTGCCTAAGTTATCAAGTAAAGCTGTCAAAAAGCCACGGGGCGATGAGCAGCAGACTGTGAGAGTTATCACTCATCCGATCTTGCTGCTCTTTGGCAGTTTGACAGCTTTCTTGCTAGCCTGTCACTAAGCACTCACACTAAACTACACTGTTCCGATCAGCCAATAGAATGTGAGCTCAATCTGATTGGCTGACTGGATCAGCCAATCGGATTGAACTTGAATCTGATTGGCTGATTCAATCAGCCAATCAGATTTTTCCTACCTTAATTCCGATTGGCTGATAGAATCCTATCAGCCAATCGGAATTGAAGGAACGCCATCTTGGATGACATCCCTTAAAGGAGCCTTCATTCGTCGGTAGTCCGTCGGGAAATGCGTCGGCGGGATGAAGATTCAAGACCCGGCTTCGAAGATGACCTCGCCTGGATGGAAGATTTCTTCAGCGCCGCTTGGAGGATCACTTCATCGGATGGAAGATTTCTTCAGCGCCCCTTGGATGATCACTTCTGCCGGTCCGGATGTCCTCTTCAGTTCCATCTGTGGCTCGGCTGAGTGAAGACGACTAAAGGTAGGATGATCTTCAGGGGATTAGTGTTAGGTTATTTTAAGGGGGGTTTGGGTTAGATTAGGGGTATGTGGGTGGTGGTTTTTAATGTTGGGGGGTTGTATTTTTCTTTTACAGGCAAAAGAGCTGAATTCTTTGGGGCATGCCCCCACAAAAGGCCCTTTTAAGGGCTGGTAAGGTAAAAGAGCTTTGAACTTTTTTAATGTAGAATAGGGTAGGGCATTTTTTTATTTTGGGGGGTTTGTTACTTTATTAGGGGGCTTAGATTAGGTGTAAGTAGCTTAAAATTGTTGTAATATTTTTTTAAATGTTTGTAACTTATTTTTTTTATTTTTTGTAAAAGCTTTTTTATTTTTTGTACTTTAGTTAGTTTATGTAATTGTATTTAATTGTAGTTATTTGTAGTTAATTTATTTAATTTATTTAATGATAGTGTAGTGTTAGGTTTAATTGTAACTTAGGTTAGGATTTATTTTACAGGTAATTTTGTATTTCTTTTAGCTAGGTAGTTATTAAATAGTTAATAACTATTTAATAACTATTCTAACTAGCTAAAATAAATACAAAGTTACCTGTAAAATAAATATAAATCCTAAAATAGCTGCAATGTAATTATTAATTATATTGTAGCTATCTTAGGGTTTATTTTACAGGTAAGTATTTAGTTTTAAATAGGAATAATTTATTAAAGTATAGTGTAGTGTTAGGTGTAATTGTAACTTAGGTTAGTTTTTATTTTACAGGTAAATTTCTATTTATTTTAGCTAGGTAGCTATTAAATAGTTAATAACTATTTAATAGCTATTGTACCTAGTTAAACTAAATTGAAATTTGCCTGTAAAATAAAAATAAATCCTAAAATAGCTACAATATAATTATAATTTATATTGTAGCTATATTAGGGTTTATTTTACAGGTAAGTATTTAGCTTTAAATAGGAATAATTTATTAAAGTATAGTGTAGTGTTAGGTGTAATTGTAACTTAGGTTAGTTTTTAGTTTACAGGTACATTTCTCTTTATTTTAGCTAGGTAAGCTATTAAATAGTTAATAACTATTTAATAGCTATTGTACCTAGTTAAAATAAATTGAAAGGTACCTGTAAAATAAAAATAAATCCTAAGATAGCTACAATATAATTATTATTTATATTATAGCTATATTAGGGTTTATTTTAAAGGTAAGTATTTAGTTTTAAATAGGATTAATTTAGTTCATAATAGAAATATGATTTAGATTTATTTAATTAATATTTAAGTTAGGGGGGTGTTAGGGTTAGTGTTAGACTTAGGTTTAGGGGTTAATAAATTTATTACAGTGGCGGCGGTGTAGTGGGGGGCAGGATAGGGGTTAATAAATGTATTATAGGTGGCGACGGTGTAGGGGGGAAGATTAGGGGTTAATAAATTTAATATAGGTTGCGGCAGGGTCAGGGAGCGATGGTTTAGGGGTTAAACTATTTATTTATTTGCGGCGAGGTGCGGGATCGGCAGGATAGGGGTTAATAACTTTATTATAGGGGGCAGGATAAGGGGTTACTAGGTATCATGTAGGTGGCGGTGGGCTCTGGGAGCGGCGGTCTAGGGGTTAATATGTATAGAGTAGCTTGCGGTGGGCTCCGTGAGCGGCAGTTTAGGGGTTAATCATTTTATTTAGTTGCGGCGGTGTAGGGGGGGACAGATTAGAGGTGTTTAGACTCGGGGTACATGTTAGGGTGTTAGGTGTAGACAGCTCCCATAGAAATCAATGGGATGTCTGGCAGCAGCGAACTTGTACTTTCGCTATGGTCAGACTCCCATTGATTCCTATGGGATCCGCCGCCTCCAGGGTGGCGGTTTGAAAACCAGGTACGCTGGGCCGTAAAAGTGCCGAGCGTACCTGCTAGTTTTTTGATAACTAGCAAAAGTAGTCAGATTGTGCCGCACTTGTGAATTGGATTCATATAGCTACAATCCCTACTTCAAAATTAACACAACCAAATCAGAAATCCTGTGTGTAGTGATGCCTGAGGCACTGATTCAACAAATTAGTGACCAATATCAATTCCCCATACAAAAAACCTCTCTAATATATCTAGGTATACACATAGCAAAAACACAGGATGAACTCTTTACATTAAACTATATGAAACTAATAAAAGAGCTACAAGTAGAAATAAATGGGTGGAGAAACAAATACCTTTCCTGGCTGGGCAGAATTAATGCTTTTAAAATGTCATTTTTACAACAAATATTATATATATTCCAGACTGTCCCTATCCCGCTCCCCAGAGCCTACTTAAATAAACTCCAAGATAATGTAAATTCATTCATATGGAAAAACAAAATGCCAAGGGTTTCAAAGAAAATCATGTATAGAGATAGACACAATGGTGGTTTAAGTGTACCTAATGTAATATATTATAAGCAAGCATCTTTGTTAACTAGAATTATAGACTGGTGCAAACACTCCAAGGACAAGGAGTGGGTTAAATTAGAACATGAGTTGTCAGATACAAAAAGCTTGGGTAGTCAATGCTGGCTGCATAAATCCCAGAGGAAACTTGGCACCTTGCCACCAGGCTTAGTAATAGAAACATTAGAAGAATGGGACCTAATATTGAAAAACAAAAAATAAATCTCATTCGTTCCATTTCCATTAACTCCTTTACTAGCAAACTCTGATTCCCCAGTGAGACACAACACAGTTGGAGCAGAGATTATGGATATATATTTTGGAGTGCCGATATATTCGATTTTAGATCATGGTAAATTGTTGAAAAAAACGGAAATAGCAAACAAACATATATTCAACTGTCAGAATTGGTGCGAATATTTGCAACTTTCACATTTCATTAACTATAATATTAATAAAACCGATCTTCACAGACCACTCACCCCTTTGGAATCCATGTGCTACTCCATAGGTACCTCAAAAAAGGGGCTATCACAGTCATATAAACAGTTATTAGCAATGCATTCACAACAGTTGCCATCCTACACTAGAGTGTGGGAAAGTGAATTCCAAAGACCTTTGGCACCAAAGGAATGGCAGATGATCTTCCACCAGATGGGAAGAGCTCCATCTTCTATAAATATCACAGAGACCAATATGAAGTTACTCACCAGATGGTATCTGACCCGAAAAAGATTATCTAATATTTCCCCAAACACTAGCAAACTATGTTGGAGAGGTTGTGGTCAGGAGGGAACTCTCTCTTATATGTCTGGTGGAGTTGCCCTCTGTTGAGACAATATTGGAATGACATACAGATAGAAATAGAAAAGATACTAACAATCCATCTGGACAATAACCCATATGCACTTTTATTTCATAGAGTACCTAAAATAAAGTGTAAACTTAGATCTATGCTGTTATATATCATGTTAAGTTGTGCAAAACAGCTAATACCAAGGTTATGGAAAAGCACAAGAATCCTTAGGGTTCAAGAATGGAGGGAACAGGTATCAAGGTTATTATCTCTAGAGAAATATCATTATCAGCAAACCAATCGTATTGAGGAATACCATTCTATAAAATTTTTGTGGGAAGAGTATATAGAGGCGATAAAAATGCAATCTAAATAAGAATAGGAACATATCAGAACTCAACAAGGCAGGGAGGTTAGGAGATATATCCAGGATAATGAAAAGGGTGGAAAAAATTTATAATAGAGGGTCTAAATTCGAACAAGGTGGGGATTCCCGGTATGATAAAAAAAGGTAGCGTAACAACAGTTTCATAATATTGTGATTCTCAGATCTGATGTCAAGAAATTAAAAGTTGTTATTTTATCAATATGCTATGTTTTGTTTTTTTTACATTTATTGTTAATTTCTTCATTCTGTATGATAAAAATCTAATAAAAATTTAAATAAAAAAAATAAAAAAAATTAACTCTGTAAAGATATTGATATATTCAAGTATTCCAACATAAAGTGCATTTACAAATAGAATAGAATTGTTTCCCAACAATATGTGCTAATATGTGTATAGGTATTAACACATAAATATGTATATAAGCATATACATATATATTTACAGGGAACACACAGTCCTTATAGACTGCAATGTAAAGGCACCCCACATCCCCTCACTTTAAGCTCTAAAAACTGCTTTGTGAAGTTATTATTTAAAAAATAAAAATGCTACTCTTTTCTTTTATTTTGTAAAACTACACTACACTGTATTCTGGGGGCAATTGGGGCACTATTAGAAAATCAACCAGAGATCTGGGCCTCTATTTAACAAGATCTGGCGGACCTGATCCACGGATCAGGTCCGCCAGACGTTGCTGAATACGGAGAGCAATACGTTCTCCGTATTCAGCATTGCACCAGCAGCTCACAAGATCTGCTGGTGCAACGCCGCCCCCTGCAGACTTGCGGCCAATCGGCCGCCAGCAGGGAGGTGTCAATCAACCCGATCATACTCGATCGAGTTGAATTGCGGCGATGGCTGTCCGCCTGCTCAGAGAAGGCGGACAGGTTAAGGAGCAGCGGTCTTTGTGACCGCTGCTTCATAACTGCTGTTTCTGGCGAGTCTTTAGACTACGGGGCATTCAGAGTTTGATAGATAGGCCCCATGATCTCTGTTTAATTTTAGCAGCACTTGTAATGGGTGGTTATTTATTGCATGCCTGTAAACATGTGAATTTGCCCATTTATTGGCTTGCAATACATTAGCTCACTACATGATCTGTAAAAAGGAACACAGAGGCTCCACAATGGCCTAGTACCACCAAAACTAGTGATAATAATCATGAAAAAAGAAATCTACTCACAAGTGTGATGCACCCAACAGTGCTATTGAGGCAGACTGAAGCTTCACAGTAGTCCAGCTCACTGTTTCCAACCGACTGCGATGTTAGGCCAAACCTTCTTAGAAAATTACCACAAAATGCTAGAAAGAGAGCACCTCTAGGTGAAATATAGACAGACTGGGACTTCACAGCTTCCCAGCTAACTGAACTCCACAGGCTGGATATACTCCAAAATCCCAAACAGTGATAAAACACAGTCCGCCGCAGCAGCAAGTCTATAAATAAAAGCAGTTTCTTTATTAAAAAAACACTGTAAAATCTATACAAATAACTTGGTATCATGGACTGTGTCTTTTCAGAACAATTAACTTCTTGTATAGTCTATGTACTCTGTTCTGTCATATTTGTGCTTCAACTTGCCAAACAATTGGTATTATGAATTGCATCTTTAATTGTGAAATTTCCAGCTCCTTGTATGGCTTATGGACTGTGTTATGCCATACTTTTGCTTCAACTTGCCAAACAATTGGCATCATGGACATTGTCTTTAATTGCTCAACTACTACCTCCTTGTATGGCTTTTGGACAATGTTATGCCATACTTGTGCTTAAATCATGGAATATGTCTCTCATTGCTCAAATACTACCATGTTGAACGGCCTATAGACTATATTATGCCATACTATTGCTCTCATAGAGTGTTTTTGTTTAAACTCAGGCTTTGGGGGACAGGTGGTGGATCCTGCAAAGTAAATTGATATATATTCTGTCAATGCAATAGACCAATGCAGCTCTAGCCTAATATTAATTAAATAATTGTCTATTTTACAATTTGAGATTAGATATCAAGTGGTGGTGGTAACATGTAAAATAATTGTGGTGATTAAATATATTTAATCTATGGACAAATGTAATGTATTATTTAATATATGTACTACTAAAACTATAGCGGTGGTGGTATGCAATTGATTTCCAATCATTATTATTAAATAGACATTGTACTTTAGAATGCTCTATGTTCCATTCAAAATAGATTTGTTTGAAAATTACAGTATTGTGATGGAAGAATAGTATGTCAATGAAGTTAAACTTAGTTATTAGTTGAGGAAGTTTCTTATATGTGGCAATAACACTTGGATACCAAGGTATAATTTGTGCATAAACATACACTTGCTATACTTATTAACATAATTATCATTTTACCTGTCCTACTATATTGTCAGGATAAATTGTTTGTAATTATGATAACATGTTAATATTTAATTTAGAATGTATATATCTCAGATATTAATTTTTAAAGAAAACATAATTTGAATATAAACATTTGACATTAATCTTGTGTCGTGATCTTCTTTTTTTAAATATGTTCTGAAAATTATTTGACATGAAACTTATTGACCCCTCCACTAGGAACTTATCTAAAATTAACACACAACACAGTTATGGGGTACAAAGGCCGCAGCTTTTATTTCATAACATATAATTCACACATTTAAATCCTAACCAACCAAGCTTGCCCATAGCAGAAACATAACTCCATCACTACATATTCCCATCCCATTCACTCCTGCCTTCAGGAGGTACCAAAACTGCTACCCCCCTGGGCAAGCTCTCCGCCATCTAGCTGCTACTTGAAATCTCTTCTACAGGGAGGGAGGGAGGGAGCTTCTTCCCCATGGACCTTGCAAAGGGATTTTGGCACTCTTTTCTGGGCTATACCCTCTTTTAATACCTCCCACAGGGACCCACCTCTTACCATCCTGCTATTGGTCCTATCCAGGGGTCACCCGCCCCTCTGTCCAAGGCCTACCTCCAGGGCTCTGTTGACCCCTCCACTAGGAACTTATCTAAAATAAACACACAACACAGGTATGGGGTACAAAGGCCGCAGCTTTTATTTAATAAAATATAATTCACACATTTAAATCCTAACCAACCAAGCTTGCCGATAGCAGAAGCATAACTCCATCACTAAATATTCCCATCCCATTCACTCCTGCCTTCAGGAGGTACCAAAACTGCTATCCCCCTGGGCAAGCTCTCCACCACAGGCAAAGGCATCACCGCTGTGCCCTGCCCACTAAACCCAAGGCCTTTGACACCCCTTCCTTTATATTAAAATTAAACAAATGCAAACCTATTTTGTTTAAATGAACCCCGTCTAAAAGGAAAAAACATCTGCCTTCTTAACAAATGCACTCATCATCCTGTTAACTTTCCTTTGAGACATCTCTAGCTTCTTAATGTCCCAAGCTGCTTTCCATGCCAAATGCGGCTCGATTTCCGACCATAAAATAATCATTCCTGGGAACAATTCTCCCAACCTTTCAATATCCCTCTTCTTTGCCTCCACTAGATCCTTTTGGGGCCTAAAGCCCAAATCATTATCCCCCAACATGGATAAACAATATATCAGGCAGGCAGAACAGCCTGGCATATCACCTTAAATAGCAACTGGTCCCACCTCATGCCTCTGAAATCGAGCCAACAGATGGTGACCTCCTCTGGCGACCACCGCAACTGAACCCCTTGCTCCTTAACCACTGCAGCCTTCCGTGCCCAGTAAATGTAAGAGTGTCCCATCAGCCAACAACTAACCGGTCCTGTGTAAACAAAAGAAAAAACAACAACACCACTACTATTATATCAAGGCTGGTCTAACGTAAGACAAATAACTGTTTCCCACCATCTTAATCCCTACAACCCCTAAACCTAACGCTTGTGCCTCCATAGCTGCTCCTATCCTGAAGGAATGTGTTCCAAATTCAGTTGGCTGTAATCCTGCTAACCCCACACATCTCTTAAATATTGCCTGAAATTGGAAACGGGAAAACGAGGTCCCATCCCCGTGTATCAACAGCGCCCCCCCAATTGTGGCCTTACCCCTATGTATTCCCTAAAGCAGTGCAACGGGCAACACTCTCCCCCCCTTTGCTCTTAGTGCTATCTGACAACCCTTACCCACCTAATCCGTCTTGGACCTTCTTAACCATATCGTCAACACTTCCTCCTCCACCATGACATCTGCCATTTGTAATCCCCCTTTGTCCTGCCTATTGACTCCCACCAACTCCAATACTCTAAAGGCCCCAAAGAAGGCCATTACGAAAGCTAACCTTAACAGCTTATATTCGAAATCACCCAAGCAAACACCTCTCAATTTTTCCACTATGCACAACAAGACCACATACACTTCTGGCCTCCTGCCGTCCGGCACCTCTCTTCCCCTACATAGACTCCTCGCGGCCAACCTGACCATGAACCTCTTCGACACATCCTCCCACCCCATCAGCTGGAACAAAAAGGCCATTGCCGCCAGCCGCCTCTTGACCCTAGAGCGAGAGTCCTTTGCCCTCTGCCACTCCATCAGCCAGCCTAACAATGCCGCAGCTCTACCCTCAGAAGTTTTTTCCTCTGCACACCCTTGCAAAAATTGGAACCAAAAAGCCCATACCTGCATGTATGACCTCCATGTCCCGGGCGTTACTGCCCCCTCACCAAATTCAGCCTGTCACGAATGCTCTCTTCCACAACGATTCCGGACACTGATCCCCTTCCACCTTGGCTCCCGGCACCAATTCCCGAAACCGATCCCACTGTAAACGGGAAAGAGCGTCAGCAATACTGTTTATTTTACCTGGCACATGCACTGCCCGAAATGATACATTGCATCGTAAACATTGAAACACAAATAATCGTAACAAGTGAATCACCGGCCTTGATGAGGCCGTCAGTCGGTTAACTGCCGACACAACACCCATGTTATTCGTATGAAATATAACCTTTTTATCTGCCAGGAGATGTGGCCACACCTCCAGGGACACCACCAGTGGGAACAACTCAAGAAATACCAGATTTTTTGTTAACCCTTCCCTATGCCATATTTCCGGCCACTGCCCCACACACCACCTACCATTCAAGTATGCTCCTAAACCAACCGCCCCTGCTGCATCCGTATACAAGTGCAACCTAGGACCCGCCACTTCCTGCATCAAGGCCTTCCCATTGAATTCAGATAAAAACATCTTCCACACCTCCAAATCCTCCCTCAGTTCCTTCTTCAAATGTATCCTGTGTGATGGCTCCTTCACCCCTGCTGTTGCCAATGACAATTTCCTAGAGAAAATCCTTCCCACCGGGATAATCCTGCTCGCGAAGTTCAATTTTCCAATTAACGATTGCAACTCCCTCAACTTTATCTTCGGCTTCCCCAATGCTCTTTCGATCGTGTCCAATAGGTCCTCCACCTTGTCCTCCGGCAGCCGGCATTCCATGTGCACCGTATCAATCTGGATGCCCAGGAAACTCAGACAGTTTGCCGGCCCTTCCGTCTTGTCAGCTGCCACCGGGATCCCAAACTGGTCCGCCACCTGCATGAAAGCCTTCATCAAGATCTCACAGTTCTCCGACCCCTCCGGGCCAACAAAGAGGAAATCATCCAAGTAGTGGACGATCGAGTATACCCCCGCCGTTTGCCTAACCACCCACTCCACAAAACAACTAAACTTTTCAAAATAGGAGCATGAAATGGAACAGCCCATCGGCAAACATAGGTCTACGAAGTAAGACCCATCAAAGAAACACCCTAGTAAATGGTAACACCTCGGGTGCACCGGCAATAGCCGGAACGCAGCTTCCACGTCCACCTTCGCCAGTTTCGTCCCCGCCCCTGCTGCTTGGACCAACTCCACTGCCCTATCAAAGGACGCATACCGAACCGCCGCCGCCTCAGTGTCAATCCCATCTTCCACCGATGCTCCATTTGGGTAAGATAGGTGATGGATCATCCTAAACTGGCCCGCAACCTTCTTAGGGACCACACCCAAAGGCGAAACCTGCAAATTAACCAAAGGCATATCCTTGAATGGGCCCGCCATTCTCCCCAATGCAACCTCCTTCCCCAATTTACCTCTAACCACCTCCGGGAACTCCCTAGCCGATTTCAAATTCCCCCAGGCCCGAAAGCCTCCCCCCTCCACGAAACGTATCCAAAATCCCGAGCTAAAACCCGTCAGCAACAACTCTGCATCCTCCCTCTTTTGCTTACCTCTAGCGTACCATTTTAACCACGGTACCATCTTTTCGGGAGGGGGAACCAGGAGACGGAGAAGGGAGGAGGAGGGAAGGAGTGGAGGGGGAGGGGAGGGGGGGAGGAAAGGAGAGAGAGGGAGGGGGAAAGGAGAGGAGAGAAGGAGAGGGAGAGAAGGGAAGGAGGGAAGAGAGAGGGGGACCAGAGAGAAGACGATGAGGAGGAGGGGGGAAGAAAAAGGAGGGGGGAGAGAGGAGGAGGGGTGCCAGGAAACATCCCATACCCAAGTGCCCCTTTTTTCTATTCCAAAAAATTGCCCCCTTAACTGCTGCGCAATTACCCCAAACCTGCGACCACTATGGCATATGCGCCCCCTTGTATCTCCCTATCCTCTTATCTAAACCCCCCTCATGGCTACCACCTACTATGTCTGCCCAACCAGCAATCTAACCCCTCATCTGTTAATTTCCCCAGCCCGCCTGGGCTTTATTTTATCATTACCCCTTTTTAGGCCTTCATCCCCAGGCCATCCGTCCTCACCCTACCCACCTCACCCCTGGATGTCCCTAGCTCCCACACCCATGCTTATCCCCACATGGGCCCCCCTCCCCACCGCTGCAAACTTTTTACTGCCCCTTCTGCTGTCAGTGGCTGCCTCCTGCCATGCCCCCCTATCACCCCAGGCCGTTCCCTGGCTCACCCCTACAGTATTCCCCCTCCCACAGCTGGATCCAAACCGTACCGGGCTTAGCTTACCCATACCACACGGTGATCCACTAGGCCTCTGCCTCCCCACATTCCCATAGCCCCTCCCTGCTGCCCTGGCAACTGCACCACCGCCACACTACTCCTTTTACTACCGCCACACCTCAGCACCTCATCACCTGCTCCTTACCAGTCGCCCGTGTCCCTGGTCTCCACGGCTCCTCTGCTGTCTGGCTCCTCCTGCTCCATCTTCTTGCCTGCGGGGCCCCGTTTGCTGCTCCGGCCTCTCCGTCCACGGTGTGTACCTCTGCCACCCAGCTGTCCTCAGTTTCGCCCAGCTGCACCGCTTCCACCGCCACAGCCGCCACTCTTCCACTAGTCTTCCTCCGCAAGCACGGCCCCTGCTTCCTGGGCCTGCCATGTAGCTCCGGGCTCAGGCGTTCCGGCGGGCGGGCCCTCCTGGTAGGCCTTCCCCCAGAGGGCCGTGCTCCTCATCCTCTCTTCGCCGCCTCCTGACCTTCGCTGGGCATGGAACCCATCACCGCTATCTGCTGCTTCACCCATCCAGGGCCTCTGGCATTAGCCAAGGCCGTAACAGAAGCCAATAGATCCTGAAGCGCCGACATCACTTTGCAAGGTACATGCTAGACTCACAGCTTCTTCCCCACGGACCTTGCAAAGGTATTTTGGCGCTCTTTTCTGGGCTATACCCCCTTTTAATACCTCCCACAGGGACCCACCTCTTACCATCCTTCTATTGGTCCTATCCAGGGGTCACCCGCCCCTCCGTCTGAGGCCTACCTCCAGGGCTCTGTGTCATCATCTTATTTAAATGTGTTCTGAAAGAGTTTTGATATAAAACATATGTTGTCATCTTATTTAAATATCTTAATTAAAAACATGGCAGTATTTTGGTGTTCATCATATTTTTTATCTACATGTCTTAATAAAAATATTTGACATGATTCCTGTTTTGATTTTTTACATATTTTTTTTTTAATTTCTTAATATATGTAACACATGCATTGAAAAAAAAAATGATACGCCTAACACATTTTTGCCTTTGATTAAAGGCCTTTATTCTATAATAAATATTTCAGACATGTTGTGATTGCATGGTAAGTTATGAGTTAAGAAAAAGTCTTTTATTCAAATGTGATATTTATTTGCTCCTATTGAGAGTTTAATTAAATAGTGCTCTCACTTTCCAGGGTTTACCTTCACTAAAGTCTTTAAAGGGACACAAAACACAATTTTTTTTCTTTCGTGATTTAGATAGAGCATAACATTTTAAGCAACTTTCTAATTTACTCCTATTATCAAATTGTCTTCATTCTCTGGTATCTTCATTTGAAATGCAAGAATGTAAGTTTAGATGCCGGCTCATTTTTGGTAAACATCCTGGGTTGTTCTTGCTGATTGGTGGATAAATTCATCCACCAATAAAAAAGTGCTGTCCGGAGGTCTGAACCAAAACAAAAGCTTAGTTACTTACTTTTTCAAATAAAGATAGCAAGAGAACGAAGAAAATTTGATCATAGGAGTAAATTAGAAAGTTGCTTAAAATTGCAAGCTGTATCTGAATCATGAAAGAAGAAAAAAATTGCTTCAGTGTCCCTTTAAGCAGGATAATATAATTCACTGTCAGAGGTTTTCCTATCTGCCTCTCCTCTTTTAATTTTTTCTCCCAGTTTTGTGCACTGCCATGCTATCAAAATTTAACTATGACAAGTGGTGCACTATTTAGCAATTTTGATTGTGAGCAAACACCACCAGAAGTAAACTTTAATGTGCATGGGTTAGTGTGCATATTACAAGTTGAATGTAAATTGTTTGATTTTATATTGCAACCCCTCTAACTTCTCTTCATAGACTCCAATAGAGAGCACAAACTGGAAAAAAAAAACAACTATCACATCATTTGCACAACAATTCATCAGGAATTAAACCTGCTGCACTAACCAGAAGGCACTTATACATTATTTATATTCCAATATTCTTCACATAGAAGAAAATGTTGTATTTATTTATAAATATATATTTCTATACATATCTGATGTTTTTTGTGTAAAATATATATCTATATATCTAGGTATAGTTATATACAGATATCCATATAGAAATATATATTTCAAAAATACATAGCACATTTTTTTCCTATGTGGAAGACATTGGAATGTGAAATATTTACAGTACATACTCAGTAAAGCAGATTTTTAAATATTATAAATTTATATAAATAA
The DNA here is from genome assembly GCF_027579735.1 of Bombina bombina. NCBI lineage: Eukaryota > Metazoa > Chordata > Amphibia > Anura > Bombinatoridae > Bombina > Bombina bombina. Next base: position 388,789,596 of record NC_069503.1, on the reverse strand, counting down.
TTGGTATTAGATAGTGTATATATGAGTGTAACACTTTATTTGAATGTATTTATGTAGTGTTTAATGCAATTTTTTTGTCTTAACCCTTTATGTGAGGTTCTCTGTCCCGCTAACCTGATGAGCGCAAATTTAGTTTGCTTTTGTGCAGTCATTACTTTCAACATGTAATATGCACGCAGGTTAACATGGGCACAATATTTCAATATTGTGTGCAACTTGTAATATAGCCCTAACTCAGTAATCTGTGCTGGTGTTGTCAACTTACCCTGGGAATATAGGTCTTTAATGCTATTCACACCCCAGAAACTTCCTTCCATCTCATGTATATTATACATGTCCCTAAAAAGGCCCCTGAGACTATATATTGGGGAAAGATGGGGGGCACCTCTGAATAATGTCTAATGGACTTCCAAGCAAGCTACACAATTCTGCAAAATAATCTGATTTGTTCTATAGTCAGGAATCCATGGGATATACACCAATTGTACACTTTGGCAAGGACACTTCCTCCACTCTATACCAGCTTGGGGGTTCATGTTTATTACTCCAGGTGTCAGGATTCCACTCCAGGATTTCTCTCTCACCTAAACATACCTGCACAGTTACACCACTCCCCTATTTAAGGCTTCTGTGCACCTTAAACAGGTGCTTAGTTATTGAAGTTACAAGCTAGATACTACGCCTAAGAACTGTGATATTCTTATCCCAGGACTAATAATCTTCACTCTCAAGGAGACATTCAAATACCAACCTTATCCTGCTCCAAAGCCTTCTGTTTGACAAGCTGAAGTTGCGGATAACATTCAAGTAACAGCTGTTCGCATAACCCCATTACACGCTGCCTGAAACAACCTCTTACTCTGAACTCTAGCTGACTAACACTTACAGCTTGAATCTGCTTCCTTCACTGGATTATTACCTCTACGCTGTATAAGCCATTCCAGAAGCTGAAGTAAAAGAAACATTCCGGTCACGAACGGAACTCAGCCACTCCCACCGGCTCCGTGTAAGCAGCAATTCCAGGAAACACCCAGAGCTCTGAGGTAAATAACTTTCTCTATACAAATAAATATCAAGCTGCTTCCTCCTGTTTGCTTACTGCAGTTAACCCGAGTATCTCCGGTAACGGACTTTGGCCACGCCCCTTCTGGGTTGGCTTTCATCAAGTCAGACTGTCACTCAAAACACCAGGGGTTAGTCGGCAGTCCTGTTACCTGCTTTCACAGATTAGTCTGCCACTTTATGGACACTGTCAGCCTGAAGTATTATTATAAACCAGATCAGGGAATGTAAAGCTGACATTCACTGTATAAAATTACAGACATTCTTATTTTGTGCAAACCTGATGAGAGAGGACACTTATTACTTGTTTGGTCAAACTACATCTTGCATTGAAGTTGCAATAACCTTTACATTGTAACTGGACTTAATTAAGTAACATCCTAAACTGCAAGAATTACTGTCAGACGATACAATTTAAAAGACTTTATTTTGAATTACAAATCAAACTCACTACAGTCAATCTGTGTTTATTTACTATATTAACATAGAGACTCAAGTGGAACATACCAACATTATACAATCTTGATCTACAGTTGCTATCCAATATATATACAGTAAGAATCTTCTTCTATTTCTCACAGAATAACTAAGCCCATTAAATATGGAAGCAGTAGATCTACCTCAAGTGGTCTATAGTCTTTCCCAAAGAGTGGACCAACTTAGCCAGGGTTTAAGAGAACTCCAAGTGGAAAATGAAACCCTGCGTAAAGTAATTAAAGACACAGCACCCTCTAGGGTTCCAACCGTTGAATATGCACCTGAACCTACGGTTTCTGCCCCGGATCTTTTCTATGGGGATAGAACTCAATACCGGCAATTTAAGAACGCCTGCCTCCTGATGTTCCACCTCAAGCCTAGAACATATCCAAATGATAACATCAAGGTTCTCACTTTGATTTCATATCTAAGAGCAGAACCTAGGGTTTGGGCAGACAACCTATATGAAACCCAAAATCCAGTCTTAAGCTCTCTTAACTCCTTTCTAACAGCTATGGATGAATTCTACTCAGACACTAATCTGCAACTTAGTGCTGAAGGGAAGATGAGAAAGTTAAAGCAAGGAGCAAGACCTGTCGAATTGTATATTACCGAATTCAAGCAATTCGCCACAGATTCGCAATGGAACCAAATTGCGTTAAGAAACCAGTTCAGACTAGGTCTCTCAGAGTCCCTTAAGGACGAACTCGCCAGAGTAGTTCTACCCGAAGATTTGGAAACACTTATGAAATTAAGTATGCAAATAGACCGAAGACTTCGTGAAAGAAAGAGTGAACGTCATAACTTTGATCTGACTTTCAAGAAACCTACCCAAACTTCACACTCACCATCCACACGTACTCCAAATCAAGGAGAAGCAATGGACATAGGGTTTATACGTGGACCCCTGTCATCAGAGGAACGTACCAGGCGCAGAAATAAAGGCTTGTGTATGTACTGTGGATTAGAGAACCACACAGTCAGAGACTGTCCTTCCCTAGAAAAGAATAAATCCCGTAAGTGTTCTTCTTCTATCACATCTCTAATTGTACATAATAAACCAACTCACTGTAGCTTATTACTCTCTTTACAGTGGGAGCGAAGGCTGCTGAAGAAAGAAGCTATCGTTGACACTGGTGCCCAAGGAAATTATATAGATCACTCACTTGTAGTTCAAAATAAAATACCACTAATTAAAAAATGCAATCCTGTGTCTATACGTGTTGTTGATGGTTCAGAAATATCCTCAGGTCCCATCACACACCACACCATTCCTATCCTTGTTACTGTACACGACTCACATCAAGAATTGATTACTTTTGATGTCATACTCTCACCACTCTTCCCAATTGTATTAGGGTTACAATGGTTGCAACTACATGAACCCACAATAAACTGGAAAACTTTGCAGTTGACTCTGGATTCTTCATTTTGCAGTCAATCCTGTTACCAACACTCATCGTCGCCTCTGATGCAGATAAATGAGAGTCAACAACACCCTGATTTGTCCTTTATCCCAGAAGTGTATTCCAAGTTCAGAGAAGTATTCAGTAAAAAAGAGGCAGAGACCCTGCCACCCCATCGTTCCTACGACTGTCCGATTGATCTAAAACCTGGGACCTCACCACCCTGCGGACGACTCTATCCTCTCAGTAAACCAGAATTGGACCATCTCAAAGAGTACTTAGAGGAGAACCTCAGAAAGGGTTTTATACGTCCTTCAGTGTCCTCTGCTGCCGCCGGCATCTTCTTCGTCCGAAATAAGGATCAGTCTCTTCGTCCAATAATAGACTATAGAGAACTTAATAATATCACCAAAAAGAATAGGTACCCGTTGCCACTCATCCCTGAACTAATCGAAAGACTCCAAGATGCGAAGATATACACGAAGTTAGACTTGCGAGGAGCCTATAACTTGATTCGTATCAGAGAGGGGGATGAGTGGCTCACCGCATTTAGGACAAGGTATGGTCTATACGAATATTTGGTTATGCCTTTCGGCTTAACAAACGCCCCTGCAACCTTCCAATTTTTTATTAATGATGTCTTTAGAGATCTCTTGGATACCTGTGTCGTGGTATACCTCGACGACATCTTGATCTACTCCTCCTCCTTAGAAGAACATGTAAAACATGTAAGTTGGGTACTATCTAGGCTACAAGTCCATCGTTTATATGCTAAGGCTGAAAAGTGCCTATTCCATACTCAAGATATCACTTTCCTTGGTTACCGAATCAGCCCAAGAGGTATACAGATGCAGCAAGATAAGGTGGATGCAGTAAAACTCTGGCCTCAACCCACCACCAGGAAACAATTACAACGGTTTTTAGGGTTCAGTAACTACTATAGAAAATTCATTAAAAATTATTCAAAAATTGTGAAACCTCTTACAAGTTTAACCAGCTCTAACATTCCTTACAGATGGAATGATCAGGCAAATCATGCTTTCCAATTTCTCAAGAATGCTTTCACGTCCGCACCTATTTTAAGTTTCCCTGACTCTACTCTCCAATATATTTTGGAAGTTGATTCTTCAGAATACGCTGTTGGTGCCGTCCTATCTCAACGCAAAGCTCTGAATTCACCACTTCATCCAGTTGCCTTTTTCTCTAACACATTATCTCCAGCAGAGATTAATTATCCAATAGGCGAAAAAGAGCTCCTAGCCATCAAAAAGGCCTTTGAACATTTGAGACACCTCCTAGAGGGAACCATAGATCCAATAATTATTTACACAGATCACCGCAACCTGGAGTATCTACAAAAAAACAAGTCTCTCTCAAGCCGACAAGTCAGGTGGAACCTTTACTTCAGTCGGTTCAATTATCAGATTATCTATAGGCCTGGTTCACGGAACGGAAAAGCGGACGCTCTCTCAAGGTTAAATGATAAACCACCTTCAACTACTTTACCTGCTTCAATTATTCCATCCGAAAGATTTCTTGGAACAATGTTGGTTTCCGAAAATGACGTAAAATTGGCACTCAAATCTGATAAACAGATCCCTTTCAACAAAGTCTCCATCAACAAAAATCTGTACTTTCATGGTACTAGACTATACATTCCACTTTCACTCAGGTCTCTCCTGATCAGAAACTTTCATGATCCTCCCCTCTCAGGACATCCTGGTGTTCAAAGAACTCTGGAACTACTACAAAGGCACTATTGGTGGCCGAACATGATCTCCACTATACAGGATTTTATAAAATCTTGTAAAATTTGTACTGTCTCAAAGGCAGAAAAGAAACCACCATATGGATTTCTACTACCATTACCCATTCCAAACTCCCCTTGGAACCATTTAGGAATGGACTTCATAGTTGATCTACCTGTAAGTTCTGGAAACAATACCATCTTGGTCATCACAGACCTTTTGACGAAAATGGCCCATTTCGTTCCTTTCCGTAAGATCCCTTCTTCTGCCGAAACTGCTCAACTTTTCCTGGATAACGTAGTACGTCTTCATGGTCTTCCTTCCTTCCTAACGACTGATAGGGGAAGCCAGTTTACATCCCGGTTTTGGAAACATCTCACTACAGCTCTGCAAATTGATCATCGTTTGTCTACCTCATATCACCCGCAGACAAACGGTCAGTCAGAAAGAATCAATCATTGGTTAGAACAGTATTTAAGATGCTATTGTGCATACCACCAAGAAGACTGGTGTAAATTCCTGAGTATGGCTGAGTTCTCTTATAATAACACCCTAAACTCATCGTCTCAAATGACACCTTTTTTCGCTAACTACGCTTATCATCCTCGTTTATCTTTTAATTATTCAGGGATAGAAGACATGCCCTCTGTAGATGAATTGCTACGTAAATTGTCTGAGAACTATCTGGTTCTGAAGAAAAATATCCAACAGGCTCAGGCATCCCAGAAGAGGTTTTATGATCTGAGGAGAAGACCTGCTCCCTCTTACTCAGTGGGTGACAAGGTGTGGCTTTCTACCAAGTTTTTACGTCTCCAGGTACCAAGTAAAAAACTTGCTACTCTTTTCATCGGTCCCTTTCCCATTTCGAGAATCATAAACAGGAATGCTGTGATACTGGATCTTCCGCCTACTCTTAAGATTCACCCATCATTCCATGTTTCCCTGCTTAAACCTGTTACAACTTTGGATAAACAAGACCAGGTACTTCCCCCACCTTCTACCATCCTTGATTTGGACTCCTTTGAGGTATACGATATTTTGGACTCCAGGATGTTCAACGGAGTTGTCCAGTATCTTATCCGTTGGAAGGGCTTTTCACCTGACGATGACACCTGGGAACCTTCTACCAATGTCAATGCACCTAGATTAGTTGCTCGTTTCCATAGACGATATCCCTGTAGACCTAAGCCACAAGCCGAGGGTCGGCTTGCTTGAAGGGGGGGATCTGTCAGGATTCCACTCCAGGATTTCTCTCTCACCTAAACATACCTGCACAGTTACACCACTCCCCTATTTAAGGCTTCTGTGCACCTTAAACAGGTGCTTAGTTATTGAAGTTACAAGCTAGATACTACGCCTAAGAACTGTGATATTCTTATCCCAGGACTAATAATCTTCACTCTCAAGGAGACATTCAAATACCAACCTTATCCTGCTCCAAAGCCTTCTGTTTGACAAGCTGAAGTTGCGGATAACATTCAAGTAACAGCTGTTCGCATAACCCCATTACACGCTGCCTGAAACAACCTCTTACTCTGAACTCTAGCTGACTAACACTTACAGCTTGAATCTGCTTCCTTCACTGGATTATTACCTCTACGCTGTATAAGCCATTCCAGAAGCTGAAGTAAAAGAAACATTCCGGTCACGAACGGAACTCAGCCACTCCCACCGGCTCCGTGTAAGCAGCAATTCCAGGAAACACCCAGAGCTCTGAGGTAAATAACTTTCTCTATACAAATAAATATCAAGCTGCTTCCTCCTGTTTGCTTACTGCAGTTAACCCGAGTATCTCCGGTAACGGACTTTGGCCACGCCCCTTCTGGGTTGGCTTTCATCAAGTCAGACTGTCACTCAAAACACCAGGGGTTAGTCGGCAGTCCTGTTACCTGCTTTCACAGATTAGTCTGCCACTTTATGGACACTGTCAGCCTGAAGTATTATTATAAACCAGATCAGGGAATGTAAAGCTGACATTCACTGTATAAAATTACAGACATTCTTATTTTGTGCAAACCTGATGAGAGAGGACACTTATTACTTGTTTGGTCAAACTACATCTTGCATTGAAGTTGCAATAACCTTTACATTGTAACTGGACTTAATTAAGTAACATCCTGGGGGGGGCGGATTTGGCTCTGCATCTGAGCGGTCGCACTTCTCTTCAGCTCCGGCTATTACTATCAGATTTTAGCATTTAAGACCGCTCAGGACAGGCAACTTCTCATTTAAAAACATTTAATTAAGAAGCAGTGTATCTCTGTCAATTTTGGGAACATAAGAGTTTGAAGTCATCTCATATCTTAAGACTTGGGCCCACTGAGATCGCTACAGGAAAAAAAAGGGGAGAAGGCGCCATTTTATTAACCTGACCACGCTGGCATTCTTTTACTGTGAATAGCTCCAGTATTACGACACTATCACTTTTTCGACATGGATCCTCACCTTTCACATTCTGGGGCCATTGATATTCTAGCAGCGTTTGAACGGAAAATGGACTGGTACTTTAAAGACTTATCACACCTCTTACATCAGGAGCTCATAAGCTTTGGCGTCAGCTATCAGAATTGGGAGCCTGAGAAACATGGTGGGAACGCTATTCTGAGCCCTCCGGATTACACGCAGTCTGAATACACAGCAGACCCAACCTATGAACAGAATATGCTGAAACAACTAACGCATCATGAAAGTCGGTCTGAATCGATCACTGTGAGTGAAATACCCCCACCGTTACATATACTGGAGTGGTCTCCTTCTGCTCAGTGCCTGCAAGCCGAGATTCATAGCCAACAGCAAAGATCTCCCACGAGCCTACACCAGATGCCGGTTAGATGGAGCTCCCTAGACTTAACGCCCCAAGTTAGGTGTAATGACTTACCCTGCATTCCGGCCATTACGACTGACCTCGACTGGCAGCAGCTTGGTCCCGGTACTGCAGCTCTTGGGGATACAACCGGAGTCTCCCTCCCTGCTTCAAGAGACACAGAGGACCCTACCTTCAGCTTTCTAGTGATGCGGACGGTCGCTGGAAAACGTCAAGCCCAAATCGGAGAGCAGCTTCTGAGCGGCGTACCCTTAAATACAACCTCCGCTCCATGTGTCTCACGCTCAGACCTTCCGGATCGCAGTACTTTCTTTGGAGATACCTGCTTATGTTTGCACCATGGGAGTGCCATGCGTCTGCTGGAAGCCGGCCCTGAATCAGTCGCAAAAACTAAGGCCTGCATAACAAAGGCCCTTCCAGCGAGGCTCACTCTCAAGACGGGTATGGGGTAATAGACTTGGTAAAAGCCTCAACACTTTAATTACTGGGGTCCTAGAACGTTAAACCGGACTGTTTTTTCTTGTGCTAATTGTTGTGTGACACCTTAACATGCATAACTCTACCGGAGGAATGTTTCTAGCTCACAATTACAATTTTATGTTTATTATATATTCTGTTAGACTTGTAATCTCCTTTCATTCAATTATATTTATATTTTCTAGTGTTCCACTTAAAATGTTAGATCGCACATGTTTATTCACATGGGCCGGCGTACCAGGAGACAGCCCAGTGATGTTTATTTTTAGCTTTAAAACTGTGGTTGGGTAACAGCTCCGGTATAAAATCGGATATTTAAGTCAACTAGCCAGACTGCCCTCTTGGGATAATGATATTATGACACTTTAATGAGAGCAATTCTATTTGAGAATAATGTCTAGTTCATAGTTATTGATTCTTGTTTATCACACACCCTGGTAGCAGTTATTATCCACACAGTTAATGCTAATTACTATACATCTCATTTTAGCTGCCGGACTTAACTTCTTCTTTAGGACTATAGCAGCTATATAACTCCAAATGCAAATTGTTACTACATTGTATAAGATGCCCTGATGATCCATATATAATCTGAGTGGTCAGAACAGTACTGAGATTTTATATTAGTGATGCAGCTCTAAACCACTAAATGTGATCTCTATTAGTTTCACCCCTACCACCTTCCTAATAGCTGTAATGTTAGTAGATCTTTATATACAATATATGTATCATATTTTAAGGTAACTACCCCCCTATTTAATTTATTTCAAAGGCCTTCTTTCCCTATATACCCAATAGATCTACCTGGGTCTACATTTTATATAAAGCATTGTTGGAGATACCTAATGGAAGTTAGATTCCTACTATTATACTGTGGACGCTCTTATCCCTCCCACACGCAATAGATATGATCTATTATAATAGGTACGCTGACCCTGAATACCTCTACATTTAGGTAGATATAACACAATGTTGGCGTCCCTGGCCAGATATTTGGCTGTTGATCATGAGACACCCCTGCTTATGTTTATATAACTATATACTTTGGAAGCTATGCGTCCTGGGAGACATTTAACCAGGGATCTGAAATTGAACAAAGTACCCTGATCAGGAAATTATGCTTAACTCCGCCTGTTGGGACACAGTCTGCCAGGCTGAGTCTTTAGTCATGAACCCAGTACTTGCTGTACTTCTATTATTACTTTATCTTTGCCTTATTGCAGCATCTGTTCAAATCCTCCTACTTAGCTGCAAAGCAATGAAAACCTGATACATACCACGCCCAAGAGTTTTTAGCCGTTCAACAATATTATTATATAAGAATATTGAACTTTAGAAATCTGGTCTATTAAGTATATAATCGTCTGACATATATATCTAAGTTTAGTATTCACTCATATCCCCAAGCATATCTACCTCAATTTGTTACTAGCTTCCCAAAGAGGTACACAAAATACTTTGTAATAGAGCATTACCAAATGCTATACCTATTACATTCCTATGTTCCATAGCTATTTGGCACTTTCCAAAGCTGTATATTCGATCCCATACACATGTTAGATAGGTCCCCCATTTCATAGTTATATGAATCTCTTTCTATAATATTGTAATGTATACCCTTATTAAGAGGTGTCTCTGGGGCCTATAACTGACAGTCTCTAACATCTTACCCTTAATACTAACCTTATAACCTTTTGTAACATTCAGTAGCTACCTGACAGTCGAAGAAACTATTTAATGCCTTACTATAAGATTAGCTCTCTCTCCCTGCTTGGTAGACTCCGCCCCTCAAATCTCCCCATATACTTAGAGCGGCTTTTGCCCGCTGCTATTCCTTTCCCCTTTATATACGTTGGCCCAAGAGTGGCCAATACATATGCCAATTCTCCACAAGCTGATACTATTATTCTAGATAGCTCAAAGTGCGCTTTTTATTCCATTGTGGAGACCATATATTACATAATATACTATAAAATGAAGTTCTATTGTATTTTGCCCAATTCCTTATCTTTTATTGTATTCAGACTTGATATGCCAATTTATTCATATATGTTCATCCTGCTATTATCAATGTACAAATAATGTATTCACCTTCTCAATGTAACATTTGTTTAAGGGCAAACCTTGTTTGTTAATTTCTATTTTAACTTCAATAAAAAATTACTTAAAAAAAAAAAAAAAAAAAAAAAAAAAGTAACATCCTAAACTGCAAGAATTACTGTCAGACGATACAATTTAAAAGACTTTATTTTGAATTACAAATCAAACTCACTACAGTCAATCTGTGTTTATTTACTATATTAACATAGAGACTCAAGTGGAACATACCAACATTATACAATCTTGATCTACAGTTGCTATCCAATATATATACAGTAAGAATCTTCTTCTATTTCTCACACCAGGCCACACTATGCAGCACCTAGCTACGCTTCCAAATGTTTAATAAAATCAGTTATACAAATAGAAAAACAGCAGCACTGTGGATTTTGCTTCAAAATCTTGTTTTATTCCAACACGAGGGAAAAAGTATAGACCACGTTTTGCGCCTTCTGCCCTTAGTCATGACTTAGGGCAGAATGTGATGCCATGCATGAGATTGGTGTGAGGTCATAAACAGGGGATTAACAGTTTTATTAGGATTAATAGTTTTATTTTAGAAACATCTTATTTTGCTAGTTAGAAGTAATATGTATGTAAGTATGTATGTATGATTGTATGTGCTAATTTATTTATTAAATCTCAAATAATTATTGGTTTTCTACATATTGTTTTGCCATCATATCACTTTAGCATGAATAGAGGTTACTAATTCCTAATTCCATTTTAATATTGTTTATAAAATGTCAGCATGTACAATGTACACCAGGATGGCAAACCGACAATGTGTTTGATTTAGAAAAGATCTGTGATTATTTGGCACCAAAGAAGAGGGAATTTCAAAGGCTCCATATGGTAATTCTCTTCTTGGGATTACAGAACAGATGTACAACACATGGAAATAAAAAAAGCAAAATTAAGTGCCTAATATCTTTAATATTCAATTTTTTAGGAAATAAAAACAAAATCATTAAAGTAAATATGAAGCCAATATTTTATCAGATTGATACAATATGGAATTAATGCTGTAGCCAAGTCTGTTTTACTAAACTTAAATGCTGCCAGCACCTTGATGCTTAGGAGCCATTTATTCATATAGTGAGCTCAGCACTCTTTCTTTGTTTTCTCTCAGAATAGATTGAATGTGGAGTCTGTTTTCCATTCAAGGAGCATTAAATCTTCATTTAGTAGCACTATTGAGCGGTCATAAGAAGGGCAGCCTCTTTGGGAATATCACTTCTTCATTGCCCTTTGACAATGAGCATGCATTTCATAGCAGGTGCATTGAACAGCATAAAAAAGTTTACAGCTAAGAAAATCATCAGTAAATACAACAAATATGACCTTCCAAAGCTTTCTCAGCTGGATGACTTCTATCCTATGCTCATTCCAGACAACTGGTTATTTTCTGAGCAATGATCCATACTACTTTCCAATGCAGCTGTGGATTTCAAGAGTTCCCTGAGCTTTTTAGAAATGCAGAGCTAATTACACTTGCATTTATATCTTTACTAGTAGCTTTGGATTAATAGAATTTTTATGGTGAAATGCAATTTAGAGTTTAATATGGTTAATGAGATGAGACTTTTTTTGTCAGTTGAATTTTTCAAAAGTATTCCATGGTACACCTGGAGGGCATTTGCTGGATTTCATCTTTTTTTTTTTTTTTCAAATGCAAAGATAGAGATTTAAGTAGAAAACCTGTGCAGCTTTTGTCACAATTGAGTCTCAGAGGTTTAACTGGAAAACTTTGCATGACTAATGGATCTTTGCTACCGCAATATATTTGACAAGAGCAGGAGAAGATTATGGCATATCTGGCCTTTAATAAAGATTTGGAAAAATTGAAATCTTTTAAATCATTTTGTGTCAAGGGAAAATATGACTTCATAAACAATCATGTCTATTATTCTTACATTAAATTAGACGTTTTTAACATAAAACCTTAGTTTCAATTAGATTTTATCTTAATGAAAAACAAATCTATTTTTAAATACTTTTATTTTTTTATAACCGTAAGCACTATTTAACAAATGTATTAGGACAAGTTTACAAGTCACGCGTTATGGTTTTTTCACGCACAATATGGTCTTTTTGCCATCAGTTTCCATTGCGCAGATATTACAAGTCCTGAATAATCACCTTTTACGCAACAATCCTTCCCACGCTCGAAGAGCTGCAGTTAACAGTTTTCCGCAACATAAAAGTTTCATGAAACACTGACAAAATACATTACAAAATACAGTTACACTCATATTAACACTGTCTAATAAAAATTATTTTAAACATTTTTGCACACAAAAGGGCTCAAAGATAGGAGATCTCGGTTGTTGACATACAAACACATAGAGAAGCATAGATTTATATGTATATGTATTAAAATATAGAGATAATGAAAATATTTCACGTTGCAATCTTATACACATTAAAAAATATCTCAGAGGGATTTTCAAAGAGATATTTGAATATTGATCAATATATCTAGACATATATATATAATATATAATATATATATATTCATGGACATATCTCGCAATAAATAGATATATCAGTCCAAAAATTATCACATATATAGAGAAATATTTATTTATAAAAAAATAGAACATTCAGTTAAGAAAACATTCTCACAATAGGAAATAATCACAATTTCATATACATTTTTTTAGGAGAATATGTAATGGGTTTTGCGCAACAGATTCAGGTTTTAGTGTTTGTTTGTTTTTCTATTTGTCTTCTCCATTGACTTCTATTAAGTTATATCTATAAGTAATTTTGCAACTTGTAATACCTGCACAACCCCAAATGCGAAAAAGTCATAATACGTACAGTGTTTTCGCAACAGCAAAAAACAGATTTGCCCTGCAACTTGTAATCTTGCCCCACGTTTTTAATAAATTGCGGAATGAGTACCATAACATTCTTGACAACTTAAATGTCTGAAAATTCCAGTATCCATTATCAAGGTCAATTTTATCACCATAAAGTTCACAATATCTATCTATCCATCTATCTATCTATCTGACTATCTAATCAATGCATATTTAAATCTACCCAGAAATTTAATATTTGCAGCCTTTTATTGATGAGATTCTGATATTTTGGCATAGATTACTGCTAGAACACAAAAATGTTGTTAGCTCTATGGTGCATTAATATTGCTTGAATGCAATCCATACAGCTTCAAATTTTCTACTCATATCACACATCTGTATGACATCTGCATGTGGGATAGTGCAGGTATGTTAACTTCCGCACATAATAGACTTCTATTGGGACGCACATTAAAATTTATGCTGGATAACACTTGAAGCTATGCCCATATTTAATTCTATGCTATTATGTTTCAATGAAACTTAAAGGGCCCCTAATTCATTAGAGCATGCTACTTCATCACTAGTGACACAGCAAAGCTATGTGTTTAATCTCCACAGATATCCAATCGGCAGCGCTAGTCACAACATTTAACTCACTACTAAAAGTATAGGGCACGCTAAAAACATTTAACATGTATTAAGATACCTTGGATAATTATACACTAGTAATACTAGAATGTGCATTACTTTTTGTGTTAGGACAAGTGCAAGATACCATGCCCTACACTTTCTATTGCACCCCTTATATAGGCCTGTATGTAGGGATTGATTTAATTTGGACATCATGATTGATAACTTCATTTCTGAATGTGATTTCTAACATTTTTATTGTCTAAATAGGGCATTGATTGTGATTTATTTTTTTATTTTTAATGTTGCTTTCTGCTGATTATGTATTCTTGGACCATATCATCCAGATACATTCTAAATTATAACCTTGAACTATCAATCAGAACTTTTAGAGTCATTTTAGCTTCCTGGTGTACTTCCAGCGAGAAAACAAGGTCTTTTTAGGGTTCCATCATGCTGCCAGACTGAATAACCAGTTATGGATAAAGATCATATTATTTGTTTTATTGTTTTTATTATTATTTGTACATATGAGAAAAATAGGTATTATAAGGATGAAGAGGTGATTAACTAAAACTCTAGGAGGAAGAAATGTGCTCTTATTAGATCCTATTAGAGTGGATGTAGTAGTTCCAATTCAGCACCCTATAGGAAATAAAGTGTTCCAGTTAATTCAGACTCATACAGTTCTGGATATATTTACTCCATTCCAGATTAACATTAGACTCTGCTTTCTTTTTCTCTATGAGCCTTTATAACATTGTAACATAGTAGATGAGGTTAAAAAGGTATACGCCCATTGAGTGCAACCTATACAAATCTTAATTTATCTACAATAAAGCTCCAGTTGATCTTAAATTAATCCCATTAAAAAGGTGACCCCTTTAACTCCAGCAATCATATCCCTGAATTAAGTTTCTAGACAGACATATCTAAACAATTTTTTAAATGTATCTAAGGTATTGGCATTTATTACCTCCTTATGTAATGCGTTCCACAATTTAATTGCTCTAACAGGGAAAAAACACAGTTTATGTAAGAACTTACATAATAAATGCATTTCTTTTATATTGGCAAGAGTCCATGATCTAGTGAAGTATGTGATATACATTCCTACCAGGATTGGGCAAAGTTTCGCAAACCATAAAATGCCTATAAATACACCTCCCACCACACAAATAGCCAAGTAGTGAGGTTATAAGAAAGGAGTAAAAAAGCATACAAAAAGAGGAACTGGAAATATAATTGTGCTTTTATAAAAAAAAAAAAAACATAACCACCATAAAAAGGGTGGGCCTCATGGACTTTTGCCAATATGAAAGAAATCAATTTATCAGGTAAATTCTTACATAAATTATGGGGTTTTTTTTCATGTAATTGGCAAGAGTCCATGAGCTAGTGAGGTATGGGATAGAAATACCCAAGATTTGGAAGTCCACAGAAGAGTCACTAGAGAGGGAGGGATAAAATAACAACATCTATTTCCACTGAGAAATTAAATTCACACAATAATTAAGTTTTTCTTAAAAAAACTTAAATCAAAAGCAGTAGAATAAAACTGAGACAGCTGTCTGAAGAACTTTTCTACCAAAGACTGCTTCAGCAAAATACATCAAATGGTAAAAACAATAAAAGTATGCAAAGAAGACCAAATTACTGCTTTGCAAATTGATCAACCGAAGCTTCATTCTGAAAAATCCCAAGAAATTGCGACTGAACTTAGTAGAATAAGCTGTAAATCTCTGAGGCAGAGCCTGCCCTGCCTCTTAATAAGCCTTGAGAAACAAAAGCTTTAACCAGGATGCCAAATAAATGGCATAGGCTTTCTAACCTTTTCTGGAACCAGAAAAACAATAGACTAGAAGTCTTCTGAAATCCTAGTAACCTCGACATAGAATCATAAAGCTCTTACCACATCCAAAGGATGTAAAGAACTCTCAAAAAATTCTTTAGGATTTAGACACAAAACAGAAACAACAATTTCTCTACTAATATTGTTCAAATTCACAACCTTAGGAAGAGAAAAAAAAAGAAGTCCACAAAACAACTTATCTAGATGAAAAATCAGATAAGGAGACACACAAGAGAGGGCTGATAAATCAGAAACTCTTCTAGCAGAAGAGATAGCCAAGAGAAACAACACTTTCCAAGAAAGTAAATAATCCTGAAAGAAAATATAATCTAAACAAAAAGTCTACAAAATCTTTAAACCAAATTCAGACTCCAAAAAGGAGAAATTAATAACTTAACAGGCTTGATACAAACTAGAGCCTGAACAAAACAGTGAATATCAGGAAGTTAAGCAATCTTTCTAAAAAAATAAACAGAAAGAACAGAGATTTGTCCCTTCAAAAAATTTGTAGACAAACTGAATCCAAACCATCCTGAAGAAACTGTAAAATCTTTGGCATTCTAAAATAATGCCAAGAGAATTTTTGAAAAGAACACCACAAAATACAGGTTTTCCAAACCTGATAATACATGTTCCTTGAAACAGACTTATAAGCCTGCAACATAGTGAAAAAAATTGAGTCAGAGAAACCGCTATGACTAAACACTAATCAATTTCCATACCTACAAATTAGTAATTTGAGATCCCAATAGAAAAACAGCCCTTGAAACAAGAGGGCTGGCCAAAGAGAAAGCGGTAAAGGATGGGAACTGTACATCTGGACAAGATCCACATACAAAACCTGTGATGCCATGTTGATACTATCAGAAACAAATGAGACTATTCCAATATGATCTTGATAATCACCCTTGGAAGAAAAAAACAGAGGCGGAAATATGTAGCCATGTAGCAAAACCAAGACACTGCTAATGCATCCACCATCTCCGCCTGAGGATCCCTGGACCTTAAAAGATACCTTGGAAACTGAGAAAACACATCTGTATACAGATACCACTCTCCCGGGTGTAAAGTCTGACAGCTGAGATAATCCACCTCCCAAATGTCTAAACCTGAGATATGAATCATAGAGATCAGACAGGAGATAAATTTCCCCTAAGAACGTATTCAAGATACTTCTTAATTGCTAAGGAACTGTGAGTCCCTATTGATGATTGACATATGCCAAAGTTATATATTCACTGTTTGAAAGCAAAATGAAAAAGGGGTCAAGCCTGAAAGAGCTCTAAAAATAGCACAGAGTTTTAAAATATTGATTGGTAACCTCGTCTCTTGAGGTTTCCAAACCCCTTGTGCTGTCAGAGACCCTCAAACAGCTCCCCAAACTGTAAGACTTGTATTGAATAAGTATACAATCCAGGAAGGATGAACAAAAGGAGGCTCCATGAAAAAAACACTGATAATCTAACAACCAAATCAGAGAGCATTTAGTGTTGTAATTTAAGAATATCAACTGTGATATCTGAAAACAATCCCTGCACCATTGATTCAGTATGCAAAGCTAAAGAGGTCTCAGATGAAAAACAAGCAAAAGGAACGATGTCCAATGTTGCAGTTATGAGACCTAAAACTTCCATGCACATAGCCACTGAAAGGAATGTTCTAGGCTGTAAGTTTAGACAGGCTAACGCCAATTACAATTGACTCTTGTCCCCCTTTTCTGTAACCAGATAAAGACAAATTCATGAACACTGAATACATCTAGAAACCCCCAAAAAGTTGACCCTTGTCTGAGGAATCACAAAACTCTTAGGTAGAATAAATTCTCTAACCATGTCTTGAAGAAACAAAACTAGTTGATTCATGAGAGATTCTAATAAAAGAAATGTTTAAGCTAATACCAAGATGCCATCCAAATAAGGAAGCAGCACAATACCCTAATGTCTTAATACAGAAAGAAGGGCACCAAGAACCTTTGAAAAGATGCATAAAGCTGTCGCTAGATTAAATGGAAAAGCGACAAATTGGTAAAGCTTACCTAAAAAAGAGAATTTTAGAAACCAAAGTGGTCTGAATGAAATAAAATATGAGGATAAACATCCTGTAAAATTGAGTGGACATGAACTGATCTTGCTGATCAAAAGGCATATTAGTCCTTATATTCGCCAACTTGAAAGTTGAGACTCTTACAAAACAATACAACGTTTTCAGATACAAGATTGGACTGAATAAACCTTTCTTCTTTGGGATAAAGAATAGAATTTAATAGAAACCCAAATCCTGTTCCTGCTAAAGAACTGGTGTAATCACTCCTGAAAAAAATTCACAGAGTGTACTAAGAAAGAAAGAATCTTCCCATAGAAGGTCTCATTCTAAAAATCTATTCAAAACCCTAAGAATAATATAGACTTTGGACTGAGTTTCCAAAGACAATTTAATCTGCTCCCCACCAGGACTGATCTGAGAACCGTACCTTCATGCAGTCCTAATAACTAATAATTATATAGCGTTTTGTCCCAGAAGGATACAAAAAATGCTTCTTTCAGTGCTTGCACTTGGAGTTAACCAAATCAGCAGCTGATAAAAATAGTTATTATTACCCAAATAAATGGTACACAGAAAATTGACCACAAAAGGTCGAAGGGCTGTATTAACCCTGCCGGGATATGAAACTATAACCCTTGGATCTAGAACAAGTGTTTGTAGTCAGGACATTCACCAACTGATCTACATTACCGGATTAAAGTAGGGCAGAAAAAACTCTAAACCTCCAGAAATAATGGAGATAATAGAAATCAAACAAATTATTATCCTAACAAGATAGAGATAATAAAATATATTTGAAACCATAATAATTGATATAGTAAACATAACAAAATGAATACATCTGAAGTAAATAAACAGAGTTATATACTTGAGAATCTGAAACTGATTATGCTAACTGTTCAACAAAAGTTTGAGAGAACAGTAATGTCAGCCACAGATAAAGCTGAGCTAAAAATATAAACAGTACATAAATATGCTCTACTAAGGTTATATTCAAACTCTAAAGAATCCTAAAAATAAGTACTAATTTCCATAGAAATAGTAGTACAGTCCCAAAAGGGAATCAGGATAACCATTCTCTAGAATACATTACAGATAGTATATTAAATAGGAAAAAACCTCAGGAGCAAAATAAAATCTTAAAATCCAAATTTAAAATGGATTAATAAGATACAGCTAGATTACGAGTTTTCAGCACTATAGAGAAATTAACGACCGCCCCAAAAGCTGTGTTTTTTCACCTCCCTATAGTGCTGATATTGCAGGCTTTGAAAAAACAGGCTTGTGCAGGCGATATGGTGGCGTTGAGCTCCATACCGCACCGAAATACAAGCGCTGCTTTGACATGCACATCAATGGGGAGAGCCGGCAAAAAATAAGCCTAACACCTGCGATCACGGAAACAAAAGCTCCGTAACGTAGCCCCATTGATGTCTATGGGGAAATAAAAATGATGTTTAAACCTAACACCCTAACATAAAAACCACGTCTAAACACCCCTAATCTGCTGCCCCAACATCGCTGCAACATACATAATGTTATTAACCCCTAATCTGCCGCCCTTAACATCGCCACCACCTAAATTAAAATATTAACCCCTAATCTGCTGCCCTTAACATTGCTGCAACCTACATTACAGTTATTAACCCCTAATCTGCCACCCCCAATGTCGCCGCCACTATACTAAAGTTATTGACCCCTAAACCTCTGGCCTCCAACATCACTAACACTAAATAAATATATTAACCCCTAAACCTAACCCTAACGTAACCCTAAGCTTAACCCTAGCCCTAACACCCCCTAACTTAAATATAATTAAAATACATCTAAATAAACCGTACAATTATTAACTAAATAATACCTATTTAAAACAAAATACAAACTTACTTGTAAAATAAAACCTAAACTAGCTACAATATAACTAATGGTTATATTGTAGCTATCTAAGGTTTTATTTTTATTTCACAGCTAAGTTTGTACATATTTTAACTAGGTAGACTAGTTAGTAAATAGATATTAACTATTTAATAACTACCTAGCTAAAATAAATACAAAGTTAACTGTAAAATAAAACCTAACTTGCCTTACACTAAAAACTAACATTACAATAAATAAAATACATTAAATTATTAAAATACAATTTTCTAATCTTACTCCTAATCTAATAGCCCTATCAAAATAAAAAAGGCCTCCCAAAATAAAAAAAAAAACCCTAGCCTACAGTAAACTGCCAATGGCCCTTAAAAGGGCCTTTTGTGGGGAATTGCCCCAAAGAAATCAGCTCTTTTACCTGTAAAAAAAAATAAAAACACCCCCAACAGTAAAACCCACCACCCAACCAACAAACCCCCCCCAATAAAAACTTATCTAAATAAACCTAAGCTAACCATTGCCCTGAAAATGGTATTTGGATGGGCATTGCCCTTAAAAGGGCATTTAGCTCTTTTACATTGCCCAAACCCTAAGCTAAAAAAAAAACACACCCAAAAAAACCCTTAAAAAAAACCTAACACTAACCCCTGACAATCCACTTACAGTTATTGAAGTCTGGACATCCATCCTCATCCAGCCGGCAAAGTCATCATCCAGGCAGCAAGAAGTCTTCATCCGGGCGGCCTCTTCAATCTTCATCCAGCCGGTGAAGTCCTCATCCAGATGGCAAGAAGTCTTTATCCAGACGGCATCTTCTATCTTCATACATCTGGCTTGGAGAGTGTCCATCTTCAATACATCCGGCATGGAGCATCCTCTTCTTATGATTGTCGCTGGAAAATGAAGTTTCCCTTTAAGTGACGTCATCCAAGTTACGTTAGGGTTAGGTTTAGGGATTATTATATTTATGTAGAGTTATTGATGTGGGAGGTCAGAGTTTTAAGGGTTAATAATTTATTTAAGTATATTTCGTTGTGGGGGGCTTGCGGTTTAGTGGTTAATAGGTTTATCATAGAGGCGGTGTGGGCGTACGGCAGATTAGGAGTTAATAATATTTAAATAGTGTTTGCAATGCAGGAGGGCGGTGGTTTAGGGGTTAATTGGTTTATTATAGTGGTGACAATGTCGGGGAGCGGCAAAATAGGGATTAATAATTTTATTTTAGTGTTTGCTATGCTGGAGGGCCTCGGTTTAGGGGTTATTAGGTAGTTTATGGGTGTTAGTGTACTTTTTAACACTTTAGTAATGAGTTTTATGCTACAGATTTGTAACGTAAAACTCATAACTACTGACTTTAGATGGCGGTACGGATCTTGTCAGTATAGGGTGTACCGCTCACTTTTTGGCCTCCCAGGCAAACTCATAATACCGGCACTATGGAAGTCCCATTGAAAAAATACTTTTTTAGAAGTGCGGTACTGACGTTGCTTGACGGCCAAAAAGGTGTGCACCTATACCTACAAGACTTGTAATAGCGGCGTTAAGGAAAAAGCAGCGTTATGAAGTATAACAATGCTTTTTCACTCATAAAGCAAAACTCGTAATCTAGCTGATAGTTAATAGGAGGACTAGGCTCCTAAAAGCTAAAAATAACAACATTTCCTTAAAAAAGAACAAAAAATGTTCAAATGAAAAATAAGGATAATTTTTAACAAAACTGTCTGATACAGGATCCTTTGAGCCAAAGAAACCTTCATCAGTAGAATAAACTTAAGTATGCTGTCGGTCAAAACAAAATTGATTAAATCTTAATAATTTTGAAAAGACTTTCTGCTAGATTTGGAGTTTTGTCGGTAAAGACCTGCGGTGCTAACGAGCCTTTTTTTTCCAGCGCACCCTTAAGCCAATTTTCTGAATGGATGCGTTAGCCTCAGAAAAGTGTGCATTGAGCCAAATTTAGCTCCACTTCAACCCTCAATACCATATAAGATAAAACAGAATGGAGGGGCGCCTCATGTGTGGTATCATCTATTAATTAACAATGAGTCACAGAACTATTGCCAAATGGGTACTCACAAATTTGGAGAGCACACTTATGTGCTGGTAGGGGCGGGCTGCAGAATTAGAAAGGTGTGACAGCTCACCCACTTGAAGGCGCTCTTGGAGTAAGATGGTGGTGATATTCCAAGAGCACACCAATGTGCTTGTAGAAGCAGGCTGCAGATTGGTAGAGGTGTGGCAGCTCACCCAAACTCTAGGTATCTTGATATTTGTATGATAATGTGTTCGCTCAGGTGCTGGGCTGGCAGATGGAAATGAATCCACTCAAACTCTTGGTATCTTGATATTTGTATGATAATTATTATGATTACCAGCACATAAGTGTGCTCTCCAAATTTGTGAGTACCCATTTGGCAATAGTTCTGTGACTTATTATTAATTAATAGATGATACCACACATGAGGCGCCCCTCCATTCTGTTTTATCTTATATAGTACCACCTGGACCATCCAGTGAGGAGGAGGCAGCCGCTACAGCAATCGTTATCCTTTGAAGAACGTATAAATGACTGTCTAATTTTTCACAATTGCAAGTGTATTTTCACTACAGTATCTAAGAATTTTACTGTTTTCTGCCTTTATTGTGTATATACTCATCTATGATAGCTTAACATTGCCCCATCATATATACTTTTGTTCTAGATTATTGATTATACTGCATCTTGAGCGCCTCCTTCAGTGATTAGGTTTTTACAGTATAACCCTCAATACCAGTGTTGCTTACGGTAGCGGTAAGCTGGAAAAACATGCTCGCGCACGATTTCCCCATAGGATACAATGGGGCTGAGCTGGCTGAAAAAAAAAAGAACACCTGCAAAAAAGCAGCATTCAGCTCCAAACGCAGCTACATTGTTTCCTATGGGGAAACACTTTCTAAGTCTACACCTAACACCCTAACATGAACCCTGAGTCTAAACACCCCTAACCTTACACTTATTAACCCCTAATCTGCTGCCCCCGCTATCTCTGACACCTACATTATATTATTAACCCCTAATCTTCCACTCCGGACACCGCATCCACCTACATTATAGCTATGAACCCTAATCTGCTGTCCCTAACATCGCTGACACCTATATTATATTTATTAACCCCTAATCTGTCCCCCCCCAATGTCGCCTCCACCTACCTACACTTATTAACCCCTAATCTGCCGACCGGACATCACCGCCACTATAATAAATGTATTAACCCCTAAACCGCCACACTCCCACCTCGCAAACACTATAATAAATTTTATTAACCCCTAATCTGCCCTCCCTAACATCGCCGCCACCTACCTACAATTATTAACCCTAATCTCCCACCCGCAATGTCGCTGCTACTATAATAAAGTTATTAACCCCTAAACCTTAGTCTAACCCTAACCCTAACACCCCCCTAACTTAAATATAATTTAAATAAATCTAAATAAATTTACTATAATTAAATAAATTATTCCTATTTAAAAATAAATACTTACCTATAAAATAAACCCTAATATAGCTACAATATAACTAATAGTTACATTGTAGCTATTTTAGGATTTATATTTATTTTACAGGCAACTTTGTATTTATTTTAACTAGGTACAATAGCTATTAAATAGTTAATAACTATTTAATAGCTACCTAGTTAAAATAATTACAAAATTACCTGTAAAATAAATCCTAACCTAAGTTACAAATACACCTACACTATAATTAAATTAATTAAATAAATTACCTACAATTATCTAAACTAAAATACAATTCAATAAACTAAACTGTAGTATATAAAACAAAACACTAAATTACAAAAAATAAAAAATATTACAAGAATTTTAATCTAATTACACCTAATCTAAGCCCCCTAATAAAATAAAAAGCGCCCCAAAATAATAAAATTCCCTACCCTATACTAAATAACAAAAGTAATCAGCTCTTTTACCAGCCCTTAAAAGGGCTTTTTGCGGGGCATTGCCCCAAAGAAATCAGCTCTTTTACCTGTAAAATAAAAAACAAGACCCCCCCAACATTACAACCCACCACCCACACACCCCTACTCTAAAACCCACCCAATCCCCCCTTAAAAAAAACTAACACTACGCCATTGAAGATCACCCTACCTTGAGCCGTGTTCACCCAGCCGGGCACCACTGGTCATCCTATCCATCCAGAAGTCTTCATCTGATGGGGCAGAAGAGGACATCTGGACTGGAAGAAGGCTTCATCCAAGCGGCATCTTCTATCTTCATCCATCCGGTGCGGAGCGGATCCATCTTCAAGACATTCGACGCGGAGCATCCTCTTCTTTCCTCGGCCGACGACTGAATGAAGGTTCCTTTAAATGACGTCATTCAAGATGGCATCCCTTGATTTCAGATTGGCTGAATTAAGGTAGGAAAATCCGATTGGTTGATGCTATCAGCCAATCGGATTGAAGTTCAATCCAATTGGCTGATTGGATCAGCCAATAGAATGCGAGGTCAATTCTATTGGCTGATCCAATCAGCCAAACGGATTGAACTTCAATCCGATTGGCTGATAGCATCAACCAATCTGATTTTTCCTACCTTATTTCCGATTGGCTGATAGAATCCAATCCGTGCCGGATGGATGAAGATAGAAGATGCCGCTTGGATGAAGCCTTCTCTCAGTCCGGATGTCCTCTTCTGCCCCTTCAGATGAAGACTTCTGGACGGATTGGACGACCAGTGGTGCCCGGCTGGGTGAACACGGCTCAAGGTAAGGTGACCTTTAATGGGGTAGTGTTAGGTTTTTTTTTTCCTATTATTAACTAAATAATTCCTATTTAAAACTAAATACTTACCTATAAAATAAACCCTAAGCTAGCTACAATATAACCGTTACATTGTAGCTAGCTTAGGGTTTATTTTTATTTTACAGGCAAGTTTGTATTTATTTTAACTAGGTAGAACAGTTATTAAATAGTTATTAACTATTTAATAACTACCTAGCTAAAATAAATACCAAAGTAACTGTAAAATAAAACCTAACCTAATTTACACTAACACCTAAAACACTACACTATAATTAAATAAATTAACTAAATTAAATACAATTACCTAAATTAAATTAAATTAGCTAAAGTAAACCCCCCCACACTAAATTACATAAAATAATAAACAAATTACAGATATTTAAACTAATTACAACTAATCTAATAGCCCTATTAAAATAAAAAAGCCCCCCCAAAATAAAAAAAACCTGAGCCTAAACTAAACTACCAAGACATCTTCATCCAAGCCAGGCCGAGGTCCTCAACGAAGCCGGGAGAAGTCTTCATCCAAGCCGGGCGAAGTGGTCCTCCAGATGGGCAGAAGTCTTCATCCAGATGGCATCTTCTATATTCATTCATCCGCGTCGAGCAGGTCCATCTTCAAGACATCAACGCGGAGCATCCTCTTCATCCAATGACTAAAGATGAATGAAGATAACTTTAAGTGACATCATCCAAGATGGCATCCCTTAGATTCTGATTGGCTGAATTCTATCAGTCAATTGGAATTAAGGTAGAAAAATCCTATTGGCTGATGCAATCAGCCATTATGATTGAGTTCACATTCTATTGGCTGTTCCAATCAGCCGATAGAATGCAAGCTCAATCCTATTGGCTGATTGGAATTCTATTAGCCAATCAGAATCTAAGGGATGCCATCTTGGATGATGTCACTTAAAGGTACCTTCATTCAGCTTTAGTCGTCAGATGAAGAGGATGCTCCGCGTTGGATGTCTTGAAGATGGACCTGCTCCACGCCGGATGAATGAAGATAGAAGATGCCATCTGGATGAAGACTTCTGCCCATCTGGAGGACCACTTCGCCCGGCTTGGATGAAGACTTCTCCCGGCTTCATTGAGGACTTCGGCCTGGCTTGGATGAAGATGTCTTGGTAGTTTAGTTTAGGCTCAGGTTTTTTTTATTTTGGGGGGGCTTTTTTATTTTAATAGGGCTATTAGATTAGTTGTAATTAGTTTAAATATCTGTAATTTGTTTATTGTTTTATGTAATTTAGTGGGGGCGGGTTACTTTAGCTAATTTAATTTAATTTAGGTAATTGTATTTAATTTAGTTAATTTATTTAATTATAGTGTAGTGTTAGGTGTTAGTGTAAATTAGGTTAGGTTTTATTTTACAGGTACTATGGTATTTATTTTAGCTAGGTAGTTATTAAATAGTTGATAACTATTTAATAACTGTTCTACCAAGTTAAAATAAATACAAACTTGCCTGTAAAATAAAAATAAACCCTAAGCTAGCTACAATGTAACGGTTATATTGTAGCTAGCTTAGGGTTTATTTTATAGGTAAGTATTTAGTTTTAAATAGGAATTATTTAGTTAATAATAGGAATATTTATTTAGATTTCTTGTAATTATATTTAAGGTAGGGGGTGTTAGGGTTAGACTTAGGTTTAGGGGTTAATAACTTTAATATAGTGGTGGCGACGTTGGGGGCGGCAGATTAGGGGTTAATAAATGTAGGTAGGTTGCAGCGACATTGGGGGGTGGCAGATTAGGGGTTTAATAAATAGTATGTAGGTTTCAGCGATGTTGGGGGCAGCAAATTAGGGTTAATACATATAATGTAAGTGGCTGGCGGTATCCAGAGCGAAGATTAGGGGTTAATAATTATAATGTAGGTGTCGGCGAAGTCGGGGGTGGCAGATTAGGGGTTCATGTTAGGGTGTTAGGTGTAAACATAAAATGTATTTCCCCATAGGAATCAATGGGGCTGCATTACTGAGTTTTATGCTGCTTTTTTGCAGGTGTTAGACTTTTCTCAGCTGGCTCTCCCCGTGTGATTTTTATTTTGTGTAACATAGTGTTTTTATTTTGTGTAACTAGTTGTTAGTTTTTTGCAACTTAGTAGTTTTTTAATAGTAGATTTAAATAAATTTGAGTAGGGTTAGGTTTTTAAATATGTAATATAGCTAATTTAATTTGTAGTTTAATGTAATTTTAGTATAATTGTTAGGGTAGGTTAATTAATAGTTTAATATAGTTTAATGTAATTTTAGTATAATAGTTAGGGTAGGTTAATTAATAGTTTAATATAGTTTAATGTAATTTTAGTATAATAGTTAGGGTAGGTTAATTAATAGTTTAATATAGTTTAATCTAATTTTAGTATAATAGCTAGGGTAGATTAATTAATAGTTTAGTATAGTTTAATTCTAAAGGTAAGTTCACATTTTTTATAAGATAGGGATGAAGTAATTTTAATGTAAAGTTAACGGGTTGTTAGGTTTAAGGGTTAATAGGTTAATTTAGTTTATGGCGATGTGGGGGCTGGTGGTTTAGGGGGTTAATAGGTTTAGGTAAGTGTAGTGATGTGGGAAGCAAGGGGGATTAGGGGTTTAATACATTTATTTAGTTGCGGTGAGTTTGGGGAGCAGCAGTATAGGGGTTAATACATTTATTTAGTTGTGGTGGGCTCCAGGAGAGGTGGAATAGGGGTTAATACATTTATTTAGTTGTGGTGAGCTCCGGGAGTGGCAGGATAGGGGTTAAAATACTTATTTAGTTGTGGCGGGGTCTGGGAGCGGCGGGATAGGGGTTAATAACTTTATTTAGTTGCGGCGGTGTCGGGGAGCGGCGGGATAGGGGTTAATAACATTATGTAGGTGGCAGTGATGTTGGGCTGCAGATTAGGGGTGTTTAGACTCTGGGGTTATGTTAGGGTATTAGGTGTAAACATAACTTTTATTCAACCATAGAAATCAATGGGATATCTAGCAGCAGCGAACATAAGCTTTTGCTGCTTTCAGACTCCCATTGATTCCTATGGCATCCGCGGCCTCCAGAGCGGTGGGTTGAATACCAGGTACGCTGGGCTGGAATAGTGGCGAGCGTACCTGTTAGAAGTTTGATTACTTGCAACAGGTGTCAGTGCTGAATTTGTATTCGGAACATCTGTAATGACGTAAGCATGGATCTATGTTGGACTGAGACCGGCAGATTGTATGCTACGTCACAAATTTCAACTTTTGCCAGTCTTTAGGCTTTGATAAATATTGCAAATCAAGCTCGCCACAATTACGCTGCGGAATTCCAGCGTATTTGCTGTTGATGGCTTGATAAATAGGCCTCAATGTGTTGAGTCTGTACATCCAGCGTGATTCATGCTGGAGCAATATTTTATCAACATTATCTGCTCTCCTTTTGGGCTTAATGTGTTTAATCCCTAGTATTTTCAGTTGGAAAAAGTCAGAGTTATGAAGCAAGTGGAAATGTCTAGCTACCGGGCTATCTTGATCATTATCCTTTATACTATCCCTATGTTCCCTGACTCTGTCTTTCAATTCACGTGTCGTTTTCCCAATATAGAATTTGTGACACGAACAATGTAGCAGATAAATTACATATTTAGTGTTACAAGTAATCATATCATTAACATAATAGCTATTACCTGATGTATCAGTGCTGAATTTAGAGGCCTTCTGTATATATATACAATACACACAACAACCACACGGATTACACGCCTTCAAAGTTTGTGATTTTCATCAACCAGTCAGTTTTAACTTCTTTCTAAAATTCTCTTTGCACTAGCCGATCATTAACTAAATAATTCCTATTTAAAACTAAATACTTACCTATAAAATAAACCCTAAGCTAGCTACAATATAACTAATAGTTACATTGTAGCTAGCTAAGGGTTTATTTTTATTTTACAGGCAAGTTTGTATTTAATTTAACTAGGTAGAAAAGTTATTAAATAGTTATTAACTATTTAATAACTACCTAGCTAAAATAAATACAAATGTACCTGTAAAATAAAACTTAACCTAAGTTACAATAACACCTAACACTACACTGTAACTAAATAAATTAACTAAATTAACAACAATTAAATCAATTAAATTAAATTAGCTAAAGTACAAAAAACAAACACTAAATTACAGAAAATAATAAACAAATTACAAGATATTTAAACTAATTACACCTAAACTAATAGCCCTATCAAAATAAAAAAAAGCCCCCCCGAAATAAAAAAAAAACCTAGCCTAAACTAAACTACCAATAGCCCTTAAAAGGGCCTTTTGTGGGGCATTCCCCAAAGTAATCAGCTCTTTTACCTGAAAAAAAATACAAACAACCCCCCCAACAGTAAAACCCACCACCCACACAACCAACCCCCCAAATAAAATACTATCTAAAAAAAAACCTAAGCTCCCCATTGCCCTGAAAAGGGCATTTGGATGGGCATTGCCCTTAAAAGGGCAGTTAGCTCTTTAGCTCTTTTGCAGGCCCAACGTTCCTAACCTAAAAATAAAACCCACCAATACACCCTTAAAAAATCCTAACACTAACCCCCTGAAGATCGACGTCTTCATCCAAGCCAGGCCGAAGTCCTCAATGAAGCCGGGATAAGTCTTCATCCAAGCCGGGGCAAAGTGGTCCTCCAGGCTGGCAGAAGTCTTCATCCAGACGGCATCTTCTATCTTCATCCATCCGGCTTGGAGCAGGTCCATCTTCAAGACATCCAACGCAGAGCATCCTCTTCATCTGACGACTAAAGATGAATGAAGGTACCTTTAAGTGACATCATCCAAGATGATATCCCTTAGATTCCGATTGGCTAATAGAATTCCAATCAGCCAATAGGATTGAGCTTGCATTCTATTGGCTGATTGGAACAGCCAATAGAATGTGAGCTCAATCCTATTGGCTGATTGCATCAGCCAATAGGATTTTTTCTACCTTAATTCCAATTGACTGATAGAATTCTATCAGCCAATCAGAATCTAAGGGACGCCATCTTGGATGATGTCACTTAAAGGTATCTTCATTCATCTTTAGTCGTCGGATGAAGAGGATGCTCCGCGTTGATGTCTTGAAGATGGACCTGCTCCGCGCCAGATGAATGAAGATAGAAGATGCCATCTGGATGAAGACTTCTGCCCATCTGGAGGACCACTTCGCCCGGCTTGGATGAAGACTTCTCCCGGCTTCGTTGAGGACTTCGGCCTGGCTTGGATGAAGATGTCTTGGTAGTTTAGTTTAGGCTCAGGTTTTTTTATTTTGGGGGGGGCTTTTTTATTTTAATAGGGCTATTAGATTAGGTGTAATTAGTTTAAATATCTGTAATTTGTTTATTATTTTATGTAATTTAGTGTGGGGGATTTACTTTAGCTAATTTAATTTAATTTAGGTATTTGTATTTAATTTAGTTAATTTATTTAATTATAGTGTAGTGTTAGGTGTTAGTGTAAATTAGGTTAGGTTTTATTTTACAGGTACTTTGGTATTTATTTTAGCTAGGTAGTTATTAAATAGTTAATAACTATTTAATAACTGTTCTACCTAGTTAAAATAAATACAAACTTGCCTGTAAAATAAAAATAAACCCTAAGCTAGCTACAATGTAACGGTTATATTGTACCTTGCTTAGGGTTTATTTTATAGGTAAGTATTTAGTTTTAAATAGGAATTATTTAGTTAATAATAGGAATATTTATTTAGATTTCTTGTAATTATATTTAAGGTAGGGGGTGTTAGGGTTAGACTTAGGTTTAGGGGTTAATAACTTTAATATAGTGGTGGCGACGTTGGGGGCAGCAGATTAGGGGTTAATAAATGTAGGTAGGTTGCAGCGACATTGGGGGCGGCAGATTAGGGGTTAATAAATAGTATGTAGGTTTCAGCTATGTTGGGGGCAGCAAATTAGGGGATAATACATATAATGTAGGTGGCGGCGGTATCCAGAGCGGAAGATTAGGGGTTAATAATTATAATGTAGGTGTCGGCGAAGTCGGGGGTGGCAGATTAGGGGTTCATGTTAGGGTGTTAGGTGTAAACATAAAATGTATTTCCCCATAGGAATCAATGGGGCTGCATTACTGAGTTTTATGCTGCTTTTTTGCAGGTGTTAGACTTTTCTCAGCCGGCTCTCCCCATTGATTCCTATGGGGAAATTGTGCACGAGCACGTACGACCAGCTCACCGCTGACTTAAGCAGCACTGGTATTGGAGTGCGGTAATGAGCAAAATTTTGCTCTACGCTCACTTCTTGTCTTTTAATGACGGGTTTCTGAAAAGTCGTAATACCAGCGCTGCATGTAAGTGAGCGGTGAGACAAAACTGCTCGTTAGCATCGCATAGCCTCTAACGCAAAACTCGTAATCTGGGCCTTAGTGATTTTTATTTTGTGTAACATAGTGTTTTTTATTTTGTGTAACTTAGTTGTTAGTTTTTTGCAACTTAGTATTTTTTAATAGTAGATTTAAATAAATTTGAGTAGGGTTAGGTTTTTAAATATGTAATATAGCTAATTTAATTTGTAGTTTAATGTAATTTTAGTATAATAGTTAGGGTAGGTTAATTAATAGTTTAATATAGTTTAATGAAATTTTAGTATAATAGTTAGGGTAGGTTAATTAATAGTTTAATGTAATTTTAATATAATAGTTAGGGTAGGTTAATTAATAGTTTAATATAGTTTAATTTAATTCTAAAGGTAAGTTTACATTTTTTATAAGATAGGGATGCAGTAATTTGTAAAGTTAGCGGGTTGTTAGGTTTAAGGGTTAATAGGTTAATTTAGTTTATGGCCATGTGGGGGCTGGCAGTTTAGGGGTTAATAGGTTTAGTAAGTGGTAGTGATGTGGGAAGCAAGGGGATTAGGGGTTAATACATTTATTTAGTTGCGGTGAGTTTGGGGAGCAGCGGTATAAGGGTTAATAACTTTATTTAGTTGCGGTGGGCTCGGGGAGCAGCGGGATAGGGGTTAATACATTTATTTAGTTGTGGTGGGCTCCAGGAGAGGTGGAATAGGGGTTAATACATTTATTTAGTTGTAGTGAGCTCTGGGAGTGGCAGGATAGGGGTTAAAATACTCATTTATTTGCGGCTGGGTCCGGGAGCGGCGGGATAGGGGTTAATAACTTTATTTAGTTGCAGCGGTGTCGGGGAGCGGCGGGATAGGGGTTAATAACATTATGTAGGTGGCAGTGATGTTGGGCTGCAGATTAGGGGTGTTTAGACTCTGGGGTTATGTTAGGGTATTAGGTGTAAACATAACTTTTATTCAACCATAGAAATCAATGGGATATCTGGCAGCAGCGAACATAAGCTTTTGCTGCTTTCAGACTCCCATTGATTCCTATGGCATCCGCGGCCTCCAGAGCGGTGGGTTGAATGCCAGGTATGCTGGACTGGAATAGTGGCAAGCGTACCTGTTAGAGTTTGATTACTTGCAAAAGGTGTCAGATAGTGCCGAATTTGTATTCGGAACATCTGTAATGACGTAAGCATGGATCTATGTTGGAGTGAGACCGGCAGATTGTATGCTACGTCACAAATTTCAACTTTTGCCAGTCTTTAGGCTTTGATAAATATGGCAAATCAAGCTCGCCACAATTACGCTGCGGAATTCCAGCGTATTTGCGGTTGATGGCTTGATAAATAGGCCTCAATGTGTTGAGTCTGTACATCCAGCGTGATTCATGCTGGAGCAATATTTTATCAACATTACCTCCTCTCCTTTTGGGCTTAATGTGTTTAATCCCTAGTATTTTTCAGTTGGGAAAGTCAGAGTTATGAGCAAGTGGAAATGTCTAGCTACCGGGCTATCTTGATCATTATCCTTTATTACTATCCCTATGTTCCCTGACTCTGTCTTTCAATTTCACGTGTCGTTTTCCCATATTAGAATTTGGGACACGAACAATGTAGCAGATAAATTACATATTTAGTGTTACAAGTAATCATATCATTAACATAATAGCTATTACCTGATGTATCAGTGCTGAATTTAGAGGCCTTCTCTATATACCTACAATACACACAACAACCACACGGATTACACCCCTTCACAGTTTGTGATTTTCATCAGCCAGTCAGTTTTAACTTCTTTCTAAAATTCTCTTTGCACTAGCAGATCTTTTATACTTGGGGCTCTTCTAGCAGCCAGTAGTGGATATTCTGATACACATTTTGAAAGATAGCTGTCACTGGTCAAAACGTGCCAGTGTTTGTTCAGGTACTTAAACACTATCTGTAGTGGTAACATTATACATCTGACTATGGGGGGTAGTTATCAAGCCGTCAACCTCAAATACGCTGGAATTCCACAGCGTATTTGTGGCGAGGCTGATTCGCCTTAGTTATCAAAGGCTCGAGACCGGCAAAAGTAGAATTTTGTGACGTAAAGCTTCGATCCGCCGGACTCAGTCCGACACAGATCGATTCTTACGTCACTCCAGATGTTCCGCACACACAGTGCGGCACATTCTCACTACTTTTGCTAGTTATCAAATGACTAGCAGGTACGCTCGGCACTTTACGGCCCAGCGTACCTGTTTTCAAACCGCCACCCCTGAGGCGGCGGATCCCATAGGATCAATGGGAATCTGACCATAGCGAAAGTACAAGTTCGCTGCTGACAGACATCCCATTGATTTATATGGGAGCTGTCTGCACCTAACACCCTAACATGTACCCCGAGTCTAAACACCACTAATCTGTCCCCCCCTACACCGCCGCAACTAAATAAAATTATTACCCCCTAAACCGCCGCTCCCGGAGCCCACCGCAAGCTACTCTATACATATTAACCCCTAAACCGCCGCTCCCCGGAGCCCACCGGCAACTATAATAAATGTATTAACCCCTAAACCGCCGCTCCCTGAACCCACCGCAACCTATATTAAATGTATTAACCCCTATCCTGCCCCCCCTACCCCGTCGCCACCTATAATAAATTTATTAACCCCTAATCTGCCCCCCCGACACCGTCGCCACCTATAATAAATTTATTAACCCCTATCCTGCCCCCACTACGCCGCCGCCACTGTAATAAAAATTATTAAAACCCCTAAACCTAAGTCTAACCCTAACGTTCCCCTAACTTAAATATTAATTAAATCAATCTAAATAATATTTTTATTATTAACTAAATTAATCCTATTTAAAACTAAATACTTACATTTAAAATAAACCCTAATATAGCTACAATATAATATAATAATTATATTCAAGCTATCTTAGGATTTATTTTTATTTTACAGGTACCTTTCAACTTATTTAACTAGGTACAATAGCTATTAAATAGTTATTACTATTTAATAACTTACCTAGCTAAAATAAACTGAAATTTACCTGTAAAATAAAATCCTAACCTAAGTTATTTATTACAGTGGCGGCGGCGTAGTGGGGGCAGGATAGGGGTTAATAAATTTATTATAGGTGGCGACGGTGAGTAGGGGGGCCAGGATAGGGGTTAATAGTTTATATAAAGTTGCGGCGGGTTCAGGGAGCGGCGGGTTTAGGGGTTAAACGATTTATTTATTTGCGGAAGAGGTGCGGGATCAGCAGGAGAGGGGTTAATAACTTTATTATAGAGGGCGACGGTGTAGGGGGGGCAGGATAGGGTTACTAGGTATAATGTAGGTGGCAGCGGTGTCCGGAGCGGCGGTTTTAGGGGTTAATACATTTATAAGAGTTGCGGCAGGGTCTAGGAGCAGCGGTTTAGGGGTTAATACATTTATAAGAGTTGCGGCAGGGTCTAGGAGCGGCGGTTTAGGGGTTAGTAACTTTATTTAGTTGCGGGGGGCTCCGGGGGCGCCGGTATAGGGATAGAACAGTGTAGTTTAGTGTGAGTGCTTAGTGACAGGCTAGCAATAAAGCTGGGAAAAAGCCGAAGGGCAGCGAGATCGGATGAGTGATAACTCTCACAGTCTGCTGCTCATCGCCCTGCGGCTTTTTGACAGCTTTTTTTTATAACTTAGGCAAACATATTCAAGGTCCGCGGCGGCGAAGGTAGGCAAGCTTAGGCGGGCGTATTGGGCCGGCGAAGGCAGAAAAGTAGACAGCTTGATAACTACCCCCCAAAGCCTCAATTCCAGGCCTGAAGGGGGAGGGGCGAAACACGTAATGTTTGGAGTGTGTAAACTTGCAGCGTGGAGGTAGACGCTATTATGGTGGAACAGCTCTGATTTGAATCTCACAGAGGAAACAAGTTCGCTACATATGGGAACAACAAGTGAAGATCCGTACCGGCACAAGCACAAGCACAGGATAATAAAGGTATTTAACAGCCTGGATATAGGCAATATACGGAGAATAAAAAAGTGAAGGTAAGCTGTGCTGTAGCAAGTCTTGCAAGTAGGTTGAGGTACAATTACTCCCCCAGGGATAATTACCCTGATTTGTTGTGAAGTCAACATTTGGTCCATCTGTAATCCTGCGGGACAGTACTAGCCTCATATCACCAGAGCGTGTCTCTACACTTACTGTAAGTGCCCGGTATAATTGAGGTTGAATTTTTGTTTCAATGACGATTACCTGTATCACTCAGCCAGAGCGTGTTTTTACACTAAGTGCCTGGAATGTATTGTGGACTGTTCTATGCCGGCTTAGATATATGTTAGAATGTAGGGGGATATACATGTATTTTATCTCTGTGTGAGGTGTAATCATCTGCTTTATCTTTGTACTGGTACAAGACGTTTATTAGGTGAAGGCATACCCTGTGTCTTTTTTATCTTTAAATAAAGCAACTTATCTGTTAGGATCCTAGTGCAGCCGTGTCCTTCTTTGGTTCTAATTATATATAATGGGACTCTATCTATAACAATTGGCATATATATATATATATATAGAGCTGGGGACTGAACAAATTTAGGATCTTGATGACGAAATAGGGGAGGGGGCAGGCGGGCATTTTAAACTGCAAAGATCAAACAAGATTGAGCCAAATTCGAGAGAGAGTGCTAAAGAGATCTCTGGATCGTAAGAGGACACCGCTCCACTATACCACAGATACCGGGAGGGAGAACTACCTATACACTGCGCGGCACTTACCTCATTAGATTGAGGTAACGGAGTGTAAGTATACTCCCAACGGGCTCGTTGTGGAACGTGGATACATTGTTATATTTGCCTAAACATTTTGCATTACTTGCATCTACCTACAGCTATTGAAGCTTTCCACCAATATTGGACTTATACTTTGAACTTTATTGAACTTTATTGGGCTATTTTTGTTGTGATTTAGATTGATATTGAAACTCTCCTATCATTATTATTACTACTACGCATGGTATGCTTAGGCTATCATAATATTTAAAGTATCAAGCGTAGTGACTTCTGCTAATATTTAGGTCACTCCTGGATACAGGTGGCTGCATTTTGATATATGTCTTTGTGCACTTAATTTGTCAGACACAATCCAGCGGGTACTACACTAGTTATGTGGCTAGAACAACAATATTGTTAACTGCATTCCAACTAAGTTAATTGTGTATATTGTATACATTCATTTTAGATACCATTTGTTATCCAACTAAATATTAGCTTTTAATAGTGACACTAAATAATAACTATAATCACCTTTTTTCTGATCTACAGCATTTCTATCATTTGGAAACCCAGACATATACATTAACCAGTTGCTCTATTCCAGTAAACTGGGTTTTTTAAACTAACTTAAAACAGACTCCCATATTTAGGGTCTTACTTTCTGAGTGTTGCGCCCTCTTGAATATTCCTTATCCCCTTTTTTCCCTAACTTTATTACACATTTTATTCTATCAGGTTCACTGTTCCTGGGGGCACAGTTTTCTCTGGATAGATATTCATAGGCAGCAAATTCATCACTCTAGTCACATTTGAATATATATTTTTAGGGTGTTTTTACAGCGCCACCCCTACACCCATCTTTTTTGCTCAATATATATATATATATATATATATATATATATATATATATATATATATAAAGATAAAGTCCCACAATGAATCCACCCCGCCTATGGTTAACCACCTAGCTGTTCAGCTTGTATATATTAGGCATCCAAAACAAAAACAGCAACAAACCAGGATTTTCCCGGAACAGTACTAGCCAGAGCATGTAGAGACACTTACTGTAAGTGCCCGGTATAATTGAGGATGCAGAAGGGTCACACACGGACCACACGCAGGGGCAGGTAACAGAAGAAATTATATCATCATTAAATAAGTTCCCACACTCTAAGTGACTTGGAAAATAGTGTATTGCACAAAGGTCTTTTGTTTGTTCCTAACAAGAGAGTGACAGAACTTGCATTTATGATAGACATGTATAGATTCCAGAGACAGTTAAAGGTAAAAGAAAATTTTCAGTATAAAGGAAAATTACCTGTGAAGGGATTCCATATTTCGGGTAAGGAAAGTAAATTTGATCCCATAAATTTTAGTGCCAGTATAAAAACATTCATTAGAATAGTACAAGACCAGGAATTGGATAAGTTTCCTAAACAAAAATAAAAAGATAACCTAACCAGGGGCCAACGTAAGGCCATTAGGAGCTTGCAAAATGACAAAACCATTGTCATTCCCCCCCTTCCCCCGTGGATAAAGGGGGAGCCATTGTCCTGTGTTCTATGTAGACTACTGTGAGGAAATTATCCCACAATTGAATGACATCAACACTTACAAGAAACTTACCTTTGACCATACCAAAAAAATTAAAAGACAAATTGAAAGATTAATAGATTTGGGATTGAATCAGGGCTACTTAACAGAATCACTTATGAAGTATATGACAACAGAATGTCCTAAGATACCCATTCTATACACTATCCCCAAAATTCACAAGTCACTTGAGAAACCTCTGGGACGCCCCATTGTATCTTCTAGAGAGTCACTACTACAATGTGTAGCTTAACATGTAGACTTTCTATTGCAAAACCACTGGTCCAAGAAAATAAGGCCTTTTTACTTAACTCTAAAGAGTTACTCAGACTCCTTGTCATGTACTGTTCCTTTAAGGTTTCTTAATTACTTGTTGATTCAGCTGCCTTTATAAGGAGGCAGGGGTTCCTTTCCAAATTGCTTGGAAATTTGTTTGCAACAGATTCTGGCCGTTATCTCCTGTTACCTGAAGCCATTAATATCTACCTATTAGATTGTTATTCCACTTCAGTAGCTCATTGTATTAACTTTTATT
The DNA here is from genome assembly GCF_027579735.1 of Bombina bombina. Lineage (NCBI taxonomy): Eukaryota > Metazoa > Chordata > Amphibia > Anura > Bombinatoridae > Bombina > Bombina bombina. The sequence continues at coordinate 388,752,319 of NC_069503.1, read as the reverse complement.
TTGTGGAAGTATCCTACTTGCATTTGCAGACTATATTCCTTCGGCTGGATTTCTCTGACTGATGTTTAAGATTTCATCTGACTGAGGAGTACTGGAGCTGACGTCACAGCCTCTTTCCTGAGCAGGAGCCGCTCTGTCTGAGAGATCTCTTCGTTCCGGTTTGTTTCCACGCTGAGCTGCAAACCTACCTTCGGTCCGTTTTCAGTTCCATCAGATTCAGACCTCTCTGAACAAATTGGAATTCCTTCCAAGTACAGATTTAAATCAAACCAAGTAAGCAATTACACTGTGTCACCTGTTACTTGTATCTTTGTAAAAATAACATATATCAAGTGGTAGATTGAATTCATTCCTGCAACTACGAATTATATAAACCAAAGTGATCTGTAGTAATGGAACTCTCCTGAATTAACTCTTTCTTACCTTATCTTATCCTGATGCATAAGAGATTCATTGATCAGAATTAACCAACTCCTGCAGAGTTTTTCTACAATCCTGTTAACCGGTTTAGTTCTATGATCTTATGCTTATGTATACATATCAGTAGAAACATTAACCTAGGGAAATAAGAGACTCTTTAGGTTGGTTGACTGTATATAGAATTGCAACCTGTAGTAAGCAACAATTAAAGATATTAATCTGTTGCACTACAGATGCTACAAATTACCAGAAATGTATTAAAATTTGCTGCTAACCCTTCTACAAATAGATCCATACCACAGTATCCTGACACTCCTAAAGGGGTGGAAATTGATGAGTAAGATCTACTGGTTACATTAGACGTTACCAGTCTATACATCATTATCCCTCACATGGTAGGTCATCTGAGAAATATGTAGACCCATCAGTAGAATTTGTCTTGCAATTGGTTGAATTTTGTTTCACTAAAACTTATTTCAAATTTGAAAGATCTTTTTTATTTACAGACAGTGGGCACGGTGATGGGGTTGAATATGGTTTTATCATAAGCCAAACTTTTCATGTCTGGATTTGAATTACAATACTTATGGTCAAAAAATGTACCTCAGGTAATTTTTTACAAGAGGTACAGCAATGACATTTTTTTTATTTTGAGGGAAGCACAGAAAGTCTACAGCATTGGTTTCAGCATAATAATATAACCAACACCACAGTCAGATTAAATATGTCCTATAGTAAGAACTCCATAGAATTCTTGGATTTGTTAATAAGCAAGGGACAGACTTGACTTGAAACCATACTGTATTCCAAACTGACTGACCGTAACTCATTGTTGATGGCTGATAGCTGCCATGTTCCATCTCTGACTAAAGGCATAATTAAATTCCAATTCATAAGAGCAATTAGGAACAATTCTAACATTGAGAAGGGGATCTCACAAGTAGAGGAGATGCAAAATAAATTCCTAAAAAGAGGATACAATAAAGTCACCATAGATTTTGTCAAAGAACAACTAAAGGATGTTACCCAAGAGAAATTGTTACAGAAGCAAGTGAGGAAACAAGAAAAGGATAATATCATCTTTACTACCACATTTGCTCCCAACATATCCAGAGTGGGACGTTCTATTAAGGAGTTCTGGCATATTTTTTTATCAGACACAAAGTTAAAATTCACCAAGGATATCACCCCTATCGTTGGTTACAGACGTAACACTAATCTGAGGGACTTATTGGTCATCTCAGACCCTACCAGATGCTACATGAAAGATGATGCATGTGGATTACGTAAAGGATGCTACAAGTACCCACACTGCACCACCTGCAATGGACTGATTGCTACCATGAAGTTTAATCATCCTCATAGTAATAGAATGATTTATGGTATACTTTTTTATCACATGCACTACCATACATGTGTTTTATATGTTGTTCTGTACATGTGGTATGCATTATATAGGGAAAACTCAAGGGACTATCCCTAATTGCATGGCAAATCATTTAAATGGTTATGAGGCAAGTGATTAAAAAGGGTTAATCTGAACAGCCCATAGCACGCCATTGGATGGAGTCCAAACACCCAGTGGCATCAGTCAGGGTGATTCTGATCCATCATATTCCCTAACCAGCACATGGTGGAGATAGAAATACTTCTTCAACATTCATACACTCTCCATAGAGTACAAACCATGGCTGGATGACTGTGTACCAATTCAATATTTATCTCTTGAGGTTATAGTGTGCAAGCGTATTATTAAATGCTAATCAAATGTGTAGTGTATGTATCGTTTAGCCTCTGTACACAAACAATCCGCCCAAAAGATAATAGACACAAATGCCTCCAATGTATACAATGATATCATACAAACAGCTGAGCAAGTGTAATTAATTAACACAACACATTGATATAGCAAGTTCTTCAAGCCTTAAATAATCAAGTTTGGTAACGATACCTGAATCGTACGTAAGTTCATCAATGTACCTCCACACCGGACTGTACCTTATTCTTCAGACACTGATGCCCATCTGGTCCTACTACCTGCAGGGAGGGGAGACAAGCCGCTAAGCCTCTGTAGCTCTGCATGCAGATCCAGAATGCCGTACACACCTGAATTCAGCTCATTAATTAGATGCTGTGTGCAACACCTATACCTCAGAGACATAAAGAAATAGGCAAATCCTTTCTTCACAGGGTTTTCCCATGCACTGGTAAACGACAAAACCAATCCAATAAATCCAAAAAGATTAGAGGCTGCACTGTGGAGTGTTTTAGTAAAAATTCAAAAACTTTATTCGGTCCATTAAAATTAATTCCAAGCACACACAACAAGTGGTTACACCCTAGCACACAGGAGCTGCTCTCCGACGTGTTTCCTGCTAAACACAGCACTTCATCCAGGATTCCTTTCTATCTATCAATTGGAGAAGAATCCCTGATCTATGTCATTGGTTAGTACATGTGCGCTAGCGGACTGAATGGGTCTGCACATTCACATGGTAACTCCCTAGACCAGATACTCTGTACACATTCTTTGTGTAAATGCACTATAATCTTTTTTTAAACTAAAGGGCTGTTGACTCGGATGGGTGAAGTGATAAAGGGAATAAGATATGGTAACAAATAATACAGCATCATGTATGTATAGGATGAATCCATGTTTGGGGTGTAGCAGCTAATCCACTTTCTGAACCAATGTGTATATAATTTAGGATAATTACGTAGGATCACTAAGAGTGGATATGTGTTTGTTATTTTCCTATATCACAGTGGTACACTACCTATATATTGCCATGTCATTCTGGTTGATACTAATATGGTATTATAGGGGTAATATGTGTTCACTTACCTATAATGTTTTACTTGAATAGGTTGATTTACACTTATATTTAATTTTGTATATGGCTCTGACCAGAAGTAACAGCTTTGGGGAAGTCCCGGTATTTATGAAACTGGATGTGATGTAATTATTTTGAAGAAGAGGAAACATATCCCCGAAACGTCAAAAAATGTGATCATATGCTTTGGTGAAAATCCTGTTTTTATTTTGGATGTATATATATATATATATTATATATATATATATATATATATATATATATATATATATATATATATATATGTTAGCCTGTTCTTTGGCAATTTACCACCTGGGTGCAGCTTTTTTTAGCCCAGTAATGCTTTTCACAGAGTAGAACTTTCCTGTAGTACATCAGTCTGATCCCGCCTATTACGGTCAGCTCCAGCGCCAAAATACCAGGCAATTCCTCTCTTAACAAGGAACACAGCAACCCCAGACGATTGTTTCGGCCTTCATTGGGCCTTGTCAGTGAGGTGTAGCCATATTCCTAAGGTTAGATAAAATTGTGTGTAACCCTGCGCAGGATTTTCTAAATACCAATATGCCAGTAGGTAATTGGAGAACCCCTGTCCTCCACAAGTGAAATAGAAAAAATAAAAATAAACTACCTTAAAAAAGATAAGAAATTTTAAAACCTCTGGCGCTACAAAAAAAGTTTTTTTGTTGCTAAAATTGGAAAATAGAAAAAATGGATGAATGTGATATGACCTACTTGGTTAAAAAACAAAATTAAAATATCCTTTGGTCTTAGTGACAACTTAAACAACGTATGCTTTATGTGCAAAAAATATGTTTTTATTACATAAAATAAATGGACAAAATAAGAATGAAAATAAAATATATAAAAAATATGTATATGCAGATAAAAAATATATAGCTGATCAGCTAGTACAATTAAAAATGAATAAGTAGCCATATTCCTACAAGCACACTGAGCAAGGAGTCCACGTCTGGATTCTCCTTTTTCCCATAGGGAGACTAAATACACACAGAGAGAAGCACACTCACAGGAACAAAAAACCGGCTCAATACCATTGTTAGCCTGTTCTTTGGCGATTTACCACTTGGCTGCAGCATCTTTTAGCCCAGTAATGCTTTTCACAGAGTAGAACTTTCCTGTAGTATATCAGTCTGATCCCGCCTATTACGGTCAGTTCAGCGATGAAATACCAGGCAATTCCTCTCTGAACAAGGAACACAGCAACCCCAGATGATCGTTTCAGCCTTCATTGGGCCTCGTCAGTGAGGTGTAGCCATATTCCTCTAAGCACACTGAGCAAGGAGTCCACGTCTGGATTCCCCTTTTTCCCATAGGGAGACTAAATACACACAGAGAGAAGCACACTCACAGGAATGAACAACCGGCTCAATACCATTGTTAGCCTGTTCTTTGGTGATTTACCACCTGGGTGCAGCTTCTTTTTGCCCAGTAATGCTTTTCACATAGTAGAACTTTCCTGTAGTATATCAGTCTGATCCCGCCTATTACGGTCAGTCCAGCATCAAAATACCAGGCAATTCCTCTCTGAACAAGGAACACAGCAACTCCAGATGATCGTTTCGGCCTTCATTGGGCCTCGTCAGTGAGGTGTAGCCATATTCCTCTAAGCACAGTGAGCAAGGAGTCCACGTCTGGATTCCCCTTTTTCCCATAGGGAGACTAAATACACACAGAGAGAAGCACACTCACAGGAACAGTCTTATGCTTGACCGGTGATTGGCCTTCCTGTCCTTCAGGGGGCACTCAGTTTTGCCTACATAAGTAAGGCCACACGGGCATTTAATAATGTAAACCATCATCTGCAAAGAAGAGGTTAATTTATGCTTCAAATAGATAATTGTGCCCTGAAGAAAGGAAAGAGTGACCAGCAGGTGGCATTGCATTTTTGCAATAGAAACATATGGTCGCTAACCTTCGCTGTATGCCTATAGATCAAGTCAACAGACCCCCCCCACAGGTGGGGATGTGAATAAATTACTACTCAGAAGAGAGATCAAGTGGATTTATAAAGTTGCAAATGATGGCACCATGGGGGTGTCAATAAGCAAGTCTGGCTCTCATGTTTTTTGGATGAAAGATAATTTAGTTGCTGTTTGTTTTTGTTTTCTTTGATTGCATTAACTATGTGCTTAAGTTTTATCATAGATCATATCTCTTGGTCATCTTACTCAAATCAGTTAGAATAAGTGAGATAGAATTAGTAAGTAATGTGCTCAGTATTTTATGGAGTATGATTTACCCTACTGTGATTTTGATTGGTACTTAAAATGAGTACGTTTGTGTATATATGTAAATAACCTAGGGACAGGAGGCAGCAACTTCCGTTTTTGTAATTTGACTTTTTTTTTCCTGTTGCCATGATGACGGATCATTTTTTATCATTTTTTATTTTTTGATGATCTATGCATAGAATATGTAGCACAAGGATGCAATTTAGCCCTCCTGATGTTTATTTTGATGTGGAAATTTGTTTTCAGTACTTTTTTAAAAAACTTTAATTTAGTAGTTTTTTGTTAATTTTGTGATGATGTCATCACATGAAGTTGGTGCCTGCTGTTCCTGTCTGGTGATTTTCAGATGAGAAGTGTGTATTGATCCCTAAGTGAATACTATTGAAGGTGGGTGTTTAGTTTGTGTTGTATCCTTGATAAAGGTCCCAGGTGGAGGACTGAAACGTTACGTTGGATATTTTAGGATGTGAAGTGTACCTCAATATGTGAATAAAGTTTTAACATCCTAACAGTTTGGAGACTCTGCACCGGCCATTATTACCTTACAGGGTGTGCTAAGGCTGTGTAAGATATATATATATATATATATATATATATATATATATATACTGTATATATTTATTTACATTGCGGTATACGGGGAACACACACTTGCTCTTTTGTGGGAGTGCAATCATTTAGTGCTCCATTGCAATCTAGCCCTATGTGTTTTATTCTCTGCTTGCTGCACCGTTCAATACATATACATAGCTCCCTCCCTTTTTCTATTGATAATAGTACATCTAGGATCTAGGAGATAGAAATCACAATTACATTCTCATGGTTCAGATAGAGTATACGGTTTAAGAATCAAACATAATTTACAATTTACTTCTATTACCAAACTTACCTATTTAGTTCCTTTCAATATAAGCATTAGTGGTGCAAATATCCCTGCACACACACACACATATATTATTAGGGTGACCATATTGCCGCTTAGAGGACACATATGAAAAATACATATATCAGGGCGGTTTTCAGGGCTGATTAAAGAAATGTTTTGCATAAGAACCCCTGACATATGTATTTTTCATATGTGTCCCTTTTTTAAAACAGCAATATGGTCAGCCTATATATTATATATATATATCACTCTTGTCATATAGTGCTAAAGACGCTTGCTAGCCCCTGAGCCTCTGATGAAGCGGGATTGTACCTGTGAAACGCATAAGGCCACGCCCACTTACCGCAGCATCTCAGTGTGTGTATACACTGTTTTAATAGCTAATGTGTTTGGCGTTTACGAATTGTATGTCTGTTTTATGCCCTGGTAGCTATTTATGCTAGTTGGTGCCTTTTGGGATCCTCATTTTTTTTTTTTTTTTAGTTTGTTTGCACCATTCAAATCATTAAAGCTGAATTTATATTTATATGTCCCTTTAACTACGTCCCTTTACCTTCTCCCTTTGCTGTCTCACAACAAACTACATCTCATCTACAATATGATTATCACTCCATTTTCTTACATTAGTGAAATCTGTTACTTTGCTAGTTATCCATTACCATTTTCTGACCAGTACCAGGGCCAGCTCAACCATGGAACCAAGTGGGTCCAACAGATATAGACAGCACTTCATTGACTGAGTCAGTCACAATCAGACCCAGACCACTCCTGTCTTCCAACTCTGTGGAGGAAGTTGCAGGCTACCAGCTACATAATCTCATCATGCCCTTGACAAAGAACCGATCATGGGGGGGGGGGGTTCAAGTGGGACAAGTGCATTTCTTCCCTAACTTCCTTTCCACTTATTGCACAATTGTGCATACGCATTGGTTGAATGCAGGAAGGAAGGCAGGCTTAGCAAGGTCAGTGGCAAGGCTAGTAGGATGATATGCTAATCAGTAATGTAACTACTAGGGGGTAAAATATTACATTCTTGGACCCATGCAGCACAATATCTTGAGCAGGTCCTGACCAGCATTTACCTTATCCCTTAGCCTTCCCCCTCATCCTATTAATCTACTGTAATCTCCATGCACAGGTAAAGCTTTTCTCAATAACGTCACAAACACTATCTTACCTTACTTCAAAACATAAAAAAAAAGAATATTAACGAGACGTGAAACAGATTTTTTCTTTCATGATTCAGATAGAGTATACAATTTTAAACAGAATTCAGATTTACTTATGCTCTCAAACTTGTTTTATTCTCATATGCCTAGATTTAAAGTTCTGCGTTAGCCGTCCAAACCAGCGTTAGGGGGTCCTAACGCTGGTTTTTACCGCCCACTGGTATTTAGAGTCAGTCATGAAAGGGTCTAACGCTCACTTTCCAGCCGCGACTTTTCCATACCGCAGATCCCCCTACGCCAATTGCGTATCCTATCTTTTCAATGGGATCTTTCTAACACTGGTATTTAGAGTCTTGGCTGAAGTGAGCGTTAGAAATCTAACGACAAGACTCCAGCCGCAGAAAAAAGCCAGGAGTTAAGAGATTTCTGGGCTAACGCCGGTTCATAAAAATCTTAACTACTGTGCTCTAAAATACACTAACACCCATAAACCACCTATGTACCCCTAAACAGAGGCCCCCCCACATCGCCGCCACTCTATTAAATTTTTTTAACCCCTAATCTGCCGACCGCACACCGCCGCCACCTACATTATCCCTATGTACCCCTAATCTGCTGCCCTTAACATCGCCGACCCCTACATAATATTTATTAACCCCTAATCTGACCCCCCCAACGTCGCCGCTACCTACCTACAATTATAAACCCCTAATCTGCCGACCGGACCTCACCGCTACTATAATAAAGTTATTAACCCCTAATCCGCCTCACTCCCGCCTCAAAAACCCTATAATAAATAGTATTAACCCCTAATCTGCCCTCCCTAACATCGCCGACACCTAACTTCAAGTATTAACCCCTAATCTGCCGACCGGACCTCGCTGCTACTTTAATAAATGTATTAACCCCTAAAGCTAAGTCTAACCCTAACACTAACACCCCCTAAATTAAATATAATTTAAATCTAACAAAATAAAATAAATCTTATTAAATAAATTATTCCTATTTAAAGCTAAATACTTACCTGTAAAATAAATCCTAACCTAAGTTACAATTAAACCTAACACTACACTATCAATAAATAAATATAAATTGCAAAAAAAAAAACCACTAAAATACAAAAAATAAAAAAGATTACAAGAATTTTAAACTAATTACACCTACTCTAAGCCCCCTAAAAAAATAACAAAGCCCCCCAAAATAAAAAAATGCCCTACCCTATTCTAAAATAAAAATTGTAAAGCTCTTTTACCTTACCAGCCCTTAAAAGGGCCTTTTGCGGGGCATGCCCCAAAGAAAACAGCTCTTTTGCCTGTAAAAAAAAACATACAATACCCCCCCAACATTACAACCCACCACCCACATACCCCTAATCTAACCCAAACCCCCCTTAAATAAACCTAACACTATGCCCCTGAAGATCTTCCTACCTTGTCTTCACCACGCCGGGTATCACCGATCCGTCCAGAAGAGGGTCCGAAGTCTTCCTCCTATCCGGCAAGAAGAGCTCCTCCAGAGTGTCCAAAGTCTTCATCCTATGTGGGCAGAAGAGGACATCCGGACCGGCAGACATCTTCATCCAAGCGGCATCTTCTATCTTCTTCCATCCGGCGTGGAGCGGGACCATCTTCAAGCAGCCGACGCGGAGCCATCCTTCTTCACCGACGGACTAACGACGAATGAAGGTTCCTTTAAGGGACGTCATCCAAGATGGCTTCCCTCGAATTCCGATTGGCTGATAGGATTCTATCAGCCAATCGGAATTAAGGTAGGAAAAATCTGATTGGCTGATTGAATCAGCCAATCAGATTCAAGTTCAATTCGATTGGCTGATCCAATCAGTTAATCAGATTGAGCTCGCATTCTATTGGCTGTTCCGATCAGCCAATAGAATGCGAGCTCAATCTGATTGGCTGATCCAATCAGCCAATCAGATTGAACTTGAATCTGATTGGCTGATTCAATCAGCCAATCAGATTTTTCCTACCTTAATTCCGATTGGCTGATAGAATCCTATCAGCCAATCATAATTCGAGGGACGCCATCTTGGATGACGTCCCTTAAAGGAACCTTCATTCGTCGTTAGTCCGTCGGTGAAGAAGGATGGCTCTGCGTCGGCTGCTTGAAGATGGTCCCGCTCCGCGCCGGATGGAAGAAGATAGAAGATGCCGCTTGGATGAAGATGTCTGCCGGTCCGGATGTCCTCTTCTGCCTGGATAGGATGAAGACTTTGGACCCTCTGGAGGAGCTCTTCTTGCCAGATAGGAGGAAGACTTCGGACCCTCTTCTGGACGGATCGGTGATACCCGGCGTAGTGAAGACAAGGTAGGAAGATCTTCAGGGGCTTAGTGTTAGGTTTATTTAAGGGGGGTTTGGGTTAGATTAGGGGTATGAGGGTGGTGGGTTGTAATGTTGGGGAGGGGTATTGTATGTTTTTTTTTACAGGCAAAAGAGCAGAATTCTTTGGGGCATGCCCCGCAAAAGGCCCTTTTAAGGGCTGGTAAGGTAAAAGAGCTTTACAATTTTTATTTTAGAATAGGGTAGGGCATTTTTTTATTTTGAGGGGCTTTGTTATTTTTTTAGGGGGCTTAGAGTAGGTGTAATTAGTTTAAAATTCTTGTAATCTTTTTTTATTTTTGTAATTTAGTGTTTGTTATTTTTTGTAATTTAGTGGGGGGTTTTTTGTAATTTAGTTTAGTTGATATAATTGTAGATAATTGTAGATAGTTTATTTAATTTATTTATTTATAGTGTAGTGTTAGGTTTAATTGTAACTTAGGTTAGGATTTATTTTACAGGTAATTTTGTAATTATTTTATCTAGGTAGCTATTAAATAGTTATTAACTATTTAGTAGCTATTAAATAGTTATTAACTATTTAATAGCTATTGTACCTGGTTAAAATAAATACAAAGTTGCCTGTAAAATAAATATTAATCCTAAAATAGCTACAATATAATTATTATATATATTGTAGCTATATTAGGGTTTATTTTACAGGTAAGTATTTAGCTTTAAATAGAAATAATTTATTTAATAAGATTTATTTTATTTCGTTAGATAAAAATTATATTTAACTTAGGGGGGTGTTAGGGTTAGACTTAGCTTTAGGGGTTAATACATTTATTAGAGTAGCGCCGAGGTCCGGTCGGCAGATTAGGGGTTAATACTTGAAGTTAGGTGTCGGCAATGTTAGGGAGGGCAGATTAGGGGTTAATACTATTTATTATAGGGTTTTTGAGGCGGGAGTGAGGCGGATTAGGGGTTAATAACTTTATTATAGTAGCGGTGAGGTCCGGTCGGCAGATTAGGGGTTAATAATTGTAGGTAGGTGGCGGCGACGTCGGGGGCGGCAGATTAGGGGTAAATAAATATAATATAGGGGTCGGTGGGGGTTAGCGGCAGCAGATTAGGGGTACATAGGGATAACGTAGGTTACGGCGGTGTACGGAGCGGCAGATTAGGGGTTAAAAATAATATGCAGGGGTCAGCGATAGCGGGGCAGCAGATTAGGGGTTAATAAGTGTAAGGTTAGGGGTGTTTAGACTTGGGGTGCATATTAGGGTGTTAGGTGCAGACTTAGGAAGTGTTTCCCCATAGGAAACAATGGGGCTGCGTTAGGAGCTGAACGCTGCTTTTTTGCAGGTGTTAGGTTTTTTTTCAGCCCAAACTGCCCCATTGTTTCCTATGGGGAATCGTGCACGAGCACGTTTTTTAAGCTGGCCGCGTCTGTAAGCACTGCTGGTATTTAGAGTTGCAGTGGCGGTAAATTATGCTCTACGCTCCCTTTTTGGAGCCTAACGCAGCCCTTCTCTGAACTCTAAATACCAGCGGTATTTAAAAGGTGCGGGGGGAAAAATACACGCGTAGCTAACGCACCCCTTTGGCCGCAGAACTCTATATCTAGCTGTTAGTATCCATTGTTGAAAAAGCAGCAGTGCACTATTGGGAGCTAGCTAAACATGAGAAGGGACAATGATAATAGGCATATATGGCAGCCACCAATCAGCATCTAGCTCCTAGTAAAGTATTGCTGCTCCCGAGCCTACCTAGGTATGCTTTTCAACAAAGCTGACAAAGAGAACAAAGCAAATTAGGCAATAGAAAATTGTTTAAAAAGGAATGTTCTGTTGGAATTATTAATCATCTTAATGTTTACTGTCCATTTTAATCAAACCTAGCACACAGCTGCACCCCACTTCAAAAAGGGGACTCCAAACAACTCTGTTACCTCCAAAAAATATTTCTGCACCACTGAATATTTCTGAATAAAATCACACTCTCAGATTTTCTTCACTATCAATTTATGATGCACTCCTACATATTGGGGCCGATTGATCATTGTCTGGTGGACATGATATGCTGTAGCGTATCATGTCCGCCAGACATCAATGAATGCTGACAGCATACGCTGTTGGCATTAAACATTGCACAGCAGTTTTAGTGAACTGCTTGTGCAATGCCACCCCCTGCAGATTTGCAGTCAATCGGCCACTAGCAGGGGGTGTCAATCAGCCCGATCGTATGAGATCGGGCGGATTAATGTCCACAGCCTCAGAGTAGGTGGACCAGTTAAGGAGCAGCAGTCTTAAGGGGCATCAGGGGCCATTCGGCCCATGATAAATCGGCCCCATTGTTTCGTCTCCTCTCAAATCTTCTTGGAAATCTGCTTTGTCTTTTGACCTAAATTGCCTTTTCTCTACTTTTTCTTTTTGTATATTTCACTTTAAAGTGAAAGTAAACTTGAGTACACCACAATATATGTTTATATAACTAATTGAAAATGAATATCACTTTCATTCATCAATTTTTTTCTAATTCAATTATAGACCTGTTTATTATCCTGAAACCCAACTGACTTGTTAGCCGACTCTCCTCCCGCATTATAATTTTTTTTTTCCGTTTGTCATGACGATTACACATTGTCTAAATCTAATTGGTCCCCAATGGGCATCTCAAACTGTTATTTTCACGCCCACATGTTGCAATGCGCATGCATCAGTGTCGGATGTGCGTTCACAAAAGCTGCATGCGCATTGAAAACACAAAAGGAATTGCTAATACTGACTTCACTCAATTGCAAGAATGATCGGGCAAAGTGACAATATAACTGGAATCGGAATCAGTGAGTATGCCATCTACGCCTAAGTGTTGAATTTGTTATCTGTTACCAAGATGCTAATAATAATTTAAAAGTAGGCTCACAAGAACGAGCACGGATAATGACGTATAGAGCGGGTGGGACCGCTTTTACGTGTAACAGTGAGAAACCCAGAAGAGAGCTGGGGCGGAGGAAGCCATGAAAAGGCGTGCATTCTGAAATATAAAATGTATCATTTTCAGAACTGGTTGAGGAAGTATAAAGATAGCGACTGTAATATATGCAAGTAGGATAATCCCTAACTAGCTTGGGGTATTGCTAAATTTACTTTCACTTTAATGCTTTTTTAGTAACATAAAACTTGATCTTGAATTATAAAAAAAAAACATTTGCAAATTAAATTGTAATCAAACTGATATAAGGTATAAACTTCTAACTAAAGGTCACTTTTTTCATTTATACTTCATTGACTAACTTAATATGATCAAGGTAGCATATCACATTATGTGACTGATTTTGAGATTACTTTTAAGAAAGCCTGTCTTGCAAGATCAGCAAATTTCAGACTAAAAATAGGGCTCTGATACTTTAAGTGGTCAATTTCAAATTCAATGTCAAATAGATGTTGAATCCAGAGTGACAGGCATTGACAGTAAATGTACTTTCAGTTACTCTGCTAAGGATACATTTTGACAGTTTTCTATATCTGGTGAACAAAAGAAAATGGAATTATTTATCTTATAATAATAAATAACTTAATCAAGCTACTATAACAGGAATATTTGTACTGCTTATCTAGAAATGTTTGTTACACAGAAACAGTTTCTACTGTATTACACATGTTTTTCAATACAGAGTGTGATTATAAACATGACATTGATTAACATAAGTATATCTGTTATGCACATATAAATAAATGTAAGCTAATTTAAAAACTACACACTGCCATCTATTGGTGATAAATGCAAACAATAAAATGGAATGTGGTGTGTAAAAAAAATGGTTATATTTTATAGACATTTACAGGGATGGACTGGGCATTTTAGGGTAAAGAGGCCCATCCCCCGCCCCGTTGCTCACCATTTTTTATTTTAGAGATTACTGATGGCAGACTCAGAATCTATAAAACTGGTTGTAGCTAGCTTAAAGTGAATGTAAAGTTAAATCGTTTACCTAAAGTGAAACAATAGAAGTTAAAAAATGAATAAGAGTTTCATTCATGAAATCTTTAGGATATACTTATCTTCAGAGCTATTTCACTATAAACGCTACATGGATAAGAGCTGAAGCTCCGGTCGTCATTTTCATCAATTGATTGACAAATGACTCATCTGCAATCAACTAATCATTGTTTGGGAGAAACAACATTATCATATGAAATATTAGCAGCTTATGAAAAATACATATAATATGGATTGTCTGTAATTAGAACTAAACTACATAAAGTTAACCTCTGTTTTATCTAAATAGTTTCCTTTGCCAAGTAGTAGGTCACTCTTGGCATTCAAAAGTGTCAAGCCTCTTGTATATAGGGGTATATGTATAAGAACAACAGCATAGCAGTTAGGTGATTTGGTATAGGTAAATGTTATACAACTAAGAGAAAATCAGAAAACTATAAGGGAAGTCTTTTTCTATATAAATTTAAGTTTGTGCAACTGAAAGGTATAGACATCTGAACTAAAAATGACATATCATGCAATGAATAGGTACATACCACCTAGTCAGAAAACAGAAAATAGTTCAATTTGTATGCAACAAAATATAATACTTCAAGAGTTAACCACATTGCAATGCACATATATATTTCACTAATTGAAAGTCTACCCTACCATGTACTAGCAAGATCAAAAAACCTTAATGATAGTCCCCCTGTTCTTAGCAAGATAATAGAATAAATGTGCATAACAAACTGTTGAACATATGGGGATTTAAGTAATTAATTATGAGAACAGAGATAAACTATAGTTGGTACATGGAAGTTTAAGATAAAACAGGATAATCTTAAGAAAGTGTTGTGCAACACCTAAGATATGTAAGGCTCCTCTCTTTCCAGAACTATAGGGCAGGTTTAAAATTAGAAAAACGTAAAATAAATCTATAAGGGCTTACTCCATTAAAAAATGCCATTTACCCAGTATGTACTATTACATGGACCTGCTAATCTAAATAAACTGCACACTTGAGTGATGAATTAGTAATAGAGCCTTGAACTGATAATGTTCTGTGAGAGGAAAGCCAATTAAATAGGCAATCTCTTTTGCCAACCCTGTGGGCTTCCACATAAGAAGCATACCAAATCATAAGCAGTCTACAAACTTTACCCTCTACATTGTATATAGAATTATTATTAGCAGACGACTATTAATAAACAGCATTACATGAAGACCCTATCACAGGCTTGAAAGGAATAATATTGGAATTAATGAGAAATCTCCCTAATGTAGTACGTTTCAGTCATTCAGTGTCTTTAAAACAATAAACCTGAGAGCTCTTCACAAACTATAATAGTGAGAAGATGTAATAATAAACCATCCTCCAATGAAAAGCTAGGGAACTTCTCACTACTCCCAGCAATCCTAGGTATAAATAAATAAACACCTCTCCCGAACATATATGGTTTTTGTTTATTTTACAAAATAAATAATCTAGCTAAAACCCCACATAAATTGTTAAGATGTAAATGTGTGAGTGTAGGACACTTTTTAACATGGTCCACAAAAGTGACAAATATCCAATACATACTTTACAAAATAAGTTTTAGTAGACTTAGTTTTGAACCAAATGAAACAGCTCACTCACTTGCTGATTAACGTTTTCAGTGTTCTGTTCCTCACTGTCTGAGACTGCTGCATCAGTCAACGGTCTGTGTGTCTCTCTCTGACTTTGTCTGCTGCAAACTGAGTCTGAGAGTGTTTTTTTTCCTGGCGCCCAACCAAGGCACGTGTCATCCCCATATGGAATTGCATAAGGCCGTGGTCCGCGAAAGAGTAAAACTGGGTGGGCAGGCCACGGGCCTACTAGGTACTAGCTAGCTACTACCATTGTCTACCAAAAAAAGGTCCTCGCTCTCTGTACTCTGGTGTGTTGTGACATCACGGCCTCACCTCTGGGCTGGCAACCTGCTATGTTTGCATGCTCCGGAGTCCTCACTGATCACCGTCAGTCACAGTCTCAGACACTTGGATCCTGATGGGCCTGTTGGCAGACCAGCAGCAGCATTTCGGCAACTTTCCCTTGCTGAGCCATTTCAAGTACTCTCTGATGAGATCTAACAGCCGATGTGTCATGTGGACACAACACACGGCATTAGTGTGGTGCAGCCTTGTTGCGGGGGGGGGGGTTGTCACTCAACTACTCCATGAGCTCAGCATCTGTCAGTCATCGGATTGGACATTGTGCGGCCAGCAGCATCCGATAAGAGGATAAGAGGCACCAGGGCTTTTCAAGCAGTTGCAATTTGCAGTGTTATACTGGCAGTGAAACATAATAATAAACTTATATTAATGATTACACATACATAGAAGAAAAAAATCTCAGTCAGTTCTCAATTTTTTTTATGAATGCGGTCGTGGTGGGCGGGGCTAAAACTACCACGCAGCCTACCCGGCATTTGCCCAGTACACCCGACATTCAGCCTCGGCCTGGACATTTAAGAAAGAAATCTATTAAAAGGACATTAAAGGGATATGAAACCCAAAAAAATATTTTGTGATTTAGACATGACATATAATTATTTCTATTTCCATGGTATTCTTTTTTAAAAATTTACCTAGGCAGGTGTCTGGAGCCCTTTATGGCAGAAAATAGTGCTGCCATCTAGTGCTCTTGCAAATGGATAACATTCTTGTAAAACTGCTGCCATGTGCACGTTGCTGAGTTTACAAAGAAAATGTGATAATTTTAAAGTTGTTTAAAATGGCATGTTCTTTCTGAATCACAAAAGAAAAAGTATGGGTCCATGCCCCTTTAAAGGTGTAGCATACATCAAGAATGTCATTTTGTTAGGCCAGATTACAAGGTTTTGCAAATCAAGAGCAATTAGTATATGTGGTGTATGAAGCCTGGTGAAATTAATGTTTCCAGTCATCTTTGTTGTACCCAGTGTAGGATGTAAATGAGCATGTGATCTGACTTAGCTAATTGCTTTTTAGAATGCCACTGGCTCAGCTAAATTTACTGATATTTGATAGAGGCACTTCAGCCTTTCTGGAGGAAGTGGACCAAACAGAATTTCCGGAGGTATTTCACAGCAAAATCAGACAAAAAAAATACAGGATAAGATTATAAGTGGAGCGCAAAAAATATCAGATAACACTGCTCAAGCTAAAACAATAGCACTTTTATTTTTGCACTAATATTACAAGTTGAAAGTAATATTTTTTTTTTTTAAATAATTTTTTTATTGAGGTATTTGCATTAAACATAAATAATACACAATACACCTTTTTGTCAACAGAATAGGATACAAATATTAGTAACCACAACATTTTGGCGTCTATATAATACATTGACTAAAGGCTAACGAGACCTCGTTTTTTCAATAATATAACATGTATGACTGACCAGTTAGAAACATGGTTTTAGGCCCCAAGGACCAGGAGTATAGAAAATAAAAGTTATCTGATGGTCAGAGTTCTAGCTCCTTAGGAGCTTCAAAAAGAGCGTGAACAGGGGGGAAGGGGATATTCAGCGGGTAAGCACCGCTATAGATAGAGGGGAAAGGGTGGAGGGCGGAGCCATATATATATATGCTAGTATTTTAGGAAACTTGAGGGGGGGTACAGTCTTACCAATGAGGGAAGTTGAATGGGCCATGAAATAGGGTCAACTATCCATTTATTGGTAGATATGCATATGCATAGTAGGGGAAAATATATAGGTTAAATATTCTATAAGTAGACATATAATACATGTCTTATTAATTCCTGAACTTGGATGAGATAGAAGGTTCTAGTAATATGGGAGTTTTATAATTATAGGGGGATAAAGTGGGTAGTAGGCAATAGGGTTATGAGAACTTGTGTTAGGATTGGGTATCAATAGTATGCAATAACTGAACTCCTAATTAGGCTAGCAAGGAAAGGAGAGTTCACTGTGTGTATAATAACCTGAGTAGGAATGTTGTAGTGTTCAGACCATGAACATAAAGATAACTTTAGAGAATGAGCTATATTTTAATATGTCATAGGCTATATACTTTATATAAAATATGAGAGGGTGGAATTAGCTATCCCTAAACTAAGTTCAGTAGTACCAGTAACTCCTTAACTAGGTATAGTTTGCCAGGATATATAGAGACGTATCTAAAGAGGGTAGAATTGTAAGCCTTGAGGGTTAACTATGAAAGTAGACATTGCTAACTTACAATCCATACCCCAAAAGGGGACATCAGGATCTCTCCCAAAAGGGGGTGTCGTGGAGAGAGGAATCTAGTGGAGTATCTATCCCCTGCTATGTAATGGAGTCTGATTATAAATAAATGAAAAATCCTTGGCGTATATAATATAGCCCCTAGGGTTACCGGAAGCAAGGATTAGCAAATGATGTTATTTTACATCTAGTGTGATTGCGTTTTAAAGTGAACATTAAACAGACATCTGTGCATAAGAGTTATCAGGTAACAAGAAGCCTAAAACAATAGCTGTGCACTTATTTATAATAATATATCTCATTGGGAGTATTTTAGTCCATATATCATTGCGACAGACATAGAACCTGAATATAGTCTAACTTGTCCCTGGGAAGGAAAACACAAGACTGCAAGGTTCTTTTATCCTATAGGTGGGTATAGAATGAAACAGACCTCAATATAGGCAAAACATCTAGAACTCTATATATAAACAACAATTCTAGCGACCCTACCCTCAGCCATAGACTTTTAAATCAGGCCTCATTATTAGTAGTGAAGGCCTGGAAGTAGGTGCATAACCAGAGGAGGCAATGTAACGGACAAATATATTAGCATAGCTCAGTATACGTCTGCCTTGATAGGTAAACACCCAAAGGGAGCAATGCAAAACACATACATATTAGAACAGCGAATTATTCATGTGCCATTATAGTTGAGTAGCTGTAGGAGGTAATATAGCATTCAGACATATTAGTGCAGGGCTATGTACATGTGCCACCTTTGACGAATATCTAGAGGAGGGAATATATAACACATACATATTCACGTAATGCATCATATCTGCGCCATGAGTGCCACATGTCTCAAATAAGCAATATAGAGCAAACAAACTAATAATCTTGCATGTGTGTTCACTTATATATAATGAACAGAAGGGCTCCTAAGTTAATAGCGTGTAGTGTATATGTCTTTTCATCTTCATTTTTCTAAAAGATATTTATCTCTATGTCTAAATCTAATATAAGCACCCTGTAAGGCCATTAAGTCTCATTATTAACCAACTCCTATCTAGATTATAGAGTCTCCTAGGCTGCGAGCAATAACTATGCATGTTATGAAACAACAGACATTATAAATGAAAGAACAAACAGAAAAGAACATGAGATATCTTATTGCAATAAATTATATAACACATGTCAAGGGGAATACATGGGGATGGGCTTTTCCATCTCAAATCCTAGATTAGCTTTTAGTGTTAAAACCTGGTTAGATATTGTTTGGAGAGAGACAGAACATCTTAGAATAGATTATAGTTCCAGTTATTACCTATCCTCAGATCAGAAAAATCAGTGGCAAGTAACTTAATATACTCATAATTGTGGGGCTAAGTGCATCACCGAACACGTTTACAGCAATGGGTAGTAACAATAAATTTGGTTGTCACTGTTGCACAGTCCCATGTATTGGTACGGTTAGAAATGTCAGCCAATGCCCCTTTTCTGAGAGAGTAGTTCCCACTCCTGATGCATTATAGCTCTGCTCAAAAGCAAAACTGTCACTCTGGAAGTGAATCCACCAGTTCTGCAGGACAAGTCCAGTCACAGTCAGTAATCTGTATGTATGTAGTTCCTCACGAGTCTCTTTGCCACTAATGAGATTCCCAGATGCATACCTGGGGTGCCATAAAGGCTAGCACTAGAGCTGACGATCTTTATAGTTCACATAGTGATCGGGATCTGGTTTAAGTCCCAACAGGAGAGAGACAGCTGCATAAAGGGTGTCTTCCGAATCAGGTGTGCTTACTTCAGGCGACCCGTGAGAGCAGACTGTGTCCTCTAGAGCATGAGAAGCTACAAATGATGGAGTTGCAGACTTCTGGCATGTCTGTTCCAATGCGGCACCACTTTGTATATCGGTTGAAGCTGGAGATATCTGTGTGAGCCCGAGGCTCCTCTCGCTCCGCCATTACCGCTGCGGATTCCTCTAAGCACTCAGAGCCATACCGTATGACGTTCTTCAGGCTGGTGAATTGGCTTGTCATGCGTAGTTCAAATCTCACTAAGAGGTCTCTCAGCTCTCCATGTAAATCTTCCATGGTGAGAGATAGTAGCCGATGGTCCTTTGTTGATCAGCGTGGTTTGTATTTGCAGAGGAGATATGGCCCTCAAAATGGCGCTAGTTGCTGCATGGCTTCACTCAGGTGTAAATACAATTCATAAATTTCTAGCTATGGTGTGTTTCCAACCCTTACGGTGCTGGTAGCTTGCATAAGGTATCGTTTTCAGGTGAAAAAAAGGAGTTTCAGGAATTATATATATTAATTAGACTATAAAGTCTTGTCTAAATGTCAGGAGCTACTTAAAGACGCGTCTGAGTCTCTCGGCAGTTGGCTCCGCCCCCCCTGAAAGTAATATTTTATTGAGTGAAAGTGTAGGGTGCACAAACATCTGGATTTTGGGTAGCACAGGCCTGCCAAATCCCTTACATAATAGGTTTCTGTGGGGGCTTCCTAAAATGCTTATGTTAGATATAATTTGAACACTAAGCCGAAGGTGTACTGAACCTCAGCTGAAGTGGTGTAGTTCTTTACTAACTTTCATGCTTTAGGGTTATATTGAAATATAAATTAAAAACACTGAACACATACATACCTACGCAAATAATACATAAATATACACAAGTGGTCAAAAGTTTGGGGTCAGTTAGAAATGTCATTGTTTTCAAAAGAAAAGCATTTTTTTTGTACATTGAAACATCAAATTGATTAGAAATACAGTGTAGACATGGTTAATGTTGTAAATTACTATTGCAGCTGGAAATGGCTGATTTTTAATTAAATATCTACATAGGCGTAAAGAAGCCCATTATCAGCAACCATCTGTTCTGTGTTCCAATGGTACGTTGTCTTTACTTATCCAAGTTTATCATTTAAAAAGACTAATTGATCATTAGAAAACCCTTTTGCAAGTATGTTAGGACAGCTGACAACTGTTATGCTGATTTAAGAAGCAATACAACTGGCCTTCATTACACTAATTGAGTGTCTGGAGGAGAATTAGCAATAGTGGGATCGATTACAGGGTCTAGGTGGCCAGAAACAAATAACTTTCTTCAGAAACTACTCAATCAATTCTTGTTCTGAGAAATGAAGGCTATTCCATGTGAGAAATTGTGAAGAAACTGAAGATCTCATAAAAAAAGAGAAAAGCCATTACAAAGAGAAAGCCATATCTCAGACTGGCTAATAAAAAGAAAAGTATAAGATGGCAAAAGAACACAAACACTGGACAGAGGAAGATTGGAAAGTGTTATGGAAAGACAAATCTAAGTTTGAGGTGTTCAGATCACAAAGAAGAACATTTGTGAGGCGCAAACCAAATGAAAACATGCTGGAAGAGTGCATGACATCATCTGTCAAGTATGGTGGAGGCAATTTGGGTACTTTAGTGGTAGTAAAGTGGCAGATTTATACAAGGTAAAAGGAACATTGAATAAGGAAGGCTATCATTGCCATACCCTGTGTATGAAGCTTGATTGGAGCCCATTTCCTCCTACAACAGAAAAATGACCCAAAGCACAGCTTCGAATTATGCAAGAACTATTTAGGGAAGAAGCAGTCAGCTGGTATTCTGCCTTTAATGGAGTGTTCAGCACAGTTACCAGATCTCAAACCTATTGAGCTGTTGTGGGAGTAGCTTGACCGTTTGGTATGTACGAAGTGCCTATCACACCAAACCGACTTGTGGGAGGTGCTTCAGGAAGCATTGGATGAAATCTCTTCAGATTACTTCAACAAATTTACAGCTAGAATGCCAAAGGTATGCAAGACTGTAATAATTGCACATGGAGGAGTCCTTGATTCTTTGATTAAAGCAAAGTTTGAAGCACATCTTCCGGTGGGAGGAGCTGACTAGGAGCAGAGCACACCGAGTTGGGGCGCGCAGCATCGTCAGCTAGAGAAACATCTTGTCTCCCCTACTATCTTTCTCCCATTGTTGGTGCAGGTCTGCATCCTAGGGAGGTGGGCAAGTTACATCTGGAGCCCAAGTGTGGAAGCCTGCTAGAGCTAAGTACAGGCTCAGTTGCTAGAGCCGCAAGCGGCGCTGCCGCAAGAGACTATCCATTTTTGAACCAAGTTCCTGTATTCACTGACTGTGACAGAGACCGGCAAGTGTGGAAGCCTGCTAGAGCTAAATACAGGTTCAGCTGTTAGAGCCGTAAGCGACGCTGCCGCAAGAGACTGCTCATTTCTTAACTAAGTCCCGATACTTACTGACTGTGAGCGAGACCGACATCTCTCCATTCTTCTGCCGAATGGTCTTTAAGCAACGGCTTACGCTACAACTCTGGAGTCCTGCACGCGTGGGAAAAGAAATAATTGCCAACTGGCTTTAAAGGAAAATAAAGAAGTCTCCGTGTATCGGACCCGCTGTGGGATGAGAACTGTCCCCTAGGGTCTGATATTTTCTCTAACCTACAGAATAACAAGCAGCTGCAAGTTGCCCTAACTTGTTGGATTACCCAGGTGTATTGTGACGCCAGCAGCTCCAATCTCCAGCCCAAGAGATGTAGAGGCGCCCCCTGGTCAAATATACGAGGCTGCTGTCTGTTTCCTGTTACTGCATGTCTGCAAGTTATGGCGGTTCCAGCTCCCGATAAGGCCTAGAGATAACCTCTTTCTTTCTGACACTTTGTTTGGAACAGGTCAATTCTACTCTGGCTGAGGCCTCCACAACCCGGGCGCTTGAGAGCGCAAGTATTTTGCCCTTGTAAAAGGGTCTGGTTATATGACTGTCTACAAAATTCTCTCTTTTTATTCAAGAGAACTCTGTTTCAGCTATCATTATTGCCTGGCTGGTAATCTGAACTTAATTCATCATAGGCCAAATATCAGATTCAATTACCATAATCTGTGGGACATTAAAATAACTGTTTCTACACTGCTATATCTTATAACTTAGCATATTGTTTATAAATATCTTTTTTATCTTCTTAAGGGTTCAGTAGAATAAGCTGTACAAACAGGGGCAAAGAGGGTAATATAAGATCAATATAGTCTGAGTTAAGATATTGAACCAAAGGTATTTGTGCAGTACACAGTGAGTTTAAATCTGTATAAAAAGTGCTGATTAGGCAGTAACAAGACTCTTACCTCAAACCTGGAACCCCTCTACATTCCACTAGTGTTTAGGAAGTAAAAAAGAGGCAGAAAGAGGAGGAAGGGTGAAGGAGGAGGAAAAGATAGTATAAAATAGTCTTATTATCTCTTAGTTTACAAGCAGAAGTTAATCAGCAACGTTTTCTTTTTAGGTATGCAACAACAAAATACACCTTTATTGATTGAAAGAGCACACAGAATAGGCCCTCAGAGGAGATCAATTAAGGGGATAAGTCAACACAGACCTGTTATGATTAAGCTCCAAAATTACCAAGATAAAATGACACTTCTACGACTCTATAGGAAAATTGATTTGGTGCAGGTGGGGGATACCAAAATCCTGATTTTTCAGGACTACTCCAGTGAAACCTCCCAGAGGAGGAAAGTTATGGCCCCCTACTGCACTAAACTAATTGATGCCGGACATAAGGCTAGGTTAATTTACCCAGCCAAAATAATAGTAGAAGATAAAGACACTATACACACTCGAAGAAGAAGAAGACAATTGTGTAGTGATTTAAAGATTAGGGTATAAATAGGAAATTGGTCAAAACTTGTAAATAGAGTATTGGGTCTTTTGCGATGTCATCACTTGATAGGTCATTCTTTTTAATTTTTTCCTTTTTTTTTCCCTCTTTCTCCCTTTCCCTCCCCTCATTCCCTTCTTTCCCCTGTGCTCCTTTAAGGTGTCTTCCTCCATCTGATTTTTATTTAAAAAAGAAGAAGACATTCTTAAGTGTGTGTCTTGGAACATTGGGGGAATAACTTCCCCTATTAAAAGGAAGTTGGTTATTAAACAATTACGTAAGCATAAACCTGATCTTGCCTTTCTGCAAGAAACCCATCTTAAAGTTGCAGAAGTAAACAAATTAAAAGTAAAATGGGTTGGCCATGTAATTGCTACTCCATGCAATAAAAGGAAAAGAGAGGTGGCCATTCTGTTTAACAAGAATCTGACATATAAAGTGTTAAAACAAACTTTAGACAAAGAAGACAGATGGCTTGTGGCCGAGATAGAGATAGGGAATATTAAATATATTTTTTGTAACATATATGGACCAAATCAGGTCGATGCGGACTTCTGGGATAAGCTCACAATGCAATTATCTCAGTATATTGGGCAAAACCTGATTTTGGTAGGTGACTTTAATTTAATCCCAACGTCGTTATTAGACAGATGTACTTCAAAGACGGCTCATTTTTCAAATACAAAGGCTAAAATATTTTCCCAGATCTGTAGACATCTAAAAGTCCATGATATTTGGCGTATCAAATATCCAGATACGCAAAGATTCTCTTGTGAATCTAAATCTTATAGAGCATTCTCTAGAATTTTTTCCTGATTTCAAGTTCAATGCTAGCAATGAACACTGATGTTCAAATAGCTGATATAGTTATTAAGGATCACGCTATTATCTCTCTAAATATATATATACGAATAACCTAACTATTAACTCAGTAAATAATTTTTATTTCCCTAATTATTTATCTCAAGATAGGAAGTTTGCGGATTGGCTTGTTCAAAAATGGCAAGAGTATCAAGGTTTCAATAAGGAATATTTTGGAAGAATTGAGATTTTTTGGGAAGCCGCGAAAGCATATCTGAAAGGTCTAATTAAGGCATATATGGTAAAAAAGAAAAAAAAAAGCCAGTGCACGGGAAATACAACTGGCCAATCAACTTAGTAATGCTTATAAGAAATACATTAATAACCCAGTCAAAATGCTCTGGAACAAATATCAGGTGGCCAAACAGGAATGGGATTTTTTTTTTAAAGAAATGGTGATACGAGAAGATATTAGAATTAGCGCAAAGTATAAGGGACAATTTGGTAGATCAGCCAAATTTTTGGCTAGATTGAATAAATCAAGGAAAAAAAATAATACAATTGAAGCTATTAGGGACGGTCAAGTAAACTACACAGATCCATTAGATATCAAAGAAATTTTTTATAAGTACTATCAAAATATCTATACAGCAAGTGAGATAAATATCGAAAATAAAAATAGTTTTTGGTATAGAGTAAGAGTCCCTAAAATTACAACATCCTTTTTGGAGACTTTAAATAGCCCCATTACGACTAGAGAAGTGGCAGAGGCTATTGATTAGGCTAAGAATAACAAAACACCTGGCCCAGATCAACTACCAGCAGAATTTTATAAAATTATTCGAAATGATGTGCTCCCTACTCTAGTTAAACTGTTTAATACATATTTTGTATTGGGGAGTCCCATGTCTGAGTATTTCTCGGCGTCGGCTGTTACGCTAATAATTAAGAAAGATAAAGACCCTCTTAATCCTGCCTCGTACAGACCTATATCACTCCTAAATGTAGATTATAAACTACTTACGTCTATAATGGCTAATAGACTCAAGACAGGAATAGGTCAAATAATACATGAGGATCAATCTGGTTTATCCCGGGGAGAACCTCTATTAGAAATCTTAGGCGTATTACTACCATAATAGAATATTTTTGGGTTAATAATCATAAAAGGGCCACTAACCAAGATCAGGCAATTCTAACAGCCGACGCCGAGAAGGCTTTTGACTCAGTAACATGGGACCATTTATATACGGCATTGGATAGGTTTGGTTTTAGGGGGGGAATTTCTATCCGTGATCAAATCTATATATAACTTATCCACTTTGTACATTTTGGTTAATGGTATGCCAACCGCTAGATTCCAGATTCATAGAGGGACAAGACAGGGGTGTCCCCTGTCGCCCCTTCTATTCAATATCGCTATAGAACCTCTTGCAATCCTATTGAGACATATCCTACAGGGCACTGAAATTGGTGACCAAAGAATTACTCTGTCACTTTATGCGGATGATTTGTTATTATTTTTGCAAAACACTAAACTTAGTATCCCTCTGGTCCTTGAAATCGTTGGACAATTTAGCTCCTTCTCTGGGTATAAGCTAAATCTTAGTAAATCTGAAATTCTATGGATAAATCAAAATACAAATAGCTGTAAAGATCATCTGTTTAAGGTTACAGAAACTATAAAATATTTGGGTATCATTTTAAACAGAAACCCTAACTATTGGTATAACAATAATTTTTCTATGTTTTTTGCCACTGCTGAGGAGAAATTGAGCAGATGGATCTTGTTCCCTCTCTCGCTCTCAGCCAGAGTCATGATGATAAAATCGGTTCTTCTTCCGCAATTAATATACCTTTTCCAAAATCTTCCTCTCTTTGTTTCAAATAAAGACCTAAGACGCTTTAACAGAAACTGCGTTTCTTTCCTATGGAATAAGAAAAGGCACTTTCTCTCCCGAGCTAAATTACATTGTCCACCAGAATTTGGAGGATTTGTCCTCCCTGACATAAAATGGTATAATAACTGTATTTTGGCACGCTTTGCTTTGGACTGGATTACAGATACCAGCTATTTCTCAAACCTTTTAACGGAAAAAAACAAGTGGTCGCCCCTCTTTCCCTTAAAGCCATAATTCATTGTCCAGTCACACAATTACCAAATGAGATTAAAAAATTGTCAGTAATCCGTAATGTGATTTTAGCATGGCAAAAGCTTTGTGCTGCCCTGGATGTAGATTATCGAATATCTGCATATCTCCCTATCAGAAGAAATAATTTATTTCCCCCTGGTTTGTCATCGGATATATTTACAAAATGGGAAGAGAAAGGATTAATATATGTTTCACAATTATTAGATAATGACTACAAAGTAAGAACATTTGAATCTATTTTTCAAGAATATAACATACCGAACAAAATTTTTTATGCGTATCTACAACTAAGGCATTTCATAGATGGAGTTCATAACATTAGACAAGGTTATAAAGAATTTGGTATACTTAAAGATTATATTATTCTACATAAAAATAGTATTCATACTATTTCATTAATTTACAATATCTTTATGTCTAAACAAGGGCAGTTGGGTTTAGAAACTTTAACAGAGGTCTGGAGGCCTCACTTTCAAGAAATAACGCTAGAAAAGATTAAATTAAGCATTAAGCGAGTAAAAGAGGCCAAAATCCCTACATCCTGGAAGGAATCCCATATAAAACTAATTAATAGGGTATATATCACACCAAAAATGTTAGCTAAATGGACAAGTAGTAATACAGGAGACTGTTTTAAGTGTAGGAGGTCGGATTCTGACCTTCTACACTGTCTATGGTACTGCCCTAAAATTAGGCAATTTTGGCTTAAGATATTCTATTGGTGGTCTAAAATTTGCCAGGAAAACTTTGCATTAGATGCATTTCAAGTTTTTTTTTCTAGTTAGGGAATCTACTACAAAATTCTCTAAGGTGATTGATACACTTATCTTATTGGGCCGCAATCTAATTTTCCGATTCTGGAAAAATAAGAATGTCCCTTCATTCAACTTATTCAAGCAAGAGGTTTACTCGCAGATTATGTTTGAACAATTAAATAGTGATCCCTTATCCTCAAGTCAGACTCAATGTTTTTTTGATAAATGGCTTACTGTAATTTTGGATCTACCATATAATTCACAATACGCATTAACAAAGTGCTTTCATAAGTCAGACTTTTTTGGTACGCTGATTCTCAAGAATATATTTCCAGTATCTTGGTATTAATAAAGTATCTATGTGCGGATATTGAACATGATGTGGAGGTGGAGAGCTGGAGCACTTTTTTTTTCTTTCTTCCTGTCTCTTTCCTCCCCCCCCCCCCTTTTTTTTTTCCTCTTCTGCTTTTTTCCCCTTTTTTTTCTTTTTCTTTTTTAGGTTTAATAAAAAACGGTAGCACAACTACATGACATCGGAAGGTTGGGATTTTAGAACCTAATATTAAGAATGTCATGATAATTCCAGTAGTCACTGTACAGTAATGATGATTAGTGCAGGATCTAATTAGTGTTTCCGTCTTTCCTAGCTAGAAGAAGTTCTTTTATAATTTTAAAATAAGACATAAATGAATGATATGCTTTCTTCTTTTTTTTTTTTTTTTTATTATTATTATGTTACCTGTGCTATGTATAAGGAATTTGCTGTATTCGTGACAAATACTTGTTCAACTGTAATATATTCTGTGCTTGAAGATGAAAAAAAAAAAAAAAAAAAAAATTCTCTTAAAATTAATTATTTATAACCTTGTCAATAACTGTATTTCCTATTCAAATTCATTTTGTATATGTTTTAATTAGAAAAGAAAAAGGAAATGTCTAAGTGACCCTAAAATGTCAATGTACAGTATATACACAAACACACACACATTTATATAAAGATAGATAGATAGATAGATAGATAGACAGACAGACAGACAGACATATTGATAGATAGATAAATAGATAGATAGATAGATAGATACACATTTAGTGGAGATAAAACCATGAGATTAAAATATTCCATTACATAGAAGTAAGAGTTATAGAATTATTGTATAGACAATGAGCAAATATAGGCAACTATCCCTGCTTGCTTTCCCAGAAGGAACTGTGGGTAGGAAATCAGAATTAGATATGTAAAATCTCCTGATTTTGCTTCCAAGTACTGTTTTAAGCACAGCAATCCCCTTTATGGGGTGGATGCAGCAAGAGACAGCACTTGTAGACCACCCTTTCAAATTATTTAACTTTCATCAGCAGTAGGTAGGTTTAACTTGCTGCTTGGTGAAGCTTCTTTCCAGTGAAAAAGCAATACTCATTTGAGTTTTGATGGGGATAAAACCATGAGATTAAAATACTTCATTGCTTAGAAGTAATAGATATATAATTATTGTACACAAGTGAAAAAATGTTAGAACACAGATCCTAAACATGGGCTTTAAGGCTCGGGAATAGATTTGTTGCTGGTAATATTTTGTGTGTGCTTCAAAGATGGTATAGACAAAATCTGGAAGTGTTTAATTTGTTTCCTCTAATATTGAAGAAAACAACATATAAAATACCAAACTATTGTAACAAATAGGTTCTTTCTTATTAAATGATCAGTAATGTGAATCATGCGGTTACAGTCAGAACAATTTATAGTAATAAAAATACAAAAGTTTTTCCTTAATATAGAGATAATATAAGCCCCAACTTTGAAAGTCTATGTACTACACCAGAGATTTTTACAAGACACATATCTCTTATATATGGTCTGCTGCGCTCCTCCGGGACTGTGCAATGTTCCTCTTTTATAATTAAATGGGAGAAGGAATTAGACCTACAACTTGAAATATCTGATAAAATATTACAACAGAAGGCAGCGCTAGATACCGTACAAGGTGATTCTTGGAGCTGGACTGAAACTTTCCAAAGTCCAAAAGGCAGCTGTGTTGAGCCAGGTTAATACAGCTGTACAAGGATCAGTGGATTTCTTCTCCACCAACAGATGAACGAATAGCTATAGGAAAAAAAAAGAAGACAGCGCAATCCTCGATTCAAGGTAGTATTTATTGAAGGGCAGTCACAACACACTAGTAATAAAGCACTTACTAGATGGATTAAAATAACAAGGCCCAAAGATTGCAGGAGAAATTCAGTGTCTTTGTAGCAACCAACTGCCAATGTGTGCATAAACCTGACAGTCTGACCCAGTCAAATTCAAAAACTCCTGGTTTATGGTAAAGCTTACTCAGCCAATTTTTGATGTCACTGCTACTCATTATCCTATGGATGCTTGAACGGACCAAAAGAAACTCAACGCATTTTGCCGGTAACACACCGGCTTGCTCAAGAGTTATTTGATCCTTAACAAAAACAGTCTTTATTTAAAGGTCCTTGAATGACATGATTGGTGGAGCACATATAAAAAAAGGCATGATTCCAACTTGCCCAAATTTATCACATATATATAATATCAATATAAATACATATATATTAAAAACGGATTACATAAAACATTGCTTTAAAAGATTTAATACATTGCTTAAAAAGATTTAATACTTACAAAATCAACACAAAAGAAAATATTATAAACAGACTTTAAAATTAGTCATAAAGGGACATAAAAGTGCAACTGCATAATCTGCAAAAAAATTAGTCAGTATACATATATATACAACGATCAAATATATGAAATTCAAAATTTAAAAAGATTTTTTATAATAAATTATTATAAAAATGCTGGAAGACTTCCGGTGGGCGGGCGCCGAGAGCAGAAGCAGGGCACAGAGCTCCGGCAGTAACAATTGAAAAATCTGCCCTGCTCTACTGTATATTGCCCGAAAAACCTTAGATATCCTTGGCAGGGAGAGAGGAGACTGCCCAGAGACAAATCAGACAGGAATCTAACACCCGATTCCCCCACCGCAAAAGTAAACGGAAAAGAGGAGAGGAGAGCGGTCGCGGCGGCGACCGCGGAGGACACAAATACAAATATAAACCAACTCTGGCCTGGAGTGCGGGGTGAAAACCTGACCCTGAGAATAGCCACAGTAAGAGTAGACTTAGCGGTACCGGAGACTCTGACCAGAGGGTGAGTTACACAGAGAGCGGGAAACCGCAATCTTAAAAGCATTGAGGGGAGGAAGAGAAAGCTGCGCAGCACCAGCTCTAGACACAACCTGGTTAGAGCGAAAGCAGTTATACACGGATCCCCCAATACAATAAAACACTAATCTTACACACGTAAGGCAGGAAAAAAAAAAAAAAAAAAGGGCTATTCGTTACCTCCCAGCATAGTAAACGTCTGCAAAATCATAGACAGAAGGGGGAATAAGTCATAGCCAGGGCCGGAGCCAAAAGTTACACGAATATAAGGAACATTAGGTTTGCAGGATACCTCTACAGCGCCTCCCCCATATATATAGAGCAGTGCTGAGTGAATGGGGAAACAGTGAAGGAGTGAGATACTAGCAATTTGCAACTCCCCAGACACTTTATAATTGCAAAGGAGTTACCGGTATTCTTAGACTGATCACTGAGCGACTCACCTCTGGCTGACAAGAGTAACCATCCCCCCTGCAGCCATATTGTTCACATTAATTGCGGTACCCTCTGGTAACATGCAGGGCTAAGCTGAGTAGTTCATACCCCCTCACTCACCCACCGTGTAGAAAAGACTTACAAACTCTCTGATGGACCTGATAATTTATACCCTTACAAAGTATTCCTACAGTTCAGTGGATTAGACCTTTCCCCCCGTAATAGATATACTACATCTTTATTCTTAGCTGGAATTAACAGCTACAAGACCCACTCACCTGTATGCAAAAGTACTACGACTCTTTTACTAAAACAACTGTCACAATGACGAACAGACTAAAAAATGCTGACAAGAGAAAAAATCAAGTAGAAATACAACAGATGGCAGTGGCCGCTGACGACATGCTCCCTAACAACACTATAGACACTCACCCAATAGTCTCCCAGATCTCAGCCCTGTTTTTGCCAAAAATTGATCAGCTCCAGTCAGGAATGGACTCACTTACAGCAGAAGTTAAATCTTTCAATGGTAGACTGACACAGGTGGAGCAGAAGGTTGCAGACAGCGAACTCCGCCACAGAGAGACTGAATCTAATGTTCAAACGCTACAACAACAAAATGAGAGATTATGGGCAAAGATCGATGATCTGGAGAACAGATCACGAAGAAACAACCTGCGAATAGTGGGGGTGCCAGAGTCGATCTTGCCCACGCAACTGATGGAGTTTGCAGAAAATATCCTACCAAAGCTACTAAAAATCTCACAAGATTGTCTACCCTGTACGGCAGAAAGGGCGCACAGAGTGGGAGACCCAAGGAAGCAGGGAGGAAACAACCACGCCAAGTTATGGTGAAATACCTTAGCTTCCAGGACAAAGTCACCATCCTGCAAGCCTACAGGAAGATCTCCCCACTGGAATACGAAGGAAAGAGAATCTATTTGTTTCAGGACTACTCTGCTACAGTAGCAGCCCGAAGAAGAGAATTCTCACCATATTGCAAACAACTAATAGACCAGGGCAGATCAGCGGTTTTACTGTTTCCGGCACAGCAAGAGGCCCCCTGTTCTTTGACTCACCGGAACAACTAAATCTTCATCTACAGACAGAGAGAGAACGTCAAAGAGCTGAGGAGGGCAGAGACACTGATCCACCAACTTGAAACTCATGACAGGTCCACAGAATCCATTACCAAAGACAGACTATAAGCTCAGTCACGCAGACTGGTATCCTTGAAATGTGAGGGGGGGGGGACTCTTCTATAGAAGTGTTGTATTTGTTCTTTAACTGTTGGGGATTGTGGGGGGAGGAGGAAATACTGTTTGCAAAATAAATTATTGTTTGTCATTGCATTGGTTAACATTGTTTGTCTCTCTTTTGAAGTGTAAACGTCAAAACCTGCCGGATCCGTGTGACCTTGGGGCGTCACTCCAGGGGAAGGGGGTCATAGAAACCTTGCCATACACTGAGTGTAAGTAACTACTAGACAGCTGGGGAGACTCTGAACAACACTCTAAGCACAAAGTGAGACACATCATACATAGGTATTCCGAAACACCTCAGACTGACACCTGTCCCAGTATAAGATGAAGTTAATCACATGGAACGTGGGAGGGATCACATCCCCAATGAAGAGGAAAACGATTCTTAGGCAGTTAAACATTAAAAGAGCTGACATAGCGATATTAGAAGAAACACACCTCTCACAAACAGAACACCAGAAGCTTAAGCAAAGCTGGGTGGGAGAGGTTCTATACAGACCGTATGAGACAAGGAGGGCGAGAGGTGTTGCTATTTTATTTCAAAAAGGCCTAGACTACACTATCTCACACACAATAGCTGACAGAGAGGGTAGGTACCTAATTATCAAACTGGAAGTAGACAAACTACACTTGGTGATATGTGGAATATACGGTCCCCATACCGAAAAGAAACCCTTCTTGTCCCAAATACAGACCCAACTTATTCAATTCTCAGACCTTCCCATTACTGTAGGAGGTGACTTTAACATAGCACCACTCACCCCAGCAGACAGATTCCGAAACCCACACCTTCCTCCACATCCAGCTCAATCTTGGCCTAGCTCCAAAAGGGAAACCCTCATCCTCAAAAACTTTAGGAACACTCTGTCACTCTCTGATGTCTGGAGGAACCGTAATCCAGAGTCAAGGGACTACACTTGCCTACACCCATCTAAAACCACTCTATCCCGTATAGACTACTTCTTGGTAACACACTCCTTCTGCCCTCGGATTACAGATGCGCGAATTGACCCAATTACAATTTCAGACCATGCACCAGTCTCAATCACTATAAACACCACTACATCACACAGACAGGCTCGCAGATGGAGGTTCCCCGCCCACTTATACCACGATTTGAACTTTCACAAACATTTAATTGGGGAGTGGCTGGGATATAAGGATTTGAACATCCAACATCTTAGAGACATCTCCCTATTTTGGGAATCAGCGAAAGCAGTGCTAAGAGGGGTGGTCACAGCATATGCAGCCAAATTAACCAAAACCCGTAAGTTGAGGGGCGACCTACTCCTCCGTCAATTGCTAAATGCCAGAAACCAATATTTACAAAATCCCACTGACTTGAATAGAACGAAATATAGAGACACAAAATCCCTCAGAGACACATATCTCACTCAATCCTCGATTAATGCTCACAACAGACTACAGGCCAAATATTACCGTTTTGGCAATCGTACCGGAAAACTTCTGGCAAGGCTCACTAAACTTGAGAGGAAATCCAACACCATAGCAGCTGTGAGGCAGGGGGACAAAATTCTCACACAAGAATCAGACATACACAAAGCATTTATTGACTACTATTCGGACCTCTATAGCTCACAAGAGATAGACTCAGACAAAAAAGACCTTTTCTGGAAAGACTTACATTTGCCGCAATTAGATGCAGAACAAACACAAAAGCTTAACGCCCCAATCCACCCATTGGAGGTTGGTAAAGTGATTGATACACTCCCACTTGAGAAGACCCCGGGACCAGATGGGCTACCCGGGGAATTCTACAAAATGATTAAGGTAGACACCATAGATACACTAGCGTCCTTATTTAATGCAATACTGGGTGGGGAGGCCAAGTTGTCCAATCGCTTCACAGAAGCAAATGTAACAGTGATTCCCAAACCAGACAGAGACCCACTGTTGACGTCCTCGTATAGACCAATCTCCCTACTAAACGTGGACTACAAGTTGTTCACCAAAATCCTGGCCAATAGACTAGCGGGGGTGCTTCCCTCCCTAATACACAAAGATCAAACTGGATTTGTACAGGGTAGATCCGCAGTTAGAAACATGAGACAGCTCCAATTAGTACTTGCTTATTTCTGGGGGAGGAAGGGTAAAGACCAACCTAGGACAGATGAGGACGCATGCTTGATCCTAGTAGATGCTGAAAAAGCATTTGATAAGATGCTCTGGGACCATCTTTTTACGGCCCTCGAGAAATATGGAGTGCAGGGACCCTTCTTGAGGGCTATTAAAACCATTTACAGTGCACCTCAAGCGGCGATCTTGATAAATGGAACGCCATCCAAGCCATTCCCTCTTAAGAGAGGCACGAGACAGGGGTGCCCCCTCTCCCCACTCCTTTTTGACCTTGCACTGGAATCCCTAGCGATAAAAATTAGAACTGATACATTAGGACTTAACGTAGGCGACGAAACCATCCACTTGTCCCTTTTCACAGACGACATGGTGCTATATATGCGTCACCATAGAGCTAATATTCCCACTGTTATGACGATTATTACCGGATTCAGTGACGTATCGGGATACCGGATAAACAAAGACAAATCCGAACTGCTTTGGCTATATGACACACACCCTTCCACTCCCCTTAGAGACAACTTCAAAATTATTCACAGCACTTTTAAATATTTGGGGATTAATCTAGCACTGAACCCTGCCAAATGGTATGACGCAAACTTTAAACCACTGTTGAAGGAGCTCAAACAGCTCCTAGTGAACTGGCAAGGCCTACCGCTTTCACTGTCTGGAAGAGTGGGGCTAATTAAAATGATATTATTCCCCAAGCTCTTATACACACTACAGATGCTGCCTGAACTACTACACAAACAAGATCTCAAATCACTAAATAAGGAAATCCTTCATTTCCTCTGGAAGGGAAAAAAACACAGAATGAACCACTGCAAACTAACATGTCAACCTATGGTGGGAGGATTTGGACTCCCAAACATTGAACATTACAACTGGGCAGCCCTAGCCAAGTATGTAATGGATTGGTTGGTGGACAAAAACCACTTCACCAATAGCCCACTTGAATCTGAACTTATCAAACCATGGTCCCTGAAGATGCTACCACACATGACACACGCACAGGTAGAACCCACCATCAGAGCGATACCCCCCCTCTATCACCCCATAAGGGCCTGGTGGAAGATTTGCAGGACGCTCAATGTCTCACATAAACACACAATCTACCTACCCCTCAAAGGTAACCCTAACTTTCCTGCGGGAATTACTACGAAGCCCTTTAAACAGTGGGAGGGGTGGGGGATTTCTACAGTCAAACAAATCTTGATGGAGGATGGGAAGACAATCAGACCATTCAGGGACCTGCAACATGACTTTAGCATCCCAAATACACACCACTTTGCCTACCTCCAAGTGAGACACTATGTGCAAGACATATTGAGAACAGGAGCCTTACCTGACAGCAATTGTGACATTTACAAACTTTTGACCTTGACAAGAGGAGGGATGACGTCCATCTCACACACTTATAACACCCTTCAATCTCAGCCCAACAACACTCTTAAAACACATATTCAGAATGTCTGGAACACACTGACGGAACAAAATTCCATTGGCCAAGGGGTAGAGCAAAGCTTTGAGAAAGTGAGAAAGGCCACCTTGTCGAATGACATACCGAGAAATCCATACAAAAGTTGATCAACAACGTATACCTTCACACCCAAGATGTTTCACAGATGGGGTACAGACCTCGTCCAGGGCTGTGCCCAAAATGTGCACACAACGATCCCAATATCCTACATATGATCCTGATGTGCCCAAAGTCACTAAGTTCTGGGAATGACACATAGGTGGTTGGAGGGTTGTACTGGGGAAAAAATTCAGGTTCACAACAGAAATGGTATTCTTCCTACACTCCACAGCCCATAATTAAAAAACACGTGGAATTCATCCATAATGTCATACTGCACGCTAGGAAACTAATTCTTGGGCAAGGATGCTCCCTACACACCCAGACTAACACAGCTCAAAGGAGCTTTGAGGCAACAGATGACAGAGAAACAATTAGACACTCAAGGGGACATTACACGAAGGACAAAGAAATTTATGACCAAGTGGGAGCCCTTCATCAAATGCTAGACCTCACACACCAAAAGCAAATCCTATACCCATTCAAGGACTCTGACTTTATCCTCAATGCGCCAGCTACGGGGTGACTGGAACATATTCACCTAGACGCCAATAGAATAGGAAATTGGGGAATATACAGGGAAAATAAATCCTGGAGTGACGCCCCAGGGGAGTGAGAACGAACGGATCTGATAGAAAAAGAGACAGAGTTGGGAAAGTTAGAAGGGGAGAGTTCTTCAATAGACTCTGGGCCTGACGCTCCTCTCCTCCAGATGAAACCTTTAGGAGGACATTCAAAGAGACTTTCTTGTTCCATGAAGTGGGAAAAGAGGAGATGTAAATCAATGGGAGAGAGCACACAGCCCACTAGAATACCTGCAACGATGAGGGGAGCAAGCCCTTCGAGTTAGTTAAAAAGTTAGGGGGAGAAGAGTAAGAGGAGGAGAGGAGAGAATGTGATTTAAGAAAAAGCAAAAAGTGGTGGTTGCAGATCTAATATGGCATTTCTTTCTGTTCACCTTACATATAGTTGACTTGTCATTGTTCTCTATCTGTTCATGTATACCACACGGAAAAATAAAATATTTAAAAAAAAAAAAAAAAATTATTATAAAAATGGTTGGACTCAAGATCAATATAAGACCTAGGTGGGCAACCTGTAAATCCACTCGGTCTCTTCCTCCTTAATTGAAGTAATCTGTTAAAGGTTTCAGGGGGTACCCAGTCAATAATTTGAATGTGTAGACCTCGTACATCACTGCCATGGACGGATGTAAAGTGAACCGACACATTGTGCTTATCAAATTTGGTTCTAATGTTATATAGGTGTTCACTAAATCTCTTACTAGTTTTCCTTTTGTGTGACCAATATAATATGATCACATTTACAGGAAAGTAAATACACTGTATAAGTAGTTTGACAATTGCATCTATGTCTCATGTTAAATGATTAAGAACCATTATAATTAAAAAACGTGTCACCCTTCTTGATAAAAGGACACATGGAACAATTTTGTTTGTTACATTTAAACGTACCGCTTGTTGCTGACAACCAATCGCAAAGACCGCCATTGGTCAAACTTTTGCTAGACTCAAGGGTGCATAATTTACTAGTGGCCAAAATTTTTTTAAGATTTTTCTTTTTCTTAAACGTAATGGTTCGTTTATCACCTATTTCTTTAACTAGAATGGGATCAGATTTTAACCCCCCCCCATGTTTATTTAAAATCTTAAAATAATGGGAGCCCCTTCATTAAAATGAGTAATAAAACGAGTCTGACCTAAATGTGTTGTATTATTGTTATTGTTATTAATATTAATAGTATTAATATTATTAAGGGGCATCCAAATAGAGTGTGAATATAATTTTCTATTTATTAGATTCCCCCTATCGCAATTAATGGCCCTTAATTTAGCTTTATCTAGAATATCCCTACTATAACCTTTCCTTTTTAACTTTTCATCTAAAAAGGAAGCTTCATTTTCAAAGTCAGAAATGTTAGTACAGTTTTGTCTAATGTGAATATACTGGCTCACAGGGATATTACTTTTCCAGCTCTTCAAATGAGTGCTCCCTGCATCAACAAAGCTATTTTTATCCACTGGTTTTCTAAAATTGCAGACAAATAAATTATTGCTATTAGTATCATCAGATAATACAACATCTAAAAACTATATGCTCTTATTAGAGCTATTTCCACTAAATTTTAAATTATAATCATTCTTATTGATGTAGTCAGTGAAATCAGAAAGGGTTTCTTCTGTCCCTTTCCAGAGTAATATGACATCATCAATATATCTGAATTACTTCTGAAGATTACTTTTAAAATGGTTATTATTCCAAATAAATCTTTTTTCAAAATTGTCCATAAATAAGTTAACATATGAAGGGGTGGTCCCCATCACAGTCCCCTTCAACTGCAAATAATACTTAGCACTAAACTCAAAATAATTATGAGACAATATAAATAGAATAGAGTCTAAAATGAATTTGAGATGATTATCAGGGATGTCATACCCTTCAAAAGCCAATTCAATCGCTTCTAGACCTTTACTATGGGGAATAACAGTATATAACAACGAAACATCAAAGGTAGCCCACCTTAGATCATCTCCCCACTCTAGGCCCTCAAAAATCTTGATTGCTTCAGCAGTATCTTTTAAAAAGAGCCTTTGTTTTAATTACAAGAGGCTGAAGAAAATGATCCACATATTTAGACAAATACAGAGGGGGAAACAGACGAAGGTTGAATTAGAACAAATGAGAAAAGACATTGTTAATATTTCAGATTTGGTACTGTCAAATGATGACATTAGATTATTAGGTAAAGGTCTTAACTTTGCCCCTAAATCTAAGCCCAATAAATTTGATGTTTATATGGATATTCAAAAATATATCCGTAAAATGACCCCGAAAAGTTACTTTTTAAAAGATAATAAAAGCTATGAAAAACCTCTCAATAACTTTATTGAAGGTAACGACATTGCCACATTACGTACCCTTAAAGATCTAGAGGGAGAAGCCGGACTTATTCCCTCTGTTTTAAATAACAGTTTAGATTCCTCAGGGGACATTAATGATTTGATTAATCTCTCCCTCTATGAGGAAGATTTGCAAATTAGACACACATTCTTTAAAGGACAATCACGCTTTTATCCGGTACATATACAAGGGGAACAGCTCTTCCTTTTTAATAAGCTAGTGTGCCAAGATCTAGACAAAGAGCTTTCTAAATGCCATTTGAATAGGCATAATGATAACCTCACAAGAAGCAAAAGGGAAGCTCTTGATAGTCTTAAAAATAACAAATCAGTGGTAATAAGAGCGGCCGACAAGGGTGGTGGTTTGGTTATCCAAAATAGAGAGGCCTATGTTAATGAAGCATATAACATTTTAGGAGATTCACAGACCTATAAAAGTCTTACATTTAATCCTGTTACCTTTTCAAAACAAATGGATCTACTTTTGGGACATGCTAAATATCAGGGTATCCTAAACCAAAACAAATTTAATTTTATTAAACAACTTTATCCTAAGGTGCCCACCTTCTATCATCTCCCCAAAATACATAAGGATTCACAAAGAACTCCTGGATGACCCATTATTTTGGGTATTGGGTCCTTATTCCACAATTTGTCTAAATATGGGGATCATTTTCTTCAGCCTCTTGTAATTAAAACAAAGGCTTTTTACAAGATACTGCTGAAGCAATCAAGAATTTTGAGGGCCTAGAGTGGGGAGATGATCTAAGGTGGGCCACCTTTGATGTTTCGTTGTTATATACTGTTATTCCCCATAGTAAAGGTCTGGAAGCAATTGAATTGGCTTTTTAAGGGTATGACATCCCTGATAATCATCTCAAATTTATTTTAGACTCTATTCTATTTATATTGTCTCATAATTATTTTGAGTTTAGTGATAAGTATTATTTGCAGTTGAAGGGGAATGTGATGGGGACCACCTTTACCCCTTCATATGCTAACTTATTAATGGACAATTTTGAAAAAAGATTTATTTGGAATAATAACTCTTTTCAAAAGTAATCTTCAGAAGTACTTTAGATATATGATGATGTCATTATACTCTGGAAAGGGACAGAAGAAACCCTTTCTGATTTCACTGACTACATCAATAAGAATTATTATAATTTAAAATTTAGTGGAAATAGCTCTAGTAATAGCATAGAGTTTTTAGATATTGTATTATCTGTTGATACTAATAGCAATAAGGCATTTGTCCGCAATTTAAAAAAAAACAGTGGATAAAATAGCTTTGTTGATTCAGGGAGCGCTCATTTGAAGAGCTGGAAAAGTAATATCCCTGTGAGCCATTAGACAAAACTGTACTAACATTTCTGACTTTGAAAAGGAAGCTTCCTTTTTAGATGAAAAGTTTATAAGGAAAGGTTATAGTAGGGAGATTCTAGATAAAGCTAAATTAAGGGCCATTAATTGCAATAGGGGGAATCTATTAAATAGAAAATGATATTCACACTCTACTTGGATGCCCCTTAATAATATTAATATTAATAATATTAATATTAATAACAATAACAATAATACAGCAAATTTAGGTCAGATTCGTTTTATTACTCATTTTAATGAAGGAGCCCCATTATTTCTAAGATTTTAAATAAACATTGGGGGAGTTTAAAATCTGATCCCATTCTAGGTAAAGAAATAGGTTATAAACCAACCATTACGTTTAAGAAAAATGAAAATCTTAAAAATGTTTTGGCCCCTAGTAAACTATGCACCCTTGAGTCTAGCAAAAGTTTGACCAATGGCGTTCTTTGCAATTGGTTGTCCAGCACCAAGAGGTACGTTTTAAATGTAACAAACAAAATTGTTCCATGTGTCCTTTTGTCATGAAGGATGACATGTTTTTTAATTATAATGGTTCTGAATCATTTAACATGAGACATAGATGTAATTGTCAAACTACTTATACAGTGTATTTACTTTCCTGTAAATGTGATCATATTTATATTGGTCACACAAAAAGGAAAACTAGTAAAAGATTTAGTGAACACCCATATAATATTAGAACCAAATTTGATAAGCATAGTGTGCCGGTTCATTTTACATCCATCCATGGCAGTGATGTACGAGGTCTACACATTCAAATTATTGACTGGGTACCCCCTGGAACCTTTAACAGATTACTTCAATTAAGGAGGAAAGAGACTGAGTGGATTTACAGGTTGAGAAGTCTTGCCCCCCTAGGACTTAATATTGATCTTGATGTCCAAGTGCTTTTATAATAAATTATTATAAAAAATCTTTTTAAATTTTAAATTTCATATATTTGATGGTTGTATATATATGTATACTGACTATTTTTTTTGCAGATTATGCAGTTGCACTTTTATGTCCCTTTATGACTAATTTTAAAGTCAGTTTATAATATTTTCTTTTGTGTTGATTTTGTAAGTATTAAATCTTTTTAAGCAATGTATTAAATCTTTTTAAGCAATGTATTAAATCTTTTAAAGCAATGTTTTATGTAATCCGTTTTTTAATATATATGTATTTATATTGGTATTATATATATGTGATAAATTTGGGCAAGTTGGAATCATGCCTTTTTTATATGTGCTCCACCAATCATGTCATTCAAGGACCTTTAAATAAAGACTGTTTTTGTTAAGGATCAAATCACTCTTGAGCAAGCCGGTGTGTTACCGGTGAAATGCGTTGAGTTTCTTTTGGTCCGTTCAAGCATCTGTAGGAGAAGGAGTAGCAGTGACGTCAACAATTGGCTGCGTAAGCTTTACCATAAGCCGGGAGTTTTTGAATTTTCAGACTGTCCAGTTTAAGCATGCATTGGTGGTTGGTTGCTACAAAGACACTGAGTTTCTCCTGCAATCTTTGGGGCTTGTTATTTTCATCCATCTAGTAAATGCTTTATTACTAGCGTGTTGTGACTGCCATTCAATAAATACTACTTTGAATCGAAGATTGCGCTTTCCTCTTTTGGTGTCCTATAACTTGAAATATCTGACTGTGCTAAATGCTTTTTAAATCTAAAATAAATGTCCATATTGGTGGCCATTTGAAACAAATTATAAGGTGATCTCCAGGTGGTACCTTACTCCTACCAGTCTCCACAAGATATACCGTCTACATCGCCTAGATTTTGGATGTTGAATTGTGCTAGAAGATTACTTTTTCACAAATAGAAAAAAACACAAACCCCGATATATCCCAGTGGATACAAGAAGTTTGTTTTATTACTTGAAAAAAATTATTATAGTTATATAGGTAAACAAGACAATTTTCTAAATATACTTTTCTACTAGGAGCAGAAACAACATTATATACAACATTATATACTCTGTTAATTGAGCTAAACTCTGTATCTTGGATCTATAAATGTTTACATGTAACTTTGGATCATCAAGATAGTCAATTATATGTTGACAAATTAACTTGTGATTGCTTTTCGTATAAGATCATATTTACTTTTTGTAATACTAATGTCCCACTTTACTGTCTCTAATCCAGTAGTAGCAGTTTCCCCA
Source organism: Bombina bombina (assembly GCF_027579735.1). Classification (NCBI taxonomy): domain Eukaryota; kingdom Metazoa; phylum Chordata; class Amphibia; order Anura; family Bombinatoridae; genus Bombina; species Bombina bombina. The sequence continues at coordinate 388,709,882 of NC_069503.1, read as the reverse complement.
TTCTTACCCCTACCTTCCATTTTTTCCTCTTCCAATTAGAGATAAGTTATACTTATTAATAAGTATTAATGTATGCATCCTTAAGTCATACAACTCTTCCCTTAGCCTGGCCAAATCAGTCTATTTCTCCTCCCTTGTGATATCTCATGCATCCAGCCCCAGAAAGCTGTTCTCAATATTTAACTCACTTCCACGCCTACCTGCACCTCCACCACTACCGAACTCACTGCCCTGAATAATGCTGATCATTTAAAAAAAAAAATTGACACCATTAGGAAAGACATCTACACCTCACACCCTTCAAAACCAGCTCTCCTGCCCACACCTTCTATTAACAAAACTCTCGGCTTCTTTCCTCCTGGAAGAAATCTCTGTACTCCTATCTTCAGCTCATCTCACAACCTGCCCATTTGATCCTATTCCCTTCACAACGTCTTCCCTCTCTCTCTGCTTCAATAACCCCTATCCTAACTCACCTCTTTAACCAGTCTCTCACTGATGGCACATTTCCTGATACATTCAAGCATGCATCAATCACACCAATCCTAAAAAAGCCTTCGCTTGACCCCTCCACTCCTTCTAATTATCGACCAGTCTCCTCACTTCCCTTTGCTTCCAAATTATTGGAATGATTGTTCTATAATTGCCTACCTCAATTTCTCACAACTAACTCCTTACTTGATCCACTACAATCTGGTTTCTGCCCTAAACACTCAACAGAGACCACTCTCATTAAAGTAACAAACCTGATCTGTTATCAGCTAAAACAAAAGGCCACTAATCCTTACTAATTCTTCTTGACCCATCCACTGCTTTTGATACACTTGACCATACTCTCCTTCTAAAAATCCTACATTAATTTAGCATCCGAGACACAGCCCTCTTCTGGTTTGCTTCATATCTCTCAAACCGCTCGTTTTCAGTTTCCATTAATAACACATCTTCCGATCCTTTGCCTCTCTCAGTTGGAGTACCACAAGGCTCTGTCTTGGGTCCCTTGCTTTTCTTGCTCTATACATCCTCCCTTGGAAAACTTATGTGCTGATGATATCCAATTCTATCTTTCCTCCCTAATATCTCTCTTTTGTTACTCAACCAGATTTCCAACTGTCTCTCTGCAATCTCCACTTAGATGTCCTCACACTACCTCCAATTTAATCTGTCCTAAACTGATCTAGTTTTTATTCCCCCCTCTTCCAGACATCTGACACCTGATATTCCTCTGATGGTCTCTATTCTCAACACCTCACCCCAGGTCTGCTATCTTAGGGTCACACTTGACTCAGAACTTACATCCAACCCATATATACAAGCACTTACAAAATCCTGTTGTGCACACCTACACAACATTTTCAGAATTTGTCCCTTTCTTACTCACAAAATTACGAAAATAGTAATTGATTCCCTTATTTTGTCACGCATTGACTAATGCAATCTACTTCTAAATGGCCTTCCAAAACACTGCCTCTCTTTCCTCCAATCTATTATGAATGCTTCAGCTAGACTCATCCACCTAAGTCACTGATCTACATCAGTAGCTCTGATCTGCCAGTCTCTACACTGGCTCCCCATACACTCAGAATTCAGAATGCAATTTAAAGTATTAACCCTAACTAACAAAGCACTCAACATCCTCACTCCCAACTATATTTCCTCTGTTATCCTCAAATCTTTTCCGACCCTCCTCTTTGATTAACCTCTTTAGTTGTTATGTTTTGTATTTTATTACAAATCCTTGCCATTGTATACCCCTATCTTTGAACCCAGCGCTACGGAATCTTGTGGGGCTATACAAATAAATGATAATAATAATAAGAAGAAGAAGAAGAATTAATGTATGTATCTGAAAACCCAGATCTAATTTCATATTATGTTGTTTATTTTACTTGTGTCTCTTTTTTTGAAAACATAATAAAAATATAGAGATAAAGGCTTGCTATTTTAGGTGAATAGTCCAAATAAATCATTGGCTGGATTAAATTATACTTGAAAAAGGGGAATTGCTAGATTTAAAAATTATGAAGAATTGGGGAATGCAAAGATATTTGTATATGTCCCTTATCAGAGCAGTAAATCAATGGAGCTTTTCTAACAGCATCACAATAAGGTCCTAAGTAGATTACCTTGATTAAAAGATGGAACCAATGTCACAGGAGATGAACTGCAGGTGAAAATTAGGAACAGGCCAAAGTCATTACCAGGAAGGCAGAGTCAAATGTCAGCACCCATGGAATGGACAGATTAAATGGTTGAATGTTTGAGAAACAAATCAGGGTCAGGTAGCAGAATTTCCAGTAATAACCAAACATCACAACAGAAGGAGAAGACAAAAGAGTAACCATAAGTATAGTTCCAGTGGTCAGCAATAAGTGTCACAGTCCACATTTCAAGGCAAAAACAAGAGTTAGACAAAAGAAAAAAACCAGGAACCAAGCTGATGTGAAAACCAGTAGGGAAACAAGAATACCAGGGCTTCCATACATAATTACCAAGCACTGTCATCAAAGGCCTTTTAACACTTCCTCTGTAAGTCTTGGTGCCCATTTTGCCACAAGGTCACTTCTGACATTAAAGGTAGAAATATTGCTTCCTTTAGTGCAGGTAACACTGTCCAAGTGATTATTAAAAGAAGCATGAGTCCCCATAGCACTAAACTAAGCACACTATTCTGCAGCCCGATCCAACTGGTCTCATCTTAGAGAGTCCCCTTTCTCTAGCCACACTTACCAGTCTTGGCGTGGCCACAACTGTACACATTTAAGACCCTTGGGATCTGACAATCACAAAAACAAATGAATAAAAAGAAAACAAAAAAACTACATAAACAGTTCACTATCATATTTGCACAAAAGAAAACTTGAAAAAAATAAAGAGAAATAAAATCAAATGAGCAAGACAACCTCAAAAGCTTTGATATAGGATAACAAGACTGTGAGATAAGATACTTCACATTGACAAAATCCTGCATGATGAGTTGCTATAATTTTCACGTGCAAAAATTCTGAAATTTACAGTTTAGGTGAAAACTTCTGACCACATTCTAGAACATCCTGGAATACCTGCTTTTAACCTTTTCTTTGCATCTACGAGATTTCTGAAACTAATTCTATGCTATCCAGTTACATTACTTAACAAAACAGACATACAAATATTTACTATTTATACATATTTACTGAAACCCTTTCACAAAACGTTTTCGTTTTGGCCTTGCAAGCATTCTGCCATGTAACCAGTTCCTGATTTGTATCATATTTTTGTCATACAGAATACAATTTCCTCAACCAGCAATAATAAGCCACTTGTAATGCCTGGATCAGGAGCGGAACTACAGGTGATACAGAGGTGGCAACTGCGACCGGGCCCATGTGGGTTGGGGCCCAGCTTAATTTTTATTTTTTTCAATAAAAAACGTTGACCTGCCACTGCCTGCTCTGATATCATGTGAGTGTGACATGATGCTTCACTAGTGTCTCTGTCTCTGACTACAGGGTTAGTGTTTCTGTTTTACCCATTGGTGTTTATGTATGTGTGTGTATATGTGTGTATGTATGTATATGACCGTGTGTGTATTTATGCATGTATGTGTGTATGTTTGTGGAACCAGCAAATTACAGACCTTGCTACTACAGCATGGGGGGTGGGGGGTAAACAGTGTCAGTATACAGTACCACTATATACAGTATGGGGGGCTGGACCATGTCACATACTACTGTGGTCACTTTATAAAGTACTGGGATGGGTAGGGTCAGGCCAGCCATCTCACCAAAAGATTACAGACTTTGTCACTGACTTACTATATAAAGTATTGGTGGGTTAAACAGTGTCACTATATACAGTAATAGGGGGTCAGACCATCTCACAGACCGTGGGCACAGGGTACCTCCTTTTGCAGACATGTAATCTAAGACACATGTTTTTCTGTGTTAAATGTAAAAAAAAAGATGTGTATCAAATTCACCTTTTTTTGGGGGGGTCTTAGATTCTTGCAACTGAGCCCTGTAGTTTCTAGTTATGCCCCTGGGATGGTTATTTATCAGGTTTTTCAGATTGCAAATATATACATACACATACATCAAGATAACTAATCACTTTAACTTTTATTTAAATTGTTATACATAAAAATACATTCACACATGGTATTATTTATACATATATTATTTGCAACGGGAATTGCAGAGACTTTTTTTCACATTTGCACAACTGTACTTGCTGAAACTAGGAAACACTATAAAGAATCATAGACACACAAACATATTTAATACCCTTACACAATCTTAAATGATAAACACATTTTAGAGCTATGGACCCATGGTGAGGTATGCCTGATTCCTATCAGTAAACAGTCACTCACAGAACACAGAGACACTGTTGCAAATATAAACAGCTGTTAAATATTCAGAGCAAGGTGACAGATCGTGTTCAGATTATTATATGGTGGCATTAATATCAGAGAGGGATATAGCTCCAAAAGGCCTGATTATCTAAAGTTGTCCTCTCAGGTGAGATGATCTAAAATGTTCCATCAGTGCTACAAATTCAATGATAGGATGATCTAAAGGCACATTTTACACTGTTAGTTTTGTATCTTGCCAGGGAACGCAACCTAAATTTCTATATGTGATTGCTAGATTCATACATACAGGTGAGTGCTAAATAAATTAACCTTTCAAGGTGTATTGAATTTACAACGTAAAAATCAGAATCTTAATATACATGAAAACCTGTATAAACAGTACACATATAAAAAGGTGTTAAAACCCACTGCAAGATGCTAATTTTAATTATGTTAAACATATACGGCTAGATTATTAGTTTTTGTCTGTAAGGCTTGCGGTGCTAGCTCGCAGTTTATGCTCACCGCTCACCCACAAACTACGCTGGTATTACAGGTTTTTTTAAACCCGGCGTTAGCCGCAGAAAAGTGAGCGGAGAGCAAAATTTAGCTCCACATCTCACCTCAATATCACCATTGCTTAGGGTAGTGGTGAGCTGGCTAAACGTGCTCGTGCACGATTTCCCCATAGGAATCAATGGGGCAGATTCGGCTGAAAAAAAAACTAACACCTGCAAAAAAGCAGCATTCAGCTCCTAACACAGCCCCATTGATTCCTATGGGGAAATATTTTTATGTTTACACCTAACACCCTAACATGAACCCCGAGTTTAAACACCCCTAATCTTACACTTATTAACCCCTAATCTGCCACCCCCGACATCGTTGACACCTGCATTATATTATTAACCCCTAATCTGCCACTCAGGACACTGCCGCCACCTACATTATACTAATGAACCCCTAATCTGATGCCCCCAACATCGCCGCCACCTTCATTTTATTTATTAACCCCTACTCTGCCTTTCCCAAAGTCGCTGCAACCTAACTACACTTATTAAACCCTAATCTGCCGCCCCCAACGTTGCCGCCACTATAATAAAGTTATTAACCCCAAAACTTAAGTCTAACCTTAACCCTAACACCCCCTAACTTAAATATAATTTAAAATAATATAAATAAAATTACTATAATTAAATAAGGTATTCCTATTTAAAATTAAATACTCACCTATAAAATAAAACATAAGCTAGCTACAATATAACTAATAGTTACATTGGGGCCTAGTTATCAAGCTGTCAACCTCAAATATGCTGGAATTCCGCAGCGTATTTGTGGCGAGGCTGATTCGCCTTAGTTATCAAAGGCTCGAGACCGGCAAAAGTAGAATTTTGTGACGTAAGCATCGATCCGCCGGACTCAGTCCGACACAGATCGATTCTTACGTCACTCCAGATGTTCCGCACACAAGTGCGGCACATTCTCACTACTTTTGCTAGCTATCAAAAAACTAGCAGGTACGCTCGGCACTTTTACGGCCCAGCGTACCTGGATTTCAATCCGCCACCCCTGGAGGCGGCGGATCCCATAGGAATCAATGGGAGTCTGACCATAGCGAAAGTACAAGTTCGCTGCTGACAGACATCCCATTGATTTCTATGGGAGCTGTCTACACCTAACACCCTAACATGTACCCCGAGTCTAAACACCACTAATCTGACCCCCCCCTACACCGCCGCAACTAAATAAAGTTATTACCCCCTAAACCGCCGCTCCCGGAGCCCACCGCAAGCTACTCTATACATATTAACCCCTAAACCGCCGCTCCCGGAGCCCACCGCAACTATAATAAATGTATTAACCCCTAAACCGCCACTCCCTGAACCCGCCGCAACCTATATTAAATGTATTAACTCCTATCCTGCCCCCCCTACACCGTCGCCACCTATAATAAATATATTAACCCCTAATCTGTCCCCCCTACACCGTTGCCACCTATAATAAATTTATTAACCCCTATCCTGCCCCCCACTACGCCGCCGCCACTGTCATAAAATTATTAACCCCTAAACCTAAGTCTAACCCTAACCCTAACGCCCCCCTAACTTAAATATTAATTAAATAAATCTAAATAAATTAACTCTTATTAAGTAAATGAATCCTATTTAAAACTAAATACTTACCTTTAAAATAAACCCTAATATAGCTACAATATAAATAATAATTATATTCTAGCTATCTTAGGATTTATTTTTATTTTACAGGTACCTTTCAATTTATTTTAACCATGTACAATAACTATTAAATAGTTATTAACTATTTAATAGCTTACCTAGCTAAAATAAAGAGAAATTAACCTGTGAAATAAATCCTAACCTAAGTTACAATTACACCTAACACTACACTATATTTTAATAAATTATTCCTATTTAAAAATAAATACTTACCTGTAAAATAAACCCTAAGATAGCTACAATATAATTAATAATTATATTATAGCTATCTTAGGATTTATATTTATTTTACAGGTAACTTTGTATTTATTTTAGCTAGTTAGAATAGTTATTAAATAGTTATTAACTATTTAATAACTACATAGCTAAAAGAAATACAAAATTACCTGTAAAATAAATCCGAACTTAAGTTACAATTAAACCTAATACTACACTATCATTAAATTAATTAAATAAATTAACTACAAATAACTACAATTAAATACAATTACATAAACTAACTAAAGTACAAAAAATAAAAAAAGCTAAGTTACAAAAAATAAAAAAATAAGTTACAAACATGTTACAAATATTACAACAAGTTTAAGATACTTACACCTAATCTAAGCCCCCTAATAAAATAACAAACCCCCCAAAATAAAAAAATGCCCTACCCTATTCTAAATTAAATACATTTCAAAGCTCTTTTACCTTACCAGCCCTTAAAAGGGCCATTTGTGGGGGCATGCCCCAAAGAAAACAGCTCTTTTGCCTGTAAAAGAAAAATACAACCCCCCCCAACATTAAAACCCACCACCCACATACCCCTAATCTAACCCAAACCCCCCTTACAAAAACCTAACACTAATCCCCTGAAGATCATCCTACCTTGAGTCGTCTTCACTCAGCCGAGCCACCGATGGAACTGAAGAGGACATCCGGAGCGGAAGAAGTTAATCCTCCAAGCGGCGCTGAAGAAATCTTCCATCCGATGAAGTCATCTTCCAAGCCGGGTCTTGAATCTTCCTTCCGCCGACGCGGAACCACCTTCTTCACCGACGGACTACGACGAATGACGACTCCTTTAAGGGACGTCATCCAAGATGGTGTCCCCTCAATTCCGATTGGCTGATAGGATTCTATCAGCCAATCGGAATTAAGGTAGGAAAAATCTGATTGGCTGATGGAATCAGCCAATCAGATTGAGCTCGCATTCTATTGGCTGTTCCGATCAGCCAATAGAATGCGAGCTCAATCTGATTGGCTGATTGGATCAGCCAATCGGATTGAACTTGAATCTGATTGGCTGATTCCATCAGCCAATCAGATTTTACTACCTTAATTCCGATTGGCTGATAGAATCCTATCAGCCAATCGGAATTGAGGGGACGCCATCTTGGATGACGTCCCTTAAAGGAGCCGTCATTCGTCGTAGTCCGTCGGTGAAGAAGGTGGTTCCGCGTTGGCGGAAGGAAGATTCAAGACCCGGCTTGGAAGATGACTTCAGGTTGTATTTTTCTTTTACAGGCAAAAGAGCTGTTTTCTTTGGGGCATGCCCCCACAAATGGCCCTTTTAAGGGCTGGTAAGGTAAAAGAGCTTTGAAATTTATTTAATTTAGAATAGGGTAGGGCATTTTTTTATTTTGGGGGGGTTTGTTATTTTATTAGGGGGCTTAGATTAGGTGTAAGTAGCTTAAAATTGTTGTAATATTTGTAACATGTTTGTAACTTATTTTTTTATTTTTTGTACTTTAGTTAGTTTATGTAATTGTATTTAATTGTAGTTATTTGTAGTTAATTTATTTAATTAATTTAATGATAGTGTAGTATTAGGTTTAATTGTAACTTAAGTTCGGATTTATTTTACAGGTAATTTTGTATTTCTTTTAGCTATGTAGTTATTAAATAGTTAATAACTATTTAATAACTATTCTAACTAGCTAAAATAAATACAAAGTTACCTGTAAAATAAATATAAATCCTAAGATAGCTATAATATAATTATTAATTATATTGTAGCTATCTTAGGGTTTATTTTACAGGTAAGTATTTATTTTTAAATAGGAATAATTTATTAAAGTATAGTGTAGTTTTAGGTGTAATTGTAACTTAGGTTAGGATTTATTTCACAGGTACATTTCTCTTTATTTTAGCTAGGTAAGCTATTAAATAGTTAATAACTATTTAATAGTTATTGTACATGGTTAAAATAAATTGAAAGGTACCTGTAAAATAAAAATAAATCCTAAGATAGCTAGAATATAATTATTATTTATATTGTAGCTATATTAGGGTTTATTTTAAAGGTAAGTATTTAGTTTTAAATAGGATTCATTTACTTAATAAGAGTTAATTTATTTAGATTTATTTAATTAATATTTAAGTTACGGGGGGCGTTAGGGTTAGACTTAGGTTTAGGGGTTAATAATTTTATGACAGTGGCGGCGGCGTAGTGGGGGCAGGATAGGGGTTAATAAATTTACTATAGGTGGCGACGGTGTAGGGGGGGCAGATTAGGGGTTAATAAATTTATTATAGGTGGCGACGGTGTAGGGGGGCAGGATAGGGGTTAATAGGTTTAATATAGGTTGCGGCGGGTTCATGGAGCGGCGGTTTACGGGTTAAACTATTTATTTAGTTGCGGAGAGGTGTGGGATCAGCAGGATAGGGGTTAATAATTTTATTATAGAGGGCGACGGTATGGGGGGGGGGCAGAATAGGGGTTACTAGGTATACTGTAGGTGGCAGCGGTGTCCGGGAGCGGCGGTTTAGGGGTTAATACATTTATAAGAGTTGCGGCAGGGTCTAGGAGCGGCGGTTTAGGGGTTAATACATTTATAAGAGTTGCGGCGGGGTCTAGGAGCGGCGTTTTAGGGGTTAGTAACTTTATTGAGTTGCGGGAGGCTCCGGGGGCGCCGGTATAGGGGGTAGAACAGTGTAGTTTAGTGTGAATGCTTAGTGACAGGCTAGCAATAAAGCTGGGAAAAAGCCGAAGGGCAGCGAGATCGGATGAGTGATAACTGTCACAGTCCGCTGCTCATCGCCCCGCGGCTTTTTGACAGCTTTCTTTGATAACTTAGGCGTATTTTTTCAGGTCCGCGGCGGCGAAGGTAGGCGAGCTTAGGCGGGCGTATTGGGCCGCCGAAGCCAGAAAAGTAGACGGCTTGATAACTACCCCCCATTGTATCTAGCTTAGGTTTTATTTTTATTTTACAGGCAACTTTGTATTTATTTTAACTGGGTACAATAGTTATTAAAAAGTTATTAACTATTTAATAGCTACCTAGCTAAAATAAATACAAACTTATCTGTAAAATAAAACCTAACCTAAGTTACAATTACACCTAACACTACACTATAATCAAATAAATTCCCTAAACTAACAACAATTAAATACAAGTAAAAACAATTATCTAAATTACGGAAAAAAACAAACACTAAATTACAGAAAATAATAAAATAATTAAAAAAATTTTTAAACTAATTACACCTAATCTAATCCCCCTAATAAAATAAAAAAGCCCCCCCAAAATAAAAAAGCCCTACGCTATACTAAATTACAAATAGCCCTTAAAAGGGCTTTTTGCAGGGCATTGCCCCAAAGTAATCAGCTCTTTTACCTGTAAAATAAAAATACAATACCCCCCAACATTAAAATTCACCACACACACCCAACCCTACTCTAAAACCCACCCAATCCCCCCTTAATAAAAACTAACACTAACCCCTTGAAGGTCACCCTACCTTGAGATGTCTTCACCCAACCGGGCAGAAGTGGTCCTCCAGACGGCCAGAAGTCGTCATCCTATCCGGGAGGAAGAGGTCCTCCAGACAGCCAGAAGTCTTCATCCAGGCGGCATCTTCTATCTTCATCCATCCAGAGCGGAGTGGGTCCATCTTCAAGACATCCGACGCGGGGGAGCATCTCTTCTTTCCGACGACTAACACTAAATGACAGTACCCTTAAGTGACGTCATCCAATATGGCGTCCCTTCAATTCCGATTGGCGGATAGAATTCTATCAGCCAATCGGAATTAAGGTAGAAAAAATCCTATTGGCTGATCCAGTCAGCCAATAGGATTTAGCTCGCATTCTATTGGCTGTTCCAATCATTGGATCAGCCAATAAGATTTTTTCTACTTTAATTCCGATTGGCTAATAGAATTCTATCAGCCAATCGGAATTGAAGGGACGCCATCTTGGATGACGTCACTTAAAGGTACCGTCATTTAGTGTTAGTCGTCGGAAAGAAGAGGATGCTCTGCATCGGATGTCTTGAAGATGAACCCGCTCCGCTCCGGATGGATGAAGATAGAAGATGCCGTCTGGATGAAGACTTCTGGCCATCTGGAGGACCTCTTCTTCCCGGATAGGATGAAGACTTCTGGCCTTCTGGAGGACCTCTTCTTCCCGGATAGGATGAAGACTTCTGGCCTTCTGGAGGACCACTTCTGCCCGGTTGGGTGAAGACGTCTCAAGGTAGGGTGATCTTCAAAGGTTAGTGTTAGGTTTTATTAAGGGGGGATTGGGCGGGTTTTAGAGTAGGAATGGGTGTGTGGGTGGTGGGTTTTAATGTTGGGGGTGTATTGTATTTTTTTTACAGGTAAAAGAGCTGATTACTTTGGGGCAATGCCCGCAAAAAGCCCTTTTAAGGGCTATTTGTAATTTAGTATAGGGTAGGGATTTTTATTATTTTGGGGGGCTTTTTAATTTTATTAGAGGGATTAGATTAGGTGTAATTAGTTTAATTTTTTTTTAATTATTTTATTATTTTCTGCAATTTAGTGTTTTTTTCCTAATTTAGATAATTGTATTTAATTGTATTTCATTGTAGTTAGTTTAGGGAATTTATTTAATTATAGTGTAGTGTTAGGTGTAATTGTAACTTAGGTTAGGTTTTATTTTACAGGTCAGTTTGTATTTATTTTAGCTAGGTAGTTATTAAATAGTTAATAACTATTTAATAACTATTGTACCTAGTTAAAATAAATACAAACTTGCCTGTAATATAAAAATAAACCCTGAGATAGCTACAATATAATTATTAGTTATATTGTAGCTAGCTTAGGGTTTATTTTATAGGTATTTAGTTTTAAATAGGAATAATTTAGTTAATTGTAGTAATTTTATTTAGATTATTTTAAATTATATTTAAATTATGGGGGTGTTAGGGTTAGGGTTAGACTTAGGTTTAGGGGTTAATACATTTAATATAGTTGCAGCGACATTGGGGGCGACAGATTAGGGGATAATAAATATAGGTAGGTGTCGGCGATGTTAGGGACAGCAGATTAGGGGTTAAAAAAATGTAACTAATGTTTGTGAGGCAGGAGTGCGGCGGCTTAGGGGTTAATATATTTATTGAAGTGGCGGCGATGTCTGGGCGGCAGATTAGGGGTTAAAGCATTTATTTAAGTGTTTGTGATGTTAGGGGGCCTCAGTTTAGGGGTTAATAGGTAGTTTATGGGTGTTAGTGTACTTTTTAGCACTTTAGTTAAGAATTTTATGTTACGGCGTTAGCCAATAAAACTCTTAACTACTGACTTTTAAATGTGGTACGTGTCTTGACAGGAGAGGGTGTACCGCTCTTTTTTTCTAAGACTTGTAATACCGACGTTAGGAAAATCCCATTGAAAAGATAGGATGCGCAATTGACGTAAGGCGATTTTTGGTATGCTCGAGTCGCTGAAAAAAAGTGAGCGGTACACCTGTACCTGCAAGACTCGAAATACCAGCGGGCATTAAAAAGCAGCGTTGGGACCTCTCAACGCTGCTTTTTAAGGCTAACGCAAAACTCGTAATCTAGCAGATAGTCCTTAAATTACAGAGGTATGCAGTAATTTACAATAAAAGCAGAAAAAAATTGATACAATAAGTTAAAATTCATATGGTTTTTTATATTTCTGTTGTGAAATGGGTCTTGCTGCATCGGTGAGTCAGTTGAACAGGGCTTTCCTTGGGTGTGAATAAAGTGTCTTCACAATTTTGAGTAGATCTCACAATTTCATTTTATGTTTACAAAACTAATGCATTGTGCTTTAAATTAATGATGCTTTCAGTGAAGGGTGCTACCTGCTACATTCACTCTCCCAGCAAGAATCTGCATTTTAATGAACTTCATTTCTTTCTATGGAGGTAAACTTGCAACTCAGGGAAATCCTAGTTCATCTCTCTTCTTAGGTCATTTTACTGAGGTCTGCCTATGTGAAGTTCAGTGTAATATTTCTTACCATGCGGATGAGTTTTAAATCATCAGTCCCAAAGAGAGATATGTCCTTTGAACTCTTGATTTATAAGTAGTAATAGTTTTATTATGCGCAGACAGAAGAACATGAAGGAATCATAATTCAAAGTTAGCAATCTATCTTAACAGTAGAAAATAATAGATTTAAGATATTTGTTTAAGTTTGAGACTGTGCAAATTACATTGCTCCTCTTTTTAAAGTTATTGGCCTAGATTTGGAGTTCGGCGGTAGCCGTCAAAACCAGCGTTAGAGGCTCCTAACGCTGGTTTTGGGCGCCCGCTGGTATTTGGAGTCAGTGATTAAAGGGTCTAACGCTCACTTTTCAGCCGCGACTTTTCCATACCGCAGATCCCCCTACGCCATTTGCGTATCCTATCTTTTCAATGGGATCTTTCTAACGCTGGTATTTAGAGTCGTTTCTGAAGTGAGCGTTAGAGCTCTAACGACAAAATTCCAGCCGCCTGAAAATAGCAGGAGTTAAGAGCTTTCTGGCTAACGCCGGTTTATAAAGCTCTTAACTACTGTACCCTAAAGTACACTAACACCCATAAACTACCTATGTACCCCTAAACCGAGCTCCCCCCACATCGCCGCCACTCGATTAAAATTTTTAACCCCTAATCTGCCGACCGCCACCTACGTTATACTTATGTACCCCTAATCTGCTGCCCCTAACCCCGCCGACCCCTGTATTACATTTATTAACCCCTAACCTGCCCCCCACAACGTCGCCGCCAGCTACTTAAAATAATTAACCCCTAATCTTCCGACCGCAAAGCGCCGCCACCTACGTTATCCCTATGTACCCCTAATCTGCTACCCCTAACACCGCCGACCCCTATATTATATTTATTAACCCCTAATCTGCCCCCCTCAACGTCGCCAACACCTGCCTACACTTATTAACCCCTAATCTGCCGAGCGGACCTGAGCGCTACTATAATAAAGTTATTAAACCCTAACCCGCCTCACTAACCCTATCATAAATAGTATTAACCCCTAATCTGCCCTCCCTAACATCGCCGACACCTAACTTCAATTATTAACCCCTAATCTGACGACCGGAGCTCACCGCTATTCTAATAAATTGATTAACCCCTAAAGCTAAATCTAACCCTAACACTAACACCCCCCTAACTTAAATATAATTTTAATCTAACGAAATAAATTAACTCTTATTAAATAAATGATTCCTATTTAAAGCTAAATACTTACCTGTAAAATAAATCCTAATATAGCTACAATATAAATTATAATTATATTGTAGCTATTTTAGGATTAATATTTATTTTACAGGTAACTTTGTATTTATTTTAACTAGGTACAATAGCTATTAAATAGTTAAGAACTATTTAATAGTTACCTAGTTAAAATAATAACTAATTTACCTGTAAAATAAATCCTAACCTAAGATATAATTAAACCTAACACTACCCTATCAATAAATTAATTAAATAAACTACCTACAATTACCTACAATTAACCTAACACTACACTATCAATAAATTAATTAAACACAATTGCTACAAATAAATACAATTAAATAAAACTAGCTAAAGTACAAAAAATAAAAAAGAACTAAGTTACAAAAAATAATAAAATATTTACAAACATAAGAAAAATATTACAACAATTTTAAACTAATTACACCTACTCTAAGCCCCCTAATAAAATAACAAAGCCCCCCAAAATAAAAATTTCCCTACCCTATTCTAAATTAAAAAAGTTACAAGCTCTTTTACCTTACCAGCCCTGAACAGGGCCCTTTGCGGGGCATGCCCCAAGAATTTCAGCTCTTTTGCCTGTAAAAAAAAACATACAATACCCCCCCCCCCAACATTACAACCCACCACCCACATACCCCTAATCTAACCCAAACCCCCCTTAAATAAACCTAACACTAAGCCCCTGAAGATCTTCCTACCTTGTCTTCCTCCTATCCGGCAAGAAGAGGACATCCGGACCGATCAGCCAATAGAATGCGAGCTCAATCTGATTGGCTGATTGGATCAGCCAATCGGATTGAACTTGATTCTGATTGGCTGATTCCATCAGCCAATCAGAAAATTCCTACCTTAATTCCGATTGGCTGATAGAATCCTATCAGCCAATCGGAATTCGAGGGACGCCATCTTGGATGACGTCCCTTAAAGGAACCGTCATTCGTCGGGAGACAACGGAAGAAGAGGATGGATCCGCGTCGCCTGCTTCAAGATGGACCCGCTCCGCACCGGATGGAAGAAGATTGAAGATGCCGCTTGGAGAAGATGTTTGCCGGTCCGGATGTCCTCTTCTTGCCGGATAGGAGGAAGACTTTGGAGCCTCTTCTGGACCTCTTCAGCACCGGATGATGGATCGCCAACCCCCGCTTGGGTTGGATGAAGATGTTGGAGCCAGGACGGATCGGTGAACCTGGTATGGTGAAGACAAGGTAGGAAGATCTTCAGGGGCTTAGTGTTAGGTTTATTTAAGGGGGGTTTGGGTTAGATTAGGGGTTTGTGGGTGGTGGGTTGTAATGTTGGGGGGGGGGTATTGTATGTTTTTTTTTACAGGCAAAAGAGCTGAAATTCTTGGGGCATGCCCCGCAAAGGGCCCTGTTCAGGGCTGGTAAGGTAAAAGAGCTTGTAACTTTTTTAATTTAGAATAGGGTAGGGAATTTTTTATTTTGGGGGGCTTTGTTATTTTATTAGGGGGCTTAGAGTAGGTGTAATTAGTTTAAAATTGTTGTAATATTTTTCTTATGTTTGTAAATATTTTATTATTTTTTGTAACTTAGTTCTTTTTTATTTTTTGTACTTTAGCTAGTTTATTTAATTGTATTTATTTGTAGCAATTGTGTTTAATTAATTTATTGATAGTGTAGTGTTAGGTTAATTGTAGGTAATTGTAGGTAGTTTATTTAATTAATTTATTGATAGGGTAGTGTTAGGTTTAATTATATCTTAGGTTAGGATTTATTTTACAGGTAAATTTTTTATTATTTTAACTAGGTAACTATTAAATAGTTCTTAACTATTTAATAGCTATTGTACCTGGTTAAAATAATTACAAAGTTGCCTGTAAAATAAATATTAATCCTAAAATAGCTATAATATAATTATAATTTATATTGTAGCTATATTAGGATTTATTTTACAGGTAAGTATTTAGCTTTAAATAGAAATAATTTATTTAATAAGAGTTAATTTATTTCGTTAGATTAAAATTATATTTAACTTAGGGGGGTGTTAGTGTTAGGGTTAGACTTAGCTTTAGGGGTTAATACATTTATTATAGTAGCGGTGAGGTCCGCTCGGCAGATTAGGGGTTAATAATTGAAGGTAGGTGTCGGCGATGTTAGGGAGGGCAGATTAGGGGTTAATACTATTTATGATAGGGTTAGTGAGGCGGATTAGGGGTTAATAACTTTATTATAGTAGCGCTCAGGTCCGCTCGGCAGATTAGGAGTTAATAAGTGTAGGCAGGTGTCGGCGACGTTGAGGGGGGCAGATTAGGGGTTAATAAATATAATATAGGGGTTGGCGATGTTAGGGCAGCAGATTAGGGGTACATAGGGATAACGTAGGTTGCGGCGGTTTACGGAGCGGCAGATTAGGGGTTAAAAAAAATATGCAGGGGTCAGCGATAGCGGGGGCGGCAGATTAGGGGTTAATAAGTGTAAGGTTAGGGTGTTTAGACTCGGGGTACATGTTATGGTGTTAGGTGCAGACATAGGAAGTGTTTCCCCATAGGAAACAATGGGGCTGCGTTAGGAGCTGAACGCTGCTTTTTTGCAGGTGTTAGGTTTTTTTTTCAGCTCAAACAGCCCCATTGTTTCCTATGGGAGAATCGTGCACGAGCATGTTTTTGAGGCCGGCCGCGTCCATAAGCAACTCTGGTATCGAGAGTTGCATTTGCGGTAAAAATGCTCTACGCTCCTTTTTTGGAGCCTAACGCAGCATTTGTTTAAACTCTCGATACCAGAGTTAAATTTATGGTGCGGCCAGAAAAAAGCCAGCGGAGCGTTAACAGCCCTTTTACCGCCGAACTCCAAATCTAGGCCATTATTTCTTAATCTAGTTTAATTGCATCAAAAACCAGAGCCCAAACAGCTTTTAAATTCATAAAATCTCAAACTCAGATGCAGTACACCAAACAATAGTGATCAGATATACAATGTTTTTTAGTCAGAATAATCAATGTGCTCCTAAAAAAAAACTAAAAAAAAAACTGAAGTATGCTCAGAAACATTACTAATTCCACAGAATTAAAATAAAGCAAAAAACTGTCTTAGGAATTTCCGACAAGCCACTGAATTATAAAACATAACATAATGGGCTCCATTTAAGAATAAATAAATAAGCCTATTGTTAAGAAGCAGCAGTCTGATGACTAACCTATATGCCTGCTCAGCTGGCTGGCAGTTTGCAATCCCCCGGACTTCTCCAATTGAGAGCCCCTGTTCTCACATGATTGGACGTGCTTGAACAGAGGGGGCATTCCACATAAGGGCATTTAGTTTATTTTACAACACTTTTACAGTTTTTCACAGCTAGTTCATGTGTGTGCCATATAGATAACATTGTGCTCACTCCCATGAAGTTATGTATGAGTCAGCACTGATTGGCTAAAATTCAAGTCTGTCAAAAGAACTGAAATAAGGGAGCCATCCACAGAGGCTGAGATACAAGGTAATCAGAGGTAAAAAGTATATTAATATAACCATGTTAGCTGTGCAAAACTGGGGAATGGGTAATAAAGGGATTATCTATCTTTTTAAACAATAACAATTCTGGAGTAGACTGTCCCTCTAAATGCTGACAGCCTGTTGCTGCCTGCTAGCCACAATGCTCGGCAGACAGGTTCACAATTGTCCTCCCTTTTCCACCTATTGCTTCTTAAATGGAGCTCAATATTTCACCTTTCTGATGGTTTGCACAAATGGTGTGTTTCTTATCTACTGACTGGACTTTGTGTTCAAATTGAATCAAATGATTTTCAGCATTTTGTATGTATTTATTAATTTTTTTTAAGTCTGGGTTATATTGGGCTACTCAGGAAAAGAAAGATCAGCTGTGTCTGTTCCCATCTTTGGAATTTTACTTACCTACACAGCTCCCAGTTGAGCTCCTCTTTTTTGTGTTTTTTTTAGTCTCCCTAAGGGTAATGGGGGGCAATCAGATGTGGACCCTTTGTTCACTGTGCCTATATAGCTGCTCCTTCACTGCTTAGGCATAAATAGGCTGAAACCTTTATCTGGGGTTAGCTGTACAAATCGTTTGTTCAGATCAGAATGCCTGCTACGGGGCTGGACTGTCCTGGATGGGGTCAGACTGATATGCACTTTTGTTCCCAGTTGAGCTCCTCTTTTTTTTTTTTTTTTACCCTCAGAGTAAGTTCAATAATTTACTGTGTATGTGTTAGGACAGCTAGCAAATTTCTGGATACACTCACATGTTTTAACAACTAGATTCATGGAATAAATTCTTGTTCATAATTTTTAAAATTAATGGAAATAAACATATTTACAAATATACAAAAATGCATACACACACTATTTTCTGTGTAAGTTACAACCACAATCCTTTAGAAAAGTGCATGTTACAATATTTCTTCACAATCCTCCATTAAAATCAATGGGGATTTTTTGTATATAAATTGTTTGAAAATCGTTGCTGTATTTTTCTGAACAAGACATCTAATATTGTACCCTATTAAGCAGTTAGAAACTGCAAAACATTGTTTTTTGTATCTTATATTTCAGAAGATTGGATATTAGAGCGCCAAACAACGTAGACAGGGTCTATGGGCAGATAGTCAAATACCAAAGGTAACAATAGGTTGAAATAATATGATTTAATACATAAGATAAAAAAGTTGGTACATTTAAAATTATACAACAATTAGTCATGGATCCATGTTACACTTTAAAATATATATTGAAACACTTGGAACAATTTAAAAATGCTTGTAGAACAATTAATAACAACAAAAAAAATCTAACAAAAAATTTCTATCGCATAAAACTTAAATTCTAATATGTGAATGCTAGGAGCGCTTATGCACACTCTATTTATAAAAACAATGGGTTACAATGCACAGTTGGATAGATTCCAGGTTGCTTGAAACCGGTGGGTGTGAAATGTAAGTGGCTCCGAATTGGGGTTTTGCCTATGTGTTTATCCAAAATTATGTAAATCCTAACAGGTGGACAAAAAATGTTACAGGAATGTCTAGAACCTGAATTCATAATATAAGACCTGAGGTTGTGCCTATGTGTTTATCCAAAAAGGGTGTAAATCCTAACAAGTGAAAAAATGTGAGAAAAATATTGCAGGGTTGTGTGAACCTTATTTTCAAAATAAACAATGAATTCAAAATAAAACGATATACAAGTGAATTTTTTGACAAATCAACTAATGCAAACATAAAGCATAAATAGAACCAAATAAAAACAACAGCACAACTTTAATGTGTGTTCAAATGTGTTTCTGCTTGCAAACTGTGATGTGATGTGAACAAATATCTATTATAAACACTGAATAGTGGCAAAACTTTGTGATTGGATTTAAATTGAACACAGGCTCTAAATTGATACCCTAAAATTCGAATCTAAAGGGCTCAGAGTTGCTGAGCTAGATATAAGGGACTTGCTCAAAGAGCCTCGAGATGTTAATTAAAAGAGACCAATGTTGTCCCTTACCTGCCAAAAAAGGAAAAGCAAACAATAGTGCAGATGGCTTCTTAATGTGATCACAATTAAAATACTCCTTACCAGTCAACCGGTTTCGGTCTTCACTGACCTTTCTCAAGACTGGTTTGAGGTAAGGACCTAGACTGTTATATACCTTGCTGATTAACAGGTGAAATTAACACCTGTATAGTAGAACAGGATGTGAAAACAACATTTTTTTTTTTTTTCCTTACCTCAAACCAGTCTTGAGAAAGGTCAGTGAAGACCGAAACCGGTTGACTGGTAAGGAGTATTTTAATTGTGATCACATTAAGAAGTCATCTGCACTATTGTTTGCCTTTCCTTTTTTGGCAGGTAAGGGACAACATTCCAAGTTGGAATTATTTGTTAACTACCGCCCAAGACCAATGAAATATAGCACTGCATGTTATGAGAGTTGTGTTACACTTACACTTTGTGCATTTTATATTACTTTACATTTTAAATTGGGTTCTTTCAGTATTACTGCATTTAAACTTTACACTTTCTCTTTTATGTTTTAAATCACAGATTTAAATCCAGCAGTGATTTTACAAATTCTGATTTTGTTTTGAAAGTTTATGTGTACTTATGTTGTATATGTTTGTGTGTCTTTTAAAACTTACATTACACTTTGCATTTGCTCCATTGTAAACTAAAACTGACCGTTTCTGGAAGTGGAAGGAACATGGCAGTTCCCTGTGCTTAACATGGGAGTTCACTGGGGTATGTCTGAAGCTCTCTCACAATTCTTGTGAAATTATGTAAGCATTTTAAACAAGCTAGTCTCACTGATTTATCTTGCCAGCCGTATGCAGGTAAAGTTTGCTAAAAAATCACAATATACTTATTTCACTGACATAAAAAGTAATATATACTAAATTATAATCAATAGCAAGTTAATTTATATTGAAAACATTTGAGTTTAACTTGTAATTAATGCAAACTGAGCCTTTATAACAGCCCTAGGTGTTCTCCAGTTACCTTCTCTCTCATGTAAAATTTTGTATCCAAGAGAGCTTCATTACTTTCTGTGGAAGGCATCTCTCATCTCTGAGACTTCCAAGTTCCGCCCTTTTTCTTTCAGTCAGTTCAAGCATTGCAAAGTCTGCACTATAATTTCTCTCCAAAGTAGAGATTGTTTGATTATCTGGAACATAGAATATAATGAAGCTCTATAGGAAATGCAAAGTGCAATCTAATTTGTAAAATATACACATACATATATAAACTATGATCCTAATTTGTTAAAACTACACATAAACTGTAAAAAGCATAATCAGAATTTTAAAATCATATTTCTAAATACACTGCTGTATACAAAATAAAATACAAAATAGGAAGTATAAAGTTTAAATGAAACAAAACAATCTGAAGTGTCAAGTAATATAAAAAACAAAGCACACATTTTAAATGCAGCAGAATGTTATTTTCATTCAGTGCAATATTGCACTGGGATTGTCTCTCCTTCACATACAGGCCCCTAATAGCCTGATGATCTAAAGCTCTCAACTCATATCTAAAATTATCCTCCAGCACTATGAGATCCCTAGTGAAATTCTTAAAAGGTCTCGCAGTGCTGGAGATTTCCACCCTTTTTCTTTGAGTATTCAGTGAGTTCAGACCCTGTGAAATCTGCACTACAATTTTACTCCAAGCACTAGAATCTTTTATCACCTGAGTATTAGGCTTTGGTTTATAGACATGGATAATATAAAGGAGCATATGTTTGTATACAAAGTGCTAAAATAAGGATAACTGCTTTCCCTTCAATCTCAACCCATTTTGATGGGCCGTGGTTTCAATAACCAGCTATTTCAAATAATCATGATAAGTATGGTAAGTAAAAAATCGAATTAAACTCCATGTAAATTGTATTGTTCTCTTTATAATAGGGGTTGTCCTTTTTGTAATCACAATTAAATAAGTACTTACCAACTGATGGATCATTTTTTTCTGAAGGATGCAGATGTTTGCAATGTGATCCCAACCCAGGAATACTTTCACTGCAAGTTTTAACTGCATATAATATGTTGAAAATAATAATATTTCTACAGAAAAGCTTACTAAACAGTTGCATAACAGTGAGTATTGCTTCAAGGTGAGTGGTTTACAGAACAGATAAACTAATTCCCAATATCTTTATTATCTTGCACAGTAAAATGTCATACTGGGTCTTGGAAGCTTGTATATGGACAATTTTAACCTGTTTCCAGTGGTTAATACATAATAATAATACAATTTAAAAAATGCACATAGTACATATAATAATGTATTCATATTCAAATTTACGTTTGTATATACAGTATATTTTAATAAAATATGTGTCTCTTAAAAATCTAAGGCCTAGATTTAGAGTTTGGCGGTAGCCGTGAAAACCAGCGTTAGAGGCTCCTAACGCTGGTTTTAGGCTACCTCCGGTGTTTGGAGTCACTCAAAAAAGGGTCTAACGCTCACTTTTCAGCCGCGACTTTTCCATACCGCAGATCCCCTTACGTCAATTGCGTATCCTATCTTTTCAATGGGATTTTTCTAACTCCGGTATTTAGAGTCGTGTCTGAAGTGAGCTTTAGAAATCTAACGACAAAACTCCAGCCGCAGAAAAAAGTCAGTAGTTAAGAGCTTTCTGGGCTAACGCCGGTTCATAAAGCTCTTAACTACTGTACTCTAAAGTACACTAACACCCATAAACTACCTATGTACCCCTAAACCGAGGTCCCCCCACATCGCCACAACTCGATTAAATATTTTTAACCCCTAATCTGCCGACCGCCACCTACGTTATCCTTATGTACCCCTAATCTGCTGCCCCTAACACTGCCGACCCCTATATTATATTTATTAACCCCTAATCTTCCCCCCACAACGTCGCCGCCAGCTACCTACACTTATTAACCCCTAATCTGCCGTCCGCACGCCGCCGCCAGCTACATTATCCCTATGTACCCCTAATCTGCTGCCCTAACATCTCCGACCCCTATATTATATTTATTAACCCCTAACCTGCCCCCCACAACGTCGCAGCCACCTACCTACAATAATTAACCCCTAATCTGCCGACCGCAAAGAGCCGCCAGCTACATTATAGCTATGTACCCCTAATCTGCTGCCCCTAACACCGCCGACCCCTATATTATATTTATTAACCCCTAACCTGCCCTCCCTAACATCGCCGACACCTAACTTCAATTATTAACCCCTAATCTGCCGACCGAATCTCGCCGCTATTCTAATAATATTAACCCCTAAAGCTAAGTCTAACCCTAACACTAACACCCCCCTAAGTTAAATATAATTTTAATCTAACGAAATTAATTCACTCTTATTAAATAAATTATTCCTATTTAAAGCTAAATACTTACCTGTAAAATAAATCCTAATATAGCTACAACATAAATTATAATTATATTATAGCTATTTTAGGATTAATATTTATTTTACAGGTAACTTTGTATTTATTTTAACCAGGTACAATAGCTATTAAATAGTTAAGAACTATTTAATAGCTAAAATAGTTAAAATAATTACAAATTTACCTGTAAAATAAATCCTAACCTAAGTTACAATTAAACCTAACACTAAACTATCAATAAATTAATTAAATAAAATATCTACAATTACCTACAATTAAACCTAACACTACACTATCAATAAATAAATTAAATACAATACCTACAAATAACTACAATGAAATAAACTAACTAAAGTACAAAAAATAAAAAAGAACTAAGTTACAAAAAATAAAAAAATATTTACAAACATAAGAAAAATATTACAACAATTTTAAACTAATTACACCTACTCTAAGCCCCCTAATAAAATAACAAAGCCCCCCAAAATAAAAAAATGCCCTACCCTATTCTAAATTACTAAATTCAAAGCTCTTTTACCTTACCAGCCCTGAACAGGGCCCTTTGCGGGGCATGCCCCAAGAAGTTCAGCTCTTTTGCCTGTAAAAAAAAACATACAATACACCCCCCAACATTACAACCCACCACCCACATACCCCTAATCTAACCAAACCCCCCTTAAATAAACCTAACACTAAGCCCCTGAAGATCATCCTACCTTGTCTTCACCATACCAGGTTCACCGATCCGTCCTGGCTCCAAAATCTTCATCCAACCCAAGCGGGGGCTGGCGATCCATCTTCCGGCGGCTGAAGAGGTCCAGAAGAGGCTCCAAAGTCTTCATCCTATCTGGGAAGAAGAGTAGATCTGGACCGGCAACCATCATCTTCCAAGCGGCATCTTCTATCTTCATCCGATGAGGACCGGCTCCATCCTGAAGACCTCCACCGTGGACCCATCTTCATCCGGCGACGTCCAACTGAAGAATGACGGTTCCTTTAAGGGACGTCATCCAAGATGGCGTCCCTCGAATTCCGATTGGCTGATAGGATTCTATCAGCCAATCGGAATTAAGGTAGGAATATTCTGAATGGCTGATGGAATCAGCCAATCAGATTCAAGATCAATCCGATTGGCTGATCCAATCAGCCAATCAGATTGAGCTCGCATTCTATTGGCTGATGTCAAGGCATACCAGCGAAACGTACGTCGGAACTGAACTGTTCTATATTGAGTTTTATTGCGTCTCTACACTAGCCAGGACACCTGGGGGCTTAGCGCTATTGTCTTGCTACTAAAGAGGTTTTGGTTTCGGCGGTCACACTCCTGCTGATCCATTTACCTCTTTGCAAGTTTGGAGATTTGAAGCATTTGTTACAGCATATCTGCTTTTGTACACTTACATTGTGGTGTTATCAAGGCTTATGTGACGCTTTTATATATTTCAAAAGAAATATGTATCCAAGTTTTGCCTAGTGTACTGTTTTCCCATCAGTATAAAGTGGGAGTGCGCATATCCTTGAGCTTAGTCGAAAGCTCCAACAAATGTGAGTAGTCATTTGTTACAAAACAACTATTTCCTCAAAGTGCCGTTACAGATTCACACTATGTTGCAATTTTCTGTTTTCTTTTTTATGGGATCTCACTGAGGAATGCTAACAAGCTGAAAAACTCATCCAGAGGACACAGACATATCCTTGATTCTGAACTTTATTTGGTTTTCCTTTCATGATTTTTGTTATCACATTTATTTCACATTCTTTTCTTTTTGATATTCAGTATATTTATTGTTAGTATATTTACAGAATATAAGTATTCATTCTGGTACTTTGAGATACAAGCAGAAGTATAATTGATTTTTTATTAGAATTGTATCCTTTATTACCATATTACATTTATTCTTATTTTTTATATTCTCAATTTGATAACATACATATTTTATTGTCTGATAGAAGGAACAGTGGTTGCTGAAATATAAAAAAAATAATCAAAATGATTATAATAATTATTATTATTTCAACACCCTGCCATTTTCGGAATCCACCGGGATGCAGCGAAGGCAAACGGAGCATTACAAAAGCAAAAACAAAGCACCAAGTATTAAAAAAAAAATAACCACCCAAATCAAGCATTAAAAAAAACAAAACAAAAAACGCCCGCATCAAGTATTAAAAAAAAACCTAATCGCCCGCAATAAGTTTAAAAAAATAAATAAAAATAACCGCCCGCATCAAGTATTAAAAAAAAACCTAATCGACCGCAATAAGTTTTGTGAAAAAAAAACGCCCGCTTCAAGTATTAAAAAAAACCCTAAACACCCTAAAATATATATTTTTTATTAACCCCTAAACCGCCATCCACCACCAACGCAGTCAACTAATTTAATTATTAACTCCTACACCGCCAACCCTACAAAGCAAATAAAATGATTAACCCCTAAATCTATCAACCCTAAAATTGCAAACTATTAACTAAATCTATTAACCCCTAAACCGCCATCCACCACTAACGCAGTAATCTAGTTTAACTATTAACTCCTACACCGCCAAACCCCACAACGTAAATAAATAACTTAAATATTAAATCCCCTAACCTAACAACCCTTAAATGTACCCCTTAATTACTTAAAATAATAAACAACTACATTACTTACAAAATAAAAAAAAATCTTAGTTTACAAAAAAAAGCTACAAATACAAAAAATAAAAAAGGCTAAAATTACAGAAAATAAAAAATCAAGTTACCAAAGTTTAAAAAAATAAACCTAATACCTATGAAAATAAAAAAGCCCCCCCAAAATAAAAACACCCCCTAATCTAATGCTAAACTACCAATAGCCCTTAAAGGGATACTGAACCCAAATTTTTTTCTTTCGTGATTCAGATAGAGCATGCAATTTTAAGCAACTTTCTAATATAATCTTATTATCAAATTTTCTTTGTTCTCTTGCTATCTTTATTTGAAAAAGAAAGTCTAGAACCCTGGACAGCACTTGTTTATTGGTGGATGAATTTATCCACCAATCAGCAAGAACAACCCAGGTTGTTCATCAAAAATGGGCCGGCTTCTAAACTTACATTCTTGCTTTTCAAATAAAAATACCTAGAGAATGAATTTGATAATAGGAGTAAATTATAAAGTTGCTTAAAATTGCCTAGAGTGTCATGGGTGGAGCCCAAGCATGAGGACGTGTGAACGCTTGCTCTCTGCTCCCTGCAAGAGCCTTTGGCAGAGAACCAGTGCCTAAACCAGTGATGTGCGGTGACATCAGCGGCTGGTGAGGCAGTGGCTAGGATACGCCTTCATTCTTTAAATATCCTTTGTTCAAGAAATAGCAATGCACATAGGTGAGCCAATCACATGAGGTATCTATGTGCAGCCACCAATCAGCAGCTACTGAGCATATTTAGATATGATTTTCAACAAAGGATATCAAAAGAATGAAGAAAATTAGATATTAGATGTAAATTGGAAAGTTATTTAAAATTGCATGCTCTTTCTAAATCATGAAAGAAAACATATGGGTTTCATGTCCCTTTAAATGGTGTCTTGGAAAACTGGTCAACTTAGTAAACATCTGTTTTTAATCTAAAGGATTGTAACAGAAACTCTTGCCAGATAACACAATGCTTGCTCTGATTATGAGATCTAGAAATCCATGCCAATTAAAATATGTTTAAAACATACTTTTTACTTTAATGCTGCAAATTATGCTTATAGATTCTTTCATTATTCAGTAAATATAAAAATGTCTTGATCCAGTGGC
Organism: Bombina bombina; assembly: GCF_027579735.1. NCBI lineage: Eukaryota > Metazoa > Chordata > Amphibia > Anura > Bombinatoridae > Bombina > Bombina bombina. The sequence goes on along the minus strand of NC_069503.1, from coordinate 388,683,283 downwards.
GGCTGTTGAAATTTAAAGATGGTGGGGCGTTTGTCCCCACCCCTTTAAATAAAGCCACACCATCAGATGGCACTACCAATTCATTAATTAAATAAATAAAAGGTAGACAGAAACACAGAAAAGCACTCAGGGGGAGAGGGAGAGAGAGACGGGGGAGAGAGACACAGAGGGTTAGAGAGAAAGAGAGAGAGAGAGAGAGAGAGAGAGAGAGAGAGACAATTGCACACAGAGGGTTAGAGAGAGAGAGACACACACAATCACACACAGAGGGTTAGAGAGAGAGAGAAAGAGTGACACAATCACACACAGAGGGTTAGAGAGAGAGAAATAAAGAGAGAGAGAGAGACACACAATCACACACAGAGGGTTAGAGAAAGAGAAAGAGAGAGAGAGACACAATCACATACAGAGGGTTAGAGAAAGAGAGACACAATCACACACAGAGGGTTAGAAAGAGAGAAAGAGAGACACAATCACACACAGAGGGTTAGAGAGAGAGAGAAAGAGAGACACAATCATACACAGAGGGTTAGAGAGAGCGAGAAAGAGAGAGACACAATCACACACAGAGGGTTAGAGAGAGAGAAAGAGAGATAGACACAATCGTACACAGAGGGTTAGAGAGAGAGAGAAAGAGAGCGAGACACAATCACACACAGAGGGTTATAGAGAGAGAGAGCGAGAGAGAGAGAGAGAGAGAGAAAGAGAGAGAGAGAGAGAGAGAGAGAGAAAGAGAGACACAATCACACACAGATGGTTAGAGAGAGAGAGAAAGAGAGAGACACAATCACACACAGAGGGTTAGAGAGAGAGAGAAAGAGAGAGAGACACAATCACACACAGAGGGTTAGAGAGAGAGAAAGAGAGAGACACAATCACACACAGAGGGTTAGAGAGAGAAAGAGAGAGAGACACAATCACACACAGAGGGTTAGAGAGAGAGAGGGAAAGAGAGACACAATTACACACAGAGGGTTAGAGAGAGAGAGAGAGAGACAATCAGACACAGAGGGTTAGAGAGAGAGAGACACACAATCACACACAGAGGGTTAGAGAGAGAGAGAAAGAGAGAGAGAAACAATCACACACAGAGGTTTAGAGAGAGAGCGAGAAAAAGAGAGAGAGAGAGACACAATCACACACAGAGGGTTAGAGAGAGAGAGAGAGAGAGAGAGAGAGAAAGAGAGAGAGAGACACAATCACACACAGAGGGTTAGAGAGAGAGAGAGACACACAATCACACACAGAGGGTTGGAGAAAGAGAGAGAGACACAATCACACACAGAGGATTAGAGAGACACATAAGGGATGAGAGAGTCAGAGGGAGAGGAAGAGAGACAGAGAGAGAAAGAGACCATGGGGGAGAACAACACATAAGGAGAGAGATGGATAGATAGAGAGAGACAGAGAGAGAGACACACACACACACAAGGGGGGGGAGAGGGACCACTGCATTTTTAAGTAATAAAACAGCAGAGCTACAGAGAGTTCATAAAGTGAGACTATAAATTAGTGTGAAGTACAGAGGCAAGCTGCCAGTGTAAATTTTGAGTAAACAAAATAGAAAAACGATCATTAAACTACTGTAAAAGAGTAAAAAAACAAAAAACACTAAACCACATTCATTAAATTATAATTTTCACTAACAGAATCCCTTTCAGTAAAATCTACGGCTGCAGCACTTACTTTAATAAAATGTGGCTGAAACACTGCTCTCTCTGCCTCTCTCCCTGCTCTGTAAGGATTCAGGAAGTGACAGTGGAACATTCCACTGCACTTAGAGGGGAAGAACGGAACTCTCTTTTTCACTTTAGCAAAGCTGTCAGCTTCACAGGACAGCAACAAAATAAATGAAAGTTGTTTTTTTCCGTTTTTGTTTTGTTTTATATGATTTAACATCCAGCCCCAACCCTAAGTTCCACTTACTAATGCCTCTCACTGGATTGGTTCAGCCCAAATAGGACTGCCTCAATAAGCAGTTAATGGGCCATGCAATGATCTTAAACACTTTCCTCCAGTAGGTGGCGCTGCATGTTGTGTAATGGTGGGCAGACCTGCTTGTGCCTCTTCTTTGCACAACATGTAGCTGTGAAGAAGAAGAAATGCTGGGGGGAAAAAAATTGCAAATTTTTTTTTTTAAAGCCAATAAAAAAAATATATATTTTTGCCCATATGAGAGGTGAAGCACTGCCTCACCTGCCTCTAGTGATTGCACATCATAAACCCTAGTCCGTGGGTAGCTCAACAGCAACTCAACACCTGCTCCTAAACACTCCAATAGTGCAAAGTGAACACACTAAGCTGCAGCTTACAGCATACTACAAACTGGAGCAAAGTATACCTTACCTACCCTAAAGAGAAGAGTTTGCTACTCAAAGGAAGGGGAGAAGGGAGATAAAAAGGAGACTGAAAACGGAGGAGAAGAATAAAGCAGTGTTTAAACATTTATTTTTTTCATATCTGAAGCACGAAATCAAGTCTCCTGATATCCCTTACCTGCATCACCTGGAATACTACCCACCCCTCCCCCCCTCCCACAGGTGCTGCGCGAGGGGGTGCAGAGACCAGTCAGACTTGTAAATGCTTGCATCTATCCACCAAGGAATTTGAACTAAGGGCCTCTTAAATCTATCACCTAGAGGTCATAGAAATTCATTATCACCTGAGTCGAAGGGACGCCGCCTGGATAGAGGATCCCCTGATGCGATCATCTCTGACGCGGAGAAGCGGAGAAATACGCTTGCCCTGACCGGAACTCACACGCTTGGAGGCGGATCGATCTCACATACACCCGGCGAAGGACACGCCTCTGGCATGCCTGAGCGTGCTCACCGGAGCAGAAAGGAGAAAGACCCTGGATGGTCCGTTGTCTCTTCTAAATCTACTCCACACTGGTGAACAGGTATAATTAAGTTGAGCTGATCTCCCCCACCGATGTTGCGCGGGGGAACATAGAGTCTACACCAAAGTGGAGAAGACTTTGATAGTGTGATGGGCCTGAGACCTACAAAACCTACAAAAGTCGGTCAGGTATTATTTCCTTTTTCCCTTTATCTTTGAGAGGCAATCTATTCAAGTCTTCAACCAGCCCTCAAGTAATATAATAAAAGGGGAACAATATACACGGAAGGAAAATCATAGACTATCATATGAGTCTGTTGTATTATTATAAAATTATTGTTGTACTTGACATTTATTACCTAACTGCTGGGAGAACTAGAAGGGCTGGAGGGATAATTTAGATATGAAGTGAAAAGGGGGAAAATCTTGATTTAAAAACCTAGAGGTTACACCTTTTACTAGAATATCTTCAATCCCATGGATAAATAAGTTATAAGTACATTCCCTATTGCTGCTTCTACAGAATTTACTATAGCAGGGAGAGGACAGAATCCCCCCCATATGACACATATCTCTAATTCTAGTAATAGTGCAAACTAATCTCTAATCTCTATCTAAAATAAGGTCTGCCTATACAACCTTCAGAAATAAACTGAAAAGCCCTCCCATAAGATAGTTTACAATTCTCCTCACCCTTTTTTGTAAATATATTTGCTTTCCTCCATATATACCTGCATGGTGCCTATCTACAACAGAGGGATAGTAACAAAATTCAGGCATCTCCCGTCTTAATACTTATAAAAGTAAAAGCAAAACCATAGTGATATATGAAATAAGCCTACTCTTTTGATGAGAATAGGAGATAAAATTACCTTTCTTTAAGCTTTATACAACCTTACAGATACTGTAAAAGGGCGGAAAAGAGGGGGAGGAAAGGGGTGGGAAGGGGGGAAAGAGGAAGGAAGGGGAAAAGGGGAAAATTGCGCTTCCTTGAATTTATGTAAAATCTTGTTTTTTTTACTAGATTTAAAGATAACTATAACAGAACTAAGATGATTATATATAAAGAACTAACATAATAGAAATAGACCTAAGCAGAATTTGTATATAGACAAAAAGTAGCAGAATAGACTGAGTTATTGAAACACTTATAAAATAAGCCGAATAGGCTCAAATCAATTTGCAATTCCTGTCTAACGTGGTTTATATATATTTGTTTCCATGTAAGTTATTAGTTACTACCTACACATAGAAGTCTATCGTATCCTTCCTCTATGTATCATATCGATCGTGATTTGGATAGTTTTTGATCCTAGAACTACATCAAAGAGTTAATACCTAAATAAATCTAGAGTGACCACATAAATTAAGGCTGCTAAAGACTGAATAGTATATTAAAGTATAACTATAGTATCAACGGAAGCAGCTCAAACTCCTGATGAAAATACATACATAAGATTTCTCAGAAATTTTATAACACACATGGTATTTTAATATTAACATTCTAAAAGAATAAAAACGCAAAGTCACACACCAACTGAAATTGATCAAAACAAATTGTCGTTAAATTGCTATTAACTACAAGCTACATGACTGAAGGGCCTTGAACACACACACGTTTTCCCTCACCCCTTTTTTTTCTCTTTTTTCACCTCCCTCTTTTTTTTTTTCCACTCTATTATTCTACCACTTAAACACCTCTTCACTTGATAAACTCACTAAATTACTCCCGCAATTTTTCCCCCTTCCTTTCCTCCTATACCACCAGAACATAGACACGTTATTTTACACGATAACCTCACAATCTTTCCACTCCTTATGGACAAATTTACCACTGCACAAATTAGAACTTCCCTTTCAGCCATGGCAGGCAAACAAAGAGAGAGAAAAACTAAAAATGCACAAGAGAATGTAATAGAGACGCGCTCAAGTAGCCCACTAAATACAAATGAACAAATTGATATACAAATTTTAGTTACCAAAATTTCTGAAGCTCTCTCTCCTAAATTCGAACAATTAAGAGATGAAATTAAGCATGATATTAACTCCTTATCTAAAGAGGTCCACCGGTTCTCTAAAAGAATTACGGAGGCAGAGCAAAGAATATCCGATATAGAAGATACTACCCTAAACCATAACTCTAATTTAGAAGACCTAAATGCTAAAGTATTAAGAATGCAACTTAAATTAGAGGATTTGGAAAATCGGGCAAGAAGAATATTAGAATAATCGGAGTTCCCGAAGAAAAACAATTCGAGGATTTAAATAAACTAATTACAGTAACAATCCCACAATTATTACACATACCTCAAACATACCCCCACATCATAGTTGAAAGAGCTCACAGATTGGGGTGGCATAATCAGGAAAGAGAAAAAGCTTGTCCTAGACCTATTATAGCCAAACTACTTAATTATCAAGACAAACTTATCTTGCTCCAACACTTTAGACAAAAACAACCTATCTTTCTGGATAACATTAAAATCATGCTATTCCAGGACTTCTCAGCAGATACCTCAGCCAAGAGAAGAGAATTAGCCCCAATCTGCACACGCTTGATCAACCAAGGCTATCAAGCCACTGTAATATATCCTGCCAAACTTAAAATAACAATAGGTAATGATGTTAAATTTTTTGAAACAGCCAAAGAGGCTGAAAAATATCTAAAACAGGAGTCTGAAAATTCTATAACCCAACTCCCACTTCAGACACAGAACAAAAAAGGAAAATAAACATTCTAAAATATAGGTAAGAGTAACGTATACAGAACTATGTAATGTACAACCAGTTTGTAAATAGGGATGATGCATTGGTCAGAGTTAGTCTGATTGAATTGACATCTTGGGTTGGCGCTGGCCTATGGAGAGCCTTAGGGCTAGCCGAGGGGTCGGAGGGGGGGGGGGAAGAGGGCCACAGAGACCTTAAAATTTTTTAATTTTTTTTCTCTCTTCTTCTTTAGGCAACAATGTCAGAGATTGTTTGTAAGTTAGCCTCCTGGAATATAGGTGGGTTAACATCTCCGATAAAAAGAACTTCAATTATATCCCACCTTAAAAAATTAAAGGTTAACATCGCCTTTCTCCAAGAAACGCACATCAACTTAGAAGAAGTATATAAGTTAAAAAAATCCTGGGTTAAGGAAGTCATAGCTTCTCTAGCACTTGGAAGAAAGAGAGGAGTAGCAATTCTCATAGGGAAAAAATGAATATAACTACCACGGTACTAGAAGTTGATCCTGAAGGAAGATTTTTAATAGTAAAAATTAAAAGTGGTAATCTTATTTATACATTATGCAATATATATGCTCCAAATATTATAGATTACAGTTTCTGGGATAACTTACAAAATAAAATTCTATCAAAAATAGAAGGGATGTTAATAATCGGAGGAGATTTTAATATATCACCTCAACATGCCCTAGATAAACTTAGATCTAAAGTCACAATGTTAAAAACAAAAAAAGATAACTTAGAAACAAAAATCTTTAATAAATTATATAATAATCTAAGAGTAAAAGATATTTGGAGAATACTAAACCCTGATATTAGAAGTTACACTTGTCTATCTAAGGCTCATAAATATCTGTCGAGAATTGACCTTTTTTTAGTAGATGAGAAACTACTGAATTTAAGAATTAAAACTAATATTTTACTGATTACAATCTCGGATCATGCCCCAATAACTATTGAGATAAGTTCACATGATATTAGATCTAGAAATAATCGATTTATCTTTCCCCAATATCTATCTACAGACCCAGATTTTAAAACAATGTTAAACTTAAAATTTGAAGAATATGCTCGTTTTAATAGCGAACACCTCTCTTCCCCAATGGTATTCTGGGAGTCTGCGAAAGCAGTTATGAGAGGGGAGATACTATAATATTAATTATTAATATTAATAGAACTAAGACATATAAAAAAAGAAGAAAATATTATGAAAACACTCGCAAATACATATAATAGTTATATAGTTAACAAAACACCTATGACTTGGAATAAGTATACGCAAGCAAAAAAAGAAAGAGACTCTTTCTTACTACACAAAGCGACTCAACAAGAAGTAAGACTCCAATCACAATTATACAAATATGGAAATAAGGCAGGTAAATTACTTTCTAGACTAGTCAAACAAGATAAAGGCCATACATTAATTGAACTTATACAGAAAGATGATAAATTAATTTCAGACTCAGAAGACATTCTGAAAATAATGGAAGAATACTATCGGAGATTATATTCCCCAAACTTATCTAATTCCAAAGAAAGTAGAGAATTTTGGAAACGAATCTCGTATCCAAGTATCACACAAGAAATAAATTAAATAATGAATCTACCTATTACTGAGTTAGAAGTAATAAAGGGAATAGAGAAATTGCCTATTAATAAAGCAGCAAGTCCAGACGCTTTGCCCAGTGAATTTTATAAATTATTAACCCCTGCTATAGCCCCATATCTAACTAAATTATTCAATAACATATACAGTGAGGGTTTCTCACCATCAACTAGTTTCTCAGCTTCTTATACTACCCTTATTTTGAAACCTGGAAAAAATCCAACTCAAAAAGAGTCATACAGATCGATTGCCCTGTTAAACACAAATTATAAACTGCTGACTTCCATCTTGGCAAACAGGTTACAACCCTCTCTCGCACATATAATTCATAAAAACCAAGCAGGATTTATGACTAACAGGAATTCTTCTGCTAAAATTCGTGAATTATTTCTCACTATTGACTATGTTAACATAGAACCAACCCAGGCACAAGGAGGGGAACAGAATGATACCGATATGGCAATAGTTACAATAGATGCCGAAAAGGCATTTGATTCGGTTAATCATGATCACCTATTATATACACTCTCCCAATTTGGATTTAGAGGTCAGTTTCCTAAATTTATTAAAAATCTCTATGAGAAAGCTCACACTAGGCTACTAGTCAACACTAGACAATCATCAGAAATACATCTCACTAAAGGTACAAGACAAGGTTGCCCTCTATCTCCATTACTGTTTAATTTGGCAATTGAACCACTAGCAATTCTAATCAGACAAGAGATTGAGGGAATTAAAATAAGGAAAAAAGAACTTAAAATTGCGCTATACGCAGATGATATCCTAGTATATATGAGAAACACTCAGATAAATATCCCCAAACTACTGAACATTTTAAACCAGTTTAGTTTGTTCTCGGGATACAAGGTAAACACTAATAAAACTGAGCTCTATTGGTTAAGACCCCCAAAGCAGCATATAGGGAAGATCCCTTTTAAAATAGCTGAACATTCCTTTAAATATCTGGGCATTACTATTTCCTTAAACCCAGAACAATGGTATTCTCTTAATATTCCCCCAATCTTAAAGACCATTCGTGATAAAATGAAAGATTGTCAAAATCTTCCTATTTCACTTTCAGGGCGAGTAGCCCTATATAAAATGATATTACTGTCAAAAATCCTATATATATGTCAAAATATTCCAATGATTTTGAAACAAAATGATATTAAGCTTTTAAATACAGCACTTAGAGTATTTCTATGGCAAAGCAAGAGACCTAGAATATCCATTGAAAAACTCTCTCTACCTAAAAAGTTTGGAGGCTGTGCCCTACCAGATCTACGTTGATATAATTTTGCTTTTTTAGCTAGAATAGTAACAGACTGGGTCTATTATAAGGACTATGTAACAGACAATGATTTGGAACAAAATATAACTTACCCTTATCTTCCTACAGCATTAATTCATAATAAAATTAATGAAATTCCAAAGAGAATTAAGAAATATTGCTCCATATATACACCAATTAAAGCATGGTTAAAGATTTGTAATTTATTAAAAATAAACAATGAAACTTCAAGCTATCTACCTTTAAGAGGTAACCTACAATTTGAACTTGGCTTACAAACATCACCTCTCCAAAGATGGCAGACAAGGGGCCTCGAAAGAGCGGTGCAACTAATAGATACAACAAGGAAATGTATTAAGTCGTTTACCGATCTCAGAAGTGAATTTAACCTTCCACAAAAAGATTTCTTTTTCTATCTTAAGGTAAGGCATTATATTTGGAAGCTAATAAACACATCAGGCTGGAATTGGTCATTAGGACCACTTGATCACTGGTTAAAACTGGTAAATAAAGGCCAATTATCGATATCTCTCACTGTTACCAAATATTAAATTCAAGGAAAGGAGCCGATAACATAACAAAAATAGAATTAAAATGCTCCCCAATCTTAGGTTTATATAGAGGAGGGATATACTCAAAGATCTATATCAAAGATTAGTCAAACAACGCTATCCTCCACATGGAGGGAATCACATCTGAAACTTCTCTATATGACGTATGTTACCCCTGAAAAGGGATATACCTGGGGTAACCTCCAATTTAATAAATGCCCAAAATGTTCCTTATTAGCAGCTAACCTTAAACATATGTTGTGGGAATGCCCTAAGATGAGTCCAATGTGGAAAAAATTGGAATATTGGCTAAACAGAAAAGTTGGAATAGATAATATAGTTTTCTCATTTATGAATATAATATTTCTTAGAATAGACGAAAGATTTATGCCAGAGGAGAAAAAAATTATTAGCATTACTATATTAGCAGTAAGATACTTGACATTTAAAAAATGGAAAGAATCAGCAACTCCTACTCTCTCTGAGGTTAAAAATTGTTTAAAAAAGCAATGCATACTTGAACAATATGATGCAAAATTATTTAAACCCTGCGATGTTAGTAGATTTTTTCAAAAATGGTCATTATTCATAAAGATCTTCCCAAAGAGGGAAATAGACCACTTAATCTATCCATTTAGAAATTCAGATTTTGTTCTATTGGGATTGTGGTAAAACACAAAATAAAGAGGATCAGAAGGTTCTTAAACCTCCCCTCCCCTTTTTTTTTTTTTCTCTCTCTCCCTTAATTTGGTTTGCTCTGTCCCATTCCCCCCCAGCCTCCTTACTCCACCTCGGCTACATACGGCCATTTTACATATATGTAAGATAGAGAATCAGGTAGCACAGAACAAATTAATAAAAAAAAAAACTCCAACACAATACAACGTATATAAGTTTCCTCCCAGGGCACAATATAACTATACTAAAACTATTAGCTGAAATAGGGTTACATTAGGAAAAGGAAAGAGAAGAGTAGGAGGAAAATGTGTTTTCTTTTTATGTGGTCTCTTTTTATCTTTAGTTAATTAACAAATGTACTAAACCTTGGCTTAAGGCCTCACATTGTTTTTTGTTTTTTTGTAAAGCCCTGCGTGGCGCAACATAACCTACAACTGGTAGGAGTTAATGATGTGTTGGAACTGAATAAAAATTATTTTAAAAAAAAATTGCATGCTCTATCTGAATCACAAAAGAAAAAATTTGGGTTCAGTGTCCCTTTAAAAGGGTGTTTTGTAGGGCATTGCCCATTTCAGGGCAATGGGTAGTTTAGGTTTTTTTAGTGTTAGGTTTTTTGTTTTGGGAGTTTGGTGGGTGGGGGTTTTACTGTTAGGGGGCTTCTTTGTATGTTTAATACTTAAAAGCCTGTTTAACTTAGGGCAATGCCCTACAAAAAGTCCTTTAAGGACTATTGGTAGTTTAGCATTAGATTAGGGTGCGTTTTTATTTTAGAGGGGCTTTTTTATTTTTAGAGGGATTAGGTTTCATTTTTTTTTAAATTTTCGTAATTTGTTTTTTTATTTTCTGTAATGTTAGTCTTTTTAATTTTTGTAATCGTAGCTTTTTTTTGTAAACATGGGCCTAGATTTAGAGTTTGGCGGTAGCCATGAAAACCAGCGTTAGAGGCTCCTAACGCTGGTTTTAGGCTACCGCAGGTATTTGGAGTCAGTCAGGAAAGGGTCTAACGCTCACTTTCCAGCCGCGACTTTTCCATACCGCAGATCCCCTTACGTCAATTGCGTATCCTATCTTTTCAATGGGATATTTCTAACTCCGGTATTTAGAGTCGTGTCTGAAGTGAGCGTTAGAAATCTAACGACAAAACTCCAGCTGCAGAAAAAAGTCAGTAGTTAAGAGCTTTCTGGGCTAACGCTGGTTTATAAAGCTCTTAACTACTGTGCTCTAAAGTACACTAACACCCATAAACTATCTATGTACCCCTAAACCGAGGCCCCCCCACATCGCCGCCACTCTATAAATTTTTTTAACCCCTAATCTTCCGCTCCGTACACTGCCGCCAACTACGTTATCCCTATGTACCCCTAATCTGCTGCCCCTAACACCGCCGACCCCTATATTATATTTATTAACCCCTAATCTGCCGCCCCCGCTATCGCTGACCCCTGCATATTATTATTAACCCCTAATCTGCCGTCCGCACGCCGCCGCCAGCTACATTATAGCTATGTACCCCTAATCTGCTGCCCCTAACACCGCCGACCCCTATATTATATTTACTAACCCCTAATCTGCCCCCCTCAACGTCGCCTCCACCTGCCTACATTTATTAACCCCTAATCTGCCGAGCGGACCGCACCGCTACTATAATAAAGTTATTAACCCCTAATCCGCCTCACTCCCGCCTCAATAACCCTATAATAAATCGTATTAACCCCTAATCTGCCCTCCCTAACATCACCGACACCTAACTTCAAGTATTAACCCCTAATCTGCCGATCGGAGCTCACCGCTACTCTAATAAATTTTTTAACCCCTAAAGCTAATTTTAACCCTAACCCTAACATCCCCCTAAATTAAATATAATTTTATTCTAACAAAATAAATTAACTCTTATTAAATAAATTATTCCTATTTAAATCTAAATACTTACCTGTAAAATAAACCCTAATATAGCTACAACATAAATTATAATTATATTATAGCTATTTTAGGATTTATATTTATTTTACAGGCAACTTTGTATTTATTTTAACCAGGTACAATAGCTATTAAATAGTTAAGAACTAATTACAAAATTACCTGTAAAATAAATCCTAACCTAAGTTACAATTAAACCTAACACTACACTATCAATAAATTAATTAAATAAACTACCTACAATTATCTACAATTAAACCTAACACTACACTATCAATAAATTAATTAAATAAACTACCTACAATTATCTACAATTAAACCTAACACTACACTAGCAATAAATAAATTAAATACAATTCCTACAAATAAATACAATTAAATAAATTAACTAAAGTACAAAAAATAAAAAATAACTAAGTTACAAAAAATAAAAAAATATTTACAAACATTAGAAAAAAATTACAACAATTTTAAACTAATTACACCTACTCTAAGCCCCCTAATAAAATAACAAAGACCCCCAAAATAAAAAAATGCCCTACCCTATTCTAAATTACAAAAGTTCAAAGCTCTTTTACCTTACCAGCCCTGAACAGGGCCCTTTGCGGGGCATGCCCCAAAGAATTCAGCTCTTTTGCCTGTAAAAAAAAACATACAATACCCCCCCCAACATTACAACCTACCACCCACATACCCCTAATCTAACCCAAACCCCCCTTAAATAAACCTAACACTAAGCCCCTGAAGATCTTCCTACCTTGTCTTCACCTCGCCGGGTATCACACCGATCCGTCCTGGCTCCAAAATATTCATCCAAGCCCAAGCGGGGGCTAGACATCCATCATCCGGCGGCTGAAGAGGTCCAGAAGAGGCTCCAAAGTCTTCATCCTATCCGGGAAGAAGAGGCGATCCGGACCGGCAACCATCTTGATCCAAGCGGCATCTTCTATCTTCATCCGATGAGGACCGGCTCCATCTTGAAGACCTCCACCGCGGACCCATCTTCTTCTTCCGACGACTTCCCGATGAATGACGGTTCCTTTAAGGGACGTCATCCAAGATGGCGTCCCTCGAATTCCGATTGGCTGATAGGATTCTATCAGCCAATCGGAATTAAGGTAGGAAAATTCTGATTGGCTGATGGAATCAGCCAATCAGAATCAAGTTCAATCCGATTGGCTGATTCAATCAGCCAATCAGATTGAGCTCGCATTCTATTGGCTGTTCCAATCAGCCAATAGAATGCAAGCTCAATCTGATTGGCTGATTGAATCAGCCAATCGGATTGAACTTGATTCTGATTGGCTGATTCCATCAGCCAATCAGAATTTTCCTACCTTAATTCCGATTGGCTGATAGAATCCTATCAGCCAATCGGAATTCGAGGGACGCCATATTGGATGACGTCCCTTAAAGGAACCGTCATTCGTCGGGAAGTCGTCGGTGAAGATGGATGTTCTGCGTCGGCGGGATGAACATGGATCCGGAAGAAAGAAGATTGAAGATGCCGCTGATAGAGGACTTCAGCCGGATCATGGACCTCTTCAGCTCCCGCTTGGATGAAGACTTCAGCCGGATCATGGACCTCTTCAGCTCCCGCTTGGATGAAGACTTCAGCCGGATCATGGACATCTTCAGCCCCCTGCTTGGGCTTGGATCAAGACATCGGAAGAGCTCTTCTGGATCCATCGGTGAACCTGGTATAGTGAAGATAAGGTAGGAAGATCTTCAGGGGCTTAGTGTTAGGTTTATTTAAGGGGGGTTTGGGTTAGATTAGGGTTATGTGGGTGGTGGGTTGTAATGTTGGGGGGTATTGTATGTGTTTTTTTTACAGGCAAAAGAGCTGAATTCTTTGGGGCATGCCCCGCAAAGGGCCCTGTTCAGGGCTGGTAAGGTAAAAGAGCTTTGAACTTTAGTAATTTAGAATAGGGTAGGGCATTTTTTTATTTTGGGGGGTCTTTGTTATTTCATTAGGGGGCTTAGAGTAGGTGTAATTAGTTTAAAATTGTTGTAATATTTTTCTGATGTTTGTAAATATTTTTTTATTTTTTGTAACTTAGTTCTTTTTTATTTTTTGTACTTTAGTTAGTTTATTTCATTGTATTTATTTGTAGATATTGTATTTAATTAATGTATTGATAGTGTAGTGTTAGGTTTAATTGTAGGTAATTGTAGGTATTTTATTTAAATAATATATTGATAGTGTAGTGTTAGGTTCAATTGTAGATAATTGTAGGTAGTTTATTTAATTAATTTATTGATAGTGTAGTGTTAGGTTTAATTGTAACTTAGGTTAGGATTTATTTTACAGGTAATTTTGTAATTATTTTAACTATTTTAGCTATTAAATAGTTCTTAACTATTTAATAGCTATTGTACCTGGTTAAAATAAATACAAAGTTACCTGTAAAATAAATATAAATCCTAAAATAGCTATAATATAAATATAATTTATATTGTAGCTATATTAGGATTTATTTTACAGGTAAGTATTTAGCTTTAAATAGGAATAATTTATTTAATAAGAGTTAATTTATTTAGTTAGTTTTAAATTATATTTAACTTAGGGGGGTGTTAGTGTTAGGGTTAGACTTAGCTTTAGGGGTTAATATATTTATTAGAATAGCGGTGAGCTCCAGTCGGCAGATTAGGGGTTAATGTTTGAAGTTTGGTGTCGGCGATGTTAGGGAGGGCAGATTAGGGGTTAATACTATTTATTATAGGGTTAGTGAGGCGGATTAGGGGTTAATAACTTTATTATAATAGCGGTGCAGTCCGCTCGGCAGATTAGGGGTTAATAAGTGTAGGCAGGTGGAGGCGACGTTGTGGGGGGCAGATTAGGGGTTAATAAATATAATATAGGGGTCGGCGGTGTTAGGGGTAGCAGATTAGGGGTACATAGGGATAATGTAAGTAGCGGCGGTTTACGGAGCGGCAGATTAGGGGTTAATAATAATATGCAGGGGTCAGCGATAGCGGGGGCGGCAGAATAGGGGTTAATAAGTGTAAGGTTAGGGGTGTTTAGACTCGGGGTACATGTTAGAGTGTTAGGTGCAGACGTAGGAAATGTTTCCCCATAGCAAACAATGGGTCTGCGTTAGGAGCTGAACGCAGCTTTTTTGCAGGTGTTTTTTCAGCTCAAACAGCCCCATTGTTTCCTATGGGGGAATCGTGCATGAGCACGTTTTTGAAGCTGGCCACGTCCGTAAGCAACGCTGGTATCAAGAGTTGAAGTTGTGTTAAATATGCTCTACGCTCCTTTTTTGGAGCCTAACGCAGCCATTCTGTGAACTCTCAATACCAGCGGTATTTAAAAGGTGCGGCCAGAAAAAAGCCAGCGTTAGCTACGCACCCCTTTGGCCGCAGAACTCTAAATCTAGGCGTTAGATTTTTAAAATATTTTATAATTTTAGGAATTTTTTTTAGTTTTTTTTAAATTTAGATATTTTTTTAAAATAGTTTGCATTCTGGGTGAGGGTTGGGGCTTATAGGTTCATTGTTTAAATTAGAATTTTGAGTTGTGGGTTACTTGCGGTTTAAAATTAAATAATTAAATTAGTTTATTTACATTTTATTTTAAAGGCGGATAAGTAGTTAATTTTTAAATTATATATTGCTATCGGTGTATTTGGCAGTTTAGTGGTTAATGCGTGTATTAGGAAAATTGCGATGTGGGGGGTTCTCGGATTAGGGGTTATTAATTTTATTTTTACTTGCACTATTTTGGGGATGGCAGACATAGTGGTAAAGAAGTGTTAGGTTTATTATTGGGGGACGGCTCAGACTACACATTATTTATACAATTACAATGCATCGTGACTGTATAAATAATGTAGACACTGACACTATAATAATAGGCATTTGTAATATATATGGATAATGTACAAACTGAAGTGTATGTATAAATGTCAGTTTGTACATGATGATATAAATGCTTATTTTTCAGTGTCAGTGTCTACATTATTGATACAGTAACTGCATTGTTAAGTTATAAATTATGTGTGGGCGGAGTTACAGAAATTGCTGATCGCAACTTCTAAAAATATTTAACCAGTATAGGAATTAACTATACGTTTCAGTGTCAATCAAACACTGCACGTTTGTGGAAAGCCACGCCTCACGCCGTTTACATATTTAAAATATTAAGGTATAATATTATCTGACGCAATTAGGAAAAAGCAGCCTGTGAAGAGAGTTGCTGTAGAGATAGATCAGTTACTTTAATAGCGGAAGATCATATTTAGTTTAACTTTTTAGCATTATTAGTTATTCCAACCAAAAAGCTTTCTTAAAAACTAAAGATGAGCCTGTTGTTTTTTATTTTTAAAAGCTTTTTTCAAAGCTTTAGTGGTGACCGAAAAAAAAAAAAACATAGGACATTTCACATCATAAGCTTTTTAGAAAGCTAAAGAAAAGGAAGATACTGTTATAAAGCATTTTTAAAAGCTAAAGTACTTTAAAAAAAAAAAAACATAGGTAGCACAGTAAAATATAAAATATATTAATATATATATATATAAGAATTGAAAGTATACTCTTTATTAATAAGGTACACTATTTTTTATAAAAAATAAATAAGAAAAAGTATACTTAACTATAGTTAAGAAAGGCATAGCAAATAGGGGTTGCTACATCTGTAGATTATATATATTACATAGAGATTTATATATATTTTTTTATATATCTATATATATATTAAGGACAGTAGTCTGTCCAAATAAGTCCTTCAATTTTAACTTTAGATTACATATATATTTCATAAATATATTTAGGAAATCAGATCCTCAAAAAAAGGTTTTACAACACCTGTAGATGAATTTATATATAGAGAGATGAAAGCAGCATAGCTAATAAAAGTGTTGCTATATCAATAGCATTATAACAAAAATAAATATTATTGCTACATCAGTAGCCTTATTATCTATACTATCGGGCAGATTATGAGTTTTGCGTTATGAGTGGCTCGGTAATAACTTGCAAGTTATTTCCACAGCTCATCTCCCTATACTGCTGCTATTACAGGTTTGCAAAAACCCGGCGTTAGCAGGCAATATGGCAGCGTTGAGCTCCATACTGCACACAAATACCAGCGCTGCTTTGAGCTGGTTTTACGTGCTCGTGCATGATTTACCCATAGACATCAATGGGGAGAGACGGCTAAAAAAAAGGATAACACCAGCAATAAAGGAGCGTAAAGCTCCGTAACACTGCCCCATTGATTCCAATGGGGAAAGAAAAGTTGTGTTTACACCTAACACCCTAACATAAACCCTGAGTCTAAACACCCCTAATCTGCTGCCCCTGACATCGCTGACACCTACATTACACGTATTAACCCCTAATCTGTTGCCCCCGACATCTACGCCACCTACCTACACTTTTTAACCCCTAATCTGCCGCCCCCAATGTCGTCGCTACCAACCTGCACTTATCAACCTCTAATCTGCCGCCCCCAATGTCACCGCCACTATACTAAAGTTATTAACCCCTAAACCTAACCCTAAGTCTAATCCTAACACTAACATAAACCTAACACCCACTAACTTTAACATAATTAAAATAAATTAAAATTAAAATTACAATTAATACCTAAATAATTCCTATTTAAAACTAAATACTTACCTATAAAATAAACCCTAAAATAGCTACAATATAACTAATAGTTATATTGCAGCTATCTTAGGTTTTATTTTTATTTCACAGGTAAGTTTGTATTTATTTTAACTAGGTAGACTAGTTACTAAATAGTTATTAACTATTTACTAACTACCTAGTTAAAATAAATACAAATTTACCTGTAAAATAAAACCTAACCTGTCTTACACTAACACCTAACATTACACTAAAAATAAATAAATTACATTAATTAAATACAATTAACTAAATTACAAAAAAAAAAACCACTAAATTACACAAAATAAAAAAGAAATTATCAAATATTTAAACTAATTACACCTAATCTAATAGCCCTATCAAAATAAAAAAAAAACTAGCCTAAACTAAACTGCCAATAGCCCTTAAAAGGGCCTTTTGTGGGGCATTGCCCCAAAGAAATCAGCTCTTATACCAGTAAAAAAATACAAACAACCCCCAACAGTAAAACCCACCACCCAAACAACCAAACCCCACCAATAAAATCCTATCTAAAAAAACCTAAGCTCCCCATTGCCCTGAAAAGGGCATTTGGATGGGCATTGCCCTTAAAAGGGCATTTAGCTCTTTTCCATTGCCCAAACCCTAAGCTAAAAATTAAACCCACCCAATAAACCCTTTAAAAACCTAACACTAACCCCTGAAGATCCACTTACAGTTTTTGAAGACCGGACATCCATCCTCATCAAGCCAGGAGAAGTCTTCATCCAAGCGGGCAGAAGTCCTCAACGAATCCGGGAGAAGTCTTCATTCAAGCGGCAAGAAGTGGTTCTCCAGTCGGGCAGAAGTCTTCATCCAGATGACATCTTCATCCTTCCGACGCGGAGCGGCTCCATCTTCAAGACATCCGGTGCGGAGCATCCTCTTCTGTTGATGGCTACTGAAGAATGAAGGTTCCTTTAGGTTCCAAGATGGCGTCCCTTGAATTCCGATTTTTGAAAAAATCCTATTGGCTGATGCAATCAGGCAATAGGATTGAGCTTGCATTCGTTACGTTGACCAGGGTCATTTGGGTAGTTTCTGTTGTCATTATGATTTAAAAATAGTACACACAGTTGATTGATAATAAATAGCTTCAGCCAAACACTAACAATGAGTGAAAGAAAAGTTTTTGTGTTATCATTCATATTCTCTGAAAAATGGCCAAGAAATCATAAATCTGTAAACTTATGAGCACAACTGTATATATATATATATATATATATATATATATATATAAAATTCACATGTAGATTAATATATATATATATATATATATATATATATATATACACTGTAGATGAAAGCAGCATAGCTAATAAAAGTGTCGCTATATCAATATCATTATAACAAAAATAAAAATTATTGCTACGTCATTTTCAATAAGTTTGGCAAATAGGGTTTGGCTAAACTGGTATATTTACTATATATATAGGACAGTTGAACATAAAAAGGCTGTCACTACACCTGTAGAAATACTTATATATAGATTTAAGCAGTTTTCACAATAAATTTTATAGATAAAAGCAGCATTAGTGAGTAAAGCTTTGCTATATCTGTAACATTATAACAAAATTAAATAGTATTGCTACATCTGTAGCTTTATTATCTTTTTATATATTTGGAATATATTTAGGACAACAGTCCATCCAGATACGGTTGTCAGTATACCTGTTGATTATATATATATATATATATATATATATATATATATATATAAATATAAAAAAAATTAAGAAAACATGCCCCCTAAAAGAAAGTTATCTTTAGAACAAAAATCTGATGCAAAGAAAGAGGTGAAGTTAGAAAGATAGAATAAATAAAAATAAAAAAACTGATGAAGAAAGGGCCCATTTTAGGGAAGCAAAAGCAGTTCAGAAAAGAAAAGTGAGCAAATATGACAGAAAATCATAGACATAAAGAACAACAAAAAATGCTTATGCTCATAGAAAAGCATGTTCAGAAAATGAACAATCAGAAATACAAAATCAACTTAGTATAAGCAATACAGAAAGGGAAAATAAAAGGAAACTTAGTTCAAGTTATGTTAAACGCTATTATTTTCCAAAATGCAGATGGTGAACCTCCTCTTGAGCGAGACTTATTATTCATTGTCGAAGTCCTAACAATGAAAAAAACAGAAAGGATAAGTATTTTAGATCAAAATTATGAGCCAATGTTGTATCCACTTCTTTTCCCTTTTGGGGATCAAAGTTGGTCACCTAAAATGAAACTTAATTACAACGCTACTATTGATAGAAATATAAGAACTCAATCCTTAGCAAAGCCAAGAGAAAGGGTCACACAAATGCAATTTTATGGGTATATACTTTCCATCTGTCACAAGTTTAACCCATTTCTGAGTGCTGGCAAATTGACTCAGCAGTATGTTGTAGATGCATATGTTAAAACAGAGGGTAATTGTTTAAACTATGTAAGACAAAATCAGTCCAAATTAAGGGTTGAAAAGTATACAGGTCTCATGGACCATCTTCAAAGTGTAGCTGCAGAGCAGGGCTTACTTCCAGACAAAGCAGTTATACTTCCATCTACATGGTTACATGCAATTGTTACCAAACGCATGATACATGGGCCCGGTGGGGAGCATAATCTAAGATCTCCATGTATGGTTGATGGGGTTTGCTCTAAGCAATTTCCAAAATCTTTCCAAGAAGAAACTTTAATCAATGTAGATGGTTATCCACAGTACAAGAGAAGTAAAAAAAAAGTCTTTCAATTGAAATAAATGGTAAAAAACATGATAACTCTTGGGTTGTACCATACAACCCATACTTGACATTAAAATACAACTGCCATACTAATATTGAAATCTGTGCTTCTATAAAAAGTGTAAAGTACATATTTAAATATATTTATAAAGGGCATGACTGTGCAAATAGTGCAATTAAAGAACATGAAACACGTCTTCATTATAAGATAACTTAATTTATGGATTCTAGATATGTTAGTGCTCCAGAAGCAGCATGGCGGCTTTTTGGCTTTCATATGCATACGATTGTGCGATTACAAGTTCACCTTCCTGGAGAACAGCCAGTATATTTTACTGAAGACAATATTGAAACTGCAGTAGAAAGAACACATTATAGAGACACAACTTTGACTGCTTGGTTTAAATTAAACAAAGAAGATTTGTCAGCTCATGCATATCTTTACACTAATATTCCTCAGCATTTTGTTTTTCATCAAATGACAACAACAAGGAAAAAAGAATACAAGATTGAGCAAATAACACTATTGTATGTATTGGGTACTTGTAAAATGCGGCTAATCATCCGTAAGGGTCTCAAGGTGCTGCTCATTTTATCTACATCGGAAGGATGAAAGGCTGAGTGAACCTCGCCTGGGATCAAACCTGCAACCCTTGGGTTGCTACAGAGCACAGCCACAGTGCCTTAGCATGCTGAGCTATCTGTCCGGCACTATTGGTCATATGTACTCTTTAAGTTTAATTTCAGATGTTGAGAGATTATGTTTACGCTTGCTTTTACTTAATGTTAAAAGAGCAACTTCTTTTGAAGATATTCAAACAGTTGATGGTGTTCAATTTCACACATTTAAAAAAGCAGCTCAAAAACTTATCTCTTCATGAAGCTGCAAGTGAAATGATGCCTCGACTGCTTAGAGAGCTTTTTGCTCATATTTGTGCTTTAGCATCTCCACCAAATGCTAAATAGCTTTTTGAAAAGTACAAAGAAATTTTTTTGAAGACTTTTCAAGACATCCAGGCCAAAATTGTTTAAATTATGAACTTAGAGATATTCAGGATATTTTAATTGTTCATGGAAAAAAATGTAAAGATTTTGGTTTACCAAATCCTCCAAACAATTTACCTGAAAATCTCAGAGATCTCTATCATGCTTCTTTTGAAAGTTATATTGGAGTTCAAATGAAGGCGTCTTTTAATGACCTTCAAAGAGAAAGTTTTGAAGAAATCATTGCTGCATCGGAAAATGACAGTTTACCACAAAGGTGTTATTTCCTTGATGGTCTTGGTGGAAGTGGTAAAACCTACCTATGCAAGACTTTGTTGAGGACATTTAGAGGAAATAGTGAGGTAGCATTACCAGTTGCTTCAACTGGTATTGCGGCAAATTTGTTTGAAGGTGGATGAACATACCACTCGCAGTTTAAGTTGCCAGTTCCTTCATTGGATACTTCAACCTCTTCCATGCGCAAATTATCCGTATTCCAAAGATTATTATTTGGGATGAATCAACTATGTCTTCCAGTGATGCACACTGATGCGTCAACAAACTCCTTCAAGAGTTTATGAATAACAACAAACCTTTTGGAGGCAAAACTATTCTGCTCGGAGGTGATTTCAGACAAACTCTTCCTGTTGTTGCACACTGAAGTAGATTAGCTATAGTTGAAGCCAGCATACAATTTAATGCACTGTGGCATAAGTTTAAACTTTTGAAGCTGACTAATAATGTAAGATCTGTTGATCCAGAGTTTAGCTCTTGGCTTTTAAAGCTTGGAAATGGACTACTGACAAATGAGCATGGTTTTCATGAAGACATCTTTGAAATTCCATCCCAAATGATCAGCAAAGACATCATTGTAAACAACATTTTTGTTGAAGAGTTAAAAGATTCTGATGCTTTTTTAAGTTTTCAAAAATGGCCATTTTATGTCCAAAAAATAGTGATGTTGATAAAATCAATGAGGAAGTTCTTAGTTTGTTAGAAGGTAAAACCTCTACTTACTTAAGTACAGATTCCATTGATGATGAATCACAGGAAGATAGGGATAATTACCCAGTTGAGATTTCAAATGAATTGGCTCCTTCTGGAATGCCAGTTTATAAACTCAATTTTAAAAAAAGGTAGTATTATTATTCTTTTGCGTAATCTTAACACCAAAAGAGGTCTTTGTAATGGCACCAGATTGGTTGTTAAAGCATTGCATGAAAATGTAATTATTGCTCAAGTATTAACAGGTACAGCTGAAGGGCAAAATGTTTTCATTCCCTGAATAGATTTAGCCCCAAGTAATATAGAACTTCCTTTTGTATTACAAAGAAGACAAGTCCTAGTTAAATTAGCATTCGCTATGACCATTAACATAAAGGGACAAACTTTAGAAATAGTTGGCATCTATTTGCCAGAGCCAGATTTTAGCCATGGACAGTTATATGTAGCTTTTTCACGGGTAAAAAGTTTTTCAGATGTAAAAGTTAAGTTTAATAGATGAACAAGAACAAGGGAAATTGGGGGGCCGAGTTAGCCATCTAGCAGGAGACATGTTTGGAGAGTGCTCTCTGCTAGATTCCCTAAAAACATTTTTAAAAAGTGCTAATTAAGTGATTTCAGCACTTGTTAAAGACATTACGATCTGCCCTTAAGGGATCTAGCACACTTTGGAATTTTTCGAGATTCTTGGGGCAGAGTCTCGTTAACTCATCTGGCGGCAGACTCTCTGTAAGGACCCGGAGGCGATATCTAACTGCGTTCCCGAGCGGCTCCTGCCGCAACTCTGACATACCGCCCTTCCCTCCGCTGACCCTGCTCGAGACTTTACAGCGGCATTGTCTGAGCCGCACTGCTGACCGGAGGGTCGGGGCTCCGCTCCGGGCCAGCAGTAACAGACCCGGCGTTTGAACTGAGGAAGGTGTGAGTCCGGATTTCCCAGGACAGATCCATACATCGACCGGACTACCCTTCCAACAGCTACACATCTGCGGCTGCAGCCTGACCCCAGCCGGGACTTCACAGAGATCCGGGAGAGGTAAGAAGAGAGGGAGCTGCGCCATACCTTTTTCTTTTGGCGCAAACACCCGCCATCTTGGGACCGGCTCCCCTGCCTCTGCAGACATTGCCCCTGCTGTTGGGCCCACTTGGTCACACGGAGGGCAGGTAAATCTGAGGGACATTTGGATTAGCTGCAGCCCCTACGCATGATTCCTTAATATTGGCGATCCCCCTGCAATCCCTGGCCCTCAATCGCAGCACATAATTGCCATCTCCCCGCAAGTTAAAGTCAGCACCATAGATTAGTGGCACTGTCCCCTGCTATATACCTGTTTGGCCCATGTCCAGAGAGGCTTATTTGAACTCTGTACTGTATACTATTCCCTCTGCTGTACCTGGTTACAGAAATACTACAAGCACCCAGATTCTGAGGCCTATAAGGGAGATAGACATTTACTGGCAGGCAGCCAGGTCCACTACAAAAAAAAGACCCTCTTCCTATTAATAATTGCAGGAGACCAGGAACACTCCTCTCTACTTCCATATACCAACGTACCTGTGGCTGCTTCACCCTTATACTCTCCTACGACACACTGCCACATAGTCTGAGGTGTCCTGTAAAGACTTTTTGCATCTACTATTATAAGCTGGATTTTTGCTGACTTTTGCTGCATATAGGAGACATGCACCTATCCTCTTGTACACTTACCAGCCATTCAACTTAAAGTGGCTGTGTCAACACCCTTACCTGTTTCTACTGTTTTTCTATATACCATTAGATGTAAATTGTAATGTGATGTTTTAATTTACTTTGTGACCCCTCTAATAACAATTACTTTCTTGTACTAGCAGCATTGCCTGTCACTGTTGCTTCCCAATCTGATATTGCTCAGAAGGTCCTATATGTGCCTTTAGTTTAGGCTGATATATACTGGGTTCACTTAGGGTAATTACTGCAATCGGAATACTAATGTCTGCCTAATCACTCTTGCTTCCTGACAGGTTACCACTAATATTGTCTAATTTATAGCAATTGATTGTACATTTTTCTTGCCAAGGTAGTAACCCCTCAAGACTCACCCTTTCTGACCTAGCTAGTCTAGGCTGGTCACTACCGCTTCCCCTTTCCCCTTCCATAAGGTCGTATCCCCTGTCCCCAAGTCGAGAGGGGCTCTTGATGTTTGGTAAATAATCTGCCTAATAGCAATAAATCTGAAAACATACATGTGATATTTAGATTCTGCTGATAGCATAACCTCCAAACATTTCTCTCTGTGATAAGGTACCTTGAAAACATGTGAATTGCTTTTTATCTAATGCTGTGACCCCAGTCAGTCAGATATAAGCGAATCCTTACTGTGCTGTCCTGTGTCTATAATTCTCCCCGAAAACCCATGCAAGCCCGCAAAATGCCTCAATCATTCAAAAGAAAACAAAAACCTCTCAATACCCCCAAACGTACAGTGGTTGACCACTTCAGCAATCCCCTCTCTAGATCTCGGGCTGGCTCGGATGAGGAACTTACAGATGCTAGTAGCTCCGCTGAAACAACTGGTGAAAATACCTTGTCCCAGGTTGTGGGACGTTCGCTGCGGGCTGAAAAGGAGGTAAATAACAACCTTATGGACTCTATCACGGTGCTTCTGGCCTCTCATCATGACTCTCTAACTAAACAATTTGAGAAGAGCCATGCGGATTTGAAACGTGACATAGCCTCTATTGGCGAGCGCACAGACATAATGGAACACAAGCAAGAGGATCTGATGATTGATCATACTAACCTGCTTGGCTATTCCCAGTGCCTGGCTGAACAAATAACGGATCTAGAGCTCAAATTAGCTGACTTAGAGGACCGCACCCGACGCAACAATATCCGGGTGAAAGGTATTCCTGAGACTGTCTCTCCACAAGATCTAGAGAAATACCTTCGGGAGTTGTTTACCGCAATCGCGGGCCCAGAAGAAGGGCAAGAGATGATGATTGATCGAGCACACAGGGCGCTGAGGCCCAGATCTAGTGAAGGTGAGAAACCTCGGGATGTCATAATCCATCTCCACTATTTTACCTTTAGAGACAAACTTCTTCGTGCCCTAGCAGGGGGCAAAACTCTCCCAGATCAATTCTCAGAGGTGCAGGTTTATCAAGATCTCTCACCGCATACTCTCCAAATACGACGCCATTACCAGCCATATACAAGACTACTGCAAGATAAAGCAATAAAGTACCAATGGGGGTTTCCTGTCAAGCTGCATATAACCAAGGAAGGTCACCAGTATACGGTCTCCTCACTGGAGCAAGCTAGAGAACTCATGCAAAAATGGGATCTGCTACCACCTGACCCACCTAACTCCCAACACCTCCAAAAAGATCCAACCAGAGGCTTAAGGGCTGCTGCTCCTGAGTGGCGACCTCTCCCCCAAAGAGTGGGAAATCCTCAGAAAAAAACCCCTCAACAGATGGGAAGGGACCCCCCTCCAGGTGGTGCCCCCACGATCCCAAGCTCCACATGAATCCTGCTTTGCTCAACACTCTGCACTAAACCTAGGGCAATGAAGCCCTCCCCTCCTCTCTTAGAGGATTGATATCCCTAACGGGATTGATAGATTCAACTGTTCCTAATGGGACCTTGCATGGTGTTTCCGGTCCCTCTTGTTCTATAGCTTCTTCTTGTCTCCCTTCTGCTGTTCTTCCTGTTTCCCCTTTCCTTTTTCTTTCTCTCCCTATTTAGGCTTTTCTCTTTCTTCTGGGAGATAAGTAAGAATTAATATGTTGTAACACTCCATTTGTTGTTAATTACTATATGTTTACATTTGTAGAGCTGAGATATATGTCATTGATCTCACATCACTAAAGCTGATTTATATGCTGGTCCCTAACTTATGGTGATTATCATAGCCCTACTCTGCTTTTTGTGTTCAACCCTATTGAAAGTTGACAACATGTATCCCCTGTAGAGCCGTGTACCTGCCATACTGACCCGCCACACGATACTCTAGAGACGGTACACATGACACAGACTGACGAAAACTGACATTTGTATAAGCTAGACACATGACACAAAATGACTGACTGGGGTCAGGCTCTCTATTCTGACCTCCCCCCCGCCTTAATAGTTGTGATCTCTTGCTATTTTTGGTAAGAGCACTCATTGAGATTGTGTATTCTACACATCACCGAGAATCCTGACTGGTACCCAAACTATCCGCGCAGTTCCTTGAGCACGGATAGACCCACCTCTCTCTCCCCCTCCCCTCCCCCTCCCTCCCTCCTTTTTGTTTCCCTTCCTCAGTCTCTCTAAGTGTACATTCCTCTTCCCATACCACTCTTCTTCTACTGGAGACATGGACTCTCCCAACCATATGGCGCCTGTGACTGTAGCCACCCTCAATGCCCAGGGCTTAAACTCTCCAACTAAGCGAAGCCTCCTGTCAAACTACCTTGACTTTCACAAACTGCATATTGTGTTTCTTCAGGAGACCCATTGGGACAACAAAACTAGACCGTTTCGTGCCCCGGTACACTACCCATATGCAAAATGGCTTCTTTCTCAGAGAAAAAGAGAGGAGTTGCAATCCTGATCCATAGAGACATTGGCTGTGCCATAGAATATGTGGACCGAGATCCTGACGGCAGATACCTGATTTTGGTCTGTTCGCTGAATGGGATCTTATACACTCTGGCGTCCATCTACGCCCCGAATGTCAAACAACTCCCATTTCTGAGAAATTTCCTACGGAGACTTGGAGAAGTCAGGAGGGGACACCTTCTAATAGGAGGGGACCTTAATCTGGTGTGGGATCCTACACTGGATAAAAAGACTCCGAAAACATGCCCCTCCGACGAAACCTCAATACCCAATCTAACGCGCTACGCAAGCTCATGTACCAGTTTGGCCTTTATGACATTTGGCGTTGCCTTGCTCCGACTGAGCGTGACTACACGCATCATTCTAAACTGCATAACTCCTACTCCAGGATCGACTATCTCCTGTGCGACTCCTGGACCCTAGACCAGTTCTGCACCCCGCGAATAAGACCGTGCTCCTGGTCAGACCATGACCTCGTCAGTGCTGGATGTAATTTATTGCGCCCTCCTGAGTGCAGGCCGTCCTGGAGGTTGCCCGACCATCTTCTTACGGAGAGGGAAGTCCCTCAATTGGTAGAGATAATCTCAGATTTTCTGAGACATAATGACACAGGAGACACGAGCGAGGAAATCCTCTGGGCCACACTTAAAGCTTATCTCAGAGGCCATTTTCTCAAGAAAAATGCACTGTTAAGGGCTACAAACAAAGTGTCCCTTGCTAAATTATATGCAGAACTGAGACAGACTGAACTAGCCAACAAAAATGACCCAACCCCCGCCTTGGGCGACCGGGTTGGAGTCATTAGAGATGAAATTAATAAGAGAGAGCAGTTGCGAGTTCAAGCAAATCTGCTCCGACTCCGACAGGCGTACTACTATAAAGGAAACAAAGCCAATAGGCTGTTGGCCCGTAAGCTGCGAGACCGGGCGGTCCAGGCCAGGATCCCCGCGATTTCAACAATGGCAGGCATTGTTCACTCCCCAAAAGATATAGGGAAGGCATTTGCCGATTATTACACCTCACTGTATAACTTAAATAGTGACTTTCTGGGAGTTGAGGCTCGTAGAAAAGCAACTCAGCAGTTTTTGAAAGGTCTGGAGCTTCCCTCCTTGGATGCAGATGCGGTTGATGACCTCAATGCCCCCTTCACTTTGGAGGAGATCAAAGCGGCCATTTTGACCCTGAAGCCACATAAGGCCACATAAGGCCCCGGGCCCAGATGGATTTACGGGCCTCTTCTATCGTTCCTTCACCCAGCTGTTATCCCCCGTTTTACTCTGCCTCTTTGCTGCAGTAAGGGAGAGGGGAGCTTTTCTCCCTGAATTTCTAGAGGCTAATATCCTGACTATCCCCAAGGAAGGGAAGGACTCAGTCCTCTGTGCGAGTTACCAGCCTATCTCCCTTATTAATGTCGATGTGAAGGTCTACGCCAAGGTCCTGGCGACCAGGCTTGGAAAACACTTACCCTCTCTGGTCCATTTGGACCAAGTGGGATTTGTGCAAGGGAGACAGGGTACGGATAATACCCGTAGACTACTAAACGTTTTCATGGAAGCGGCAGATATGGGACTACCCCTCCTCACCTTGTCTATAGACACGGAGAAAGCGTTTGACAGGGTGGGGTGGGATTATATGTTCTGCACCCTGGAACATTTTGGGATCCCAGAGACATTCCGCGCGGCTATTGCTGCCCTCTACACCTCCCCGACAGCCGTTATCAAAGGAATGGGCTTCTGCTCCCCTAGGATCGTGATCAGGAATGGGACCAGACAAGAATGCCCCTTGTCCCCGCTCCTTTTTGCACTGGTGATGGAGCCTCTTGCAGAGGCCATTAGAGACAGCCCTGTTATTCAGGCCCTTCAAATCCATGATACACTCCAGAAATTGGCACTCTTCGCTGACGACCTCACTCTCTTCCTCACTGACCCAGTGGAATCACTTCCCCATCTCTTCGAGATTTTTGAGTTCTTCAGTAGTATCTCTAATTATAAGATCAATGTATCCAAAACAGAGGCATATATGATCCATATTGCACCTCCTGAACAGAGACGCTTACAGCGACTCTACTCTTTCAAATGGTCGACAGATGGGATTAGACACTTAGGGGTATTCTTGTCTCATGACAAGAATATAGTCTTACAGGAAAACTACACTGTCCTGTTGCGAGAAGTTGAGGTGAGATTGAGATCCAGAAAATACGAAGAAATCTCCTGGATGGGCAGAATTGCCGCCCTGAAGATGATGATTCTCCCCAAAGTAACCTATATTATGAGGTGTATCCCCATCCCTGTGCCGGAAAAGACTCTGCGTGGCTTTCAAACTGCATTCAATTCTTATGTCTGGGATAATAAGCGTCCGAGAGTGGTGGCGGCCACACTCCAGGCCCCGATAGATCGGGGAGGGTTGGGTCTGCCTTCCATCCACTGTACCACCAAGCGGCGATGCTCTCACATGCCTCTGCGTGGGGTCCAACCCTGCCCCCAATGAGATGGAGGGATTTGGAACAGGCTTCCCTACCTGCCTATGTTGACCTCTCGGACTTGCTATGGGTTCCTCCGCATCTGGCCGCACAAATTCCGATTTCTAACCCTCTAGTCAAAGACTGTCAATTGGCCTGGTTCCGCCTAAGACACCACCAGTTGATCGCCCCGCACCCCTCTCCTATCCACCCGGTCATGTCACTCTTGCAGAGGCTTCCCAATACTCGCCTTGTCCCTTGGAGGGACATAGAGATCTTCACATTGAGTGATTTCTATTTGGACGAGAATCTTCTGTCGTCCCGGGACATGATTGCTAAATACAGTATTCCCCGCCCTCTGGAGTTTGACTTTGCGAGACTCAGGTCTATGATGAAGACATGGGGATTCCTAGTTGACAGGATCAGGAGACCTACGATCTGGGAGGTTAGATGGGGAGCGAACCTGCAATTGTTCAAACCCCTCACTACCCACTATGGAGCCCTTTTGGGGTCTCCCACTCTAGTGAAAACCAGACATATGGCTTCCTGGGAGACTGAGCTAGGACTGACTTTCACGTCACTTGAGTGGTCTAAGGCGATACAATTGACTAAAGCTCCGCTCCATTGCACCACAATGTATGAACTTTATTTCAAGATTCTCACCAGATGGCACTTCGGACTCTCTATCCTGAACACTCGCCCCTGTGCTGGAGAGAGTGTGGAGAGATAGGGTCCCCACTTCATATGTGGTGGTCGTGTGACAAGCTTCGGCCACTCTGGGCGAAGGTCAGCGCGGCCTGTACGGCCCTGGAGCTCCCGACCCCGGATACTCCGGGCCTTGCCCTTTTACATCTTGGAGTAAAAAAGCTTCCAAAACTCCTAATCTATCTGTTGACATCAGTCAAGATGTTGATTGCTAGAAATTGGAAAAAGCAGCAGCCTCCAAGATGGCAGGCAGTCCTTGACTACCTGCAATACCTCAAAGTAATGGAGGACTATGTCTTTAGAACAAGGAAACAGTCAGATCTCTTTTCCCTAATATGGGAACCCTGGGAGGCCCACCTAAAGCCAAATGCATAATGCCCTACTCTCTCTAAAATTGGAGACCTCCTCTTGACCATCTTGCTCTTCCCCCCTAGAAGATACACCTCACTATGTGTGACTTGAGGTGTACTTCGCTTCCCCGAACCCTCCCCTCCTTCCTCTCCCCGCTTGCCACCTCTACTTCTTTTCCTAATATCCCACCCTTCCTTTTGAGAGAGGTGGGAGACCGACTTTTTTTTTTATAGTTTCCTAACTATGCATACCACTTCCCCCTACTATCCCACCTCACTTAGATGTCAGGATTTTCAGGTATGATGTATGACTCCATGCGCTACCTAAATTACAGAATGTTAACAAAACTAAAATTAAAAAGGGAAACCTACTCATTGACAGGCCATTGCACATTCACGGGAAAGTGAAAATACACAGCCGCAATATGGTTACAGGGCAATTTGGACCTCCCTTTCAGGTCTAATGACCATACTTTGACCATACTTTGAATGTCATTTGTCCTAAAAAAAAATTGCGTGTAATAGCGTTCACTAATATGTCAATGTAAACTGTGATGTGTTTTGGTTCTGTATATTCATTGTTAATAAAAAATTATTTAAAAAAAAAAAAAAAAAAAATGGTATTAACCTGTAGATTGTAAGCTCTTCAGAACAAAGCCTTGATCCTCTTTTATTAATTTGTTTTGCTTTGTCGGGTAACCTGTGCAAAAGCTTACAGGAAGTGTAATTAGGTGTTAAGGCCAAATGTTTTTTTGGGGACAGTGACAAATCTCACAAGCAATAATAAATAAAATTACATTTTTACATCTTCAAAAAAAAAAAAAAAAAAAAAAAAAGAACAAGGGAAATTAATAACTGGAAGTGATGCCTGTTTTACTAAAAATGTTGTATATAAAGAAATATACTTAAAGTAGACATAATTTAAAGAGGAGAAATTCTGTATTTATTTAGGACAGTCGTTTGTCCAAATAGGGTGTGACTATATCTGTAGTTTATTATATAGAAAATATTTTTGATATATTTAAGACAGTAGTCTATTACAAATATTTATATAAAAGAAGAGTTACAAAATAAGTTGTTTCTACATCTGTAGCTTAAAAAAAAAATTAGACTGTCCTCTGGGCAGACTTATCGACTAGTAATATAATAATATAATATAGATAGATAGATTAGATGATCAGATAGACAGACAGGTAGAGAGACAGATAGATAGATAGATAGATAGATAGATAGATAGATAGATAGATAGATAGATAGATAGATAGATAGATACTATACCTAATGTATAAAGCTCTGAATATTTTAATACATCACTACATATATTCCTCAAATGTAGCTTACTTTCTGTATATCAATCACCATATAAACCTTTTTAGTTGTTACATGTTGGTATATATATTGTGCTTAAAGGACCAGTCAACACATTAGCTTTCCATAATCAACAAATGCAAGATAACAAGACAATGCAATAGCACTTAGTCTGAACTTCAAAAGAGTAGTAGATTTTTTTATAACAAATTTCAAAGTTATGTATATTTCCACTCCCCTTGTACCATGTGATAGCAATCAGCCAATCACAAATGCATATACGTATAGTCTGTGAATTCTTGCACATGCTCAGTAGGATCTGGTGACTCAAAAATTGTAAATATAAAAGACTGTGCACATTTTTTTAATGGAAGTAAATTGGAAAGTTGTTTAATATTACATGCTGTATCTGAATCATGAAAATGTAATTTAACCTGAGTGTCCCTTTAAATATTTAAATTATATATCCAGTCAAGTAGTAATTCTTGAACCTGCTAGGAAATGTAAGAAAATGTAATATTTACTTTATTTCAGTGCCAGTGTTTCCCTATAATGGGCTACCTGTGGAGCACTGTTCGCTCCCTCTCTAGTGTAGACAGCACTGGAGGGAAGATTTTTGCGTGCGTATGGTTGGACTCGTATTACAAGTTGAAAGTCACAAGTTTACTATCTATCTGTCTGACCTGAGGCACGCAATAAGTGGAACTTAGAATATCGCAAATGTGTTAATCTATTCCCCCATAGACTTCAATGGAGTGCAAAAACTGAGAAAAAAACAACTAACACCTGTGATGAGAATGGGAGTGTGACATCACCGGGTGGGGGCGTGTCCTATAGTCATTTAGGTCTATGTCACAGTTACTAAGTCTGATGTGTTGTGCAGTCTGTATACTTCTATGCTCTGCAATAAAATAGTGTTTTACCTTCTATGCTGTGTCCTGCATTTCATGACATGTTGTCAGAAGTACTTGCCTGCGCTTCTGTTTCCAGATTTATGAAAATGTCGAAGTTTACCCCACCTAAACCTTTTGATTTCTCTCAGCCTGCAGCTTGGCCCACATGGCATTAGCGGTTTCAATGCTTCAGGACTGCTTCCAAGCTGGACAAGGAGAGTGGTGAAGTACAAGTTAATTCTTTTTTATACTCTATGGGGAAAGATGTGGAGTGTTTAATGCCTTTACATTCCAAGAAGGGAAAGGGTTTGACCTTGATATAGTCATGAACAAACTCAGTGCTCAATTTGTACCCAAGTGTAATGTGATTCATGAGAGGGCCTGTTTCCATAAATGCGCTCAGCGTGTGGGAGAATCTGTGGAATAATTTGTGCGCAGACTGTATGAACTAGCTGAATTCTGTGAGTTTGGTGTTGCTAAAGAAGAGCAAATCAGAGACAGAATAGTTATAGGAAGTGCAGATGCTTAGGTCTCAATGAAGCTACAGTTAGTTGGAGGCTAAATTGACGTTAGATTGGGCCATTAGGACGGCCCGCCAGAGTAAACTGGTGTAAATGCAAAGTGCTGACATGAGGTCTGAGAGTATCGTGGATGAAGTGCAGCAGTTCAGGAGAGCTGCATTTGAAAGGCATAGTGTGAGCGGTAGACCAAGGACAGCAGATAGGCCCAGAAGCAGATGGGTGCAGCAGGCTTGCTGCATGCGGTATAACCATACCCATGATCAGAATGTCATATGCCCCGCTAAAGATAAAAGATGTAGAAAGTGTAACCAAATGAGCCATTTTTAAGTGGTGTTTAAAACTGAATTTATTAAGGAGATGCAGGTGGATAGTGACCAGGAGGCTCAAGAGTTGTCCTTTGTAGGGTCTGTTGTTGAATGGTCTGGTTCAGATGAAGATTGGCGGGTTACCCTTACTGTAATGGGAGCCAAGGTTGCCTTCAAGATTGAAACAGAAGCAGACATCACTATTATGTCCCTTGCAGCATTAATAAAACTCAGCTGGTGAAAGTTACAACAAAAGTTCATAGTCCTGGTGGCTGCATCGATTGTGCAGGGAAATTTCTTGCCAGCTGCGAGTACAAGCAGAGGAAATTCACCATGTGGGTACATGTAATTAGAGGACAGTGTGTCAACAACCTATTGAGCAGAAAAGCAGCCTGTGGTTTGGGCCTTGTTGCCAGAGTAAACAAGATTACGGAAGACATGTTTGGTGAATTGGGCCTGCTAAATTGCAACCTAGTCAGAATATCACTTAAAGTTGATGCAGTCCCATACAGCATTACTACTCCTCGTAGAATTCCATTCCCGCTCATGCCTCAAGTGAAGAAGGAACTTCTGCATATTAAGAATATGGGAGTTATTGAATAGGTTGTTGAAGTAACTGACTGGTGTGCCCCCATTTTTCCTGTTGCAAAGAAAAACGGGAAGGTACGCATCTGCGTAGACTTGAAACAGCTGAATGAGGCAGTGAAAAGAGAGAGATATGTGCTGCCGACGCTTGAAGACATGGCCCGGAAACTGGCTGGGGTGCAGTTCTTCTTTAGACTGGACGCTTCCAGTGGCTGGTGGCATAACCTCTAGACACAAAGTGACTCAAACTGACTACCTTCATTACACCGGTAGGTTGGTTTTGCTTCTGTAGACTCCCCTTCAGGATATCCTCTGCTCCTGAAATCTTTCAAAGAGAGATGAGTTCCCTCTTAAGGGACCACAAGGGCATGGCAGTCATCACAGATGACATTTTAGTG
This sequence comes from Bombina bombina, assembly GCF_027579735.1. Taxonomy (NCBI): domain Eukaryota; kingdom Metazoa; phylum Chordata; class Amphibia; order Anura; family Bombinatoridae; genus Bombina; species Bombina bombina. Next base: position 388,649,216 of record NC_069503.1, on the reverse strand, counting down.
TATGGATCTACACAGGAAGAACATGATCAGTGATTGAGCTGTGTGCTGCAGACAATTAGAGAGTCCGGGCTGAAATTAAATAAAGAGAAATGCCATTTTGGAAAATCTGAGTTATGTTATTTTGGGCTTATCATCAATGGAGATGGCATCAAGCTGGACCCGGATAAAATCCTTGCTATTGAACAGATGAAAAGTCCTTCTGATGTACATGAGCTGAGACAAATATTGGGCCTTGTGAATTATGTGGGCAGGTTCCTACCAGATATATTCACAGTACTCCACCCTATCATCGAGTTGTTAAAGAAAGATGTTGCCTGGGTCTGGGGACCTCCACAGGAAGAAGCTTTTAAACAGGTCAAGTCCCTGCTGGGGTCTGCCTCAGTGTTGGGGTTCTAGGACCCTTATAAAAAGACTGTGGTTAGTGCTGATGTGAGCAGTTATGGGCTAGGGGCCGCCCCCTTGCAGCTGAATGAGAACAAACTACAGCCCATCCCCTACTAGTCCTGTACACTAATGGCTGCTGAATCGAAATATGCGCAAATTGAGAAAGTGTGCCTGGCTGCAGTTTGGGCCTGTGAGTGCACCCAGCATTACCTAGTGGGTTTAGGGTAATTTAGTCTTGAAACTGACCATAAACCACTAGTCCCTCTAATAAATTCCTATGATATTGTTCAGACACCCCTAAGATGCCAGAGACTTCTGATGAGGCTGCTCAGGTTCAACGTTCAGGCAGTGCATGTGCTGGGGAAACAACTGATAGTGGCAGATACACTTTCCAGGCTCCCGCTGGTTGCTGCTGAAGAATCTTCAACGGAATCAGATGTGAAAGTGTATGTGGATTCAAGTCTGGCATCGAAATCCATCTCATCAAGGAAGCTAGAGCAAATAAGAAAGGAGACACGTTTAGATACAGATCGTCAAGAAGTTATTAAGTACATAAAGAAAGTTTGGCCCGAGAGCCTGGGCAGCCTGGATGTCTTTGAGCTCTTACCAGCCAGAGAGTTCACAGCTCATGGAGCTGGGAAGTTTAGTGCTGTTCCAAGACTGCATTGTTATTCCTGTTAACATGCGGCAGTAGATGTTAAGCAGGATTCACGATGGCCACTTGGGCATTACAAAGTGCAGAGAAAGAGCTGGTATGGGGGCCTGGGATCAGCACCCACATTGCAAGCCACGTGTCAAAATGTGCCTTTTATGGGGAACGCCGGCCTACTCAGAGAAAAGAGCCCTTAATTTCTACCCCACTGCGTGCAGGCCCGTGGCAGAAGATAGCCGCAGATTTGTGCGAACTTCATGGGAAGAAGTACCTGGTTGTGATAGACTACTATTCCAGGTATTTGGAGATTTCACCCCTGAATGAGACCACCAGTCTGGCTGTTATCACTCTTCTCAAAAGATTGTTCGCATGGTGAGGCATTCCAATGGAGCTAGTGAGTGATAACAGAATGCAGTTTGCTTCCATGGAGTTCAGATCTTTCAGCAGTAAATAGGATTTCTTCCATTCTACATCAAGTCTGCATTACCCACAGGCCAATGAAATGGCCGAAAAGGGCAGTTCAAACAACCAAGTTCATTTTGAAGCAATCTTAGCCATACCTAGCTCTCCTGGCCTATAGGGCGACTCCCATCCAAGCCACAGGTTTTAGCCTGGCACAGTTGATGCTAAGACGTCAGATCCACACTTCTTTACCCTTTGTGGGTGTCCTTCAGCCAGCCCCCTGTGTTCCTCAGGATGAGATCCTTAGGAGGAATGAAGAGGCAAAAAGGGGCTACCGATTCTTCTACAACAGAAATCACTCTGTGAGGCCCTTGCAGGAACTGAATGTGGGCCAAAATGTCAGAGTTAAACTGGATTATGAGAAGAATTGGAAGACACCTGCTACTGTAATAGGATGCTCTCCAGAACCAAGGTCTTATGTAGTCCTTACTGAAGGAGGGACAGTCACACGTCAAAATAGAAGTACCTGAGAGTTTGGGACTGGATGCCTCGGAGCCACAGCTGGTGGGATCCCCTGTTTTAAGAGGGGTGACTTCCCCTCAGCAAGACCACAGTGGGGATATTTCTGTGCTTACAGCAGACTCTCAATTACCTTCTTCTGTATCATGGGATAGTTCATGTAAAATGACGTCAAGTGGAAGAGTGGTGAAGCTCCCAGCCCGCTACCGGGATCAGCACTGTAGTTAGAGCAGTGACCAGAAGAATGGGCAGAATAATCCTATGGTCACTGTGGACTAGGGTAGTCTACCCCGATGTCTAAGACAGGATTGTTGTTGTTCATATATATTCAACTTATAACTTGTTATTTGTTGTACACTAAAAAAAAATTGTATGCTTCTTGTATACCTTGTTATTTGTTGTACTCTGTATGCTTTATCCTTTGAAAAAGTGGAAGATGTGATGAGAATGAGAGTGTGACGTCACCGGATGGGGCCGTGGCCTATAGCTGTTATAGTCTATGTTGCAGTTACTGTCTGATATGTTGTGCAGTCTGTATACTTCTATGCTCTGCAATAAAATAGCGTTGTACCTTCTATGCTGTGTCCTGCATCTCATGACAACACCCATACTTGCGTGCTACCCTGATTGCTTTTAACCAAGTGCACTAAACCAAACCCAATATGAAATAGAAATTTTCACATTCCAATGTTCTGTTCACATAGAAGAATATATTCTATGTATTCTTAAATACATACATATATATATATATATATATATATATATATATACTCTATATATATATATATATATATATATATATATATTTATTTATATATGACGATTGTTTGGTAATATATATATATATTTATGTATATATATATATATATATATATAATTTTTATATAGGTACAAAATATATACAGATATATATTATATGGGAATATCTATTTTAAAATACTTTGTAATGTGAAATATTTACAGTACATACAGAGTTAAACATATTATTAAATATTAATAGTCAATAAACATGTTTTTCCATGTTTTCATGTAATTGACTGCAAAGGGCTTCAATGTACACACACATACACACACATATATATATATATATATATATATATATATATATATATATATGCATATGCATTTATGTTTATATGTGTTTACTGTATATTTACTGTACATATTTCACATTCCAATGTTCTTCACTTACAGGATAATGTCCCTTTTATTGTAAAAAATGTATTGTGAAACATAAATTTAATAATAAAAATTACATTATTTTCTGTGTGAAGAATATAAAAAATATGCATTTTGAGCATCGAGTTTTGCAATTTAGATCTCAGCTAGGTCAGGTAAGCACACATGAAAACTTAGTAATCTTATGGCGTATTATTAAAATATTACAAATAAAATGTAAAAAAAAATAATAAAAATGAAAAAACATACTGTAAAAAAATAGATATTCTATGGATTATTTAGAAATTTTCACAGTATGTTTAATAATTTGTAATAATTTGTATACATATACATATATATATATATATATATATATATATATAAACAATTAAAATTATGGGGAGGCGAAAAGTGAGTTTAAAATCCTCCACTAAATACAAAATATAGAGAAAATAACTCATTGTGTAAACCATTTACAAATCTAAACAAGTCAGAAGACTTGCTTTAAAACCAGAAACTCTCTGACTACACTGTTTCCAATGTAGCAAAGGAATATGGGTAAGATATGCAAATGAGGTTCACAATGACTCACCTTTTTACTTTTAGCCTGCTTTTTAAAGACAGACTTCCCTTTATGCCATAGCACTGCTGCATTACACAGCTTTTATGCTTATCTAGGGTTAGTACAGTGTTTCTAACCAATCCCAGGACAGCTGTTTCGTGGTTTTTGCCACTCATCAGCTGGGAGTAGGTTGAATCACTGCTTAGTAAAGTTCATTTCTGGGGGAAATTCAACAACAATTAAAATGATGTCGAGGCGAAAAGTGAGTTTAAAATCCTCCACTGAATACAAAATATAGAGAAAATAACTCATTGTGTAAACCATTTACAAATCTAAACAAGTCAGAAGACTTGCTTTAAACCCAGAAACTCACTGACTACACTGTTTCCAATGCAGCAAAGGAATCTGGTAAGATATGCAAATTAGGTTCACAATGATTCACCTTTTTACTTTTAGCCTGCTTTTTAAAGACAGACTTCCCTTTATGCCATAGCACTGCTGCATTACACAGCTTTTATGCTTAGCTAGGGTTAGTACAGTGATTCTAACCAATCCCAGGACAGCTGTTTCGTGGTTTTTGCCACTCATCAGCTGGGAGTAGGTTGAATAACTGCTTTTAATCACTGCTTTTAATCACTGAACTTTACTAATCAGTGATTCAACCTACTCCCAGCTGATGAGTGGCAAAAACCACAAAACAGCTGTCCTGGGATTGGTTAGAATCACTGTACTAACCCTAGCTAAGCATAAAAGCTGTGTAATGCAGCAGTGCTATGGCATAAAGGGAAGTCTGTCTTTAAAAAGCAGGCTAAAAGTAAAAAGGTGAGTCATTGTGAACCTCATTTGCATATCTTACCCAGATTACTTTGCTGCATTGGAAGCAGTGTAGTCAGAGAGTTTCTGGGTTTAAAGCAAGTCTTCTGACTTGTTTAGATTTGTAAATGGTTTACACAATGAGTTATTTTCTATATATATATATATATATATATATATATATTATATATATATATACACATTCATATTTAAACTTGTATGTATGTATCTCTATGTTAAAACCTTTTGCATGCCTTTTTACAGTATATATATATATATATATATATATATATATATATATTAAAATAATTGTTATCAGACAGTGTTATTATGAGTGTACCTGTACTTTTACATATATTTTTGATGTTTTTTGTGCAACTTTTCTTAGCTCACATAACAGTTAACCAGAGCTCTGAAGTTACAGTAACCATACGTGCATTAAAACTGTGCTCAAGCAAAAGCATTCACTACAGCGGATAATGTCCACCTGCACATTAATAAATCAGCACCTTATTAAAATACATTATACACTTGTACCTCTTTACTTATTCGCTGGGTCATAAGGGGAGGGGCCAAGAAAAAAATGACTTGTCATTTTGACATGCGATCACATTGACCGGCTGTCAATGTTCACATGACCATTGTCCACTTTGTTGTGCATCACTGGACTGCCTCACTCCTGAGGCATCCAGTAATTGGCCACTGATCTCATGAATGGAGGCCCTCCCACTGCCAAACATGGGATCACAGGGACACCCTGTCCTCCATCACTCCTGAGGCATGCAGAAATAGCACAGGTGTGCCGACACAGGACTCAGAGACGAGTTAGCAGTCCAGGACATCAGCGCCATACAGGGTACCCTGAATGACTCTGGTTGTTAAGGGGTTAAATAAAAGCATACAAAAGCCTATATTTTTTTTATTTTTCTCCTCAAAATATGTTCAGAATATATTGTTATATCTCATGGCATGACGGCTATGTCTTGAGATTATTTTTTTTTTAAATGCTGATGTGTTGTACATACATAACATCCTGTAATTTAAATCTTTATGTTTAGCAAAATAGTTTTTATTGTGCTCTCAGTAGAGTTTCATTCTTATGAGATAATATTTGACCTGGTATGGCAAATTAAATCTATTTTGAAAAAGCTACAATTGTGTAATTCTGCTTTTAGCCTTTAGGTTTTTTCTGCTGTAGTCAATAGGAATAAAGTAACATAAACACTAGAGAACTACAAAGCAAAAGTATGTAATTATGAAGCTAACAGAAAAGAAATCAATAAGAATTACAGGTCTATATAGTGCAAATCAAATATTTTTTATAGTGGGAAAAATAAAAAACGAAAGCAAATGTAGATTTTGCTATCAAAAACAAACCAACTTTACCAAGGAAAAATATCAAAATAGCTCTGAATTGATAACAACACGTTTCTGAAAAATGTTGGCATTATTTACTTAAAGGGACATAATAGTCAAAAAATGATAATATCTAATACCTTGGAGCATTTAGTTTTAAAGGGACATAGTACCCTAATGCTAAATCTCCTGAACGTGATGCAACATAGCTGGAAAAAAAGATGACAAGAAATTACCTGAAATCTCCATGTGAAAAAGGAAAGATAATTACCTTAAAAATGTCTTTATCTCACAACAACTAAGTGCTGTGTGAACAGTTATGATTCAGCTACTGTCAGCTGCATGTTAAAAAAAAAAACAATAGCCAATCAGCTTCATCCGTGCTGATGTCACACTTTGCTTTACTGTGATCTCATGAGATTGTATTTAAATCTTGCAAGATTTTATAGTAAACGCCATTAAACTGAGTAGGGAAATAACATGACTGTACTTGCACATGCCAGATGCACAGTCCCTTGCAAGTCCTGAGACTAACATCCAGATTGGCTGCTTAAAATCCCTTTACAATGGGGCGTGGTACTGGGGACATTTTGAGGTAAAATATCATCCTTTTTTACATAGAGATGTTCAGATGATATTTTCTAGTCAGTTTTTTTACAGCTTTACTGCAACACTTTCAAGTGCTTTAACATTTGAGTATCATGTCCCTTTATGACTAGTGACCCTGCACTGCTATTTGTTTAAACCCTACAAAGGGGTTGTTGCATCAGCAGCAGTTTCCGCTTAGGGGAAGCAGTGCTCTGCAGGTCCCAAGTGGTACCTCTACTGTTTTTTTAAACACAGTGTAGTGCAGGATTGCAAGTGTTAAAAGGGCATGCTCTAACAAATTAGAGTATGTAATTTTTTGACCATTATGGCCCTTTAATGTAACCAACCAACAACATCATGTGCATAGATGTGCCAAAATATTAGATTTATTGAAAAAAATATGTAGAAACTTACAGAATTTTGAAGGTAAAGATTTAATTTAAAATGAGAGGAGAAATGAAAGCACTGTTGATTATGTATAACCTATAACTAAATGTGTAAAAGGAACATAAACAGTTAATATATGTTAGGCCAGTATTCTAGTGCTGCAGAGCTTCTAACCATCCTGTAAATCGTGGCGCTGTCAAAGTTTGGAATCTCTATTCCACTGTCACTTCCATTGTTTTTTTTCTTTACTATAACTATCCAGGTTCTAAAGTAAAACCAGAAACCTCACTCAACTCTGCACATGACCTTTCTAGACCCTGGCTAATCCTCAAAGCAGAACTCCTGTGGTTTAGCCCCTGACTATCATAGCCCCAAAGAATATTCATGACCCTAGCCACAGATATCATTCATATTATTGGACATTGGACGAATGGGGCTGTATATTGTTATATACTTTTTAATCGATATGTGCATTTGTCTTCAGATGAATGCTAAAGTTAATGAATTTTTACTATTTTGTTGCATTTGTCAGAAATACAAGAACTAACCAAATCCTTTAGCAAGTTAATGAAAAAACAAATCATGCAGTTAAATTCATTAATCTAATAATGACAAAGGTTTTTAAAAGTTCATATTTAAACTATTTAGGTGGGAAAGGCTTCCAAAGTTCAAAATCACACTATTGAAATGTGATTTGGCTAAGCTTAAAGCATCACTCGGTTGAGCACTCACCCACTGCGACCTCTTTTCTGAGACGAGTATCCACCGTATGTGGAAATAGAGTGAAGACATGCACTCTAACTACTCGTTTCTTCTGTCAACATGAAGGATATGTACAGGATCTTATCAGCCACAGCCCGGTTCAACTTGCTCCTGCAATAACCAGGGCTCTGCGGCGCTCTCAATCCTTTGCCGGTTCCGGGTTTCCTCTGTAATAGTGACGAATGAGGTCGGCTCTCCAATCCAGGGTGAGAACAGGTAAGTCACGTGGTGGAGAAAAAGACCAATCCCAGACTATGCTCGTCTTACCAGAGAAATCCAACACAAACTGTGCTTAGAGCTGTAAAATAGTGAGACCGCCGGGGGTAGCCACAATGTTACTTCAGGATAAGGGAAATAAGGGAGGATTCCTTGTAATCCTCGTTAGTAACTCCAAAAAAGAAGATGATAATCCCAAACATCCGATAAATATAAAAAGCGGCTTTATTGAACAAACATTAAAAAATTGACATGGTTCACACAAGAACAAAAAGGGTTTTATGCGTTTCGGCTAGGGCCGTACTCATAAACCTGGTAAGGCACCGGTGAGTGCCATTTAAAAAGGATTAGTGCATGATGGTCATTGGTTGGTGCTAAACACACCGCTATTAACCAGTTAGTTTTCTGAATATACATAGTAAAACTTTAGAGCAGGATGAATAATCGATAATGTAAAATACAGAAAGACAATATAACATAACAATATGTATAAATATACAAAATAAGCATTCAATACAAAATGTAATATATGTTAGTCTTAATTGACATGAATATATATATATATATATATATATATATATATATATATATATATATACAATTGGGTTGGATGCTTAATAATACCAAAAGTATAACAGACACAGCATTTGAATAGTTAACATTATTAGAAACCAAATTCCAACACAATATCTGACAGTATACAAACTCATGATGATTAAATTGATACTAAGACAAACCAACTAAATTATACTATATGTGTTTCAAAAGTAATCAGTGCATACTTCATAGATGATTAGATACTACTAAAAAATGGAGTTAAAGTCAAGGTTAAATTTAGGATTAAGTTAATATATGTGTGTATATAGGGAATCATAATCACAAAATGTGATAGACGAAGTGTGGAGAAGTACCTGCATGTTGCCAACTAAGCGTTGGTACATCCCTATCCATATATATACACATAGATCAACTAAATACATAGTGTTTCAAACCAAAAGAAGAAAGAATTGATTCAAGTGACAAGTGTGGTATTCAAGGCTGAGAGGACATAGAAATTATTAATTATTAATTATTAAAACCGGACATGGCCATAGAACTAAACTAAAGATCATCATAGATGGCCGGGTGTGCATTGGACCATGAAACATTCATTTCCAGTGATTTATGATGTCAAACTCAGAATTAAAGCCATAAGGGATCTGAGTATGAAGTTTCATGATCCAATACACCTCCTGTTTTGCCAATAATTGATTTTTGTTGCCTCCCCTAGGGGGCAACCATATTGTTTCAATGCCTCGCCATTTGAATGATCTAGTGTCCTTGCCGTGCACCTCTAGTGTCCTTGCTAGTGTCCTTGCTGTGCACCTCTATGAAGTGCCTTGAAAGGGCAGAGCATGGTTTTTCATATTTAATATAACCAAGATGTTCCTGGACGCGAGTCCAGACATCTCTGCTAGTCATGCCTGTATAATGTACAACTAAATAAATTCAGACTGTCTAATCAAATTTCATAACAACAAATTACTTGGATGAAAGTTTATAGGCTTACTAAATTAATATCAAGATTACATTTTATTTGAACTAACATTTCATTTGCTAAAGAGAAAAAAAATTGTATAAATGAATGAAATGTTTTCCTATTGACTGATTTGAAATTGGTTTGGTAAATCAGCCAATAGAAATGCAATTCACCCCTATATAAGGGTGAACCTCGCATTCAAGCTTCAGTGTTCTGCAGTGACAGCATTAAGAAGATGTCAGACGGAAGATCAGAAGAAAAAAGAAGCTTCTAATTGAAGATCAGAAGAAAAGAAAAAGCATTGGATAGAAAATAGATGGAAGAAGATGCATTGGATGGAAGAGGACAGCCCCAGAGGAGTGCCGCCATGGCGGAAGAAGGAAGAGGAGCGCCGCTATGGACCCTAAGGAGTCAGATTCAAATTTGGTGAATACCAACTTTGTGGTTTTGGGAAAGGTTTTTTTTGGGGGAGGATTATTTTTCCCTGGCAAAAGAGCTAAATCACTTATGTCCCTTTTCAGGGCATACATTTTTGCCAGATAAGTTTTTTAGACTGGTAAAAGAGCTTTGATCACTTATGCCATTTTCAGGCAGAGTGTGGGAAGCATAGTCACATACAGTATATATAGAAAATAGAAGATGGAAGAAGACGCATTGGATGGAAGAGGACAGCCCCAGAGGAGTACCTACATGGAGGAAGAAGGAAGAGGAGCACTGCTATGGACCTGTAGCTTCCCCCCTAAAGAGCCAGATTCAAATTTGGTGAATACCAACTTTGTGATTTGCAAAAGTTTTTTTTGGGGAGGATTGGTTTTCCCTGGCAAAAGAGCTAAATCACTGATGCCCCTTTTCAGCGCATACATTTTTGCCAGATAGGTTGTTTAGACTGGCAAAAGAGCTATGGTCACTTATGCCATTTTCAGGCAGAGTGTGGGAAGCATAGTTACATATGAAAAGCTTGTTCAGTTTTTATCTAGTACGTTGATATTTGTATGTGTCAAAATGAAATAAATGTAAGGCTACCTTGAATCTAGTTGCACTCTGTGTTTATCTTTTTAGATTGTTAATAGTCTAGTGGGATCATTTTCGATGGAGGTGTGGTGGTTTAGAGGTTAATAGGGTAGCAGGGTAATTTTGAATGGGTGTGGCAGTTTAGGGGTTAATAGAGTAGAGGGTGGATGGTGTAGGTGGAAACCCTTTTTTTTGTTTTAGTTCAACATTTTTTCTCAGCCTAAACTCTTTATGTGAACTTTTAAGTCATGTAAAATGTTTAAGCATAAATTGCATTTGCACTTGAGCGATCGCATAAACTTTCAACTTATACTAATTTTGTGCTCGACGGGGCCCATTAAAAGTATAGAAAGCTAAAAAAAATTGTGAATCACTGCTCCACTTGTAATACGGAGTCGAGCACAAAATATACAACAATCGTGTTTGCGCTTCTTGCACCAATAATCTTGCCTATTTTATAGACCAGCTGCACCTATCTCCTGAAGTGGATAGTTAAAAATGTAAACTAAAAAACCTTACAGAATGAGCGCTAATTTTACAGTTGCCTGTAAAATAAAAATAAACCCTAAGCTAGATACAATGTAACTATTAGTTATATTGTAGCTATCTTAGGGTTTATTTTATAGGTAAGTATTTAGTTTTAAACAGGAACAATTTAGTTAATGATAGTTATTTTATTTAGATTTATTTAAATTATTTTTAAGTTAGGGGGGTGTTAGGGTTAGACTTAGATTTAGGGGTTAATAACTTTAATATAGTTGCGACGACGTTGGGGGCGGCAGATTAGGGGTTAATAAATGTAGGTAGGTGTTGGCGATGTTAGGGATAGCAGATTAGGGGTTAATAAAATTTAACTAGTGTTTGCGATGCGGGAGTGCAGCGGTTTAGGGGTTAATATATTTATTATAGTGGCGGCGATGTCCGGTTCGGCAGATTAGGGGTTAAAAATATTTTTTTAGTGTTTACAATGTGAAGGGGGGATCGCTTTAGGGTTTAAAAGGTAGTTTATGGGTGTTAGTGTACTTTTTAGCACTTTAGTTTAGAGTTTTATGCTACATATTATGATCCCACATAATAAAGGCATAGAAGCGTGCAAATATTATTTGACACAAAGAGGGATACATTATGAAATACACACTGACTTTGTAGCAAAGTTACTTGGTTTCATGTTGGATCATAATTATTTTCTTTTTGACAAAAAGTATTATAGACAGTTAAAAGGTACAGCTATGGGGGCATGTTGTGCCCCAACATATGCCTGTCTTTATTTAGGCATGTGGGAAGCTGATACCATAATTGATGTTCCAATCCAATATGAGCCCATGATAGATCTCTGGGCACGTTATATAGATGATGTCCTGCTCCTGTGGAATGGTACAGTAGAAGACTCAAAACTATTCATGCAAAGTCTAAATAACAATTCCTTTAATCTAAAATTTACCTATGAGTATAGTGCAAGTGAACTAACTTTTCTTGATCTAAAGATTATAAAAAAAGATAATATTTTAGTTACTGAATCATGTAGAAAACCTACGTCTGCCAACACTCTATTGTTGGTCAGCAGCCATCATCCAAAGATGCAGATTGAATCTATACCTGTGGGGCAGTTTCTGAGGCATCGTAGAAACTGCTCCCCAGAGGAAGGTTTCAAATCTCAAGCAGCTGATCAGACAAATAGATTTGTAGCAAGAGGCTACCCTAAAAAATGTATTAAGGAGGGTTATAAAAGAGCAAAGGCAACTAATAGGGAAACTTTACTATATAGTGATAAGGAATGTAAACCATCTATTGTAAGGTACACTTCAGTTTATAATGATAGATGGCAAGATTTAAGAGCCATCCTTAGAAGAAATTGGAATTTACTAACCCTGGACCCAGAAGTTAAACAAATTGTGGGGGATTTTCCTTCATTAACTGCAAGAAAATCACCTTCATTGAAGGATAAACTTGTAGCCACTCATTTTGTCAATATAAATTTAAAAGAGAACTGGCTAGCAAAAAAGAAAAAAGAAAATGGATCTTTTACTTGCAGAAAGTGTATCATATGTAAATTCATGATAAGAGGTAATAAGATTGTGAATTTGGAAGGAAGGGCATTTAGAATAAAGGGACATATAACATGTAAGAGCATAGGAGTGGTGTATATGGTGACTTGTACATGTCCAAGATTTTACATAGGAAAAACCTATAGGGAATTACATGAGAGGATAAAAGAGCATAGGAGAGATATTCTAAATGAAAATTTTAAAACCAGTGGTGTTGCACGACACTTTCAAGAACAACATAATAGCTTAGACACAGACCTTAGGATGGATGGGTCTGGAGTTAATTGACCTAAAGGATAGAGGGGGGGGATATTGACCAGTTGCTGCTAAAGGCAGAGTGTAAATGGATATACAATATGAACTCTCTAAAACCTAATGGTCTCAATGAGGAAATAAATTATGCTCCTTTCCTCAACTAAATATGTACAGATAATTAGTCCCCATGTTCAAATTAAGATTATGACATAAAATATTATATGTTCAACTTTGTGTGTATATTCACATATGCTCTGATTAAAGATTGCACTAAGGGAGTTTTCTATGGGGTATTTACATGATTTGTAAATAATAAGTATCCAAACATTATAATAATATGTATAAGTAATTACATTGGTATCGGACTCCCACTCTATGCTTAATGAAATTTATTTATAGGAATATAGGTAAAATAATACATGTTTTTGTTTGTTTATAAATTATATTGATTATATATGAGTATAGCGAGTAATCTGTTTTGAGTATATTTCACCTGATTTAAAAATGTATGATAACCCTATATAAAGTTGCCTATGTGCAATAATGATTATGACATTTGAGAAAGCCCAATGCTGATTGAGGGTGAAACGTGCGTAGCGTGAAGAGCACGCCTCTGTGAAGTCGGAGGCGTGGGACGTCAACTTTGGAGGATTCTGGACTGTGTTTGTCGGAGCAGATGTTTGGAGCGGACCGCATAGCGGAATAAGTAGGAGACGAAGGGGCAGCTTTGACCGCAGCGTATTCTGAGAGGATTACTCATTCCAGTTTGGTGAGCTGTTGGCTGTTTAAGCCTTGAATAACCCGGTCTTCTTTGCTTTGCTCTGCTTGATTAAGAGACGTTGTGCTGAATTTTTACTGCCGATACTACTTTGTCTGCACATGTACAACTGACACACAGAGCTCTTACACCTGCCATTGCTCTACAACGGACTATCCTACTATAAGCTTTTGCTACACATTATTCACAAGTGACTGTGCTTACTAATACTTCTGGCTGGCTTTGCTTTGGATTGCTATTTTTACAGCTTGCTTTACAACTACCACAAGTTTTGCTATGCCTCTCTAACAAGAGACTTGGTGCTTGAACGTTACATTTGCTTTGCCCTGCCTTGGGAATGCCATTTAAGCTGGGACTCTTGTTATAGCTAAATAAGATCTGTATATTTGTGATCACAGTGTGATTTATCCTGTGTCTTTATTATCTTTTTAGGATATTTTGTGCTACTAAATTGTTCCAGTTTGGATGCTGTGTTGTGCTTATATTGGTCTAGACCCTTTGAGCTTATTATATATAGTCTATATATACCGGTATATTATATATGGCCATTTTCTCCTTAGTTTTTAGGATTACTCATATTTTTGGTGAACTAACCTATATATGTTTGTGTTTCATATTATGATTATTTATCTAATAATAAATTGTGTTTCTTTGGTTCTGATCCAGTGGCTCCCTGTGGCTTTTTTACACAGCTTTTTAATTCTTTATTATAGGTGCATTAATAGTTAGTGCTGGATTAACCCATCTTTACCTTTTCTTATATATAGTATGCTATTTTTGTGGGTTCCGTGCACTGGTTCACCTGCCTGTATATTCGTGTGTCAGGTGATCCATTACTGTACACTTAATATCCTCTTTTGAGCGGCTGCTTTTATATCATATATATATATATATATACATACACATGTAAACACACATGAAATGGATAATATTTATCTTATATTTTCTTTAAATCTCATCGAACTTGTCTTTATGACTATACACATAATTTAAAGATTTAAAGTACATACCAAAGTTTTTAGTGAAATCAGATTATCATAATGCTAATAGTCCCCCTTTAATATAAGCTACCCTAACCTTAAAAATGTCAGAATGTACAAATCATACATTAAAAGGAGAGTGATTTTATATATATATATGGGAGTTAGCTTGTGGATATATATTTTTTATTTTTTATTTTAATTGTGGGTAAATGGATTTAGATCTAACTTTGTATTCAGACCTTGTGGTTCTAGGGTTTTGAAATCATGTATCAGTTGTGCTTCATTATATAGTAATTTACGCTCGTGGTTTCCTCCTTTCCAGTCTCTAGCAATACGTTTTAAACCCCAGTATTGAAAACCTTTTGTGCTTTGTTGGTGTGCCTCTTTAAAGTGTTTGGATAATAAGTGGCTTTCAAAGCCATTCCTTATATTGCATAGATGTTCGCAAATGCGGTCTTTCATGGGTCTGCTCGTTTGGCCAAAATATTGTTTGGCACATGGGCATTGTATTAAATAAACTACACCTTTATCTTTACAGCTGATGGTCTGATTGATATGGAACTCTCTTGCAGTGACTGTAGATTTTACCACCTTAGTTTTTGTGCTGTGTTTGCAAGCTGTACATTTGTGGCAGGAAAAAAAAACTGAGATTTTATTTCCTTTTAAATCCACCTGTGTTTTGTTCCCCTTTAAAGGCATTTTTAACTCACTAGGTGCTAAAATTTGTTTCATATTCTTCACCTTTTTTTATACACAATTGCCTGTTTAATATATTCTTTAATTTCTTATGTTGTGTATTGTATGTAGTTATAAAGGGAATAAACATATTTTTATCTCTTTCAGGTGGTTGTTTTGCTTTCTCCTGTGTGTCATTATTCTTATTTTTATATAGGAGATCCTTTTGATTAATAGCCCTTACTTCTAATTTTACAGTTTCAATTTCGTTTTTGTCATATCTCCTTTTCACAAATCTCTATTCTAAAACTGTTGCCTGCATATCATAGTCTTTTGATCTAGTGCAATTATTTTTAATTCTGGTGAACTGTCCTTTCGGAATATTCTTTTTTCCATTTCACATAGTGGCAGCTTTGCACATGGATATAGTTATTAGCATCCACGGGTTTAAAGTAATTTATTGTTATTATTTGCTGATCTATAATTTGTATATTGATATCTAGGAAATTTATACTTTGACTGCTAAATTCATGTGTAAATTATAACCCATATTATTTGTGGCTAGATCTTCAATGAACAAAGATAATAGTTCTATCTCACCCTTCCATATAAAGAACATATCATCTATGTACCCTAAGCTCAACTTAGCTGCATACTAACTTTTGTTCTGCGGGCCCTTAGACTGTACCGGCCTGCTTGCTTTTTTTGGGTTGCAAAACATTTTATAATTAAACTTTAACCCTTTTAATGCAGAAAAACACTTCTATCTAATTGCAGTGAGCTCAACTTTGATAAAAGCTGCACATTAACTTTTGTTGAAAGGCCAGCCATAGGTTGCGACTGTACTGGCCTGCTTGCTTTTTTTGGGGTGCAAAAAAAAAGAATTAAACTTTAACCCTCTGTGTCAAGAAAAACACTTCTATTTAATTGCAGTGAGCTCAACTTTGATTTCAAAGATGCACGTTAACTTTCACTGTGTAGCCAGCTTGCTTTTCTAGGGGTTCAAAAAATTTTTTTGATTAAAATGTAACCCTTTTTGTGATAAAACACTTATATCTAATTGCTATTAATAGCACAATTAGTTTATTTAATAATTCTATTGCTGTGGTGACATAGCCTGTAAGTGATAGGTAGGCCTGCTGGCTTTTTGAGGGTGTAAAAAAAAGTTTTCCTTAAACTTTATTCCTTTGTGCACAGAAACATTTCTATTTTTTTATGTTAACGGCACCTTTAGTTTATTAAAATATAATTAAATTGCTGTGATGGCATAGCCTGTGATTGATAGATAGGCCTGCTTTTTGGGGGTATAATTATTTTTTCAAAAACTTTAACCCTTTGTGTGAAGAAACATCTTCTTGGTTGTTAAATGCATGTTTAATTGATTAACATGTAATTATATTGCTGTGAGTGCATATTCTTTGACAGACAGGAAGGCCTGCTACCTTAATTTGGGCAAAAACACATTTACAATAAATTTCAACCCTGTGTGTGCTTAAATATTCTATTTTCTTGCTGCTAGTTTAACTTTAACTTGCAAGTTTAGTTTAATAATTATATTGCTGTGGGAGCATAGCCTGTGACTAATAGGTAGGCCTGCTGCATTTTTTGCAGAATATTCATAGGTTTTTAATAAAGTTTGTTTAACCCTTAGTGTGCATAATTATTTTTTCTTTCCTGCACTTAGTGCACATAACTGCATATTTATTTTTACATTTTGTTTATATATATATATATATATATATATATATATATATATATATATATATATATATATATATATAATGCGTCAGCTGATTCTACTCCGGTGGCATTTATAATAGTGTTTTCATGTTGAGTGCCTTGTTATTATGCTGTTTTGAACAACGAATAAAAGTTATGTTTTAAACTTTTCAAGTCTGGTGCTCCCCATGTGTATTCAGTTATATGTACTGTCAGCAAAATCAACAAGGGAAGCACACTCTCCAAGATGGGGCACGAAAATGGGATTAGCCAGGTCCCAGTCTCACTATAATCATTCAAAGATTTCCAGCCTCCAAAAGGAAAGTTAAAATACCTTTATTTGTTCACATAGGGTCCATAATACAGCAACAACATTTCAAACCAGCAATTGGTTCTTAGTCATGTCATGTCATGACTAAGAACCAATTGCTGGTTTGAAACGTTGTTGCTGTATTATGGACCCTATGTGAACAAATAAAGGTCTTTTAACTTATCTTTTGGAGGCTGGAAATCTTCTAATGATTATATGTACTGTCAGGCCTTCTTACCTAGTTGAATAAGTCTGCTTCCTGCTATTTCCACTCCTGCTCTCTGTGCTCTGTGGTGGTCATCTTCTGCCAATGCCATAACCTCAAGGAGCTGCTGGTTGCTGTGTCCAAGGTGCTTTAAGCACCTGTTGACCTCCTCCTCCCCTGCCTAGAGATGTATTTTGATGTTTATTTACTGTCATGCTTTTGCACCTAGTTCAATAACTCCTGCCTGCTACTGCCACTACTGCTCATTTCCCCCCTGCTCTGTGGGGGTCATCATCTAATCCTCAGCCAACTGCAGTATGTTGGGTTCAAGGGGCTCTAGACACATGTTGCCCTCCTCCTCCCCTACCTGGAGGAGTATTTATGAGGTTAATGTACTGTTGGGCCGACTTATCTAGTTCAGTAATTATTTTGCCTGCTGCTACCACTTCTGCTCCTGCCCTCCCTACTCTGTGGTGGTCATCATCCATCAATGCTAAATCCTCAGGGAACTGCTGGCCACTGTGTCCAAAGACTCTAGTAAACACATGTCGTCCTCCTTCCTTGAAGGTGTATGTTTGGGGTTTATGTACTGTTATTATCAGAAGCCTAGTTCACATTATCTGCTTCCTGCCCTTCTCTAAGTTGAGTATTCAAGTATTTTAAGGTGTGTGAGAAAGTGACGAATGTGGGTACTTTAGCATGTGGGATTTGAAAATAATAATGAGAGGTTTAAAGGAAAAAAAAAATTATGCAAAAGTGGAAGTGGTACTTTTAATTTTAATTTATTGGTTGAATTATTTTTGTAAAACTTTTTCCAGTTCCTGAATGTTCTTGTGTCCCAGTTAGCAATGAATGTTTGGTTTGTTGGCACTTCCTAGACGTGTAATTTTCTGGGTAAAACAAATGTTTTTCAGACTTCCCATAGGCTTTAATACATTGTAACTAATTTTGGCTTGACCAAAAATCTTTTTTTAAATATTCGGCTGAACCAAATGGTCCCATAACCGAAATTCTGACAACTTGAATTGAAAAGCACACATTTAAATGTTTAATAATATTTTAATAATAATAATTATAATTATTATCATTATTATATACGAAGCACAATAGGCATATTTTACATTTCTATTTTCTTCACATCAACATTTTTTTATTTTTTTATTATTAAACATATATTTCTATATATTTGTATATTTATCTGTTAATGTAAGATAGATATCTATGAAAGTATTATTATGATTAGTATATTGGCCTACATAGGTTTAGCCTTCAGCTTAGAATACCAAGAGAACAAAGCAAATTTAAAGATAAAAGTAAATTGGAAAGTTTTCTAGAATTGCATGCCCTATCTGAATCATGAAAGTTTAAATTCAACATGTTATAACAACCTGACGCACGCAAACAGCTTACTTCTAATGAAGTTTATGCACAAGGGAGGGAGTGCTAAATATAACTCCACTTTTAATCTTGCCCTATATTAGGCTGTTGCAAACATATTATTATTTTTTTGAGGTTAGTAAGCAAACATGGTACAGTTTTAAAAGACAATACAAATAAAGGGCTAGATTACGAGTGCAACGCTAAAGGTTGCATTAGAAATAGTGCACATATTAAAAGTTAAAAGTAAACACATTTGCTCTAGCGCATTTGAATCGAATACGCGTCATGATATCGTAGCTTCAGAGCTCTGGTTAACTATTGCACAAGACAAAAAAGTTGCACAAAACTCCTCAAAATTACATTGTACAGTACAGTTAAACTCATAATAACTAATTAAACTAATTAAAATTATTTTAAAAAAATTGCATAAAAAGTTATAAGGGCTCAAAGATATTAGGTCTCAGGTGTGTAATGGGCATTAACACAGAGATACAAACATATGTATCTCTAAATATATATATATATATATATATATATATATATATATATATATATACTAACTGTTGCCTGCAGCTTCACTCATGTGTTTTATTGTGATTTGGAAAAAATAGCAAAAAACGCGACCACTCGCAACGGCGTGTGCCCTCACGTGTGTGACCGTTTGGGTTGCACACTCACTGACATCAACTTCTTGAGTTTTTGTTAATTTTCTGTATTTCTTTTAATCTAAATACCAATTTTTGTGTCTTTAACATCTTTGTTTTTTGAGATATAGGTATCCTCATAAATTACCACCCCTTTTGACCCCCCTTAAGTGGATTTTCGGGAAATGGTAAAACATGTATTACTTTATTTTTAAAGGAGAATCTAAATACCAATTTTCACGTCTGTAATATCTTAGTTTTTTTTCAGATATAGGTATCCTCATAAATCACACACACCCCTTTTGACCCCCCTTAACTGTATTTTTGGGAAATGTTAAAAAGAGTTTCTTCATTTTTAAAATAGAATGTAAATACCAATTTTCATGTCTGTAGCATCTTTGGTTTTGGAGATATAGATATCCTCATAAAATTCCACCCCTTTTGACCCACCCCCCTTAAGTGGATGCTTGGGAAATGTTAAAACACCTGTTTCTTTATTTTTAAAGGAGAATCTAAATACCAATTTTCACGTCTTTAACATCTTTGATTTTTCAAGATATCGGTATCCTCATAAATCACTCCCCTTTTGACCCCCTAAAGAGGATTTTTGGGAAACGGTAAATTATGTATTTCTTTATTTTTAAAGGAAAATCTAAATACCAATTTTCATGTTTGTAACATCTTTGGTTTTTGAGATATAGGTATCCTCATAAATTACCACCCCTTTTGACCCCCCTTAAGTGGATGCTTGGGAAATGTTAAAACACGTGTTTCTTTATTTTTAAAGGAGAATCTAAATACCAATTTTTATGTATGTAACATCTTTGGTTTTTCAAGATGTAGGAATCCTCATAAACCCTTTTGAACCCCCTAAAGAGGATTTTCAGGAAATGGTAAAACATGTATTTCTTTATTTTTAAAGGAGAATATAAATACCAATTTTCATGTCTGTAACATCTTTGGTTTTCTAGCTATAGGTATCCTTATAAATCAGCCCCACCCTTTTTGACCCCTCTTAAGTGGATTTTGGGGAAATGGTAAAACACGCGTTTCTTTATTTTTCAAGGAGAATCTAAATACCAATTTTCATATCTGTTACATCTTTGGTTTTTGCGATATAGGTATCCTCATAAATCAGCCCCCCCTTTTCACCCCCGTAAGTGGATTCTAGGGAAATGGTAAAACACGTGTTTCTTTATTTTTCAAGGAGAATCTAAATACCAATTTTCACATCTGTAACATCTTTTGTTTTTGAGATATAGGTTACCTTATAAATCAGCCCCCCCCCCCTTTTGACCCCCCTTAAGTGGATTTTGTGGAAAAGTAAAACATGTGTTTCTTTTTTTTAAGGAGAATATAAATACCAATTTTCACACCTGAACAAACAAACACTGAAAAAAGCGCCAAACAACTATAACCTATAGTATTGCTTAATAAACCAAATCTAAATGATATTTTTAAAATAAGATTACATATACATTCCAATAATATAAGAGCATTCAATGCAAAGAATAGATCATAGAAAAAACTTCCTACTCTCTTGCTGGTAATGTCTCTTTAAATGCTTGTTTGCAAATGTCCAAATGTAAAAATGATTCACTCCTGTGCAGCTCCTTTTAAATCACTGGTGTGGTAGCGATAAGAAACAAACTAAAAAGAAAAGAACATGGAGCGCAGGGAAAAAAACAAAAAACAGATCATTGTGCAGTATATCAGATTAAAAAATAACAATTTATTAATGACAAAAAACAAACTCACAAAACAAACCCTCAAACAATATGAGGTATGTATCAGCGTCTTGTATAGATGTTGCTATACTCTTTTCCAATGTCCAATTTCACCTTGCTGGTTCATCAAATAGTGACTGTTCAGTATCGACGAAGCGGGAGGAGTCCCGCGAAACGCGTAAGGCCACGCCCACACGCACACGCTGAGTGACGCTACAATCCCTCCAGGTTAGGAGAATCTGTTTGCCGGCTACACAGATTGAACCACCGTAAGAGGGAAATCTTTGTTGTTAAAGACATCGATACTGAACAGTCACTATTTGATGAACCAGTAAGGTGAAATTGGACATTGGAAAAGAGTATAGCAACATCTATACAAGATGCTGATACATACCTCATATTGTTTGAGGGTTTGTTTTGTGAGTTTGTTTTTTGTCATTAATAAATTGCTATTTTTTAATCTGATATACTGCACAATGATCTGTTTTTTGTTTTTTTCCCTGCGCTCCATGTTTTTTTCTTTTCAATTTTCACACCTGTAACATCTTTTGTTTTTGAGATATAGGTATCCTCATAAATCAGCACCCCATTTTGACCCCCCTTAAGTGGATTTTTGGGAAATGTTAAACAAGTATTTCTGTATTTTTAAAGGAGAATCTAAATACCAATTTTCACGTCTGTAACATCTTTGGTTTTTGTGATATAGGAATCCTCATAAATCAGCCCCCCCTTTTGACCCCCCCTTAAGTGGATTATAGGGAAATGTTAAAATAAGTATTTCTTTATTTTTCAAGGATAATCTAAATACCAATTGTCATGTCTGTAACATCTTTGGTTTTTGAGATATAGGTATCCTCATAAATCATCCCCCCCATTTGACTCCCCTTAAGAGGATTTACGGGAAATAATAAAACATGTGTTTATTTTTCAAGGAGAATTTAAATACCAATTTTCACGTCTGTAACATCTTTTGTTTTTGAGATATAGGTATCCTCATAAATTAGCCCCAAACTTTTGACCCCCTTAAGTGGATTTTGGGGAAATGGTAAAACACGTTTCTTTATTTTTCAAAGAGAATCTAAATACCAGTTTTCACGTCTGTAACATCGTTGGTTTTTGAGATATAGGTATAATAAAAAAATGCAGCCCCCTTTTCCACCCCATTAGGGACATAATTTCCAAAAATCCTTCCTTAGTAGGTTCCTAAGTGATAAAAACAAAGTAACTTCCAAATTTCACATTTCTAGGTTAAACTCTTTGAGCTGAGTGCTAATCAGTCAGTCATTACTTCTTCTTATATATATATATATATATATATATATATATATATATATATACACATACTGTATATATGTATATATAAAAGGAATAAATGGCACTCTCTGGATTTAAAGTGAACAAAAGTGTTCCTTTATTCAAACAGCGTGGCTTTCAGTGAAACAATCCCCTTCCCGAAATGCTGTTTGAATAAAAGAATCCTTTGGTTCACTTTAAATCCAGAGAGTGCCATTAATTCCTAATTGGATGTATGCAGATTTGGCACCCTGGTTTATTTGTCTCTACAGTGTGTGCAAGTGCAGTTTTTGGTGTCTTAATATATATCTATATATATATGTGTGTGAGTGTATCACTTAGCCCTCTGATGAACTGCTACACTCACAAAACGCGTAAGGGTGGAGCTACTAGCAGCAGTGATATCACTTCCGGTTCTTCACAATCCAAGCATTACCGATGACACAAGAGCCAGAGCTGCAACATTTACCTCCGAACAGGACTCACACAGGACTCACAGGGAAGTGAACATTAAATATATTACATACTGGATGGGTATTTCTTACTAGAGAATTGGTCCGTATAGGACGTTTTGAATCTCTTAACATAGAGCTGTAATCCCCTGCACCGGTATATGGTTAATCACTTCCCTGCTTTCTGTGAACTTTTGGCTGCACAGCAGCAGTTCAACAGCAAGTTTTATTCAAACTATATTGCTTCAGCTTACAATGCAGAAATAACTCTTAGATTGGAACTGAAGAAATTGGTTTCATCACTATCAACTAATAAATTCACTGTCATCTGTGTGCATTATACCAGTACAGAATATTGTGTAACATACTAGTACACTTAGCCACTACATTCATAGCAGGTGTAACAGACGCAAGTAAGAACACCATCTTTACCACAGTGGGGAAATATTTCCTATCAATGCAAGTCACTTACCTCATATGATTGAGGTAACACCAGGTGAGCATTTTTCATACACTAGCTTAAAACACTGTTGCTTTTGAACTTATTACACTATAAGTCTCTCTCTGTTTTTGTCCCCTTGTTATCTCTTTTTTGTTTTTTGCCTCCTCCTTCTGGCCCTTATTGACTTATTCACACCCCTTGAGCACAGACATTTCCCTTCTCTACACACACACACACACACACACATATATATATATATATATATATATATATATAAATAAATACATATATATATATACACACACATATATATATATATATATAAATAAATAAATATATATATATATATATATATATATATATATACACACACAGAGAGAGAAATGCACAGGAATGAACAACCAGCTCAATACCATTGTTAGCCTGTTCTATGGTGATTTACCACCTAAGTGCAACTTCTTTTAGCCCAGTATTGCTTTTCACAGAGTAGAAATACCAGATAATTCCTCTATGAACAAGGAACACAGCAAGCCCAGATGATCCTTTCGGATTTCATTGGGCCTCGTCAGTGAGGTGTAGCAGTGTTCCTCTAAGAACACTGAGCACTGAGTCCACGTCTGGTTGCCCCTTTTTCCCATAGGGAGACTAAATACACACAGAGAGAAATGCACTCACAGGAACAAACAACCAGCTCAATACCATTGTGAGCCTGTTCTATGGCAATTTACTACATGGGTGCAACTTCTTTTAGCCCAGTATTGCTTTTCACAGCGTATAACTTTCCTGTAGTATATCAGTCTGGTACCACCTATTATGGTCAGTCCAGCACTGAAATACCAGGCAATTCCTCTCTGAACAAGGAACACAGCAACCCCAGATGATCATTTTGGCCTTCATTGGGCCTTGTCAGTGAGGTGTAGCAGTGTTCCTCTAAGCACACTGAGCAAGGAGTCCACGTTTGGTTGCCCCTTTTTCCCATAGGGAGACTAAATACACACAGAGAATTAATGAATAAATAGAATATATTCTGTTATGTGAAGAACTTTGGAATGTGAAATATTAATATTTCATGTTTGGTTTGCGTACTTTAGAAAACGCAATCAAGTTTGCCTGACTTGTTGGGTGTTAGGTTTTTTCCCACTTTTCTCGCAGTTGTTATATTTGAGCTTTTTGCTCTTGTCAGGTTGCACGCAATCAAAGACTGTTTACTTTCAACTTGTAATACGTGTGATACCCAACACACACAAATTTAAAAATATATATTTACCCCACTCCAGTTCTTCTAATCATCCCTACACAATTTGGTACAGTTTCTAGTTAGAAAGAACAACATGATATATATTAAAAACTAAATCGGTTCCACTGTTACAGTGGCTGCATATTAAAAAAGCTACACATAAGAGGAGCAGAGAAGAGTATGAGTAGATTGGTGGAGATATATTAAGTAGAACAGTGAGATGCACCCACTTTAGTGTATGGTCATTGATTTAAAGCAGCAAAACTATATGCATAGATGGACGGGGAGTTTTTGATATGCAAATACGGCAAGGCAAGAGAGAGGGTCTTATGTTGCATAATACTGATTTAGTATGATACATTTAGGGCTGAAGTACTTCTAGCAAGTGCCATAACTAAACAAAAGAATCACACTGACACTATGGGGAATATCTATCAAGCCGTCAACCGCAAATATGCCGGAATTCCGCAGCATAATTGTTGCAAGCTTGATCTAACCTAGTTATCAAAGCCTACAGACTGGCAAAAGTTGAAATCTCAAAACAAACCTGATGACATTCCCACGTCACCACTCAAGGGGGCACAAAACAGACCAATATGACAATATGACACTATATAATAACAATAAAAAATATAAATGGTGACTATAATTATTGCATATTAAATGCTATGACTTATCAGTCCAAGGTGTGATCAGTCTCTAAAGATGAAACTTCCACTTGGTTTAGCACTCCTTGGTGTCTTTGTCCTCAGATAACGGCCGCTCCTTCCCAGAAGTAGATTAGAAAAAAGGAATCTGTGATGGGGCAAACAAAACACAGAAGGGCGCCTCCTAGTGTAATATTGTACAAGCAGTATATATATATACAATGGCAATAGACTGGTACTCACAAGTGTGGCAGCACTCACTCGTGCTTAGTGGCACCTACTGGGATCTCAGTGTCCCAGCTCACTGTTCTTGGGCTTTCACACACCTCCGTCAGGGGCGTAGTCTGCAACAGCAAAAGAACAGGCTCTCAGTCAAGTGATAAGTATAAAATCACTTTTAATAAAATAGTATAAAAACACAGTGTACAGAAATTTCGCACTATGTATTAAAATCATGCAACTAGTTTCTCAGCTGGCACGCTGTTTCCTTAGGCATCTAAAAACTGACTGAGAGCTCTAACCTATAAACTAAACATAACCAATTAAAACACCATTGTATTATTACACCCCTACACGCAGCTGTTAGCCTGATTGATTTTCTACTTAACCCTTCATATCTCCCATACACATTTCTTTTGAAAGGAAGACCATATAAAGTTCTTTGAAACACTCTAAACAATAATCAGGTTCACCATTCTCCAATGTGTGTAGCAAATTAGCCAATAGTGTATAAACCTTATTTGGTTATTCATGTATAATAGTTATATTAGGGGGAAGGGGCTATGAGAGGATGCTACAGATGTATTAGGGGGAGGGAATATGTGAGTATGCTGCAGACACATTAGGGGGGAAAGGGATATGTGAGGATACTACAGGTGTATTAGGGGGAGGGGATCTGTGAGGATGCTACAGATGCATTAGGGGGAGGGGATATGTGAGGATGCTGCAAACACATTAGAGGGAGGGGATATGTGAGTATGCTACAGACGCATCGGGGGGAAGGGATATGGGAGTATGCTACAGACGCATAGGGGATATGTGAGGATGCTGCAAACACATAAGGGGGAGGGGATATGTGAGTATGCTACATATGCATTAGAGGGAGGGGCTATGTGAGGATGGTACAGACACATTAGGGGGAGGGGATATGTGAGTATGCTACAGACGCATTGGGGGAGGGGATATGTGAGTATGCTACGGATGCATTAGGGGGAGGGGATATGTGAGTATGCTACATATGCATTAGGGGAAGGGGCTGTGTGAGGATGCTACAGAAGCATTAGCGGGAGGGGCTATGTGATGATGCCACAGATGCACAAGGGGGAGGGGATATGTGAGCATGCCACAGACTCATTAGGGGGAGGGGCTATGCGAGGGTGCCGCAGACAAAAGTTGAAATCTGTGACGTAACATACAATCCACCGGTCTCAATCCGACGCAGATCGATGCTTACATCATTACAGATGTTCCAAATACACATTTGGCTCTATTTGACACGTTTTCAAAGTTATCAAATAGTTAACAGGCACACTCGCGGCTATTCTGGCCCAGCGTACCTGGTTTTCAATCCGCCACCCTGGAGGCCACGGATGCCATAGGAATCAATGGGAGTCTGAAACCACTGAAAGCTTATGTTCAATGCTGCCATGTATCCCATTGATTTATATGGTAGAAAACATGTAACGTTTACACCTAAAACCCTAACATAAGCCCCTAGTCTAAACACCCCTAATCTGCCGCGCCGACATCTCCGCAACCTAAATAAAATTTATTAACCCCTATTCCGCCACTCCCTGACCCCGCCGCAACCTAAATAAAAGTACTAACCCCTATCCCGCCGCTCCCGGACCCCGCCTCCACTAAATAAACGTATAAACCCCTAAACCTCTGGCCTCCCACATCACTACCACTAACTAAACCTATTAACCCCTAAACCACCAGCCCCCCACATCGCCATAAACTAAATTAAGCTATTAACCCCTAAACCTAACAACCCGCTAACTTTAAATTAAAATTACAACATCCCTATCTTAAAATAAATTTTAACTTAGCTGTAGAATTAAAATAAACGACGGCGGCGACCATATTGAAGCGGAGCTCTGCGCCGGATGTCTTCAGGTTGGACACGGTCCACGCAGGATGGATGAAGATAGAAGATGCCGTCTGGATGAAGACTTCGCCAGCTGGATGAAGATGGAAGAGGCCATCCGGATGAAGACCTCTTGCCGGCTGGATGCAGCCTTCGAGCAGGACTTCAATAACTGTAAGTGGATCATCGGGGGTTAGTGTTAGGTTTATTTAAGGTTTTTTTGGGTGGGTTTTAATTTTAGAGTAGGGTCTGGGCAGGTAAAAGAGCTAAATGCCCTTTTAAGGGCAATGCCCATCCAAATGCCCTTTTCAGGGCAATGGGGAGCTTAGGTTATTTTAGATAGGGTTTTTATTGAAGGGGTTGGTTGGTTGAGTTATGTTTTGTAACTTAGAGTTTATTTTTTTTGTAATTTAGTAATTTTAAATAAGGTTAAATAGTATATTTAAATAATTTGATTAGGGTTAGTTTTTTCTTAATATGTAATTTAGTTTATTTAATTGGTAGTTTAATTTAAGTGTAGTATAATAGTTAGGGTAGGTTAATTAATATTTTATAAATAGTTTATTTTAATTCTACAGCTAAATTTAAATTTATTTTAAGATAGGGATGTTGTAATTTTAATTTAAAGTTAGCGGGTTGTTAGGTTTAGGGGTTAATAGCTTAATTTAGTTTATGGCGATGTGGGGGTCTGGCGGTTTAGGGGTTAATAGGTTTAGTTGGTGGTAGTGATGTGGGAGGCCAGAGGTTTAGGGGTTAATATGTTTATTTAGTGGCGGCAGATCTGGGAGCAGCGGGATAGGGGTTAATAAGTTTATTTAGTGGCGGCGGGGTCCGGGAGCGGCGGGATAGGGGTTAATAACTTTATTTAGTGGCGGGGGGTCTGGAAGCGGCGGGATAGGGGTTAATAACTTTATTTAGTGGCGGGGGGTCCGGGAGCGGCGGGATAGGGGTTAATAACTTTATTTATTGGCAGCAGGGTCCGGGAGCGGCGGGATAGGGGGTAAACATTTTAGTATAGTGGCAGCGTTTAGTGACAGGGTATTAATAAAGTTGGTAAAAAGCCAAATAGACGCGAGATTGATGACTGTTAGTTAACAACAGTCGAATGCTCATCACTCTGTACTTGGTGTGCGTCTTTTTGCCGGCTTTTTTTAATAAATATAGAGGTCATATTCAGGTCCGCGGTCGCGATGTTAGGCGAGCGTATTGGGGCCGTCGAATTCAACAAAGTTGACGGCTTGATAGATATCCCCCAAAGCACATCTTAAAAGAGAAAAGCACACTAATGTATAAATATACGCAATACAAACAGAAAAAGTTGGCATCCTTATGAGTTCTTGGCCATGATAAATATTCTAATCTCTCACTAAATGTCCGTCATATAGAGTTAGGAAGCACAGAATTAGCTACAGGAAAAATTAAGTAGCAGAATAAATGTACAAATAAATAGTTACACAAATTTTAAGCAATGATTATAAATGACCCTATGCCAGTTTTACCGGTGCGACCTGGGAATGGTGAGTCAAGTCCATAGGGAAATTGCTGCCATATATAATATAATATGTAAGGTGCACCTTATGTAATGAATCCTAAATAAATCATGTAAAGTGTTACAGTGAAGGTAATGCTGGGAATGTGTGTTCCAAAATTTTTCTTACACATTTTGCCTGGCCTAAGGTTTAGGAGTGCAGTGATGGGAAGTAGTGCGAATGAGTTACCCATGACAAATTTTAAGCGGTTCGCAATCTCATCCCAGTCAGGATGTAACATGTGACAACGCCACCAAATGTGTATCATTGTGCCAGGAGACCCACACCCCCTCCAGCAGGAGACATTAGCGTTAGGATATATAGTATTAATACTCTCGGGTGTAAGGTACCACCTAAATAGTATCTTATGATACAATTCAAAGATCCTAGGGGAGGAAGATGACTTTGCAGTGTTGTGAAATATGTTCTGCCAGTGTTCTTTAGTGAAGGGAGGACCCAGATCCAATTGCCAATGCAAATCGTAAGAAGGAGATGGTAAAGAGAGGGATTCATCTAATATCTTTTTTGCAATCAATAGTGACCCCCGTAATGACATTCCCCCAAGGCATAAATGTTCAAATTTTGCTATGTCCCTCAGCAAATCATGTTTATGGGGTGAGGCTCCTATTAAGTTTGTTAACTGTGTATGTTTGAGCCATTTGGAGAAACCCCCCCCCCCCCCAGCAATCTCAGATAGCTGTGATTGTGGTTGTAGCTCCCTTTCTCTGCCAAACTAGCGAATGGGATAGAATAGCCTATATCCCTAGGGCAGATGTCATCATGGATGATTCCTCCCGTAAATTCTGCATCTTGGGATATTGGCGTCATTGGGGAAATAGGCGTGGAAATTCCGTTAACCTTGGTCCCATGTTTGGAAAATGTGTGTATATAGCGGCGATGCTCTAGCTAGGGTGGGTCTGCTTGTGTGCTTAATCCAGCATAGTGGGCCTATCGTGGGTGAAGTTAATAAATAAGAGTCAATAGATGCCCATGCTTTAGTGTAAGTCCTTTCATGCCACTCCAGTACCCTTTGTAATGCCACAGCTTTATAATATTGGAGAATTAATGGTCTGCCCATGCCTCCCTTGCCTAATGGTTTCAACAGAACATTTTTGTTAATACGCTGCTTAATATTGCCCCATACAAATGTGTTTATCAGTGACTGAACCTGATTCAGATAAGTCACTGGTAAGTGGATCGGGACAGTTTGGAGGATGTAGAGTAGTTGGGGGAGAATAGTCATCTTAATGGATTGTATCCTACCCCACCACGACAGGGGTTTATGTCACCAAGTGTCGAGATCTTTCTTGATTTTGTGCAGGATAGGCAGGTAGTTATGTTTGAATAGTTTATTACTAGAGGAGGTAAGATAAACTCCCAAGTACTTAATTTTGTCAGTATATAGTCTATATGAACAATACGTTTGCAGAGCCTCTAAGTTCTCTTTTTTCATATTGATATTGAGGATTTCAGATTTTTGAGCATTGATTAAAAAATTGGAGTGCTGAATTTGTCAAATTCCCTTAACAGATGCGGGAGGTAGGCGAGCGGGGAGGTGAGTAGGGTTAGTACATCATCCGCATATAAAGTTATTTTATAATTATTGGAGCCTAACTGAAGACCAATAATTTCAGAGTTGTTCCTGACATGGAAAGCTAATACTTTCATTGAGATTGCGAAGAGCAACGGAGACAGGGGACAGCCCTGTCTCTTGCCGTTCCGGATCTCAAAGCTATCTGACAAGAAGCCATTATCTCTGACTCTAGCAGTAGGTTGTTTGTACAGGCTAAATATTCTGTGAATCATTTTAGATCCGATGCCAAAAGCTGAAAGGCACTTTCTTAGGAAATTCCAGTCCAAACAGTCAAACGCTTTTTCAGTGTCAGTTGAGATTAAAATAGAAGGTGTGTTCGACTGGTTGGATTGCTCAATCAGTTGTATAACTCTGATTGTGTTATCCCATGCCTCCCTCCTCAGCACAAAGCCCATTTGGTCGACGTGTATAACGTGGGGGAGAATCGTGTTGAGTTGTGTAGCCAATATTTTAGCATATAATTTAAGGTCAGTGTTTAGCAGAGATATGGGCCTATAATTTCCTACCTTAGTCGGGTCTTTGTCCGACTTTGGTATGACCAATATATATGCTTCAGAAATATATTTGGACCAAGACATTGAGTTGTCAATGGATTGAAACATAGATGTGATGTGGGGTACTAACTGGCTCTGAAACTGTTTGTAATAATTAGGAAAGCCATCTGGGCCTGGGCTTTTATGTAAAAATAGAGACTTAATAGCCATGTGTACTTCTCATGCATTAATAGGTTCATCTAGTGCCCCAGTCTGCTCTTTAGAAATAGTAGGGAGCTTTGCTTCCGAAATGTATTTTCCCGTAGCTACCGGGATAGCCGCGGAGGGCGGCTCTGGTTAGTTATACAGTTTGCTGTAAAATTATTTAAATTGGTCCGTGATATGTGCACTACCTACTACCTGGTGTCTGGATGCATCTATTAGTTTTTGTATATATGTGTTAAGCTTTTGTTCCTTAAGAGTTCTTGCTAAGGAGGGGCCAATTTTGTTTGAGTTAGCCAAGTACAATTTTTTTTTAAATGGAGCGCCTTGTTCTGGGCTTCTTTATATAATAGTTGGTTCCACTCGTTCCTTAACTGCTTTAATTTAGTGGATAGAGCGCTGTCTTGTGGGGCCACCTTGTGCTGGGTTTCTAGGGTTCGGATCACCTGCAAAATATTCAAATGTTTTTCCCTATATTGTTTAGTGCGATATGATTTGTGTTTGATAAGCTCTCCTCGTATCACCGACTTGTGTGCCTCCCATAATGTATGTGGAGAGATGTCAGCGGTGTCATTTAAACTAAAATATTATTTTAAGGACTCTGCCAATTTCGTAGTTATGGTAGGGTTTCTGAGTAGGGACTCATCCATTCTCCACGTAAATGGAGATAAAGGTGCATCAACCCAATTCAGGGTAACCGATACCATAGCATGGTCTGACCAACTGGTTGGCTTGATGTCCGAGTCCCTAGTCATATTGTACGTAAGCTGATCTACAAAAACATAGTCTATGCAGGAGTATAATAATTTCATTGCCCAGGGTGTTTTACCCTCTACGTGTCAAGCAAAGCAAGGCGATGAATATTAGACGTCATATTCAGAAGGGTTTTGGGAGGGGTACCACTGCGGCCTGCGGAGCAGTCTATGGCAGGTTCAAGTGCAACATTAAAATCCCCCACTAATATTAAGGATCCTTTCTGAATCTGGAGAATTTTACAAGTAATGCCTTGGAGGAATTTAGCCTGCTTGGTGTTAGTTGCATAAATGTTTACCAACGTAGTAGGACAGTTATAGAGGAGGCCTGCAACAATATGCCATCTACCCCCAGTGTCTGCTTCGACAGTGTATAGTTGGAAGGGTACCGTTCTGTGAATCAAGATCCCAACGCCCCCAGTTTTTCTCACATTGGATGCAAAAAATCCTGCGGGGAACACTCTTTAGGGAAGTGGGTCTCCTGCACAAAGACCCAGATTTCTGGAACCAAGCAAGGGCCACCGATCATTTAGTCAGCGAATCCAGGCCATTGGCATTTTGCTTAATAATTTTAATTGTGTGGGGCCCCATGTGTGTAGTATGTGGAGGGATCTGTTGGGCTGAGTGAGTGAGCTGCCATACCAGAGGTGGGAGCTTTCAGTGTTGAGCTCTTTGTGTCGGTGCAAAAACACAAGTATGTGCAGGGTATCAAGCTTACCTGGTAACCACGCTCTGTACAGATGATGCCCAAACCAGACTGGGAAGGGGAATAGAAGGAGGGGGTGGGTGTAGAAGAAGAACATAAAACAGCAAATCTGCAATAATAAAAATCACATATTAACATTTAAACATGTAATACAATACACACAACATAAACTATAACAGTAACCATTAATTACTCTTAAGAGCAAAGTAGAGAGGGGTAGAAGTGACTGCTACAGCTTTTGGTAACAGGTCGGCTATATTCTAATCTATCTAGAGGGAATGTGTTCCTAGAAAAGGTCAAACATATATATAAATCTGGGGCGTGTAGTGGGAACTTCCCCTGTGGCTCATTAAAAAGTAACAGGCTTTAAACAAATGTTCACAATATATTAACCTAGCTAACATTCTTTTGCTCATTGTCTAACTAGTTCAAGATCGATGAAAAGAAATTGAAAGGAAAACTCATGTGTCTCTCATTCCAGTCCAGTCTTACAAGGTCAGACTCTACGGTAAGGGTAGCGGCTTCTAAGGTGTGCCAGGGACCTAACAAAAAGAAGGCCTCCTGGTAGGCAAAGACCAAACCATTAATGAATAGGAGAGTCCCAGCTCAGGTAACATGATAAGATCCCTCTGGTGGAATGGATTGTAGGTTCTTTGTAGCGGCCTTACTTCTTTTTCATCGAGTAGCCTGCGTCCATTCCTGGTGTTGTGGTTTAGGCATCTGGACTTCTTGGCAGGAGTCAAGATTAGGTGGTAGTGTAGGCTGCTGAATGCCTATCTGAGAGCAAAAGGCATCCAAGTCCTCTGGTGTTCTATACAGGGCCATAGTGTTGTCTTTGATCACTTTGAGGCTAAAAGGGAACCCACAGAGGTATGGAATACAGAGATCCCTTAGGTGTTGTGTTAAGAATCTAGTCTCTTGCCTTTTGGACAGAGTAAACTGACTGAGATCAGCAAAACATTGTAGGGAGCAGCCCTCAAGTGTGACTGGTGATTTATTCCTAGCTGCTGACAATATGTTCTCCTTGTCTCTGAAGCTCGTGAATTTGAGGACAACATCTCGTGATGGTGCAGAGTCTTTAGGAGGTGGTCTTAGGGCCCGATGGTACCTGTCAAGGGGATACTTAATCATTTCTTCATTAACCATGAGCCTGTTAAATATTTTTTTGAGAAAAAGGAGCAGTTCAGCAGTTTTAATGTTCTTTGGGATGCCCCGGATTCTTATGTTTTGCCGCCTCCCCCTATTATCCAGGTCTTCAACCTGATCCTGGAGTTGCAGGATAAGTGTAAAATTGTGGGAGGTTTGGCAGGTCTGATGATCCAGGAGCCTATCTGTCTGTTCCGCATCCTCTTCGAGCTGCATTATTCTGTTGCCAATGTTATTGATCTCTTTTTTCCCCTTAGAGAGACTAGTTTTTATCATTGAGCTCACTTGAGTTATAAAGTTAGCAAAGTCCTCTTTTGAAGGAAGGGCCTAAATGTTGGCTTTAGTGAGCATGGTTTCCGCTCCGTCAGTTGTTACAGCTTGAGTAGTCGCAGAGGGTATCTTTTCTAGTGTAGGAGAAGTTTCCGCAGCCATATTATCCATTGCCTTGAAGAAAGAGTGTACCCTGCGGGTTGTGGTTGTAGGACCCTTACAGCATTTATCTGATCTGGGGGCTTTCCTGGAAGCCATGACATGCTAGTATGTTCTTAGGACCCTTAGATCCGTCGTTCGTGAATGCAAATTATAACCGCTGTTGGATATGCAGACAGGGATCCAGTCCAGAAATGGAGTATCTAGTGTCAGCTAGTGTGTTAAAAGGCTGTCAGCCTGTTGTCACAGGTGTTGTGACAGGTGATGTAGATGCAGCTTGTAGGTTATGAGGGGGAGAGAAATGAGAGTGCTCCAGATGTATAGCATATTAAGCAGTTTAATGATACAATGCCTTCATTCTGTGCTATAGCGTGTATAGCGTTAAGGGCCTCAGTCTGCTAATATTTCCCCCTAAGGGTAACACATAAGTAAGTGGCCACCACCCGTTAAAACAATGTTCATGTTCCCCTCTGACCAGGCTTATCTATGTGGGCCACGTGTGCTGGGTACTCACAGCCAAGATGGGCGACGTGGAGAAGAAAAAGAAAATTGTGCTGCTCAATTGTTTATTCAGCATCGATGCTCCGTGTGCTGCTAGGGAGCCTGCACCCATTACATAGTTGAACCGGCAGTCAAATAACAGTGGCGATTCTGTGAACCCACAAGTGACAAGCTGTGGGAGTCTGTCGGCCGAGGCTTACAAAAATACTTTAAGGCCGCATAACAGGCCACAGACCACTGCCATAGCAAGCTGCCTCCACCCAGCGGCACTTCCGATGCAGGCCAGCGGCAGACTCGGGGGATCCCTTGGCTTTTAGGGGACAGATGCTGGTAGTATTGCCCCTTATCTCACATTCCAATGTCTTCAGGGAAGAAATTAGGCTGACCTCACTTCGGAGCTCTAGATGCCTGCAGCCATCTTAGACGCTGGCTAGCTCCGCCCCCCAAATATCATTATTTTATCACTGTACGCCATTTTTTCATTTGTTGACAAAAAATATTGTGAATGGATAAAAAAAAATAGTCTAGATTACAATTGTGACCTTGCACAAAGAATAACACACAATCTGTTATTAAAAGTGAGTGGTTAGATGTTTTAAAAGATGGACCTCACTGATGAGGCCTACAGAAGGTAAAATCAATCATCTGGGGTTAAAAATTTTTGCCTTCAGAGGAGGATCGCTTTGTATTTTGGGTCTGGACTGTGATCTGTAAGTGGGATCAGACTGATATACTTCAGCAAAGTTCTCTTCTGTCAAGGGCTCAAGTGGACTATAAGAGGTTGCTCCCAGGTAGTAACCCACCAAAGAATAAGCTACTGAGCAGTTGTTCATTTCTGGTTGAGAGTTTCTCTCGCTTTATATATACAGTATATATTAAACAAAGCATCTTAATGCAGATAACAATTTTAGCACACCAATTCTTTTAAGGAATAGACCAAAATGCATTTTTAGCGCCCTCATTGAGTTCATATAACCAGTGGTGTCAAGTGTTGCGCTCAGAAAAAGGTTGCCTTTCTAGACCTGAAGTAAATTATTTTTAATAGTGTAGCACTGAACTGCATGAACTATTTATGTAACATCGGCTTGGTGCTCCAACAATATCCAACATGAATTTTACTGCACTCCATCTATTATGGAAGGATTTGGTGCTCCCATACTGTATGACATGCAAATGTTAGCATACCCTAGACTATTAACCGAGCCATAAAAAAAATAACTTTGGACTTGTAATATGAGAACAAAAATAGCAACACTATTGATTGCTAATATTTTTGGTTTCCACTAGTAATTTATGGCACAAAAAGCACAACTTCTGCAAGTGGAAACAGATAAGAACCAAAAGTTTAATCAAACCTGCACATACTTCCTCCTAAAGCGTAATTAATTCTCAGGATAGCTTTATGTATATCGCATAAATTCTATTACAGTATTTATCCTTATCACATCTTTTGGAAATCTAGTCCAATAATTGACCACCCGAGTGCTTTTGTAAATTACTGCTGAACTGATTACTTTCCGACTCAAATAAAATTACAGATATTAAAATGTTATTTCCTTACAGACAGCAAGCACAGAAATACTTTTATCCGCTTTACACAATCTCTGCATTACATCTATTCCATATTTGCTACCTTCCAAATTGTTGGAAATTGCAAAGAACAATAAAAAAATATAAGAAATACATACAATATGGTTTAATTTATAAATGTGACAATGTATGGCACTCGCAAATTTATTATGAACTATAAAAAAAAACAGAATCATGCTGCCAGATTAAAACACTTAAAAAGAAAATGAAATACAATTGCACTGCATAGAGACCAAGGAGATATACTATTAAAAATACACCTAGCAAACATATCAACTATGTATATACGGATACATCCCAAATGGACTAGAAGGCCAACTGTGGTGCATAGTTCAAGTTAAAAAGAGCCCTATTATATGCAGACTATGGTTTTGTGAGACCCACAAAAGTGGGCAATAAATGGGCTTATCCCGCTCTCTCAAACTATATTTACCCACAATCCTTGTTGCTAAAAAGGTGTAGGGCATAGTCCAATTCTGTAAAATATACAAGGTGCATACGTCAAATCACCTATTAAAGATCAAATAGACTCCTGGTGTCCTCATGCAGGGTAACGTCTGAGAAGTATGTTTGCTACTGCTTTTTCAAAAGTGCAACAGAGCCTTTCCACTCATTTATATTTAGAACGAAATCAACCAATTACATATTAGTATTGAGACACACCTCTTCAATCAAAATGTTCATTCAGAATGTATGGGGACACCGGGAACATTATAACGGTTTAATTAGCAGATCGAATTCTTATCATACAAAGAGTGTAATACTCCATCATTCCATATGTTCAATTAATATGCACAGCAATCGCCATACTTGTACAGCGCTTAAGACACACCTTCTATTATGTGGTTCACAAATCAATTGGCCATGTCATGAAAATTATAGACACCCACTCTCTGTAGATCATAATATCCATCATCACAATCCTGTGACCTATAGTATGTCGCTATTGTCATAATGTCAGGCAGGAGAAGACTCGCCATAGCTCCAACCATGTAATGAACCACCTCCATAATGTGATACTATGGACTCTATTTATCAAGCTGTGTGCTTGAAATACTAGTTAAGTGGCAGTGATTTTTAGACCACTGCTACTTAACCTCCCCCCGACACTTTAGGTAGTGGATTGCAATTATCCAGATCATTGGCTTTGCACAATGAGTCACAAGGTTGGTCAGACAAGGTTAATGGCAATCAGCCAATTCTGCCCAGATCGGATGAAGACTTCTGCCCGGCTGGAGGACCACTTGTGCCCGGATCGGATGAAGACTTCTGCCCGACTGGGTGAAGACGGCTCAAGGTAGGGTGATCTTCAATGGGGTAGTGTTAGGTTTTTTAAGGGGGGATTGGGTGGGTTTTAGAGTAAGGTTGGGTGTGTGGGTGGTAGGTTTTAATGTTGGGGGTATTGTATTTTTTTTACAGGTGAAATAGCTGATTACTTTGGGGCAATGCCCCACAAAAAGCCCTTTTATGGGCTATTTGTAATTTAGTATAAGGTAGGGAATTTTATTATTTTGGGGGGCTTTTTTATTTTATTAGGGGGCTTAGATTAGGTGTAATTACTTTAAACTTCTTGTAATTTTTTTATGTTCTGTAATTTAGTGGGGGTTTTTGTACTACAGTTTATTTTATTTAATTGTATTTAATGTTAGCTAATTGTAGTTAATTAATTTAATTAATTTAAGGATAGTGTAGTCTTAGATGTAATTGTAACTTAGGTTAGGTTTTATTTTACAGGTAAATTTGTCTTTATTTTAACTAGGTAGCTATTAAATAGTTATTAACTATTTAATAGCTATTGTACCTAGATAGCTATTGTACCTAGTTAAAATAAATACAAAGTTGCCTGTAAAATAAAAATAAATCCTAAAATAGCTACAATGTAATTATTAATTATATTGTAGCTATCTTAGGGTTTATTTTATAGGTATTTAGTTTTAAATAGGAATAATTTAGTTAATAATAGTAATATTATTTAGATTTATTTAAATAATATTTAAGTTAAGGGGGTGTTAGGGTTAGGGTTAGACTTAGGTTTAGGGGTTAATAACTTTATTATAGTGGCGGCGACGTTGGCAGCAGCAGATTAGGGGTTAATACATTTAATAGCCTATGTGGGCTATGGCAGTTTAGGGGTTAATAATTAGGCTTATTGCGTTGTGGGGGGTTGTTGGTCTAGGGATTAATACATTTATTATTAGTAGTGAGAGGGTGGATTGCAGCTATAGGGGTTTTATGTGTCGGGCTATTTTTGGGAGGCAGGTTTAGACTGTTACGGGAGATTTAAAATTATCTTTACTTTTCTTAGGCGCCGGCAGTTTTTAAAGTGCCGAAAGTCACTAGCGACTTCAGAAATTTGTAGACATCGCTAGTTTATCAGACTTTTTTTTTTTTTTTTTTTTTTTTTATTATGAAAATTCAGTTAAATACAATAAACATTTACATTCTTAGACATACATAAGTCTAGTAGAAAATATCTCATTACATAGTATTTCATCTATATAAATGTAATATTACTATTTGCAGCTGCATAATACTTCCACAAG
This sequence comes from Bombina bombina, assembly GCF_027579735.1. Classification (NCBI taxonomy): domain Eukaryota; kingdom Metazoa; phylum Chordata; class Amphibia; order Anura; family Bombinatoridae; genus Bombina; species Bombina bombina. The sequence goes on along the minus strand of NC_069503.1, from coordinate 388,610,521 downwards.
CAAGAAACATAAAACTTAGTCACATAATCTATACGTTACTACATTTCTGACTTAACCAGTATTAAAATTATTAAGAACCCTTATTCTCCTACTAACTTTTATAAAAACAGAGTTTTACCTCCTTTAACCTCATGACAATTTATCAATAGCACTATTTCCTATCATTTAAACTACATAAATTACTTTCATACTTCTGACTTATTTCCCTTCTTGAACCTAATTTAAAGAAATATAGCCCTGGGGGGGATAAGTACCTTATCTATAGTCCTACATAAGTTTAACAATTTCTTTACCGACCTTTTCTTAATAGTTTTCTTTTTCTTTTCCCTCTTCTTCTCCTCTCCCCTTCCCTCTTTCCTTTCCTTCCCTTCTTTTAACTCTGTTTTTTTTATCATTACCTCCCAACTCAATTATAGAGTTACAATTATGTTTCTAGTAACAGCATAACTTTATTTTTTACATGTGTTTCTAAAACATTTATAAATCCAACCCATTTTTTTTTATATTCCTCAACTCTTATATCCTTATCATACATTACGTCAAAGAATTCTGTATTCATTTGTTCCATCAAAGTATTCTGAAGTTCCTTCAAATTAGGACCTCTCTTTGAGATCCATCTTTTCATTATACATCTCCTTCCTGATAGAATTATCATAGTCATCAATTTGGTATCTTCGTGTTTAACTTGTCTATTGGATGCGAGTATTACATTCAAGAAATTTAAATTAATCTTATATTTAAAAATCTTACTCGCCCAAAAGCTAATCTTTGCCCAATATTGTTTAATTTTTGGGCAATCCCATAGAAGATGTTTTAAATTGGGATCTATATAATTACATTTATTACATCTCTTTTCACACTTAAACCATTTTGAAACCATTTTTGGTGTTATGTAGAATCTGTGTAGTATTTTAATTTGGGACTCCCTAAAGTATGAATCATACGTTGTAGATATAACAATTTTCATACTTTTTTCCACTTCATTAACATCCAGTCCTATAGAGGCTTCTTTTTGCCAACCCTCTATTATCTTACTCCTTATACTAGTCAGGTTTGAGTTTACTAGTGCTTTATATAACCTTGAATAAGAACATTTTTTTTTCTGAAAATCATCCATCATATTTTGTAAAGGGTGACAATCCCATATGGAGGAAGAGTATTTATTAATTATCATCTTTATGTAATGTGTTATTTGAATGTAAGGGTATAAGTGCGATTTAGGTAGGTTATATCTATATTGTAGTTCCTCAAATGTACATACCATTTTTTTTGAAGGGTCTAATAAGTCCCCTATCTTATTTATCCCGCGTCTTCCCCATTCTGTAAAAATAGGATTTTCCATGCCTGGTCTAAAGTTTGGATTTCCCTTTATAGGTAGAAATATAGAACCCTTAATTGAGAACTGTAGAATCTTACTAGTAATATCCCATGCTTTCAAAATATCCTTATACATGATGTTATTCCTAATTTTAATATCTATATATTTCAAATCCGTATGAAGTACGTATGCTTTACTAATCCCTTTTGATGTTATTATTTCTAATGACTTATCATGAAAATATTCTGTTTCTCCCAGCCAATCAACCGCTATTCTCATTAACCCCTTAAGGACCAGCGACGTACCCTGTATGTCGCTGGCCTTTTTTTGGGACTTGATTGTTTTATAGCGCGGTCTTGCCACCAGCGTTGAGACTGCTCTATTCCACAAAGACTGCTGGAGGGAGGGCATTAATAGCATGTTCTTGCTAGACTTGTGCTATTATGTCCTGAAAAAACCCTTAACGACTAGTGACGTACAGGGTACATTGTGGTCATTAAGGGGTTAATGATGCCAGATTATATAGATAAACATCTGGAGCAGCTAATCCCCCTTGAGTCAGAGGTTGTCTTAATTTATTTAAGCTTATACGTGTTCTTTTCCCCTTCCAAATAAATTGATTAAAGATTTTATTCAATCTTTCAATGTCTTTCTTGGGGATTAAGATTGGCAGCATATTTAGAGGGTATAACAATTTTGGTAGTATCATCATTTTTATTATATGTACCCTCCCCATGAGTGAAATCTGTAAATTATTCCATTTTTTGAGGGATTGTTCTATGGATATAAATATTTTCTCATAATTTATATTATACAGTTTTTCCGGGTTGGGAGATATATTGATTCCTAAATATGTAATATAATTTTTAGATTCTACAAATGAGAATTCACTAATATCACAAGATTGTCTCTTATTTAACCATAGAACTTCTGATTTTGTATTATTTATTTTAAACCCTGAAACTTGACCATATTCTTTGATAACCTTCAGAATCTTTTTTAAATTCAACTCTGGATTTTGAACAAACAATAACATATCGTCTGCGTATAGAGATAGATGGTATTTGTTCCCATTCATCTCTATACCCGTATTGATGTTTCTCAATTTAATTGCCAAAGGTTCTAATGCCAAGTTGAACAATAGGGGTGACAGAGGACAACCCTGACGGGTTCCTCTGCCCAAATTAAATCTAGATGATAACTCTCCATTGGCAATAACCGAGGCATTGGATTTTAAATAAACATTTTCTATAAGCTTACTAAATGGGCCTTTTATATTATATTCCTCTAAGCATGTTATTAAATAAGACCATTCGACTCTGTCGAAGGCCTTTTCCGCATCTAAGGCCAACAACAGAGTATTTGGAGTTACTTCTCCTTTATGTTGTTTTTTCATAAGCCAATAATGGTTAACTACATGTAATACTTTACGTATGTTCTTGCTTAATGGTCTAGCCTGAATGAATCCTGATTGATCTTTATGAATTAACTCCGAAAGTAAGATTTTCAATCTATTAGCCATTATTTTTGTTAAAATTTTATAGTCCTGATTAAGCAGGGATATCGGTCTATATGACATGACATTTTGAGGATCTTTCCCTAATTTAGGAATTACAGTAATGTTTGCTGCAGAAAAAATTGAAGACGGCTTAATTCTATCACTCAGGTATCCATTAAATAGATGTGTCATCAGATTTATCAATGATTCTTTCATAATTTTATACCATTCTAATGGTAGCCCATCTGGGCCAGGGGCCTTGCCTATTGACATCTTTGCTATTACTTTTTCTACTTCATCTGTTGTTATATTAGAGTTTAACATTTCTTGCTGTTCCTGTGAAATTTTTGGAATATTAGTGCCTTCTAAAAAAGACCTAATATCCATTACATCGTTTTTACTCTCAGAAGTGTACAGATTATTATAGTATTTCCTAAATTCCTCTTTTATCTCTATATTATTACTAATTACTTTTTCCCCGGCTTTCAATGCCGTAATTTGTCTTGATGATTTTTGCAATTTTACTAAGGAGGCTAGAAGCTTACCAGATCTATTACCAAATCTGTATAATTTCCCCTTATCTTTTCTAAGATCTCTTATAGCTTGTTGGTTTATATGTAATTCCAGCTCCTTTTTATCCTCCATATATTTTTTTCCTCCAGAAAGTTGTTCCAAGTTCTAAATATTGGCTATAGGAGTATGTTGTTTTTTCACTCAGTTCTTTATATTGTCTATTTATTTCTCTATTGTATTTTATTACATAAGAAGTTATCTCACCTCTGATAACCGCCTTTCCTGCCTCCCAAATAGTTTGTACATTTTCACAGCCATTTATATTGTTTTTCATATATTCACTCCATTTTTCCTCAATATATTTCCTAAATGGTTCTGAACCATACAAAAATTTTGGAAATCTGAAGCTTTGTTTATCATATATCTTCTTTCCCAAATTAAGACTTAAATTAACTGCAGCATGATCAGAGATAATAATTTCATTGATCTTTGCTTCCTCTATATTTGTAATTGAGGCTTTTGAGACCAAAAAAAAATCGATTCTTGAAAAAGACTTATGGCACTTTAGGAACTGCCGGCGGGGTATATATAATACCCCGATGTGCAAGGTGAAATTACGGACAGTGCAGGTTCCCACGCTTGAACCGAAACCTGCGCCGTATATCGGATCGCGCCCCAGCTCTTTAAAGGGACATTTCCGTATCCCCTCCCCAAATTCTTAATCTGACCTTTTTCAAAAATGAAACACTTTACTTCTAATTTGCCATTGTGGGAACACAAAAAGTGTCTTGCCACTAAAGTCAATTTCTTACCTTTGGCTTGATGTTTTTCACTTTTTTTGATGTTGCACAAATGTTCACCAAGCCATACCCTTATCTCTGATGGACATTCCTACATACCTCATATTACATGAGCATCGAAGGCAAAAAATAACATTTTTGACTTACAGTTATGAAAACCCTTGATGTATTTCACACCCCTCAGAAAGATTCGTATTGACTTTCCGTTGATCATATATGTACAAAATGAACAAGAACCACACATGTGTAGCAATCACCATCACAATATTATTAGTGTTCTTTTTATTAGGGAAATTACTTCTGACTAATATATCTCTCAGGTTGGGTGCTCTATGCCAGCTGATCTTAACATTATCTCCCACTGCTTTAAAAATTGTGTTAATGCAAGTGTTATCATATAGACTCTGGGATTGATCCCATGCAATGCTCTAGAATGGATTAGCCCACAACTGTTTAGTGAAAACTCAATACTTGTGGATACTAAATTGCAGTGGCACCTGATGGCTAATCATTGCAACTAGCTATGAGAGGGTTTCTGACCCATCACTATATCTCTGGTGCCTATGTTACATATGTTTTAGTTATATAGCCCCTTAAACATATACTGCCTCACCCCTCTTTTGTGAAGAAATTTAAACGGACATGAAACCCACATTTTTTCTTTCATGATTCTGAGAGAGCATGCAATTTTAAACAACTTTTCAATGCACTTATATTATCTAATTTGTTTTGTTCTCTTGATGCCCATTGTTGAAAAGCATACCTAGGTAGGCTTAGGAGCTGCTGATTGGTGGAAGCAAATATATCCCTCATGTTATTGGCTCACCCATAATCACTGTTGTTTCTTCAACAAAGGTTACCAGGAGGTTGAAGCAAATTAGATAAAATAAGTACATTTGAAAGGTGTTTAAAATTGTATTCTCTTTCTGAATCATGAAAGAACAATTTGGGGTATCATGTCCCTTTAAGGCCCCCATCATACATAACCCTAACTATTAATCCACAGATACCCATTATAAGTTAACCATAACCACTCATCACCAAAGACCCTCACTGCAGCTAGCCCTTAACTACAAACACCCTTAGACTTTCCATTACAATTAACCCTTGACCAAAATTACCCAGTGACCCCAATGCAATTATTTAACAGCAATTACTTTGAGACCACCAAGCACATTTGCCTATTTAACCCATAATTGCATTTACAGAGACCCCCAGAGCATTTAACCATATTTACGGAGACCCCTGACAGCAATTAACGCTTAACCTTGATTACGCCGAGATCCTTAAGCACAGCTAACCCAACTAACTAAAATTACTGATATCCCCCCTTGCAATTAATACACCATGAGTCTCAAACTAACAGCAATCCGGTATTAATCTTCTTTTCACACTCCATTTAATCTTTTAGAGCATTTCATTTTTTGACTATCGACCCTGGGAATAAAGATTATGTTTCAGTAGTGGTTTAATTTTTAAATAGATCATTCGAGTTCTAAACAATCTCTAATTCTGAACAACCTCTATTTGTTGGTATTGGGGAAATACTATTTTATTAAATCCCAGTTTGATAAGATTTACAGTATAATACAAACGACAGGGAAATGTTTAATGTTTTCAAATTTTCTATAATTTTTGTTCTCTCTTAGCAATAAAAACGATTAATCAGAGACTGTGTCCTAAAATAGTCAAAAATTGCTTATTAACACTAAAATGTATAATTACCTGATTTGAGAGATTTATACCATTCATTTAAAACATTACAATTTAAAAGTCTTTCCCATGTCAAAAGCCTGATAGTTAATGAATCATTACAGCAGCAGAGACAACACAAATGCGGAGTATGTCAAATATATTTTGTCAATCTATGTTCTGAACTACAATATTATGTTTGGAATTTGTCTGGTTCCCCTTTATTAATAATATATTTATGTTCAAAGGTAGCCAACACATAATAATGGCTACTTTCCTGTTCCCAGTGTTGTCAGAAGCACTCATTTAGAGTATAAATACACCAGCTCTGTTTAGAAAGATTTTACTCTCACAATTGGGACAGTGTCTTCAAATGAAGCTTTTAATTCTAGTCCTTTAATTCAGGTGATAGAAAGTTATATCCCCTGTAGTTTGTCCTGATAGCTTGCAATTGTCATAATTACGTCCAACATTTATTTCCAGGTTAAACACTCTCTTCTAAATGTAAAATAAATGTATTTAATTGTTTCCATATGCATTGTGAAGCTGTAACCATTTATAAATGCCAATACTGCACTGAAATATAAACAGATTTGACAACCAATAGAAGCCAACAATCCAAACAGACCCTTTCATGTTTCTATATGGCTAAATAGAGCAAGATTCATTATTAAACTGGTGATGCCAAATGGTTAAATGACTTAATTGTAGTACAGATATCAGTTTCAGATTAAAGGGGCATTCAACTTGACAATGAAAATGCCCTTTTAATCAGAATTGTTTTAAAAAAACATATTGCTTTATTTTACTGTGTATTTAACGCCTGGAAAAAGAGTGAAAATTATGCTACTAAAATAATCCAGATAAGCTGATGAGCAAATGATAAGCATATGTACATGTATGCTATAATTCTTGGCTACATACTCTTCTGGAGCAGAATGGGACAATCCTGTAGTGCAATTTTTTTGTACTTTTTGGAGTTAAACACATAGTAAAAGAAGGAAATTCTTCTAAAACATTTTTACACTAGAATGTCCCTTTAAGCGTGCATATTGTACATATAATTTTGGCTGGATATTCAAAAATCCAAAAACTAAAGCAGTCGACTAATTATTTCATTCATATTCAAGAAATGACTAAAATAAACTAGAATTATCTTAAAGAGACAGTCTAGTCAAAATTAAACTTTAATGATTCAGATAGGGCATGCAATTTTAAACAACTTCCCAATTCACTTTTATCATCAAATTTGCTTTGTTCTCTTAGTATTCTTAGTTGAAAGCTAAACCTAGGTAGGCTGATATGCTAATTTCTAAGCCCTTAAAGGCCGCCTCTTATCTAAATGCATTTGACAGTTTTCACAGCTTGAGATCGTTAGTTCATGTGTGCCATATAGATAACATTGTGCTCACGTCCATGGAGTTACTTATGAGAGGGCACTGATTGGCTAAAATGCAAGTCTGTCAAAAGAACTTAAATAAGGGGGCAGTCTGCAGAGGTTTAGATACAAGGTATTCACATAGGTAAAAAGTATATTAATATAACCATGTTGGTTATGCAAATCTGGGGAATGGATAATAAAGGGATTATCTATCTTTTAAAAGGGATAGTAAACCCCAAAATTTTCTTTTATGATTCAGATAGAACATACAATTTTAAACAACTTTCCAATTTAATTCTATTACCACATTTTCTTCATTCTCTTGTTATCCATTGCTGAAGGGACAGCATTGCACTACTGAAAGGAAGCTGAAAATATCTATTTAGCCAATCACAAGAGGCAAATGTGTGCAGGCACCAATTAGCAACAGCTCCCACTAGTAGTGTATGATGTGTGCGTATTTATTTTTTAACAAGGGATACTAAGAGAACGAAGCACATTTGAAAATAGAAGTGAATTTAAAAGTGTCTTAAAATGACATGCTCTATCTGACTCATGCAAGTTTAATTTTGACTTTCCTATCCCTTTAAACAACATCAATATTGGAATAGACTGTCCCTTTAAAAAAAGAAAAAACGTTTGTAAAGAGTTAAAGTTTGAAATATCAATATAATGGATTCGACAAAGTCTATTCACAGAATAAAAATAAACCATACTTTTTATTCCTTGTTTTGAAACTTTTTAGGTTATCAGAGTTTTTATCTAGCAATATTATTTGATCTCTGTGTTTCATAGCAATTACATCCTCTCCACATGAAACCAATTCCATTTAAAAGGATTTACTTCTTTATTTAAGTCTCTCTACCTACAGAGCCTATTGCTTATCTTCCTTATTGTACGTTTCTTTTTTTATTACCTTACTTTCAGAGTAGATGAATCAGTCACTCTATGACTTTATTGCTGAGAAAAAGACAGCCCAATTTGTTTCAGCGATTGCTCTTCATTGATATAACTTTCTGAGCTTTTAAAATTATACCAATAATAGACCATTCTTTTTTTCTTTTTCTTTTTTTTAAATCTGCCAGTGGGAATAACCATTCTTATAATATATATGCATATATATACTGTGTATATACTGTGTATATATATATATATATATATATATATATATATATATATATATTTATATATATATATATATATTTAATAAGATTAAAGAAACGAATATATTTGTAAATAAAAACATCAGATCATTTTGGCATATACTGTGTACAAAACTTGTTTTAAAAGTTGTCTTATTCTATCAGCTGCAATAATAGAATTTGAAAGTAGATAACAGCTACATGCCAACTTTACTACTGTTATAGAAATTTAAAGGGACATTTCGGGGGGGGGGGGGTAAATGCACATATTTGAATTACATCTTTGAATAGAAACATATTTGCAATATACATGTATTGACATCACTGCTTTAGTGCTAGCATTTTTCTCTGAACTTGCTAGATATTTTAAGTGCACCAGAATTTTAAATACTGCAGCTGATAAGAGTGCCAGTGGGGGTTGTACCATGTCAGCAATTAACAAATTGAGTCATTACCAGATGGTACAAGCACCTTAGGCTCTCTGAACAAGTGCTGTTTTTAAAAGCTGGTGTACTGAGAATATCTAGCAAGTTCAGAGAAGAATGCTAACACCAGACATCCCAACCTGCAAAAACTCATTTCAGGGAGATGGCTTCACTCGCTACTGCGCCGCCCCCCCCCCCCCCAGTTATATATTGGACACCTCAAACCCTAAATAAGATAGACTTATCATTAAAGTAGCTTCCCACTAAAGTCACATTAAAAAAAAAGTAGCTTTATTGCACAACTACATACAACATACCTATTTTTCAGTGAGCGTACGCTTGTTGAATGCATAAATATTTTACAATACGAAGTTTAATTACGTGCAGTAAATAAGGTAGTATCTGTGTTTTATTTTATTAAAATCAGTGAGTGTGTTTTTGTTACTGATGCATGCTTTGAGGATTCTATAACGCCCCAGCAAATAAAGGCATTCCTTAAAGAAACACTTTTTCCGGATTTGGGCCACATTGGATCATGGTACTTGTAATTTCAGGTAGATTGCATTCCATTTGCTGGCATCAGGGAGCCGCTATTACAATCAGGGAGACTCCCTGAATTTCATGTATGTATATTGCAAATATGTTTCTATTCAAAGATGTAATTCATCTATGTGCATTTAACCCCCCCCCCGAAATGTCCCTTTAAAATTCTATAACAGTAGTAAAGCTGGCATGTAGCTGTTATCTACTCTCAAATTCTATTATTGCAGCTGATAGAATAAGACAACTTTTAAAACAAGTTTTGTACACAATATATGCCTAAATGATCTGAAGTTTTTATGCTACTATGCAGTTATATCTAAGGATGAAAGCATTTACAAATATATTCGTTTCTTTAATCTTATTGAATATACCTGTGTATATATATATATATATATATATATATATATATATAACATAAGAATGGTTATTCTCACTGGCAGATTTAAAAAAAAATACACTTTTGAAACAGCTATAGCTTTTATTAGAAGTATATTTTTATACATGGATATTACAAATCTACTTCTATTTAAAACTGAAATTCATCTACGTATGTGGATTCCAATTTTGTCAGGAATGTCCCTTTAACCCTTGTTTTAACCTTGACCTTGTCTTAATAAAACATTCTCCACTATCATATCTACAGTCATAAGATTCCTTAAAGGGATATACTGTAAAAGTTCAAAAAGACAATTCTCTAAGCACTTTATTATTGCACTATTTCTTGTATATAACTGCGTGTTTAAACCCTTGAAAGGGATTAAACACATTAGTCTATAATACAAATGGAGTATAAAATATTAGCACCATTGTGTGCTAACACCACTCAAGTTAAATCAGTAGTGCTTTTATTTTTGCACTCATATTACAAGTTAAAATTAATATATTAGTGAAAAAGCCTAGGGCTGTTAGAAGGGTACGCTAAATCCCTCACATAATAGACTTCTAGGGGGCTCTCTGAAAACTCATGTCAGGCATTGCTCAAGCACTAAGCCAAAAGTGTGCTAAGCCAAAGGTGCGGTAAACCAAAGGTCAAACAGTGGAGTTTTTTTACTAACATTTAAACTATTATACGTACACACGCATTATCTATACACACACATTATATATACACACGCATTATATATGCATAAACACATATTATACATTAACATACATACACACGCATTATACATACACACGCATTATATATACATACAAACGCATTATACATATACATACATACGCATTATACATACACACGCATTATATATATATATATATATATATATATATCCATGAAACAAAGCGCATTCCAAAGGACTTAATAAGTAATCACTTTTAATTAGTGAACGTTTTCGGGTAAAGCTACCCGTCCTCAGACCAACAGTGAATCAAAAAACTTACCCACCACCGAACATATAACACTTCATAACAGGCTTCCAGACGCTGGGTTCTTCCTAGTAGCCACGCCCCCAACATGGGAGTAATCATCGGGCGCAGCGCATGTCCGCATCTCAGCATTCTGTTGTATAAACAAAAGAACTTGCATTCATAAAAGCAAAATCAATAACTTAAATAGCAAGACTACGGTACGGAAATGTTTTCTAACCAATTACCTCTAAAAGTAATAATGTTAATGTTAACATAACAGAGAGGGCATCCCGTGGGTTACATATGTGTCTCTGTTGGTACCATGGTAACATATACACAAAATGCCAATTGGCGGAGTACAAAACATATGCTGCCCCTGTAAGCAATCCACATACACAAAAAGCATAGTAACTATTAATATGTTAGAGAGGTATTGTTTTTTTAGAAAAAGCTCACATATATCCAACTCTAAATATAGCAAATCAATCATCAAATGGTTTGGAACTAACGGTCACCTACAGTGAAGAAAGTGTAACTTTTTTGGACACTAGAATAAGAAAAGTGGGTAATACACTAGAGTTTGACTTATATACCAAAGAAACTGATAAAAATACCCTACTTAGATTCGACAGCTTCCACCCAAGGAAGCTAGTCGAATCATTACCGTAAAGCCAGCTTTTAAGAGTTAAAAGAATTGTCAGTAACAAACAAAACTGTAAGGATAGGATTGAGGAGATGTCAAACAAGTTTATAGACAGAGGCTACCCCAGAAAATTGATTGAAGAAAAAAAGATAGACATCTTTAATGAAGAATCACAAAATAAGATAGTGAAAAACCAAGAGGATAGAATGCTTTATATCACAGTACAGTCCCCTCAGCAATTTAATTGCAAAGAGTATACGTAGACACTGGCACATTTTGAGGGACTGTAATGACAAAATACCCATATTTAAAAATCCTCCATTAATGGCTCATAGAAGAGTGAAAAATCTAAGAGACCATTTAGTCAGATCTGACGTAGGCCCCAACAGAGTTAGTGTACAATCCAATATTGGTAGTAAGAATTTTGGCACATACCCATGCCTAAGCTGTATGAGTTGTAGCTCTATAATCAAGGGCAAATATTTTTATCATCCACAAAATGGTAAACAATATAAAATCAATGGCTTTTATACATGTGAGACATCCCATGTTATATATCTAATTGCCCATGTTCCCTGGTATACCTAGGTGAGACTACTCGCAAAGCTAGAGATAGGATGAGCCAACATCGCTCAAACATACGATGTGGCAACAGAGAGGCCCCAGTCTCTAACCACTTTATAGAAAAGGGACATAACATTAGCCAGATGAGATGGCAGATTATAGACCACATACAGGTACAAAGAAATGGCCAGGATAGAGAAAAATTACTCAAACAAAAAGAGACTTGGTGGATACACAAAATGGAAACTATAGCCCCAAAGGGTCTAAATAAAGAATTTGACATGTCAGTTTATCTATAATTTATCAATTTAATATATATTTTTTTGACATGTCTATTTTAAAATCTGAATTTTCTTGTAATGAATTATAGGTACATCATCAAATAAGTACAAGCATTCTTTTTAGGTGTAATATAGGAATATATGTAATATAGTATTTTACATCATTAGGTTAAATGATTTAGCACGCAATAAAATTATTCACCACTAGGTGGTGATAGAGACATATGCAACTCAGAGAATTAGCCTTTTGGCGCCAGTGTACAAGGTATAAAAGTTTGCATTTTACTCTGTTAACCCATGCATGATTAAGGGGAATTAACGAAACGTCGCTGTTATTTATGTCCTAATAAAAGATTTTTGCTACTGTAAGAGAGTGCTGTGGACATTACATAATTGTGGACCTATTTTGGGTGAATTGGCAGCTCACCTGTCTACACGAGCACCTCAATTTCTCTAGTGCTGTTCCATTCTCTTTCCTTTTTTTGTATATGTATATGGTGAGGGTGTGTAGTGTGCAGTGTGTAGTGCAGTGAATGTGTAGTGCAGTGTGAGTGTATGTGTGTATATGTATATGGTGAGGGTGTGTAGTGTGCAGTGTGTAGTGCAGTGAATGTGTAGTGCAGTGTGAGTGTATGCGTATATATGGTGAGGTTGTGTAGTGCAGTGAATGTGTAGTGCAGTGTAAGTGTATGTGTGTATATGTATATGGTGAGGGTGTGTAGTGTGCAGTGTGTAGTACAGTGAATGTGTAGTGCAGTGTGAGTGTATGTGTGTATATGTATATGGTGAGGGTGTGTAGTGTGCAGTGTGTAGTGCAGTGAATGTGTAGTGCAGTATGAGTGTATGTGTGTATATGTATATGGTGAGGGTGTGTAGTGTGCAGTGTGTAGTGCAGTGAATGTGTAGTGCAGTGTGAGTGTATGCGTATATGGGGAGGTTGTGTAGAGTGCAGTGTGTAGTTCAGTGAATGTGTAGTGCAGTGTGAGTGTATGTGTGTATATGTATATGGTGAGGGTGTGTAGAGTGCAGTGTGTAGTTCAGTGAATGTGTAGTGCAGTGTGAGTGTATGTGTGTATATGTATATGTTGAGGGTGTGTAGTGTGCAGTATGTAGTACAGTGAATGTGTAGTGCAGTATGAGTGTATGTGTGTATATGTATATGTTGAGGGTGTGTAGTGTGCAGTGTGTAGTACAGTGAATGTGTAGTGCAGTGTGAGTGTATGTGTGTATATGTATATGTTGAGGGTGTGTAGTGTGCAGTGTGTAGTACAGTGAATGTGTAGTGCAGTGTGAGTGTATGTGTGTATATGTATATGTTGAGGGTGTGTAGTGTGCAGTGTGTAGTACAGTGAATGTGTAGTGCAGTGTGAGTGTATGTGTGTATATGTATATGTTGAGGGTGTGTAGTGTGCAGTGTGTAGTACAGTGAATGTGTAGTGCAGTGTGAGTGTATGTGTGTATATGTATATGTTGAGGGTGTGTAGTGTGCAGTGTGTAGTACAGTGAATGTGTAGTGCAGTGTGAGTGTATGTGTGTATATGTATATGGTGAGGGTGTGTAGTGTGCAGTGTGTAGTACAGTGAATGTGTAGTGCAGTGTGAGTGTATGTGTGGGTGTAATGAGTGTGTAGTGAGATTAAAAATGTGCTGCCTCCCCAAATCTGCTGCCCTAGGCAAGTGCCTTGTTTGCCTAGGCTAAAATCCGCCCCTGTTTTGAGGATATCTGAATTGGAGCACAGGTGAAATAATCAGCTTATTAATAAACAAGGTTATTTACCTGCTTTCATCCAAGGTATTCCTGAAATCCTGAAAATCTGTCCCGTTGCGGAAGCCTGAGGACAGTTTTGAAAACCAGTAAATTAGATACATCATGCAATTTTAAACAACTTTCCAGTCTAATTTCTTTATCAAATTTACTTTGTTCTCTTGGTTTTCTTTGTTGAAGAGCTTATTTAGATAGGCTTTGGACTGTGCATGTGCCTTGAGCATTACATGGCAGCAATGCTTGCATTGGCAAACAGTGCTGCCCTCTAGTGCTCAACAATATATAACATTAAACGTCTCTTGCTTTTGTGTAAAAATTGATCCCTTGCTCCCTATAGAGTGCGTTATTTGATTTGCAGCATTTGAATTTTACAAGATTTGCTTTTCACTGCTAGGGAGTATTAAACAAGATTTATTTTTATTCACAAAAGCAAGAAGCATTTAATATCCATTTAAAAGCATTGTGCACACCCCTGAGCGTATCTAGGTATGATCTTCATCAAAGAATAATAGCAGTAAATAGGAACTGTATGTTCTATTGAAGCACAAATGCTTGATTTTTCATGCCCTTTTTTGTTAATTACTAGAGACGAGATTACATATGCGGCGCAGGCTTCCGCATAACTGCTGAAACCCGTGTCGCCTGTAATTTCACCTTGCACATCGGGAAATCACATATACGGTGCCGGCAGTTCATAAAGTGCCGTAAATCGGATAAACTAGCAATGTCCAGAAATGTGCGTAAATACAAATTTCTAGAGTCCCCAGTGATATACGGCACGTTAGAAACTGCCGGCGCCTAAGAAAATAAAAATAAATGTTAAATCTCCCATGAAAGTCTAACCCACCTCCCAAAAATAAACCTGACACGTCAAAAGCCCTATATCCGTAATCCTCCCACATCGCAACTAATAAAAGTATTAACCCCTAAACCGACACAATGCAATATGCCTAATTAAACTATTAATCCCTAATCCACCATTCACCCACACCGCGATCTCCCTAATATATGTATTAACCCCTAACCCGCCATTCACCCACAACGCAATTAACCTAATTAAACTATTAACCCCTAATTTGCCATTAACCCACATCACAATTAACCTAATAAATCTATTAACCCCTAAACAACCATTAACACACATCGCAATAAAGCTAATTAATCTATTAACCCCTAAACCACCAAACCCCTACAAAGCAATTAACCTATTTAAATTACCAAGGCCCCTAACCTAACACCCCCTTAATTAACCCCAATTACCTAAATTAAAAAATACTAAATTACAATTAAAAACCTAACATTACTTTAAAAATAAAAAATAAACTAAGTTTAAATGAATCTAAAATTACAAAAAATAAAAAAGTCAAACATTACAGAAAATAATAAACCAAATTATCAAAAATTAAAAAATTAAATCTAATCCCAATGAAAACAAAAAAGCCCCTCAAAATAAAAACACCCCCTAATTTAATACTAAACTATCAATAGCCCTTCAAAGGGCTTTTTGTAGGGCATTGCCCTAAATTAAACAGCACTTTTGCATTAAAACAGTCCCCCCTAACAGTAACCAAACCCCTCAAAATAAAAAAAAACTAACACTAAAAAACCTAAGCTACACATTGCCCCTATAGGGGCATTTGTATGGGCATTGATAAAGGCCTACAGGGCTGAAACGCGTAGATTTGATCATTCCTACCTGACATTTGCACAAGACGCTAATAGTAGGTGCATCGAGCCGATTAAACTTTCTAAAGCGGTCTCCATACGCGTAATCCCTTACCCAGGATTTATTTGCGTGAAATACTTGTCTAAAGACATTTGCAATTGAACCTTTCTACTTCGGATTACATACGATCCGCATCCTTGATTCAGAACCTGACCTCCTACACCAGAAACAGGTAGTAGGACCTAGAGGCACAGTCAGAACCTGTATCGCAGGCTGTCAGCAAACACCTCGGTCCCAGTATCTACCTGTCATATCTGTAACATCGGAAGCTGCCTTCTCTCAGTTCAATAACTGGCACATCCTAGCCGCTTTTTTTTGGGCCCGATAAAACGCCAGTGAGATACCACTGCTTCCTGAGGCCGTTTACACCTGGAGTCACGGGGACCTTTATGGCTCAGACTGTCAGCAGCGGGCATGATGCAAAACAGGTCCTCAGTCACAGAAACTGATAAGGTCAATAAAAGGACATTGGTCTAATGTATATATGTGTTTAAAGCAGATTAGGACATCAAATGAAGGCAAATATGACAACCCTGGTATCAGATTGATTCTCCCAATGAAAATAAGAAATTGTCGGTTAGTATATATGAAAATAGATTTACCTAGCAGAAATTATAATGGGTTCTATAATTTCATCCAAAGACTTAGTTTATTGAAGGTCATAAAGACAGGGGGTTTCATAGCTCGCCCAGGAGGGTGTGGTCAGGCAACTTGATCTCTGGAAAATAGGTATAAGAATTTTGTTTTTAACTATAAGATTGTCATTCTTACAAGGGAGGCTGTGACAACACAGAGTAAGGACACAATTGCTTCATGCCATCTCTCTGGTAACAGATTCCAAAGACTAGTAAAGTATTCAATCTGTTTTTTCTCCTTTTTTATTTTAAAAACTGTTTGCTGTGTGTAATTTTATTTATAACAACTTTTTATTAATAATGCATTGTGCATATTATTTTTTGGCATAATAAATAATTCCTTTATTAAGCTTTGGCCTTTGTCTAATAATTGAACCACATTACTGAAAGAGACTGGAATATTAGAACTGTATAATTTAGGTTATTCTCTGCTAAATTGTATTCTGAGAGTTAATGTGTAAGTCTGGGTTTTTCCTTAGGATTTTCCCTTAAATAAATCATAAGTGGTGGCAGCATAGTTAGTTTAGTGTGGGAGGCATTAAAGGGGAGTTTTGGGCATTTCTTTTAAGTCTAGTACAGACTAGAGAGTGTTGTTAACTCTTGCACCCACTGAACTAAATCACAAGCTTGCCTAGTGAGAGTAGAAGGGGTCTGATAACCCTTTCTGTGCCAAATAAGTGACTGGTGCAGGGTTGGATAACCCTGGTCGTCACACTTAGTATTGGGGTTAATTTAAGGGATGTTAGGTTAGGGGGCTTAGTAATTAAATTGGTTACTTGCATTGTGGGGGGGTTGGCGTTTTAGGAGCTTAATTAGGTTAACTGCGTTGTGCGGTTTGGCGGTTTAGGGGTTAGTAGATTTATTAGGTGTATTGCGATGTGGGTGAATGGTGGATTAGGGGTTAATTTATTTATTTTTAAAATATTTTACCAGGAAGGATACACTGAGATTTCTCTCGTTTTCAAGTATGTCCTGGGTCCACAAAACATTGCATTGATACAATAGGGTACAATAAAATACAAAAACAATAATAATACACAATATATGCAAAAATTTAACATAGAACAGGTAGGAAATATATCTTCAACCATGGCAGGGGCATTCTGTTTTGAGATATGTAGAGAGGGATCTCTTAAAGGATATTAGGCTTGGGGAAGGTTTGCAAGTATGCGGGAGGTCGTTCCATAATTGTGGTGCTCTGTATGAAAAGGAGAAACGAGCTGCTTTCTTTTTGTATTGAGGCAAGCTAAATAATGTGCTGGTACTGGATCAGAGGTTATGGGAATAGCCAGGGAGAGCATTCTGCTCAGGTAGGGTGGGAGCTTTACAGAAAAGCTCTTAAACACAAGGTAGGAAAGATGGAGGGTGCGTTTAAATTCCAGCGACAGCCAGTTTAGTTATTTTAGCATGTCACAATGGTGGGTCCTGTAGTTACATTGTATGACAAAGTGACAGAATGAGTTATACAATGTATTAAGTTTATTAAGGTGAGTTTGCAGTGCAGGTGCATATACTATGTCCCCATAATCCATGATTAGCATCAGAATTTGCTGTACAATCTTTTCCTTTACTGTAGGGCTGAGGCAGGATCTGTTTCTGTACAGGGCACCTAGTTTTGGATAAAGTTTAGATGCAAGTTTTTCTATGTGGAGGCCAAAAGATAGATTGGGGTCTAACAACATACCCAAGTATTTGAAAGAGTGGACTGTGGTCAGTGTGCAATTTGATTTTGTTTTGATGCATATATGGGAATTTTGTAGTTTGTGTAATTTAGGTCCCGTTCCAAAGATCATTGTGAAAGTTTTGTCAGTGTTTAGGAAGAGTTTGTTTTTTTCAGATCCACTTTTCTACCTCTGTGAACTGGTCTTGGAGCACTGCTTCAAGCTGCAGCAGATCTAAATTATTTGCATAGATTACTGTATCATCTGCGTACATGTGTACAGTTGAGGATTTGCAGACATTAGGCAGATCATTTATAAATTATGGCCTAGATTTAGAGTTTGGCGATAGCCGTGAAAACCAGCGTTAGAGGCTCCTAACGCTGGTTTTAGGCTACCGCCGGTATTTGGAGTCACTCAAAATAGGGTCTAACGCTCACTTTTCAGCCGCGACTTTTCCATACCGCAGATCCCCTTACGTAAATTGCGTATCCTATCTTTTCAATGGGATTTTTCTAACTCCGGTATTTAGAGTCGTGTCTGAAGTGAGCGTTAGATATCTAACGACAAAACTCCAGCCGCAGGAAAAAAGTCAGTAGTTAAGAGCTTTCTGGGCTAACGCCGGTTTCTAAAGCTCTTAACTACTGTACTCTAAAGTACACTAACACCCATAAACTACCTATGTACCCCTAAACCGAGGTCCCCCCACATCGCCGCCACTCGAAAAAAAATTTTTACCCCCTAATCTGCCGACCGCCACCTACGTTATACTTATGTACCCCTAATCTGCTGCCCCTAACACCGCCGACCCCTATATTATATTTATTAACCCCTAATCTGCCCCCCTCAACGTCGCCTCCACCTGCCTACACTTATTTACCCCTAATCTGCCGAGCGGACCGCACCGCTACTATAATAAAGTTATTAACCCCTAATCCGCCTCACTCCCGCCTCAATAACCCTATAATAAATAGTATTAACCCCTAATCTGCCCTCCCTAACATCGCCGACACCTAACTTCAATTATTAACCCCTAATCTGCCAACCGGATTCCACCGCTATTCTAATAAATGTATTAACCCCTAAAGCTAAGTCTAACCCTAACACTAACACCCCCCTTAATTAAATATAATTTTAATCTAACGAAATTAATTAACACTTATTAAATAAATTATTCCTATTTAAAGCTAAATACTTACCTGTAAAATAAACCCTAATATATCTACAATATAAATTATAATTATATTATAGCTATTTTAGGATTTATATTTATTTTACAGGTAACTTTGTATTTATTTTAACCAGGTACAATAGCTATTAAATAGTTAAGAACTATTTAATAGCTAAAATAGTTAAAATAATTACAAATTTACCTGTAAAAGAAATCCTAACCTAAGTTACAAATAAACCTAACACTAGACTATCAATAAATTAATTAAATAAACTACCTACATTTACCTACAATTAACCTAACACTACACTATCAATAAATTAAATACAATTGCTACAAATAAATACAATTAAATAAACTAGCTAAAGTACAAAAAATAAAAAAGAACTAAGTTACAAAAAATAAAAAAATATTTACAAACATAAGAAAAATATTACAACAATTTTAAACTAATTACACCTACTCTAAGCCCCCTAATAAAATAACAAAGCCCCCCAAAATAAAAAAATGCCCTACCCTATTCTAAATTACTAAAGTTCAAAGCTCTTTTACCTTACCAGCCCTGAACAGGGCCCTTTGCGGGGCATGCCCCAAGAAATACAGCTCTTTTGCCTGTAAAAAAAAACATACAATACCCAAGCCCCCCAACATTACAACCCACCACCCACATACCCCTAATCTAACCCAAACCCCCCTTAAATAAACCTAACACTAAGCCCCTGAAGATCATCCTACCTTGTCTTCACCATACCAGGTTCACCGATCGGTCCAGAAGAGCTCCTCCGATGTCCTGATCCAAGCCCAAGCGGGGTGCTGAAGAGGTCCATGATCCGGCTGAAGTCTTCATCCAAGCGGGGCAGAAGAGGTCTTCCATCGGATTGAAGTCTTCATCCAAGCGGCATCCATCCGGAGCGAAGTGGCAGCATCCTGAAGACCTCCACCGCGGAACATCCATCCTGGCCAACGACTGAACGACGAATGACGGTTCCTTTAAATGACGTCATCCAAGATAGTGTCCCTCGAATTCCGATTGGCTAATAGGTAGAAATATTCGGATTGGCTGATGGAATCAGCCAATCAGAATCAAGTTCAATCCGATTGGCTGATCCAATCAGCCAATCAGATTGAGCTTGCATTCTATTGGCTGATTGGAACACTTAGTATGAACTTCAAATGAGTAGTAGATTTTTGTTAAATAAATTGCAAAGTTATGTCTATTTCCACTCCCCCTGTATCATGTGACAGCAATCAGCCAATCACAAATGCATATACGTATATGCAGTGAATTCTTGCACATGCTCAGTAGGAGTTGGTGACTCAAAAAGTGTAAATATAAAAAGACTGTGCACATTTTGTTAATGGAAGTAAATTGGAAAGTTGTTTAAAATTGCATGCTGTATCTGAATCATGAAGTTTAATTTTGACTTGAGTGTCCCTTTAAAGGAACAGTCATTCGTTGTTCAGTCGTCGGCCAGGATGGATGTTCCGCGGTGGAGGTCTTCAAGATGCTGCCGCTTCGCTCCGGATGGATGCCGCTTGGATGAAGACTTCATTCGGATGGAAGACCTCTTCTGCCCCGCTTGGATTAAGACTTCAGCCGGATCATGGACCTCTTCAGCACCCCGCTTGGGCTTGGATCAGGACATCGGAGGAGCTCTTCTGGACCGATCGGTGAACCTGGTATGGTGAAGACAAGGTAGGATGATCTTCAGGGGCTTAGTGTTAGGTTTATTTAAGGGGGGTTTGGGTTAGATTAGGGGTATGTGGGTGGTGGGTTGTAATGTTGGGGGGCTTGGGTATTGTATGTTTTTTTTTACAGGCAAAAGAGCTGTATTTCTTGAGGCATGCCCCGCAAAGGGCCCTGTTCATGGCTGGTAAGGTAAAAGAGCTTTGAACTTTAGTAATTTAGAATAGGGTAGGGCATTTTTTTATTTTGCGGGGCTTTGTTATTTTATTAGGGGGCTTAGAGTAGGTGTAATTGGTTTAAAATTGTTGTAATATTTTTCTTATGTTTGTAAATATTTTTTTAATTTTTGTAACTTAGTTCTTTTTTATTTTTTGTACTTTAGCTAGTTTATTTAATTGTATTTATTTGTAGCAATTGTATTTAATTAATGTATTGATAGTGTAGTGTTAGGTTAATTGTAGGTAATTGTAGGTAGTTTATTTAATTAATTTATTGATAGTCTAGTGTTAGGTTTATTTGTAACTAAGGTTAGGATTTATTTTACAGGTAAATTTGTAATTATTTTAACTATTTTAGCTATTAAATAGTTCTTAACTATTTAATAGCTATTGTACCTGGTTAAAATAAATACAAAGTTACCTGTAAAATAAATATTAATCCTAAAATAGCTATTATATAATTATAATTTATATTGTAGCTATATTAGGATTTATTTTACAGGTAAGTATTTAGCTTTAAATAGGAATAATTTATTTAATAAGAGTTAATTAATTTCGTTAGATTTAAATTATATTTAACTTAGGGGGGTGTTAGTTTTAGGGTTAGACTTAGCTTTAGGGGTTAATACATTTATTAGAATAGCGGTGAGCTCCAGTCGGGAGATTAGGGGTTAATGTTTGAAGTTAGGTGTCGGCGATGTTAGGGAGGGCAGATTAGGGGTTAATACTATTTATGATAGGGTTAGTGAGGCGGATTAGGGGTTAATAACTTTATTATAGTAGCGCTCAGGTCCGGTCAGCAGATTAGGGGTTAATAAGTGTAGGCAGGTGGAGGCGACGTTGTGGGGGGCAGATTAGGGGTTAATAAATATAATATAGGGGTCGGCGATGTTAGGGCAGCAGATTAGGGGTACATAGGGATAATGTAAGTAGTGGCGGTTTACGGAGCGGCAGATTAGGGGTTAATAATAATATGCAGGGGTCAGCGATAGCGGGGGCGGCAGAATAGGGGTTAATAAGTGTAAGGTTAGGGGTGTTTAGACTCAGGGTACATGTTAGAGTGTTAAGTGCAGACGTAGGAAGGGTTACCGCATAGCAAACAATGGGGCTGCGTTAAGAGCTGAACGCGGCTTTTTTGCAGGTGTTTTTTTTCAGCTCAAACAGCCCCATTGTTTCCTATGGGGGACTCGTGCATGAGCACGTTTTTGAGGCTGGCCGCGTCCGTAAGCAACTCTGGTATCGAGAGTTGAAGCTGCGTTAAAAATGCTCTACGCTCCTTTTTTGGAGCCTAACGCAGCCTTTATGTGGACTCTCAATACCAGAGTTATTTTTATGGTGCGGCCAGAAAAAAGCCGGCGTTAGTTTTTCGGGTCGTTACCGACAAAAATTCCAAATCTAGCCGAATGTGAATAGTAGGGGGCAGAGAATGGAACTTGGGGAACACCACATGTGACTGGGAGAGGGAGGGAGTAGCTGTCAGAAATGGAGACATATTGTGATCGATCCGATACATATGATCGAAACCAGGTTAGCGGGTGAACAGCAATACCTGAGTTTTTTAGTTTGAGCAGTGGTATGTTGTTTTCTACTGTGTCAAAGGCCTTTGCAAAATCAAGGAAAATAGCTCCAGTTAGGTCTCCTTGTTCCATGCCAGTTTGGATGTTGTTGCAAACTTTTAGGAGGGCAGCTGTAGTGGAGTGATTCGGGCAAAAACCTGATTGATCAGGGGTCAGATAGTTAGATTGTTGATAATATTCACATAATTGGGTATGGACGCATTTTTCTAAGATTTTTGACAATACTGGGAGCAATGATATTGGGCAATAGTTAGAAACCAAGGATATCTCCCCACTTTTTAGGATAGGCACTACTCTTGCAGTCTTCCAAAGTTTGGGTATGTATCCAGACACCAAGGATTCATTAATTAGGGTTGTGACAGGTTTAGCAATTGCTGACGGACTGAGCTTCAACAGCAATGTTGGGATTTTGCCGCCTCCTCTCTTTGCTCTGTCATTTCTATGGCATGAATACCCATGGATTGCAATGGCAGAGTCAGGTATTTTTGCGGTTAGCCACGATTCAGAGATCACAATGATTTTTTGCTTGTATTGTAAACACCAAGCTTGCAGTGCATCAATTTTTGGTAGTAAGCTGTGGATATTACAGTGCACAAAGGAGAAGCCTTTTTTAGCTGAAAGGCTAGGAATGGAATTTGTTGGGGGACCAGGGTCAGACTCTACATAATTTGCAAGGGCAAGTAACATAAGGAATAGGAATGTGGACATAGTTTTTGTTTGGCTATATAGTGAATGGGATACTTTATAATTTTGTGAGGTGGGGGTAGGAGGGTTATTTTCTATAACTCTCCACCAGCACTCAGCAGATAAGTTACAGCAACAGAGCAGGCCATGGTGTATGATCATTTGTTTTCCAGTTTGAGGTGTGTGCTTATGGCGGTAGTGATGTGAACATAATTGGAGTGAGAAAAGGGTCATCACGAATAACAGTATGGTCATATTTGGATTTATGTTAGTGGTATGAGGTGTGTCGATGAAAATAAAACAAAAATAGTACAAAATTAAAAAAGAAATAAAAGTATATACTTTCGATGTGTGATGTATAGCTATTTGGATCGAGGGTATGTATTCTATAGTGTTAAGTGAATGGAAGGATGTGCTGATCAGTGTTTGTAGCTGTCATTTTAGGAGAATGAAAGTTGTGTGGGAGACTATCTATAAATTAGGAAATGAGCTTGGGGTGGGTGGGTGGCAAACTAACTTCCAGAGGCTACCTGTTTGCAGAGAGCAGTGGGACAGCTGAATATGCAGGTCTGTGAATTTCTTTCAAGACTGGGGCAGATATACTTTAAATTCAGGCTAAGGGAGAGAGATATATTAGTGTCAGCAGTGGAGGCTCCTCCATTTGAGCACACTCGCACGTGCCCCCCAGCAGCCCAGAAGAAAGAAAAAAAAATACAGAAAAAAAATATCATTTTTCAAAAAAAAAATTATATTTTTTTTTTACCCCCAGAAAAAAAAAATGTGTTTCAATGTTTTTCAAAATACATTTTTATTATTTGTGCCCCTGGCCCCTGTACTGTTTACTGTTATTAAAGAAGAGTAGATAGATACACAGTCAGGCACTGTAGTAGTACTACTATTAAATAGTCCCTAAGCGCACGTGCGATAGAGAATCTATGGCACTGTGTCTGTGCGCATGCTAAATTTGGCTGCTGCGCAGCTCCCAGCCTCCTCATCCCCATAGACGGCTGATCGCACACTTCAGCCTGTGCGAGGGGTGGGAGGTGTTAAGAGGGAGCCCAGGCAGCAGCCAGTAGCACAAGAGAAGAGCCGAGAGCGTCATAACTAACAGTCACGTGATGACGCTCTCGGCTCTTCTGTGCGGTTAGGAGACGGGGAAGCGGTTCTTTGCAGAGTAGTACCAAGCGGTGTACTCCGTCCTTGGTCTGTGTTTGGCCATGCTATGTGCTTCATGCTCCGGTCAAAGTTATTTTATTCCCCTACAGCAATCTGGAGACTGCGGAGCACAGCTTCACTTTCACAAAGGCAGGGGGTTTGTCGTGTGAGCAGAGCAGCCATGTCCGGATACTCAGAGGCCCAGCCAGGATGGTATCCAGTGTTTGTGTCTGTGTGTGCAGCAGATGATGTATATAATGTTATGTGTAGTGTATACCATGATGCTCGACTGCGGGGAGGAAATACAGCGTTTGTACAGTTTCACTATATAATGCTTCTTGCATATAGAGGATATGGGAATGTTTAAACAGTGTGTATACACAGCATATGTGTGTATAGTAGGGTTCCCTAGCCTAGATAATACTTCTATACATATAAAATACAGTGTATATACAAAGGATATATCTATCTGTATTATATATATTGGAGTGGTGTTGGTAGTAGTGTGTATGCACTGCAGTCTAACTTGTACACAGTACCATATCATGTACTTGTATCTTCTAGTGTAGCTTAATATTTAGTGTGTAGGGAAGCTATACAAATCGTGTAAATTACATTCTGTGACTATATAAGTGCATGTGTGCTGTGTGTCAGTGTGTGTGTGAATGGAGGAAACCTACAGCTTGCATATTTGATGTGGGTGTATCCAACATGCTATAAAATAGTATATATACCTTCTTACATGAAGGGGCAGAGTAGGATATTTTATTTATTGATGTGTGTAAATACTTTTCAATCTTATGTTTAGTGCTTTGTATGTTGAAGATTTTTTTAAATCTTTGTGTTGTCTTTGAAGACGTTTTTTTTTCTAGGTTTACCGGACTGGGAGGGATAGGGTGGATCAGCACCTGAGCATCAGTCACACTCAGCACAGGTGGCAGACTGGCGGTACCGGGACCGGGACAATTACAAGCCTTGCTGCCTTAGCCTAGCCTAATAGCCTTAAATTATAAAAAGCTTTTACATTTTAAAGCTATTAGGCTAGGCTAAGGCAGCAAGGCTTGGCTTAGCTTTTATGTTCGTTACCCCAATATGGAATATCGATGACTGACTGTCAGTCATCCATATTCCATGTTGGGGTAAGGAACATAAAAAGGTAATGTGTATGGTGTCATTTGTTTATTACTGAAAAAATGCATAGAACAGAGTACAGACAGAATTCTAATTAGTGAGCTGAATTTAATAGTATTATGGGGTGGTGCAATGTTCCAGAAACCCTTAAAAAACAAAACCTTTTGTATATATTATATATATATATATATATATATATATATATATATATATATATATATATATATATATATATATATATGTATATATTATATATATATATGTATATATTGTGTATATTATACTATTTTACATAACTGGTCCGTGAACCCCCATTTGAATAACCCACGAGCCGCCACTGAGTGTCAGATTGGCCTTCAAAAAAGTTAAGGGAGGGGGTATCTATGGACATTTGAGATAGGGGTCGTTCAGGCAAAAAATACAGGGAAAGTTCACAATTACAGAGGTAAGAGAGGTATCCATTTAGGGAAATAAAACCATTAAACAAGGAACAAGAAAGATATATGGTCCTCCTGAGCTGGTTAAACTACCTTTTAACATAATGGACAGACATAATGCTGATAAAAATGTGCATTTAAAATAAAAAATAAAAATAATACCCAATACATATTACAACACACAAATCAGTAATAACAGGGTAGAATATAATGAGATTTCTATCTTCCAGAGGCTACCTGTTAGCAGAGAGCAGTGGAACAGCTGAATATGCAGGTCAGTTATTAGGTTAATACATTTATTAGGTTTATTGCAATGTGGGTGAATGGCAGATTAGGGGTTAATAGTTTAATTAGGCATATTGCAATGTGGGTGAATAGCGGATTAGGGGTTAATAGTTTTATTAGTTATTGCGGTGGGGGTTGGCGGTTGACAGGTTGATAGATATTGCATATGCCTTAGGTGTTAGTTAATATTCTCAGGGAGTTACAGGAGTTACGGTGCTCAAATGGAGTAAAATTTATTGTGCTGAATATGTGATACCGATTTGCGACGCGGTTCTTTGTTAGCTTATGGAAGTAAAAGTTGCGGGTGACGGGTGATATATACGTGCCGCATTTATATGCTGCACTGTATATTAAGCACAATGTTCGTCTGATATTAGTCCTATAAAACTTTTCCAGTAAAAATGTATAAAGTGTTATGGACTGTAGTGGCGTATGGTGCCTTAGGTTTAAACAGAGATTATAGATGTTTAGGTGGTGCTTATGGAAATACATGCACGTATAGTATATGTGTTGGAGTATTACTTTAAGCACTCTGTATCATGTCTTGGATCTCCTGTGTGGTGATGATTAGTTTTCATTATAGTAACTTAAATAGTTGGTCATCACAGTGTTATAGGCAGCATACACACAATATGTAACATGCACTCACCCGGTCCGGTGTAGGTTGCTACATACAAACTAGTTACAGCTGATCCTGGCTGAGCATTCAGCGCTGCAGGGAAGCGTGTCTTAGAAAGCAGTCTTGTTGTAACGGGGGTCAGCATACAGACATTCCCCTTTCGTTAACCCAGAGTCCGCCAGGTGAGTGAGTTAAATGTCTGGTTGTGGCAGAAAAGCCCAACCTGCTGAAAAAATATATATGTAAATCACAGTATAAAATCTCACCAAAGCTAGGTGAAACGAACCAGACCTTCAATGAGCCGATTGTAGAGGTATAAAACGTAACTTTTATTTACGGTACTTGTTGCTGCACAGTATATGTGATAGCAAAACCGCGTAAAAACCGACGTCGCCGACTTTTGCAGGTAAAGCCGCATTAGCGCTGCAGAATCTGTTGGCGCTCTACAAATAAACGATAATAATAATATGTAATCTTGCCCGTCTTGTGCTTATTTGTTTGTTTGATCCATTTCTATATGACATACTACATGATTATTACAGAATAAATATAATGTTATTAACTGCCTTGATGTGATTTGTGTATTTTAACATAGCAGCAAAGGTTCTATCTCCTGTACTATCTGGTTATTTGATGATCATTTGTAGTTTAAATTTCATAATGACATGCTTTCCAGATAAATGTAATGATTCCAAAACAAAATCGCTATCTCTGAGGAGTAAATATAATTATCATGTTCCCAAACTTCAATGTTTTAATGTTTTAAGAATGCTTCCGCTGTAATAAAATGATTAAAATTGTAAAGTCACATAGCAGGCAAGTTATGTTATACCTGTATTAGAGAACACAATTTAAAAAAAATAAAATAAGTGTATTCTCTAATAATTATCGGCTAGATTACGAGTCTTATGTTATGGGTAAAAAAGCAGCGTTAAGCCTCATAACGCTGCTTTTTTACTACCACTGGTATTACGAGTTTTGCAGATTTAGGGGCACCGCACACTTTTTTGGCCTTACTGCAAATCAACTTACGCAATTTGCGTATAGTCTATTTTCAATGGGACTTTCATAGCACCGGTATTGCGAGCTTGTCCTGGGAAGCCAAAAAGTGAGTGGTACACCCTATCCCGTCAAGATTCGTACCGCATTTTAAAGTCAGTAGTTATGAGTTTTAGACTACAACGCCGTGGCAAAAAACTCATAACTAAAGTGCTAAAAAGTACACTAACATCCATAAACTACCTATTAACCCCTAAAACAAGGCCCTCTCGCATCGCAAACACTAAAATTAAATTATTAACCCCTAATCTGCCGCTACGGACATTGCCGCCACTATAAAAAACATATTAACCCCAAAACCGCTGCACTCCCGCCTCGCAAACATTAGTTAAATATTATTAACCCCTAATCTGCCGCCCCCAATGTCGCTGCCACTATATTAAATATATTAACCCCTAAATCTAAGTCTAACCCTAACCCTAACCCCCCCTAACTTAAATATAATTAAAATAAATCATATTATCATTACCTAAATAATTCCAATTTAAAACTAAATACTTACCTGTAAAACAAAACCCTAAGCTAGCTACAATATAACTAATAGTTACATTGTATCTATCTTAGGGTTTATTTTTATTTTACAGGCAAGTTTGTATTTATTTTAACTAGGTAGAATAGTTACTAAATAGTTATTAACTATGTACTAACTACCTAGTTAAAATAAAAACAAATTGACCTGTAAAATAAAACCTAACCTGTTTTACACTAACAACTAACCTAACCCTACAATTAAATAAATTCCCTAAATTAAATACAATTAACTAAATTCAAAACAATTAGCTAAATTACAAAAAAACAAACACTAAATTACAGAAAATAAAAAACAAATTTCAAGATCTTTAAACTAATTACACCTAATCTAATAGCCCTATCAAAATAAAAAAGCCCACCCAAAAAAAACAAAAACAACTAGCCTAAACTAAACTACCAATAGCCCTTAAAAGGGCCTTTTGCGGGGCATTGCCCCAAGAAATCAGCTCTTTTATCGGTAAAAAAAAATACAAACACCCCCCCGACAGTAAAACCCACCACCCACACAATCAAAGCCCCCAAATAAAACCTTAACTAAAAAAACCTAAGCTCCCCATTGCCCTTAAAAGGGCATTTGGATGGGCATTGCCCTTAAAATGGCATTTAGCGCTATTGCAGCCCAAACCCCTAATCTAAAAATAAAACCCACCCAATACACCCTTAAAAAATCCTAACCCTAACCCCCGAAGATCCACTTACAGTTTTGAAGAGCTGACATCCATCCTCAACGAAGCCGGGAGAAGTCTTCATCCAAGCGGCAAGATGTCCTCAACGAAGGTGTAATAACATTTAATTTGTATAGCTTTAAAATCTAAACAAGTAGCTTGAAAGTACCCAGTATATTTTAACCCCTTAATGAACGAGGACTTGCAGGGTACGTCCTAAAAAAAAAGACAGTTAACGCCTGAGGACGTACCCTGCACGTCCTCAGTGTGGAAAGCAGCTGGAAGTTATCCTGCTCGCTTCCAGCTGCTTTCTGGTTATTGCAGTGATGCCTCGATATGGAGGCATCCTGCAATAACCTTGCATGGCCATCCAATGCAGAGAGAGCCACTCTGTGGCCCTCTCTGCACCGGACATCGATGGCTGCCCGGTATCGTTGGTGGGTGGGAGCCGACTTGGGAGGCGGGTGGCAGCCATCAATGGCCCTGGTGATGTGGAGGGGTCGGGATAATGGGCGGGGATGGCCGGGGGCACGCACGGACGCACACGTGTGCACGAGAGGGCGGGGGCGGGTGCATGCCTGGGGAGGGAGCGAGTGGGAACCTCTACACTCAAAAAAAAGTATAATAAAATTGGGTAAAAAGGGGGATTAAAAGTTTTAAAAAAAGACATCAGTCAGGTGGTGGGGGGAGCTACACTACAGAAAAAAAACAAAAAAAACAAAAAAAAAACTGCAAACTGGGAACTGGTAGACAGCCAGTACCCAAGATGGCCCCCAATAAGGCAGAGAGGGAGGGTTAGAGAGCTGTTTTGGGGGGGATCAGGGAGGTTGGGGGCTAAGGGGGGATCCTACACAGCAGCATATGTAAATATGCTAAAAAATATATTTAAAAAAAAAACTTTTATTTTAGTACTGGCAGACTTTCTGCCAGTACTTAAGATGACGGGGACAATTGTGGGGTGGGGGAGGGAAGGGAGCTGTTTGGGAGGAATCAGGGGGTGAGATGTGTCAGGTAGGAGGCTGATCTCTACACTAAAGCTAAAATTAACCCTGCAAGCTCCCTACAAACTACCTAATTAACCCCTTCAATGCTAGCCATAATACAAGTGTGATGCAGCAGCAGCATTTAGCGGACTTCTAATTACCAAAAAGCAACACCAAAGTCTGCTATTTCTGAACAAAGAACAAGGGTGGAACAGCACCAAAGGAATGGAGTGCCAGTGAAGACAGGTGAACTGCCCCTTCACCAAATGGATATCCAAAACAAAGAAGGTATCCACAGCTCTCCAATAGTAGAAGTAATCTTTATTAGGACATATAAGAAGCAACGTTTCGAGGTTAACACCTCTTAATCATGCATAGGCTGACATATTACTGAAAAAACTTTTATACCTGTTGATTTGGCGCCACAGGGCCCACAACTTGAAAAAGATGTAACACTAGTGACACCTGCTGACACATATTTATATTGCAATAAAAACATTCCATATATATACAAACTTAAAATAAAATGTTGATGTAACAAATATAGAATACCATTTTATATAGTGAGAAAATCTTTTCATAGGTTAATATTTTCCTACACTAACGTATAATGTTGCATGCTATTTTAGATGCTCGCAAGACAATTGTAAGTTAATAGTATCTCGCTATTTATTTAATAGATAATACACACAAGGTATATGGAGAAATTTTGAAAATTTTTGGAAAAATTTTGGAAAAATGTATTATTGAATCTTTTAAGTTAAATTCATTTTCGATAAGAAAATTCATTGTATATGTAGAAAATTCATTTTATGTATATAAAAAATTCATTTTTTATATATCAAAAATTCATGATATGTAATGTAACAATTAATTTGCAAAACAATTTTTTGATTATATTTCATGCCCCTTAATTTTTTGTGAAAAGTAAAGATGTAATGTACGCATTAGACTTCAGGAGCGAGATATGTACATGGACAATTTGATATTTTATGTAAATTGACAAATTTAATATTTATAAAAGAAATGGATTAGGGAATAAAATTAAACATTAGAATCAAACAAAGAATTAAGTCATGTATTTTCTTAATAGGATATTCTTATCAGTATAGAAACAATTATAAGTAAACAGACATGTCTAATTCTCTGTTGAGACCCCTGGGGACCATAGTGTCTAACTTGTAAATCCACCAAGATTCTTTTTGTTTTAACAATATTTCTCTATTTTGGCCATTTCTTTGTACTTTTATGTGATCAATGACTTGCCATCTCATTTGGCTAATGTTATGGCCTTTCTCAATGAAATGGCTAGATACAGGGGCTTCCTTATTTTTACAACGTATATTAGAGCGACGTTGGCTCATCCTGTCTTTTACCCTGCGGGTGGTCTCTCCTAGGTAAATAAAGGAACAGGGACACTTTATTAGATATACTACATGAGTAGTATCACATTTATAGAAGCCATTGATATCATGCCTAGTGCCATTGTGTGGATGGTAAAAAGATTTCCCTTTGATAATGGAACTACAACTCATGCAGTTTAAGTATGGGTATGTGCCATAATTTTTGCTACCAATGTATGTTTGAATATTACCTTTACTGGGGCCTACATCAGACTTGACTAAATGGTCTCTCAAGTTTCTTACACGTTTGTGTGCCATTAGAGGTGGGTTCTTAAAAATAGGTATCTTATCATTACAGTCACTTAGTAAGAGCCAATTTTTTTCTTATACTTTTTGTTATCTCTTTACTAAAGTGACTGTACTGGGAAATGAAAACTATCCCTCTTTTTTTCTTCAATGAGTTTATTTGGATAACCTCTTTCTATGAATTTGTCTGCCATTTCATCTATGCGTTGAATACATTTTTGTTCACTGCTAACTATTCTCTTCACTCGAAGTAACTGACTCTTTGGGAGGGATTCTACCAGGGGTCTTGGATGGAAACTGTCAAACCTTACTAATATATTTTTTTCTGTGCTCTTGGTGTATAAATCAAATTCTAGTATATTACCTGCTTTAGTGATCTTTGTATCTAAAAATGTCACACTTTCTTCACTGAAGGTAATAGTTAACTCTAGGCCTTGTACTGCTGAATTTACCTCTCTAATGAATTCCTCCAAGGATCCAATGTCACCCCACCATATGCAAAAGACATCATCTATGAATTTCCACCATATGGAGCCATACTGTTTAAACATGTTATTCTCGTAGATGATTCTCTCCTATATCTCATTCATAAAGAGATTGGCATATGATGGGGCGACATTGGACCCCATGGCTGTGCCCCTTAACTGTACATACCACTCATCTTCAAACAAAAAATAATTCCAAAATAATATTAGTCTAAGTAACTCTTCAATGAATTGACCTTGTTTTTCTGTACATATATTATTATTCAATAAGTTTTTCATAACAATTGAAATGCCTGTCTCATGCTTTATGCATGTATACAGACTTTTCACGTCCATAGTAAAGAGAATATATTTACTAGAGGGGAATTCTAAATTTTTGGCTTTTTCAAGAAAATGGTTAGTGTCCTTAATATATGATGACATTTTGTTAACTTCTGGCTGCAAAATTTTATCTACAAATATAGAGATATTAGAGAACACAGATTGAACACTGGAGACTATGGGTCTACCAGGTGGTCTTTTTATATCCTTATGGACCTTTGGAACTGAATAAAATATAGGTGTTCGTGGATGTTGTATATAAAGGTATTCTTTTAGCTTTTTGTCTATGATGTTATTATTAAAGGCTTTCTCCAAAATGTATGACATTTCTTTTTGTAATAAATTAACAGGATTATGATTCAATTTCTTATATGTAGTGTAGTCCTGTAATTGATCCTTTATTTCACCTATATAATAACTTTTGTCCATCAGTACAGTAGCCCCTCCCTTGTCCGCCCCTTTAAAAATAAGATCTTTATGATTCTTCAAAGAATTTAAAGCTTTTTGGTCATTTGTTGTAAAATTGATGTTCTGTGTTTTCTTACATTTGTGTATTTTTTTCAATTTCTGAATGTCTTGTTCAACCAACTTTATATATGTGTTTATGCTGTGTTCATTAACACTTGGGTAAAAAGAACTATTCTTTTTAACTAGCCCCAACTCAGAAAGAGACCATTTACTACAATGTGCTTTTTGAAATGCATTATAATCACACATATAATTAGCAAACCAATATTTAAGCTTAATACTTCTAAAGAATGTATACAGATCCTTTTCCAACTCAAAGAAATTAATGTTGGTAAACGGACAAAAAGAAAGACCTTTATCTAAAAGTCCTTGTTCAGATTCTGTTAACACATGTCCTGATATATTAATAACAGTACTGTCTCTCTGCCCAATGCAGTTTACTTGCGGTTTTGCATTTTCTTTATGTTCAGATTTTTCCTTGTTGTCATTCCGCTTTTCTTGCTTCCACTTGCTGTGTTTCCTGCCTCCTCTGCGCTGCTTTCTTCTCCACTCACTTCTAAAGGGGAAGCCGATTGCTCAGACGAGCTGTCTTGAGATGACGTTCCGGTTGTTCCTCCTCTCTGATGACGCTGATGACGTGCTTGTTGCGCGTTGATGTTGCGTCTTCCTCTATTGGCTGATCGGTTGCCATGACCACTGTGACACCATTTGTAAACAAAACCTTTACGGTAGTCATCCTCATCTCTAAGGAATTTAACCCTTTTGGTTTCTTTGATCTCTGTTTGCGCTGTCTTGACTCTCTCATCGATCTGAACTTCCAATGAAGCAAAATCTTCCGGTGTCATTGTCTTTAACAGCTCTTCTCTGCTCTGTTTGATCTTGGTGTCTTGTAATTCCATCTATTTCAAAAGAGATTCTACGGTAAGCACCATTAGGTCGTATGACCATTTATTTAATATCGCTTCAAATGTATTGCAATATTCCTGATTTTCTCGTAACAGGGTAGGACAGGTACTCATCCGTAGCCCCCTAGGGATTCTTTTGACGCAGTAATATTCCGCCAAAGTGGTTGTGTGGAGGTCCCATTTCATTTGCCTCAATTTCAGTTGTTCATAATCTTTCCCCAGATTTTCACTCGGTATAGTCCTTAGAAAGTCTCTGGAGCCCTTTACTAGGGTAGTGATTCTTGCTGCATCGAACTCGGTATATACAAATATTTTGTTACCATCAGTGCCCATGTTTTTGTCCTTATCCGTTTGCATATTCTGATATTCCAGTGTGCACGTTCCTGGCAGTAAATGTAGATATCAACAAACAAGGGTGGAACAGCACCAAAGGAATGGAGTGCCAGTGAAGACAGGTGAACTGCCCCTTCACCAAATGGATATCCAAAACAAAGAAGGTGTCCACAGCTCTCCAATTGTAGAAGTAATCTTTATTAGGACATATAAGAAGCAACGTTTCGAGGTTAAAACCTCTTAATCATGCATAAGCTGACACATAACTTTTATTCCTGTTGATTTGGCGCCACAGGGCCCACAACTTGAAAAAGATGTAACACTAGCGACACCTGCTGACACATATTTATATTGCAATAAAAACATTCCATATATATACAAACTTAAAATAAAATGTTGATGTAACAAATATAGAATACCATTTTATATAGTGAGAAAATCTTTTCATAGGTTAATATTTTCCTACACTAACGTATAATGTTGCATGCTATTTTAGATGCTCGCAAGACAATTGTAAGTTAATAGTATCTCGCTATTTATTTAATAGATAATACACACAAGGTATATGGAGAAATTTTGAAAATTTTTGGAAAATTTTTGGAAAAAAAAAATAGCCTTGGTCCCTAACGGACAGAAAATGGAAAAGTGTTGTGGTCATTAAAGGGTTAATCAACTTGTTTATATAAAATTATGCATCCTATTTTCCAAATGTGCTAGTATGTTATAGAAAATGCATAATTAGTATTAACTTTTTATATTAAACAAAATACAAAGATAGACATATTTACAGTATTTTGGCATATAGGATGTTTCATAGTAAAAAAAATATATTTTTATTTAATATCCTGAATCATAAATTACCAATGTATAAAGGTGCCTAGTGGTCCCAAAAAGCCTTTGAATGATTTTAATTACTTATTTTTTCTTCTCACCTTTAAAGGGACACTGAACCCAAATTTTGTTTCTTTCGTGATTCAGATAGAACATGCAATTTTAAGCAACTTTCTAATTTACTCCTATTGTCAATTTTTCTTTGTTCTCTTGCTATTTTTATTTGAAAAAGAAGGCATCTAGGCTTATTTTTTGTTCAGACCTCCGGACAGCACTTTTTTATTGGTGGATGAATTTATCCACCAATCAGCAAGAACAACCCATTTTGTTCAAAAAAAATGGGCCGGCATCTAAACTTACATTCTTGCTTTTCAAATAAAGATACCAAGAGAATGAAGAAAATGTGATAATAGGAGTAAATTAGAAAGTTCCTTAAAATGTTATGCTCTATCTGAATCACAAAAGAAAAAAAAAATGGGTTCAGTGTCCCTTTAACTCTAGTCTCTATTAAGCAGAAAGAACTATAGTTACCTTTATAGCAGATTTTATGTCTATTACTTTACTTTTTTATCACTCTATTATTATTAAATTTACTCTCTTTTGAAGTTTATGCTGTATAATATTGTGTCGTATTACAATACATGTTTTTACTCTTTTCAATGATAAATAATAGATAAGAGAGTGAAATTAAATTAAAATCCCCATAACTGAATTTTTTTTTTTTCATTTAACCTTAAAATTTTGTTAGAGTCAGTAACATTTTATACAATAAAAATGGCTCAATTCTGAGAGCCTGCCACATTCCAAAGTATTAATGCTGTCTATGTACATACTTGAATGCAACAATTGTAGCACACTTTAAATATTTACCTTTGCGTTTAAAAAAATGAGATATGATTACATTTTTAAGTCAATAAAGCAAACAAAAAAATGATCAAATAGTTTGGCTTTTCAGTTTGTTTAGAATGAATGTTAACATTTACAATAAAATATCTGAGAATCAAGATCCGCATGTAAATATTCAAAAAATACAAATATATTAGATTTAAAATGTTAAATTCCATATTTGCATGTTACACACAGAAAAAAAAACAGAGTGAACTTTTTCATGTAAGAATGAATGCCAGATGTTTGAAACATTTAACATTGATAGCTAATAACATTGATTTATGGGATGGACCAATGTTAGAGCTTTTTTTCCATTCAAATGTTTCTATAGAATTAATCTTAACATTTGAAATAAAATCTATGAGAATCAACATGTAAGTGTTAATATTCAAATATACAAATGTTACATTAGATTTCAAATGTTAAATTTAATATATTCATGTTATACTCTGTAGATGGAAACAAAGTTTTGCATGCAAAAAAATTAATTCTAGATGTTTCTAAACAATCAAGATCAATTTAGAATGAAAACATACAGCTTATATTTGTTTGCCAAAATATTTGCCATAACTAATTAATTATTGAGTGTTTTATATCATTTATAGCAAGTTTGAGTTTATAGAATAAGTTTCTTTAGCTCAAACTTTAATAACTTTTATACATTTTCTAAATATTTTCATAGTCACAAAAAATTCTTAAAGGTTAATGTGTGACATTGGGAAAGTACCAAAAAGAATGCTATGGAATTTTTTTAAATCAATTAAAGAGTAGCGAGGCAGAACAGAAAATGATTACAAAATGTCACAGAAACAAAAGTTTGAAATATGGCCTTGGATTCTCAAAACTTACCAAGTGAAATACATCTCAAGCCCTAAGTGAAAATTAAAATCATATAGTATAAAGTTTAAAATGGAATGAAAGATATATGCTTATTTGTATTTACTGTATCTAGAGGGCTTTTACAGTATAATACCTTCCATAGGCCTAGATTTGGAGTTTGGCGGTAGCCGTGAAAACCAGCGTTAGAGGCTCCTAACGCTGGTTTTAGGCTACCTCCGGTATTTGGAGTCACTCAAAAAAGGGTCTAACGCTCACTTTTCAGCCGCGACTTTTCCATACCGCAGATCCCCTTACGTCAATTGCGTATCCTATCTTTTCAATGGGATTTTTCTAACTCCGGTATTTAGAGTCGTGGCTGAAGTGAGTGTTAGAAATCTAACGACAAAACTCCAGCCGCAGAAAAAAGTCAGTAGTTAAGAGCTTTCTGGGCTAACGCCGGTTCATAAAGCTCTTAACTACTGTACTCTAAAGTACACTAACACCCATAAACTACCTATGTACCCCTAAACCGAGGTCCCCCCACATCGCCGACACTCGATTAACTTTTTTTAACCCCTAATCTGCCGACCGCCACCTACGTTATCCTTATGTACCCCTAATCTGCTGCCCCTAACACCTATATTAGGGGTTAATATTATATTTATTAACCCCTAATTTGCCCCCCACAACGTCGCCGCCAGCTACCTACACTTATTAACCCCTAATCTGCAGTCCGCACGCAGCCGCCAGCTACATTATCCCTATGTACCCCTAATCTGCTGCCCTAACATCGCCGACCCCTATATTATATTTATTAACCCCTAACCTGCCCCCCACAACGTCGCCGCCACCTACCTACAATAATTAACCCCTAATCTGCCGACCGCAAAGAGCCGCCAGCTACATTATAGCTATGTACCCCTAATCTGCTGCCCCTAACACCCCCGACCCCTATATTATATTTATTAACCCCTAACCTGCCCTCCCTAACATCGCCGACACCTAAATTCAATTATTAACCCCTAATCTGCCGACCGAATCTCGCCGCTATTCTAATAAATGTATTAACCCCTAAAGCTAAGTCTAACCCTAACACTAACACCCCCCTAAATTAAATATAATTTTAATCTAACTAAATTAATTAACTCTTATTAAATAAATTATTCCTATTTAAAGCTAAATACTTACCTGTAAAATAAATCCTAATATAGCTACAACATAAATTATAATTATATTATAGCTATTTTAGGATTAATATTTATTTTACAGGTAACTTTGTATTTATTTTAACCAGGTACATTAGCTATTAAATAGTTAAGAACTATTTAATAGCTAAAATAGTTAAAATAATTACAAATTTACCTGTAAAATAAATCCTAACCTAAGTTACAATTAAACCTAACACTACACTATCAATAAATTAATTAAATACAATACCTACAATTACCTACAATTAAACCTAACACTACACTATCAATAAATAAATTAAATACAATACCTACAAATAACTACAATGAAATAAACTAACTAAAGTACAAAAAATAAAAAATAACTAAGTTACAAAAAATAAAAAAATATTTACAAACATAAGAAAAATATTACAACAATTTTAAACTAATTACACCTACTCTAAGCCCCCTAATAAAATAACAAAGCCCCCCAAAATAAAAAAATATCCTACCCTATTCTAAATTACTAAAGTTCAAAGTTCTTTTACCTTACCAGCCCTGAACAGGGCCCTTTGCGGGGCATGCCCCAAGAAGTTCAGCTATTTTGCCTGTAAAAAAAAACATACAATACCCCCCCCCCAACATTACAACCCACCACCCACATACCCCTAATCTAACCCAAACCCCCCTTAAATAAACCTAACACTAAGCCCCTGAAGATCATCCTACCTTGTCTTCACCATACCAGGTTCACCGATCCGTCCTGGCTCCAAAATCTTCATCCAACCCAAGCGGGGGCTGGCGATCCATCTTCCGGCGGCTGAAGAGGTCCAGAAGAGGCTCCAAAGTCTTCATCCTATCCGGGAAGAAGAGTAGATCCGGACCGGCAACCATTATCTTCCAAGCAGCATCTTCTATCTTCATCCGATGAGGACCGGCTCCATCCTGAAGACCTCCACCGCGGACCCATCTTCATCCGGCGACGTCCAACTGAAGAATGATGGTTCCTTTAAGGGACGTCATCCAAGATCGTGTCCCTCGAATTCCGATTGGCTGATAGGATTCTATCAGCAAATTGGAATTAAGGTAGGAATATTCTGATTGGCTGATGGAATCAGCCAATCAGAATACAGATCAATCCGATTGGCTGATCCAATCTGCCAATCAGATTGAGCTCGCATTCTATTGGCTGATAAGAACAGCCAATAGAATGCGAGCTCAATCTGATTGGCTGATTGGATCACCCAATCGGATTGAACTTGATTCTGATTGGCTGATTCCATCAGCCAATCAGAATATTCCTACCTTAATTCCGATTGGCTGATAGAATCCTATCAGCCAATCGGAATTCGAGGGACGCCATCTTGGATGACATCCCTTAAAGGAACCGTCATTCTTCAGTTGGACGTCGCCGGATGAAGATGGGTCCGCGGTGGAGGTCTTCAGGATGGAGCCGGTCCTCATCGGATGAAGATAGAAGATGCCGCTTGGAAGATGATGGTTGCCAGTCCGGATCTACTCTTCTTCCCGGATAGGATGAAAACTTTGGAGCCTCTTCTGGACCTCTTCAGCCGCCTGAAGATGGATCGCCAGCCCCTGCTTGTGTTGGATGAAGATTTTGGAGCCAGGACGGATCGGTGAACCTGGTATGGTGAAGACAAGGTAGGATGATCTTCAGGGGCTTAGTGTTAGGTTTATTTAAGGGGGGTTTGGGTTAGATTAGGGGTATGTGGGTGGTGGGTTGTAATGTTGGGGGGGGTATTGTATTTTTTTTTTACAGGCAAAAGAGCTGAACTTCTTGGGGCATGCCCCGCAAAGGGCCCTGTTCAGGGCTGGTAAGGTAAAAGAGCTTTGAACTTTAGTAATTTAGAATAGGGTAGGGCATTTTTTTATTTTGGGGGGCTTTGTTATTTTATTAGGGGGCTTAGAGTAGGTGTAATTAGTTTAAAATTGTTGTAATATTTTTCTTATGTTTGTAAATATTTTTTTATTTTTTGTAACTTAGTTATTTTTTATTTTTTGTACTTTAGTTAGTTTATTTCATTGTATTTATTTGTAGGTATTGTATTTAAATTATTTATTGATAGTGTAGTGTTAGGTTTAATTGTAGGTAATTGTAGGTATTGTATTTAATTAATTTATTGATAGTTTAGTGTTAGGTTTAATTGTAACTTAGGTTAGGATTTATTTTACAGGTAAATTTGTAATTATTTTAACTATTTTAGCTATTAAATAGTTCTTAACTATTTAATAGCTATTGTACCTGGTTAAAATAAATACAAAGTTATCTGTAAAATAAATATTAATCCTAAAATAGCTATAATATAATTATAATTTATAGTGTAGCTATATTAGGATTTATTTTACAGGTAAGTATTTAGCTTTAAATAGGAATAATTTATTTAATAAGAGTTAATTAATTTCGTTATATTTAAATTATATTTAACTTAGGGGGGTGTTAGTGTTAGGGTTAGACTTAGCTTTAGGGGTTAATACATTTATTAGAATAGCGGTGATCTCCAGTCGGCAGATTAGGGGTTAATAATTGAAGATAGGTGTCGGCGATGTTAGGGAGGGCAGATTAGGGGTTAATACTATTTATTATAGAGTTAGTGAGGCGGATTAGGGGTTAACAACTTTATAATAATAGCGGTGCGGTCCGCTCGGCAGATTAGGGGTTAATAAGTGTAGGCAGGTGGAGGCGACGTTGTGGGGGGCAGATTAGGGGTTAATAAATATAATATAGGGGTCGGCGATGTTAGGGCAGCAGATTAGGGGTACATAGGGATAATGTAGGTAGCGGCGGTTTACGGAGCGGCAGATTAGGGGTTAATAATAATATTCAGAGGTCAGCGATAGCGGGGGCGGCAGAATAGGGGTTAATAAGTGTAAGGTTAGGGGTGTTTAGACTCGGGGTACATGTTAGAGTGTTAGGTGCAGACGTAGGAAGTGTTTCCGCATAGCAAACAATGGGGCTGCGTTATGAGCTGAACGTGGCTTTTTTGCAGGTGTTAGTTTTTTTTTTGTTTTTTTTTTTTTTTTAATCAAAGATTTTTATTGAGGCAATACAAGAAAAAGAAAGAACATGAACATAATATACATTTTGCATTACTTTGGCAATTTTTGCATACAAGACATTATTTATCCATTGGATACTGAAACCTTTACATATAAGAAGATAAAAAGATCTTAATTCAAGTATTATATATGCGTCTCACCAATCGAACATAAAAAAAAAAAATATAGAAAACATTGTATGCATATACA
This sequence comes from Bombina bombina, assembly GCF_027579735.1. Taxonomy (NCBI): domain Eukaryota; kingdom Metazoa; phylum Chordata; class Amphibia; order Anura; family Bombinatoridae; genus Bombina; species Bombina bombina. The sequence continues at coordinate 388,569,251 of NC_069503.1, read as the reverse complement.
AAATCAAATACATAAAATCTAGCATTACCTCTTTTTTCCTTTTGTTTCCTATGTAGATACATAATAGAATGAGAGAATTTAAACATCCCGAGAAAAATATACTTCCTATAGAGTGGTATATTAATTATAAAATAGGTGTATTTATTATTTGAGGATTGACAAATTATAGGGAGTCATAACAAGTTGCTCCTATTAGATACACGTGAACGGGGGCAAAGTGCCTCATTTTCTTGATAGACAGAAGACTAAGAGCAACTTATGACAAAGCGATATCTGTGGCGGGTTAATACCACTTATTTGTCCACCTAAAGTAAGAGTGGACAATAGCTATAAGGGCGAGGGACGGAGCTATAGATTCTATTGGAGTTTACAAACTGTCCAGGCTGTCATCTTTATAGCTGAACTCTATACATATGCTTTAAGTAGAAACCTGCCCGGAGACCCTGGGCTTTTATGTATAATATGGATCAGATTACATTCTTGAACAATTATTCTAACAGCAGAGTATCAGAATGTATGTAATATGAGATATAAGATAAATAATATGATACATAGTATAGAACGAAATATAGAGGGCTTCTAGCGGAGCTCCTCTCCTGGGGAGATGCCATCTACCGGCGACATGGGAAAAGGGAGTAGGGGTATGACCCGCAGGCAACAAGTACCGGCGGGAAAGGGAGGAGAGGAGTCCCTTCTGTATTTTTTATGTAGAATGCCAATTCCACTGGCCCGGGCCGCAACCAGCAGAACAAGCTTAGATTAGCATACAGAACCCTTCTGAGCAAACATACATTATCCATATACACTGCAACATCCTGACATACAATTAGTGTATCTATAGTGAACTTTCTGACTTAGAATGATTTGAAAGTATAACCCTGATAACTAGATCTGTCCATTACTTAAACTCACGTAGGACTTCTTCTTATTTCTCAAAAGGCAACAGGCAGACCTGTAAAGGAAATAAGAGTACAAAAAGAGAACAACTCAACATCACACAAAAAGAAAAACACAATCATAGATTGTTAGTCCATCACACATAACCAAGGTGAGCTAAAACAGAAGGGTCATCGTGGATCATTATTACATCTATCTTTTGTCCTCAGATATGGGGTCAAATATGTTCTGATCATACTTTGCACAGTTTCTATGGAAAAAGGAAAAACTGACTTGTCTTCAACCCCATATATTACATAACATTGCCACCTGTGAGCAACACTCAATGTCTATAACTGGATTTTAATACTTAAAGATAAACCGATTTGGTATGATTTGTTGGAGGAAACAGGAATAAACTCAAACCCCCAATAGTGGTGCTGTCACTTTGTCCTGTTGCTTGTTTGGTCTCTTTGATAAAGGTTGCCATTCCGCAGCTGAGGGCCTTAAGTCCTTATGGGAGGCTGAGGCAGGACCTGAGCTCTCCGCTTGTTGCCCCAATCCCAGGGTTGTCAATAAACCCATACCCTGTTCTAATGAGAAAATAGCATAATTCTTGTTTTCATGCTGGAAGAACAATCTGACTGGGAAGCCCAATCTGTATTTGATCCCGGCTCTCCTCAATTTAAGGGTGACAGGTGCAAATGATCTTCTTTTTGCTAAGGTGAAAGAGGAGAGGTCTGGAAACAGCTGAATCCCCGGATATTTTTCTGTAAAGGATTTATTAGAGAATGAGGCCCTCATCAATTTTTCTTTAAAAGTAAAATAGTGGAGGCGAACAATGACATCTCTTGGTAACTCTGAAGCCATTGTTCTTGGTTTGATTGCTCTATGAGCTCTATCAATTAAGGCATCTGCGCTCTGAAACGGACCCAAAAGGTCTTTAAAGAGGTTTAACAGATATTCAGGTAAGTCGGTGGGACCAACATCTTCCTTGATGCCTCTTATCCTGATGTTGTTCCGTCTGGACCTGTCTTCATTATCAGCTATCTTAGTTTCCAGATCGCTGATGATTTCAGCTAAAGATTGGGCGTATGCTAGCACATTAGCCTGATCTACTGCCATGTCTTCCTGCTTCCTCTCTATAGTCTCTGTTCTTTCGTTCTGAATATTGAGGTCTCTTTTTAAATCTGCGACAGAGTTCCGGATTTCACTTCTTAGGGAAGAGTAATGGGTGTCTATTTTAGATGACAATGCATTAATAGAGTCCAGCACCTTAGAGTCTGAGTGTGACAATTTCCCTTTGGAGAGGCTGTCCTCCTCCGGTACTTCTTTATAAGATGAGCGTGAGCCCCTGGACTCTTCATCAGACCCCTCCCTGTCTGATAGTATCCTGTTATTGAAATGGTCTGCCACTGTACGTTTGGGACCGTCTCCCAGTCTTTGCTGGTGTTTTTTCTTGCTGGAATGAGCCATTTCAAGGCTGGAGTAATGAGACCCCCTTTGGGAAAGACAAAAATCCAATAGAAAAGGACAATGCGGTCAGAGTCTTCCTTGAAGATGAGTGTTGCTGTGATTACTTAGAGGTTCCACATCTCCCCCTACTTAATGTTTTAGTGTGAGAACATCTTTTAAACTGTGCGTCTTATCAAAACTGATGAATTACTCCTCAAAGGTATGGAAGTATCACCTCCTCCTGTATTAGTGGTGTGTCATCAATGTAAGATTGGTATAAGGTGCTACACCTCAGGGATAATGTCCACACTGGACCAAGACGGGAAAATGAGAGTGGGTATGACCTGCTGCTGTTTTACGCAGCAGGAAAGGGGAGAGGTGCGCGTCCCACGTGGTAGAACTATAGTTGAAATATAGAGTTAATGTAGCAGAAGCAATTTTTATAGTTCCTTATATAGAAAGAGGACTCCTTTACATTACAGCTAACTCACATTGTATTTATTGAGCAGGAGACAGATAGGCACAAGTAATGGGTACTTGAATAACTGTCCCAAAGGATATATTTCAAAAGCGCAGGGATATATTCAAGTCTCATGTATTAATAAACCTAGGTAGAATGTGCATATTCTTTATGTAGCCTCACTTCTTCTGGGTTCAGGTCACCTGCAGTGCCTTCTTTACAATCCTGAGGTACCTATATTGTGCCTTTAAGGTAACTGAGGGGCAGGTTACTGTGTCATGCAGGACAGTCACTTAAAATACAGCTTCAGTGAAGAGGAGTGTAGATAAATGTATTACTCCCAAGAGGACATCTGCCTCCAAAAAAAAAAAAAAAATATGGGTCTGATAGAGTGTAAGGGACTTCTGAAATAACCTGCGGCAGGCAGCTCTCCCAGGTAGAAAGACAAATCAGCTGCGTATCAGAGCGCTCAAAAAATGGCGGATTTTCGCGCCAAAATTAAGCAGTATGTAAGCGTCTCTTATCTTATGTACAGTTAACTTGTTGGCCTCTCTGCTTGTATCGCATAAGCCGTTATAGCTTGTTTGTAGATCAGCACTGACCAAACTCCGGTCTGATATATAAGCGGAGTAGGAATATTTTGCACTGTTAAAATGAAGCTATGTTATCCCCAAGTGTCCACACATAAGCTCTACGCACTATATGCGTGTTATTCCCACTCCACCTGACAGCCTCTGGGCCCCAAAGCCTCCTCTAGTCCACTAGATTTCAATAGTTGGCAAATCTTAAAGTTAGCTATGGGCTTACTGTGTTGTCGTCCCTTCTTTCCTACGATCAGGTCTTACCCTGCTCCTTTAGGCTCCACTTGGCTTTCGGCTTGTCAACTGAGGTTATGTAATTACCGGATCAGCTCACCGGTGACCGCTGCTAGATAAATCCTCCTGCAGACCTCTGTAGTTATCTGCTGATGCTCTCCGGAGCGGATCCCCGACCCTCCGGAGAGATAGTTAGATCAAAGTTGTAGCTCCTGCTCCTGCTGCACGCTCTTGTTTTTCAGCTTAGCTTAGATGTCGGGCTCAGAGTCTACAGGTCCGCAAATGCATCGCCGGGTTACCAAATTAAGTGGTAGTGTTCTTGGCACCTCTCTGATCTTATAGGAGATAATTTCCCACAAGCAAGTCCACTAAAATGGATTTTTTAAGCTTAATTTGCACTCCGTTGATGCAGAGCTCTATGAACCCACAGCCTCTTCATACAGTGGTTAGCTCCGCCCCCCCAGGTGTTAGGTTTTTTTTCAGCTCAAACAGCCCCATTGTTTCCTATGGGGGAAACGTGCACGAGCACGTTTTTGAGGCTGGCCGCTTGCGTAAGCAACTCTGGTATCGAGAGTTGAAGCTGCGTTAAATATGCTCTACGCTCCTTTTTTGGAGCCTAACACAGCCTTTATGTGGACTCTCAATACCAGAGTTATTTTTATGGTGCGGCCAGAAAAAAGCCAGCAGTAGCTTTTCGGGTCGTTACCGACAAAACTCTAAATCTAGCCGTTAGAGTTCAGCTAAAAGATATGCATATCAATAGTTATATATTTGTTTAGAAAGACATCAATTTAAATATTGATAGTTTCTGCTTTGCAAAAATATGACTTACACCTTGTTTGTGTGGAGGAAAACATGAAATAATGTAATGTTGTGGCATCATCATGGAGTGTTTGATGATGTCACACACAATGGGAAGTAACCAATAGCAAAGGCCCTACTTAAAAGTGCATTCAGCTTACAATTTGAAAGAGAGGAATCATTTCTTTCAATTTCAAAAAAATTTAAATCATCTTCAGCACTAGACTCCAATGGATAATATGGAGGAAAGTTTTAACAGAGCAAAAAATTACTTTTCATTAGAAAATCCCTATTTTACATGAGGTTTGTACACCATGTACAAATGGCTTATGTGTTTTGGTAAAAAGTATTTTAAAGGGACACTGAACAAACATTTTCTTTCTTGATTCAGATAGAACATGCAATTTTAATCAACTTTCTAATTTACTATTATCAATTTTTCTTCATTCTCTTGGTATCTTTATTTGAAAAGTAAGAATGTAAGTTTAGAAGCCGGCCCATTTTTGGTTCACAACCTGGGTTGTTCTTGCTGATTGGTGGATAAATTCACCCACCAATAAACAAGTGCTGTCCAGTTCTCAACCAAAAATTGGCTGGCTCCTTAGCTTAGATGCCTTCTTTTTCAAATAAATATATCAAGAGAACGAAGAAAAATTGATAATAGGAGTAAATTAGAAAGTTGCTTAAAATCGCATGCTCTATCTGAATCATGAAAGAAAAAAATTGGGTTTTCAGTATCCCTTTAATATAATAGTGTTGGTTATGGGGCATGAGTAATAAAGGGATTATCTATCTTTTTAATCAATAAACATTTTCAAGTAGGTTGTCCCTTTAATTTTGACTAGACTGTACCTTTAAGATTTTTGAAATTAAGAAAATTGTATTTATTTATATAATAAGATGGTATTGTAAATGTAACTGTTGTTTTTTATATAAATATATTCATTATTTCTTGTAATTTACAAAAACAAGGGAATGGAAAATCAATCTAAGTTCAACCAAGTACTGCTACAGCTGCTTTGCACATGCATCTACCCTACTCTAACACAGGTAGCAGAAATGGTGCAAAATAGACTTCTTATAGCCACTGGAGCAATGTTGCTATGTTCTGTTAGCAAAATATAGTTCTGTGAAGCTACAAATCACTACAACTTTGTATTACGTAGAAAGAGGGGCTACTTATGACCACACAGATGTACCGAGCACAAAGGATTTTACCTAAGAGTGTCATATAATACATTAGTGGAAATTGACTTGCTAATTACAAAACAAAAATAGCTTTTTCCTGTAGCGAATACAGTTTTACCAACACTGTGTAATCCAGCCCTAAGTGAGGAAGCTGGGCGCTTGCATATTTTAAATAAAAGTGATTGTTGCACCCAGGGTGTTCTAATGAAAAGTGACTTTTGCATCACAATTTTTGTAACCCACTGTTAGCAGTGTTGAGGTATCTCTATATGGTCACTAGTATTTGCAACTGTTTAAGTTATTGACATTATACCATTGGTCATGTTGTCAGTATATGGCGGGGTTATAATACAATATATTTAATAATTATTCTTTAAACAAACCCCCAATAAAATGCATATACAAAATAATAAAATTAATGTAAATGCCTACATTCTTTATATTAGTTAAAATTTATAGACACATTGAATTATATTTATAGAAAACCAGATATGAATCAGACTATACAATGTTTTCAACACCTTCTTATTTTCCAGAATAAAAAGATTAAATGAGCATCCAAAGGGGGTATGCAAAAAATACAAAATTTATTGTGATACAAGACACATATAAAAACAAGAGTTGGAGCCTCAGCCAACAAATGGAACTTGAAGGGGTCACAGGACGGCTAATGCAGACATGTTTTGAGTGGTTCTACCACACTTGTTCACTGCTCAGTTCCATTTGTTGGGCTGAGGCTCCAACTCTTGTTTTTATATGTGTCTTGTATCACAATAAATTTTGTATTTTTTGCATACCCCCTTTGGATGCTCATTTAATCTTTTTATTCTGGAAAATAAGAAGGTGTTGTAGCCTGGAGGCAAAAGTTGTTTGTTGCAGTGCATTTTTGCGCCTTGGATAGTGGCGTAACAGCCGGGCTCTCTTCATACCGGAAGTAACACACAGCTGACTGAGCACATACAGCACACATCGCAGACACGCTGAAGCAACGCTGCCAGATGAATACGGCAACACAGGACCCCCAGAATAGGTAAGCGCCACTTTATTCCTTCTACACTTATACAATGTTTAAACTGTTACAATATTCTTTACAAAGCAAACCAAACTTTATAATTAACCTTATTCACAATTGAATTGCATTAAAATACCACAATGAGATACCAAGATATGAGCCACTAACATTCAGACAGTACAATCAGCTACTCAGCCACAATTTATCCCATATAACTCCAATTTAAAACATCAGGAATTGTATATATTATTTGTGCAAACAACCAACTTCTATGCCAATTTATCTGAGCTGAAATGAATTCTTAATTATCTACAATTTAGACAAATTCTAAAATATATTTATATATTTGCAAAGATAAATTACTTAGCATTAATGACTAGTTAAGACTACACAGGACTATGAATGCAAGCTAAAATACAAAGGGCCCTTTTAAAATTTCTAACTGCAATTTAGTTATAGTTACCAAACACCTTTGATTTAAAAATTAACAATATAGAACAGTCATATGTCACCAAATAAGCAAATCAATATTTCCAATGGTTCCTCTGATAAATCCAATTTCACTTCATAACTAAAAGAGGTAATTTTTGCAAGATGGATAAAAATTAGGCCCAGGTTGCTTTATAATAGACTGGATCGCAAGGCAGCAGTTTGTCAGCCAAAAAAAAACTCAGCAAAAAGTTAGCCTTCTTTTTCTCTCTTGCCGGGGATTATATCACACAATATAATCCTACCCTTTTAATTCTAATCATCATTGATTATTTGGAAATGCCCCACGGTGCTTGTCTTTTCGGATTGGACCTTTGGATGCTTAGTATTGATTGGTTATTTGGGAGACGCCTCCCTAACTGGCTCTGTATGTGTACTAATAGATCATTCATTTGGTTGTCATACCAGTTTTAATCCCCTAGGGGGCAGCAGACAACTGCAAATATCTTCACCATCAATATTGCTAACAATTTAATACATCCTTATAAAGTGATTATTAAAACTACTTTACTTCCTTGTATTAATCACTTACAATTTTAATTATAGATGGGATGATATAATGTCATTTTTCTGATTACTACAATACCAAATACAAGTATGTTCCTAGTGATCATATTAATAAACAATTACACTATCAATCATTTGCTCTCCCCAGAATCACAGCATTCAACATCCTGGCATTGCATTGCATCTCAATAGGAATGCAATATATTTCATATTTCTAATAAATTTTGAATGCATGGGACACCAGATGCAGGTCTGAAATGAAAAGAATAGTGTTATTCATTTTGAGACATTTTAAATCCTTAAGACATTCTATGCTTTCAAAAAAACATAGGTTAAGACATGCTGAAATCTGGATTTTTAGGTTTTCAGCTTCCAATATTACCCTTCTTAGGCATAGACAATCTCCCAGGTTCATGTGTTCATATTTAATATGTTATCTGAATATATATGTTCATTTGAGTATCTCAAGCTCACATGAAAACCTGGCACAATTGCTTTTGCAAGATTAATTTTTTTTTATGTCATACAGTGACTTGAAATGCTAATTTGTCTGGGGCTGCATATTGGAAACTCCACAGGGGACAATTCACACCCAGGTGATAACTAGTCATTTCTTCAGCTAAAACCTGGTTCTTCGAATCTCATTAGGCCTCAAATGAAAAATCTTAGTCATTATGTCTCTTTTCCTGTGATCTAGGTAATGAGACAGATGCTCTCTTTTGAACTCTTAAATGATATGTTAATCAGAAGAAGTGTATCTTATGTCTGATCTAAGATTTACAATGCATAACCATATAGATGACCATCTTTTTGAAGTAATTTGCCTTTCTTTGAAATGACTGCCTGAACTTAACTACACCAAATGTCTTCCCTTTACCTCACTTGGATGCATTGTAATTTTGCATATTGAGTGGGGGAGGATTGAATTGTGGTCAGCCAGCCATCTGATGTTTTACAAATAAATTAATCATTTGGTTTAGACAGCCATATATATATATATATACTATCCAATAACATTCCCAGATACCCTGACAAAGTTAATGGAAGACAAGCTGTGGATGTGGCTGGGAGGGTAAAGGGCACATTCTATTCACTTCAAATGAGCCCAAGCCCCCTAATAATAACATACATCACACAAATTTACAGCATAAGTTTTATGAAATACAGGATTCACATATTTAAAAATAATATTCTTGCACCACCATTAAATTACAGTGGGGCAAGTGACTTTTGTAACCTTTCAATGAAATTGTCACACCTGGCTGTCAGGTAGTTGCCATAGGAACTGCAAAAATCTCTCTATAGAGAGAGGGAAGAAGTTGTAAAGAAATAGGATCAAGTGGGCAATTTGTGAGATGAGCAGAAGATAGGAGTATAAGGACTTCTTCCTTTGTTACATTGGGGAAAGTAGCAGAGATTTTATCAAATCAGGCCTGAAACCTTACAATTCTAAGATTAAAGAAGTCTCATCTTTCTTAATTGTAATACATACTCTGACACTGGCCCTTTAATAATACCTGACTCATGAGGGTAGCACACCTGCATCCAAGTAAACTTAATTTAATTCTTAATAAAATGATTTGCCAGCAAGTCTCTCAGGTACCTGTAGTCTAATTGTTTATGCTCACACTTTTTTTTCAGTAAAGTCTGCCACACACCCTTAACTATAGGAACTGTTATTATTTAGCAGCTTCCTCTGTACCTTATATTAAGCTGCATAATAAACCTCAATTTTCAGCTGCCGAGGAAATCCTGTGGTGGTATTCCTTTCACTAAGTATTACCTTTTCTCTGCAACATAAAATCAGCTCATTATAACCTATTTTATTCGCTACACAGTAGCAACAAACCCATCATAGTAGTTACAAAGTGTAATTACCCACTCTCAAGATTTAAAGAGATATTCTTGCAATTGAGGTTATTTTATGCAAAGAAGTTGTCAGAAAGTTTGGCAGCTGTGACATTGTGACACAATCTATGTGGTTTATCTCATATACTTTTGCTGTGACAAACAACAAATTGTCCCACACTAGTCACAAGATGGGGTGAACACATATTATTGAACTCTTGAACAGGATCACTCCTTTGTGAACGTTAATTCACTAATGTAGGCACAAGCACTTTAAAATGCACTGTCGTGAATGCGTGCATGAAGGTTTCCCCCTATAAAAACACGGTCACAAATCCACAATCTAATTTGAACATCTTCAATGCAGATACCATGTTTCTAGGGAGTGGGTTTACGTTCTACAGTTTCAGTACTGTTAAAATCCAATATAAGAAGATATCAGAAGTCCTTCTAAAAGAAATCCTTGGTTTTCTTCTTGCTTTTACAAACAACCAATGTATATACTGTAAAAAAATACTAAACATTAAAAGTGACAATATAGTCATTGAATAATATTGAATAGTATACCCATCATGCCAAGATACAAATGGCATACAGATTATTTAGCAGTGGTGGGGATGAAGTTTGATTGCAATAGATTAATGTCACAAATGTAAATAAGAAATTTCCCTTCCACAGTAAACAATGGGGTTCATTACTGTAACCTTAAAAAGGGCTATTGTATCTGTCAGTATTAGATGACCACCTAGTTTTTATTGCAATAACAGGTACTTAACACATGAAAAGGTAGTTTTGAGAACTTTGCTGTTAAAAGGGTGTTTACAGCAGTGGGCTTGTAATGCACAGATTCATTTTGCTTTAAAGCAAAAATATTTGTAGAGCAAATCCCTAATAGACTTTGATTCAGTCCCATATTTGTAGACCCAGACTTTTCCCTTTCTTATTATCACATTAAACAACTATCATAAATTCAATAGTTTCACATTTTCATTCATATGACCGTCATATTTTCACTCTACTTTAGCATATGTAGATTTATTTCATTATCCCCAGTTTTTTTACTCACTATCATTTCTTCGTTTCACTTCACATTATTTTTTCTTTCAGATATCATTTATACGTAGCAACCTACATTTGCATTTCCACTGCTATTCACATCCACTTCTTCATCACAAACATCATATGTATTTGATTACACATCATTCATGATCAGCACATATTTAACTACTAATAATTTTTTAACAGTGTTTTGCTAATTTTATACGTTGCCTTTGGCCATTGATTTTTATCTGTTGTTTGTTTTATCCAATGTGTTTTTTCAATTTTTCATTGCATTTTTGTTGATATTCAAATTCGCTTTTCTATCACAAGCACAACCATCATATTCATTTGATTACACCCCACTCATGATCAGTACACATTTTATTACTAATTATTTTTCCAGCTTTTTTTGCATATATTATTTATGTTGTAGTTGGTCATTGATCATTATCACTGCTTTTTTTTATTAAGTGTGTTCCTCCCAATCTTTCATTCATACGATTTGTTAATTTCCAGTAATGTGATATCTTATGCAATATCTGGATGTTCTTTAGATGGCAACTTAAAGGTATAGGAAAGTCAAAATTAAACTTTCATGATTCAGATAGAGCATGTCATTTTAAGACACTTTTAAATTCATTTCTATTTTTAAATGTGCTTTGTTTTCTTGGTATCCCTTGTTGAAAAAGAAAACACACATATTCTACACTCGTGGCAGCTGTTGCTAATTGGTGCCTGCACACATTTGTCTTTTGTGATTGGCTGACTAGTAGTTCAGTAGTGCAATGCTGTTCTTTCAGCAAAGGATAACAAGAGAACGACGCAAATTTGATAATGGAAGTAAATTAGAAAGTTGTTTAAAATTATATGTAATACAGAAAGTGTTTCTTTAAATGTAGATGTATCAAAAAGGCAGATTGATATCTTCTCGTATGTGATGACCAGTAGATGATAAGCATGTTATGCGATTCAATAGCATTATTATTATTATTTTATATAATTATTATTATCATCATGTTTTGTAATCTACCATGAGATTCCTCAGCTCTATACAAGTGGTACAATTGAGAAAAGACAATGATGGAAGACTAGGACATAAGGAGTTCAGGGCCCTGCTACATGGGGACCCTTTTATCATTGTCTGACCTCTGCTCTTGCACAACCATTTGCACAAGGGTTGTTAATACCCTAGGTTAGATCAGTTTAAACTGCTGCTTTATAAATATCAGTTGCAGGTTTTAATTTTTACCCAATAGGGGCAATTGCCCTAAATACATCTGCTCCATAGAGGGCCAGATTACTATTTAATGTTTTCACTCAGGTGTTAACAGCACAGAAGTAATTTTTTTGTGCACACAGGTTAGCAGGCATATTGCAAATTGAAAATAAAACTTATGAGAGTGAGCAATACCCAGGGCACGCAAACTAAAGGACTTCGGATATCGTGACCAGGCTAACTTTTTCTCCCGTAGACTTCAATAGAGAGCCTGGGGAAAAAAACTAACACCTATCACTCGTGCGCTAACCAGACAGGAGTTCTTAATATTTTGCGTGATATCCACTATGGTCCTCTTCTCCTTTTCTGTTTATAGACAGTAATCTAATCCCAACGATCCTCCACAGATGGGTTATATAATTCTCATATACCAGTGATGGATTCTAGTGTTATGAGGCCATATAGACGTAGTGTATAGAAATATTACACTTTAATGAGTGAGTTAACACATAAACATGCACGCACCATATAGGTGTACAAAGGTTAAAAGCTTCTGATTATAAAAGCAGTCTGCAGAGCAGTAGTTTAAAACAGCCTCCTATGGAGGATACAGCAGTTAGCAGTGTGAGCGGTTTCTAGCCTGCATATATCAATTTATGCCAGGGTCTCAAACCGTTATAATGCTGCTCCACTTAAATTACAATAAAATAAATAATACATAAGACTGGGCTTTAGTCGTTTGATGGATCACATTAAAATGTAGGTGATACCTGTCTACTCATCTAGCTCCGGTTATTCAGTAGAGTATGTTTTCCGTACGGTGGGGGGCGGAGACTAGCGCGTTTCGCAAATTGATATATGCAGGCTTGAAATTGTTCACGCTGCTAACTGCTTTATCCTCCATAGGAGGCTGTTTTAAACTGCCGCTCTGCTGACTGCTTTTATAATCAGAAGCTTTTAACCTTTGTACACCTATATGGTGTGTGCATGTTTATGTGTTAATCCACTCATTAAAGTTTAATATTTCTATACACTACGTCTATATGGCCTCATAACACTAGAATCCATCACTGGTATATGAGAATTATATAACCCATCTGTGGAGGATCGGTGGGATAAGATTACTGTCTATAAACAGAAAAGGAGAAGAGGACCATAGAGAATATCACGCAAGAAAACCAGGGAGAGAGATTACCTATAACCAAGTGCCTTATTCATACCTCATATTGGATGAGGTTGAACCATGAGAGTGTGCATTTATTCCTTTATTATAATGAATGAGATTGATTTAGATATACTTCACTAGGAGTGCCCCCTCTGTGCGCTTGTCCACTCTCTACTCTTTCAGAACTACCTGGGGAGGATCTTTCTTTTTAAGAAGACACTCCCATTTCGGACACAGCAGCCGGGACTAGAGGCGTTTGGGGGAACTGTCACAAGCCTGTTTAAAGACCAGACAATTTTGTGGACTGCCCTATAATTCTCCACTTTTGCTGGACTGGGGTGTGTATAACCAAATGGTACAAGGTAATCACCCATGAGTGACACACTATAACATCTATAATAGAGGATTTACCACTCTATGTTTTAATTATATGTGTATATATATATATATATATATATATATATATATATATATATATATATATATATATATATATATATATATATAGGCTAACTGTGTATAATATACCATTGTAATAAGTCTATTCTGTACCTAGTTCATTCCCAAGTATCAGCGTAACATCTCCAAGTGCAGACATATCCTCTTTTTTGTAATATATATTCAAAGGAAAAATCAGTGTTAAATTAATTGCTTGAAAATATCATTATTATTATATAATATAACATACATAGTATAAACTACTTGGTGCTAAGGAATCTGAGTGCATTCCAAATTTGGAAATTTATATTATTTTTTTATATATATATAGTAAAGAATGGGGATGCACTCACCAGGATTTCCAAAGTTACCTTTAATGTAACATTTTGGGGGGTTACCCCCTTCGTCAGACAATACAAAATAACAATGTTATTTTGTATTGTCTGACAAAGGTGGTAACACCTCAAAACGTTACATTAAAGGTAACTTTGGAAATCCTGGCAAGTGCATCCCCATTATTTACTACTATCAATACCACTACTTTACTACTATCAATACCATGGACGCACCCTGGGTGGATGAAATGTTAAATGTGAGTGCTGGCCTGCCCCTGCTGTCTGTCTGTATATATATATATATATATATATATATATATATATATATATATATATATATATATATATATATATATCTGTAAATACATATACCTAAACATCTGTTCCTATTCCTATCTATAGATGAAATGTTAACTGTGAGTGCTGGCCTGCCTGCTGTCTGTCTATATATATATATATATATATATATCTGTAAATACATATACCTAAACATCTGTTCCTATTCCTATCTATAGATATATAGGTATAGATATAAAATAAAAAAGGGGGGCTCTAATCTATAGCTTGTAATGACCTCAATAAAATATGAAGTTAAAAATACAGTTTAAATAACAAACAATTATGCATATGAGATAATGCTGAATAAAAGTTCAAATTCAAATTGTGGGGTAAGATTTCTTCCTGACGATGGCAGCCTCCTCCTCACCAAAAAAGGTCCAGATGTACTATGAAAATGACAAAACAAAGGGGCGCCTCATGCGTGGTATCATCAAATAAGAACAAAGCCACAGAATAAACAGCCAAATAGGTACTCACAAAGCTCTGAAGCACACCTATGTGCTTGTAGGAACAGGCTGCAGATTTTATCAGGTGTGACAGCTCACCCAGTCATTTACTGCAGTAAACAGCAGTAAAAAGAAGAAACACAGGAAAAGCACCAAATTGTGCAGATCACTAAGGATATGATATTAGCTTAACACAAGTGAAGAGTGGGTACTCACATATTGGATGAGCACACCTACTGTATGTGCTAGTAGGAACAAGCTGGCATATTTAGATATGGTGTGTCAGCTCACCACCAGGGAACTTTTCTTTGATGTGCAGTATCCAAGTATGGCAAACTCCTGTTTGCTAGGCTCCCCTTCAGACAGGTGCAGGTAGGTAAAGTCACTCACAAGTGTATTTTTATAGAATAAAAATACTATTTATTAAAAACAAATTAAAATACATGTACAAAAGAGTGAATAAGGGGAATACAATCTTGCCCCCTATAGATGCAACACGTTTCACGGCATACATTTTCCTCCTGAGGAAACAGCTTGTATGCTGAGAAACACGTTGCGTCTATAGGGGGCAAGATTATATTCCCCTTATTCACAAAAATACAAACACCCCCCCAACAGTTAAACCCACCACCCAACCAACCAACCCCCCAATTAAAAACCTATCTAAAATAACCTAAGCTTCCCATTGCCCTGAAAATGGTGTTTGTATGGGCATTGCCCTTAAAAGGGCTCTTTTACATACCCAGAACCCAATCTAAAAATAAAACCCACCCAAAAAAAACTTTAAAAAAAATAACACTAACCCCCGACGATCCACTTACATTTTTTGAAGTCCTGCTTGAAGGATCCATCTAGCCGGAGAAGTCCTCATCCAGGCTGCAAGAAGTCTTCATCCGGGCAGCCTCTTCCATCTTCATCCAGCCGGAGAAGTCCTCATCCAGGCGGCAAGAAGTCGGCATCTTCTATCTTCATCCATCCGGTGCGGAGCGAATCCATCCTGAAGAGATCCGGCGCGGAGCATCCTCTTCATATGGACTCCTCCGTAAACTGGATCTTCAATGCAAGTGACACCATCCAAGATGGCGTCCCATGCATTCCTATTGGCTGAAAAATTTCAATCAGCCAATAGGATTAGAGCAGCTCTCATTCTATTGGCTGTTCCAATCAGCCAATAGTATTTGAGCTCCCATTCTATTGGCTGATTGGAACAGCCAATGGATGAGAGCTGTTTAAATCTTATTGGCTGATTGAAACAGCCAATATGATTTTAGCAGCTCTAATCCTATTGGCTGATTGAAATCTTTCAGCCAATAGGAATGCAAGGGACGCCATCTTGGATGGCGTCACTTGCATTGAAGTTCCAGTTTACGGCGGTGAACATATGAAGAGGATGCTCCGCGCCATATGTCTTCAGGATTGACCTGCTCCGTGCCGGATGGATAAAGATAGAAGATGCCGACTGGATGAAGACTTCTCCGGCTGGATGAAGATGGAAGAGGCCGCCCGGATGAAGACTTCTTGCCGCCTGGATGAGGACTTCTCCGGCTGGATGAAGATGGAAGAGGCCGCCCGGATGAAGACTTTTTGCCGCCTGGATGAAGTCTTCTCCAGCTGGATGGATCCTTCAAGTGGGACTTCAAGAACTGTAAGTGGATCGTTGGGGGTTAGTGTTAGTTTTTTTAAAGTTTTTTTTGGGTGGGTTTTATTTTTAGATTAGGGTCTGGGCATGTAAAAGAGCTAAATGCCCTTTTAAGGGCAATGACCATACAAATGCCCTTTTCAGGACAATGGGGAGCTTAGATTATTTTAGATAAGCAAACTAGTACTTATTATTTAATATCACTAAGGTACTTATAAGAGGCGCCTAGGAGTAACAAACGGTAACAAGTAAAAATAAAAGCAAGTGTCTAAAAAATGATTATAAGAAAGATAAGACAATGATATCTATAATATACAAACTGTCATCCAAAATGGGATGGCATGTGACGGCAAAGTCCTTGATATCCGTAATATAAAGTCCCAGAAAAGATGTAGTTCCAAACGGGAGGGCCGTTCCTCTAGAATGTCACGCCACGACACAAGGATAGGGAATCTAGAGAAATCAAAATAGAGGGCGCCACATGGTGCAGATCAGATGGTAAATGATAAAACAGACTAGGAGCACAAAAGAATCCTACTCACGAGATGTAGAGCACAGATGTGCAAAAACAGCAGTCCGGAACCACTTGTCGTCCGGTAGACCAAATGGATATGATCACAGGGGCGAATCCTCATCTCACCAGGGAGAGTCCAGGGATGCCTTAGGGCAGGAGTCAGTCAGCAGATAGGAATCCAGCAGTGTCCAGTCCCACACCTCAACTGACTAGAGAAGAGGCTAGACCAGTTCCAAGGGAGTCAACGATTCAGAAGATCAAAAAGGTAGGCAGCAAGTGAGGAGATGAATAAATCTTTAAAATTTCTTAAAATAGTAAAAGCATAAGCAACGCGTTTCTCAGTGTAACACACTGTTTCATCAGGCTGTATAACAAACAAACTCACAGCTGCCATATTTAAACCCTAAGCAACCAATCAGAAAGAGGAAAAAAATTTCAGCCCCTTACCAGGTAATACCATGTTCATAAGGGTGGGGGGGGAGAAAATAATATTGAATCAAATTAGGTATAAAACATTTGAAAATATACACATAACATATAATATGTACATACATGCAATTAATAAACTGTGACATTTCTCCAAAGAACAACTAGTCATCATTAAGATGTATAAAATTACAAAATTATTATTAGACAAATGACACCAAAATCAAACTGCTAATGGTACATTCCAATAGTCAGTAAGAGAAGATAATAAAAACGTATCTATCCTATTAAAGCAGGATTCATTAAAGATTCCATTTGATTATTGCTAATGTGAGAAATGGGGAAGGGGAAATGAAGAATGATATAACTATATAACCATATGTGATCGATATGTGTATTTTAGATAGTTTTTTTATTTGGGGGGGGTTGGTTGGTTGGGTGGTGGGTTTAACTGTTGGGGGGGTGATTGTATTTTTTTGTAATGTTAAAGAGGCTAAGGTTTTTTTTTATAGGGCTATTAGATTAGGTGTAATTCTTTTTTATTTTTGATCATTTGTTTTTTTATTTTTCGTAATTTAGTGTTTTGTTTTTTGTAGCTTAGTGTTTGTTTTTTTTCTATAATTTAGTACTTTTAATAAGGTTTATATTTATATTTAAATAATTTGAGTAGGGTTAGGTTTCTTTAATATGTAATTTAGTTTCTTTAATTGGTATTTTAATGTAATTGTAGTATAATAGTTAGGGTAGGTTAATTAATAGTTTAAAATAGTTTATTTTAATTCTACAGGTAAGTTTTAATCTATATTAAGTTAGGGACATTTTAATTTTAATTTAAAGTTAGGGGGTTGTTAAATTTAGGAGTATAGCTTAATTTAGATTTTGATGATGTGGGGGGCTGACGGTTTAGAGGTTAATAGGTTTAGTAAGTTGTAGTCATGTGGGAGGTCAGAGGTTTAGGGGTTAATATGTTTATATAGTGGCAGCGGTGTCGGGGAGCGGCGGGATAGGGGTTAATAACTTTATTTAGGTTGCGGCGATGTCGGGCGGCAGATTAGGGATGTTTAGACTCAGGGTTTATGTTAGGGTGTTAGCTATAAACGTTACTTGCTTTCTACCAAAAAAATCAATGGGTTATATTTCTTTGTCTTGCAGCATCGAAGATAAGCTTTTATTGCTTTCAGACTCCCATTGATTTCTATGGCATCCGCGGCCTCCAGGGTGGTGGATTGAAAACTGGTACGCTGGGTAGGAAAAGACGCAAGCGTACCTGTTAAAAGTTTGATAACTGGGAAAAAGTGTCAGATAGAGCCAAATGTGTATTCGGAACATCTGTAATGATGTAAGCATCGATCTGTGTCGGATTCAGACCGGCGGATCATATGTTACGTCACAAATTTCAACATTTGTAGTGTTTGATAACTAGGTCGGATCAATCTTGCAACAATTACGATGCAGAATTCTGGCATATTTGCAGTTGACAGCTTGATAGATAGGCCTCACACTCTTAATGTATTTATGTTGTGCTTGATACAACTTTTATTTTACCCCTAACCCTTTACATGAGGTCTTCACTCGCACTAACCCGTGGTCTGGAGGGCGTACCTAGCGTCATAGGGACGCCCCCCTGACCCGATCCCATAATTAAAATACTCTCTATCGCGTGTCATGAAAGGGTTAAAAAAGAAATCTACATTCCCTTCCTTGGTGTCCAGCTTATTTAGTCTAAATTGCTATGTCACAGCATTGAATTTATTTAAACTTCCTGTGAGCATAACTTGATTGGTGTGATTTTCTTTGTTGATCATAATACAATTTTTTTTTTTTTGTCAAATTTGAAATTCCTGGTTCTGTCTTGGTATTTCTAATGTATTTGTACAGATTTTATATTCCAAAAATACTTTTGGAAACATTGTTCTTCTATAGTTTGTCATTGTTACTCACCCATGAGTTAAACCATTCAACACAAGTGTATTAGTCCCTGTGTTAAATATATATCAATTTTGTTCGTAAGCTCAGATGTTTTTTAAGATAAACATAATACTGAAAAACTTGACAAAAGGTATACCCGCCCTCACTAATATATAGGCATTTTTATTCTAACAGATGACTCCCATATAATAATGTGAATCTTTAAAATTCTGCAATATGAATACATAATACAGTGAAAGTAAAACAAAGCTATATTTTTGCCCAAAGGGAAGAGTAACCAATTTTTATTTGCAGCATAATCAGTTTCCAAAATGTTTTATGCAGAAGATGCAATTTCTAACTAGTGGGATGCATTTCATGGTTCTTCAAGCAGCAAATGCTTATACGATGTCTTCACTGGTTTCAGTATATACAAAGTAATGTTTTGTACATTTCTGTGTGTATTTGTTTTTTTATGGAAAATACTAAAAATAATAAGTTATAAATAACATATAATTAACTGTCCATTGTGCTGTTTTTGCATTTACATTTGTTGAAATATATATACACATAAAAATTGTAAAAATGCTAATTAAAATGCGTTAACAGTTTACCATATTTCCTATCTTTAGGGTAAATGCCAACATATCAACTTGAATTCAAGCAATACAATATTTGAATGTACTTAGGGCCACAGCCCATCAATACAACATGTGACTCACAGAGAAAGTAATGCCAGGCCAATAGCAATAGCTCACTAATAATACAATTGTCTATAACTTGTGATATAACAGTGATACCTCCCTATAATAAGTGTCCTTGCAACGTCCTATCTGAAATTAAATTCTCTCATCCCACATAATTGAATTACATATTATTTGATGAGGGAGTTTAATTTCACAATTAACCATACAAAAAAAAAATCCCATTGAATTTACTATTTTTTATAATAAAAATGTATGTGTGCATGCATGATGTCCATGTGTAGTGTGTGTATGAGTAGTGTGTATAGTTTATGTAGTGTGTGTGTGCAGTGTGTATAGTTTATGTAGTGTGTGTGTGCAGTTTACATATATATGGTCTGTGTGTGTAATAAGTGGTGCCAGTGTAGTGTTTGTGCAGTGTGTATAGTTTATGTAGTGTGTGTGTGCAGTGTGTATAGTTTATGTAGTGTGTGTGCAGTGTACATATATATGGTCTGTGTGTGTAATAAGTGGTGCCAGTGTAGTGTTTGTGCAGTGTGTATGTAGTGTTTGTGTGAAATGCAGTGTTTCTGTGGTGTATGTGTTGTGTATGTGTGTTGTATTTGTTGTTTATTTGTAATGTGTCTGAGGTATATATAAAGTGTTTGTGTGTTGTGAGTGTGTATGAGTAGTTTATGTAGTGTATGTGTGTGCAGTGTACATATCTAAAACTAAATGAATACTGAATATTTAGTAACATTTACATTAGTTTTTGTAAAAACAAATGTAAATTTTCCTTTGAACAGGTGACACAGTGTCACCTGCAGGCTTATACTTACCTATAGCATGCTGGGGGAGTCAAACTAATCCTGACTCTTCTTCACAGACTCCAGGGCTGCACTAACAGGAGGCTTAGTTTGGTGGATATCAGAGCATGTGCTAAAGAACCTTCTCTTTTACCGCAAGCTCTTGGATCCTAATAGCGTGGCCCTAGGGTCTGTGAAGAAGGGTCGGGATTAGTGCAGCTCCCAGCATGGTATAGGTAATTATTGTGTATTAAAAAAGCTAATTTAAAGGAAACAAATAAATACTAAAAAAATGTTGTCATTATATATTTGTTTTCTTTAAATTATTAAGTGCATTCGTTTGAAACAAATGAACATGCCCAGCTGACACGGATTGGCCACAATCAGTAAGACACCAACAGGTAACAATCATCACAATGTATCAGTTGACATAAATCTATGTGTAGGGACAAGGAAAAAAAAGAAGAAAAGCTCTTGGTCTGGCAGCAGCAAGGTGTTGTTTTTTTTTATTAAGGATAGGAAAGAGTTTATTTTTATGTTTTTTATACCCAGATGTTAAGATAAATGTTCATTTTTAACAAATCATTGGTTGAACACTTTATAACTGTGGGTTTCACTGTTTATTGGTGTGCAAATCCCAATTCACTTTTATGCATTTGTGATAGAATTATTGGTTGACTTATTTTGTAATCACAACATATATATCAGGTGTATACACACCTTAATTATACTGGGAATCAGCATCCACTTTGCGCCACCTATAGATGTTTGTTTTATTCACTGTTATGTGGGTTTGTCCGAGTAAGAAGTCTATGATCATTGAAATCTTACTATAATTTATTAATTGAAGACAAGTGAGTGATTTAATGTCTGTTATGTCTTACATCTGAAAATGTACCCTGGCAATCTGTATACTGATAGTTGATCAGAAAAACGGTCATTGCTCTATTTTAAGGCTACAAAAATCAAAGTGAAGAGTTTGTTACATCATTTGGCCAAGTGAGATCTGACACCCTTGGAAGTTCTCAGTTTGATTAAAAGCCAACATGTGTTGGCTGTAGGTTAGGACCCGGTTAAGAAGAGAAAATTAAGTGGTTCAAAGTATGTTTTTATCCTTGCCATGTGCATCTAAGTGAGTGCTGATTATTCTGTGTGTTTGATAATTTTGTGTTATTTCTCCTATTAACTTTGCATCCAGGCTGCCCTGGGTAACTATTTGAATCACGGATTGCAAATATAGCTGCTTGCTGTTTTTCAAATGGCTTTGGATGTGTACCCACTCTGGCTTGAGAGAGCAGTTCTCTTCTGGGTTGTGTATGTGTCTAGGGGAGGTTAGATATTGTTCTGATACCCTTTGGAGTTTTCATTGTATTTGGTTGGAAATCAGCATGTTTTGGCTGTAGGTTAGGACCCAGATAAGAAGAGACCGTGAAGTGGTTCTTGGGCTTATCAATGTTTGGCCAAATACTCTAACAAAGTCTTCACTTTTATGCTTTTTGCCTAGCTGTGTGCATCCAGTCAAGTGCTGACTATTTTGTTTGTTATTTGATATTAGTGTGTGATTTCTCATATTAACCTTTGCACCTAGGCTGCTCTTTTAACTGATTACAAATATAGCTGCCTGACGTTTTTCAAGTGGCTTGGGATGTGTACCTATTCTGGCTTGAGAGTACAGTCCACTTCTGGGTTTTGTATGTGTCTAGGGGAGGTTATGACACCCTTGAAAGTTATCAGTGCACTTGGATGGAAGCCAGCACATGTTGGCTGTAGGTTAGAACTTAGTTAAGAAGAGACTGTAAAGTGGTTCATGGGGCAAATGATGTAACAAACTCTTCACTGTTATGCTTTTAACCCAGCTGTTTGCATCCAAGTGAGTGCTTACTATTCTGTTTGCTGTTTGATAACATTGTGTAATTTCTCCTTTTGGGCTTTGCACCTAGGCTGCTCTGGGGTTAACTTTGAATGCAAATACAGCTGCCTACTCTTTTTCCAAGAAACTCAAATGTGTAGCAACTATTAAGTTTTGTGCTAGTGGAGTTTATAAATAGTTGTGACACCCCTGGGACTTCTCAGTCACATCTCTCAAAACAAATCAATTAATAGGTTTATTTAGCTCAACCTTGCTATAGCCCTAACCTTTTTATTAAAGGGACATGAAACCCAAAAATGTTATTTCATGGTTCAGACAGAGCATGCAATTTTAAACATGTTTCCATTTTACTTCTATTAGCAATTTTGCTTTTATTGGTATTCTTTATTGAAGGAGTAATTAAGCACTGATGGGAGCTTGCTTACCACATGCAGTCACTGACAATAGGCATATTTTGGTAGCCATCAATCACCAGCTAGCTCCAAGAAGTGGAGATCCTGTAATAGTGGGGATTTATCTAGGTATGCTTTACAACAAAGGATACCAAAGAAAAACAGCAAAATAGATAGTAGAACTAAACTAAATTATTTTTTAAATTGCATGCTCCATTTCAATTATGAAAGGGAATGTTTGGGTTTCATGTCCCTTTAATCCTTACATTAATCCTAACTGCAACATGCCCACAATAATTAACACTAATTTCACTTATTCAGATCCTCACTATCACAAAATCCTACCTCAATTAACTCTAATGACACTAAGCTTACACTTGGGGGCCGATTTATCAATGGCCGAATGGCACTTGATGCCCCTGTTTCCGCGCGAGCCTTCAGGCTCGCCAAACACATCCGTTATGAAGCAGCAGTCTTAAGATCGCTGCTCCTTAACTGGTCTGCTGCCTCTGAGGCTGCAGTCTGCAATCCGTCTGATCCGATACGATCGGGTTGATTGAAACTCCCTGCTAACGGCCAATTGCCGGCAAATCTGCAGGGGGCGGCATTGCACAAGCAGTTCACTAGAACAGCGTATGCTGAAGGCATTCAGCGATGTCTGGCGGACATGATACGCTACAACGTATCATGTCCACCAGACATTAGTAAATCGGCCCCTTGGAGTTTTGACAAACTTGGATTTGTTGATATTGTCAATGACAACAGTTGTTATCAACACATTTGACATCATAAGTGACATTGCTTTTTGTCAGATTTGGATGAAAAACTCTTACTGCATCTTATGGAAAATATAGATTTTATCAATGTTATTGAATTAAAAAGGTGCAATACATATTTGAATGTAATCAGGAATAGAATACAAAATAAAAATACATTACCTTAACAATTCATAGGAACTATAAGAAGAACAATAAAATGTCATTAATGGTAGAGATGTTTGTAAAACACATTTAATTGCCACAAAGTATGATCTAATGGCAAAGTGTGTATGTCTGACCAGCTGCAAACCAGATCCTGTCACAGAGGTCATGATTTTAGGCTAAACATTTTAATTTCCACACATATAATAATTTGAATTAATATTTAGGAACTGCCATTTAATGACCTAAATAATCTCTCTTTAGTGATATTTGAGTTTATCCCCATTCTATTTCTGTAGACACATTTATACTTGATTTTATCTAGGTGAAACTGAAATTACTTATTTATCATATGAAGATTTTGCAAACACATTAACCAACAACATGTAATAAAAAAAATGAGAGATACTTGCATTCTCATTTTAATCCAACAAGCCACTTATTACTAATGCTTTGTGTTTCATCAATATATTTTTTTTTTTTAAAAAGTAATACAAAGCCTTCTGTTTAGTTCTTCCATGAGTCATAGATTCTGTTCTGTTTTGCCAAATCCTTAGTATTTGAACAAATGTCCTTTGATGCTGACATATGGTTTAACACAGAAAACAAAACAAAAAAACACTCCAAAATGTGGGTGTAAGTAGATAGAGTTCCTTTCTGACCCAGATCTTCAATGAAGATTTTAATAAAACTATGGGTTGAGAGTGACCCACTCGTTAGTTATAAGATGTATTTAATTGCGTCACCATCTTTCCTTTTTCTCCTTTGTTATGTGCACAAGCACCTCTGTCAATTTAAATGATTGACTATTTGCAGAATTCTAAACATTCATTACTGAAAATAAATGTAATATTACCCTATTTGTATGTCATTTGTTAATAAAGACAAACACATTCAGCTAGATTACGAGTTTGGCGTTATGAGTGAAAAAGCATTGTTATGTAGGTATAGGTGTACCGCCCACCTTTTTGGCCGTCACGCAACGTCACATCGCAAACACTATAATAAAAAAAAAATCCTATTGGATTTTGTTGCAATCAGCAAATAGGATTTAGCTCTCATTCTATTGGCTGATTGGATCAGCCAATAGGATGAAAGCTCATATATCTTTATATATGTTCATATATGTGTACATATGTATTCATGTATCCATATGTGTATATATGTATTTACAGACATATATACACATATAAACACATATGTATAGATATATAGACATATATATATATATGTGCATTAGAACCTTTTGCCGTTAAAGTGAAGGTCGATTTTGACGAATTAGTGCCCGGTTTTAATAATCCTATTAAAAACAAGGGCACTTTAATTCATCAAAATTGACATTTCAAGCGTTTTTCTCCAAAAACGTACCTTTTAATCCTGAGAGCCGCTGCAGCGCTTCCTCCGCCCATCACAAGTCCTCTTCGCGGGTCCAAAATGACGAATCCGGCTATATCCAATCACGGCGTTCCCTCAGGCCATGATCCCCCTGGGGGGAATGCCGTGATCGGAGGAAGCTGGATTCGTAATTTCTGACGTAAGGAGAGGCTTCCAACAGCCGGGGGAATCGATGGAGCAGCTTTCAGTATTAAAAGGTAAGTTTTTGAAGAAAACGCTTGAAATGTCAATTTTGATGAATTAAAGTGCCCTTGTTTTTAATAGGATTATTAAAAACTTCGCACTAATTTGTCAAAATTGACCTTCACTTTAAGTAGATGGAAACATGTAAAGGTTTTAACTATGTATTTACTGCAAATATTTCACATTCCAATGTTCTGTACATAGCAGAATATGTTTTAAGTATTTCAAAATACATTTTCTTTTTTATATATATATATATATATATATATA
The DNA here is from genome assembly GCF_027579735.1 of Bombina bombina. NCBI lineage: Eukaryota > Metazoa > Chordata > Amphibia > Anura > Bombinatoridae > Bombina > Bombina bombina. The sequence continues at coordinate 388,543,814 of NC_069503.1, read as the reverse complement.
TATATATATATATATATATATATATATATATATATATAGACCTGTATATATCTATACCTGTTTATAATGATCTATATACAGTATATATAGTTATAAATATATATTTGTTTGAAAAAAACATATTTAGAAATATTTATTTAGGAATAAATAGAACATATTCTGTTACGCAAAGAACATTGGGATATGAAATAATTATATTTTCACGTCGGGTTAGTGCTAATGAGAATATGTGATTGAGTTTGCGCAAGAGTGGGATGGTAGGTTTTCTTTCTACTTCTTTTTCTCCATTGACTTCTGTTGGGGGAGTGCATGAACGTGCAAGCGATATTCTAACTATATTTTTGCGCTGGTCTGGGTACCACTAGAGAAAAAAAAGTTTTCTTTCAACTTGTAATATCAACACAACCCGACTAGCGCAAAAATCTTAATCCTAGCGGAATTTTAGCTACAGTGAAAATGCTGTGCCACTTGTATTCTGGCCCTTAAGATTATACTATGTTAAGCTCTAACTCCAATCACAGTCAAAATTTAGCTTAGCAACATTAGAATGCGTATTACAAGTCAAATGTAAAAAGTTAGCATGAGAGCAAAAGACTGAAGTGCGCTAACTTCTGGACTTTAGATGTTTATTGCTCGCTCTATGGCCCCTATTTATGAAAGTCTGGCAGACCTGATCCGACAGTGCAGATCAGGTCTGCTAGACCTCGCTGAATACGGCGAGCAATACGCTAGCCGTACTCAGCATTGCACCAGCAGACTCGCAGCCAATGGGCCGCCAGCAGGGGGTGTCAATCAACCCGATCTTACTCGATCGGGTTGATTTCCGGCAATGTCTGTCCGCCTGCTCAGAGCAGGCGGACAGGTTATGGAGCAGCGGTTTTTGTGACCGCTGCTTCATAACTGCTGTTTCTGGCGAGCCTGCAGGCTCGCCAGAAACAGCAGTTATGAAGCAGCGGTCACAAAAACACGGGGCATCAAACTCCATACAGAGCTTGATAAATATGCCCTTAGAACTCAACACTGTGCTAAAGCTGAAGGTGCGTTAGGAATACTTGAAATTCCTATGTTCTTCACTAGAAGCAAATGTTCTTTATATTTTTAATTTTTTTGTTGCTAACAGTTTAGACATTAATAGCTGTGTGTTGAGTTATTTTGAGGGGACAGCAAATTTACACTTTTATACAGGCTGTACCACTCACTACTTTACATTGTAGCAAAGTGTAATTTCTCCAGTGTTGTCACATGAAAAGATATAATAAAATATTAACATAAATGTGAGGGGTGTACTCACTTTTGTGAGATACTGTATATAAGATTATTTTTTTGAAAGGGCTCAAAAGTCTATATATAAATATTTGTATATCTGTATGTATAAGGTTTTATATGTGTATCTATGGGCGCCATGTACTAAATGGCGGGCGGACAGCTTCTCAACTCGCGAAGCTGTCCGCCCGCCTTCGCTACACACAGGCAGCGGATCTGTTGATCCGCTTGCCCGTATGTATCATTACACACTGATCGGATTGTCTAATGCCCGCCCCTTCAATCGCGCGACCAATCACGCGACTGAAGGGGCTGTCAATCACCGAGAGCGAGCGTGCTCTCTGTGATTTTGCTTCACCAGCTAAGAGGTGGCGTAGGGTGTAGGAAGCAGCAGTCGCTGCTTCGTACATGGAGCCCTATGTATGTATGTGTACACATACATATTTACACATATAAAAATATAAACACATAAATACACACACACACACACATTGGAGGCCTTTTCAGTCACTTTTCCATATATCATATCCCATTTTAACCCTTCTAAACTTATAACTTTCAAATTATTTAGCTTGATGACGATTCTCTTTAAATGTATAGGTTGTGCTACAGTGATGTTGCTCTGGTAAATGGGATTTATCAAGTTGCAAACTAATGTTAGCTTGTCCAGCGATATTGCATATCGCGCTTCATTTGCTAGCCAATTTAAACCTGGTCCTATATGTTTTATGTGTTTAAGAGGATGCTTCTGGTTTGAGGTCTGATGTTTTAGACATGATGCTTTTTAAAGTATTGCGAAGGACATATTTGTTATCTGAGATTTTATGTTCTGATCATGTAGCTTCTTAAAAGGTTTGTTTATTTGTGACTTAGGCCCCTATTTATCAAGGAGCAGGTAAACAATGTTCCCAGCTAGAAAACCTGTCCTGCATTTGTAGCTAATGAAACACTTTCTATCTCCCAAATCAGTTCAGGATGATTTAAGTTTTCTCAGTATGTAACCATGGTCTACAAAACAGCAGTCTTAAATGGACATTAAAAAAAAAACCCTCTTGCTTTTGTGTATAAATAAGAAAAGAAAAATGTGTAATCTAGGTTTCCAAAATATTGCAATTTGCCTAAAGCAGCTATTTGATTTTCAGCATTTGTAAATTACATAATTTGCTTGTTTGCCTCCATGGGAGTACAAGCACAATTTTACACAAAAGAAAGAGGTGTTTAATGTCATTTTTAGACCACAGTTTCTTATCTTGCAACTATACCCCAATGGCTATGAAATTGCATTTGCATCTTGATAAATTGAGCCCCTTGTAATTTTCAGTATGTTGCAATGTTGCAATACTATGAATGGGAGACCACCCATTCTCATACACTGGACTCCTTTTACTTCTTTCAGGTATATTTAGCCTTTAAGCGACAGTGTGCACCAATTTCATATAACTGCATTTAATAGACACTACTCTAAAGAAGAATATGCTCAGATGCTGGTCTAAAAATCCAGTATAAAACTTTTTTAAAACTTAGAAGCTCCCAGTTTAGCAATGTTGATGAAGTTAGGCTTGGACACTCAGTGAAAGGGGCTGAGAAAGCAGAAAGAGCAGGCACTCCCCCTTCCCCCTTCGTTGTATATGAAAAGAAAGATTACACAAACAATAGCAGCAAGAACTGTAGACCTTGGTCTATATCTGATACTTTGGGGCTTGGTTAGGATTCTGAAAATCAGCACAATGGTATTAAAAAATAAGCAAAATTATATATTGTTATAAAAACACTCCCAGATGGGCTATATAAATTAATCATCTACAAAACATTTATGCAAAAAAAATCTAGTGTACAATGTCCCTTTAACCTCAAATAAAGTTGTACTGTTCCCAATCAGTTTATATGGAAATATACAATTTCAGGATCTAAACAACTAAAGATTTAAACCTTATAAAAGGTATATTCGATCTATACAAACAATCCTCTGTATTATTAAAAAATATATATGTATCTTGAACAAAAAAACACTAAAATATTTTATCAGGAACAATTGAAATATGCATGTAAAATACTGGACCTGAACAATCAATTATAGCTCAAACCAGCAGTCTAATGTTTTTATGGAATTGTTAGTATGACACTAATGTTCCTGCAAATGGATAACATTCTTGCAAAACTGCTGCTGTATAGTGCGCTGGCCACTAACCTTACTCCCCTAATTTTCAACAAAAGATACCAAGCGAACATAGAAAAAATGATAGCAGAAGTAAATTAGGAAGTTTTTTTTAAATCACATGCTCTATCAGAATCATGAAATAAACATTTTGTGCTAGATTACGAGTGTTCCCACTTGAGCGTTAATTAGACTAGAACTAAGATTTTTGAGCTCATCAGGTTGCATAGTAAACTGTGTTAGCTCTAGCAACTAGCGAAAAAATCCGAACATAGAATATCGCGTGAACGCTTACGTATTCCCCCATAGAAGTCGATGGAGAAATAAAGTGGGGAAAAAAAACTAACACCCCACTCTTGCGCAAACCCGACATGGAAATATAAATATTTCATACTCCAATGTTCTGCACATAACAAAATATGCTCAAATTATTCATAAATAAATATTTCTATATATATCTGATGGTATTTTTGTACAATATTTATCTATACCTATATATATATATACATGATTATAAAGGTAGATATACATATACAGATATACTAGTATATATAGAAATACATATTTATAAATATTTAGAACAACAGTAAATACATAGTTAAAACTTTTAATAAATATGAATATTGCATAAATATAATAGAAAACACTTGTGATATACCACTTATCGCTCAGGCACAAACGTTTGCCCTCCACTCATAATCTAGCCCTTTGTGTTTCATATCCCTTTAATACCTTGGTTTATTTCTGAACATTTTGTAACAGCATCTTGTATTTTCTTAAATCTCTTTATATAACTATTCTTGTAAAATTCATTGTGAACCATTTTCCTACAGATTCACCTTCATTTCTCCTGCAAAACAACAACTGTCAGCTGCCTTACACTTTTCTCTTATGGAATAACACAGAATTGCAGACTCACTGTCATCTGTCACCTTAATTTTCTTTCCAACAAAGCACAATTTCTAGTTCAGGTATGAAAACTAAGAACCCTCCTATCAAATACATTTTTAGTAGTAACTTAAAGGGACAAAAAAAAAAAAAACAATTTCTTTCTTTAATGATTAAGATAGAGAATGCAATTTTAACCCCATAAGGACCGGATATTTCAGAAAAACTTCCACAAAAGACCAGAGTATTTTAAGCATTTTTGCCATCACTATATTTAAACAGAACAAAGCTATTTTTTATATTTACCTATTAAAACTATACATTTTTTTTTTAGTAGACAACCAAGAGTATTGATCTAGGCCCATTTTGGTATATTTCATGCCACTATTTCACCGCCAAATGCGATCAAATAAAATAAATCGTTAACTTTTTCACACTTTTAGGTTTCTCACTGAAATTATTTACAAACAGCTTGTGCAATCATGGTACAAATGGTTGTAAATTCTTCTTTACTGGGATCCCCTTTGTTCAGAAATAGCAGACGTATATGGGTTTGGCTTTGCTTTTTGGTAATTAGAGGGCCGCTAAATGCTGCTGTGCACCACATTTGTATTATGCCCAGCAGTGAAGGGGTTAATTAGGTAGCTTGTAGGGTTAATTTTAGCTTTAGTGTAGAGATCAGCCTCCCACTTGACACATCCCACCTCCTGATCCCTCCCTGACCCCTCTCAAACAGCTCTCTTCCCTCCCCCACCCCACAATTGTCACCCCCATCTTAAAGGGACAGTCAAGTCCAAAAAAATCTTCATGTTTCAAATAGGGCATTCAATTTTAAACAACTTTCCAATTTACTTTTATCAGCAATTTTGCTTTGTTCTCTTGGTATTCTTAGTTGAAAGCTAAACCTAGGAGGTTCATATGCTAATTTCTTAGACCTTGAAGGCCGCCTCTAATCTAAATGCATTTTGATAGTTTTTCACCACTAGAGGGCATTAGTGCACGTATTTCATATAGATAACATTGAGCTCATGCACGTGAATTTACCATGGAGGCAGCTCTGATTGGCTAAAATGCAAGTCTGTCAAAAGAACTAAAATAAGGGGGCAGTCTGCTGAGGCTTAGATACAAGGTAATTACAGAGGTAAAACGTGTATAATTATAACTGTGTTGGTTATGCAAAACTGGGGAATTGGTAATTAAGGGATTATCTATCTTTTAAAACAACAAAAATTCTGGTATTGACTGTCCCTTTAAGTACTGGCAGAAAGTCTGCCAATACTAAAATAAAAGACTGCTTTTATATATATATATATATATATATATATATATATATATATATATATATATATATATATATATATATATATATATATATATATATATATTTATTTAATATGTTATGCAGTGTGGGATTCCCTTTTACCCCCTAACCTCCCTTATCCATCCCAAACAGCTCTCTAACCCTCCCCAATCTACCTATTTGATGCCATCTTAGGTACTGGCAGCTGTCTGCCAGTATCCTCAAAGCAAAGTGTGGAAAACAGCACCAACAGATATGTGGCTTGTGGGGAACGGAACCCAGGATCTACTTGAAGCTGTCTGCCAGTACTCAGTTTGCTACAAATTAGGCAGATTTTTGTAAAATAAATAAAATACCCTTTTTTCTGTAGTGTAGCTGCCCCCCTTATTTTCCTCCCCCCTCCCCCTCCCAGATCCCTTTCCCTCAATGGATCCCACATAGGATCCCCCTTATTGCCCTTCCTTCCTCCTTCCACCTCACTTCAAGGTTCTTATTTTGTTTTCCTGCTGTGTAGCAGTCCCGCCCTCCTTCTGCCTCTTCCCACCTCCTCCCGCCCCCTTCAGCGATGGGCCGCCCACCCGCCTCCCCATTATGCTCCCACCCACCAACGATCAGCACCACTGCTGTCCGATGCAGAGAGGGCCACAGAGTGGCTCTCTCTGCATCGTTAACTCTGCAAATCTACTTCTGCAGTGCCCCACTCGTGGGGCATGCAGAAATAGCGCAATCTCGCTATTTTGAGCGAGATTGTGGCAGAGAGAAGCCCAGGACATGGTACGACGCTGGTCGTTAAGGGTTTAAGCAACTTTCTAATTTACTCCCATTATCACATTTTCTTCACTTTCTTGCTATCTGTATTAAAAAAAACAGGAATGTAAGGCTTAGGAGCTAGCCCATTTTTGGGTTATGCTTGCTTATTGGTTTGCTAAATGTAGCCACCAATAGGAAAGTGCTATCCAGGGTTCTGAACCTAAAATGGGCTGGCTCCTAAGCTTTAAACTCCTGTTTTTTAAATTAAGATACCAAGAGAACAAAGAAAAAGTGATAGTAGGATTGAATTAGAAAGTTGCTTAAAATTGCATGCTCTATCTAAATCATGAAAGAAAAAAAATTGGGTTTAGTATCCCTTTTAACCCCTTAACGACCGACGACGTATGCCATACGTCCTCAAAAAAAAAGCACTTAACGACCGAGGACGTATGGCATACGTCGTCGGTTTAACAGAGCACTGGAAGCGATCGAAATCGCTTCCAGCTGCTCTAACAGTATTGCAGGCTTGCCTTGAGGTCTAGGCATCCTGCAATACTGTTCCCGAGTGCCGGGACTGGATTGATCACTCCCCCACGAGTGATCACTTCCGGTTTCGCTCCACGTGGAGCCCGGCAGTGTTTCAGAGCATCGGAAGCGATCGGACACGCTTCCGATGCTCTGCTTGTTTGCTAAGTGCCTCGGTGGGTCGAGGCACTTAGTTAGTTGTAAATTAAAATAAAAAGTTAAAAAAAAAAAACGAATAAAAAAAAAAAAAGCCCTAAATAGCCCCCCCCCCTCCCCCTTCACTAGGCATCCAAGATGGCGATGCCCAGTGCATCATGGGGCCTCTGGGGGTGTCCCTAGCCTGCATCATCATAGGGGCAAGCTAGGGTCACCCAATCTGAGCCTCCCACCCTAAAAAAAAAAATAATAATAAAATACCCCATTTGTCTGATCATGTCAATATTTGTAAATATTGACTATGATCAGTGTGGATCTCCCTCCCTCTCCTCACTTGCCATTTTGTTGGAGAGAGAGAGAGACCTGTATTTAGCAGAGAGAGAGATTTATTTCTTTTATTTGTTAAAAAATATAGAACCAAAGGCTCTTTTCAGAGCCATTAACCCCTAGCTTGCCAGTGATCACTATATATCACTGGCAGTAACATAGGTGCACTTTTTTTTTGCTGCATTTTGCTGTCTGTGCGTTTTTTTAGGGGTTAATTTTGTTGTTGTAATTTTTTAAAAACCCAAAGGCTCTTTTCAGAAACATTTAGTTAATTTAATTTAATTTTCAGAGCCATTAACCCCTAGCTTGCCAGTGATCGCTATATATCACTGGCAGTAGCAAAGGTGCACTTTTTTTTTTGCTGCATTTTGCTGTCTGTGCATTTTTTTAGGGGTTAATTTTGTTGTTGTAATTTTTTAAAAACCCAAAGGCTCTTTTCAGAAACATTTAGTTAATTTAATTTAATTTTCAGAGCCATTAACCCCTAGCTTGCCAGTGATCGCTATATATCACTGGCAGTAGCAAAGGTGCACTTTTTTTTTTGCTGCATTTTGCTGTCTGTGCATTTTTTTAGGGGTTAATTTTGTTGTTGTAATTTTTTAAAAACCCAAAGGCTCTTTTCAGAAACATTTAGTTAATTTAATTTAATTTTCAGAGCCATTAACCCCTAGCTTGCCAGTGATCGCTATAAATCACTGGCAGTAGCATAGCTGTACTTTTTTGCTAGTTAATTTAGTTAATTAATTTAGTTAATTTAATTTAATTTTCAGAGCCATTAACCTCTAGCTTGCCAGTGATCGCTATAAATCACTGGCAGTAGCATAGCTGTACTTTTTTGCTAGTTAATTTAGTTAATTAATTTAGTTAATTTAATTTTTTTTAGTAATTGTTTTCTGTGATACAAAAATGTCACAGAAAAGATATAGTGCTGAGGAGGCGTATGCCATCCTTGCGTCAGAGTCAGATGCCTCTATTTCTGACTCAGACCCCAATTTTGACCCTGCCATGTGCTCAGATACATCACTAGATGCAGTCTCAACTGATAGTGATGTATCTGTGGCTGCTAGCCCCCCTGCCAGCCCCCCTGCCAGCCCCCCTGCTAGCCCCCCTGCCAGAAGGAGGCGTGTTGCTGCCATTGCTGCTGAAGAGTGGGTAACGCCTCATCTCCAGAGGCCAGATATCCCACCCTTCACAGCAAATGCTGGCATAAATATAGATGTGGCAGGTTTTAGCCCCCAGCAGTTTCTGGAAGTGTTTCTGGGCGATGATATATTGGGGAACATTGTCGCCCAAACTAATTTATATGCCCATCAGTTCCGTGCTGCAAAGCCTGGAACATATTTGGCAAAGCAGCAATGGGCCCCCATCAATGTGCCAGAATTCAAAAAATTCTGGGCATTGACTATGCTGATGGGCATCATAAAGAAACCCTCCATTCGCTCCTACTGGTGTACTAGCCCCATCTGCTCTACCCCCATTTTCTCCCAGACTATGTCGAGGAAGAGGTATGAAATGATTCTGCATTTCATGCACTTCAGCGACAACAGCCTGTGCCCCCCTAGGGAGCATCCCCAATTTGACAGGCTGTATAAAATCCGCCCCCTGATAACCCACTTTTCTGCCAGGTTTGCAGAGGTTTATACACCTGGAAGGAATATATGCGTTGATGAATCCCTAATGAAGTATAAGGGAAGGCTGGGATTCAAGCAGTATATTCCTTCCAAACGCTCCAGATATGGGGTAAAGGTGTATATGCTCTGTGACAGCGAGACTGGGTATACTCAGGCCTTCCGGGTGTATGAGGGAAAGGATAGCCACCTTGACCCTCCAGGTTGCCCAGAACATATGGGAACCACTGGCAAGATTGTCTGGGACCTGATATTACCCCTAATGAACAAAGGGTATCACTTGTACTTAGACAATTTTTATACAAGTGTCCTTTTGTTCAAGCTACTGTATTGCTTTGATACAGTAGCTTGCGGTACAATTAAAAAGAACCGCGCAGGTTTCCCAGGACAGCTTGTACGCACCCGGCTACGAAGGGGGGAGACCTCAGCTCTGCGCCAAGAGGAGCTGTTGGCACTGAAGTACAGAGACAAGAAGGATGTATACCTTCTTACCACCATCCACACAGAGAGGACGGTGGCGGTTTCTGTACGTGGCAGAGCTGAGATCATAAGGAAGCCAGTGTGCATCAAGTCTTATAACCGGCATATGGGTGGGGTTGATCTGGCTGATCAGCTGCTGCAGCCCTATCTAATTATGCGGAAGACAAGGGCCTGGTACAAAAAGGTTGCAATTTACCTAATGCAGATTGCAACCCACAACGCTTTTTTGTTGTTCAAAAAAGCAAACCCCAGAGTTAAAAAGACTTTTTTACAGTTTCAGCTCCAGATTATTACGGGGATTTTGTACCATGATGCACCTGCTCCCCGGGCGGTGATGGGAGAGAGCAGAGTTGGGGCTACCCATTTTATTTTTAAAATCCCCCCTAATGCCACAAAGCAGAAACCACAAAAAAAATGCAGAGTCTGTACCAAGAGGGGGAAGAGAAGGGACACCATATATTACTGTCCTGATTGCCCTGGACAGCCTGCACTCTGCATTGGGGACTGCTTCAAGCGGTACCATACAATGGTCAATTTTTAAAAAAATAAATACATTTGCTGTTACATATATATATATATATATTTTGGTTATGTTTATAGTTAGATGTTTTTTTGTTTTTTTTACTTTTACTGTGCCAGATTTTTACATTTCACTACTCTATTTTTTTCTAAAATTGGGCCTGTTTTTTTTTTAACCAAAACCCCTGTCAAACCTATGCATGGGGGACATAGATGTTCTCAGGGTGCCTTGCAGAAAACAACCTGAAGTATGTTTTTGTAATAACTTACAACAGTCTCTCCTAAATTATAGTCAAAAAGCAATGTGTCTGTAAAAATGAAAATTGAAAAATTACCACCATACACTTTCTCCAATTTTTTGGGCTAAAACGGTTGCTTCAAAGGCATCAAAGCACACCATATACAATACCTTGGGGTGTCAACATTTAAAAAATATACACTTTGAATGCAATAAATAAAAGTGGGGTATGCGATAGGCCCCAAACTAAAGATAGGCCTATCAGAAGAAATACTCTCATTTTTAATAACTAAAATCATGTAACATAACCTTCCCAAAATCCTGGCAAACCTATGCATGGGGGGCATAGGTGTACTCAGGGTGCCTTGCAGAAAACAACCTGAAGTATTCTTTTGCAATAACTTACAACAGTCTCTCCTAAATCATAGTAAAAAAGCAATGTGTCTGTAACAATGAAAATTGAAAAATTACCACCATATACTTTCTCCAATTTTTTGGGCTAAAACGGTTGCTTCAAAGGCATCAAAGCACACCATATACAATACCTTGGGGTGTCAACATTTAAAAAATATACACTTTGAATGTAATAAATAAAAGTGGGGTATGTGATAGGCCCCAAACTAAAGATAGGCCTATCAGAAGAAATACTCTCATTTTTAATAACTAAAATCACAAGTCATAAAATTGTAACATAACCTTCCCAAAATCCTGGCAAACCTATGCATGGGGGGCATAGGTGTACTCAGGGTGCCTTGCAGAAAACAACCTGAAGTATTCTTTTGCAATAACTTACAACAATCTCTCCTAAATCATAGTCAAAAAGCAATGTGTCTGTAAAAATGAAAATTGAAAAATTACCACCATATACTTTCTCCAATTTTTTGGGCTAAAACGGTTGCTTCAAAGGCATCAAAGCACACCATATACAATACCTTGGGGTGTCAACATTTAAAAAATATACACTTTGAATGCAATAAATAAAAGTGGGGTATGTGATAGGCCCCAAACTAAAGATAGGCCTATCAGAAGAAATACTCTCATTTTTAATAACTAAAATCATGTAACATAACCTTCCCAAAATCCTGGCAAACCTATGCATGGGGGGCATAGGTGTACTCAGGGTGCCTTGCAGAAAACAACCTAAAGTATTCTTTTGCAATAACTTACAACAGTCTCTCCTAAATCATAGTAAAAAAGCAATGTGTCTGTAACAATGAAAATTGAAAAATTACCACCATATACTTTCTCCAATTTTTTGGGCTAAAACGGTTGCATCAAAGTCATCAAACCACTCCATGTATAATACCTTGGGGGGTCAACTTTTTAAATATAATCACATTTATGGAAAACAAATAAATTGGGGTATGTTAAAAGACCCCCAAAAAAAGACGATAGGCAAAGAAAATATGTTAAATGTGAAAAAAAATCACAAACACATGTCAGACATTTGGCATTGCACCGCCCAAACAAGCCACCAAACCTATGCATAGGTGGTATCACTGAACTCAGGAGATGTTGGTGACCACATATTGGTGTCTTCTTTGGTAGTAACACATAACAGGAGCTGTGAATCCATGTCTAAAGTACAATGTATGTGAAAAATAACACAAAGAAATGAATGCCCAATAGTTTGACAAAGACTAGTGGTTGAATTAGTGTATGGAAAGTGTTAAAACACCTGCATTTGAAATACCCTAGGATGTCTACTTTTCAAAAATATATGGTTTTATGGGGGTAAATTACATTGGCCGGCTTCAGAAATGTCTTAAATAGAACATGGGTGCATGGGATGTGAAAATGGGAAGTGTAAAAAATGGAATGCGCTTCCTAAAAATAAGGCCTTCTAGCCCCCAGAGAACCCAACACACCTATACATGGGTGGTATCACTGTACTCAGGAGATGTTGTTGAACACATATTGAGGTGTTTTTTGGCAGTAAACACATAACAGGAACTGAGAATCCATGCCTAAAGTACAATGTGTGTGAAAAATAACACAAAAAAATGACTACCCAAAAGTTTGACAAAGACTGGTGGTTAAATAAGTTCATGGAAAGTGTGAAAATACCAGCATTTCAAATACCTAGGGGGTCTACTTCTCAAAAATATATGGTTTTATGGGGGTAAATTTCATTGACCGGCTTCAGAAATGTCCCAAATAGGACATGGGTGCATGATGACCGATGTGAAAATTCCAAGTTGAAAAACTGGAATGCGCTTCCTAAAAATAAGGCCTTCTAGCCCCCAGAGAACCCAACACACCTATACATGGGTGGTATCACTGTACTCAGGAGATGTTGTTGAACACATATTGAGGTGTTTTTTGGCAGTAACACATAACAGGAACTGAGAATCCATGCCTAAAGTACAATGTGTGTGAAAAATAACACAAAAAAATGACTACCCAAAAGTTTGACAAAGACTGGTGGTTGAATTAGTGCATGGAAAGTGTTAAAATACAAGCATTTGAAATACCCTAGGGTGTCTACTTTTCAAAAATATATGGTTTGATGGGGGTAAATTCCACTGACCAGCTTCAGAAATGTCCCAAATAGGACATGGGTGCATGATGACCGATGTGAAAATTCCAAGTTGAAAAACTGGAATGCGCTTCCTAAAATTAAGGCCTTTTAGCCCCCAGAGAACCCGACACACCTATACATGGGTGGTATCACTGTACTCAGGAGATGTTGTTGAACACATATTGAGGTTTTTTTTGGCAGTAACACATAACAGGAACTGAGAATCCATGCCTAAAGTACAATGTGTGTGAAAAATAACACAAAATAATGACTACCCAAAAGTTTGACAAAGACTGGTGGTTGAATTAGTGCATGGAAAGTGTTAAAATACAAGCATTTGAAATACCCTAGGGTGTCTACTTTTCAAAAATATATGGTTTGATGGGGGTAAATTCCATTGACCAGCTTCAGAAATGTCCCAAATAGGACATGGGTGCATGATGACCGATGTGAAAATTCCAAGTTGAAAAACTGGAATGCGCTTCCTAAAATTAAGGCCTTTTAGCCCCCAGAGAACCCGACACACCTATACATGGGTGGTATCACTGTACTCAGGAGATGTTGTTGAACACATATTGAGGGTTTTTTTGGCAGTAACACATAACAGGAACTGAGAATCCATGCCTAAAATACAATGTGTGTGAAAAATAACACAAAATAATGACTACCCAAAAGTTTGACAAAGACTGGTGGTTGAATTAGTGCATGGAAAGTGTTAAAATACAAGCATTTGAAATACCCTAGGGTGTCTACTTTTCAAAAATATATGGTTTGATGGGGGTAAATTCCACTGACCAGCTTCAGAAATGTCCCAAATAGGACATGGGTGCATGATGACCGATGTGAAAATTCCAAGTTGAAAAACTGGAATGCGCTTCCTAAAATTAAGGCCTTTTAGCCCCCAGAGAACCCGACACACCTATACATGGGTGGTATCACTGTACTCAGGAGATGTTGTTGAACACATATTGAGGTTTTTTTTGGCAGTAACACATAACAGGAACTGAGAATCCATGCCTAAAGTACAATGTGTGTGAAAAATAACACAAAATAATGACTACCCAAAAGTTTGACAAAGACTGGTGGTTGAATTAGTGCATGGAAAGTGTTAAAATACAAGCATTTGAAATACCCTAGGGTGTCTACTTTTCAAAAATATATGGTTTGATGGGGGTAAATTCCATTGACCAGCTTCAGAAATGTCCCAAATAGGACATGGGTGCATGATGACCGATGTGAAAATTCCAAGTTGAAAAACTGGAATGCGCTTCCTAAAATTAAGGCCTTTTAGCCCCCAGAGAACCCGACACACCTATACATGGGTGGTATCACTGTACTCAGGAGATGTTGTTGAACACATATTGAGGGTTTTTTTGGCAGTAACACATAACAGGAACTGAGAATCCATGCCTAAAATACAATGTGTGTGAAAAATAACACAAAATAATGACTACCCAAAAGTTTGACAAAGACTGCTGGTTGAATTAGTGCATGGAAAGTGTTAAAATACAAGCATTTGAAATACCCTAGGGTGTCTACTTTTCAAAAATATATGGTTTGATGGGGGTAAATTCCATTGACCAGCTTCAGAAATGTCCCAAATAGGACATGGGTGCATGATGACCGATGTGAAAATTCCAAGTTGAAAAACTGGAATGCGCTTCCTAAAATTAAGGCCTTTTAGCCCCCAGAGAACCCGACACACCTATACATGGGTGGTATCACTGTACTCAGGAGATGTTGTTGAACACATATTGAGGTTTTTTTTGGCAGTAACACATAACAGGAACTGAGAATCCATGCCTAAAGTACAATGTGTGTGAAAAATAACACAAAATAATGACTACCCAAAAGTTTGACAAAGACTGGTGGTTGAATTAGTGCATGGAAAGTGTTAAAATACAAGCATTTGAAATACCCTAGGGTGTCTACTTTTCAAAAATATATGGTTTGATGGGGGTAAATTCCATTGACCAGCTTCAGAAATGTCCCAAATAGGACATGGGTGCATGATGACCGATGTGAAAATTCCAAGTTGAAAAACTGGAATGCGCTTCCTAAAATTAAGGCCTTTTAGCCCCCAGAGAACCCGACACACCTATACATGGGTGGTATCACTGTACTCAGGAGATGTTGTTGAACACATATTGAGGGTTTTTTTGGTAGTAACACATAACAGGAACTGAGAATCCATGCCTAAAGTACAATGTGTGTGAAAAATAACACAAAATAATGACTACCCAAAAGTTTGACAAAGACTGGTGGTTGAATTAGTGCATGGAAAGTGTTAAAATACAAGCATTTGAAATACCCTAGGGTGTCTACTTTTCAAAAATATATGGTTTGATGGGGGTAAATTCCATTGACCAGCTTCAGAAATGTCCCAAATAGGACATGGGTGCATGATGACCGATGTGAAAATTCCAAGTTGAAAAACTGGAATGCGCTTCCTAAAAATAAGGCCTTCTAGCCCCCAGAGAACCCAACACACCTATACATAGGTGGTATCGCTGTACTCAGGAGATGTTGTTGAACACATATTGAGGTGCTTTTTGGCAGTAACACATAACAGGAACTGAGAATCCATGCCTAAAATACAATGTGTGTGAAAAATAACACAAAAAAATGACTACCCAAAAGTTTGACAAAGACTGGTGGTTGAATTAGTGCATGGAAAGTGTTAAAATACCAGCATTTGAAATACCCTAGGGTGTCTACTTTTCAAAAATATATGGTTTGATGGGGGTAAATTCCATTGGCCAGCTTCAGAAATGTCCCAAATAGGACATGGGTGCATGATGACCGATGTGAAAATTCCAAGTTGAAAAACTGGAATGCGCTTCCTAAAATTAAGGCCTTTTAGCCCCCAGAGAACCCGACACACCTATACATGGGTGGTATCACTGTACTCAGGAGATGTTGTTGAACACATATTGAGGTTTTTTTGGCAGTAACACATAACAGGAACTGAGAATCCATGCCTAAAGTACAATGTGTGTGAAAAATAACACAAAATAATGACTACCCAAAAGTTTAACAAAGACTGGTGGTTGAATTAGTGCATGGAAAGTGTTAAAATACAAGCATTTGAAATACCCTAGGGTGTCTACTTTTCAAAAATATATGGTTTGATGGGGGTAAATTCCATTGACCAGCTTCAGAAATGTCCCAAATAGGACATGGGTGCATGATGACCGATGTGAAAATTCCAAGTTGAAAAACTGGAATGCGCTCCCTAAAAATAAGAGCTTTTAGCCCCCCGAGAACCCGACACACCTATACATGGGTGGTATCACTGTACCCAGGAGATGCTGCTGAAGACATATGAGGGTGTTATTTGGCAGTAACCCTTAATATTATCAGTAAATGTATTCTTAAATTGCTATTTTGTCAAAAAATCAAATTATTTTTTCCCCCCCCCCAAACTTTGGCATAGATTGGTGGTAAAATGGTTGCATGAAAAAAGTCAAAATACCCCAAGTTTAATACCTTAGGTTGTCTTCTTTTAAAAAATGTATACATTTGAAGGGTTATTCAGGGATTCATGACAGATATTGGTGTTACAATGTAACTATCGCCAATTTTGAAAAAACATGGTTTTGAAATAGCAAAGTGCTACTTGTACTTATTGCCCTATAACTTGCAAAAAAAGCAAAGAACATGTAAACATTGGGTATTTATAAACTCAGGACAAAATTTAGAAACTGTTTAGCATTGGTATTTTATGGTGGTTGTAGATGTGTAAGAGATTTTGGGGCTCAAAGTTAGAAAAAGTGCATTTTTTTTCATTTTTTCCTCATATTTTATATTTTTTTTTATAGTAAATTATAAGATATGATGAAAAAAATGGTATCTTTAGAAAGTCCATTTAATGGCGAGAAAAACAGTATATAATATGTGTGGGTACAGTAAATGAGTAAGAGGAAAATTACAGTTAAATACAAACATCGCAGAAATGCAAAAATAGCCTTGGTCCCAGATGGTCAACAAATTGAAAAGTGGTCTGGTCACTAAGGGGTTAAATTAGGGCATAATGGGCAATGCCCCCTCATGGATACATTGATCATAAAATAGACTGTTTCTTTCATCAATTTTTATTTTCTTTTAAAGTTTATCTACATGAAGCATACTAAGTCATAAAATTTGGTTTGCAACCATGCTGTCATTCAGAGAACACTTAGACCCTCCCTCTAATGAAACAGAACACAGGACTGGCTGCTAGTTGATGAGGGAGTGACACTTTAATATGCACCAGTGCAGTAAAGCCCACCCCTTCTTTCTGGAGAATAAGGGCTATATTACAAGTGTCATGCTAACTGTTACGCACGAGCAATAAGGGGTTTATCGCTGCTTTTTGTGTGCATCAGAAGTAGCTTGTATATTACAAGTTGAAAGTATAAACGCATCCGCTTGAGTACAATTGAATTTAAGATGTGTTGGGATACAGAGATCTGGTCAACTGTTAAACAAGTTAAAAAAGTCACACAAAACATATCAAAAATACATTTAACAGAACAGTTACACTCATAATAACACAGTCTAATAAAAAATTATTTGCATTAAAAAGTTATAAGGGCTGAAAGATATGAGGTCTCAGATGTAAGGAAAAAAGGTAATACATACATATATTGTACATGTCTAAATATGTATCTATATATATATATATATATATATATATAAGCATCAAAGATCGGTAAAGCACTCCAGGTATCCCTTTTCTTATATCTCCATGCCCAGGGTGCTCAGAAATTGTGTAAATATTCATCAAAAGAAAATGGCACTCACTGGGTCTTATCTAAGACAATTTAATATATATAACGTTTCGGGGTCTCCCCCTTTCTCAAATATACAGACAGATAACCCGCAATGTGAACTTACCCCTTCCTTATGTACAGACATACCAGCATAGTGAGCGCGTGACGCTGCCGACAGCGTCCGGAAGTGTATCCTCCCCCAGCCAGGGTTGCGCTACGTAATTTCCGTAGCCATAGCAAACATGACGCTTGTTCAGCAGCGTCTGCGAGTGAATAAAACAAAATACAAAACATGGCTGAATAGAACATACTTAGACCATATATATGTACATATGTATTTATTTGTTTATATGTGTATATATGTATTTACAGACATGTATATAGATATAAACACATAAATACAGTACATATGTCTAGCAATCTCTGCATCCTACAATGAAGGAAGTGCTTGTACAAATAAGGCGCCACTACTGTGCAATTAAAGGTAGCAGCCAGAATAAATGTATACAGTATCTTACCTCCAACTAAGCAATTCCTATTTTAATCATTAGTCATCCTGATTAAATGATTAATAAATATATCAATGACAAAAAAAACAATCAGTGGCATAATATATTCCATATCATTCCCCTGTATTGTTGCTACATTTAGGACTAGATTACAACAAAGGTAAGCTGCTATTACAAGTGAAGTACAATACGAGAGCGCACTTCCATAGGCTCCAATCAAAGTCTCGTTCTCATGCAGTCAGAAACAGCATGAGATACAAACCAAGTACAATGTTTCATATTTAGATACATGACTCTCAGAGTTATTATCCACATACCTATGCTATATATTGATATTGAGAGTTCAAGCAGACAGAATCAATTACATTGAGCAGCTATGCTAAAGTTAACTGTGCAAGCAAGGGATTTATAATTACAGATAAATTATTAGCTAGATAGCTTTAATCTCATAACCTGACATACCATATATTAACAGGTCCTCTTGTTACAGCATTATTTTGTAATGTATTAATAGCTGGCTACAAAACATATTGTTTGTATCTGACCGCTTGATATTATACAAACCAAGTACAATATTTCATATCTAGATACATGATTCTCAGAGGTGTTATTCACACACCTATACTAAATATTAATATCTAGAGATTTTAAGCAGACAGAATCTATTACACTGAACAGCTGTGCTAATAGTTGACTGTGCAAGCAAGGACTTTATAATTACAGATAGAGTATTAGCTAGTTAGCTTTAATCTCATAATCTGACATCCCACATATTAACAGGTCCTCTTGTTACAGCATTATTTCTGAATTTATTAATAGCTGGCTGCAAAAGATAATGTTTGTATCTGACTGCTTGATATTATACAAGTATACCAAGTATAATGTTTCACATATAGATACATGATTCTCAGACATATTATTCACACATCTATACTGTATATTGATATATAGAGAGTTTAAGTGTTTTTAAACGTGTTGATTGGGAATAGTTAAACCAATAAAGATAAAGTATGAATGGTTAAAAATTGTTCCATTATTATTCAGGGAGAATTTTTCCTAAATAATTGCTGGGGTAAAGCACTCTTTTTTGTTACAGACTTTGTAACTCATTTATCTATGAGTCTCCTTAGTGCTATATTGCCCCCCTAACAGGTGCTTGTTGATTACAAAAATATTTGGCACCTATAGGCACTTACCATTAGTACTACTTTACCTACTATCTTGTTACTATAGAAACAGCATGAGAACTAGCGCAGTGAAGGGGGTAAGTCATGCAGTGATGGACAGCCAATATAAATATATATGTATATGATTATATACATCTATATTTATGTGTTTATATGTGTATATACACATATTAACACATAAATATATATTTATAAAAGCATATACATATATATTTACTAGGAACACACAGTCCTCATAGACCTCAATGTAAAGGCAACTTTAGCCAAAAACTGCTTAGTTTGTTCTATAAAAGGCACTACACACATTTTTTTTTTTTTGGGGGGGGGCAGTTGGGGCACAATTTAACAAATCAGCAGAGGTCTGACCTCTGCTTAATTTTTTTGAGTGCCAATTGCTACTGCGAGTTCACGGTAGCAATATTCAGCCACTTGCAATGACTGGTTATCTATCGGGCGCCAGTAAACGGGTGAATTTTCTTGTTTATGGGGGCTTGATAAATTAGTGTTCCACTTGAAATTTAGCCATTGGTGCTCCTGTCTGATGTGGAAAAAAAAGTATAGGCCTAAAAAAAATTATTGTAATTTAAAGATTGCATCTCTGCATGCTGAATACAAGAGATCTGCCTTATTCTTTGCAAGAATTACAGACCTGGAATGGTTACTTCAGATCGGATATAGAGGGGTCTATATAACAAGGGCTGAATGGCCCCTGTTCCCCTTGTTTCCGCGTGAGCCTTTAGGCTCGCCGGAAACAGAAGTTAAGAAGCAGCGGTCTTAAGACCGCTGCTCCTTAACTCATACGCCGCCTCTGAGGCGGCATATAGCAATCCGCCCTATCATGTACGATTGGGCTAATTGACACCCCCTGCTAGTGGCAGATTGGTTGTGAATCTGCAGGGGGCGGCATTGCACCAGCAGTTCACAAGAACTGCTGGTGCAATGATAAATGCCGACAGCATATGCTATAGCGGATCATGTCCGTCCGCACAATGATAAATGGACCCCAGTGAGTTATGATAATCATCTATGGCTTCTACTGAATTCAAGTGGCAACAATAGATGATTACTGCTTGATTTTAACATCTCTAGTTTGTATACATGTTTTTCTTTAAATCAATTTATCAAATAGCTTTAAAACCAATACCACAAGCAGTTATCTTCTAGACTTCTCCAAGGAAATGCATTTCAAGGTAAAAGTAATGAAATTCAACATTTCAAAAATGTATAAAAATGTGTAAAGAATTAGTAGACCCCAGTTGCAGCAGTTACATAATTACACATATAGAAAAGAAGAATGTGACAACTTTATAGTGATATAAATATATTTATATACTAGAAAGATAATATGCTAAGACTATGTACAAAAATTATTTACAAAAATGAACGCAAATTATAATCGCTCTTCAGAGCTCCTTTGTTTTGGTATGATTGATAAGAAGAAATCTGTGTGGGCTCACTGTATGGCTTACATAGATAAAATGAGCAAGAACAGGCAACGTTATATCCTTGTTCCTAATTGTGTAGTTTTTTTTTTTTAAAAACTGTGTTTAACACTACTTGTCATTTCACCTCAGTAACAAACGCTACAAGGACACTTTAAAAGAGATTGAAAAATTAGCGTGCACTGGTATTACACAGTGGAAGGCAAATATATCTTTCACTTAAGCTATATTTAGCGCTGCACTTGTAATCTGGCCCTAAATGTTTTAAGATCATTTAACATTGTCATTAAGTTAGCACAGTTTAAAAGTTTGCGCATATTAAAAACAGTTCAGCTACCTGTTAAAAATCCCTGGTAGAATGTATAAGTGTAGCGCTTAACAATTAGTGCTTATAAAATGAACCAGATATCAGATCTCTGTTTTTTAAAAATGTCACCCAATTGCCCCTAAAATTAAGTGTGAGGTTCCATTTAAAAAAAAAAAAAAAAAAAATTATAATTTGTATTATTTTTTATAATAACTGCACGTAGCAGTTTTTAGGAGGTTAAAGTGTGGTGCCTTTACATTGTGGTCTACAGTATGGGGACTGTGTGTTCCCCGTATGTATATTTATATATATATATATATATATATATATATACTTATATACATATATATTTATGTATTAATATGTGTATATACATATATTAACACATAAATATATATGTATATATTCATATTCATATATATATTTCAATTTGCAGCCCATTGTTGCGTGACTTACCCCTTTGCTGCGTTAGGTTCTATGCTGTGTATGACGGCATCAGAACTAAGCTCCCATTGAAACCTATGGAAGTGCCTCTATTGACTTATTGCATGATCTGGTAAAAGCGCAAATATCGCACTCGAAAAAAACTAAATTTTGCCCTCCACTCATAATCTAGCCCTTAGAATACAAGGTATCATTTTGATGATGTTATCCATTCATGTGCAATGCTATTTAATTTGTATTATACTGTAATTATTGCAGATGTACATCACATAGCTTAATAAATTCAAGCACAAGCTTTTCACAGAAATTGGCTTTTTTTACCATCATTTAAACAGTAACATGAGTAACATAACCTGTATTTGGAACAAAAATACAGAAAGTTTGCTCTATAGTCCTTATAAAGGACAGAATAATAGACAAAACGGACAGAAATGACAGGTGGAGTGAAGGAAGGAGAGAGAGGTGAAAGGCAATGAGAAAGTAAAAGAGAAAAGGGAAAGAGAAAGAAAAAAGAACATATTCTTTACAATTTAGGGTGTAAATAAAAACAAATACATAAATTGGAGGCCAAAGTAATCAAGTTTCTTGTGTGATGTTCAACATCATCAACAGTCCTGAATTTGCATGTTGTTTATGTTCACTGTCATGCAGCAAAGTATTTAAGGTAGGTAGATCTGTCATGTGTAGCAATGATGACAGTAGCTGCAAATAAGGTAAAACTACATTAACTGTCAAGGCCTCCAAGACAAGGAAAAACATTTAACAAATGTAGCCTATTAACCCATTTTCTCTCAGTCATTTATTTTGTTCCAGAACATGTCCTTTTGGAGTGATTATTGTATGCTATACTGGTAAGATTTTATGTATGCTATATATAAGTATATTTTTATTATTATATTCACCATGTTGGCTCAGATGACTTACAGCTTAGGATCAAAATATATATCTTAACTTTATTTTTGTAAACTTTTCAGCAAAAGTATTAACTTTAATAATACGTTTCAAGTTTTAAAATTGTAGACTTTAATGTTATTCTTATACTATATTGGAATATCATTAGTTCTTGACTGTCAGTTCTGTGAAAAGCTTTTTCCATGAAATTATTTTTTTTTTTTTAAAGGAACAAAAAGGTTTAATAAGTATGATGACAATAATGACAAGAAGAGGTATTTGACATATATGAATTTAGCTTAGCGGTTGTCAGATATAACTGTTAATAGATCACGCACCACCCTCTTGAAAAAGAAATGCGGTAGCCCTAGTTGTTCTATTAAAGTATGTAACAAAGCTATAGGTGGTTTAGTTATGAAGGAAAGACGGAACATGTTTTTATAATCATTAGCTATACAAGTAGGATAGACAATGATATTATACCTGACTAATTAGATATATAGGCCTTGCCATGTCTATTAGTTGTACTATGGAATTTTCAATGTTTTAACTAGCCAGGTACTGAAATAGATATGTTCTTTAAGTCTATTAGCCACATGAGTAAGGCGGATCATAGTATTGGTACTGGCTAAACAATTAAGTAAACAACTATTGCTATGTCTATTAGCTATACAGTTAGGATATTCTATAATACCTTGTCCAGCACAATAAGCAAGTGTATAAACAGCATTATGTCTATGAGCTGCACAGAGAGTAGTAGCCGTAATATTATAGCTGGTTAAGAGGCCATGCCAACAGGTATCTTTGTGTCAATTAGCTGTGGTAACTGGCTTATTAGATAAGTACATAGGTATTCTTTAATCTACCAGCTACTCAAGTAATAAAAACAATAGCATTATACCTATTTTAGGCAAGTTAAAAGGTAAATGTTTTTTATGGCAAAAAGGGTGGTATTCTTTAGTTGTGTAAATGGGATAAGCTGTAATATTATACCTAGGTAGTAGGATATATGGACATGCAGGACATTCTGTGTATTACAATGCTGCTTCATAAAGCTAAGAGTCACATATTATTTCGGCCACCCATAGTATACTACAATGATACAAAGAACACACAAAGAATTCCTTACTATTGCCTCTTAATAAACTGCAATAAAATAAAATGATGAGGGGATGGTTCATGCTATCTTTGTTTTAACATTATATATATACATGTTGGACTAGGGAGTATTTCAAAGGGTAATATCTGGCATAAAGCTGTATAGCCTCATAATCAGACAGAGAGGGTGAATTGTCGGGCTAGTATCCTAGTCATGGAGAAGCCTCCCCACTGAAACTCTGTATATTAAATTCTTTACCCCACTCCAATCCGAAAGTGTGTAGTGGCTTCTGTATGGGGGATATAGAGAGAGACCAACATATTCCATTGACGGCTGTACCGGATAGAGTCAGTTAATCAGAGCATTCCAGATTTTGTAAGTGCCCTCATAACGTTACTTGAGGTCCCAGGGGCATATAGCTTTGACAGGGGCAGTATGTAGTGGCTCTCTGTGAGAACTCCTAGGTTGCAAGTTGATGCAGAGGGATCATGTGGCTCCGGAGGGGCAACATTAAAAAATTCTGCATGCCAAGACATAGCGTACAGGTGATACAGCTCTCTAGCTGATCATCTCCAAACATGAATGGCTGATGTGCTCCGGTGGGGCTCCCGTGAATCATTGGGTAGGTGATCAATGCAGGAGGCCGTTGGTGGAAAATGTTCATCATGTATCCTGATGTGGTAGTCGGCGGAGTGCTGTTCCATAGGCTCCAGCCTCCAGCTCAGGATTTATCTCACATAGATCCTCAGCGTGGGTCGTTTGTGCACCTTCCCACTTGGTGCTGTTAGGTGCTAAACGCAAGAGCCTTTCTATCTCACTCTGGGCCCCATAGGCCACTTCCATGCCATTTTCTGTGTTTTCTGAGGTGAGAGGTTTTGAGGTTTTGAGGCCCTTCTGTGGGGTTAAGATCGGAGTCACACGTGGGGGGTTGTAATGCGTTCCTTAATGTTTCAGAGAATGAGCTTTGGTGAAAGTCAAGCAGTGCTTTGATCTCCACTAAAATTCAATCCATTATCTCTCCAGGATATTTGGATATATAGGAAATGAATGTGTCTATGCTAAGTAATAATGTAGTAGCAGTGCGCAAATGGCACTGTGCAACGACTGAGGTCAGTAGGTGCACAGACGGCGGGTTTAGGAGAGGTCGCAACCTCTAAATAAGTTCCAGAATATTGGGCTAGCAGCATCCCAGAAATCTTGGTATATTTCGGAAGAGCAGTGTCATCCGAGATTCTATATATCTCAGGTTTAGATGTCATCATAAACTGGTGATATTATAAAGATAAGCCTGGAACGCTGGAGAAGCACTCAATTTTGCGAACTATCATGGCCGCTGCCTGGAAGTCCCCCATTGTGAGGATTCTCTCACAACATGTATGTACCTTTAAGCAGCAACCTGCTTTTCCTTAGCCCTGCTTACAGAGACTTTAAATCACCTGTTCGCCCAACGACAGGTGCTTAGTATTTTGTTGTTTTAGACAGAGCAAGTTCTGCTCATACTGAGCTCCTCCGTATCCTCCTTAAGGATTTACTCACACCGCTTATTCGGATTACAATACAAATCAAGTCCCTACTACTGAAAAGACTTTGATTACTTCAAGCTGGTTGTCTTCTAATTTTCTCTACTCGCGGCACATGCCGTTTAACTGTGTGAGGATTAACATCACGTTATTCACCTTCCTTTTCAAAACCTCATACACCTTACTTGAGTCATCTATAGTGCACAGCCAGGTTATACTCACTTGCTGTGAAGATTGAAGCGGAGCCACAATCTGCACCCTCCCACTAAAGACCGGGGCCCGTCTGTTCTCCAACGCTGTCAATCAACCATCACGTCAGCGTGAGACTCCTCCCAAGCTGTCCGCGCTAGACCTCAGAACGCTGCTAGCTGCAACACATGTGTCAGGTAACAGGATCTGTTACCTCAGGCAAGCATCCACTATTGGGAAATATCGTTACTTATAATACCCTGTGAAAGTTCCATTTTGTTACATTTGTATCTTACATTGAAATCTCAATTGGGAACTTTAATTCATTTGTCTCTCTCTGAACAACTAACCTTGCCAACGTATTCAGATATACTTCTTCATATTAAATCACTCTCATATGATCAATTGATATCACTTACAGCTATAGTGATATTATACCAAGAGGGTGAGACATTCTAAACATTTACCTATCAGTTCTGCAGCTGAGTTTCACAAGTCAGAAAGTCTGTTTAACTGCATTACATAATACTAAGCCTCCCAGAGCATGGAACCAGCAGAACTTCCCCAAGTGGTCTACAACTTATCTCAGAAGGTAGATTAAATAGCTCATGCAGTAAGAGAATTACAGATTGAAAATAAAACTTTAAAAGAATTATTCAAGGACTGAATAGCTGCTAGATCAGCTCATGATTCTGCACCTGAATCCCAAATTTCTCTCCCTGACACTTTCAGCGGAAATAGATGCAATTACAAACAATTCAAAAACGCCTGTCACTTACTTTTTACTCTGCGTCCTAAAACCTATACCACAGAGAAAATTCGAGTTCTGACTGTTATCACATTCCTCAGAGGGGAGCCCAGGGTTTGGGCAGATAACCTATGTGAACATGAGGATTCTGCCCTTGCCACTTTAGAATCATTTTTCAGTCATATGGATGAACTTTATTCAGACAAAGACACTCAATTGACCGCTGAGGCTCACATGAGAGACCTCAAACAGGGTAAGAGGCCCGTAGAAGAATATATTGCAGAGTTCAAACTTTATGCGGCTGATTCCCTCTGGAGTCCCATAGCACTTCGTAACCAATTCCGATTAGGTTTGGCGGAGAACCTGAAGGATGAATTGGCAAGGATCGAACTACCTCCTACCCTAGAAGCTTTGATGAAGATCTCCTCTCAAATTGATAGAAGACTTAGAGAGAGACGTGGAGAGAAGTTACATACTGATGTATACACTAAGCATACTGCCACAACTTCCTCAAGCCAATATAAACCTTCACTACCAACGTCTGTTCCGATGGAGATAGGGGTAGTAAGAGGACCTATTTCAAGCGAAGAGAGGATGAGGCGGAAAACTAGGAACCTCTGCATGTACTGTGGAGATCCAACCCATTCAGTCTACCAATGTCCTATCCTCCAGAAGAATAAGAAAAGTAAGTCCTCTATCATTTGTTCCTCCCATGAGGTACATAATCATTCCACTTTCTGTAACCTCTCTCTATTCTTGCAGTGGGACCAGAAAAGACTACCAGCTGAAGCCATTATCGACTCCGGGGCTTTCGGAAACTTTATCGACTCCCAGCTTGTAAAATTAAATAAAATACCACTTGTGTTAAAAGCAATACCACTTGTACTTCGAGTTATTGATGGTTCCACCATTCGTAATGGCCCCATAACACACCATACGGTGCCTTTGAGAGTTGTTACTGAAAAGGGCCATACTGAATTCATATCCTTTGATGTATTGCCTTCTCCTCACTTCCCTATAGTTTTAGGTATCACTTGGTTAAAAGTACATGAGCCTTCCATAGTCTGGACCTCCTCGAAGATATCTTTCAATTCTTCATATTGTCATAATACCTGTTTCCCACAGCAGCACCTTCTACACACTCTTTCTGATCCACAGGTTCTACCAGATTGTTACAAAGATTTCGCTGACGTGTTCAGTAAGACAGAAGCTGATACCCTTCCACCCCATCGTCCATATGATTGCCCCATCCAACTCCAACCAGGAGCAAGCATACCATTTGGACATATCTATCCATTGAATGAAACCGAACTTGCACATCTCAAAAATTATCTAGAGGAAAACCTCAAGAAGGGATTTATAAGACCTTCCACTTCCCCTGCTGGAGCAGGCATCTTCTTCGTGAGGAATAAGGATGAATCACTTAGACCTATCATCGACTATCGAGAGCTTAACAAGAGGACCATAAAGAATCGCTATCCGTTGCCTCTGATTCCTGAGATGATTAAACGTTTATCTGATGCTACCATATTCTCCAAACTTGACCTCAGAGGAGCATACAATCTGTTACGGATACAGGAGGGTCATGAGTGGTTAACAGCCTTCCGCACTAGATATGGGCTGTTTGAGTACCTGGTGATGCCTTTTGGATTGTGCAACGCTCCGGCGACTTTCCAACATTTTATAAACAACATTTTCAGAGATTTGCTAGATGTTTGTATGGTCGTATACCTTGACGACATTCTAATCTATTCCAAAAACTTGAAGGATCACATCAAACATCTCCGCTGGGTACTCACCAGGCTACATACACACAAGCTCTATGCCAAGGCAGAGAAGTGTCAATTCCATTGTACAGAAATATCGTTCCTGGGTTATGACATCTCCCCAGATGGTATAAAGATGCAACATAAGAAGGTAGATACTGTGATAGATTGGCCTCAACCAGCCAACAGAAAGGATCTCCAACGCTTCCTTGGTTTTTCCAACTACTATCGAAAATTCATTAAGGGATTCTCCAAGATAGTAAAACCATTAACCCAACTCACATCTCAGACCAAACCGTTCCATTGGACCACAGAAGCTTCCACAGCTTTTGAATACCTCAAGAAAAGTTTCTCTACAGCTCCTATACTCCGATTCCCTGATGCCTCTCTGCCCTACATCCTTGAAGTTGACTCCTCTGACTTTGCCATAGGGGCGGTACTCTCACAACGTCTGTCCATTTCGGAACCCTTGCACCCGGTTTCCTTCTTCTCCAAAACTATGTCTTCTGCTGAGATTAATTATACTATTGGAGATAAGGAACTCCTCGCCATTCGTAGAGCCTTAGAGAACTGGAGACATTTACTGGAGGGAGCAAAGTTCCCTGTCACGATTTATACAGATCACAAAAATCTCCAATTCCTCCAGAATAATAAAACCTTATCTGCACGACAGGACCGTTGGAGTCTTTACTTCTCCAGGTTCGACTTCATTATTCAATACAGACCAGCCAACAAGAACGGGAAGGCCGATGCTCTCTCTAGGAGAGACACTAGACCAGCCCTAAACCAAGAGATCCAATCTGTTATCCCCCAAGAACGTTTCATAGCTTTCACTGCCCCTTTTCTATCTGAGATCAAGAGATATCAACGACAAGACGACGACAGTATACATTATCATCTAGAGAACAAAGATGGTTTCCTCTATCACCAGGATAAGCTATATGTACCTCTAGCGCTAAGGAACCAGGTCCTAAAATATCATCACGACATACCTATCTCAGGTCATCCAGGCGTCAGGCGTACTATGGACTTACTAAACCGTAACTACTGGTGGCCTAAGATGAAGCAAACTGTTGTGGATTATGTTGGTACCTGTTCCACCTGTATTACCTCAAAGAATGAGAGGTTAAGACCCTATGGACTTTTAATGTCCTTACCCATTCCTAGCCATCCCTGGGAACAAATAAGTATGGACTTTATCGTTGAGTTGCCTACATCCCAAAAACAGAACACCATTCTTGTTGTAATAGATATGTTCACAAAGATGGGGCACTTCCTTCCCTACCATAAGGTCCCCTCATCTTCTGAAACAGCTCGCCTTTTCTTGGATAACATTGTCAAACTACATGGAGTACCTGCTAGGATAATCACAGATAGGGGATTGCAATTCACCTCGCGTTTCTGGTCTACATTGTCTAAACTCCTTCAAGTTGATCATAGATTCACAACAGCATATCATCCCCAAACCAACGGGCAGACGGAACGGTTGAATCAATGGCTTGAGGAATACCTCCGTTGTTTCTGTTCTTTCCAGCAAGACCAGTGGATCACCTATCTACCCATGGCTGAGTATGCCTACAACAACTTAACCAGCTCTTCTACAAACTGTTCACCCTTTTTCGCAAATTACGGATTCCACCCCTCTCTCTTCCTCAATCCTGCCTCTAGCACTGATTCACCAAAGGTGGATGATTTCACCATCAAGATTCTAGACAATTTTGATTTCATCAAACGGAATATCCAAAAAGCTCAAGTTACGCAGAAAAGACATTATGATCTCAGAAGAAGAACTCCCCCCGAATACTCTGTTGGGGACTGGGTCTGGCTCTCCACCAAGAACTTGAAACTCCAAGTTCCAAGCAGGAAACTCGCTACTAAGTTTATTGGACCATATAAGATTTCCCGGATAGTAAACTCTAATGCTGTGACCCTACAACTTCCCATTGGAATGCGGGTGCATCCTACATTCCACGTCTCTCTTCTGAAACCCTACACTGGATCTAGACAACAGGAGACCACCGCTGCTGACTCCTCAGTCATTAGTGATACTCAAGTTTACGAAGTACAGTCCATTAAGGACTCCCGTTACAAGAATTCTGTACTGCAATACCTCATCCACTGGAAGGGTTATCCTTCAGAAGACGATTACTGGGAGGAAGCC